>NC_135980.1:17389251-18769311 GCF_053455715.1 Rhinoraja longicauda | reverse complement strand
TTGTCATTATCACCTTTCATTTTGGGGAAATAGCCATTTTCAATTGCCTAAAGCTGAAAACAACACCTTGGAATCAAATTCCTAGACTGTCTTCCACAGTTTAAAAATAAGTTTACTTTCAAACTCTCAAAATAAGTGACATTGCAATTACCAAACAATCATTTTAATTGATCTTGAACACATCTGAAAAAAACCCTTACAAAAATGGTGACTTTTATTTACATTATTTTTAAACTCTTAGTTACTCAAAAAAAATGCTCTTAAAGTGTAAATAGGTAAAACTAATTGCAGAAGTATTATAAAAATCTAGGTACAATGATTTCATTCGGCTGGTATTTTATTTAGCCAAGGTGCCTTTTTGTTTCATGTCGTGACCCACATCCCATATCTACCTGTATATATAACATATTGTGTAAAAACATTAAAGAAATTATATCTGAAACTCGTCAAGAACAAAACCTGCACATATTTTTAAAATATGGAAAAAAACTCAAAAATCTTGTCAATTTTCCGAGTAGTAATTGTCCAATCAAAGCACGTTTGTCATCGAGTCAGACGTCAATTGACCAATCACGCACTTCGTTTCAGGCTAGCTAGGCAGGGAGCCCACTGGGATCATGGCAGAGAGTATTTTGTCTATCTTCGGTTTAAACAGCATCTGCAGTTCCTTCCTACACACCAGCACAAAGGAAGATGGTTGTGGTGACTGGAGGTCATCTCAGCCACAGAACATCTCTGCAGGAGTTCCTCAGCTTTGTGTCCATGGCTCAGCCATATTCAACTGCTTCATCAATCACCTTTCTTCAGTCGTAAGGTCAGAAGGAGGGCCAGGCTGTGACAATAACAAACGAGAAAATCCAACTATCATCTCCTGACATTCACTGGGATTTAATTTACTGAATCCGCAACATAGATATCTGGGGATTATCATTAACCAGAAACTGAACTAGATTAGCTATTTACACAAAGTGGCTAAAAGAACAGGTTAGGGATTCATAATCTTGCAGCAAGCAGGGTGGCACAGTGCCACAACAGTAGAGTTGCTGCCTTACAGCACTTGCACTGCCAGAGACCCAGGTTCAATCACGACTACGGGTACTGTCTGTTTGGGGTTTGTACGTTCTCCCCGTGACCTACGTAGGTTTTCTCCGAGATCTTTGGTTCCTTCCCACACTCCAAAGACGTCCAGGTTTGGAGGTTAATTGGCTTGGTATAAATGTAAATTGTCCCTAGTGTGTGTAGGATAGTGTTAATGGTTTGGTATAAATGTAAATGGGCCCTCATGTGTGTAGGATGGTGTTGAGGAGCGGGGATTGCTGGTTGGTGCGGACCCAGGGGGCCGAATAGCCTGTTTCCACACTGTATCTCTAACTAAACTAAACTAAAGCAAGCAACTCCCCTCCTAACTCCCCAAAACCTGTCCCCCATTGACAAAGCTCAATTCAGGAGCGTAATGGAATAGTCTCCATTTGTCCAGATGAGCACATCTTCAACAATACTCAAGAGCCTTGACACCAAACAGGACACAGTGGTTCTCTTAATTTACACCCATTCACATTCATCCACTCACCCCACCCAAGACACAGAGTGGCAGCAGTTTGCACCATCTACAGAATGCTCTGGAGCAAGTCATTGAAATTCTTGAGAAGGCACCTTCCAAATCCATAAGAAGGACTAGGGCAGCCAAAGCATGGGGACACCACCACCTGGAAGTTGCCCTGCTAGCCAGACACCATCCCCACTTGGAAACGTGTCGCTGTTCCTTCAATGTTGATGGGTCAAAGTCCTGGAACTCACTCACTCACGAACAACACAAGGATTGCAGCGATTCAAGAAGGCAGCTCACCTGCACCTTCTCAAGAGCATCTAGAGATGAGTAATTCAATGCTGGCACAGCCTGTGATGCTCACATTCCTTGAATGAATGTTTTAAGTAAAGAGTGCATTCACCGAAACTAATTTAAGAACGCAAATTCACAGTTTAAGAGGTTCTCTGTCCAATTTAGTTTTCATATCAACACAAACAGAATATCTCTGCAGTAAATCCAGGCAAAATCCTGCAGTGCGTGTTCAGAATTCTCTCTCTGAGCTCCCGGAAAGCTGCGGAAAAGCTGGGACCGGAGCAGGCCAGAGCGGGGTCTCACGGATCGAAAGAGGCCGCGGCTGACTTTTTCTAATTAGCATAATTAATTAGTGTGCGACTTTTTGCACTGACGCGTTATGAATTCCTTCTCAATGATTTTTTAATCTAAATTTGTGCCAAATTTCAAGTAGATACCAGAGATGGGTCACGAAAGTTAAAATCTAGACACATTTTCGATGTTCGGCCTAATTCCATTTACGTATTGTGCAGTATTTTGGCTGAACAAAGGTGAAGCCATTGGTGTTGTCAGTATATTTGTGCAAGTGTCTGGGCATCTTAGGCTAGAAAAGTGATTAAAATGGGAAATACAAGAATCTCTTTTAAGGAAGCACCATTTTCTGGAAAAATTCAAGTAGTTTGAATATTCTGTACTTGAACTGTGGGTCAAAAGTTAAACGTGCCCACCTTAGTCTAAACCCACTTTTAATGTCATGATACAAATTAATTATTGCTTGCCAACCTCCCAACTACTTCAAGATGAATTATGACAATCTGTTTGATTCCTTAAAAATTTAATTCATTTTTACTTTTTTCCACATCCTCCTTCCCACTTTATCTGGCATTTATTTTCTTCCTTATCGGATTACGTCATTGCAATATCCAGTAGTAAATTCATGTTCTTGTTGAAACTGATGAAGGATTTTAAAAATGGTTAAAGAGATGCATAAATACTTCTGTTCTTTCCGATCACAAATTCCCCGTAAAGCACTTGTTTTCATTTACTTGCAGAAATTTTTCTTGATAAAAGATTGCTGGTATTAAATGGGCTTATGTGACTGATAATGGATGGCATTTATAAACCTAACACAGCATCTTCGGCCATTCAGTTAGTAAATCTGTGTCGTCCCCCCGAGAAAAGAGTAGGATCGAAGATGCTGTAATCACAACCTTCTTCCACAAATGAAGCAAGTTCAAACGTGGTAACTATAGAGGGATCATTGGTAGGGTCCTCCTTAACCATCTCCCCTGTGGCTGAAGACCCACTCCTTGAATCACACTGGAGATTTTGTCCATTCAGAGCACAGTGGAAATGATGATACCAAGATAAATGTGGAGAGGTGCACTAACGGTTATATTTGGGCTTCAAAGTCAATTGTGAGGAAGTGTGGATATTCATTTTCTAATTTGACTGCCCACAGAAATTTGACTCTGTGCAAGCCATGATATTAACCAATACTTCAATAGAACCCCTCTCGGTAAAGGCCAGTGTCAACAAGCAATGTGCCTTCAGAACCTTTGATTAATTGGAAATACATATTTGAAAATCAAAGCCACGCACATGGCACAAAACCTATTGTTCTCCGGTCTAAAAATGTCGAACAGCCAATATCAAATGTCCTACCCAGGCCAACATCAGTCAGTTACATAAGGCAGGCCATATTATTTGCTGATATCACATTCATTGGACAGTTCTATCATGGGGAGAGACTACCATGTAGACAGAAAAACATTCAAAGGTGTACTCAAAGCCATTTTGGGGGAAAAAACATCCTACTGACCACTGGGAATCATTGCCCCATGACATTGAAAGTGGAAATGAACATTTGAAACAGTGTGGAGAAACTTGAGACCATGCATAAGTGTAACACAGAGGCCTCATAAATATTAGAACGAATATGTTACCGCAATAACTGCCCAGTTTCTTCCCAGCGCTATCAGCTACCACCGATAGATCTGAGAAGGAGTCTGTCATTTCTACATTTACCTTGTTAGTCTCCTCAAAGCTCACAAAACGGGAGAGGACAGAATGTTGATGCCATGAATAGTGCTGCTGTCATGCAGCTTAATTTAAACAAGTTTGATTCTGACCTCCAGTGATATTGTTCTGGTGTTTACATGTACTCCCTGTTTCCTGTGAGTGCTCTGGTTTCTGCCCACATCTCAAAGATTTATTATTTAACTCGACCAAGTGGACTCGTTGGGTCCAAACCTCTTCTGCATTGGTGCAGCACCACCTCCTCACCTCCCCCTCCCCTTCACCCAACCCCCATCCCCTTCACCCCTCTCTCCCCCATCCCCTTCACCCCTTCCCCATCCCTCCCCATCCTCTCCCCCATCCCCCTCCGCCATCTCTCACACCCCCTCCCCATCCCCCCCTCCCTCCCCTCCCTTTCCCTTCACCTCCCCTCCTTTCCCCCCTCCCAAACCCCCTCACCGCCCCTCCTCCACCCCTCCCCTCCCTTCCCCTTCAGCCCAACCGTGGACCCGTTGCCGGGCGGGGAGTGCCCCCGTGGCCGTAGGCGGGAAGGGGGCATAGGGAAAAGGCACTGTCCTCACCCCCGTTTCTCCTACGGGCCGGGCATGGAGCCGAAACGTCTCCTGCAGCTCGGCTACAATCTGCGGCGGCGACGGCATGGACTCGTTGCCTGGCGGGGAGTGTCTCCCGGGGCCGTGGGTGGTCGAGAGTGGACAGGGAGAAGGCACTGACCTCGGCCCCATTTCTCCTGCGGGCCGGGCGTGGAGCCGAAGCCTCTCCTGCTGCTCGGCTGCGATCGGCAGGAAGCGGTGAGGATGGCCATCTTGTGGATCCTCTGCCGCGCGCTATACCACGGGAGGAAGGTCAGGCGCGGGGCATGCCGGGACGGGCGCATGTCCTCCCGCTCGTCCTCCCGGGGGGGGGGGAGTGCATTTATTAAAGTTTATTAGGTAAATTGTTTTAAAAACTTAATAAAAGTGGGTTTATTCAGACCACGGGGGAATGTCGCGCTGTTGTATACCATTTTGGCTGTGTAGAGGGCATGGTACACACATAAACACAAAAACACATAAACATATACACACAAACAAACCGAGGGTTTGATAGATAGATAGATAGATAGACAGACAGACAGACAGACAGACAGACAGACAGACAGACAGACAGACAGACAGACAGACAGACAGACAGACAGACAGACAGACAGACAGACAGACAGACAGACAGACAGACAGACAGACAGACAGACAGACAGACAGACAGACAGACAGATAGATAGATAGACAGATAGATAAATTATATGGGGATGGTGTTGGACAGAGGTGCTTGGTAAACTTATTCTTTAAATCTAACTGTCTATCTGGCATCCGTCCATCTGCGGGAGATGATGGTGCGGCTTGGCGTTGTCCTGCTTGGAGAGGGGGATTTTTCATCTGTGGTTACACTGCACTGTGCCCAGCAATGATGAAGTGTCCTCCATTTGATTTGGCCGCTGAGCCTGGGCAGGCAAATGGGAATACAACCTTGCCCAGCAGGCGTTGTCCTGCTTGGAGAGGGGGATTTTTCATCTGTGGTTACACTGCACTGTGCCCAGCAATGATGAAGTGTCCTCCATTTGATTTGGCCGCTGAGCCTGGGCAGGCAAATGGGAATACAACCTTGCCCAGAATCTGCATTCCCCTCTCGACCTGATAGGCTGATTCCAGAGGAACGGCGTGGCTGATACGTCTGGGGCCTACTCGGTTGCAAGAGTTGCCAGAAGGTGACACACGAGGGATCAACCAACCGTCTCTAGGGGCTCCAGCTCCAGTGCCTTTGGCTCTCCTGAGCCTTACCCACAAGGCAGCGAGGTGTTATTTAACCCATAGTTGGGACCTGGTTGATGGATGTCATGACGTGTCCACGCGCCAGTTCCTCTGAGATCCCTGCGCAGTTTAGCCTGGGACTGAAAGTGGCCCCAGTTACCATGTGTTGCCACGAGGAGGCACTGCGAGAGTCTTAATGATGCAGAGGTTATGTACTGGCAGGGGGAGGCTTACGCACTCGGCTCCCTTTAAATATGCTGCTAATATATATAATATGGGGAAGCATATTTTCCCTTTGTGTAAGAAAAATTAACACATTGTAATTTACATGATCTGTTGGAAGACTCTAATTATTCAAAATCTGCTTGTTCAATGACTCAGATCCTCGTGATTCTGGAGCAGCCACACAATAATATTGCTTTCAATGATTGACCAAAGGACATGTGCATTTCTAGAAAGCAATGTGCAATACCTAGCTGTTCAAATTTGAAAATCCATCAAATGTTTCATATCGTCTATTGCAGAGTGTAGTTTCCATCTTCTTGGAAGTTTTTATACAGATTTATATTTTTACATAAATAGGTCCTTTAGCCAACTAAACCTGATGCTTGCCCCACATCAGTTTAGTGATATAATTAATCTTGATATGCATATTTCTTCCACGACTACCAGAAATTGAGCTTTCAGGAGAAATTATAATTTTTGTAATTTACTCACAAAAACAGAGGACACATAGGGTCATACAGCACAGAAAAAGGCCCTTCAGCCAAACTTATCCATGCCAACCAAGATGACCCATCTAAGCTAGTCTCATTTACCTGCATTTGGTCCATAACCCAAAACATTCCTATCCATGTCCAAGTGGCTTTGAAATGTTGTTGCTGTATTGCCTCAATTACTTTCTCTGGCATTTCATTCCATATACCCACCACCCTCTGAATGAAAATACTGCCCCTCAGGTTCCTATTAAATCTTTATCCCCTCACCATAAACCTACGCCCTTTGGTTCTTTATTCCACTACCCTGGGTAAAAGACTCCCATCAATTCCCCTCATGGCTTAAACACCTCTACAAGATCACCCCTTAGCTTCCTGTGCTCCAAGGAATAAAGTCCTAGCTTGCCGAATCGATCCCTATAGTTCAGGCCCTTGATACAACATCCTCATTGTGATCTGTGGCAGCAATCACCAGCCATTGATCAACCTACAGCTTGTCGAGACTTATGGCCGATGCCATGACCATTGATTGAACCAGTTATTTGTGCGGGAGAGGGTTGGCTCTGACATACTGGAGAGCACAATGTTTATTCCCTATTCAGCATTTCCTCCCATCCTTTTCTGCCACTGTACTATGGCTGTAATGGAGAGAATATTTAAATATTCTTTCTTCCCAGTGTTCAGCATATCAAAAATGCAGCAGCTGCAAGCTCTGCATTGAGGCACCACAGGGATCTAGTTTTAAGTCTAAACCGGTTTTCAACAATATTTGGCTAATTTGCTAATCTTTTTAGGAGCTGGGAGAGTGTGCAAATGTAGCTTGTGTTTAGCTCAATAATTTCCATTCATCTACATCTTAATAGCAGTTGTTATGTTTTTTAAACATTACTACATTTCTCATTTTACAGGTTTTGTGTTTGGTGATAGTGAACTAAACAAAAGTACTTTTTGCTTACTTTAAGATTGCACAGTATATTTGGATGCAAGGTCCAATTTGTCATCAAGGAGAAGTAGTGTTAGTATCCATGAAGGTAAATTGTGCTTTAGTTTGGCATCTGATTGGTATTGGTTTAGTATTGTCATGTGTACTGAGATATGCTGCTAAAATTTCTTTTGTAAACTATCCAGGCAAATTAGTCCATAATTTACATGTACATCAGATAATGCAAATAAAAACAGTGAAGAATTTAGTGTTAAAGCTACTGAGAAAGCAGATTTAAAAAAGCATGCAAGGATCACAGCAAGGCAGATTGGAAGGACAAGCAACTGCAGATGCCAGTTTACAAAAAAGACACAAAGTGCTGGAGTAACTCAGCAGGTCAGGCAGCATCTCTGGAAAACATGAATATATGACGTTTTGAGTCGGGACTCTTCAGTCTGAAGATGAGTCCCGACCCAAAACATCACCTTTTCAGGTTCTTCAGAGTGGCTGCCTGAGGTTGATTAGATCTGGAATTCCTCCTTAGCATATGAGAGATCAATTCAAGAGTCTGATACCAGCAGATAAGCTGTTCTTGAATCTAGTAGGACACGCTTTCAAGCTTTTGTATCTCGTTGCCAGTCATTTCCCTCCAAAGATACTGCCTGATTATCTGAGTTCCTCCAGCAGTTCGATTTTTGTCTTTGATTATATTGGCTGCTTTCATGAAGCATGTGAAGTACAGGTGAAGTCTATGGGTTGGAGGGAGGTGGGAGACTGGTTTGCGTGATGGACTGGGCTCAATTTGCAATTCTCTGTAATTTTTTTGTGGTCTTGGGTAGAGCAGTTACCATACCAATCCAGGATAGGATACTTTCTATGGTGCATCTGTAGAAATTAATAAGAGTTGTCAACCCGCATGTCAAAAACCTTGGCGTGATATTTGACTCTGCATTAAAATTTGACAAGCAAGTCAACGCTGTGGTAAAAGCCAGCTTCTTCCAGCTTCTTCCAGCTTCATACCATAGCTAAAATCAAACCATTCCTCCAATTTGACGACATTGAAAAAATCATTCACGCTTTCATTTCCTCCCGCCTAGACTACTGCAACTCCCTATACACTGGGATCAGCCAATCATCCCTGTCCCACCTGCAACTGGTCCAAAACGCCGCAGCGAGACTCCTGATGGGTACCCGTAAAAGGGACCACATCACCCCGATTCTGGCCTCTCCACTGGCTCCCAGTACGGTACAGAATCAATTTCAAGCTCTTCCTATTCACATACAAAGCCTTAAACGGGCTTGCCCCCCCCCCCCCCCCCCCATATCAAAAATCTTCTAACCCACCACTCTATCTCCAGGTCCCTCAGGTCGGCCGATTTCGGGCTACTCACTATCCCGCGGTCTAGGCTTAAGCTCAGGGGTGACCGCGCTTTTGCAGTTGCAGTTCCGAGACTGTGGAACAGCATCCCTCTCCCCATCAGAACTGCCCCATCCATCGACTCCTTTAAGTCCAGGCTCAAAACCTATTTCTACTCCCTAGCATTTGAGGCCCTCTGAGGGGTGCTGTGAACTGTTTATGTATGTGCTGTTATGTTTGTGTGCCATTGTATGTTCGTTTCTTAGTACCTGAACTGATGTACAGCACTTTGGTCAACGTGGGTTGTTTTTAAATGTGCTATACAAATAAAATTGACTTGACTTGACTTGACTTGACTTGTTGGATACATTTCCTTAGTCTTCTGATTAATTAGAGGTGTTGGTGTGCTTTTTTGGCTATAGCATCAGTGTGGTTAGATCAGGACAAATTATTTATGATATATACACCTAGGAAGCTTTCGACCATTTCCACTTTAGTACCATTGATACAGACTAGGATATGTATTCTACCCTGCTACCTGGTCGATGACCAGCTCCTTCACTATATGTTCGCTATATACACTAGGTCTGATATATTGTAAGTTACTGGTGCAGGCTGTTTATAAAAGTCCTCAAGGTAACTTAGATCTCCTTGGAAGCTTATAAATTGAATAACTGTAACTTTACCTTCCCATAGTGTAAATATTTACTTTTTTCACATTAAATACTTTTTATTACCAGAAGTGTAACTAGATGAATAGTCATAGAGTCATACAGTACTGAAACGGGCCCTTCTTCCTGACTTGCCCATGCAGATGAGGATGCCTCATTGACGCTAGTTCCACCTGCCCGAGTTTGGCCCATATCCCTCTTAAAACATTCCTTTCCATGTTACTGCCCAAATGTTTTTTTTTAATGTCGTCATAGTACCTACTTCACCTATCTCCTCCAGCAGCTTGTTCCATATAACCACCATTCTTAGAGTGAAAAAGGTGCCCTTCAGGCTACTATAAATATTTCCCCTTTCACTTCAACCTTTGGTTTTTGATTTCCCTGCTCTGGGTAAAAGACTCTGTTTATTCGCCCTATCTATTTCCATCATGGTTTTATACATCTCTGTCAGATCACCCCTCAACCTCTTGCACTCGAAGGAATAAAGTTATTGGCTGCCTAACCTCTGCCTAACGGGCGGCACGGTAGCGCAGCGGTAGAGTTGCTGCTTTACAGCGAATGCAGCGCCGGAGACACAGGTTCGATCCTGACTACGGGTGCTGCACTGTAAGGAGTTTGTTCGTTCTCCCCGTGACCTGCGTGGGTTTTCTCCGAGATCTTCGGTTTCCTCCCACACTCCAAAGACGTACAGGTATGTAGGTTAATTGGCTGGGTAAATGTAAAAATTGTCCCTAGTGGGTGTAGGATAGTGTTAATGTACGGGGATCACTGGGCGGCACGGACTTGGAGGGCCGAAAAGGCCTGTTTCCGGCTGTAGATATATGATATGATGATATGATATTCACATAGCTCAAGTCCTCGAACCTTGGCAACATCTTTGTAAATCTTCCCTTCACTCTTTCTATCTTAACAATATCTTTCCGATAGCTGGGTGCCCAGAACTGAATACAGTACTCCAAATGGGGCTTCACCAATGTACTATACAAATGTAACCTAACTTCCCAACTTCTATACTCAATTCCCTGATTGATGAAGGCCAATGTACCAAAAGTCTTGTCAACCCTATCTACCGATGATGCCACCTGCACTCCTAGATCTCTTTGCTCTACAATACTCCCCAGGGCCTTGTCATTCACTGAGAAGGACCTGCCCTGGTTTAACTTCACAAAATATACCTTGCACTTATCAACATTAAACTCCATTGACCAATACTCACCCGACATGCACAGCTGAACAAGCTTCTGCAATTTTTCATAAATATCTTCACATCTATAATACCATCCATTTTTGTGTCATCTGAAAACTTAAGAATTGAACAATTAGAATCCAACATCAAATACAAATATATGGATGTAACATGTCACAAATTTATTTGGAAAGATCTTGCTTGCATGATATGTCACATGGGGTCTTGGGTAACTTGAGTTTCTTGCCCTTAATAACATCTTGCGCTTGATACTAAATACAAGCCCTTCAACTGCAGCAGAAGGAAATAGTTAACATTTTCGATTTGGGAGCACAGTCACAATGTTAGCCTTCACAATGTTTTCTTTGCGTTGCAGCTGTTTCAATATTTAATGACTTGGTCATTAGGGATCGCACTTCATTTTCCATTCGTTTAGTTTAGGTCAGAGAAACAGCGTGGAAACAGGCCTACCGGCCCACCATCTGCGCCGCCCAGCTATCACTAGTTGTATCCTACACACGGGGTAATTTACAGAAGCCAATGAACCTAGAAACCTGCACGTCTTGGGAATGTGGGAGGAATGTGGGAGAAAAGCGGAGCACCCAGAGAAACACACGCAGTCACAGGGAGAACGTACAAACCCCGTACAACAGCACCGTGGTCAGGATCAAACCCAGGTCTTGATGCTGTAAAGCAGCAACTCTATCTCTGAGCCACGATGCCGTATTAACTTCTCCAAAGTAGTACAGGTATGTAGATGAATTGGCTTGGTGTATGTGTATGTGTAAATTGTCCCTAGTGTGTGTAGGATATTGTTAATGTGCGTGGAAGACTGGTCGGCGCAGACTCGGTAGGCCGAAGGGCCTGCTTCCGCGCTGTATCTCCAAACTAAACTAAACTTTTTGGAAATTGAGTCCCAAAACTTATTAAGATCTAAATTTAAAGTGATAATTGGAGGAACAACCCTTATGTGTCATTATATTTTAATAAACATTGCATTGTTAACAATATTTATCTTGCATGAGTAGTGAATTCCAAAGTTTTGTTGTTACTCAGCCATAACTGGCTTGCTATCCTTCCATGTTGCCTCCCCAGAAGTTTGATGTAGTTGAACATTTTTGGAAGCTATACACCGAAATTTTAATATAAAATCTTATATATAAAACCATTATATTCAGCTTGTATATTTTGTTACATTTCTTCTGTTCCAATGTGCTTACAGTGGCAAACACAGAAGTCTGGATATGCATAGCAAAGTCAAACAGTGTGTAACACAAGTTGCAGCCCACTTTCTTCGAAGCAAGATATAAATGACAGCTGAAGCCTGCAACAATTTGTTATTCTTGGCCATTAAACCTGACTAAGGAATAACCTCATCAGACATTCTAATAAGACTATCTTTTCTTGCTGTTTGTTCACAATTCCCCTCCTCCTCCCCTCTCTAATCTGGATGCTTTCAAGAGAGAGCTAGATAGAGCTCTTAATGATAGCGGAGTCAGGGGGTATGGGGAGAAGGCAGGAACGGGGTGCTGATTGTAAATGATCAGCCATGATCACATTGAACGGTGGTGCTGGCCCGAAGGGCTGAATGGCCTACTCCTGCACCTATTGTCTAATCCCTAGTGGAAAATTTGTCATTCAGGCTCATTTGATCACATCCCCAAACCCAAGGCTACAGCCTTGCCCCCATCCCAACCCAAAATCCGAGTTCATGATCCACTGTTTTCTCCTGGTATCTCCACAACGACAGGGCTTTGTGCAAGTCTGCTTGTTTGGGTTAAAATGCGGGAACGCGCATTCAAAATTGTCCTGGACATTGGTGTTTTAGCATGTCTTTTGTGGCACGAATACTCCTGGGCCTTTTTGTTTCTGAAGACTTGCCTTGATTGTGTTCCTAAATTGGTAAGTGGGTTTAAAAAATTTTTTAAACCCTTGTATTATGTTAAACGAAATATTCAGTACATAAAATAAATGGGAAGACGTCAGTACTTTTATGTTGAGGCAAAATTAAACACGGGTAGTATGCATTTGCAGTGCCCTAGCGCTTCAGAAAATATGGGGATAAGGAGAAGGAAAAGAAATCAGAATAAGGAATAAATACTGTAGATTACCAAATTGTAGGTGGCTTGAGTTAACAAGATAGTCTTTCAAATAAGTCTGAACTGGACTGAATAAGTCTAAGTCTATTTGCTAGAATATCCGAATACTGTCATGGAAAAGATAAATGCTTTTAGAAATAAGATCTTAGGAGGAAATTTGTACAAATCTAATGACAAATTTAGAAAAGTGTAAGAATAGCAGGACCATAATAATGGATGATTCCAGTTATTCTAAAGCAGTTAATGACATAAGAAATTGGAACAGGATTTGGCCATTTGGCCCCTTGTGCCTGCTTTGCCATTCATGGTTGATCTTTTATTCCACTACCAACACCTTCATTGTACTCGTGGTTAGTTGAATCCATACCAGATGAGCGGAGGAATTTATTTTAATCTCTCTCCAGAATGGCTGACTGTTTATTTGGACTTCTGGTTCTTGATAACCCATTCACCACTACCCCAGCCATGGGCAATATGAACTCTTTCATCAATCTTGTCAAGCATATGTATGTTTCAATCCTCCACGACTGTAACACAATCCTCCCTGTCTGTAACGCAGGCTCCCTGTCTGCAAGGCGGTCGCACCCCCCACCCCCGTCTGTAACGCAGCACTGCCTGCCTGTAACGCAGTGCTATCTCCAGAGACATCAATGTCATACATTGTTACCCGTTGCTGCCTATTTGTAACATGGGTGTTTCCGTAAATACAGCACTCAGTAGTGAAACTGGTCTCTGCACTTCCAGGTTATTTTCCTGATTTTTTTGTTTCATATCCTGTATTTTAAGTAGTATAGATCATGGTGTATAGCCAAAATAATGAGATGAAGCAAAAAAATTTAAAATCTGTTCTTACGAAGAAAAATATCAGATATGTCCCTGTGTATTCTTGCCTTTTTGTGACATTTTTCAAGCAGGATTTCATCAAATCCTTAGGCTAATTTATACCAGAAAGATTACATTAATTTTGCAATTAAATAACTCTATATAACCCAAATTCTGATTATGTTTATGATTTTTATCATTTATCACCCGATAAGATGGTTTTCTGATGCCCCAAGTTTTTGCAGCATGTTTTGAAATGTATGATTTAAAAGCAGAGTAACCGTTTTTATATTTATTGTTTCGTGGCTTATTGTTTATATTTTGTGCTTAAGCTTTCCATTGAAATACTTAATAATGAATAGAACTTAAAATCATGAAATAAAAATCTAGTTTGCTCCCCTATTTTAACGATGTCTCATTCTGTAGTCCCTCCCATTGTCTCAGGGTGTCAACGCTATTTATAGCGCTAAAACGGGTTATTTTTGCACTGGTCGCGATTTTAAAAAAAATCAAACAACGCGATTATAATGATTCTGGCGTGAACTACGGGCTTCGTGGTGGGTTAGGTGTCGATATTTTGTAAGGGAGCTTAGAAATCAGTAAGTGTCCCATGTGTCTTATGTCTTATAAATAAATTAAAATTCTATTTTTTTCAAATTTTGTAAGTATTACATTTGGAGAAAATGTTAGTCGATTTTGATCACAAATTAGCTCAAAAGGATCATTGATAGGCCCATTTTTAATGCTGTGGTATTTCATTATGATTTAATAACTTTCAAATTTGGCCAACCATGTCACAGGTTATCACCCTTATTCACGCAAACACTGCTGTCTGCTTGCATTGCAATATATTTCCAAAGGCACTGCTACGATTAGCTGACATTCTTCCAAAATCGAGTGTAGGCTTAGTCTGCTTAATCCCTCCAATCACAAATTCACCATTCCAGAAATCATTCTGATAAGCTTTCATTGTACTGCCTCTGTGGTAAGCAGACATGTATTCCCAATGTGGTTTCACCACAGCCCTTTATAATTGGAGCAATACTTATCCAGTTTTGTACTCAGACCCTCTTATAATAAAGCTCAATATATTTCCTTCTCTAAGTGTTGCTAAATTTACCTGTTGACCTATTGCTTTGAATAAGAGAACATACGGGTTCTTATTAACACGCACCATCTTTTCTCAGCATTTAAAATTTGTTCTGTCATTTTATTTTATTACCAAACTGAATGCCAAACTGAATTTTCCCCCATTATACTCCATCAACCTTCTTTTTGGATGTTCACTTAGTTTGTCCATATCTCCTTAAGCTTTCTGCATGCTGTATACTGTTTGTAGTCCACACTGCCACCTAGCTTTGTATCATCACCAAACTTGGGATAAATATTCTCTTCTCATCCAAATGACTAATTTAGATGGGAGGAGGTCAGCTCTGTAGTGCCTTATTGATTACAGCTTCCCATCTGGAAAATTCACTATCCTTTCCTGCTCCCCCATTGTCTACTTGTGAGACAATGCCTATTCCATGCTAGTATTTTAATGGTTTAAGTGGTCTACAGTTTCCTATGCAAGAAAGGACGGAGGGGAATAAACAGTAGGATTACATTCTTTGCTTTCCAATCTGTGGAATCATTATACATGCTTGGAATTTTTGCAGATGGCAACTGATCATTTGCAGCAATCCATTCCCATCTTCAATAACAGAGGCTGCCAATTCCTCCCAAAAATTAATTTCTCCAATGCTAGTTTTTTTTTCATTAATGCTAACTTCCAGCTCCTTATTTACTCTGAGACCAGTTCTCCATCATTTTGGGGAGATTTTCTGCATTCCCTTGAAGAGAAATGCAAAGTATTTATTTAATTTCTCATTCTCCAATATAATTTCTCCTCTCAGTCTGTTAAGGACCAAAATAAGCTTTTACTCATCTTATCTATCAAAGCCTTTATAAGGGCGGCACAGTAAGTTGTTGCCTTACAGTGCTTGATACCTGGGTTTGCTCCTGACCATGGGTGCTGTCTATATGGAGTTTGTACATTCTTCCTGTGACCACATGGATTTTCTCTGGGTGCTCCCACTTCCCAAAGACGTGCAGGTTTATAAGTGAATTGGCTTCTGTAAATTGTCCCTAGTGTATAGAAAGAGAACTAGTGACCATTGGTCGGTGCGGACTTGGTGGGCCGAAGGGCCTGTTTCCATGGAGTGTATCTGAACTAAACTAAACTAAATCTGTTGTAAGGTTTGTCATGAGTAGAGCCAGGATTTTGCCATAAGTGCCTTTTCATGCCTTTTTTGATGATTTCAGCAAGATAATGCCCTTTTCATGATTGAGTGCCTAAATCAGCCTTTTTTTGTCGTGTTAACATAACTTACAAGAAAATTTTCACCACCGGGGTGAAACCGGGGACACCACCGTCAGTCATTCATTCGTGGGTAGTGGACGAGGCCCCAGTCCTTTGCAGTCAGGCTGTAAGTGGGTGTTAAGTGGTGATTGGAGAGGGATGGGTGGGGAAGGATCCAGTCTTTTCAAACTGAAGTTAGGCTGTGAGTAGGTGTGTAGTGTTGGTAGGGGAGGGGGGAGGGGGTACCAGGGTTAAGTTTCTGTTTATCAAACCTGCAGTAGAACTCGTTCGGGTCGTTGGCCTGCTGATGATTGTCCAAGGAGTGGGAGGTTTTCTTCGCGTAGCTGGTGATTTCTTGCAAGCCTTTCCAAACTGAAGAAGGGTCATTAGCTGAAAACTTGCTCCTCAACTTCTCAGAGTACCTTTCCTTGGCACCTCTGATTCCTCTTCTCAGCTTCTACTTGGCCTGCCTGTAGAGGTCCGCATCCCCGCTCCTGTAGGATCTACCGCTGCAAGTGTCAAAATGCCTAAAGTCAAGTCAACGCCTTGTAAAAAACTGAACGATTTGGTGAGAGTGTACGGGAGTTATATATTCTCTACAGACAACTGTGTGCTGTTTTGCAAAGCATGTGAGAAAGCAGTGAATCATGAGAAGAAATATTTCGTTTCCCGGCATGTACAGACAGCTAAACACAAATCGGCAGTAGAGAAACTGAAGGCGGGAAATACTCAAGCTTGTCTCCTCACTACATTTACTGCTAGCTCCAGTCACAAATCTGAGTTTGAGTGATCTGCTGGAATTCCACTGTGGAAATTGGAAAACAAATCTCTCAGAGGTTTTTTAGAGAAACACACAGAGGAACATATACCGAGCGAGTCATCATTACGGAAAAATTATGTTGACAGCAACTTCAACATTGTTGTGCAGAAAATTAGAGATGAAGTTGCATGCAACAAAATATGAATTTCAATAGATAAGACAACCGATGCTATGGGGAGATATGTTGCCAATGTGGTCATCAGTACATTGGAGGCAGATCAACCATCAAAGGAGTATTTGTTGACATCGGCATTATTGGAGAAGTCAAACAGCTCAACTATTGCTCAGTTGTTTACATCTTCACTTGCTGTACTTTGGCCAGAAGGTATAAAACACGAGAATGTTCTTCTGTTTGTGACTGATGCAGCTCCGTACATGAGCTGCTTGTGCTCTTAAAGTTTTATTCGCCAAAATGTTGCATTTGACATGCTTAGCTCATGGACTCCATAGAATTGCTGAGCACATAGGTAGCTTGTTTCCAAATGTTGATCGCCTAGTTTCCAATGTCAAGAAAATCTTCCTCAAAGCACGTGTGCAGTTGTTCAAGGAAATGGCACCCGAGATTCTGCTACCTCCTCAGCCTGTTTTGACTAGGTGGGGTACATGGCTCTCTGCTGTACTCTACCATGCTGCAAATTTTGAAAAGATAAAAGAAATCGTCAACTGTTTTGAAGAAGAAGAATCTGCTGTAGTCAGGATCGTCAGTGAAATTTTGCAGAAAAAGTCCCTCCACCGCGATCTTGTGTTTATTGCTTCCAATTTTGCAAACTTCCCACAAGCTATCACTTCCCTTGAGAAATGTGGTGAAACATTAGTGAATAACTTGCAGGTTTTCAACAAAGTAACTGACGATATTCGTAAAGTTTCTGGTGATGTAGGTAAAGACATACAAGGAAAATGTGAGAGAGTGATTTTAGGTAACAAAGATCTTGAAGAAATACAAAACGTAGCTAAAGTTCTCAAAGGTAGTTGTTATGCACAAGGTATCAACATGAATATAGAGTCTGTAGCTTGTTTTGGGTATGCACCAGTGACTTCAGCTGGGGTAGAAAGAAGTTTTTCACAACTGAAGCATATTCTGTCTGACAGATGGCATAGTTTAACACTAGATAATTTGAAAAAAATGCTAGTAATTATGTGCAACCAGGCAACTTTGGTCATTTAATGCAGTATATCTTTATATTATAATTTTTAACCATATTTCAGTGGTGGAAATACATGCCTTTGTATGCCTTTTTTTGTCAATAAATGTATTTTTCGTGCCTTTTTTGTAATTTTATCATGCCTATTTGCCTGCCTATTTCAGAGATTTTTAGCGCCTAAACATCCTGGCTCTAGTCATGAGCATATTCTTGAATTCTATTTTTCCTTGTCAATGCCTTTTGTTTAAACAGGAAGATGCATCTGATAAGTAATTTTGGTATGTGACAAGAGAGCACAATTTCTAAAATGTGAAAGGATACATGCATCTGTGTTTTTCCAACTTAACATGGGTTTAAGATATAAGATGATACCAAAAATGTTCATCAGTTTCATTAATAGTCTTGGTTATTATGAGTACAAAATCTTGTGAGAGTGTGCAGTTGATAGAAGCAAAAGGACCCAAAAGCTGGTGCATATTATTTGTTAGGCACAGAAAATATCAGAAAAATGTAGTCAACCAATGGCTAGAGTTATATTACTAGCAGCTTTTCTTTTTTGCGCTCTAATTCACATACAAAAAAACATTCCCAGAGAAAATTCCAGACTCAGTAATGGCTCCGTCCCTTCTATTATCAGGCTTCTGAACAATACTTCCATTAGCTAAGACACGGTCCGATTCACTTCTATATTGCGGACATTGGACTTTGTATCTGGAACTTGTGCATGACAATGCTGAAAACTATATTCTGCACTCTTTATCTTTCCCTTTGCTCGACCTATTGTACTGGAGAAATGGGAATATCGTAGATGAGGCAGTTTGGTCAGCATGAACAAAGAGCTTTTTTCAGTGCTGTATGATTCTATGACTATGAGACTATGGTGATGAGCTGCAGAAACTTGCAATTTTGCTGACATGTTCTCTCTACATCCTATGTGGTAACACGGGATAGAGTCTGAATGCATTCAATGGTGTCCAATGCATGCCTGACTCATGAATTTGAAATGTTTATGGATGACACACACCACCTGTGTAAAAGGTGACCCTGATTTTTTGGACTTTTATCATTGAAAGAGGAACTGCCTGAGCTGATTTATTTTTTTTGTCTATTTTTTGGTTTTCCAGCGCACAAAACTTTGTGTAGGACTCCTTCAAGCTAAGTCATGGAGGCTTTCATTTAAGCCTCACTTAATACCCTGAACTTCCAATCCTACTACCAACTACTACCCACCCTCATCCTACCCCACCAACAACAATGTTGCAGTGTAGCCAATTATAACAATTTGTAATCTTGTAATATCTTAACTGATATTCAGTCCCATTTTTTCCATCTTAGCCAAAATCCAAAATCTCAGCCATTCTGTACTCGCATCATCAGATCAGGCAAAATAAATTTTATTCAACATATAAAATTTAAATGATTTTTACATTGCACATTGGGCCTTGTATGTGACTAAGCTTTGCAGCATTGATCTTCAAACAAAATAATTATAAATTCTTGATGTGCCTTCATGTGCTCATTCAATTTTCAGCTCCAAGTATCTTGTCTGCAAGGTCTTGATTAAGATGGGGTCCCTAGTAATTTTGGTATTGTTACAATGGCAAGAGCTGTAGAAGATTTCAGTTTTGGCTTTTGGGTTTAAAAAGTATAGGTTGCATTAACTTATTTGATTAAGTTTGCTCTGCCAACAACCAAGAAGTAACCCTTGCTGCACACGGGTTATTATATTTAATTATAAAACAAATTGGCTGGCAACCTAAACTTTGCTATATCTGATGTAATGCAAACTAACATTTGTCAGATGGAACTCAAGGTGTGGACAATTTTATTTGGGGTGGCACTGGAACCCATTGATCATATTGTACATTCTGTGTAGGAAAATAACTGCAGATACTGGTTCAAATTGAAGGTAGACACAAAATGCTGGAGTAACTCAGCGGGTTAGGCAGCATCTCAGGAGAGAAGGTATGGGTGACATTTCGGGTCGAGACCCTTCTTCAGACTGATGTCAGTGGAGGGGGCGGGACAAAGATAGGACGTAGTAGGAGACAGGAAGACAGTGGGAGAACTGGGATGGGCGAGAGGAAAGAGGGACAGAGGAACTATCTGAAGTTGGAGAAGTCAATGTTCATACCGCTTGGATGTAAATTGCCCAAGCGAAGTATGAGATGCTGTTCCTCCAATTTGCGTTGGGCCTCACTGTGACAATGGAGGAGGCCCATGTCAGAAAGGTTAAACTGGGACTGGGAGGGGGAGTTGAAGTGCTGAGCCACCGGGAGATCAGGTTGGTTAAGGCGGACTGAGCGAAGGTGTTGAGCGAAACAATCGCCAAGCCTGCGTTTGGTCTCACCGATGTGGAGAAGTTGACATCTGGAACAGCGGATACAGTAGATGACGTTGGAGAAGTGCAGGTGAACCTCTGCCTCACCTGGAAAGACTGTTTGGGTCCTTGGATGGAGTCGAGGGGGGAGGTAAAGGGACAGGTGTTGCATCTCCTGCGGTTGCAGGGGAAAGTACCTGGGGAGGGGGTGGTTTGGGTAGGAAGGGATGAGTGGACCAGGGAGTTACGGAGGAAACGGTCGATGCGGAAAACAGAAAGGGGTGTAGATGGGAAGATGTGGCCAGTAGTGGGATCGCGTTGGAGGTGACAGAAATGTTGGAGGATAATTTGTTATATACGACGGCTGATGGGGTGGAAGGTGAGGACAAGGGGGACTATCCTTGTTACGAATGGGCAGAGGGGGAGCAAGAGCAAAGCTGTGGGATATAGAGGAGACCCTAGTGAGAGCCTCATCTATAATGGAAGAGGTGAATCCTCGTTTCCTAAAGAACGAGGACATCTCTGATGCCGAAGTATGAAACACCTCATCCTGGACGCAGATGCGGCGTAGACGGAGGAATTGGGAGTAGGGGATAGAGTTTTTACAAGAAACAGAGTGGGAAGAAGTGTAGTCAAGATAGCTGTGGGAGTCAGTAGGTTTGTAGTAGATGTCGGTCACTAGTCTGTCTCCTGTGATGGAGATGGTGAGATCCAGAAACGGTAGGGAGATGTCGGAGATGGTCCAAATATATTTAAGAGCAGGATGGAAATTAGTGGTGAAATTTATGAAGTCAGTGAGTTCTGCATAGGTACAGGAGGTAGCAGCAATGCAGTCGTCAATGTAGCGGAGGTATATTCTAATCATGTGTGTTCCAAACTATAACAGTAAAAGATTATTTAAATAAAGAAGCTCCTTCAGAAGCTGAAAATGAGGGTGGAGAAAGCATGGCACAGAGCAAGGAAATTTTAATTCCTTAATGGAAATTAAGAAATGTTATCTAAACTTCAGTTTAAGACAGCTTTTGAATTCTGTTGTGAACTTAAGGGCAATTCAGCCAACCAGACATTGTTGAAACACAGATTAAACAAGCAAAACATCGATTTAAAAAGATATAAAAGATAAAAGAGAGACGAGTGGATGTCTAGCTTTTAAAAAGCCTTCAATACACCATTGAATAATGTCAGATGACGCCGTCAGAAGACAAACAGCAAATTAGATTAAAGGCTAACTTCAGCTCTGAAAACAGAGAGGTGGAGTAAAGGAAAGTGTAAGAAGTTTGGTAGTGGTTCGAAAAGAATCCATCAATGCCAGTCTTGTCAGTCTTCAACCCAATAGTTTTCCAGTCGTCTTATGGTGATAGAGATTATTTTATTCTCTTTCGTTCCTTTAGTCCTTTGATTCTTCAGTGTTATTGTAATGTTTTTGTTAATCGTTCTGTGATAATTAATCTAAAATAATTATTTAGAATCACTGCCATTTGGTTTCTCAATTTTATTCTCTAAGGTACCAACTTTTACTTCAGTTACTCTCTTTTTATATGCAACTGGAAGTTAAACCCAGCACACTTTGGTAGGATTAAAGGAGAGGGGACATTGAAGGTATGAATTTATATAGGGAGGCAAACAGGAATTTTGAAGTACAAATATATCAGTTACGAAAGTTGGGAGAAGTTAATGGGCATTTTGTTTTGGTGGGGGGAACCCAAGCATAGTGGTCACTGCTCAAGGTAAGATGAGTTGAGATTGGAGGTGATAATATATTGGTATGGATAGGGTTATGGTGAACTAGCAAGGTTTATTTTTAAAGCTATAAAATTGAAAAATAGTAAATTTATGTTATCTTGAACTGTGTGGCTAAACGGCCGTTTCTCATATTGTACGATGAAACCAAACAGTACAATTCCAAACATGTAAAACATATGCTGAATGGTTTGTTCAAGGATTTTCCACTGGTAGCTCCAAATGTCTTAAATTCACAGTGATTTTTGCTGTATTTGCATAGTTGTGCCCTGTAGTCATTGACCACCAGAATGACCATTTTGATTATGGAATCATGGATGCAAACTTTGATTGTGTTCTCAGGGATACTTATCGTAGATTGTAGAATGTAGATTTCACAAACAATGGAAAAACTATAGGTAGTCTGCTATTTTTTATACGATCTTATTTCAAATAAATAATTCCCCTTAGTAGCTTGCATTTCTTTCTCTTGCTGGTTGACTATATGCCATGGTGAAGAGTCACTTTAATATTATCAATGATAGTTTTTAAATTTGACATTCTACAAATATTTTTTCTGCTGGTACATCTCGTATCAGATTTCACCATATTGAAAATAATATTTGATTTTTCTTGTCATGAAAAATGTTTCCATAAGTCAACTTTGGTATGTAATCCTAACAAGATTTATAGTCAGAGATTACTTTTTATTTAAAATTTCTGTTTGTCCTATAATCCTAAAATTGTGGCTGTCACAGCAATGAGCACCAATTATGCTTAACAAGACATACATTTACAGATATACTTTCATAATAAAATTGTTTTTTGAAAGATGGAAGTACAAATAAAATCTTTGAGTAATAACTGAATTGCTAAATTTAAATAGTTATATGTTGGAACTTTGTAATTTGTTTATAGAACGTGTTATGTAAATGTTTCTCTAAATGCTATAGGTTCAATACCATACCATTTTACCGGCATGGTTAACTTGTGCTGAATAAAGATGTACAACAATATCTAAACTTAATGAGGATACAAGGAAGTCACAACTTAATGACTTTCCTTGTTTAATGCGAGTGCTAAGTATTGCAATGACAGTAAAGGATGAAAAATATATGAACATATATCTGGTTAGGAGTTTGTCCACAACTAGATGGCAAATAACACGATGTGCCAATGGAATATGATAGCTAGAATTTTCTGTCTGAAGAATCTTTCCTGCAATAGCCCATAAACTGTCATCAGTTGTGATGGAGAAGTATGGAACAGGTTTTAAATAACCCATGGTCCATATAATTAATCTCTTTCAATTTAAAGAATATTGTCAAAGGATAAGAGTATATATTTATTGGACAATCAATAAAGAAATCCTTCACAACAGGAAAACCATCTTTTTGCAAGTTTTTAATAAGGGAAAATGATTAGATGATGACATCTGTAACTGAATAACAAACTTTTGTTTTAATACAGAAGAGTTCCTGTCAACTCTCGAGCACTATGAAATAGCAATTCCAGTTCGAGTAGACCACAATGGAGACTTCCTAAGCTATAATGTAAAAAGTAGCCATGAACTGCGATCAAAAAGAAGCTTTCCTGCGTTTCAACATGAGCCAGTTGAGCAGCAAGTTTTTTATAAAGTATCTTCACATGGATTGCACTTTCTTTTAAACTTGACTTTACACGTTAATCTTGTATCAGATTATTTTACTGTAGAATATTGGAAAAAAGATGGCATAGAATGGAGACATGATTATATGGATGAATGTCATTTTTTGGGACATTTAAGTGATCTCCAGGGAGTCACAAAAGTTGCCTTGAGTAACTGTAATGGATTGGTAAGTTTTTGAGTTCTCTGTTACAAACTCAATCATGCAGTTTTTAGGATTATTTATTGCACCTAAGGGGACATAAAATGCATTTTAACTCCAGTTTTTAAAAAAAACTTTGTAACCAGCTACGATTAGCAGGGTATACTTTGGCCAAAATTGGGATGAAATTGTGTTGCTGTTTCTCATATAAATTGTTAATCCGAAGAATGAAATTATGCCTTAAATTGGTGTTAAGGATATAAATAAACAACAAAAATATTTGCCCTTATTATTATAAAATGAACTACGCTTGTTCTTCTAATGCACATTTCTCACCCCTTCACATATTGGCAATATAGATATTTAATTCAGCATAACAATGTACTCTGACTTTCAGTGGCCTCAGTTATACGTTATTAATTTAAACATTCTAATGAAAGGTTTTCTCCCTTTTTCTCCCATTCACAGATGCTGCCTGACCTGTTACGTATCTCCAGCAATGTCTTTCAGATTTCCAGCATCTGTAGTTTCTTGATTTTTTTAAATTTGATAAGGACTGCTTTGGAGATAATGTTTCAAAAATTGGTACATTGCTGATCAAAGTAATTGCGGTATCTGTTACTTTGAACATGGATTTGGTTTTCTCAGAGTCCAGGAAAAGTAAAGTGCTTTTTTGCCTTTTTTAGAATGTGTTTAGTTTAGTTTAAAGATACAGCATGTTAACAGGTCTTTCGGCTCACCGAGTCTTCATGGAACATTGATGACACATTCGCACCAGCTCAATGTTATCCCACTTTCTCGTCCACTCCCGACACATTAGGCCAATTTTACAGACACTAGTTAACCCTCAAAATGGCACAAATTTGGGATGTAGGAAGAAACCAGAGCACCCAGAGAAAATCCACATGGTCACAAGAAGAATGTGCAAACTCCACACAGTCAGCACCCGAGGTCAGGATCAAACAGAGTCTTTGCCGCTACAAGACAACACTTCTACCAGCTATGCCACTGTGCCACCCACATGTGATATAATAAAGTATAATAAAATCTGCTTTTTGGTATGCGAAGGTCCAGAAAATGGAAATTAAATATTTGAAAACTGAAGGGAGTCTGCAACAACCACTACAGTGTTTCAGTGATGCCAATGATTCTCGTGAGATTGGTTGACAATTCCAGTTAGCACGAATGAATGCCTCTG
The DNA here is from genome assembly GCF_053455715.1 of Rhinoraja longicauda. NCBI lineage: Eukaryota > Metazoa > Chordata > Chondrichthyes > Rajiformes > Arhynchobatidae > Rhinoraja > Rhinoraja longicauda. The sequence goes on along the minus strand of NC_135980.1, from coordinate 18,744,547 downwards.
ATTTAACTTGCAGGTGTTATTGTGGGTGATTGGATCTCTGAAGCCTTTGGAAATCCAGCAGCTTCAGAAAGGCTAGGACTGTTTTAGACAGAAGATAAGTGTGTTTGCAGCATTACATGTAGGCTAGGAAGAGCAGGAGTGCTTCTTCCACCCCCATTCTCCATTCACTGGGCCAGAGATCAAACCTATTGGGTTCTGCAGCTTATTCTGTTGCATTCTCTGTCTACCTGGAAACTGTATCTATGAACTGCACTGACTTTCGAGCAGGAATCCTGGACTTCAAACTTTCCGTTCCAATACTTTGCTTACTTTGCAAGCCAGATCACTATCGAGTAGTAACATTTACATCTTCCTTATGGATGATTATCATGCACCAAAGGTGTTATTGCCTACAACACGAAAGCCTAGAAATTGGATACAAATTATACAAATAATAGAATAATGTTTTTCAAACATTTGGCTGCTGATATAATCATTGCATGGGTACCTTAATAGTAAAACCACTGTCAGCATTCCATTAGTGGAGGCACAATTGTAGCTGGCCCTGGGGTGGATCAAAGGCTTTCAAGTAGTAGGGAAAGAATGAGCATTAGCAAAAAGCTTATTCTCACAGAGTCTTCAGAGATGCCGCATTCTGGATGTCTCGCTGATGAGCAATGCATTAACAGCCTCAGGCTTTCATATCACTGAGAGATATGCCATTCTATGGCAAGACCTTAAACAAATTCTGGAGCCTAGATTGTGGTCTCTTTGGAAGTCAAAGACATTGACTCTTAATTTCTTTGCCACAGGATCCTTCCACATGGCTGCAGCAGATGTCTGCCATGACTCGCAGTTTGCTGCTCACCATTGGATTGAAGAGGTCACGTGGGCTTTATTTGTGAATAAACTATTTCCTCCATTTCAATTTCATTGAGTAACAGGTCACATCTTGGGATCGCTTATAAACATATGCACATGAGGACTCACATAATAAATCAGACCTTTTATGAATAGGAAAAGGTTTCACTCTTAGTGTGCTGGTGCTTGTGAGTTATGTGAAGAATTTCTTCATGGTGAATGCCATACTTCCAGGAAACACATAAGATTATTTTATGCTGGACATCTGTACTGCCAGCTGCCCTTACGGATAGATCTGGGGAGCACTGGTTACCCTCTCCTCTGTTGATTCTTCATGCCTACAACAGCAGCTGTGCAGATACTATGAGAGCTAGGCAAAATGCCTAAAAGTAACGAGAATGCCACTGACCACAAAATTAGATTTTGTTTCTTGCAGCAGTCTGTGGGTGACATATTTCACACATGAATAAAATGGGGAGACTTTATTGCTATCTGGTGCATATTGCACAACCTGGCAAATGAGATCGTAGCCTTTATTTGGAGTGTAAGGTCTGTGAGGCAGAGGCTGAAAGGGAGTAGAAGATGACTCCCTATGAAATGTTTGTGCTCATAATCCACAACATTTCCTTTGTTGTGAAAGGAGCCGGGCATTGACCACATGGGATATGAGAAACTTCCTATTGGAAGAATGATTTTGATAAGGTTTACAAATTCCCCAATGCAAACCATGAAGTCACAATAATCATCATATACATTTTACACCAATAATTTTCTGTTAATAAAAGCACAATTAATTGAATTGATTGAATAATTAATTGTGCTTTTATTAAGATAAAATGATTTGGTGTAGAATGCAAGTGATGAAGATTGTTGTGACTCCATGGCCTGCAATTAATTAATTAATTAATTAATTGATTGATTGGCCGGCAGATTAATTCATTAATAGTTCCCTCCTCCATTTACTTTAATGGATTATTACATTTGGATTTCTTAGTGTTACGTCATTTAAAGAGCTCAGATCTCTGCATAAAACATGTGTACTTTGAAGGTCTCCACTATGTTCAGATCATACTGACCTATCTTCTGCAGTCATAAAATTTCTTTTAACATTGGTGTATGGTGTGGTGATTCTCTCTCCTGAAGGAGACCACTGTAGTATTCCCATGCACAGTTTTTATGGCAGACCTAGCAAGTGTTCTGGGCCTCTTAACTTGGTCTTCCTACTGATGTATATCTCACATTAACTGCAGAAACAATCTCATTCTCTCTCTTAGGTAGACACAAAATGTTGGAGTAACTCAGCGGGTAAGGCAGCATCTCTGGAGAGAAGTAATGGGTGACATTACGGGTCGAGACCCTTCTTCAGACTGAAGTCAGGAAAGGGGGCGGGACAAAGATAGAATGTAGTCAGAGACAGGAAGACTAGCGGGAGAACTGGGAAGGGGGAGGGAATAGAGAGGGAAAGCAGGGACTACCTGAAGTTAGAGAAGTCAATGTTCATACCACTGGGGTGTAAACCACCCAAGAGAAATATGAGGTGCTGTTCCTCCAATTTGCGCTGGGCCTCATTCTCTCTCTTACACCCCTGCAAACTCATGCCCAGCAAAGTATTTGTGTTCCCGATGTTTAGCATCCATGCAGAGCGTGCTTTAAGGGCTATTGTTCATCTCTAAATGCCACACAGCAAATATATTCAAAGTTGTGTGAAATCAGACGAGCTATCTTTCAAATTCTATTATAGCACTTCCTACGAGTGTAAACCATTGTACCTCTATTGATTTTGGACAAGTTCACAATTTTTTGCAGGAGACCTAATTGGTTGTTAACACTTAATCCGGCTGTGTTTAAAACACACAAAGATGGGTTCAATCCAATTTCCAGGCAATTATTTCTTTAAATCTCAATTACTATCATTTCAAATTATGATTTTGGTATAATAGATCCCAGATATTTATTTTCAGAAGTCCTACATTCACATCGTTAAATGCAGTAACTTATTATTAGCATCACTGAGTACAATTAAAATGCGTCCAGGGCATGTAATTTAAAACAGATATTAGCCTGAAGAACTTGCTGTTGGTTTAGATCACTATATTTATTGGATATACCGCATGACCAAAACATAATCACTTTGATTTTTGATGTACAGGAAACACATGTTGCTTATGCAACTCCCCCCCCCCCCCGGCACCATCTCCCTGACCTCCATAAACACAAATTGGGTTTCAGCCACTGCATTAAATATAAATGTAGTCATTTCTCAATTGACAAAGGGATATTTTCCTGCAAAATGTTTTGTTGAATAGATTTCCATAACTTGAAAAGGAAAGGCATAATACATTATGGTATTTTGATGCAGTGTATTCCTATGCACAGTGTATAACGTATCCCCATGCCATTTATTCAAATAGCTTTAAAATTAGAAGACATGGTCCCCAAAGAGTCAATAGTGTCATAAAAAGTTGTAAATCAACTAATTGAAAATCACAAATTACTGTAACTGTTTTTCAGACATTGTTTGGTGGAATTTACAGGTCTTCTTATTTGTTTACCCATTGTTTAAAATGTTTAATTTTCCTGCTTTGAACAAAAATGGCCCATGTTGCATTAAATCTAACCTTGTATTCCTTGATCTTGATTCTTTTGCAGCTCCTTTTCATTGATTCATCGAGTCATAGAGCTATGTAGCATGGAAGCAGGGCCTTTGGTCCAACTTGTCCGTGCTGATTTAGTTGGCATTCCGGTCCGATCCCATTTGCCTGCATTTCGCTGACATCCCTTTATCCATATGGCCTGTACCCCTTCCTACCCATATATCTGTCCAAATGTCTTTTGTGAATCAAATTGTATCCCTTCTATAGCTTCCTCTGGCAGCTCATTCCAGATCCAGACTACCCACTGGAAAAAAAAAACTTCTGAGGTCCCTCTTAATTTTTTCCTTTATCATCTTAAGTCGATGCTTCTAGTTTTAGAATCTTTTACACTGCCAAAAAGACTGAGACTTTAACCATGCTCCTCATGAGTTTGTATATTTCAATAAGGTCTGCCCTCAGCCTCCTACGCTCCAAAGCAAAAACTCCTGGTCTAAGTCGCCTCTTCCTATAGCTCAAGACCACGTTCCATACATCCTGGTGAAACTCTTCTGCAATCTTTCTAATTTAATGATATCCTTCATATAGTTTGTAGACCAGAACTGCACATAGTACTCCACAGAGTTTGAGGCCTCACAAATGAGTTATAGAGTTGTATCTTCATGTTCCAACCTTTGTACTCAATAACCTTCCCAGTGAAGACAGACATGACAAATGCATTCTTCACTCTCTCCACCTGAATTGGCACTTTCATGGAACTATGCACCTGTACTTCTCGATCTCTCTGTTCTACAAAACTCTCCAAGGTTTCACCGTTTACTGTGTAAATCCTGCCGTGGTTTGACATACCATAGTGCAACACTTCACACTTGTCAATGTTAAATTCCATTTGCCATTACTTGGCCCACTTTCACAACCGATCTATATCCTATTGTAATGTAAGATATCATTCCTTGCTTTCGACAGTACCACCAATTTTGGGATCTTCTGCAAATTTACTAAACATTGTTAACTACATTGTCATCCAAATTGTCAATGTAGTGGAGCCAACATCGACCTGTGCAGCACATCACTGGTCACAGGTCTCCAATCAAAATAAAAATCCTCCATAACTTCTTTGATTCCATCCTCCAATACAATTTTGAATCTTATTGGCTTGCTCACCTTAGATGCCACGTGACTGACACAATTTCCCACAAACAAAGCCATGCTGACTATCTCTAATGAATTCTTGTCTATCCAAAAGCCGTTTGTTCCAGTCCCTCAGATTCTCCATCAACTTTTCCACCACTGACTTCATGGTCACTGGTTTGTAGTTCCCTGGCTTGTCCTTGCTTCCCTTCTTAAATACTGCCACCAGATGTTCACCTGTGTCAAATATCTCTGCAAGGGCCTCTGTAGTTTCTTCCCACAAGGTCCGAGGATACATTGGGTCAGGCCTAGGGATTTAGCTAACTCGTTGTACTTTAAAATCACTAATACTTCTGCTTTGATAATTCATATATTTTCTAAGATATCACAATTCATTGTCTCAATTCCTTAGTTTGAACGATGTGTTAGAACCTTGAACAAACCGCAATATGATATTTACAGTTTGTCTTTTTTGTAAATCCTTAGGATATCTTGCCAGATTGCACTTTTCCCGCAGGTACTTGCCAAACCATTAAGGCTATTGGTTTGCTTTTCCATGTGGCTTTAAATCATGCAATAGAATGTCACATATTACCAAATAATGCCACGTTATTGATAATGGGCACTTTTTTTGTATTCTGCATGTATTAGAATGGATTTTTAAAGTCTAAATAGAAATTCTGTTTTACTCATAAGTATTTTACTGGCGGTAACTACTGCTGTATTTTGCTTTTAGCATGGTGTAATAGTTGAGGATGACGAAGAATACTTCATAGAGCCCCTCACCACTGTTAAAATAGCTGAATTCAATTACACTGAAGGAAGCCCCCATGTAGTTTATAAACGATCTTCTCTACGAAATCAATATCGCCATATTGATTCAACATGTGGAGTTTCAGGTAATACATACTTTTCTCTTTTATACAATGCCACATCCTAATATATCCTGACCAAGTAAAATTGTCCACAACATGGAATTCCAAATTTTAAAACTTGTCACTGATGTCAAGTTTAAAACTTGTCAAACTGATTATTATATCAAACTAACCAAAAGACAGATTAAATGCTTTTGAGATTAAGGAATTTGCTTGCTACTTAAAAATTGGCTTTACTAACCTATAAAGAAACCATAGATCTGGAAATTTTGAGGAATATTCAGTAAGTGTTATTTCTCCGAACTTTAAATTAAATTTTTATTTAAGATGCTTACCTTTTATTTTCAAAGGTTCTTTGATTTGCATGTTGTGGTGATGGACTTTTCCATTACTTTTACCAATTTTGATAGTATTTGAAATTAATTTAGAAGATATCATGTAATTAACATTTCTTTGCATCACTTATGGAAAAAATGTAATGAAGTAATATTCCTGGATGAAATGCAACCATGCTCATGTTCATAAGTATTTGTTTGTGGAAAAGAAACACTTTTTTTTAAAAAACTCAGATCTCAGACTTTTGGTGGGAACAGCCTAGAAGTTTCAATGCTTGCACTTAGGTCTCTGACAAATTCTTAAAGAACAGATTGCGTGCAACAGAATTGTGGATGATTAGGAATTTGAAGGTTGATAGAGAGGGGATTAAGGAAATTGAGTAAGGGAGGAGATGAATGAAGGTCGGAGATTGTTGAATGACTGTTGACCTTCTACCATCACCATCTGCTTCCTTCCATGAAGCCAATTTTTTATTCATTCAACTATCTCTCCTTGAATCCCATGGGATCTAACCTTCCAGAGCAGCCTACCTTGCGGAACTTTGTCAAAAGCCTTATTAAAATCTTTTTGATGTTAAAAATATACAGTAGTTGGGTGTTCAGATGAGAGATGCAATTGATCTGATTGCAGATTTAATGTACAATGTTGAAATTATGCTTGCTCCAATTATCCCTTGCTTAGCATAATGCTTGTTCTTCACGCAAGGTATAATTTTGAATTATTCCATTGGTTCTCTTCCAGATGAGAAGCCAGGTAAAGGAAGATCTTCATGGCTGAGGAATTTACAAACTTCATCAATGACTCTTTCACCTAATAAGACACTGCGAAACCAACTGCAGTTGAAAAGATCTGTCAGTCAAGAACATTATGTAGAGACTCTAGTAGTAGCAGATAAGATGATGGTTGGATACCATGGACGGAGAGACATTGAGCAGTATATTCTTTCTGTTATGAATATTGTAAGTGTATTTCATTATTTTACAGTGTAATGCATTTTAGATACAAAATTCCTTTTACTCCATTTAATTCTTTTCTACCTTCACTCTATTCAAATGTTTCTCCTTTTTTCTTTTACAAGAGACATTTCCCTTGTTCTCAGTGGCAAAATCTTATATCTATCTCATAGCCATCTCGAATGAAATTCTTAGAAGTAACATAGATGACTTGCTTTTTAAGTTCTTCTTTCCTAGTTAGGAATGTGTTTGACCATTTTTGCTCAACATCAGGTCTGATAGAGCAACTGGGATGGTGCTGTTGTGGTTAGTGAAATAATTAATTTTAAATTTCCTCTTGACAATGGTAAATACAGCAAGATCAGTGCACTAAAACTTTGTGATCAAACATTATCTTTCTTAAGTGTCCCAATGCCGCAATTAAAATAAAATTTGTTCAGTATGTTTCTCTACCCAATTTTCCCTCGCACATTAAATGAATGACGAAATTGGAAGATATATTGTTTTTGTCAGTAAAGTTACAGCACTAAATCTACTAAATATTGAAAAAAAATGGATTGTTCATCCATGCCAGATTTTATTGTGAAATGCAGCAAGGTTGGTCTTTCAGCATTTGAATGCATGAACACTAAAGTTCTGAACTTGATGGTAGCTGTTCACTTGCAATTTCTCATTCTATTCTAAAGGTCCAATACTTCTGCTGGCAAATTCACAAATAAATATCCCAAGAACAGATGTTGGGATAGCTGAGCCATAATTCCCTGGTCTACTGCTTTCAGTTTTTAGAACTTTTACAAAACATAAAGAAACATTTCCCAAATCAGGATACTTTGACAATCTAACCAGCAATTAAATGATTTATTTTCTCTTTTCCCCCACCTACTACATTAATTTGGCAGACAGGACAATTGGCAAAAACTCTTTCAAGTAAGGCAATTCGTTTTGAAGGATATGAAAGGTAAAAATGGAAATTTAATGTTTGAAATTAATTGTTGAGTGGAAGGTTATTGGCCTATTACTTTTCAGTATTACATATATGATTTTTTTTTGTTTATGGAGTGTTACATGATTTCATGGCATTTCAAGTAAAATCAGGTCTCCTTAAAAGATTGATCAGGAACATCTGGTTGCGAGATAGATTTGCAGCATTGATATGATTTTGGTGTCAGATGCATACAGAATGATAGAATTCCCTGGCATTATTCTTCAATTTCCCAGGAAATTGGCTTAGGTTGTTCTAAGTTGTGTCTATTATTGGCATATTCAGTACAATCAATAATGTTTTAATGGTACTGGAGCCCATAAGATTTGTCCCCTTACCTGCCACCTCTCCTTTTGCCCATATTCTCTACTTTGGACTCCCACCATCCCCAGACCTGGCCATTGTATTGATATTTTCCACAGTGACACCTTGTACAAAGACCACTCAGTGACATCTGTCAGCATTAATGAACATTAAAACTCTGAATTTTTCAAAACTGCATGGCATGGTAATAATTATTTCTATGACCAATAGGCTGGGACTGCTATGCCATGTCCAGGAGAAATTGTTTAAATCATCACGATAACCTAATTTTGCTATTCCTTTCTCTCAAAAGTCCAGTTCAGTGTAAGTTTTTTATGTGGGAAATGCTCACAAAATTCATTGTTTTATTACTGTAGTATATCTAGGTGTTTAAATCAACTTGTTTTTTCACCTATCATATGCCTGTACATTTCCAGATGTTTGAAATAAAACATGCATTGTGGGAATACTTTAAGCATGTAATTAATATATAGGCCCAAATAATTTCCATTTGCACTGCAGGTCCAAAGAGACCAATGAAAAACAGAAAGTGTTGTGAACACTGAGTTTGCATTTGCTACTTTTTTTTTTAACAATTTGGAGGTTTTGCCAGCCATACTCCATGTTTATAGTGTTCTACTGAAGGGTTGATAAAGTCTATAATGAGGTTTACATGATTTAGAGTTGATGTACGATTATTCCATTCCTTTGTCAGCCCCCAAGGAAATCTAAGTTTCTTTCCTTGCCTTAGGAAAATAATAGCAATTAGTATTGAATTCAAACTTGCCCCGAGATAGTGGGTTTATGTTCCACTCCAGAGACTTGAATATTAAAGTCTAGGCTGACATTCCATTGCAGTCAGAAATGCCATCCTTCAGATGAAACGTTAAACTGAGGCCCCATCTGCTCTCTCAGGTGGACGTAAAAGACCCAATGGCACTATTTCGAAGAAGAGCAGGGGAGATTTCCCCAGTTTCCTGACAAATATTTATCCCTCAATCAACATTACAAAAGCAGATTTTCTGGTCATTATCACATTGCTCTTTGGGGAACTTGCTATACCCAAATTGACTGCTGCGTTTACAACAATGACAACACTTCATTCGCTGTAAAGTATTTTGGGATGTCCTGAGATCGTGAAATGTAAGTCTTCCTTTCTAAATATTGAACCAGCTACTCTTTAAGGGTAACAATTGATGTTAAGTCAATTTCCTTAATGTAAACTTCTTTCATGTATCCACTCTCTGATGTAAAAGATTTTCATTTTCTCTAATCCAGTGCTTATTTACCTCATCTGCTCAAACTTATCAATACTCTTCATTATTTTGGAGTATATGAACATTCAGTGATATCAGTTTGTGTCTATGACTAAGGCCTGTCACTTGTTAAATTCTTACTAATGCATGTATTTCTTTAACGCATTTATATTCCTTTGTTTTCATACAATTCAAAAAACATTATGTGCTGTACTGAAATTTTTCTGTACGTGTATGCACTGGTATAATGATTCTGATTTAATTCACAGTTTATTGCTTTACTGTACATTGGCCATTATCATCATCATCATCATCATATATATACAGCCGGTTATGATGATGTATTAATCATATTATGATTAATACAGTTAACATCATATTATGTTAAGGTATTAAGGGAAATGTAAGGACTAAAATGATGTTGAATATGTTTGATCAGTTTTGTGGGCATGGCTAGAGATTTACAATTTGCAAGCACTGGTGCTTCTCACATTTGCTTCTCAGTCAGCAGGCTATTTATATTCTTAGATTAAATTATTTGGCCAGGGAATTGAAAAAAGCCTACTCTTAGTAATGTTGCTTTTTTGGTTCGTAATTTCCCATAATTAAAATAGTACATTTTTTGGCCTGAAAGAATGCAAGAAAATGCATAATCAATTGGTAGTTATTTGAGATTTCCATAATTTGCCAGTTTTTTCATATTCAACCTTCGGCTTGTTCTCTTTGTAAAGTGTATGAAATGTCATTTCTAGTCATCCCATTATAATACTTTAGTACAGTATGTTAAATAATCATTAACAAATAATTCAATGCTCATATCAATTATGATCTTTTTATACTATATTCATTTTTAAGACGGTTTGTGTTTTGTTTTGTTTTCTGGAGGTCAGGTTGCCAAACTTTTGCAAGACTCGAGTATAGGAAACATTGTGAATATGGTTGTAACTCGACTCATCTTACTTACTGATGACCAGGTAAGAATCATTTGTGTGACTCCACTTTCTGAAAAAGTATTCCAACACATATGGTAGCACTCGATTTCATACTCCAAAAAACAGCTCATACAGTTCTCTAAATCCTCATTAATCTTGCTCATATGTCACAATGCCTTCATTAACTAAATTCCCTGTGCCTCAGAAGAACATAAAAATCAGGCCACTCAGCCCCTTAAGCCTCTTCCATCCTTCTGCCTAATCTAATTCAGCTCTACATTCCCCAATACCCTGGAACCTTTTACCCCTTTCCTTATCAGAAATCTACTTTATCCTTAAATATATTCAAAAGCTCAATTTTCACTGTCTTTTGAGCAAGACAGGTACAAGTATGCTTAACTATCCAAGGGTGGACAAATCCTCATAAGTCTTAAATCAATGATCCCTTATTATTAAACAGTCAACCCCACTATTCAGTTTGTTCCACAAAAGAAAACGTCTACTCCACCTCCACCAGTCGTGAACACCCAGTATCCGCGTAGGTTTTCTCCGGGCGCTCCAGTTTCCTCCCACATTTGTGCGGGTTTGTAGATTAATAGGCTTATGTAAATTGTCCCTGGTGAGTAGGATAGAACTAGCGTACAGATGATGGCTGGTCGGCATGGACTCAGTGGGCCAAAGGACCTGTCTCCACGCTGTATCTCTAAACTAAACTACTAACTTCTTAACCTCCATGATATTACCTATCCCCATCTACCTAATATTTTCCAAACAACTGCTGTATACTATCAGCTCAATCATTTTGCGTATTCCTTAAAATGTGTCCCTTTGTCATTGCAAGGCTAATTTGGCTGCCTAAGCACCATGCTCTGGGATTCAATCCTTAAATCCCACACGTTTCTATTTCTCTTACTCCAGAAGATTTCTTCAATCGCTTTGTTTCAGTTTTAGAAGTCAGCTTTAGTGGACCCAAGGAATACCTCATTTTTCACTGCATCACTTTTATTTATCTTGGTAGAGTTAGATGTTTTTATGAGTTGAAAGCAGAATACAATGGAAAACGTTGCCCTCCAACAACAATTATCAGTCTGGAAGTGAAAAGTAGTTTCATTCATATCTTATGTGGAATATGGATATTATTTTAATAATGAAGATATGGCATCCCATAGATTTGGAATTGCCGTAAAGCCATTTAATAAATTATCTGAACAAATTTATGGTTTTGCACTATTATCTTAAGAAGCCTTCTTTGACAGCAAACGATATACAGATAATCCCCAGGTTACAGCAGCAAATCCATATCCCCAGTCTCCCAAATACTTGTGTGGGCTGTACTTAAGTCATGTGTTCATAAGCTGAGGAGGACATGTACATGATATGGATGAACTGCTGCAGCTTTGAACATAGTTAATAGAAATCCAGGAAGCTGTTTTTTTCAAAAGCTATAGAGTGACTTGGACAGGTTGGGTGAGTGGACAGATGCATGGCAGATGCAGTTTAATGTGGATAAATGTGAGGTTATCCACTTTGGTGGCAAGAACAGGAAGGCAGTTTATTATCTGAATGGTGTCAAGTTAGGAAAAGGGGAAGTACAATGAGATCTGGGTGTCCTTGTACATCAGTTACTGAAACTAAGCATGCAGGTACAGCGAGCAGTGAAGAAAGCTAATGGCATGTTGGCCTTCATAACAGGAGGAGTTGAGTATAAGAGCAATGAGGTCCTTCTGCAGTTGTACAGGGCCCTGGTGAGACCACACCTGGAGTATTGTGTGCAGTTTTGGTCTCCAAATTTGAGGAAGGGCATTCTTGCCATTGAGGGAGTGCAGCGAAGGTTCACGAGGTTAATTCCCGGGATGGCGGGACTGTCATATGTTGAAAGAATGGAGCGACAGGGCTTATTTAGGATGAGAGGGGACCTTATTGAAACATATAAGAATATTAAAGGGTTGGACACACTAGAGGCAGGAAACATGTTCCCGACGTTGGGGGAGTCCAGAACCAGGGGCCACAGTTTAAGAATAAGGGGTAGGCCATTTAGAACAGTGATGAGGAAAAACCTTTTCACCCAGAGAGATGTGAATCTGTGGAATTCTCTGCCTCAGAAGGCAGTGGAGGCCGATTCTCTGGATGCTTTCAAGAGAGAGTTAGATAGAGCTCTTAAAGATAGCGGAGTCAAGGGATATGGGGAGAAGCCAGGAATGGGGTACTGATTGTGGATGATCAGCCATGATCGCAGTGAATGGCGATGCTGGCTCGAAGGGCCGAATGGCCTACTCCTGCACCTATTGTCTATTGTCTATTGAAAGGTCTTTAATTGGTCTCCTAATCTTTCTGATAACACCCTCATTGTGCATTACCAGAATTCAAAATACAATTGAGTTCAGGTCTTGAAGCTTTTAGATAATGAAAATAAATTCTCACTCTTTCATGTCTCAATAAAATAGTGTATTTTTGCTGTGAAAAGCTGCATTTTGAATTTAACAGTTGTTTGAGACTTCAATGTTTATTAATATTACCCTTATTTATATTTTAGCCAAACTTGGAAATAAATCATCATGCTGGTAAATCACTAGATAGTTTTTGTAAGTGGCAGAAATCTATTCTTTCCCGCAACGGTAATGGAAATGCCATCCCTGACAACGGAATTGCACACCATGATAATGCTGTACTTCTCACCAGGTATGTCCTCTCTGTAAAATAACCACATTTCATTAAAAAATGAGGAAAAAATAACCATTCACGGAGTAATTCCTGGCTGTTAAATGCCTATTACCTTTTTTTATAGCAAGAAGGACACTACAATTTTTTTTTTGAAAAAGATCTTTGCATGTTCAAATATTAGTTTTGGTTTATTTAGGAAATATTGTGTCTCATCATCAGCAGTTCTATTTGTTAATCATTGTATGGGAATCAGTTCTGTACTGCTATCTTCAAGCTGTACTTGATAAAGATGGCATGAGTTGAAAGGTAACATAAGTCTTATTGAGTCTATGAAAAGCTGTTGGAAAGGTGGGAAAACAGCATGAAGACTTTGAACTTAAAATATAGTGCTGACCATCAGGTCTGCTCAAGAACAGAGAATATTTTATTTGCGTGACCTACAGTATATGGCAATGTCATATAATTCAGAAACAGCCCATCGGCCCACCGTTTCCAAATTGATCTTTTTGTCCACCTGCACTAATCTAATTTGCTCATATTAGGTCTGTATCTTCTGTGTCTTGCCAATTCAAGTACCCGCCAAAGGTTGAGGTGATTGTGTCTAATACCACCACCTCCTGTGGTAAAACATTCCAGATATCCACTATTCTCTGCCCTTCAGATTTCCTTGCAAACGCCATCTCCTCACATTAATCTGATACCCTCCTGTTTTTGATACTCTACCACAGGAGATGATTCTGACTCTACCCTATCTAAGCCTCATAATTTCACATATCTCAATCAGGTCACCTCTTAGTATCTCCTCTTAGTATCTCCTCTGTGTCCCGTAGTTCTACTCTCGCTCCCCTTCCCCCCAAACTTAACATGGACAGAGTTTCCCTGGTTCTCACCTTTCTCCCCATCAGCCACATCCAACACATTACCCCCCATCATTTCTGTCACCTCCTAAGGGATCCCGCCACTAATCACATATCCCCATCTCCACCCCTTTCCACTTTCCACAGAGACTACTCCTTCCACAATTCCTTGGTTTATTCATCTTTCCCACCCAAACCAGTGCCTCCACAGGTGCTATCCCCTGAAACTGCAGGAGAAGCAACACCTTTCTATATTCCTCCTCCCTCGACTGCATCCAGGTGTCCTGACAGTCCTTTCAGGTTAGACAATGGTTCACATGAACCTCCTCTAACCTCTTCTACTGCGTCTGGTGTTTCCGTTATGGCCTCCTGTTCATCGGTGAGACCAAACATAGTCTCAGCGACTGTTTTGCTGAAATCTTACACTCGGTCCACATCGGCCTACAGGATCTCCCAGTTGCCAACCATTTCAACTACCCTTCCCATTCCCATACTGACCTTTCTGTTCTGGGCCTCCTCCATTCCCAGAGTGAGGCCACACGTAAATTGGAGGAAATAGCACCTTATTTTTCATTTGGGGAGCTAACAACCTAGTGGTATGAACATTTAATTCTCTAATTTTAAGTAACATCCACTTACTCCCCTCCCTCCTCCCCTTTTATTCCTTCCTCCACGCTAGTCGTCTTGCCAGTTCCACAGTTTTCAAGACCACCCTCCCCACCCTCTACTTTCAATCTGAAGAAGAGTCCTGACCCGAAACATCACCATTCTGTTTCTCCAGACCTGACCCGCTGAGTTACCCCAGCACTTGGTAACTATCACCCCTTAGTGACTTCACTCCAACAGAAACAAGACCAACCTATCCAATCTCTCCCCATAATAAAAACTCCTTCAATCCAGGCAACATTCTAGTGAATCTCCTTTGTACTCTCTCCAGTGCAACCACATCCATAGCTGGCCAGAACAGCACTCAAAACTCCAAATGCACTCAGTGTAAAGTTGTGACATAATGTCTCAACTCATATTCTATACCTATGAATGCAAGGATACCATATGCCTTCTTCACATCTATCTATCTATCTATCTATCTATCTATCTATCTGTCTGTCTGTCTGTCTGTCTGTCTCTCTCTCTCACTCTCTCTCTCTCTTTCTCTCTCTCTCTCTCTCTCTCTCTCTCTCTCTATCTATCTATCTATCTATCTATCTATCTATCTATCTATCTATCTATCTATCTATCTATCTATCTATCTATCTATCTATCTATCTATCTATCTATCTATCTATCTATCTATCTAATGGAGTTATGAACTTGGACCCCTAGGTCTCTGTTCATCAACATTCCTTAACATTCTACGTTTTACGGTATATGTCCTATCCCTATTTGTCTTCCAACAATATATTTCATCGAACCTGTTGGGACTAAATTCCATCTGAAAAATGTTTACCCAACTTTCCATTTAATCGATTTCCTGATATAGCCTGAAGCAACCTATATGCAGTACCACCAACTTTCATGTCATCTGCAAACTTACTAATCATACCTCGTACATTCATATTCAAGTCATTAATATGTATATCACAAGCAGCAAAAATCTTGTGCTTGTGACACTGGTCACAGAATTCCATTCACGAAAGCATCTTTCCACTTCCACTCTCTGCCTTCTATTTCTATCACCAAGTCGGTTTTGTATCCAATGAGTCAGCTGGCCTTTGGATTCCATACATCTTCACATGAAGGGAAATGTAATGTACCTGTAAGGGAAAATATTATTGCAGCAGATGAGAAAGATTGTTTTCAAGTACTGTTTGTGGACTATACGTGAGTATATTAAATATTAGAGTACCTTTACATTGAAGGCATACTCTAAAGTATTGTTTGGCATATCCCCTATTCTACCATTCAGAAGAGTGTAATGGCATGTCATAAACAGCACCAGGAAAAGCTAAGAATGAGTTGATGCTTCTGCAGCACAAAAGGCAAAATTCAAAATTAATCTAAGCGATCAGCTTAATTCCATGCAACTAACGATGTGCTAATAGAACTCAGTCTGGAAATTAGACTGAACCAGAGGAGCTTGTATGCAGCTAATGAAGCCATTGAAGCTTGTATGCAGCAAGACCTGCATGTCATTCAGTTATACAGGATTAAAATTCATTCATATGCAAGTTGACAACGATCTCTAAAAGTCTAGCCACTTTCCCTTCATTATGAAAAGCAATACTGTAAGAAGGTATAAGAAAATCTTCTCACTGCCATTGAAAAACCTTAAATAAAATTAAGGAGTCAGCTGCTGAAAAGTCACTTAGAATTGACCAAAAATGCTAATGTAGGAAATTGATTTATTATTGTAGCCTATATAGGTTATTTATGAGTGTAATATTGTATTAATGTTTGCAATCCCTGCATTGAATACAAAGAGTGCACAGAAATGTTCCATTTCAGCATGGAAACCCTCACCTTGAGCACGAAATCCATCTCCTATCAGCCCTGTATGGGGTTTTTTTCAGAAGGTAAAAAGAGTCTCAGTACTAAATAGATTAAACAGACAGTTAATTAAAACTGGAAGAAGCCAAATGGAAAACGTGAAAGAAAAGGTTCAGTTATTGGGTTAAGTTTTTAACGCCTTTTATTGGCTACCAGTCAGAAGTGGTTTTTTTAATATTCTGAATTCATTGGCTTGGTGCAAAAAAATAAATGCATTGCATATGTGCAAATGTTACTAATTTGTCTGTATTTTCCCAGTTGCTTATTTTTGCCAATCGCAGCAAAATTTCTATCTAATATCCATTCTCAGAACTGCAAATTAAAGTCTGAGACAAGTCTAACATGTATTTACGTGCGTGCTCCTTCTGTGCTGAAACAATCCTGTTGAAGATTTAATTGAGTTCTTATATCAGCAAATATCCTTTCGTTCTCTTGGGTACTATTTGTAAAACCAGCGGACACTGTCTTATAAATTGGGTCAGATATGGGAGCATATGGAAAAAAAGTTTTGATCTTACAGTGCCGGGTGATCTTACAAGCTCTAGGGTGGAGCTTGAGTAGAGTGTCTCAGGATCTGAAAACACTGGGGAGATTTTCACAAAAGATCACAGAGTTCTTGAAATATTGGGCCAATTCTGAGATCAGTGGAAATTAGATTTTGGGAATATTGAGAGAGTGGCCTAAGTTCCGAATAGGCTTTGGTGGCTGTAAGATCAGAGTTCTAGGAAAGAAGTCGAGAGGATTTTGAGCACTGAACATTTTTCTGGAATTTGGAATCAGGTACAGAATATGGACATGGGGATATTGGCTGCAAGCAGGTCTTGTAAATAGGTTCTCAGACTTTGGGGACATGGTCTGACAATATTGCAGAGTTCCAGCAATCTGGCAAAATGGGGAATAGCCCTGAGCTGGAATGTTTTTGGAGCAATGCGATCCAAACAACTGATAAGATGCCAAACTCATAGTAGAATCCTACTTGTAAGCTTCCTCCATTTCTGGATCCTTGGATATATCCACACCACTTTCCATATCAGGATTCTCTATATTTTTTGGAACACCTTTGGTTGGAGATGCTCTATTTCCTGATTTTTTGTTGTTGTTGCAGAATTGCTAATTAGAAACATAGAATTGAATTATATAGATGTATTACAATTTTTTAATTTTAGATCCATTGCCTATGAAGGAATGATAATTATTTTCAAATCAGGATGGTGTACAACCCATGGAATAGAACACATAGTGACTGGTACCTTTTACCCTTCTTGGTGGTGGAGGCTGCAGATTTGGGAGGTGCTGTCAGATTAGTTTAGGAGAGTACCTGCTGTATATTTGTAGCTGGTATAGGCTGCAGCCACTGTGGACCAGTGATGGAGATAGTAATCATTTTGAACGATGGATGGAAAGTCAACAAAGTTGCTCGGTCCTGGATGGTATTGAACTTTTTCATGAACAGCACGCAAGTAGAGTATTAAATCACACTCCTGACTTTGGAAAAAGTCTGGATTAGCAGGAAAAGAGAAAGACCACAGAATATACAGCCTATGAACTGCTCTTGTACCCATTGTGACAGTGCCCACTCCCTCGGATGCTGCTGTTCTGATCCCTATCATTGACAGACAGACAGACCAGGAGAGGCCAAACAGCGCAATTGAGCCAGAGCTAAATAGGTAACAGCTAGGTTCAATTAGCTGATAATGCATTGGCCCACCTGAATCTCGTCAGCCTATTCCTTATAAACCCAGGCAATCTCTCCAGAGGGGAGAATAAAAACAGTGAGAGAAGAAGGAGAGGAGAGGAGAGGAGAGGAGAGGAGAGGAGAGGAGAGGAGAGGAGAGGAGAGGAGAGGAGAGGAGAGGAGAGGAGAGGAGAGGAGAGGAGAGGAGAGGAGAGGAGAGGAGAGGAGAGGAGAGGAGAGGAGAGGAGAGGAGAGGAGAGGAGAGGAGAGGAGAGGAGAGGAGAGGAGAGGAGGAGGAGGAGGAAGTGGGGGCACCTTGCTGCTAGCTGTGTTCCCCTGTTGTGGGTTTGGAGAAAGACTGAACAACTGAGACAAACCTGAGACCACCAGTATGAGCTGCCGGGAAATGTCCTAGACAGCCAGAGCCTATGCTTAGGCCAAGACTGAGTAGTTGTAGCAAGCCTGAGATCACCAATGCCTCTTACCTGCCCACAGATAATGAGGGACTTGTCCCATATACAGAGGTAAAGACTGAGCCACCAGGGAGGAGTTGGCTGCGCCTAACGGCTGCGGCTCTCTGGCAGTCTGTTGTCTTTTTTTCTTTTTTTTTTTTGTTTGTGTCGGTGTTGGGATGGTTTTTGTTTCTGTTTTTGGCTGTGTATGTGTGGTGGGGGTGTGTGGTGGGGGTGTGGGGTGGGGTGGGGTGGGGGGGGTGGGGCGGGGGGAAACCTTTATTTTATTAGGTCTCTTCCCCGGGGCGCGGCTCGGCTGCGGGCCTTAACATTGCCGGCGCAGCTCGGCTGCGGGACGTTTCAGTGCCCGGTGCGGCTCGGCTGCGGGCCTTAACATTGCCGGCGCAGCTCGGCCGCGGGACGTTTCAGTGCCCGGTGCGGCTCGGCCGCTGGACTTAACATCGCCCGGTGCGGCCGCGGGACGTTTCAGTGCCCGGTGCGGCTCGGCCGCTGGACTTAACATCGCCCGGTGTGGCCGCGGGACGTTTCAGTGCCCGGTGTGGCCGCGGGACGTTTCAGTGCCCGGTGCGGCTCGGCCGCTGGACTTAACATCGCCCGGTGTGGCCGCGGGACGTTTCAGTGCCCGGTGCGGCTTGGCCGCTGGACTTAACATCGTCAGCGCTGTTCGGCCGCGGGACGTTTCAGTGCCCGGTGCGGCTCGGCCGTTGGACTTAACATCGCCCGGTGTGGCCGCGGGACGTTTCGGTGCCCGGGGCGGCTCGGCCGGGGGGCCTTCCATCCCCTTGCGGGGGCTGTGCGTGTCGTTTGCCTCGGTAGGGGTCGAGCTGCCTGTCCGTGGGTGCGGGGGGAAGAGAGGGGAAGTTTTGTTGCCTCCATCACAGTGAGGGGGTGTTTGGAGTCACTGTGATGGATGTTTGTGTTGGGGTCGGGTGTCCTGTGTTCTTTTCTTTTTGCTGTATTTTGTGTGACTGCTGAAATTTCGCTCGGTGTTGTGCCGAGTGACAATAAAGTGTTGTTATGTTATAAGCTTGAGACCACCAGCGTCTCCTCTTCAAGCCCAAAGTTGCACTGCCAGGATAAGCCTGAGATTGCCACGTCTCCTCCTTTGAGAGCAAGACTGAGGGACAGCCTCAGATAGACAATAGACAATAGACAATAGGTGCAGGAGTAGGCCATTCGGCCCTTCGAGCCAGCACCGCCATTCAATGTGATCATGGCTGATTACCAGTATCTCCTCATATGCGCCCCCAGGTGGCCTGGACTTCCTTGTCGCTATAAATAAATCATGCGAGTTCACCCTGCAGTGAGTGTCCGGAGTAGTCATTGACAACCCGGCGTCATTCCCGACGCCACACCATGGTATTTATGAGTCTGATTTAGTGACTTTCTTGTCAATGGTAAATGCCAGGATATTGATGTTTCAAGGTTCAGTGGTATTGCCACTAAATGTTAAGAGTAAGTGATTGGAATTACAATACTATCAGCCCTTACCTGAATATTGTCTCACTCATTGCAATCAGGCATAAGCTATTTCATTTGTGAATGAAATAGATCATTGTGCAATCATAAGTTAGTTAGGGGGGCATTCAGGAGATTCTTTGGTCGCAATTGAGACCCCATAATGGTATGTTGCCTCCCAGGTGCCAGGATCCAGGGTGCCTCAAAGCAGCTGCACATTATTCTTTGGTGCGGGGAAGAGGAGGGGGGGGGGGGGGGGGGGGGGGTAATGAGCAGCCAGAGGTCATTGTGCATGTAGGGATGATATTAAAGAGGTGTATAAAATCATGCAGGGTATAGATAAGGTGAATGCACACACTCTTTTACCTGGAGTTGGGGAATAAAGAACTAGAGGACAGATGTTTAATGTGAAAGGGGAAAGATTTGGATAGGAACCTGAGGGGCAATCTTTTCACCTGGAGTACAGTGGGTATATGGAACGAGCTGCCAGGGGGAAGTTCAGGCAGGTACCAAAACAATAATTAAAAGACATTTAGGCAGGTAGATGGATACAAAAGGTTTAGAAGACGGTGCAAATGTGGGCAAAAGGCACTAGCATAGATAGGGCATCATTGTTGGCATGGGAAAATTGGGCCGAAGGGCCTGTTTCTGTGATGTTTGACTATGATTTTATCACTAAACATGTCCTTTTGTGACATTTTTTTGAAAAGTAGATCAAGATGGGGTGTAGTCCATCTGGTCCAGATGACTTATCTGCTTTCAGACCTATGGTGCAGCTAATAGAACTGCTTCCCCAGAGTTACATTAACATGGGTATAATCCTGACCTTCAGTGCTGTCTGTGAGTTTTTCCTGTGTGATATCTGATCCTGGGAAAGAGATAGAAGTTTAGGGAATCCTGTTCATAATGCCATTGAATCAACTATGGAGAAGCCCAAGGAGAAACTGTTACTATGTGGACTGAAAATGGAATTGACATGGTAAATTTAAATAAAATATAAGAGTAAAGGTTAATTGAACAAAGGGGATTTGTTAAAGAAGAACCGAGCGAATCTAAGTATATTCCCACTGTGGGAAATGGATGTGCAAAGAGAGTTCTTAATGTGAAAATCTCAGCAGATGTAGTGGAAATAATGGAACAGATGAAAATTGATAAGATGTACTGGAAAGATTAGCCCTGCTTCAAATGAGTTAGCCAACTAGTCCAAATAGGATGCTATATAATAATAATAATAATAATAATAAACATTTATTTTATATAGCGATTTTCCAAGTGCTCAAATACGCTTTACAAAAACAGTAATGACATAAAAACAAACAGACAAACTATCCTGACGGAGAAGCGGTGAACAAATAGCGCCAGCGTCCTCTCACGTCAGGGTCCGGCAGTAGACAATAAAAACACAAGACACACAATTACAATTTTAACACAAACAGCCATCACAATGATTGCTCCAGGCACACCCTCACTGTGATGGAAGGCAAAGAAAAGTCTTATCTCCTCCTCATTCTTCTCCCGTGGTGCCACGAGGCGATCGAGGCTCCCGACTCTTGAAGCCCCCACCGGGCGATGGAAAGTCCCAGGCTGAGCCGAGCAGGCCGATGAAGGTCCTGAGCCCCCACCGGGCGATGGAAAGTGCCGCGGCCGAGCCACGCAGGGCGATGAGGGTCCTGCGAGCGGGTCAATCAAACCTCGCGCTCCGGGACAGTCGAAGCTGCTACGGCTGGAGCTCCCGAAAGCCGGTCGCCAGCCAGGGACCTGCGAACTCCAGATGTTGCGGTCTGCAGGGCCCACGGCCGAAGCCTCCGAGATGGTAAGTCCAGGCCCTGCGACCGGAGTCTTCAAGGTCGATCCCAGCTGGAGGCCGCCGACTCCACAGTGTTAGGCCGTAGCGCGAACGGAGATACGACACGGTAAAGGTCGCATCTCCGTTGAGGAGGAGATTAGAAAAAAAGGTTTCCCCCACCCCCCCCCACCACCCCCCCCCCCCCCCCCACCACCCCCCACATAACAGAGCTAAAAATAAATCAAAACATACATTTAAGCGATAACAAAAGACAAAAACAAAAAAAAAGACGGAGAGACTGCCGGTGAGCCGCAGCTGCAGAACGCAGCCACGCGTTATATAAGAGTTAAAACAAACATAGAATGGAGATTGCAGAAGGGGTTTCTATAATTTGCTCATTCTCTGGATTAGAGGAGAGAGGTGCCAGAGGACTGGAAAATAGCAATGGTAACACCTGTGTTCATAATATGATACAAGGACCTCCCTGGCAACTTCCAGCCTGTCGGTATAACCGTGGCATTGGTGAAATATTTAGAATTAACTAGACCAAGTGGACCCGTTGGGCCCATTCCTCGTAGAGGGGGGACAGGGAAGGGGAGAGGGTGCCACTCACTTCGGCCCCATGGTGCCAGTGCTGCAGCCAGAGCGAGCCGTGGGCCCAAAGCCTCTCCTGTATTGGTGTAGGACCCTCACCCCCTCCACCCAATCCCCCTTATCCCCCTCCTCCCCCCAACTCACCCACCCCACCCCCCCCACCCCCACTCCCCTCCCCCATCCCCCCTTCCCCCATCCCCCTCCCACCCCCACTCCCTCCCTCAACTCCCCACCCCCAACGCCCTCCCGCCTCTCGACCTGGGCATCAGTCAGACCCCCCACAATGCCCTCACCTGCGAGAGAGTAATATATATTGAAAGATATACAATATAGCATTTAATATTCTTACATTATTATATTTTAAGTATTATAATTGTTATATTATATCATTATTATCTCCCCCGGGGCCAGGTGCGGGATAGGAAAGGGGAGAGGGAGCGACTCACCCCGGGCGGCCATCGCGGTGGCTAGCAGCAAGAGAGCGGCCCTCCTGCCAGTGGCCATCTTCTTTCGCCTTCTCTCTGGCCACGGGGGGGAAGGTCAGGCGCGAGGCATGCCGGGACGGGCGACGGTCTTCCCGCTGGTCCTCCGGGGGGGGGGGGGGGGGGGGGGGGGGGGGGGGGGGGGGTGGGAGCGTATTTGTTGAAGTCAGTTTATTGGCCGTGACTCCCTGGCCCCCCTCCCTCATTGGCTGGCACTCGTGCGGGTCCCATTGTGATGTCACATGCTGAAGATCATAATGAAATTGGTTTAAAAGATCATTTTTTAACTTTAAAATTTCTTTACCTTTGAAAATATAACACCAAATTGAATGAAACTTGTTTTAAAGGGTCCCCAGGACAATGGTGAGTAAGGTGGGCCTAAAATTGTTGCGCTATCGTGTACCGTTTTGGCTGTGTAGAGGGCATGGTACACACGCAAACACATAAACATATACACACAAACAAACCGAGAGTATTAGTAATATATAGATAATGAGAGAAATAATTTTTTTTTAAGCCACATGGAAGAGTTTCAGCTGATAAAGGAGAGCCATGAGAACTTTGGACCATGAACAGAGTACAATTGTTCTGATTCAAATTAAATACTGTCTAGGCTATATCTTGTTTCACGCTAAGAGGGGTGTGAGGGACCTGAAAAAAGGTGCAGAATGATCCTCGGGATTTCTACTGCAGATTAGACTGAAAAGGTTTGGTTGTTATCATTGAAGCAAACAAGGCCAAGAGAAGATTTGATAAAGGTGTACAAAAATATAAGGTGAACGGTGGTAGTTTTTCCCTTTTGTACATTGTTCAAGGACTAGCAGATATGGATTCAAAGTGATAGGCAGAAATTACAAGGGGAATATGAAGAAATCCTTTTTATGCAGTGATTAGTTTAGTTCAGAGATGCAGCACGGAAACAGGCCCTTCAGCTCACCGAGTCTGCACTGACAAGCGATCTCCGCACACTAACACTATCCAACACACACTAGGGACTATTTACAATTTTACCAAGCCACTTAGCCTACAAACCTGTACGTCTTTGTAGTGTAAGAAAACCCACGAACGTCATGGGAAGAATGTACAAACTCCGTATAGACAACGTAGTTAGGATCGAATCTTGGGTCTCTGGCGTTGTAAGACAGCTACTCTACCGTTTTGACACCATGCCGGCCAGAGACATTTTTAAATGCCTACATGATTTGAAATTTCTTAAAGGGGTGGTGGAAACATACAACCCGTTCAGAAAGGAATTGGACAGTCACATAAGGAGGGGAAATAATTTGCAGAGGTTTTAAGAATGTATGGCAATCAGGGTGATGATTGGATTGTTTTTCAAAGAGCCACATTGGTCTCAATGGACCAATTGCGGTTCTTCTGTAACATTTATGTGACTAGTGTGGATAGGCTTTGGCCGAAAGAAACTGATAATAATATTGTAAAGGATTTGATTGTAAATGGTCACATGAATAGAGGGGTTGTACTCTAATGCACAAATATATGTAGGTTAAGGATAATTCAAGATAGTTTCTTATCCTGGGCTTTCTAAATAAAGGTAGAGTGTGCAAATGCAAGGAGGTTTTATTGAATGTTAAATATTGGTTTAGCCAGTATTCCAGTAAATGTCCAGTAATAGTTCTGGCAAATACACTGTATGAAGAACCTGTTATACTTATGTATGGCTTAATTGGATTCATGTATGGTATGATTTGTGAGTCCAGAGTGGTTGCCAAGCAATTTCAACAGGATAGTCCTGGAGAAAAGTGGATTTTGATTATGTAGATAGAAAGAGAAGCTGGAATTCTTCTAAAAACATGGATGGGTGAGAATTAATTTGATATTTTTATTCATAATAATCAAGGCTCTAGACACAGTCTATAAAGAGAAAGTATTCCCATCTGTGAGGGTTATTGACCATAAGGGGAAATTTTAAAATGATTGTTAAATAACAGAGGGTGATGTGTGAAAACCTGCTAAGTATTCATGATAAAGAAACGCACTTCATAATTTCATTCAAAATGCAAGCAGATATTTGAAAGGGACATTAATGGCAATCCTCTGGGTGAAAGAACTGGTGAATTGAACTGGCAGTTGTTGCAGAGAGCTATTGTGCAGTGAATATTCTCGTACCATGTACAAAAAGAGACAAATACTTAAAAGCACGTACCACCAGTTTCAGATTGTTCCGTGCAGTTGTGAGACAACTGAATGGACCTCTCATAAGCTAAAGATGTAGTCCAGATCTCTCAAGAAGCCTCATTGTGGCCCTTGTGTTTATAAAAAAATCAAGCCCAGTTCTCCGGCACTGTAAGGCAGCAACTCTACCCCTACCCACTGTGCCTTTCTTAAAATACTGGTGCAGTACAAACCTTTCTACTGTCAGAATCATCCAAAACTTGGAGTTGATATATCTTCAATTTCTTTCTTGAGGATAAATACTAGATGCTATCCCATCAACCGTACATTTAGTACATTGAAATCAATTTTAAGAGCACTTTTAGCATCTTGGCATCATTTTTTAGTGAAGATCGATCCAAGATATCCATTTAGTACTTCATCCTCATTTATCAAAGTTAACATGTCCTGCAAAAACCTCAAAAGCAGCACAAAGTCTGTAAATAATCCAGTAAATAATTAAAGTATTACAAACATACCACATCTCCAGATTGTGTTCTTCTCCCTGCTCGAACAATCATTCGCTTTATACTTGTGAAATTATTTCTCATATCTCTTATACATTCCTCTGTTGAAGAAGTAGGGGTTTACTTCATATGCAGTAAGTTGGATTTTAGCTGAGGAGCCCACATGGTTTCTTTGAATGTAAGGCTTAGTTAAAATCCTTTCCCTTCTGTATAACTAGGTATTCTGCTATAACCGAGTAAGTACTACTTGAAATTTGATGACTGTGATTACTTTTGCTCTCCATGTAGATTTTGTGTATTATCGAGAATCATCAAACCAAAATCAAAAGATTTCATCAGCAAGAAACCAGCCAATGGAAATCATTTGATCTGTACCCCGAGAAACATTAGTTAACCCTAACAATTGTCGGCTAAATAAAATCCCAATATCTGAAATGCAAACCAGTTCTAGCTTAGACTAATTTGCTCAGAATGTTCCTCAATCTGTTGATTCAATGAAGGGTCTCGACCCGAAACGTCGCCCATTCCTTCTCTCCTGAGATGCTGCCTGACCTGCTGAGTTACTCCAGCATTTTGTGAATAAATACCTTCAATCATCCTTCACTCTCACTTGCTGCCAAAGATTAACATTACTTCCTCTAGTTTCACCCTATTTTAGTTTCTGTTTTCAGTTTGAGTTTATTGTCGCGTGTACTGATGTACAGTGAAAAGCTTTTGTTGCGTGCTAACCAATCAGTGGAAAGGCAATACGTGATTACAATTGAGCCATCCACAGTGTACAGACACACAATAAAGGGAATAACGTGAATAACGCTTAGTGCAAACCAGTAAAGCCCAATCAAAGATTCTCCAGGGTCACCAATGAGGTAGCTAGTAGTTCAGGACTGCTCTCTCATTGTTAGTCGGACCTGTTTGTCGTCACACACTTTTGCATATGGTCTTGGGATGAACCTGATCTCCCATCTACCTCATTGGAAATCTTTGAACTAACTATCTTTAATCGGACTTTATCTTGCACTGAATGATATACCCATTATTCTGTGTCTGTACACTGGACAGCTTGATTGCAATCATATATAGTCTTTTCATTGACTGGTTAGCATGTGACAAAAAACCTTTTCACTATACCTCGGTACATGTGACAATAATAGACTAAACTAAAACTAAACTTAAAATATCCAATATTAAAGAAAACTGGAATCGCAAGAGATTATTGGGGCTGAAATCTTGAGCAAAAAAACAAAGTGCTGGAGGAGCTCAGCGAGTCAACAGCATCTGTTGGGAGGAATGGACAGGCAACGTTTTGGGTCAGGACCATTCTGACTGTCCATTCCTTCCAAGGATGTTGTCTTACCCACTCAGATCCTCCAGCACTTTGTATTTTGCTTTTTCTTTTAAAAAAATTATTGGAGTCAAAGGCAATACATGATAAAAGCTTAAGATGTCAAGTAGGAACAGGTAATTCAGCCCTTTGAGCCTTCTCCATCATTCACCAAGACCATGGTTTGTCTTTTTCCTCAAAATTATATTCTTGCCCTCTCTACATATTTTTTTGTTTCTCTCGTATTGAGATACCTTTTGATGTAATGAATACAATTAATGAAAAACTCCATAACTCTCTGGTAGAGAATTTCAAAGAGTCACCTTTGTGAACCAATTTCCCCCACCTCATGTCAGGCTTCATTGTTTAGCCATTGTTTTGCAATTGTAACCTGTAGTTCTAGACTCCTCAATGATGTTTGTGGCAATCGTACCTTTGGCTATTACAATAGATGTGCACTTTGCATGAAAAAAACAGGTGTTCATTGATTATATTTCTTGGCATTTCTAAGCCTTCAGTGAATTTGGTTTTGGTGTCCTATCATGAAATGGTGGTTCTTATGTGCACGAGGCAGTGCAATCTTTCTTATCGAGTCCACATCACAAGATTAGAAATTATTCAGCCAGACCTCGACGGAGATGCATTTTTTTTCCCCCGTATCATATCTCCGTCCCCACTGCGGCCTAACATCGTGGAGTTGGCGGCCTTTCTAGGAGACCGACAGGCGCTCCAAGCCACAGGAGTCTGCAGCACTTAAACATCGCGGAGCTTGCGATCCCTTTGCCGGGGATCGAAGCTCTAACCGCAGGGCCTGTGGACTTTAACATTGCGAAGCCTGTGGTGTCTGGTAAAAAGAGGCCGACTCGGGAGCTCCATGCCGCGATGAGAGTTTCAACTGCCCTGACGCGGGAGTTTCAATCACCACGACGGGGGCTTCAATTGTCGGCTGCGGGGGCTTTGACTGCCCCGACCGCGGGAGAACAAGAGGAAGAAGATTGAACTTCATTGCTTTCCATCACAGTGAGGAATGTGGAATCCACTGTGATGGATGTTTATGTTAACTTTTATGTTTTTGTGCATCTTGTTGCTTTTCATTTAGTATGGCTGTATGTTAACTCAAATTTCACTGTACCTTAACTGGTACATGTGACAATAAACTGACCTTGAAACCTTGAACACACTTCTCGGAATCTGCATACAATGGTGTCTTGTGCTTCCTGTGCGTAGTGGTGGAAAGATTGGTGGAAACAGGGCCGCAACGTGAACGCTCTTTCCTTGACCCTGGCAGTGCAATTAGATTCCCAAACTGGCTGAAATTAATTCCTTACCTTCAGGTTTTTAGTTCCATCTTTGCAAAGGGACAGGACTATCTGTATTGTGCAATCTGGGCAAGTCAATGTATTTATCTTTATAAATTTCCAATCCACATCGACAGATGGTTGTATCAAATTAAGCCTGCCACCCTGTGATTGTATAGTCTGCCCCTTGGGTTCCCACAAATCACTCAATGCTTGATTTTGTTTTGCTCTCATGCTGACATTTCTAATGATTGTTCAAATAAAATGTAATATTCATTTGAAAGGTCCTTCCAGAGATGTGATCAGACTATGTCCAGCTTCCTGATATCAGATCCTTCTCACTCTGCAGAGCTCTCAACCCTTTTTTTCCTGATGTTGAGTCAAGTGCTCATATTGGCACTCATCTCACCAGAATGCTACATTAGCAATGCAAATATACCCTAATTATTTTTCTTGACAGTATCCTAAAAGTCTGCTCAGGCCATAAATTCCCTTTGGGAACAAAGAGTACACTTTTTACCTTCTTCAGTGCTGGCTGTGATCCCAGGATACCAGCCACCAGCAAGCTGAATACAGAATAGCATTAAACATTTGATCTTAATCTATGAATTCTCGTTGCCACAGTGTGACGTAGAAATCATATTTAAAATTTCATTTTTTAATATTTTGCTGTAGCACTGTAAAAAACGTCATAGATTTTTGATTTGCTGGTTATGTAATTAGAATTGTAATTATTCATTGTCTCTAGTTTAACGAATGAGGAATGATGCAGATGAAAAGTTCTGATCTACTATGTACATATATATTGGAATTGCATTCTCCAGTTGTTGTTTGCATTCAACTCTGTGGTTATTGAGCATTTCTAAGTCGGACTCTGTTGATCACTCCTGTTTATATTTTAGGAACTGCTATAAAATACTGAGTAATTTTTCATATTGATTTACTTCCACTGCTATTCTCGGCTATTTGCAGTGGACAAATGTTTGTGAATGCTCATCTAAAATTCTTCTCTGGGTAGCAATAAATTCAAGTGTGACCAAGATTGGTTTCGTGCACTGGGTTCATTCATATATCACACGTAAAATGCCCTTTCTGGTTATTTTTAGAAAATATTATTTTATTTAACTAATTTTAAGAATGGCGAATGGTGATGTACTGGGAGTGTAGAAATTTATGACCGCAAAAGAACATTTACAATCCATCTGGTCAATGAGAATTGCAGGAGGCATATGGAAATCTTGAACTTCCTTTGCCTCCAGGATATTTTCCTCCTCCTCAACCTTGACTACCATCAAAACTGCACCCATTACAGCCTAACATTTGTGATGAGTACTATTTGATCAAAGATTCGATACCACTATTTATCCCAAAGGGAATTGGTCTGCACCAGTCAAAAAATACAGTTACAAGGCATTGAAAGTGTCATGTGCATTATAATAATAATGAAATTTAAGTGACCAGTTATTGCACTGCAAATATGTAATTTTGCACAAACATGAAATTAAATTATCAAGTGGAAAAGTCCAGGATGAGGGATGTGCAAAGATGGGGGGGAGGAGGGGGTCAGTCTACCCCACAACAGAAGTGGGAGGAGTTGTACAGTTTGATAGCAACAGGGAAAAAGCATCTCCCGTGGCATTCTGTTCTGCACCTTGGTGGGACCAGTCTGTTGCTGAACGGGCTCCAGGTTGACCAGTGTATTATGGAGAGGGTGAGATGTATTGTCCAAGATGCTCCACAGTTTGAGGAGATTCTTCCTTTCGGAGACCACCCCTAATGAATCCAACTCCCCCGGAGCCAGCCTTCCTGATACGTTTGTTGATTCTGTTGACGTCCGTGGCCTTCGCCCTGCTAACCCAGCATACAACAGTGTAGAAGGTGGCCCTGGCCACCACCGATTGATAAAACATCTGCAGCATCTTACTGCAGTCGTTGAAAGAGCAGAACCTCCACAGAAAGTACAGACTGCTCTGTCCCTTCTTATACAGTGCCTCAATGTTCCTGGACCAGTCCAGTTTACTGTCCAGGTAAACTCCAAGGTACTTGTACTCCTGGGTAACCTGCACATCCACGCCCTTGATGGAGACCGGGGACAGGAATGTTCCACTCCTCCTAAAGTCCGCCACTAACTCTGAGCTGAAAGTGATTCACACCACCCAACAAAGTCGATGACTACATCTCTGTATTCAGCTTCCCTCCCCTCGCTGATGCAGCCCACATTTGCAGAGTAATCTGAAAACCTCTGCAGGTGGCAGGAGTCCAAGTTGCATATGAAATCTGAGATGCCGATGGTGAACAGGAAGAGAGGAAGGACAATCCCCTGTGGGGCCCCTGTGTTTTGTCCACAACCATGTCAACACCACAGTTCTGTAGCCTGACTGCAATTGTCCAGTCAAGTAGTTGGTGATCCAAGACACCAATAAAGCATCAATCAGCATTTTCATCAGTTTGCTCCCTAACAGTGCAGGCCAAATGATGTTAAAAGCAATGGAGAACCAAAAAAACACGAATCTCACAGTGCTTCCCGGCTTATCCAGGTGACCATAGGAACGATGGAGCAGGTGGATGATGGCTTCCTCCACCCCCACCTTTGTTTGATAAGCAAATTGCAGGGGGTCCAGGTATGGTTTAACCAGGGGTGATGGATGAGTGAGCACCAACCTCCCCAGGGACTTCATGATGTGTGAGGTCAGCACCAACGGCCTGTAGTCATTAGAGGAGCTGGGACGTGTCCTCTTTGCTACAGGAACCAAGCAGGATGTCCCCCACATCACAGGAACCTTCTCCAGGCTCGGGCTCAAGTTGAAGATATGCTAGAGTACTCTGCAGAACTGGCTGGCACATGCCTTGACACCATCAGGACCCGCAGCTTTTTCTGGGTGGATTCTGCTTAACCAAGCGTGACCTACCTCTACCAGAAATATCTCACCGGTCAGTGGCTGGGTATACTGTTCAGACTAAAATCTTCTCAAATCTCCCTCAGTACTAGGATAAGTTTATTATTGCCACAGTACTCTCTCCTATGGAACAAAATCCTTTAAAAAAAATTACCACTGCATCTTAGAGTATTTCTTATCTTTACTTCTCAACTTTATCTCTGTTTGTCTAATTGCTGCTTGAAATTAATGAAACCAATACCATTTCCTTTATATTTATGCTTCATATAAGTAGATAAATTTAAATCTGTTCACATGTCATTTTGTTATTATTTGATTCCAAAGTGACCTATGTAAAATATAACATAATAATGTTAAACCTATAAATATTATTAGGCCAGAATGTCTGCTATATTCTCCTGTCATAACTGAAGGTGAGCTGAAATGTTCCAGAAATGGCGTAGATGGCAGCTGATGCTATATCTTTAGAACTACTGCTGGTCCTTTGCCAAAGGTAGAGCAGGTCATTTTGAGAACCCCTACAAAAATTCCAGGGAAGTTATGTTATTTTTGGGGAACTTCAGGAACATTCCTGAGACTTTCCAGTATGAGCTCTCTGGTGTCTGCACAAGTAATATCAATGCAATCAACAGAATTGGCTGAACCGACACAATTATTGGGATTTTTTTTAACATTCTATACCAAAACCCTTAAATGCAATTGTTGTGCTGCAATCTTTGATACTGGAGTAAGTACCCCAGATTGTGTCCCATTCAGTAAACTAGCCACACTATTCTCCTGTCAAAATTGCAAGACAATTTCTTCAAATTGTGCTTTATGCATATAGTTAATGATAATTACAGTTTTTTAAATAAAAAGTTTATCCATTCATGAAATAGCTCTATTAGCACTCATCAGCCAGTTATGAAGTGGTTTGGTGCAAATTAAAGTAAATTTCAGTGATGTAAAATGAATTATTTCTACTCCTGCAGCAAAGCCCTGGATTGAGAGGATTGAGCTCCATCAACCACTGTGTGTGTGCCATATGACTCCAACCAATATAGAGTTTCCCTCTTGATGTCTGTTTATATCTGTTTTACCAGGGCTCCTTGATGCCACACTTGGTGATGTGCAATATATGATAGTAGGGAAGTGATTCTCACCTCAACTCTGGAATTCGATTCTTAGGTTTGTATTTGGAAGAAAGCTTCAATGAGGCCTGGAGCGAGTTGTCACAGTTATACAAAAATGGCCTGTGAAAAAATAATTGCAAAGTAGCACAGACATTAATAACAGTACCTTCATCAGTTTGCTAATAATGGAAACTAGTCTATAAAGTAATTAAATTGGCTTTTTGTGCTTTTTGTGGACTGGACATAGCTGGGCAATTTTCCATAATGTTGGGTAGATGCCAGTGTTGTAACTGCACTGGAGCAGTTTGGCTTAAGACGTGCCTGGACCTGGATGATGTCTAGTTCTGAGCATATGTGTTCAATACTACAGCCAGAATTTAGTCTGGCCCCATAGTTATTGCTGTGTCTGCTGCTCTCAGCTGTTTCTCAATATTGTGTAAAGTGAATCAAATTAGCTTACAACTGGCTTCTATGATTGTGGGGATCACAGACGAAACCAAGATACATTTGTCAACACTTTTGGCTCTACTTCGTTGCAAATATTTTCGTCTGGTCTTTCGGACTTGCATGCTAGACCCTGCAGCGTCCTTGGAATATCCTCCTGTTGCTGTTTAATTGAGCACCAGCATTGATAATTGATATGATTGTGGAGCTTTGATCTGTGGAGCAACTGTAGAAGATTTCAAAAAATGGATTGGTTGACTAATCAAAACTGATGAATTGAGCAACTAATAAAGACCAGGCAAGGTGCAGCAGAGAGACCTATTGGGAGTGGCCTTGTTAGGGGAGAGAGGTTGTGTGAGGCAAGTGTGAGGCTTTAGCTCAAGAAGCTTCAGCAAGGATGCTGAACAGAGGATGACAGGAGATGAAGATTCAATCTGCTGTGCATGATTGTGGTTTTTTGTCCATTTATTTTTTTGTGCTGTCGAGATGACAGTTAGAATGGTGCAGTGTTCCTCCTGCAGGATGTGGGAAGTCAGGAAACCTGTTGGCATTCCTGATGACCATACATGTGGGAATTGTGTCCAGGTGCAGCTACTTACAGACTGCATTAGGGAACTGGAGCTGCAGCTGGACAACCTCAGGATCATCCGTGAGAATGAGAGCTTCATAGAGAAAAGTTATAGCGAGGTGGTCACACCTAAGGTACAGGAAAAGAGTAAATGGGTGACCACGAAGAGAGTGCAAGTGACCCCTTTGACCATTCCGCTTAAAAAAAAACAGGTATACACTTTTGGATACTGTTGAGGGATATGACCTGTCGGGGTGAGCAGCAGTAGCTACGAAGGTGACCAAGAGGTAACGAAGGTGATCAATGAGGGTAGGGTAGTGGATGCTGATGGAATGGAACGGGCGGCACGGTAGCGCAGCGGTAGAGTTGCTGCTTTACAGCGAATGCAGCGCCGGAGACTCAGGTTCGATCCTGACTACGGGTGCTGCACTGTAAGGAGTTTTTACGTTCTCCCCGTGACCTGCGTGGGTTTTCTCCGAGATCTTCGGTTTCCTCCCACACTCCAAAGACGTACAGGTATGTAGGTTAATTGGCTGGGTAAATGTAAAAATTGTCCCTAGTGGGTGTAGGATAGTGTTAATGTACGGGGATCGCTGGGCGGCACGGACTTGGAGGGCCGAAAAGGCCTGTTTCCGGCTGTATATATATGATGATATGAATGGGTTTTAATAAGGCATTTGATAAAGTCCCCCATGATAGGCTGATCCAGAAGGTTAAGATGCATAGGATTAACAGACTTGGTCATATGGATCCGGAACTGGTTCACTGATTGAAAACAGAGTGTTGTGGTGGACTGGACTGGACCTCAAAGGTTAAGAGGTTGGAATTAGACAGGGCCTTTGCAGATTATAAAGAAAGAACTCAAACAGGCAAATAAAAGGGGCCACAAAATTGCTTTAGTAAGTCAGATTAAAGAAATCGCAAAGCTTTTTATATCAGTATTAAAAACAAGAGGATAAGCAGGGAGAATGGGGGCGGTACAGTGGTGCAGTGGTAGAGTTGCTGCCTTACAACACCAGAGACCCGGGTTCAATCTTGAATATGGGTGCTGTCTGTATGGAGTTTGTACGTTCTCCCTGAGATCGCATGGGTTTTCTCCGGGTGCTCCAGTTTCCTCCCACGTTCCAAAGACGTGCAAGGTTTGTAGGTTTATTGGCCTCTATAAATTGTCCCTAGTTTGTAGGATAGAACTAGTGTAGGGTGATCGCTGGTCAGCGTGGACTCAGTGAGCCGAAAGGCCTGTTTCCACGCTGTATCCCTAAAACTAAAACTAAACTAAAAACTGTTAGGATTGCTCAAGGGTAAAGGAGGGAATTTGTGCCTGGAGTCTGGGGATGTGGGCAAAAATGGTCACAATTCAGTCTTTTAATTTTACATCAGTGCATACAGTATGATAGAAATCTACACTTGTAAATGTTAATATTCAATGCCAGGAGTGGTTGGAAGTATTCTCCAAGTACCTTTCTTCTCACATCCTTAAATGTGTTGCAGCCTAACTCAATCTTATTTGTTGAATTTCTGTGATCAAGTTTCCTACCTTGCCACAATACTCAACTTTTCACCACTCAAAAGCCTCATCTTTTCTAAGTGGATATCTGGATCAAAGTACAGTAATCTATAGGTTATGTGTTTGAATTTCGAGTGTCCACTGATTTACAGAATAATCAATATTCTGGAGGACCAGGACTTGGATTGCAACTTTGAGATTTTCAATTAATTGTATGGGTGCTGACATTGGAAGGTGATATCCAATTAACAACAGGATTTTTATTTCCAAAGTTTGGTGTTAAAGGGTGATAACATTAAAGCATTTGAAAATGTGTTCATGGGGAGAAAAAGTAAAGGATAGAACTAAAATGTTTAAAGTGTTATTAGTATACCCGCATTAAAATTTACAAAAGCTTTGCTGGAAATATGCTTTCCATTTGAATATATGTACAATGATCCATAATGTAAAAGATAGAACAGTAGAGAGCATGAGAAATTTCTATTTCAAAAATACCATATATTATAGGTCATAGGTTTTATTTCTCACAATGCAGGTGTCCCCAGCAAGGCCAGCACTAATCGCCCATTGCTGATAGCCCTTGAAATGGTGGTAGAGAGCCATCATCTTGAACCACTTTGGTCTTTTTTGTAAAAGTTGACTATTTTCTTGTGAAAATGCTGGTGGATAGGGTTTTCCAGAATTTAGACTGAACATAATGAAGTCATGATGAAGCATTGAGAGGAGCATTCAAATAATCCAAGCACCTGTGAGGTGCTGCACTTTGGGAGTTTGAATACAAGGGGGAAATGTACAACTAATGGCAAAGGTTCCTTACCAGCATTATGTACAGAGGGATCTTGGGGTCCAAGTCCATAACTCCCTGAAAGTGCAACACAAATAGACTGTGGTAAAGAAAGCATTTGGTATACGTGACTTAATTGGTCAGGGCAGTAAGTATTTGAGTCAGGAAATCATGATGCAGCATTATAGGACTTTGGTTAGGCTGCATTTGGAGTATTGCATACAGTTCTGGTTCTCCCAATGCAGGAATGATGTGAAAGCTTTGGAAAGAGTGCAGAGGAGGTTTACTAGAATGATAAAAGACACAAAGTGCTGGAGTAACTCAGTTGGTCAGACAGCATCTCTGGAGAATGCGGATTGGTGACATTTTGGGTTGGGATCCTTCTTCAGACTCAGACTACAGAATGATACCTGGATTAAGGGTATTAGCTACAAGGAGAGGTAGGGCGGACGAGGATTGTTTTCTCTGGAATGCCGGGCATTGAGGGATGATCTGAGGGAAAAGTATAGAAAATTAAGAGGGGCATAGATAAGGTAGACAGTCAGAACCTTTCCCTCAGAATGGAAATATTAAATACGAGAGGGCATAGCTTTAAGGTGAGAGGGACAAAATTTAACGGAGATACGGAGGGCAAGTTTGTTTTTACACAGAGGGTGGTGAGTGCCTGAATCATGGTGGAGGCAGATAAGATTGTGACATTTAAGAGGCCTTTGTATAGACACATCGATATGTGTAGAGGAACCAACATGTAGAGGAACCAACGAGAGAGCAGGCTATACAAGACTGGGTATTGAGTAATGAGGAAGGGTTAGTTAGCAGTCTTGATGTGCGTGGCCTCTTGGGCAAGAGTGACCATAATATGGTTGAGTTCTTCATTAGGATGGAGAGTGACTTAGTTAATTCAGAAACAACGGTTCTGAACTTAAAGAAAGGTAACTTTGAGGGCATGAGACGTGAATTGGCCAAGATAGATTGGCAATTGATTCTTAAAGGGTTGACGGTGGATATGCAATGGAAGGCATTTAAAGACCGCATAGATGCACTACAACAATTATTCATCCCAGTTTGGCAAAAGAATAAATCAGGGAAGGTAGCTCATCCGTGGCTAACAAGGGAGATTAGGGATAGTATCAAAACAAAAGATGAAGCGTACAAATTAGCAAGAAAAAGCAGCCTACCAGAGGACTGGGAGAATTTCAGAGTCTAGCAGAGGAGGACAAAGGGCTTAATTAGGAAAGGGAAAATAGATTATGAAAGAAAACTGGCAGTGAACATAAAAACTGACTGCAAAAGCTTTTATAGATATATGAAGAGAAAAAGATTAGGTAAAACAAATGTAGGTCCCTTGCAGTCAGAAACAGGTGAATTGATCATGGGGAACAAGGACATGGCAGACCAATTGAATAACTACTTTGGTTCTGACTTCACTAAGGAAGACATAAATAATCTGCCGGAAATAGCAGGGGACCGGGGGTCAAATGAGATGGAGGACTGAGTGAAATCCAGATTAGTCGGGAAGTGGTGTTAGGTAAATTGAATGGATTAAAGGCCGATAAATCCCCAGGGCCAGATAGGCTGCATCCCAGAGTGCTTAAGGAGGTAGCCCCAGAAATAGTGGATGCATTAGTGATAATTTTTCAAAACTCTTTAGATTCTGGAGTAGTTCCTGAGGATTGGAGGGTAGCTAATGTAACCCCACTTTTCAAAAAGGGAGGGAGAGAGAAAATTACAGACCAGATCGTCTAACATCGGTAGTGGGGAAAATGCTAGAGTCAGTTATTAAGGATGGGATAGCAGCACATTTGGAAAGTGGTGAAATCATTGGACAAAGTCAGCATGGATTTATGAAAGGTAAATCATGTCTGACGAATCTTATAGAATTTTTTGAGGATGTAACTAGTAGAGTGGATAAGGGAGAACCAGTGGATGTGTTATATCTGGACTTCCAGAAGGCTTTCGACAAGGTCCCACATAAGAGATTAGTATGCAAACTTAAAGCATACGGTATTGTGGGTTCAGTATTGATGTGGATAGAGAACTGGCTGGCAGACAGGAAGCAAAGAGTAGGAATAAACGGGTCCTTTTCAGAATGGCAGGCAGTGACTAGTGGGGTACCGCAAGGCTCAGTGCTGGGATCCCAGCTATTTACAGTATATATTAATGATTTGGACGAGGGAATTGAATGCAACATCTCCAAGTTTGCAGATGACACAAAGCTGGGGGGCAGTGTTAGCTGTGAGGAGGATGCTAGGAGGCTGCAACGTGACTTGGATAGGTTAGGTGAGTGGGCAAATGCATGGCAGATGCAGTATAATGTGGATAAATGTGAGGTTATCCACTTTGGTGGCAAGAACAGGAAAGCAGACTATTATCTGAATGGTGGCCGATTAGGAGAAGGGGAGATGCAGCGAGACCTGGGTGTCGTGGTGCACCAGTCATTGAAAGTAGGCATGCAGGTGCAGCAGGCAGTGAAGAAAGCGAATGGTATGTTGGCATTCATAGCGAGGGGATTTGAGTATAGGAGCAGGGAGGTTCTGCTGCAGTTGTACAGGGCATTGGTGAGACCACACCTGGAGTATTGTGTACAGTTTTGGTCTCCTAATCTGAGGAAAGACATTCTTGCCATAGAGGGAGTACAGAAAAGGTTCACCAGATTGATTCCAGGGATGGCAGGACTTTCATATGAAGAAAGACTGGATAGACTCGGCTTGTACTCGCTGGAATTTAGAAGATTGAGGGGGGATCTTATAGAAACTTACAAAATTCTTAAGGGGTTGGACAGGCTAGATGCAGGAAGAATGTTCCCGATATTGGGGAAGTCCAGAACAAGGGCTCACAGTTTAAGGATAAGGGGGAAGTCTTTTAGGACCGAGATGAGAAAGTTTATTTTCACCCAGAGAGTGGTGAATCTGTGGAATTCTCTGCCACAGAAGGTAGTTGAGGCCAGTTCATTGGCTATATTTAAGAGGGAGTTAGATGTGGCCCTTGTGGCTAAAGGGATCAGGGGGTATGGAGAGAAGGCAGGTACGGGATACTGAGTTGGATGATCAGCCATGATCATATTGAATGGCGGTGCAGGCTCGAAGGGCCGAATGGTCTACTCCTGCACCTATTTTCTATGTTTCTATGATATACAGGGAATGGGGGGATATAGTTATGTGTAAACAAATTAGCATTGGTCTTGGCATCATGTTCAGCTCAGACATTGTGGGCTAAAGGGCCTGTTCCTGTGTTGTACTGTTGTATGTTCTAGTTGTATTAACCTGCATCTGCTACCATTGCCTTTCTTGGTGGTTGAGGTCATGTTTTGGAGAATTTAGGATAACAATGAGCTGTAGATGTTGACATAATCCGTGTTTCTCAGGGCCTTGTACTGCTATCTTTCTATCAGGAAAGTAATTATGTGTGCCACAATATTATCTTTTAGCATCAAAGAGCACAGATCACAAGGTTGAGATTTTCCTCATGTCCAGTCTGGATTCTTCGCTTACTGATTCTTGGCTTGTTAAATGTGGAACTCATTAGCAAGTCCAGGCTAGTATCACGTAAAACCGTCCCCCTTGTGATAGGAACCGTGGACCCCTCAAAAACTTTACAAAGATTGCAATAGTTGACACTTTTCTTTAGCCAGGTACTCTTAACATCACCATTTTGTGACAGGCACAAGCCCACAGGTATTTTATATTATAGCACAGAAAAACTATAGCAAAGATTTTCAGAATCACTGCCTTCTATTCAAGCAAATCTATTAACTTCTTGTTCTTTCTGTAGGTATGATATTTGCATCTATAAGAACAAACCTTGTGGAACTCTAGGTAAGATTCCATACTATTTAATTTAGGCTTAAATCTATTTGTTTTACA
The DNA here is from genome assembly GCF_053455715.1 of Rhinoraja longicauda. NCBI lineage: Eukaryota > Metazoa > Chordata > Chondrichthyes > Rajiformes > Arhynchobatidae > Rhinoraja > Rhinoraja longicauda. Next base: position 18,705,439 of record NC_135980.1, on the reverse strand, counting down.
ATCTTCCCATTTTCCTTAAAGTAATACTGTTCTGGTAGGATGCTTTCTAAAACTCTTAAGAGATGTGACAGAGAACATCAATCTTAAAAACACTTCAGTTAAATTAATGTTAACTCATCGAGATTGGTGAAAAACACTCTCATTTTGCTTGCAAACATGTGTGCACTGCATGAATTCAGACTGCAGGATCTCCCTTCAGCTAAATACTTGGTAATTGTGGTCAAAAATATAATGCAAATCCAAATTCAGCGCTTGACACCTCCATGTGAAAACATGAATAAAAGTACTCAAAGCCACAAGACAGTAGTTTAAATTTTAATAGTTTTGCTTTTTAAAAGTATGCCTATTAAGCTTAGGCCAGTTATTTAAAATGCCAATTTGTACAATGCCCATTATTATAAAGACCTCAAATTTCTCTGAAGATTTTGATGAGGAGGAGAGACCCTGTGACTGTGGATCTCCATATGAATTTTCACCTCTCTCCCATTGACTTCATAAAAATGCATCTATGTGATTTCATGGTAACCAGATCAACCACACATTAAACTTGGCATCGATGATGTTCATGAAGTTATATAAATCATCAGATAGACTTAATATTCTGTAAACAGTTTAAGTGCTTTTAATATCATGGATTGTTAATGTATACCAATCATCCTCACAATCAGGATGTGTCTATTTTATATGGAGTTTCATTTCATATTTCATGTTATTTTGGAAGATTTGAAAAATGACATGTTAATACATTTTTGTTTTGCATAATGAGGAATTCATAAAATGTATTGATATGGTGAGGGCAAATGGTTTTCTGAAGCTGTAGAGTCCTTCTATGGAGGGGATTGTATTTGACCTTATCTCAGGGAATAAGAATGAGCAAATGATTGATCTGCGGAGGATAGAGATATCTGTATCTTTGGACACAGTGACATAAGTTTAGTAAGCTTCAAGGTGGTCATGGCAAAAGATACTTTGGTCCTCAATATATTGCCCTAAATAGAGGCAAGGTGGTAGACTGAGAGCAGCTGATAGGGGGAAAACAATATTTCATAGGTGGGAGTTGTTTAAAAAGTGAGATAGGAGTTCAAAGTCTGCCTATCTTTAAGGGTAAAAGACAGGGAAGTCCCTAAAGGTTTAAGGAACCCTTGGTTATAGAGTCACAGAGTCATGCAGCATGGAAACAGGCCTTTCAGCCCAACGTGCCCATGCTGACCATGATGCTCATCCACACTATTCTCATCTGCCTGTTTGGCTCATATTCTTCTAAACCTTTCCTATCCATGTACCTGTCCAAATGTCTTTTAAACATTGTGATAGTATTTGCCTCAACTACCTTTTCTGTCAGCTCGTTCCATATACCCATCACCCTTTGTGTAAAAAGTGTAAAAAGTGAAATATGACTAAAGGAATAATACATGAAATATGTCCATGCTGTATGCCTAACAGTATTATTCCCATTGGATTTTCCATGCCATTGCTCTTAGTCTGAGGGAGAAAATGCTGCTTTCTAACCATATTTTGGTTAACGCATATTATGCCTTGTGGAAGACAATGCATGGACAAGGAATATGGTTTAATGTAATCAATTACATGATATTCTACCATTCTTTCTGTCACTCTGGAGTGATAAGTAATAATATTTTCATCTCAAATGAACAAACTGCTGTTGGCATTTGAATATCTTTGAAGATGGATCTATTTGTAAATAATAATGTTTAGAAGGTCAGCATTATATTCAGTCATAAACATTTACATAATTTATCACTTGGGCTTTTGCTTACTTCAGATTAATTGCTTGTCACATTTTAATACTGTTGACCATGTCTGGGAAAGAGATACAATTTGGTTCAAATAATAACAACATATATTCACATCTATATACTAAAAATCATTTGTTTGTTCCTGAACTGCAGCCAAAATGGTACACGATAGCGCGACAATTTTAGGCCCACCTTACTCACCGTCGTCCCTTTGGTACTAATGGAAGAAGTTTCATTGAAATCGGTTATATTTTTAAAATTATTCACATTTTAAAGTTTAAATCTATCTCCTAGGGAAGGAGAGGGGAGGGAGGGGGAGGAGGGAAGATAAGGGGGGTTGAGGGGGATGGAGATGGGGAGGGGGAGGGGGGTAGAGGGGGGAGGGAGGGGGGGGAAGGGGGAGGAAGAGGGGGAGAGAGAGAGGGGGAGGGGAGGGGGAGAGAGAGAAGGGGAGGGGGGAGAGGGAGGGGGAGAGAGAGAGGGGGATGAGGGAGAGAGAGGGGGGATGAGGGAGAGAGAGAGGGGGGATGAGGGAGAGACGGGGGGATGAGGGAGAGGGGGGGGGAGGGGGGGGGAGGGAGGGAGGGGAGGGGGGAGGGAGGGAGGGATGGGAGAGGAGGGGGAGAGGAGATGGTGCTGCACCAATGCAGGAGAGGTTTGGGCCCAACGGGTCCACTTGGTTTAGTGCTTATTTTTTAAATAAGGCTCCAAAATTGTTAGTGCCAATAATTCAGTTATTAGTCATTTCTCAAAGGATGAAACCAATGTGTGATTAATTAGATTTTTAAGTCAATGGTAAGATCACCACAACCAACATTTTGCAAAGTCTTTAGTTTAAGGTGTTTGTCTCAGATGTCTGTTGTAAGCAAAGAAAGTGATACTCACTGACAACATTACAGTTAAACAGAAAATAAACAGAACATATTTTACCAAGCCCTAAAGACTGAAATATAAGATGGCAGATATAGGGGAGCATCGTAATTTTATTATTTTGTAATCATGACCCCCAAGCCATGGTCATGATCACAATTGCTCAATCTTCCATTTCCTCAGCATATCAACACTCTCTCCTTCTCCTCAACCCTAAACTAACTCTTGGTCCTGGAGTTCCAGGCTCAGCACCAGGCCCACAGCCTCCACGATGCAGTCTCCGACAGCATGTGGTCTGACTTTGCTGGGTCCTACTGATCCCGTTCTACAGGGAACCTCAGTAGTGATGGGTTTTCCCCTTCCCCCTCATTTAACCAGGTTACCCCAACCATACCCCACCCATACAATAGTCCTCACGCCCCCCCCCCCCCCCCCCCTCCTCTCTGAACACTTACCATCCCCCCACCAGATCTCACTTCCACTTCCTGGCCCTCCTCTGACCCCAACCCCCACCCTTGTCGTGTCTTCACCATCCCCCTACCCCCCTTTCTGATACAGAATGGTCTGTCCTCAACAGAGGCCTCACCTTTGTTCCTCTCCGCCCCCACCTCAACGAGTTCCGGGTTCGCCACGACGTAGAGGTTTTCTTCTGTTGCCTCCGCCTCCGTGCTTTTTACTATGGGAAGGAGTCCTCACCACCCAGTATGACCTCTTCTCCCGTCTCAGCCCTGCATAGCACGGTTTTACCGTCTCCCCAAATTCCACAAACACAACTGCCCTGGCAGACCCATTGTTTCTGCCTGCTCCTGTCCCACGGAAATGATTTCCAAGTGCCTCGACTCCATCCTATCCTCCCTGGTCCAATCTCTCCCGACCTATGTCCAAGATACCTCACATCTCTTTCGTCTCTTTAATGACCTGCTTTCCGAGCCCCCACTCCCTCATCTTTACTATGGACGTTCAGTCACTCTACATTCTACACCAGGAAGGCCTCAAAGCCCTCCATTTCTTCCTCGACCGCAGAACCATCCAATTTCCCTCTAATAACACTCTACTCCGCCTAGCGGAACTGGTCCTCGCCCTCGACAACTTCTCCAAGTCCAAGGCGTAGTTATGGGCACCCACACGGGCCCCATCTATGCTTGCCTCTTTGTAGGGTACGTTGAACAATCCCTGTCCCAGGCGTACACAGGCCCTATCCTTGAACTCTATCTCCATTACATTGATGAATGCATCAGTGCTAACTCCTGGACTTCATCAACTTCATCACCAATTATCATCCTGCACTTAGATTTACTTGGACCATCTCCGACACCTCCCTCCCCTTTCTTGATCTCACAGTCTCCATCACAGGAAATAGACTAAAAATTGACGTCTATTACAAACCCACTGACTGCCACAACTATCTCGTCTACACTTCTTCCCACCCTGTTTCCTGCAAAGACTCTATCCCCTACTCCCAATTCCTCAGTCTACGCCGCATTTGCACCCAAGAAGAGGTGTTCCATACTGGGACATCCAAGATGTCCTCATTCTTTAGGGAACGGGTGTTCTCCTCTCCCATCATAGACGAGGCCCTCACTCATGTCTCCTCGGTACCCCGCAGCTCCGCCCTTGCCCACCCTCCCCCTATTCGCAACCGAGACAGAGTCCCCCTCGTCCTTACCTTCCACCCCATTAGCCATCGCATACAACACATAATCCTCCAAAAGTTCTGCAACCTCCATCGGGATCTGACCAAGAGTCACATTTTCCACAGAGACCGTTTCCTCCCTGGTCTACTCATCCCTTCCCACCCAAACCACCCACTCCCCTGGTACCTTCCCCTGCAACCGCAGAAGATGCAACACTTGTCGCTATACCTCCTCCCTCGACTCTGTTCAGGGACCCTGATAGTCCTTTCAGGTTAGGCAGAGGTTCACTTGCACCTCCTCCAACCTCATCTACTGTACCCGTTGTTCAAGATGTGGACTCTTGTACATCAGTGAGACCAAATGCAGACTGCACTATCGTTTCGCGGAACACGTTCGCTCAGCCCGCCTAAACCTACCTGATCTCCCGGTTGTTGGACACTTTAATTCTCCTTCCCATTCCTCCACAGACCTTTCTATCCTAGTTCTCCTCCATTTTCAGAGTGAGGCTAAATGCAAATTGGAGGAACAGCATCTCATATTTCGCTTGGGCAGCTTACAGCCCAGTGGTATGAATATTGATTTCTTTCACTTCAGGTAGCCCCGGCATTCCCCCTCTCTCTCTATCCCTCCCCCACCCAAGTTGCACTAGCTTCTCATTTTCACCTTACGAACAGCTTACAATGGTCTGTTTTCTTTATCATCGTTACTTTTTTGCATATCTTTCATTCATTGTTCTTCATCTCTCCACATCACCGTCTATATCTCTCGTTTCCCTTATCTCTAACCAGTCTGAAGAAGAGTCTCGACCCGAAACGTCACCCATTCCTTCTCTGCCGAGATGCTGCCTGTCCCGCTGAGTTACTGCAGCTTTTTGTGTCTATCTTGGCCCTGGATAGCCCATTGTTTTTGAGAAAGTGCAATACTAATTCAATAACAGGATCAGAGGCTTCACATATAACTGAATAGTTATTGCCACATTACGGAATGAGTACATTGTTTTTCAGTGCAGAACATTCTCTCAGCCCTGGTATTTTAGAATTTTCTTATTAAGTCCAACATCTGGTAATATAATAGCACAAACTATTAAGGAAACAATGAAACTCATTTTGTTGAATGAATTATTTAACCATTTTAGTTTTTACTTTGTATTCATACCATGGAATGTGGCTTGCCTGAGAAGTCCAGCATGTTAATACGTTCTAATTGGTGACCTGCCTTCTTCAATGGTTGGCATAATCTGTGAATTTCATGATGACAGGTGCTGATGTTCCCATGTACTTGCTAACCTTGTCTTTCTCGATGGTAGATGTAGGTTTTGAAGCTAATGTTCAGAAAATCTTGCTGCAATGCCATGTTTAGCTAAGGTGCAGTTATTTTTCATGGGGATACTTTATACAATGCCATAAAGATTCTTGCATATTTAGAAGTGCACTCATTCAGGCATGTGAATTTCAACATTCTCCCGATTTTCTGCCTTGTACACGTGAAATGGCTTTCGAGAATGAGCAAGTGACCCGCTCACCATGAATACACAGTCACAAATCTGCTGTATGCTCTGCAGTGCTTATGTAACCGGTTCAATTACATTTTAAGTGTCCGTTCAGTTAGAACCTTTTGGTCATTGAACCTGTAGGTGGGGGTCATACTATTTCTGTTGAAAGTCAAGGCAAAATCGCTGGAAATGCTTAATTGGTCAGGCAGAATCTGTAGAGAAAAAGAGTTAATATTTCAGATTGAAGACAATGAAACTGTTATTGTCAGAATGCATTGCAATATTCTGAAAAATTTACAAATTCTAATAGTACTGTCATACAGCAAGAGATGTGCCATGTAATGGAATAAATATCCAATCGCTGAGCAGTGCAGAAGATTTAAATGTTTTGATGCTTTCTGTTAAGGGGGAACCCAGAAAAGGTTGGATTAATCTTTTTGAATCAATACCACCATACCATTGATGAACACAGTTGATATGGATATTATTTTGTTTTCAAATTGCATTTGGTGGCCTTGAAATTCTTCAAAATGCAAAGTTGTCTTGAAGAGGCAATAATTGGAAAATTAGGATAATCACTGAGGATAAGAAGATACGAAGAGCCAATCTGGAGATTATTTTCTCAGACTCCCTATTAGTACCCAGATGTGCTCTGCCTTGTAACTCATGCCGGAACAGAACTCAACCCTCCTGTTAACAGTTTGTAGCTATCACTGAAGGACGAAGAAGGAGTTGATTTATTTTAGATTCTTCCTACTTTAAAGAAAACGGAAGGTTATCGAATAGCATGTAGTTTATCACACACTATTCATACCATTATTTGGAATAAAGATACAAGTACACTAAATCTAATTTACATGGCAAGTTATAGGACAGCATTATCCCTTTTAGTTCTGCCTAAACTGATGTAGCAAATAACTTTGAATATATCCTGGTTTCAAACAAATTGAACTAACAGTTGTAAATGTACAGAAAAACACACACATCTTGCTTAACCTGATAGACAATATGATAATAGACTTAATATTTTCCGAGTCAGTTTTGTGACATTTAATTGTTTTCCATTTTTTAATCATCATTAAGTTTCTATGCATTTACATTTTTGCTTGGTAAGCAAGAATATTGCAGGTTGACTTTTCGTAGATTTTTAATTTTAATTTCAGCAAGTTGACTTTTTGTTTTTGTATTGTTTTGATTATGTGTCAAATATTTTGAAGTAGTTAACATAGCTTACCGTTTCAACATCAGCTTCCATTGAAAGGCTGATTTGCTGATGCCTATGTTTGACTTTGTCCTTATTTGTCTGAGCTAAGTAAACAATCCTGTTACAGGTCTAGCTCCTGTGGGTGGCATGTGTGAACCAGAAAGGAGTTGCAGTATCAATGAGGATATAGGCCTGGCAACAGCATTTACTATCGCTCATGAAATTGGTCACAAGTAAGAGCCATTTTATTATCATAGGTAATATCTTCTTTATCTTAAACTTAAAGCCAAAATTATAATTAATTTGTATTTGTGGTACGTTTTGGTAATCAATTGTATATCTTTCTCCAGGAAAATTAGACAGCTGAAATCAACCTTCGCAAACCATCAATTTGAGGCAGGCAAGAATAACACAATTTGATTAGAATTGATCCATTCTTGTTTTCCTCCTTACTCGGTGGTCATGTTATTGAGTTGCAACATTCTGTCTTGAACAAATAGTCTATTACTTTTGTGAAAATGGGTACAACAGCCCGCTCTTGCATCAAGTTTTGCCTTGATGTCAGGTAATCTTGCTCACTCAACTTTGGAATTTAACTCTTCCATGTTTGGAAGCTGAGTGGTGCTGGTGAAATCCAGACTGGACATTGGTGAACAAGCTGTTGGTGAGTGAATGCTGATTGACAGCATTGGTTTGCTGTCGATTGGCCAATTATGAGCTGGGAGGACATAAACACACTCGTGCTTGTTTTTCAGCTAAGAAACCACAATCAAAACTGTTCCTGATCCAAGAGGTGTCTACATTATGAAGGCAGTTCAAAATAAGCAATTACAATTATTTTTATAAGTAATTAAAAAGTGCAATAATTTGATCAAAATGAATTTTGAAAATTCAATCTTGAATTTGTTTTAAATATTTGCACAAAGTCAAAACAGAATTGTACCTTTACAATTCATTCTGATTCACAAAATATCACAGAACTTCACATGCTTACAAAGATGTGGTTTATACTCCAACTGTGAAGTGAAAAATTATCTGTTCAAAGTTCATGCCTTTGATTTTGAAGCAAATACTTGACTAACGCCCCGATACTTAATCTTATGTGGCAATCAAATAACTATTTAAAATATTGGCAACTGCAACCATTGTATTTAGTTGTTCCGATTCCATTTCAACCATCTGCACAACAGCATTTTTTTAATGCATATTTGCAATACAGCAGAGCCAATTCTAGTCTCCTTGTGTAAACATCAGTTAGACAAGTTGAACCAGATTATAAATCTTGATTCAGTTTCATTTGTACCTTGCAAGGTGTATGGAGGCTTAAAATATAGTTTGAGTTGGAATCTCTTATGTTAGTTGGCAAGTGTTATGCACTTTTGCAGGTCATTAAAGGGCTAGAGTCTGCAAAAAGGCAGGAATCATCTGGCAGACAAAAAAATCCTGCACCAAACTGAACCTGCTATGCCACACTAACCTTCAACAATCAATTCACATCAGGATCCTGAAAAAAGGTTGATCACTTGCCACAGTTTGGAAGCTATCTCTTGATGAACTCAGTCATCAAAGACAAAATTCACCCATCTCCAGTGAGCTAGCATAGGCTTTGGCTGGCTGAAATGTGTTTAAAGACCTACAATTCAAAACCTGGCTCTAGCCTCAGTTTACTGAAGAACAGACAACTTGAATATGCTTCAGATACATGATCAATCTGTTGCAAGCACCTCAGAGCATGAGACTCAGCACAAACGCTATTTCTGTAAAACCTTTCAAATTTATTTGTAGGGTAAATGAACTAATATTGAAATCCACTCCCAAGACAGTGGCTCCAACATTCAGGGTGTGATGATGCTCAGCCAGCTCTAGATGCCTGACATCAGATTGCTGAATTAAGTGCACTACTTAAGAGGCTGAGTGGGGTAAAATTTAAAGGAGATGTGCTGGGCAGGATTTTTACACAAAGAGTGATGAGTTCCTGGAATGCACTTCCAAGAGTGGTGGTGGAGGGTGATGTAATAGTGACATTTAAGAGGCTTTAAGATAGCCATATAGATATACAGGAAAAGGAGTGATATGGATAACACGAAAGCAGAGGAGATTAGTTTAACTTGGCATCATGTTCGGCATGGACATTGTGGGCTGAAAGGCCTCTTCCTGTGTTGTACTACTCTATATTCTGTGTTCCATGTTCCACTCCATTCATAGCAAAAGACATCCAGGAAAAACGAGAAAACATTTCAGGGACATTCTAAAAGTCTCCTGATAAATTTGTCACAATCCCAATGTACTTGTATGAAGAAGAAGATGATAAAGAGGCATGATAAATTGACAATCTAGGAATGAGATTAAAGCAAAAAGTAGTAAACAACTAGTCGTATTAAATCAGTTGATGTACATTAGTAATAAATCAGTTATTCTTCTGAGTTCTTTAAATTATTGTGGATTATTTGCAGCAATGGATGTTAAAAAGTTATAAACAGGCAGTTCAACAGGATGAAAAATAAAAGGGAAAAAAATGGTATGTCTGAGCTTATTTACAAGGTCACAAGGAATAGGAGTAGAATTAGGCCATTCGGCCCATCGAGTCTACTCTGCTATCCAATCATGGCTGATCTATCTCTCCCTCCCAACCCCATTCTTCTGCCTTCTCCCCATAACCTCTAACATCTGTGATAATCAAGAATCTATCTATCTCTTCTTTAAAAATATCCACTGACATGGCCTCCACAGCCTTCGGTGGAAAATAATTCCACAGATTCACCACCCTCTGACTAAACAAATTTCTCCTCATCTCCTTCCTAAAAGAATATCCTTTAATTCTGAGGCAATGACCTCTAGTCCTTGACACTCCCACTAGTGGAAACATCCTCTCCACATCCACTCTATCCAAGCCTTTCACTATTCTGTATGTTTCAATTAGGTTCCCCCTCACTCTTCTAAACTAGCGAGTATAGGCCCATCATAGGTTAAGCTACTCATCTCTGGGATAATTCTTGTAAACCTCCTTTGGACCCTGTTTTCATTGCTGTTATGTAGGTTTTTCTGATGCTAAATAAGTATTGTAATATTTAACAGTGGCCGATTCTTATTGTAATGTCCCTAAATCCATCCATACTGTAATAATATTATACTTCTGCTAAAGTGTAGTGATGACTACATGAAATAAATGTACATTTGTGTGATCCTGTACAAGTGTATTGGATATTGATTTCCATGGACATCTTTAATGACTCATGAAGGTTCAGAAGCACGTTTGATGCCGTTTCTCAATTATGATCAGTTAATTAACAGATATTAACTTAATAGAGACACAAGGAACTGCAGATGCTGGTTTACCAAAAAAGACAAAAAGTGCTGGAGTAACTCAGTAGGTCACGCAGCATTTCTGGAGAACATAAATAGATGAGGTTCCGGGTCTCGTCCCAAACATTGCCTATTCATGTCTCCAGAGGTGTTGCCTGACCCACTGCAATACTTGGTATATTTCTTATATTAAATCAATGTTGTACATGAATGTGGAAGAGCAGTACTTTTATGAAAATCAAGACCTCTTTCCTACTGTTAGTTCTTGGAAAAAGAAGAAATTGTTTCTTTTGGCAAACAATGTTCCAATCTTATGCTTAATACTTGTGGAATACTCATGTCTTCTTGGCAGTTTGAATTGAGCCTGAAGTTAAACAAAGTGGGCTTAGGGCTGCGGTGACCTTTGCAGAATGTAGAAGTGTTGTGCCTGCTCTGGAGTTTGACGGCTGTCCAAATTGTACTCAGTCCTCAAATAAAAACAAATAAATTCTGCAATCGTGGGGAAAGTAACTATTTCAATTGTCCCTGCTTCGTTCCTTTAAGTGCTGTATCAACAGCTTTGCAAAAGCTTCTGGGATATTTTGCAGGCCACATACACAGCATTACCTTTGCTTAAAAAACAAAAGCAAGCACAATCTCTTACAGCTGATTGTCATTGAGTGTCCATCTTTGGTTAATCTTGGCATCATTTTGGGCACTGATTACTCATAAGGCTGTTGACAAGCCAAAGTGATTTTAGATTTAAATGACTGTTGACAGTTAACACCATTTACACCATTAAGTGTCATATCCTAATAGCAAGCTTATAAAGACCACTGGCATCTTCAGCTTATTCAGGATCCTTGCATCAAAATGGTGGAAGTTAAATGAAATAGAGAGTGCACCACCTTCCTTTTTCTGAAACACATTTGCAAATTTTAGGTGGGGAGTTTATCTGATGATGAACAAACCTTTTCGATCAATGCTATGGCCAATCTATCAATTCAAGAATAATTTCTATCACTTTACTTATAGGTCCTGGAATTATTGGGAGACAGACCCTAGAACTACAAAACTGCCCATGGAAGGGACAAAAGTTCCTCAAATGGGACAAGAGGTTTTTTCCCCCGCCCTTCGCGCTGTCTATGAGGGGCATGATTTGAGATTCTGAAGGACAAGATTTACCAGTATTTGGATAGATGAGGACTGATTTGGGATAGTCAGCATGGCTTTGTGCTTGGGAAATCATGTCTCACAAATCACATCATCTCAGATACTAACTTCATGAATCTCTGTTATACTGTCTATGTTCAGCATATCTTTTTACTATACTGTCCACAGACTCGAACGCAGTCTCATAAAAATCCCATATAGATCCTTGGCCCTAGTTTATTACAATCTCTCTCAAAATATATATTTCCAATTTTTCTGATGATACAAAACAAGGTGGGATTGTGAGTCGAGGCAAGAATGTAAAGAGGTTTCAAGAGATATAGATAAGTTGATTGAGTAGGTAAGATCATGGAAGGTGGAATATACTTTGGGAAAAATCTCATCCATATTGGTGCCAAAAACAGAAATGCTGTGTATTTTTTTAAACGATGACAGGGTAGGAAAAGATGAATACTTAGTTGTCCATCTACATGTCACTGAAAGATAATTCACCGCAAGCAACAGAAAAGGCAAAGGATAGATTAGCCTTGATTACAAGATGATTTGAAAACAGTAGAAAAGGTGTCTTACTACAATTAATTGTACAGAGAAGTGGTAGTGGAAGCTTAGCCATTGTTTATTCACACCAACAACTAATAGATTACTAGATATCGAGGGAATCAATGAATATGGGGGCTGTGCAGAATAATGGTGCTGAGATAGATCATCTTGATGAACGTAATCTTGATGAATGTTAGAGCATACGAATGACTGAATGCCCCATTTGTGCTAATTTTCTTTTTCTGTGTCTACAAGAATATTTCAGAGAGCCCTCACTTTTTGCAGTTGAACAGATGATAATAGATGATGTTTCGGGTCAAGACCCCTTTTCAGACCCTGCCTGTTGAATCTGAAGAAGGATGTCGACCCAAATCGTCATTTATTCCATTTCTCCAGAGATGCTGCCTGGCCCACTAAGTTACTCCAGTTTTTTTGTGTCTATCTTTGGTGGAAACCAGAATCTGTAGTTCCTTGCTACAGTTGATAATAGATAATTAGAACAGCACTATTGTCTGAATTATGTTTTTGGTAATGCTTGCAGTGCAAATTTTAAAGTTCCAAAGTTGAGGATACTCGACACCTTGATCACTTTATGTACAAAGTTCTATGAAACTGTAGGTGAAAAAGGGTTTTGAAAATCTTCTGAATATTGGTCACCTTTGAGGCATGAAATGTAAAACAGAAATCCAATCCCTTATGCCAATGACTGACATTTTGGCCTCACAGGTGAGGAAGATATCACACGTAAGGTAGATATCACAGGCTAGAAGCCGTTTTTTTAAACTGCTCATTTGCTTTCATTCTTGATTGTCATACATGTTGGATATTGATATCACTGATGTAAATGGCTAGGCATCAGTGGTTGGACATGTTCCTTGTGAGTGTTTGCATCAGATGGCTTGGCTATTCTATTTGTAATGGATAAAATGAGTCATCTCCCTAGAGGATTTTTTTCCATCTGTAGTCAAGGCAACCTACATTGCTATATCAAACTTTGTGTATCTGCACATACTTTGGTTTTCTACCCATTACCATACAGAATTGACAAATCTGCATCACTGATATCAGTTGGCTTACTTAGTAAATGTTTTGGAAGAATACTGGTCATTTGTGTTCCAAGTTTGCATGACAACAGGCTAGCTATGGCTACCAGTTCAGAAGAGAAGCGCAGCATTCAGCCACTTGCACATTGTATGATTTGAACCTGTGTGGTGTTACTGAAAGTCTAGGAGGAACTGGATGACAGATGCTTATGCATCTGATATGATGATCCATCATTGAACTCTATGTCCAAAGTTGGCATTGAATTAGAATAACATTTAAATGGAGCTTCCCAGCAAAAATGCAAAGGTTAGGTTAATTTATTTATGTATGACTTTTTAAACATATTTTATAAATATTTTAATATTTCTTTATGTTTTAATATTTATAATCAATTTTGCAATTATATTTAAATGAATGAAATAAATGTTATAAATTCTATGTAACTTCATCAGTTAGTTTAGTTTAGAGATGCAGCGCAGTAACAGACCCTTCGGCCCACCGAATCTGCACTGACCAGCGATCCCCGCACACTGACACTATCCTACACACACTAGGGACAATTTACAATTATACCAAGCCAATTGTCCTACAAACTTGTACATCTTTGGAGTGTGGGAGGAAACACGAAATCCCAGAGAAAACCCATGCAGGTCACGGGGAGAAGGTATAAATTCCGTGCAAACAAGCACCCATAGTCAGGAACGAACCCAGGTCTCTGGCGCTGTAAGGCAGCTGCGCCACTTTGTCGTCCAGAGGCATTTTAAAATGCCCACAAAATATTAATACACCAAGGAGAGTATAACGACTAAGTCTAGGTGATGAACTGAGTCAAGTGTGATTTAGCCTAATATTGCACAATTTATTTGAGGTCTAAAACATAGTAGAACTTCCACAGAGTGCTGAACCAACTATTTTGGTTAATTGGTACTGAAAAGCAACTGTTTAGCGTGTTCAATGGGTTCATGCTGTTTGACCTAGAGAGCCATTTTCAAGCACTTGAACATTTTCGTAATTAAAACCGTTGACGAGTTCTCAATTAATTTGCATTTACAAGGATATAATGTGTAGACAAATATTTAACTCAACTATCAATACATCACTAACGTGATCCAATCAGGTGAAAGATCATTAGTGCACCTCTCAATGGCTGTTCAGTGAAACAAAACTGATAAAGTGATCAATCAATATCTTAAAAAATAGCCACCATTTGCATTCCATTGTATTGATGGACAACCAGAAAATGGTCAACAGTGGGAGTCTGTACTAGCACCAGACATTTTCACTAACGGGAAGTTAATGCAAGTTCTATAGAAATTCATCTGTGCCAGGAGCGATGAAGGCACCAGAATTAGAGGAGGCAAGTAAAACAACTTAAACCTACTGGAATGCTTTCTCAGCTTCTGCCATTTCTGTCTCAGTCAAAAGAAAATACATGTTTTTTTCCATCCGAATGATACTGCTTCCAGGAGGAACTCCATATTTTCTGAGTTATTGAGAGGACGCTGGCGTTGATTATTCGCCGCTTTTCCGTCAGGATAGTTTGTCTGTTTGTCTGTTTGTTTCTATGTTAATTGTATTTGTAAAGCGCTTTGTGCATGTGTTAAGGCGCTATATAAAATAAATATATTATTATTATTATTATTATAAAGCACAGAAACAGGCCTTTCAGCAATGAGATTAAACCAGTCATCAAACACCGATCCCATGTTACTCTCCCCACAGTCCTATCAACTCTTTCCAGACTCTACCATTGATCTACATGCAAGGGATAATTTACAGCATGTCTTTGGGATGTGGGAGAAAAGCAGACCAGGAAATCCATATTGTCAGTAAGAGAGCATGCAAATTCCATACCCTGAGCACCAGAGGTCAGTTCATACCTGGGCCACCGTAACAGTGAGATTGTCATCTTCTGTGAATGGTAACCTACTCACGATCCTCTCCTCTGGAACCAGTGAAGATTTTTGCCTATTGTCCACATTCTATTGACATCCAGCCAAAAAAAAAGTAAAATCCATCATAAATCAGGTCCAAATATGCTCTGGAAAATCTTGGGGAGCACAGCCGGACCACTTTGTTTGCACTGGCAACATTCAGATTATTGCTCCTTCCCATTGCTATGATTGCAGATGTGTAAATAAACACCACTATGAGAAATAATGAAAGGGAGTGTTTTAGTTCACTGGAACCAAGAACCTCACATATTTTTCTACTTTGCTCTGCCTGCCATTCATTGCGGTGTCATTGTGTTGCAGGAGATAAAAAAATGTTAATGGATAGCACCAACCTTCCTTTTCTCAAAACTTTGGAAAAGCCCTCCAAGAAAATATTTAAATTTGGATCAACTGTTCTGAAAAACAACTGTTGATTTTCACACAGCCTGTATCAACATGGAATGAAACTGAATCGTGGGATACATGGAGCATGAACAAATATCAACTCGGCACTTATCTAGCAGCACACTTCCTGGTTTAAGTCTCCCTCAAAGAAACTCTACGTCCAACATAGAAATCAGAAAAATGTCAGAGGCACTTTTACCTAATATAATAGTACATTGAGATTTTTTTCTAACTTGGGGGCTTTCTGTTACTAGATAATGTTTCATCTGAACATTAACATCAGACACAAAATAAGCACAGACCTGTTGGAACCAAACTGAAGAAACATTTTTCCATTACATGGTGCTCCATGTGCTTCCAGGGATATAACATACTTGTTAACTAATAACTTAGTCCTGCACCAAGGCTATTTAACATCGCACTAACTTTAGAAATTTAATGATTAACCCATAATTGTTTTGATGAGTGTCCTTTTATCAACAATGTTGGAACCTTATGCTAATGCTAAATTATTTCTTCAAGAACTGGACGTCCAAATAACTCATATCAATGGAGTAGTTTCCCCATAATGTTCATGAACCATGTTACGAGGGCTCTTTAAGATCACTGTTCTTATTTTCTTTTCTAGAATTCATTTGATACCCCATTTTTAAATTTGAACTAAGGATATATCACCAGCCATTTGTCCTGGACCAGCCATATTGAAGCTAAGCCTAAGAAAGTACACCAATGCCTCTACTTCCTTAGAAAGCTTAGGAAGTTCAGCATGCCCCAACAACTCTCACTAGATTCTACAGATGTGCCATAGAAAGCATTTAATTGGGATGTATCACAGCCTGGCTGGGGAACAGCTCCATCCAGAACCACAAGAAATTGCTGAGTTGTGGACGTAGTTGAGACCATCACGCAGACCAACTTTCCTTCCATTGACTCCATCTACACTCAGGCTACCTTGCTGCACCAGCAAAATAAAGAACCAGTCTCACCCTGGGTCAGTCCCTCTTCTCCCCTCTCCCATCAGGCAAGAGGTACAGAAGTCTGAAAACGCAAACCTTCAGATTCAGGGACGGTTTCTTCCCAGCTGTTATCAGGCAACTGAATGGTCCTCCCATCAGCTAGAATGCGATCCTGACCTCCCATTGGAGGCCTTTGATCTATCTTTAATTGGATTTTATCTTGCACTAAATGTTGTATCCTGTATCCTTATCTGTGCACTGTGGACAGTTTGACTGTAGTCTTTTTTTACTGTATAGCATGCAAACAAAAGCTTTTCACTGTACCTCGGTATTTGTGACAATAATAAAATAAATAACGAGGCATAACGAAACTAAATAACGAGGCATGGACTCAGTGGTCCTGAGTCATTAATGACTTGGTGCCATTTTATCGCACCCATGTATGGCATCACCCAATGAAGGTGTAGGAGGTATTTTGCTGAATTGGGTTTATAGCATTTTTTTAAAAGACATATCTGGGTAATTTTGTACATTGATGAGTAGATGTTGTACCTACATTGTAGCTGTTCTGAAACAGACTCTCAGGAGATTTCCGGAGAACAAGGGCTAATGTAGATAAACATAACTGCTGATTCATGTACAAAAAAAATCCCAAAACAATAAGCAGATAAAAATAAATGACTAATTATTTGCATTTTGTTGAGACATAAATATCTTCCAGGATCATGAGAACATATCTTTGTGGTACCTTGGAACTTTTCACTTGCACATTCAATCCTAAATATTTTGCTCCTTGAAGTCCCTCTTTGTGTTTGATCTTCAAGTACTTATTCAAGTGAAACTGAAATACTGTAAGCTAGAGGTCCAGTGTATCAAATTTCCATCCATTTTTCTCCCTATTGTTGCCAGGAAACTTTGCAAATGTATACATCATGAATAAAGTAATTAAAAAGATTAATACATTTGTGTATTTGCCATGTAATGGATATCCAGATATCTGATTTTACTGATCTTTTTTCTTTTTCAGTTTTGGAATGAATCATGATGGAGTTGGAAACTCCTGTGGTCCAAGAGGTCAGGAAGCAGCAAAGTTGATGGCTGCTCATATCACAGTGAAAACTAATCCTTTCATCTGGTCAACATGCAGCAGGGATTACATCACCAGCTTCTTGGAGTAAGGAGTCAGAAAATAGGATAACATTTAAAAGCAAACATTAAACAGGTGGCTGTCAGGGTCCATGCTGTGTTCAAATGCTAAATGGAACAGCTAATTCAATTGTAGTTCACTTATTAAATTATGTATTTGCCTTTATATAAAAAGTACATTTTGAATTAGAGCACAAAATGTCTGAGTAACTCAGCGGGTCAGACAGCAAAGAGAAACAAGGAACTGCAGATGGTGGTTTACAAAAAAAAGACAAAGTTCTGGGGTAATTCAGTGGGTCAGGCAGCATCTCTGGAGTACATGGATAGGTGATACTTTGGGTAGGGGCCCATCTTCAGACTGATTCATACGATCATAAAACAGAAAAATAGGTGCAGGAGTAGGCCATTCGAGCCAGCACCACCATTCAATATGATCTTGGCTGATCATCTAAAATCATTACCCCGTTCCTGCTGTTTCCCCATATCCCTTAATCACTTTAGGCCCAAGAGCTAAATCTAACTCTCTCTTGAAAACATCCACTGCATTCTGTGGCAGAGAATTCCACAGATTAACAACTCTCTGGGTGATGAAGGTTTTCCTCATCTCAGTTCTAAATGGCCTACCACGCATTCTTAAACTGTGACCTCTGGTTCTGGACTCCCCTAACATCGGGAACATTTTTCCTGCATCTAGCTTGTCCAATCATATAACATATAACATATAACATATAACAACTACAGCATGGAAACAGGCCTGTCCGGCCCTACCAGTCCACGCCGACCATTCTCCCTGACCATCCTTTAAGAATTTTATATGTTTCTATAAGATCCCCTCTCATCCTTCTAAATTCCAATGAATACAAGCCGAGTCGACCCATTCTTTCATCATAAGTCAGTCCCACCATCCCGGGAATTAACCTGGTGAACCTATGCTGCACTCCCTCAATAGCAAGAATGTCCTTCCTCAAATTAGGAGACCAAAATTGCACACGATACACCAGGTGCAGTCTCACCAGAGCCCTGTACAACTGCAGTAGGACCTTCTTGCTCCTAAACTCAAATCCTCTCGTAATGAAGGCCAACATGCCATTAGCTTTCTTCACTGCCTGCTGTACCTGCATGCTTATTTTAAGTGACTGATAGGAGCAGAAATCAGGCCATTTGGCCCATTGAGTCTGTTCCGACATTCAATTGGCTGATCTATTTTTCCCTCTCAACCTAATTCTCCTGCCTTCACCCCGTATCTTTGACACCCTTACTAATCAAGAACCGATCAATCTTTGCTTTAAAAATGCCTAAAGACTTGGCCTACACCACAATCTGTGGTGATGAATTCCATAGATACATCACCCTCCCGCTAAAGAAATTCCTCCATCTCCATTGTAAAGGTACATCCTTTTATTCTGAGGCTGTGCCCTCTGGTCCTAGAGTCTCCCACTACTGGAAACATTCTCTCCACATTCACTCTCTCCAGGCCTTTCATTATTTGGTAAGTCTCAGTAAGATTCCCCCTCATCCTTCTAAACTCCAGTGTGTACAGGCCCAGAGCTGTAAAACGCTCATCATACATTAACCCAATTATCCCCAGGATCATTCTTGTGAACCTCTTCTCGACCATCTCCAAAGCCAGCACATCCTTCCTCAGATATGGGGCCTAAAACTCCTCACAATATTCTAAATGTGGCCTGACCAGGTACCTCATAAAGCCTCAGCACAACATCCTTGTTTTTATATACTGGTCCTCTAGAAATGAATGCTCACATTGCATTTTCCTTCCTTACTACCAACTCATCCTGCAAATTAATCTTTTGGGAATCCTACACCATCACTCCCAAGTCCTATTGAACCTCCAATTTCAGAAGCTTCTAACCATTTAGCAAATAGTCTACATCTTTATGCTGTGCTGTATTCTATTTGCCACTTCTTTACCCAGTCTCTCAGCCTGTCCAAGTCCTTCTGCAGACTCCCTGCATCCTCAGCATTACCTGCCCCTCCACCTATCTTCATACCATCCACAAATTTGACCACAAAGCCATCAATTCCATCATCTAGATAATTACTATATAACATGAAAAGTAGCAGATCCAACTGCATCCCCTATGGAGCACCACTAGTCACTGGCCGACAACCAGAAAAGGTCTACGGGTCAACCAGTATGGCTTCACAATCTACATCTACCTCTTTAAGAATCCTCTTTTATATTATAGGCTAACATACCTATACATTTCATTTTTCTCCCCTTATTACATTTTTAGTTGCCTTTTGTTTCTTTTTAGAAGCTTCTCAATTATCTAGCTTCCCGCTAATCTATGCCATAATATGTTTTCTCTTTTCCTTTTATGCTATTTTGATTTTGTTTGCCAGCCATAGTCGCTTCATTCTCTGCTTAGTACATTTCATCCTGTTTGGGATGAAAAGATCCCGCATCTTCCAAATTACTCCCAGAAACTCCTTCCTTGCTGCTTCACTGTCATTCCTGCTGGGGTCCCTTTCCAATCATCTTTAGCTAAATCTTCCTTCGTGCCTCTGTAGTCATGCTCCTTTCTCATGCCCCTATTACTCAACAGTAATACAGATACATTTGATTTCAGCTTAACCTTCTCAAACTAAGTTGAATTCTGTCATATTGTGACCACTGCCGCCTTGGGGATCCCTAATCAAATCGGGTTTGTTACACAATGGCATGGTGGCTTGTGGTAGAGCTACAGTACTATCTTACAGCTCCAGAGATCTGGGTTTGATCCTGACTACAGGTGCTTGTCTGTACGGAGTTCGTACGTTCTCCCCATGACCTGCATGGGTTTTCTCCGAGATCTTCAGTTTCCTTCCACACTTCAAAGACGTACAGGTTTGCAGGCTAATTAGCTTGGTATAAATGTAAAATTATCCCTGGTGTGTGTGGGGTAGTGTTAGTGTGTGGGGATCACTGGCCGGTGCAGACACCGTGGGCCTAAGGGCGTTTCTGCATTGTATCTCTAAACTAAACTAAACAACAAATCCAGAATTCCCTTTTCTCTAATGGGCTTCATCATGAGCTGCTCTAAAAAGCCATCTCACAGGCAGTCTTAGGATCCAGTACCAAACTGATGTTCCCAATTTACCTACATATTGAAATCCCAAGACCATTGTACCATTGCTTTTATTATATGCCTTTTCTATCTCCTCATGTCATTTGTGCATATATCCTGGCTACTATTTGGAGGTCAGTACGTAACTCCAATTTTTATCTTTTTATCCTTACAGTTTCTTAACTATACTCACAACGATTCTGCATCTTCTGATCCCATGTCATTTCTTGCAGAGGATTGGATTTAATTCCTAACCAACAGAGCCACCCCACTACCTCTGCCCACTTGTCTGTCTTTTTGATAGGAGGTGTATCCTTGGATGTTCATCTCCCAGCTCAGATCCTCTCAGCCACGACTCTATGATGCTCACAACATTATATCCGCCAATCTCGAACCGTGCTACAAGGTGATTCACCTTGTTTTGTATACTGTATGCATTAAAATACAACACCTTCAGTTCTATATTCACCAACCCTCTTCTCAAATTGGTCCGTATGTTGCCTAACATTAGACTCATCCCTTTCTAAACTTTATGACCTATTTCTTATTCTGGAGACTTAAGTACTTCTCTTGAACTCACGTTCTCTTTAGCTTCATCCAGTTCATCCCATAGGAACAGCTCCCTCCTTCATCAATACTGATGCTAATATCCAATGAATTCAATCCCACTTCTCCCACACCAATCTTTGAGCCACATGTTCAACTTTCTAATCATGTCGACCCTATGCCTTTTTGCCTGTGACTCAGACAGCAATCCTGAAATTGTTACCTTTATTATTACTTGCAAGCTCAAGAGCCAAGGCTTCTCCAACAGTGTTTGAAGCTCAGATTTATTGGTCAGCAATTTTGAGCCTGAGAGCCATCAACACTTCAAATGCAGATCAAAGCCTGGTGAGTGAAAGATACATCTAGGTGAGGGGGGGAGTTATGGGTAGATGGTTTGGCAAAGGCCAGAGATGAAAAGTGTGAGATGAGGATAAAAGAAGTACAAATTCTGCAGCCAGCGGAAAGAATATAGGTAGAGGGGGAGGGAGAGGGCTGAAATGGGTGTGTGTCCAGGTGGGGCACAGCAAAGGGGAGGGGGGGGGGCGGTGGAAGGTGGAGAAGAGGAGCAGGATGTTGTATGGTTGTTATCTAAAATTGGAGAATTCAATGTTCATACCATTAGATTGTAAGCTACCCAAGAGGAATATGATGTTCTTCGAGTTTGCAAGTGGCCTTACTCTGGCAATGGAGGAGGCACAGAACAGCAAAATCGGAATGGGAATGGGAAGAGGCGTTAAAATGGGTAGCAACCGGGAGATCCAGTAGGCCTAGGTGGACCAAGCACAAGTGTTCAAGGAAACGGTTACTGAGTCTACACTTGGTATCGCAGATCAGATAGCACACCTGGAGAACATGGATAGGTGGTTTTGGGTCAGGAGCCTACTTAAGTCTAAAGAAGGGACTCAATCCAAAACATCGCCTCTTCATGTCCTCCAGAGCTGCTTCCTGATCCGCTGAGTTACTTCAGTACTTTTATGTTTTACGGAAGATACCAGCATCAACAATTCCTTGTGTCAACATTTTCAATTAATTCTACGTTTGGATTCAAATTCTTGAACTGCTTTGAGCTATACACTGTGCCCAAGAGACAAAGTATAGATCTTGAAATTTGCACTTAATGAGCATAGAGGCTGGGTTGTTGCATAATTCCATTAAAAACAAAAATACTATCAAGGTCATTGACCTACAATATTAACTCTTTTCTGTCTCTGCAGATGCTATCAAACCGGTTATGTACTACATCATTGTTTTAATAATGAATATATCTGGCATCTGCCACATTTTTTACTTTGCTCTCCTGCTCTGTTTAGAAGTTGCTGTCTGTAACCTGTTTGACACAGCTATAGTGTAGTCAATGATCACGTTGCCTTCAAGAATCAGTATTTGTTCAGTTAAAAAGGTACAATAACAACAATAGTTATTAACAAATGACTTAAAATTATAGAAATTCAAACATGAAATGGTTCCACTGCAGGCAGCTATAACGTAGAAACAAAAGCCATCCTGAAAAATATATTAAAAAAAGGCAAGGTAGACACAAAATGTTGGAGTAACTCAGCCGGGCAGGCAGCATCTATAAAAAAGGCATATTGTTTCACAAATGACAAGCTGCCTGCAATTCAATATAATTTCTTAAAGAAATAGATTTGACTGACTCTTAAGTTGTTTCAGCTGAACAAAAAAATTAATTTCCAATTTTATTTGTCTTTTTTTGACATTTTCAAATATTTTTTAAAAATAGAATGAGATTTAATTTAAAGGACGGCTTTGAAAGTTATAAAAAGCAATATAAAGATTTTGATCTGAAAAAGTGTCCTGTCCCAAAATCATCATCTACGTCTTCCAGAGATGCTGCCTGACCTTGCTGAGTTACTCCAGCACACTGTGTCATTGTTTTGTAACCCAGCACCTGCAGTTCCTTGTATCTAAAGATTTTGTGATTGACCATACCAAGCCCACACAATAAGATATTACTCACTCATTTATTGCTCATTTGCAGTGAACAAATATCTTTGCCAATGTTCAAAAAATAACATTGCTTCATCCCCATGTGCCCTTGATTTGGAAACAACCTAGAAATGGTTGTTTTTGCATTTCATTCTAAAAAGGTTTCAGAGTTGTATAATTCTATTTAAAAAAACATAATTATGCAATTAAATTTCCAAACAAATGTCAATTGAAAATATCATGTTTTTGCAATAGCTTTAACATTTTTTTAATAAAATTCATTCAATTAACAGGGACAGCAATAATTGAAGATATTGCTTGGAGACTTATTTTCTGAATTAATTTATTTTATTTGCCATTCATTTCATTTTGTAGAAGCAATAAACTACAAATACTGGTTTACAAAAAAAGATACAAAGTGCTGGAGTATATCAGCGGGTCATCCCTGGAGAATATGAATAGGTGATATTTCGGGTAGGGACCCTTCTGAAGATTCTTTCTGACCCGAAACGTCACATCAATGTTCTCCTGGGATGCTGCCTGGTGTGCTGAGTTACTCTAGCACTTTGTGTTTTTCTTCATTTAATTTTATTTGACTACATTTCATTTTAGAAGGTAATTCATCTGTTTATCTTTTATAATAAAATGTTCTTGTTTCGGTCAGTTCAGGACATGGTCGATGTCTCATCAATACACCCCCAAAACAGGAGTTCTTCTACCCTACTCTGGCCCCAGGTCAGGTGTATGATGCAGATGAACAATGCCGTTTCCAATATGGAGTCAAATCACGCCAGTGTAAATATGGGGTAGAGTGTCGCTCCTTTACTTTGAAAATAGGAAATTGTTCTGATCTTTAGAAGCAAACAATACTATAGAAAAGTATTTTTTCTTATTTACAGTATGTTTAAACTTTCATAAATGCAATCTTAACAGTTGTGGCCATATTTCCTGTCATAATCTGTTTATATTTTTTGTTTCATGTAGATAGATGTCTAATATGAGGTTCCTGCTTCCTTTATAACTTAAATTCAAAATAAATCACATTAAGGTTTCCTAAATTGTTTTTTTATTTATAATCTTAATATGAGGAAGAATCCATTCTCCAGTCAATAAAACATTATTATATATTGTACACCAATAGCTGAAAGTAAGCTATTTTAATCATTGCTCGCATACTAAGTAAGGAAAAATCTCTTTCTGAAATGAGAGATCCTCCCCAATGGTAGCTAATGGTGCAATACCATTGGAGGAGACAGTAGAACTAAAGCAGTTCATCTCCATTTAAGTGTTCTGGTGCACTGGAAACAGCATACTCACTACTTTAAAACGTATTCGTCTGCAGACCTGGAAGTACAGACCAAAATCACAAATCATTGATAGGAAATGATATAGGGAACTGCATTTTAGTGAGGGTTAGATCCAATTCACACAAAGTTTGTTTAAGGCTTGATCTTAAGGACTCGTCAAATATCAAACGATAAAAACGTTTTCTTAATAATAGGTATTGTGCTTTTTAATTAAATAAGGCCTTTACTTAAAAATAAAGCCTGTTTTGAAAGCTCTTTTCAAGAGTACTCATTTTACAACCATAAGCAGAGAGCCACTTTGATTTCATCACCAAAGTGAAGACAGCAGCATTATGACAGATTTATGCTAAACTCTGACAATTGGAATACAACACTGATCTTCCTTGTCTCTATTTTAACAATCCAGACTGCTAAATGAAATATTTGCTCAATAAGTACATATTGCTTTTAATTTGTTAAACACATCTATGAAATGTTCTCCTTGCGGTCTATTCGGAATTAATTTTATAAAGTTTGCATGTCACTAAAATCAAAACTATTTCATAAATATATTCTGTATCCACAATACAGCACTCCAGAGTATAATGATCAAATAAAGATGAACTATTTTAGTTCTACTCTCCCCTCCAAAGCGCTTGCACCATTAGTTCCCACTGGGGTGCAGGTATACCCTTTCCGCACCTCTCATTTCGGAAAGGGATCGTTCTTTACCGAGTAAAGGTAAATAATTACCTTATTATTTAATGTAATAAATAATTATTTAGGCAATAATTAATATTTTCCTAAGCTTTTAAAGGATTGTTTTTGGTTCTTGATACTTTCTTATTAATATTTTGTTTGTAGGAGGTATGCAGTGAGTTATGGTGTCTTAGTAAAAGCAATCGTTGTATTACAAATAGCATTCCTGCTGCTGAGGGAACCGTGTGCCAATCCAATACTATTGATAAAGGGGTGAGTACTTCTGATACATTTTTTATTTGGAACCCAGAAATGTTAGTGCACCTGAAGGTGTTTGACAGTTTACAGGTGGGGTGCCAATAACCATCACCGTTTCTGCTTCCCCTTCCCCTATCTTGCTGTAGACTTTAACTGAATGGGCATTGCACATTTTCTTAATGAAATATTTGCCTCCTGTTGTAGCTTCCAAGGTTGCTTGAGAGATTAGAATGGCAAGTGGCCAGATCAGGCCATTGTTATGATGCAAAAGGTGGTGTGGGATCTGAGATAGGAAGGGTCAAAGTCAGTGATATAACTTTGATGGGGATGAGTGAGTGCTGATGGACAGCACTGAAGCTCTGTGATACATTGTAGTGGGGCTAAGTGGAAAGGCAGAGAGGTATCGAGAGAAACTGTGTTAAGTTGGGCGGTGGAAGGAGTATGATTGCATTGAGGATCAACCAAGGATTTCCAGGATTTTTTTATTCATTCAGGGCATGAGAGCTTCACAGGTGGAATCAGCATTTAATGGTCCATCCTAAGCCACCTTTGCGAAGTTGCCTTCTTGAACTGCTGCAGTCCTTGCAGGTGGATATACCCACAAGTTTGAGGTAAATGGAGAAGGGGGTGGAGATTGAGGCCTCCTTCAGGGATCGAGACAGGGAGAGAGACAGGGGTGCGATTCTGGATGATGGGGGTGAGTTTCATGGACCTGCTCCTCAGGAGGTAGTGTTTGCAGCATGAGCCTTGGACACTTAAGGGAATAGGGGTATGCAAGCTTGTAGGTGTTGAAATCCTTTTGGATGCCCTCCTAACTGAGCACATCACTAGAAAGTTGTGGTTGATCCAATAGTGCTCAGTGATTGTCACTCAGGACATTGTAGTCTCAGTTCAATCATAATACTAGCCATCATCAGGTTAGCTCTGAGACGAGAAAGATTTTCTATAATATAATAATAAAATAGTAGGGCTTTGGGGAGTGTTGTAGTGCAGAGGGATCTAGGAATGCAGGTACATAGTTTGCTAAAAGTGGCACCACAGGTAGATAAGGTGGTCAAAAAGGCTGTTGGCACATTGGCCTTCATCAGTCAGAGTGAAATATGGAAGTTGGGAGGTCATGTTGCAGGTATACAAGACAATGATGAGACCACATTTAGAGTATTGTGTTCAGTTCTGGGAACCAATTTATAGGAAAGATGTTGTAAAGCTGGAAAGAGTACAGAGAACTTGAGGGCCTGAGCTATAGGGAGAGGTTGAGCACAGGAGGATGAGGGATGATCTTATAGAGGTGTACAAGATCGTAAGAAAACTAGATCGGGTAGACACACAGTCTCTTGCCAAAGTAGGGGTATTGAGAGCCAGAGGACATGGGTTTAATTTGAGGGGGGAAAGATTTAATATGAACCTGAGGCGTAACATGTTCACACAAAAGGGTGGTGGGTAGAGGGAACGAGCTGCCAGAGGAAGTAGTTGAGGTAGGGACTATTGCAATGTTTAAGAAACAATTAGACATGTACATGGATAGGACCGGGATTTTGAGGGACATGGGCCAAACGTAGGCAGGTGGGACTATTGTAGATAGGACATGTTGGTCAGTGGCTCTATGACTCTCGATGAGAGTTGTTGGCGACATGCCGAACGTTCTAAAAAAGTAGAGGTATTGCTTCAATGTGAGTGGTCCAGAACAAGTTGTTGGTGATATTTACTCCTAGGAATTCAAAGCTTTCAACCATCTCTATTTCAGCGTTGTCAATGCAAACCAGGTTATGTGTTCTACTTCCCTTCCTGAAGTCGATCACTATCTCCTTTGTCTTGCTGACATTGAGAGAAAGGTTGTTGTCTCGATACCAGGTCATGAGGTTTCAATCTAGCTTCACATCATTATTTGATATCCGGCCCATAATAATCCCTCCATTTTTCAAGCAGCTCCGTTCTATCAGTAAAATTGTAATTTGAAGCTGATGATCAGTAAAATAATAAAAAGGCAAATCAGCTTGCCCAGTCTCCCAAGAAAGAGGTTACCTGGAAGATAGCAATTGCATGAACATTGCAAAATGTCAATATACATTACAGTGGTTTCTACAGTATACTTTAGAAGTACTTAAATGCCTGTGAGCTACTGAGGGATATTATTGACCATGGAAAGGATTGTATTCATAAAATATAAAATCTGCATGATATATTGGGACGTAACCTGTCAACTGTCTGCAGTTTAGGGATAACTTTACTATTGTCACATGTATCGAGATACAGTGAAAAGCTTTGTTTTGCATGCTATTCAAACAGATCAGATATATCATACATAAATACAATTTAGTCAAACTTTGGTACCATAAATAGAGCAAAGGAGAATGTGATAACATTTGTTCAATTGAATTAATAAAATTGTGTTAGCCTGATTATAATGACCGAAGTTTAAATGCAAGTTTCTGATGCAGTGGTGCTACAAAAGAGACTGTGTCCCATTTGGCAGTAGACCAGAAGGAGTGGATGGGGCCTGGGGACCCTGGTCAACATGGGGAGAATGCACCAGGACCTGTGGAGGTGGTGTTTCATATTCCGGCAGGCAGTGTGACAGTCCAAGGTACGTTAACAGCAAAGCCTTGATGTTTAACAAGTTGAGAGTTTAATTTTTTTGCACGCAACAAATAATCTGCAGGAGAAACTCATCAGTTTGAGAAGCACCTGTAGAATTAAGTTGTCAGTCGACATTTCGGGTCAGTACCTTCCACCTGAATTCTTTCTTTTAATATTTTCATAATGTATTTTTGCCTAGCAAATGATAAAACCCTCATCATAAAGAAAAGATAATCCTAATGTTGCTGAATATTTAGAAAGTGACACTCCAGATATTTAAAGGCAATGTGCAAAAATTGCTTAATAACTAATAAGATAAATGGGATCATATCATTTACAGAACCAAAACAGAGTTAAGCACTGCAAACCTTTTTCTGAATTAGGCACAGAAAACCAACAAAAAACTCATAGCAGAAAAATAGCAATGCTGGATTCGATTGTGTAACTTGCCAGGACCACTTAATTTAGTGGATGCAAAATTGTTGCATTGGTTTGATTGATAATATATCTAAAAGCATGACCAAAAATGTTGAGTAACATTTCAAAAGTAGACTATATCTGATTTCTTAATAATATGTTAGTAAAAGTCTTCTCTTCTAGACCAACAGTTGGTGGACGTTACTGTCTTGGAGAAAGGAAGCGCTTTCGATCATGTAATATTGATGTAAGTAACTCCTATTGAATGTTATTAGACGGTTTCTATAAATAATTGTTAATATTGTTATACAAAATTGCAGATGACACTAAAATGGGTGGTATTGTAGACAGAAAATTACAATTACAGCAGGATCTTGATTGGTTGGGCAGGAGGGCTGAGGAATGGTTAATGGAGTTTCATACATGGTGTGGTGGTGCGTGGTGTTGCATTTTGGGGACTCAAACCAGGGCAGGACCTACTCAGTGAATGGCAGGGCTCTGAGGAGTGTTGTGGAGCAGAGGGATCTAGGAGTGCAAGTACACAGTTCCTTAAAAGTGACATCACATTTAGATAGGGTGGTCAAGAATGCTTTCGGCATATAGGCCTTCATCATTCAGAGTATAGAAATTGGGAGGTCATGTTACAGTTGTATAAGACATTGGTGAAGCCACATGCAGAGTATGTGTTCAGTCAACTTTTTATGGGAAGATGTTGTTAAGCCGGAAAGAGCGCAGAGAAGATTTACGAGGATGTTGCCAGGACTCGAGGGCCTGACCTAATGGGAAAGGTCTGGAAGGCTAGGACTTTATTCCTTTGAGTGCAGGGGGATATGGGGTGATCTTATGGAGGTGTATAAGATCATGAGAGGATTAGATAGTGTAAATGCACAGATTGTTTACCGAGAGTAGAGAAATCAAGAACCAGAGGACAGAGGTTTAAGGTGAGGGTGGAAAGATTTAATAGGAACTTAAGGGGACCTTTTTTACACAAAGTGTGGAAGATATATGGAATGAGCTCCCAGGGGAGGAAATGAAAGCAGGTACTATCACAATGTTTAGCAAACAAATAGAATATAGAAAATACAGAAATTGATTTGATTCTTAGCTGCCTGTCTGCTTTTATTGTGGATACTGAATCATACTTTTCTCCACACATTCCAAATTGGCCTTCTCATAGAAACATAGAAAATAGGTGCAGGAGTAGGCCATTCAGCCCTTCGATCCAGCTGATCATGGCTGATCATCCAAAATCAGTACCCCGTTCCTGCTTTCTCCCCATATCCTTTGATTCCGTTAGCCCTAAGAGCTATATCCAATTGTCCCTTGAAACCATCCAGTGAATTGGCCTCCACTACCTTCTGAGGCAGAGAATTCCACAGATTCACAACTCTCTGGATGATGAGGTTTTTCCTCATCTCAGTCCTAAATGGCCTATCCCGTATTCTTAAACTGTGGCCCCCTGGTTCTGGACTCCCCCAACATGGGGAACATTTTTCCTGAATCTAGCCTGTCCAATCCCTTAAGAATTTTATATGTTTCTATAAGATCCCCTCTCATCCTTCTAAATTCCAGTGAAAGCCCAGTCGATCCATTCTTTCATCATATGTCAGTCCCGCCATCCCGGGAATGCACCTGTTGAACCTACGCTGAACTTCCTCAATAGCAAGAATGTCCTTCCTCAAATTAGGAGACCAAAACTGCACACAATACTCCAGGTGTGGTCTCACCAAGACTCTGTATAACTGTAGTAGGACCTCCTTGCTCCTCTACTCAAATACTCTCACTATGAAGACCACTTGTGATTTGCTTTCTTCACTGCCTGCAGTACCTGCATGCATACTTTCAGTGACTAATGTACAAGGACGCCCAGGTCTCGTTGCACCTCCCCATTTTCCTTATCTGTCACCATTCAGATAATAGTCTGCCTTCTTGGTCTTGCAACCAAAGTGGATAACCTCACATTTATTCACATTATACTGCATCTGCCCACTCACCCAACTTTTCAAAGTCACCCTGCAGCTTCATAGCATCCTCCTCGCAGCTCACACTGCCACCCAGCTTTGTGTCATCCGCAAACTTGGAGATGTTACATTTAATTCCTTCGTCTAAATCGTTAATATATATTGTAAATAGCTGGGGTTCCAGCACTGAGCCTTGTGCCACCCCACTAGTCACTGCCTGCCATTCTGAAAAGGACCTGTTAATTCCCACTCCTTGCTACCTGTCTGCCAATCAGTTCTCTATCCATGTCAATACCCTACCACCAATACTATGTGCTCTAATTTTACACACTAATTTCTTGTGTGGGACCTTGTCAA
This sequence comes from Rhinoraja longicauda, assembly GCF_053455715.1. Lineage (NCBI taxonomy): Eukaryota > Metazoa > Chordata > Chondrichthyes > Rajiformes > Arhynchobatidae > Rhinoraja > Rhinoraja longicauda. The sequence continues at coordinate 18,674,886 of NC_135980.1, read as the reverse complement.
AGGCTTTTTGAAAGTCCAGATACACCGCATCCACTGGCTCTCCCTTATCCATTCTAATTGTTACATTCTCAAAAAATTCCAGATGATTAGTCAAGCATTTCCGCTCATATTTCTCCTAGATTTCACTTAATTTTCGTATTCTATATAAACATAGCACAAAAAGTAAGGACATTTGTGTTTGGTAGATTATTTCTTTGTTGTAACAATGCTTCTTGGCAATAAATCTTATACCGTTGGAAAGCCTGTCTATTCCACTTTTAAATGGTGCTACATTTGTAAGGAACATGCATTTGTAGGATGAGCAGCAGAGCTGAGTATATGGGTTGCGCCCATGAAATATTTGCCAAATCTTCTCTGCCAATGCCAAACAGCTTATTCTGCTGTTGCTATTGACTCTTGTTTTGAGCTTCTGGTACCACCAGGTGCTGACAATCAGGTGCCTGATTGGCACCTGATTGGCAGCATCTGTGAGCATGGGCCCTGCTACAGTGGTCAGTAGGTGTCTGCTCCAAGAATCGGCATGCCACGTTTGACTGATCTGGATAGGGCCCGTGCGATAGGGCAACTTCAAGCTGGTGTTCCGCAAAACCAAGTTGCGGCATTATTTGGAGTGAGCCCTAGTACCATCTCCAAAGTGAAGGCCAAGTTCCATATAACGGGGGATGTCAGAGACAGGCCGCGAAGTGGGCGTCCCAAGAAGACGACACCCGAAGAAGACCGTTTCCTCACCCTGTCAGCACTTAGGAACCGTAGGCTGTCTTCTACAGATTTGCAGTCAAGGTTTGCAGGACGATATGGCCGACGGCTCTCTGCCCAGAGAATTCGGAACAGACTGCACGCAGCCATTCTCCGGTCTCATAGGGCTGCAAAGGTGGCCTGCCATGACTGCCCTTCACCGTCAGGCCCGTTTGCGCTGGTGTTGGCAACACGTGCACTGGAACCTGAACATGTGGAGGAACGTTATGTTCAGCGATGAGTCCAGATTCTGCCTACGGCAGTTGGATCATAGGGTCAAAGTGTGGAGAAGACGCGGAGAACGCTATGCTGATTGCTGCACCGATAGAGTAACATCTTTTGGTGGAGGCAGTGTGATGGTGTGGGGCGGCATCTCCCTCACTGGAAAAACGAGGCTTGTCATCATTGGAGGCAATCTCAATGCAGAGAGATATCAAGATGAGATTCTGCAACCAGTGGCAATTCCATATCTCCACAGTCTGGGACCGAACTCTATCCTCCAAGATGACAATGCTCGCCCCCACAGAGCAGGGTTTCTCAGAGACTACCTCCAGAATTTGGGAGTGGAGAGGATGGAATCGCCTGCCAGCAGTCCTGACCTCAACCCCATTGAACACTTGTGGGATCAGCTTGGGCGTGCTGTTCGTGCCAGAGTGACCAACACAACCACTTTTGCTGACTTGCGACAAATGCTGGTTGAAGAATGGGATGCCATCCCACAACAGTGTGTGACCAGGCTGGTGACCAGCATGAGGAGGAGGTGCCAGGCTGTTGTGGCTGTGTATGGTTCTTCCACACGCTACTGAGGCTCCTGTTTATTAAATGAATAAATTGTTAAATTGCCAATATGTCTTGTTTCTTCAGACTTCAATCATCCAATCCACCAAACAACACCGAACAAGAGTCAATGGCAGAATAAGCTGTTTGGCATTGGCAGAGAAGATTTGGCAGATTTTTCATGGGCGCAACCCACATACTCAGCTCTGCTGCTCATCCCACAAATGCATGTTCCTTACAAATGTGGCACCATTTAAAAGGGAAATAAACAGGCTTTCCAACGGTATAAGATTTATTGCCAAGAAGCATTGTTACAACAAAGAAATAATCTACCAAACACAAATTTCCTTACTTTTTGTGCTATGTTTTTATAAGCCTACAACTGCAGTTATTTCGTCTTTATCAAAGCTCTCTTTTATTGTCTTCTTCCTTATAACGTACCTTGCTATCTATCACTTTCACCCTCGTCTCTTCCTTCATTACTTATTGGTGTATTTGCATTCCAGTACTCCCAGCTTCCTGGGCTTGGAAATTGCATGATTTCCCCAACTTCAGTTCGTATTATTGCATGAAGTGCTTGCATTGACAACCAAAGTTTATTTGCAAGTAGTTCTGGTAAGTGAGAAATTCTGGGCTCAACTGCACCTTTTAAAGAAGCCAGCCAGAGACGTTGCTAGAAATCTTTCAGGAACATGCTTTGATGTGGAAACATACGGTGCAAAGTGAATGACAGCTGGAAAATGGAGGCCAACAGCAAAGTTGAACGTATGCACTGTTTCACTACCACAGTCGGAAGCCCTGAAGGTTGGTCTGCCTGCTGATCTTCAGCGTGAAAGAATGGAATCTTGTGAGCTCTCTTTGAACACTGAGACTTGGTGATCTCAATTATGCAGCAAATGCTGCAGTGGACAGCAAGATATAACTATTTAAAATAGAGCAAATTCCATAAAGGTTCTTTGTCTGGTCACCCTCACCATAATGGTAAAGTTTTTTGTAAAGTTGTGGTAACAACAGTTGACAGACTCACTGTGCATATTTATTTAAGTGTTGTAAATTCATTACTCTTTGCTGAGATTCAGGTAGGAGAATTGATCCCTGAGCACATTAAACTAATATCACCCACCAGCTGAAAGCCTTTTTTCACATTTCTCCCCCTCCAGTTGAGCAGTTTTGTTCCGTTTGACTTTTGCTCATTTGCCCAAAATCAAGGAAGCTGCCTGCTCTGTGCATCCATTTCTGAGAGCAACTGGATTGCACAGCTCTGAAGTCAGAATTAAGTATGTCAGCATTTGATACACGACTTCCTGAGAACTTCTCTAATTCAGATCAGATCACATTACTTTATTGTCACATACGCCAGGCTGTAATGAAATTCCTTGTTCACAGAAAGCTCATAAAGTAAGTACAGTCGACATGATAATGATAGATACCATAATAAATGCGATGATGAATGCAAAACAGAAGAACACTGCAAGTATTTTAGTGCAATCTGAAGTATTACAAAAAATTAAAGTACAACAATGAAACAACCAAAAGAGGTTGAGTTAAGAATAAGAGAACATGGTACTGGTCACTAAAGAGTGGTACCTTTAATAAGGATGCAGTCTGCCAGATTTTGATTTCCAAATAGCATCTACATGGCATAAAAAATGGATGATATACAAAATCGAAAAATTTTGCGCCTGATGTGTGATGATGTGCAATCCAAACATTGTCGTGTCTGACTTCTATCTTGTAGCAATATCTGGAAATACTTTTATGTTAGAAGTCTGTTTGCTCATGGTATTTCTCAGACTGTAAACCATGAAAACTGGCATGGCTGAAAGGTTGCTAGAAATCTTAATCAGAAATTATTATGTTATTGATATTTATGTCATTTTGCGCAATAGTATTTTGCTTCAACAAATTAATGTAGGCGTTACTAAACATGATTAGATTGCCAAAGGATCCAGACAAAACTCGTAAATGAAATGAATATTTTGGCGAAGGATTTGGGGGTGTTTATAGAAATTAAACGTTACTTTGGTCATCAGATTTTTTTTCCTTATTGCCATGATAGCATGAATCATGTTATTCAGCCTAACATCAATATTCTGGAGGAGATTTCCCTTGCTTTACCTTTGAGGCTCCTCTACACTCTCCTCCAGAGTTTTCTTTCCTGTTCCCTTGTTAGTTGTTCATGCTCCAAGTTAAACCATTTCTATTTTCTGGATTATTTTGAAATTGACAAATCTGTTTGTACTGAATTATCTGAAAGGTTAATTATTTCATCCATTATTCCAAACTTAAAAGGATTTAGATTCATGAAATTGAAGGTAAGTTATTGATTGAGCAGCAGGAGAGAAAGTGAACAGAGGTAATGGACATGTCCTCAAATCTCCAAAACATTATTGATGCTGTCTTGCAAAATCTTTTTGGGAAGGTCACAGTATTTTCCATTATGCAAATGACTGGGATGATGGGATAGAATATGTTTATTTTGTTGGGCTACTGAGAAAGAGGGAAATGTTGTAAAATGCAGGGCAATAGATCATGCCCAACAGGTTAGATTAATAAATGGGAAAAAATGAACTATTACAACAGAGACCATAGTCAGGTAAGTCAGAGAGGGAGTATGCTGGAGAATTAAATGGTCGTTGAAAGGAAACTCTGTCATGATCGGAGGACACCAAGCACCGGAACATTGTCTCAAGATCCTGGTTGACCTGTTCAGTCTGGCCGTTGGATTGAAATTAAAAGGCAAAGTGAGGACCTCAGTCAGCAACGATGTCCTGAGGAATACCATGGAGGCAGACTGCATATTGGATTACTTGGTCATCTATTTCACAGGCAGATGGTAATTTGGGTAGAGGAATAAAATGACAGGCCTTAGAAAACTGGTCTACGATGACCAAACTGGTAGTAAAGTTATTGGAAAGAGAAGACCAGTAATAAAATCCATAGAAATATGGGACCAGGGATGATTAGGGATAGGTAGTGGTTGGTAGAGACCAGGCTTTGTTCAGTTCAGTTTAATGTCACATGTATTAAGGTACAGTGTATAGCTTTTGTTGCATTCTAACCATCAGCGAAAAGACAATACATGATTACAACCAAGTCATCCACAGTGTACAGATACATGATGAAGAGAATAATGTGAATTACGTTTAGTGCAAGATAATGTCCAGTAAAGTCCGATTAAAGATCATCCAAGGGACTCCAATGAGGTAGACAGTAGCTCAGGCCTGCTCTCTAGTTGTTGGTAGGATGGTTCAGTTGCCTGATAACAGCTGGGAAGAAACTGTTCCTGAATCTGATGGGAGAGGGGAGAAGGCTGGCCCGGGGTACTACTCATCCTTGATTATGCTGGTGGCGTTGCCGAGGCAACGGGAAGTGTAAATTGAGTCATTGGAAGGGAGGTTGGTTTGTGAGGATCTAAGCTGTGTCTACAATTCTCTGTAATTTCTTGGCCCTGTTCCTAAACAATGCTGTGATGCATCCCAGTAAAAAGCATGCTACAGCTCATCTGTAGAAGTTGGTGAGAGTTGTTGGAGACGTGCCAAACTTCCTAAGCTTTCTAAGGAAGTTGAGGCGTTGGTGTGCTTTCTTGGCCATTGCTTCAATATGGGTAGTCAAGGACAAGTTGCTGGTGATATTTACTCCTAGGAAATTGAAACTTTCAACCATCTCTGCTTCAGCGGCATCAGTGCATACCAGCATAGGTGTATCGTTTTGTTTCCTAAAGTCGATCACTCCTTTGTCTTGCTGTCATTGAGAGAAAGGTTGTTGTATTGACACAAAGTTCTCAATTTCCTTCCTGTACTACGTCTCGTTGTTATTTGATTTGTCCGACAAAGGTGGCGCCGTTTGCAAATTTGTAAACTGAATTTGATTTGTACTTAGCTGCACAGTCGTGAGTGTAAGGAGTAAAGAAAGGGGCTAAGAACGCATCCTTGCAGAACATCAGTATTGAGGATTATCCAAGAAGATAATTTGACCCCAATCCTCACTGATTGGGGTCTGCTGGTCAGGAAGTCAAGGATCCAGTTGCAGATGAATGCTGACCAAGTTCCACGAGTTTGGTGATGAGCTTGGATGGGATAATGATGTTCAAAGCAGAGCTGTATTCTATGAATAAGAGTCTGATGCAGGTGTCTCTCTTATCCAGGTGTTCAAGAGATGAGTGTAGGGCAAGGGAGATGGCATCATCCATGGACCTGTTGTGGCAGTTGGCGAACTGCAATGAGTCAAGGCTGCTTGGTAGACTGGATTTAATGCCTTCCATAACTAGCCTCTCAAAACATTTCATGATGGTGGATGTCAAGGCCACTGGATGGTAGTCTTTAAGGCATGAGATCTTGCTTTTCTTCGGCACCGGGATAATGGTAGTCTTCTTGAAGCAGGTGGGTATCTCAGAACAGAGTAAAGAGAGATTAAAGATGTCCATGAATACCCCGCTAGCTGGTCTACGCAGCTTCCAAGGATGCGGCCAGGGACTCTGTCTGGGATAGATTAAACTGGCAAGAAAGCACGTCAGGTTTAGTATTCTTAGAACCTAGGCAAAAAGGTCCTCCTTGCCTGACGAGAGTTTTGCTGTCTGAATGTGCTCCAGATTCTTGTGATCTGTCTGGACAACAATAGACAATAGACAATAGGTGCAGGAGGAGGCCATTCGGCCCTTTGAGCCAGCACCGCCATTCAATGTGATCATGGCTGATCATTCTCAATCAGTACCCCGTTCCTGCCTTCTCCCCATAGCCTCTGACTCCGCTATCCTTAAGAGCTCTATCCAGCTCTCTCTTGAATGCATTCAGAGAATTGGCCTCCACTGCCTTCTGAGGCAGAGAATTCCACAGGTTCACAACTCTCTGACTGAAAAGGTTTTTCCTCGTCTCAGTTCTAAATGGCCTACCCCTTATTCTTAAACTGTGGCCCTTGTTCTGGACTCCCCCAACATTGGGAACATGTTTCCTGCCTCTAACGTGTCCAACCCCTTAATAATCTTATACGTTTCGATAAGATCTCCTCTCATCCTTCTAAATTCCAGTGTATACAAGCCTAGTCGCTCCAGTCTTTCAACATATGAAAGTCCCACCATTCCAGGAATTAACCTAGTAAACCTACACTGCACGCCCTCAATAGCAAGAATATCCTTCCTCAAATTTGGAGACCAAAACTGCACACAGTATTCCAGGTGCGGTCTCACTAGGGCCCTGTACAACTGCAGAAGGACCTCTTTGCTCCTATACTCAACTCCTCTTGTTATGAAGGCCAACATTCCATTGGCTTTCTTCACTGCCTGCTGTACCTGCATGCTTCCTTTCAGTGACTGATGCACTAGGACACCCAGATCTCATTGTACGTCCCCTGTTCCTAACTTGACACCATTCAGATAATACTCTGCCTTCCTATTCTAACCACCAAAGTGGATAACCTCACAAAGGGAGGCTCAGCTCCCTCCAGCCACTGCCTCCACTCTACTAAAGCTAATTTGACTGCCAGGAGTTCTCTATTGTCTATATCATAATTTCTCTTGGCTAACTTAAGGCGATGAGATAAAAAGGCATGCGGATGAAGGTTTTTTTTAATTTTTTTTTATTTTTTAAAATTTTTGAAAAGCATATGTACAAATAGAAATAAAAGACACATTTGTTACAGAGTTCTTACATAGCTTCAATTAAAAAAAATTTAAAGAGAGAAAGTAAAAATTTAAAAAACTAAACTATTGGGAAGAGAGAATAAGAGGATTAAAATAAAAAGATATAACTATAAAAATTAAAGGGAGTAGATCCGGGAGACAATAACCACAGTTGTACATCCAACCCCTAACTCAAGTTTCAACTTTTAATTTTAAATTTTTATTTTAGTCCTGTGCCAAACCCATTTACTTTTCTAAAAATTCAATAAATGGAGACCATATTTTTAAAAATAACTCGGGTTTGTCAATTAAGGCAAATCTTATTTTTTCCAAATGCAGGGTCTCTGTCATTTCCGTAGTCCACATTTTAATTGTGGAGGTTATTGGTTTTTCCAAAATTTAAGTATTAATTTTTTTGCAGTTATTAGACTGTAATCAAGAAAATGTACCTGACTTGTTGTAAAATTTGTAGTATGTTCTGATAATCCTAATATAATTAATTTTGGATCCATATCCAATTGTTTGTTAATAACTTTAGAAACTATTTAAAAAATCTCCAACCAGAAGTTTTGCATTTTTATACAAGTTACGAAAATATGAGTTAAATTAGCTTCTTGAAATTGACATTTATCACAAATAGGAGAGATACTAGGAAAAATCCTATTTAATTTCGTCTTCGAATAATGTAATCTATGTATTATTTTAAATTGTATTAAGGAATGTCTAGTATTTAATGAACATTGGTGTATATGTTGTAAACTTTCATCCCATATATCTTGCATTATGAGTTGATTCAATTCGTCCTCCCATGCTCGTCTATAAGATTCTGATGACGGAATGTCAGTGTCAAGGAGAGTATTATAAATAAAGGATATTAATTTATTTGAATTATAATGTCGATTCAGGCATACATCAAGTGTTTCTGGACCTCTAAACTTATATTCTTGCATGTGTAATTTTACATAATCTCTAAATTGTAAATATCTAAAATAATTATTAACATGTAATCCGTACTTCTGCTGTAAATCCTGAAAAGAAAGAAAAGTTCCCTTATGATAAAGATCTCCCACCCTTTTAATTCCATAACTTTTCCATTGAGCAAATCCTCTATCTAAGACAGACGGTTTAAAAGAAGGGTTATTCGCAATAGGAAGGAAAACAGATAATTTACTCAATTTTAACGTAAGATTTAATTGTTTCCAGGTACGGATAACACTGTGTATAATGGGATTACCTCCATATGTTTTTTAATTTAAATTTATTGGAGCTAAGAGGATCGCACCAATATCAAATGGTAAACAATCCTCTTTCTCCATCTTTAACCAATCCGGTTGTTGATCAGAATCATCCAACCAGCAGGTTATATTTTTAATATTAACCGCCCAATAATAAAATAAGAAGTTAGGTAAGGCAATTCCTCCATTAGTTTTAGACTTACATAGATGTCTTTTATTTATTCTATGAGTCTTGTAGTCCCAAATAAAATTAGTAACAATTGAATCAATTTTAAAAAAAAACTTTTTTGGAAGATAGATCGGAATTGCTTGAAATAAGTATAGTAGCTGTGGAAGAAAGATCATCTTTATAGCATTACTACGACCAACTAATGATATAGGAAGTGTTTTCCAAAATTGGATATTTCTGTGTAATTTAGTGAGTAAAGGAGGAAATTTTAATTTAGATAAAGAAGTATATTTCCTAGTCACGTAAATTCCAAGATATTTAAACTTTTCATAGGCAATTTTAAAAGGAAATTGTTGAAGTATGGCCGGATTATGCTCCATTATTGGCATAATTTCACTTTTGTACCAGTTAATTCTATAACCTGAAAATGAACCAAATTGAGTAACGAGATTTAATAAATTCAGAATGCTAATTTCTGGCTTTGTAATATATATTAATACATCATTCGCATATAAAGAAATTTTATTGGTTGTTTGTTTAGTGTTATAGCCATGAATATCTGAATTTGATCTAATACTCTCAGCAAGTGGTTCTATAATAAGGGCAAATAGAAGCGGTGATAGTGGACATCCTTGTCTACAACCCCTAGATAAATGAAATTTGGATGACAGCATTTGATTAGTTAATATTCTAGCTGTTGGGGATGTATATAAAAGTTTCACCCATGAACAAAAATTTTCACCTAGTTGAAATTTTTCCATCACTGAGAAAAGATAGGGCCATTCTACTTGATCAAATGCTTTTTCAGCATCTAGCGAGATGATTGCTAAATCTTCGTTTAATAGTCTATTTGAATATATTATATTGAACAAGCATCTCAAGTTGAAAAATGAATATCGTTTGGCTATAAAGCCTGATTGATCGGGGTGTATCAATTTATCTATAACTAGACTTAATCTATGAGCTAAGATTTTCGCTAATATCTTCTGATCAGTATTTAAAAGAGCTATCGCCCTATACGAACCAGGGTCTTCAGAATCCTTATCTTTTTTAGGAATGAGGATTATTGTTGATTCAGTCAGAGTTTGCGGTAATCTCTGTTGTTTAAAGGCGTGACTATATACAGTTTGCAAACGTGGAGAGATCAAATCACTAAATTTTTTATAAAATTCATTATTTAAGCCATGAGGGCCAGGAGTCTTCCCATTTTTCATGGATTTAATGGTCTTTTCAACGTCTTTCATAGTTATTTCTGCGCCCAGTGAATTTCTATCACTCACATTCAAACCAGGAAGGTTACATTCCTGCAAAAAGTTTTGCATCTGCGCAGAGCTATCTGTTATTTTTGATGAATATAATGACTGATAAAATTGCAAAAATCTCTGATTAATATCCTTAGGTAATTTAAGCAAATCTCCGTTTTCTGATCTAATTTTATGAATTGTAGAATCATCTTCTAATTTACGGAGTTGACGTGCTAGCAATTTCTGTGGTTTATCTCCAAATTCAAAATGTTTTTGTTTAGTATATTGAAAAAGCCTTAAAATATGAGCTGAGAGAATATAATTTAACTTATGTTTGAGAGCTGCAATTTTATTATGTATTTCAATAGAGGGAGCGATGGCATTTGTTATGTCTAACTGTTTTATCTGACTTTCTAGGTCATGTTGTTCAGCCCGCTTCTTCTTGTTTTGAGACGCTTGAAAGGCAATAATACATCCTCTCACAAACGCTTTAAATGTTTCCCAAAGCAGGGACGCAGATGTTTCAGGGAGGTCATTTGCGTAAAAAAAAGTTTCAAATTGCGATTTAAGATAGTCATAACATGCTTTTTCATTTAAGATTTGCGGATTAAATCTCCAATTAGTCTGTTTCCCCGTTACTCCTTGGAGTTTTACCCTAAATGTTAAAGGGGCATGATCGGATATAATAATATTATGATATTTTGAATTATACGTATAAGGAATAAGTTTGGAGTCCACCAAGAAATAGTCAATTCTTGAGTAAGTTTTATGCACTGGTGAATAAAATGAATACTCTCGGCCTGAAGGATTTTCAATCCTCCAAACATCTTTTATATTTGCACTATTTATATAAGAGTTTAATAATTCACACGACTTGGATTTTGTTTTCCTTTGAGTTGACGATCTATCCAAATGAGGATCTAATGTACAATTTAAATCTCCTCCAATTATCAAGTTATATTGTCCGAATTCTGGAATGGTATTAAAAAAATTTTTTTTAAATAACGGATTATCAAAATTTGGTGCATAGACATTCACCAATATCAATTTTGTAGAATATAGTTCTCCCACTAATATAACATATCTACCTTCAGTGTCGACTATAGAGGAAGTATGTATAAATGGTATACCCTTACGAATTAAAATGGCAACACCTCTTGATTTAAAGGGAAACGATGAGTGAAATAATTTATCAATCCATTTGCCTTTCAGTCTATTATGTGCTACATTTTTGAGATGAGTTTCCTGAAGGAACATTATGTCTGCATCAATAGATTTTAAATGTGAAAGTACTTTACCTCTTTTAATTGGTTCATTAACACCCTTGACATTCCAACTACAAAATGTAATACCTTTACCCCCTGTTTTCCTAATAGAATCTTGCATCTTAACCGATAAATAGTCTATAATAAAGCAAATGGCCTGGCACCCGAACTACAACATTTTTCTTGAATGAAGGGTGGATGATCTTTTGTACTACGTAAAATGTCTCCCGGAAATATCTCCCAAAAGTATATAAATTCTGAAAAATGACATAATAATAAAAATTGAATCTAAAAAAAAATCAATATATAAAAGGTTAAAAGAGTGCAGGAAAAAAGAAGAAACAACTAAAACTACAATTAGTGCAGTTAGTGTTAGCCACCATAAGGTGGCAAAAAATCTAAGGACTTCCGTGAGATGTAAAAAAAATAATACTAGCTCCGTTTTTTAACAAAGTTATTGGGTTTTTTTTGTTGTTTTTTTTTATAAAAGAGAGATAAACGGGGCAGGCCCGAAACTAATTAGTCTATAATAAATCGATTTTTCTGTCTAAGGTGTATTAATTAAGTGTTCAAAGTAAAGTTTACATAAATCAAATATTACTTATACTTCTTATTAGTAATGATTAATAAAAATATATATGTTTTTTGATTAATAGTAATTAGTTACGGTTAATATTCGTATAGTATATACACTAAGCTTAAATCTTTAGGTTTTAATATTTTAAAGTCCAATCAGATGTCTGCCAATTAATAAAGCCGTGAAGTCATATTCAAGCCTTCAGCGACCTTTCGATCTCCCGAGCAAATTCCAGTGCTTTATTGTGGTCAGTAAAAAAGGATTCGGTTTGATTGTAGGTAACTCGAAGTTTTGCTGGATACAACATACCAAATCTGAGCACTGGGATCTTCCTAAGAATAGATCTTGACTCATTAAACAGTGCTCTTTTCTTGACCACCTCAGCAGGGTAATCTCTGAAGATGCGAATCTCATCGCCTTGAAATGATAAAGCTCTGTTACTAGCAATTCTCGACAGCATATCTTCTAAAACGTGAGCATTATGCACCCTCAGAATCAAATGCCTTGGAGGCGCATTAGCACCTGGCCGTGCTCTCAGTGCTCTGTGGGCTCGATCCAGCAAGGGCTTTGAATCCATTTTCAAAACTTCTTGTAACAGCTCAGCAGTAAAATCACGAAGGTTTTTATCTTTTTCTTTACCTTCTTTAACTCCAAGAATTCTTAAATTTTGTCGTTTAGAATGACCCTCTAGGTCAGTACATTTTTCAGTTAATTTCATCAATAAATCAGAAAAACGCTGAATACTACTTTTGTTGTTTCAGCACTCGTCTCGGCTAAAGTTTCCAACTCACATATAGCCTCATCATGTTGTTCTATTGACGCAGTGATGTGGTTCACCTTACCGGAAAAATCAGAGTCCAACTTTTGTAACTTGGAGGTTACTTCCTCCATGTGTTCATTCATAATTACACACATTTCAGCCTTTGATTTAGCCAACTGATCCTTAATAGTAGATAGTATTTCCCCCTTCATTCCTTTAAGCGATACTAATTCAGCTTTCATCTCTTGGAGTTCAACTGTCATATTTGTCACTTGAGACTTCATACCTGAAAGCTCCTCACCAACAACGCTGCGAAATTCTTCCAAACCAATTTTTTTAGGCTGTGGATTCCGGGTTCGTTTGGCAGTTTCTTCCTGAGTCGACGCTGAGGTTTGAGCTGTAGCAGAGGCTTCCATCTGTCTTGGTTCTTCTTCTTCCACGGATCTTGTTCTACCCGTTCCTTTTTTAAGGGGGGGGTGTGACTTGTCGACATTTACTATTAAAAGTCGCGATCTGATGACGTCACCCACCCTTCGTTGAAAATTGCCGGTAAGTTGCAACGGGCCCGTCCCGTTCCTCTCTTCTTAGATCGAAATGTTCACGGAGCTAGTTGGGGTGCGACTTACTCAGTCCATAACGCCACTGCCTCCACTCTACTAAAGCTAATTTGACTGCCAGGAGTTCTCTATTGTCTATATCATAATTTCTCTTGGCTAACTTAAGGCGATGAGATAAAAAGGCATGCGGATGAAGGTTATGGTCCTGAAGAGAACATTGTGAAAGGACAGCTTCCACTCCTACATCAGATGCATGCACCTCAACAATAAAAGGCAGTGAGGGATCAGGGTGATTAAAGATAGGAGCTGAGGTAAAATGTTTTATGGGCTGCTGGTAGGCCCATCCTGCCTCTGGGGACCAACAGAATCAGATGAAGGCAGGTTTAACTAGGGCAGCTAAAGGGGTCATAAGAGATTAAATTTTCCAATAAACCACTGATAAAATTTGGCAAAATCCAAAAAACATTGAACTTGTTTTATTGACATGGAAGTTAACTACTGCTTAAACCTTGGATGGATCTATCTGAATGCTTCCACTTGAAATAATAACCTAGGAAGGAGACTGTGGAAACATGGAATTTGCATTTTTTCAGCCTTCACATATAACTGGTTATCTTGGAGGTGTTGTAGGACCTGGCCTACATGTGGAATATGCTCCTGAATAGAGTTAGAAAAAATTAAGATATCACCCAGGTAGACAAACAAGAACTGGTTGAGCCTGTCCCTTAACACATCCATTAACAAAGGGCTGGAAAAGAGTGGGATCGTTGGTGAGACCAAAAGCCATAGCCAAATATTTGCAGTAGCCACTGGAAGTGCTAAAGGCAGTTTTCCCTTATGAATACAGACCAAGTTGTAAACATTGCACAAATCTAATTTTGAGAATTTTTTTGCTCCTTGTAACTGCTTAACAGCCAAGGACAGTCCTGGATAGTCAACACATGATTGAGACCACCATCTTTTTTCCCCCTACAAAGAAGAAACCTGTGCTTGCCAGTGAGGTAAAGCCACGTGTAAACCCTGACATAAGGGATTCTTTAATGTGGCATAATAAAGAGTAAAGTATTTTCTGAGGTCGACTGGAGCCTGGATGGAGATCAATACTACAATCATACAGACAGTGAGGGAGGAAAAGAGTGGTGGCCTTCTTTTCACTAAACACGACAATTAGATCAGAGTATACTGGAGGAACATCGGTTAACATTGAGTGATTAACTGAGTCCTGAGGAAGTGGGCTAGGTGAGGTTGGGAAACAGTTCTTATGGCAAAATGGAGACCATCGAATGACTGTGTTGGAGAATCAGTCAATTTGAGGGTTATGTTGGATAAGCCAGGGATGATCAAGAACAACAGGAAGTTCAGGGGAATCTGCAAGGTGGAATTGAATAATTTTGAGATGCTTATCATTAATTAAATGCTTCGGAGGTAAGGTTCATGTAGAAAAGTAGAGAATAACACTTCAATGTTCCAACCATTCTCAGCAGCCAGCATGTAGAATTAAATGGAATACTCCACTACACTGCAGGAACCATGGCAAACAAGAAGTAATTGACCACTGACCAAATGATCAAACACTTGTCTCAGCTCATCAGTGAACTGTAGAATGTTAGAGCAGGAAGGAGTCTGCTGCTTCTAAAACAGCTGAAGCTTAAAAGCCAGAGAACACTGAGTGAGAAAGCTTCAACATTTACCCAGGTGACCATTGTAACACTTCAGTGAAGGTAGGTGGGGCTCTGCTGGGATGGAGAACCGAAACAGTAGATTCAAGCTTTCTCATGGAAGTAGCAAGTGGTGTTGAATTCACCCGTGACTGGCTCTGTTGGAAAGTTTTGTTCAAAGACATCAAGATATGGCGAATGCAAGAATCAGCTGTTCATGCCTCCCAATCATGGCTCCTTGATAGGTAGAGCAGTATAGCGGTAGTTAATCTCTGCAGCATCAATGTTTGGCTCAGTCTTGCTGTAACAATATCAAGAGATGAGCAGACCCAAGTGCAGAGAAGACACAGAAGTGAATTAAACTAAAAAAGGCTTTTACTGGAATCATGATCAAACAAGAGTAAAAGTCACAGCATGGGCAAATCCAATTCTAAGCAAAGGTAGAAACGGACATCAGCACTTAAATAGGGTACTCAATAGGTAACAATGACACACAGGTGAAAATACTTGAACACATGACAATACAGTCTAAGCCACCCTCGGTGGAAGGATCACCAGGTACTCTGATGCATGGTAGTAGTTTTACTCACTGAGACTAATGTCATGTTTTGTGTAAAGCAGATCTATTGGTGAAGGTAGTGTGATAATCACAAAAAGTATTAAATTAACCTTGGAAGCAATTTGATAAAATTCAATTGTGGGTGATTGCTACTCATGGTTTTTGCTGAGTGTTGTTTGAAACTTGGTGATGTGTTTGTTTGATGCATTGAATCTCAGTCAATTCAAATGTAACGTATTCCAGTTTTATGAGCAGGAAAGTTAGAACAATAAAGTATGTGTGACTGATTTTAAATAATAACTAAGATCCAGTCAAGAAAGTGATAACTGAAGTGTGATCTATCATAGAAATGTTCCTTTTTACATTAGTACTTTGGTTCTCCAGGTAGATTAAATGAAATTTAAGAAAATGACTATGCCATGACATATGCAATATATTATTCTATTAAAATGAAGCTGTGCGCATTTAAGGGAATAAAATCATACTTTTATAGTAAGCAGGCTGAGGTCACCCTAGCATCTAGGTCTTTTGATTAGAAACATTGCAAATTATTAAATGCTTGTCTGTTTTTGGCTCCAAGTCATAAGCACCCAGCATTAAGTAACTGGCTTTTGTTTGTTTTTTTTAAAGATTCTTTTGCAACTGCAGCAAAGTGTGATGTCTGCGCACTGAGGTTCATTTTTAATATATTACTAGAACATCCTATGGTGCTGCTCTTGGTAAGTCAGGAACATTATATAATGTAAAGTGTAGGTGTGTGTCATTTTTTTGAGAGTTTTTTGCTCATTTTATCTAGATATATTTTCTGGATCATTTGACATTACCGTAGGCATAGCTTCCGTGCCTTTAGTCCCAGGGAATGTAATTTTCTGCATTTTTAGTCACATCAACTAGCTCTTGTGTGTTCAACAAAGTATGCTAATGAGGGCCAATACTGCATTTATTCTTGATGTAACAGTATGTCAGCATTTACTATTTAGAAACAACTCTGAGGCTGAACACTTTTGTTGTACTCTTCAGGACAATACCCTTTTCTATCAGATGTGTAATGTCATGGTTGTAGAGAAACTATATGTGCTGGTCAGAATATACACTAAATGCAGTTTTATTTAAGTAATGATGAAGCTTCTGTGCTATGTCATTTAGATTTGAATTTTGTTTCAACTGCATAGGATGTTATTTCTCATTGCAGTAGACTAAAGATGAAAAATTGCACTGAATTAAGGAGACTTTCTTGGAACAGTTGGACGTCAGCCTCAGTTACTCAGGATGTCTCTGAGGCAGTTTATTTTTGTTATGTTCAGAAAGAGAAATATGGTAGAAAGGCTAAACAAACTTTGAAAACAGTGCTCCAAAGTGATAAGGTTATTTAAAAATGCTAAATAGATGGCACTGTTCTGACTGAATGAGGTCTGTATGGAGTTTGTGCATTCTCCCTGTAATTGCATGAGCTGTTTCTGTCAGTTCCCTCCCACATCCAAAAGGAATGTAGATTGATGGGTTGATCGTAAATTACCCTGGTGTAGGTACATAATTGAGGATTTGGGAAAAGTTAATGGCATGTGAGGAAAACTAGGTTATGGAGAAATAATTGGAGAAATGCAATGAATAGAAATAGTTTAGTTTATTGTCACACGTACCGAGGTACAGTGAAAAGCTGGTGGCCTTGCCGAGGCAGCGTAAAGTGTAAATGGAAGGGACGTTGGTTTATGTGATGGTCTGGGTTCTGTCCACAATTCTCTGCAATTTCTTGCGGTCTTGGATGGAGCTGTTCCCAACCCATGTTATGATGCATCCTGTTGAAATTTTTTTAATAGTATATTTGTAGAAGTTGATGAGTTATTGGGGCCATGCCAAACTTCCTAAGTCTTCTGAGGAAGACCTTCCTAAGTCTTCTGAGGAAGACCTTCCTAAGTCTTCTTAAGTCTTCTTTGGCCATTGCCGTCGATATGGGTAGTCCACGACAAGCTGCTGGTAATATTTACTGCTAGAAATTTAAAGCTTTCAACCAACTCTCCATCGGTGCTGTCAACGTATGATATGGGTATGGGTACCACTTCACTTCCTGAAGTCGATCACCATCCCCTTTGTCCTGCTGACATTGAGAGAAAGGTTGTAGGAAGGAACTGCAGATGCTGGTTTACACCGAAGATAGACACAAAATGCTGGAGTAACTCAGCAGGTCGGGCAGCATCTCTGGAGAATAAAGTAGATGACGTTTCGGGTCGAGACCCTTCTTTGTCCTTTTTCTCCAGAAATGCTGCCTGACCAGCTGAGTTACTCCAGAATTTTGTGTCCATCTTGAGAGAAAGGTCATTGTCTTGACACCAGGTCAATGTCCTTGCTGTGCTCGATCTCATCATTATTTGATATTTGGCCCACAACAGTGGTGTCGTCCACAAATTTGTAAATTTAATTGGATTTGTACTTGGCTGCACAGTTGTGGGTGTATAAGGAGTAAAGAAGGAAGGTGAGAAGCAAGGTCCCATCTTTGTGGAGCACCAGTGTTGAAGACGACCGTAGAGGATGATTTGTCCCATATCCTCACTGATTAGAGTCTGGTGGTCAGAAAGTCGAGTATCCAGTTGCAGAGATGAATGCTGACTCCAAGTTCCACGTGTTTGGTGATGAGCTTGGATGGGATCATGGTATTAAAAGCAAAGCTGTAGTTTATGAATAGGTTTCTCTCTAATCCAGGGATGAGTGTAGGGCCAGGGAGATGGCATCAACATTGGACCTGTCGTGATGGTAGACAATCTGCAATGGGTCACGGCTGTTTGGTGGACTGGATTTAATGTGAATCGAACTTCTCAAAGCTCTTCATGATGGTGGATGTCAAGGCCACTGGACGGTAGTTATTGAGGCATGAGATCTTGCTTTTCTTCGGCACCGTGATAATAGTGGTCTTCTTGAAGCAGGTGGGTACCTCAGACCCTACATAAACTTGATGGACTGAAGGCCCCGCTTCTTTGTCATAAGGAAATATGAGAAATTAGTTTCATGTCAAGCATTATAAAATTCAAAATTTAATTTTTGAATTACTAAACGAGGCTGCATTTGGAATACAGTGGAGTTTTGGGCTCTACAGTGGAGAAAAATTGATGAGATAATAGGAGGATACAAAATGTATTGACAAAATGCTGTCTGGCATACGAAAATTGTGAACATTTGGAGCTTCTTTCACTGATTACATGGATAGAAAGTAGCCTGTTTCATAGAGTCACATTCACGCAGTATGGATAATGTGCTTATAGCTGATAACCATCAGGCTGACAGCTCATAATGAGAAGACATAAATACAAAAATATATATCGTAGCTTTGAAGCAAGGCAGTTGAAAGTTTTTTGCATGCTAGTGTTATGGTGTTGATGGTTGTTACTTGAATGATTAAAACAGTTATCATGTTGTCAGGTAATAATGGCTTATTTTAGTGATTGGAAAAAAAAGGGAGTTAAAGGTGAATGGGAGAGAATGGAACATGTTATTAGAACTATCTGATGCCTTGACATGATGAAATATTCATGTAGAGTCTTGATGACTCTGTACCACATGTGAAGCAGAGTCTCTATACTAACTCACAGGATTCAAAACCCCTTGGTTTATTTTGCAATCTGCAGCTTAGATTGGTTTGCATAAGAACTGTGAAACCAAACACAGCAGCAATTCCCTAATCTGCAGTTTATAATTGAACTGCAAATTATTTGATGTGTATTGGTCATGGGAAGGAAATAGGTCCATAAACCCACTTTGCTGGCTTTTCCCCTGAACTTCCCGGACACTGGGCATGTCCTCACCTTGTCCTGTGATTTATTTGAAAAGTATGTGAGACAGTCATTCAGGCTCAGAACTACTTTCTTCCACTTCGGTTCAAGGTTGACTGATGAGGCCAGAAGGGGATCAATGAACTTTGTTGCACATGGTGTTGGAGATGCTTGATGGAGCAGGTAGTTGGATTATGTGCATGCTCCCCTCGGGGAAATTCAAAGTTCCCGGTGCTCTCTCTGGTATTTTATTTTACATTTTCAATATTTGGATAATATCTTATATTGCTTAGATTCAGGCATCTTTTGTAGCAATCTGATGTCAGGAATGCAAATGATGAGGTGGAAAAGAACCTCTTAATCAATGCCTGTATTTGCCATAAAGTGGGTCCCTTCATGTGAAAAATGGTACATATTTAGATAGAACATAGAACGGTGCAAGAACAGCATAGCACAGGAGCAGGCCCTTCGATCTGCAATGTCCATGCAAACTGATACCAAGTTAAACTAATCTCTTCTGCATGCACATGATCCATGTCCCTCCATTCCCTGTATATCCATGGCTATCTGCAGGAACTTTATTATCATGGAGAGTGTTACACATTCAAGTCAGGTTGGTTGAGGGTTTATGGATGAAGCCCATTCTCTCATAAATTTCAGTAAAATGTCAGCAATCAAGTCGAGCTTGACATTCAAATGTGCACATCTGTAAGTATGGTCTATGTGTGTTGCAGTTCAACAAGTTGCATCTTGGCCAGAATTTATTGAAAATTTGGTGGTAAACTGCTGTTTTGAACTTCTGCAATCCTTCTGAGAGGTACTATTACGGTGTGTCTGGGCAAGTAATTCTAGTATATAGATCCAGTGTCAATGGGGGACTACAATATTTCTCCAAATCAGGATGTTGTGTAACATGGAGGGGAACCTGCAGATGATGGATTCCCCATGCATCTGCTACACATGTTCATCATCGTGATAGAAGTCAGTTGTTGGATAGCCTGGATCAGAAACTGCAGCATAATTTATAGAAGGTACATGCCACAGCCATGATGGAGAGAATTAATGTTTAGGATGCTAAATGTGGTGCCAATCAAGGGGCTGCTTAATAATTGTCAGGCAAAGCATCTTGAGAGCCATTGTGGCTTGCTCATCTGGGCAAAATAAGATCATTCCATCACATTCCTTATTTGAGCTTGTATATAGTGAAAATGCCTTGGGGTGTCAGGAAATGAATCACTTGCCACAGGATAATGTGCTTGTGGCCTGATCTTGTAACCAAATTATTTATATGACTGGTCCAGTTGTGTTTTTAATGCATGGTAATGACCATTGATGGTGGGATACTTGACAATGGTGATGCATTGAATGTCAAGGTTAGGTGGTTAGACTCGCCCTGCTTGAGATGGTCATTGGTTTGGACATTTGTAGCTTGTTGGTATGTGCTGGTTCATTTGCTGAGGCTTTGCAAAAGAAATTGAACATTGTGAAATCATCAGTGAATATTTTCACTTCTGATAGAAACATAAATAGGTGCATGAGTCACCATTTGGCCCTTCAATGTTTTTCCTCATCTCAGTCCTACGTGGCCTACCCCTTATTCTTAAACAGTAACCTGTGGATCTGGACTCCCCCAACATGGGGAACATTTTTCCTGCATCTAGCCGGTCCAACCCCTTAAGAATTTTATATGTTTCTATAAGATCCCCTCTCATCATTCTAAATTCCAATGAATACAACCCCAGTCGACCCATTCTTTCCTCGTATGTCAGTCCCGCCATCCCAGGAATAAACCTGGCGAACCTATGCTGCACTCCCTCAATAGCAAGAATGTCCTTCCTCAAATTAGGAGAACAAAATTGCACACAATACTCACCAGGGCCCTGTACAACTGCAGTAGGACCACCTTGCTCCTAAACTCAAATCCTCTCGCAATGAAGGCCAACATGCCATTAGCTTTCTTCACTGCCTGCTGTACCTGCATGCATACTTTCAGTGACTGATGTACAAGGGCACCCTGGTTTTGTTGCACCTCCCCTTTTCATAATCTGACACCATTCAGATAATAATCTTCCTGTTCTTGCCACCAAAGTGGATAACCTCTCATTAATCCACATTCTTATGCATCTGCCCACTCACCCAACCTATCCAAATCACCCTGCAGCCTCATAGCATCGTCCTCGCAGTTCACTCTGCCACCCAGCTTTGTGTCATCCGCAAACTTGGAGATGTTGCATTTAATTCCTTCCTCTAAATCGTTAATATATATTGTAAATAACTGGGGTCCCAGCACTGAGTTTATTTGTGTCTTCCTTAGTGAAGACAGAACCAAATTACTCATTTAACTGGTCTGCCATTTCCTAGTTTCCCATTATGAATTCACCTGTTTATGACTGTTGGGGACCTACATTTATCTTCACTAATCTTTTCCTCTTCACATATCTTTGCATGTGTTGAAAGAAAGATCATTGAAGGAACAAATGAGGATGATTCAACTAAATACTGCTCTGTGGAACACCTACAGTGATGTTCTGAAGCTGGGATGATTGACCTTCAACAACAAGAGTTGAAGCAATTTCTCATTCATCCTGGATTAGTTCCAGCAAAAAGGTTGCAATATATTGGAGACAAAGATGCCAAGAAGCAAATTCGAAAGTACGTAGAGTTATGAGGAGCTTTGGTTAACACCATCATGCAATGGAACTGGGGTGAACCATGGCATGCCTGCCATCATGTAGCAGACATAAAATGATGATCAATTTCCACAGCAACCAAAAATGAAATCAAAAGTTTTTATCAGATCAGGGAAGATAGTGGATGGTGGGTAATTCTGCTATCTGCATTCTTCTTTGAGTAATCGCACTGTTGAGACCTTGCCTTGGTGCATCTTGATTGAAGTAATCCACACTGCAATTTGAAGAACAGTTCTTCAGGCACGTGGGAAAAGGTACTTCAGGAGGAATATAGTCTGCTTTTGATCCTGCTTTGATTTTCATTTGGTAGCAAGATCAGCTATAGAGTCAAGAATATCATGTTAAGGCCGTTTGCATTGGGGATATTGTGGTTTGGGAAAATTTCCAAAGTATTGTATCTACCAGCAAGAAGTTTATTACTTGTCCATCCTTAATATGTTCTTCTCCCATCTAGTCTCTC
This sequence comes from Rhinoraja longicauda, assembly GCF_053455715.1. NCBI lineage: Eukaryota > Metazoa > Chordata > Chondrichthyes > Rajiformes > Arhynchobatidae > Rhinoraja > Rhinoraja longicauda. The sequence goes on along the minus strand of NC_135980.1, from coordinate 18,652,822 downwards.
AGTTGGTGTGGGGGGGGGGGGGGGGGGGGGTAAGAAGAAAAGAAATAAGAGCAGGAGCTCATTTGGTCCTTTGTACATTCTATGCTTCTCATTACCATTGTATAACTCCAAATTCCTTTAATATTTAAAAATCTTTCAATCTGTGCCTTGCATATCAAGCAAATCTCAGATAATCCACTGTCCAATGGCCTGTGTGAGTAGAAATGAAGTGTGGTAACCAAGGCCTCAATAATTTAGAAATCTAGATCGTTCGATGATTATTACCACACTGCTTTCAAACTCGCCAAATCTGAGGTCCCCACACTTTCTTTCCATTATTGAGACCCTAGTTCCTGCATCCTCGTAACATTTATTGGGGCCTTGGTTACCATGCTCCATTTCCACTTACCTGGTTCCAGCGTTCCCTTTAATCTTATAAGAAGATAACTGCAGATGCTGGTACAAATCGAAGGTATTTATTCACAAAGTGCTGGAGGAACTCAGCAGGTCAGGCAGCATCTCGGGAGAGAAGGAATGGGTGACGTTTCGGGTCGAGACCCTTCTTCAGACTTGATCTTGCCTGGCTCACTGGCTTATCATAATGCTGTGTAATGTCTTAAAAAAAATAAAATTTAAAAGTGTTTGTAGCCTCCAACCATCCATCGATTGCGAATAGAGAAGGCCAAAGCACTGATCATTATGGAACTCGATGTGGCCAAGAGGAAAACTCCAGAATGATCTATTGCTTCCCTGCTGCTATGTTCAGGATGTCATAGGGTTATAGTAATGTAGTACAGAAGTAGGCCCTTCGATCCAACTTGTCCATGCCGACCAGAATGCCCATTTATGCTTGCCTTATTTTGCCCATGATTGATTAATGCCCTTCTACATATTTCCTATTTATGTAACTGTCTAAATGTCTTTTAAATGGTGTTAAAGTACCTGCCTCAACCGTTTGCTTGAGTAGCTTGAGTAACATATTGAGAAGCTTGAGACAATACGTAGAGATCCAATGAGTAATGAGGCAGTATTCAACCTTAACAAACAAAACTGCAAATGATGGATTGTCACAATTTCCGAACACTTTGGGAACAATGACGAAATATTGATTCACGAGTTAAGGTCTTGAATTGAATGAAGGCGGATTTCAAAAAGACGACCTGGCAATAGATTGAGAGCAAATGTTTGCAAGTAAAATGACAGCTCTCAAGTGGAAGCCTGTTAAAAGAGACTACAAGAGTTCAGAGCAAGCATGTTCCAGTAATGGTGAAAGGCAAAAATGGCAAGATTGCAGATGATACAAAAGTGGGTGGTATTGTAGATAGTGAAGATAGTTGTAAAAAAATGCAGCAGGGCCATTCTTAGTCACGTGTGTGACCACAAATGTGAAAAATTGTGGAATACATCTCTAATTCTGAAAGCATTACAGGTATATTGTTTTCGACTGTATATATGACTTATAATGTCAAAGTTTATCAAATGAAATTTTTATATGTCATGTTGACAATGTTTGTTTAGGGCCAGAAGTCAAATATGACTGGGCACGTGTGTGACCTCACATGGTCACACACGTGACCAGTCCTATTTGACCTCTGACCCTAAATTAACATTGTCAGCATAATATATAAACGTTTCACTTGATAAACTTCGACATAAGTCATATATACTGTACAAAACAATATACCTGTAATGCTTTCAGAATTAGAAGAGATGTATTTCACAATTGTTCATATTTTTGGCCACACACGTGACTACGAATGGCCCTGCAGGATTGTGATTGGTTGGCCAGGTGGGCTGAGGGATAGTTGATGGAATTTAAGACAGAGAAATGTGAGATGTTGCATTTTGGAAAGTCTAACATGGGCAAGACCTACACAGTGAATGATAAGGCTCTGGGGAGTGTTATAGAGCAGAGGGATCTAGGAGTGCAGGTACATAGTTCCTTGAAGGTGGGAGTTGCAGATAGATAGAGTGGTCAAAAAGGCTTTTGGCACATTGGCCTTCATCAGTCGGAGTATTGAGTATAGAAGTTTGGAGGTCATTTTGCAGTTATTTAAGACGTTGGTGAGGCCGCATTTAGTATTGTGTTCAGTTCTGGACACCATGTTATAGGCAAAATGCTGTCTAAAAGGGTAAAGAGAAGATTTACGAGGATGTTGCCAAGACTCAAGGGTCTGAGCTGTAAAGAGAGGTTGAGTAGGCTGGGAGTCTATTCCTTGAAGCACAGGAGTTTAAAGGGTGATCATATAGAGGTGTATAAAATCATGAGAGGAATAGGTCGGGTAGATGCACATTCTCTTCCCCAGAGTAGGGGAATCGAGGATCAGAGAACATACGTTTAAGGTGAAGGGGAAAAGATTTAATAGGAATTTGAGGGGTGACTTTTTCACTCAAAGGGTGGTGGGTATATAGAACGAGCTGCCAGAGGAGGTAGTGGAGATGTTTAAGAAACAGTTAAACAGGTAAATGGGTAGGATCGGTATGTAGGGATATGGGCCAAACCTATGTAGGTGGGACTAGTGTAGCTGGGACATGTTGGCCGGTGTGGGCAAGTTGGGCCGAAGTGCCTGTTTCCATGCTGTATGACTTTATGACGCTATTAGTGAATCTTGGATAATAATAGATAATGATCAGAAACAAAATGGAAACGTATGGCAGATATGTGCAACTGGGATTGAAGGAGAATCTTGAGGATTATAAAATGTGTAGGAGAGAACTTAAAGAAGTCTGGGAAACAATAAAAGAGCCCATGAAATATCCTTGGCAAATAAGATGAAGGAGAATAAATCATAGGAGCAGAATTAGGCTATTTGGCTAATCGAGTCTACTCTGCCATTCAATCATGGCTGACCTATCTTTCCCTCTCAACCCCATTCTCCTGCCTTCTCCCCATAACCTTTGACACCCTTACTAATCAAGAACCTTTCAATTTCTGCTTTAAAAAAAGATTTGGCCTCCACAGCCATCTGCGACAATGAATTCCACGGATTCACCACCCTCTGGATAAAGAAATTCCTCTTCATCTCCAAGTAAATAACATCCACTGACTCTCATTTGCCTATCCTGCTATTTACTTCCTCAAAGAATTCTAATAGAATGGGTGGCATGGTGGCACAGAGGCAGAGTTGCTGCCTTACAGTGCCAGAGACCCAGGTTCAATCCTGACTATGGGTGCTTGTCTGTACGGAGTTTGTACGTTTTCCCCATGGCATGCGTGGGTTTCCTCCGCGATCTCCGATTTCTTCCCGCACACCAAAGACGTACAGGTTTGTAGGTTAATTGGCTTGGTATAATTGTAAATTGTCCCTAGTGTATGTAGGATAGTGTTAGAGTGCATGGATCGCTGGTTGGTGTGGACTTTGTGGGCTGAAGGCCCTGTATCTCTAAACTAAAGATTTGTCAGGCAAGATCTTCCCTTCACAAAACCATGCTGACCATGCCGGCCTATTTTAGTATGTGCTTCAAAGTACTCCGTAACCTCATCCTCTATAATGCATTCTAAAATATTACCAACCACTGAAGTCGGGCTAACCGGCCTATAGTTTCCCCTCTTTTGCCTTGCTGTCTTCTTGAACAGTGGAGTAACATTTTCAATTTTCCATCCTCTAGAACTACTCCTGACTCTATTGATTCTTGACAGATCACCACTAATGCTTTCAAAATATCTGAATCTACCTATAAGAATGCTGGGTGTAGTCCATCTGGTCAAGTGACTTATCCAGACCTTCAGACCTTTCAGCTTCCCAAGCACCTTCTCCTTGGTTATAGCAACACTAACTTCTGCCCCCTGACTCGCTTGAGTTTCTGGCATGGTGCTGGTGTCTTCCACTGTGAAGACTGATACAAAAAATGTATTCAATTCATCCACCATTTCTTTATTCCCCATTATTACATTTCCAGTGTCATTTTCCAGAGGGTCAATCACCACTCTTGCCTCCCTTTCACTCTTTATAAACATAGCACAAAAAGTAAGGAAATTTGTGTTTGGTAGATTATTTCTTTGTTGTAACAATGCTTCTTGGCAATAAATCTTATACCGTTGGAAAGCCTGTTTATTTCCCTTTTAAATGGTGCCACATTTGTAAGGAACATGCATTTGTGGGATGAGCAGCAGAGCTGAGTATGTGGGTTGCGCCCATGAAAAATCTGCCAAATCTCTGCCAATGCCAAACAGCTTATTCTGCCATTGACTCTTGTTCGGTGTTGTTTGGTGGATTGGATGATTGAAGTCTGAAGAAACAAGACATATTGGCAATTTAACAATTTATTCATTTAATAAACAGGAGCTTCAGTAGCGTGTGGAAGAACCATACACAGCCACAACAGCCTGGCACCTCCTCCTCATGCTGGTCATCATCCTGGTCACACACTGTTGTGGGATGGCATCCCATTCTTCAACCAGCATTTGTCGCAAGTCAGCCAACGTGGTTGTGTTGGTCACTCTGGCGCGAACAGCACGCCCAAGCTGATCCCACAAGTGTTCAGTGGGGTTGAGGTCAGGACTGCTGGCAGGCCATTCCATCCTCTCCACTCCCAAATTCTGGAGGTAGTCTCTGAGAAACCCTGCTCTGTGGGGGCGAGCATTGTCATCTTGGAGGATAGAGTTCGGTCCCAGACTGTGGAAATATGGGATTGCCACTGGTTGCAGAATCTCATCTCGTTATCTCTCTGCATTGAGATTGCCTCCAATGATGACAAGCCTCGTTTTTCCAGTGAGGGAGATGCCGCCCCACACCATCACACTGCCTCCACCAAAAGATGTTACTCTATCGGTGCAGCAATCAGCATAGCGTTCTCCGCGTCTTCTCCACACTTTGACCCTATGATACAACTGCCGTAGGCAGAATATGGACTCATCGCTGAACATAACATTCCTCCACATGTTCAGGTTCCAGTGCACGTGTTGCCGACACCAGCGCAAACGGGCCTGACGGTGAAGGGCAGTCATGGCAGGCCTCCTGGCAGCCCTATGAGACCGGAGATCGGCTGCGTGCAGTCTATTCCGAATTGTCTGGGCAGAGAGCCGTCGGCCATATCGTCCTGCAAACCTTGACTGCAAATCTGTAGAAGACAGCCTACGGTTCCTAAGTGCTGGCAGGGTGAGGAAACGGTCTTCTTCAGGTGTCGTCTTTTTGGGACGCCCACTTCGCGGCCTGTCTCTGACATCCCCCGTTATATGGAACTTGGCCTTCACTTTGGAGATGGTACTAGGGCTCACTCCAAATAATGCCGCAACTTGGTTTTGCGGAACACCAGCTTGAAGTTGCCCTATCGCACGGGCCCTATCCAGATCAGTCAAACGTGGCATGCCGATTATTGGAGCAGACACCTACTGACCACTGTAGCAGGGCCCATGCTCACAGATGCTGCCAATCAGGTGCCAATCAGGCACCTGATTGTCAGCACCTGGGGGTACCAGAAGCTCAAAACAAGAGTCAATAGCAACAACAGAATAAGCTGTTTGGCATTGGCAGAGAAGATTTGGCAAATTTTTCATGGGCGCAACCCATATACTCAGCTCTGCTGCTCATCCTACAAATGCATGTTCCTTACAAATGTGGCACCATTTAAAAGGGAAATAAACAGGCTTTCCAACGGTATAAGATTTATTGTCAAGAAGCATTGTTACAACAAAGAAATAATCTACCAAACACAAATTTCCTTACTTTTTGTGCTATGTTCTGGAAAAAAAAACTTTTAGTATCCTCTTTTATGTTATTGGCTTCCTGAGCATATTTCAACTTTGCTCCACTTATTGCCTTTCTAGTTGCCTTCTGCTGGCTTTTAAAAGCTTCCCAATCCTCTTGCTTCCTGCTAATCTTTGCAATATGATATGCCTTCTCTTTTACCTTTCTGCAGTCTTTAACATCCTTTGTCAGCCACGGTCACCTCATTCTCCCCTTAGAATGTTTCTTCCTCTTTGCGATGAAAAGATCCTGTGTCTTCCATATTGCTCCTAGAAACTCCTGCCATTGCTGTTTGCACTGTCATTCCTGCTGGGGTTCCTTTCCAAGGAGACAGAAGTTCACCTGCACCTCCTCCAACCTCATCTATTGCATCCGCTGCTCTAGCTGTCAACTTCTTTACATCGGCGAAACCAAACGCAGGCTCGGCAATCGCTTCGCTCAACACTTTCGCTCATTCCGCCTTAACCAACCTGATCTCCCAGTGGTTGAGCACTTCAACTCCCACTCCCAGTCTGACCTTTCTGTCATGGGCCTCCTCCAGTGCCATAGTGAAGCCCACCGGAAATTGGAGGAACAGCACCTCATATTTCGCCTGGGCAGCTTGCAGCCCAGTGGTATGAACATTGACTTCTCCAACTTTAGATAGTTCCTCTGTCCCTCTCTTCCCCTCCCCTTCCCAGAACTCCCACTGTCTTCCTGTCTCCACCTATATCCTTCCTTTGTCCCACCCCCTGACATCAGTCTGAAGAAGGATCTCGACCTGAAGCATCACCCATTCCTTCTCTCCTGAGATGCTGCCTGACCTGCTGCGTTACTTCAGCATTTTGTGAATAAATACCTTTGATTTGTACCAGCATCTGCAGTTATTTTCTTACATTACATCTTTAGCCAGCTCCTCCCTCATGCCTCTGCAGTTACTTTTCCTCAACAGTAATATCGACACATCTGATTTCATCTTACCCCTCTCAAACTGCAGGATGAACTTGATCATATTATGGTCTCTACCTCCTGGGGGTTTCTTCACCTTGAGCTCCCTAATCAAATCTGGTTCATTACATAATACCAAATCCAGGATCACCTTTTCCCTAGTAGGCTCAACCACAAGCTGTGCTAAGAAGCCATCTCATCAGCACACTACAAATTCCTTCTCTTGAAATCCAGTACCTACCTGATTTTCCCTGTTTACCTGCATATTGAAATCCCTCTTGCCCACTGTAACATTTCCATTTTTACACGCCGATTGTATCTCCTTTTGTAATTTGTACCCTACATTTTGGCTACTGTTTGGAGGCCTGTATCTTAGTCCTATCGGGGTCTTTTTACCTTTGCAATTTCTTAACTCTTCCCACAAGGATTCTACATCTTCTGATCCGTTATCATCTCTTGCAAAGGATTGAATTTCATTCCTTACCTGTAGAGCAACCCCACCCACTCTGCCCACCTGCCTCTCTTTTCGATAGGATTTGTATCCTTCAATGAATGCCAGGACATTCTACAATTAAATAGGAGCAAGTTGGTAGCCAGTAAAAGAGTGAGTCTCCTACGGAGCTGAAGGGAAAATTAAGGCTCTCGACCCGAAACATCTCCAATTCCTTTTCTCCAGAGATGCTGTCTGACCTGCTGAGTTACTCCAGCTTTTTGTGTCAATCTTTGGTTTAAACCAGCATCTGCAGTTCCTTCCTATATGAATCTATATGTACTAAGGTGAAGGAAATGGAAGATAGTGAGTTAAGGGAGTGGTATGTGGATAATCTGGACTAGATCAGTATTAAGAAGGAGAAGCTGTTTGATGTCATGAGATGTTTGAAAGTTGATAAATCCCTAGAGGTGTATGAGATTTATCCCAAGTTGCTATGGGAAACCAGGGAGAAGATAGCTGGTGCATTGATGAAGACTAATGCATCTTTGTTAGTCACAGGTAAGGTACCACAAAACTGAAAGATAATTAATGTTGTTCCTTTATTTGAGAAGGGCACCAGGGATAAGCCAAGTAACTAAAGGAGAATGAGCCCGATACCAGTGGAAGGCAAAGTATTGGGGAAAATTGGAAGGGATTTGATTTATGTACATTTGGAAAGGCACAGACTGATTAGTCATCGTCAGCATGGTCAGAAATGAACTGGAGGCGAGAAAAAGGCCAGAACATATCAGGGCCGGCAACAGATGACCTGTCCGTAATAGCCCATTGTTGGCTGGGGAAAATGTGATAACAGGAGAGGACAAACAGACAAAAGAACAACAGAACAACAGAAGATAGCAAAAAGGGCAATACGGGCTGAAAAGATGAAATGATGGCCAAGAATATAAAGGACAGTAAAAGCTTCTTTAGGTATGTTAAGAGAAAAAGATTAGTCAAGGCAAATGTGGGTCCCTAGAAGGCAGAATCGGGTGAAATTATTATGGGTAACAAGGAATTGGCAGAAGAGTTGAACAGGTACTTCGGATCTGTCTTCACTAAGGAAGACACAAACAATCTCCCAGATGTACTAGTGTACAGAGGATCACTAGTGGCGGCGCTGCCCTGCAGCTGCGGCTCGCCGGCAGTCTGTTTGTCTTTTTTCTTTTCTTGTCTATTTGTTAGTGTTAGATGTATGAAATAGTCTATCTTTAGCTGTGTATATGTGGTGGGGGGGTGGGGGAAACCTTTAAAAATCTCTTCCTCAACGGAGATGCGACCCTTTCCAAGTCGTATCTCCGTTTGCGCTGGGAAAAAAAACGCGGGGCCTTCCATCGCCCGGTGCGGCTCGGCCGCTGGACTTAACAATGCCCGGTGCGGCTCGGCCGCGGGGCCTTCCATCGCCCGGTACGGCTGCGGGACGGTTCAGCGCCAGGTGCGGCTCGGCCGCGGGGCCTTCCATCGCCCGGTACGGCCGCGGGACGGTTCAGCGCCAGGTACGGCTCGGCCGCGGGGCCTTCCATCGCCCGGCGCGGCTCGGCCGCGGGACCTAACATCACCCGGCGCGGCTCGGTCGCGGGACCTAACATCGCCCGGCGCGGCTCAGCCGCGGGACTTTACATCGCTGGTGCGGCTCGGCCGCGGGGCCTTCCATCGCCCGGCGCGGCTCGGCCGCGGGACTTTACATCACTGGTGCGGCTCGGCCGCGGGGCCTTCCATCGCCCGGCGCAGCTCGGCCGCGGGACTTAGCTGCGCACGGTACGGCCGCGGGGCCTTCCATCGCCCGGCTCGGCCGTGGGATGTTTCAGCGCCCGGTGTGGCTCGGCCGCGGGGACTTGGGCGTGGGGAAGAGAGCGGAAGTTTTGTTGCCTCCATCACAGTGAGGGGGTGTTTGGAGTCACTGTGATGGGTGTTTGTGTTGGGGTTATGTGTCTTGTGTTTCTTTTTTTGTGTGACTGCTGGTAACGTAATTTCGTTCGGTACCTCGGTACCGAATGACAAATAAAGGCTCTGTATTCTCTGTATATTCTGTATCAAGGGAGACAGAGGAACTGAAAGAAATTTGCATTAGGCGAGAAATAGTATTGGGTAGACTGATGGGACTGAAGGTTGATCAATCCCCAGAGCCTGATGATTTGCATCCCAGGGTACTCAAGGAGGTGGCTCAAGAAATCGTGGACACATTGGTGATCATTTTCCAATGTTCAATTGATTCAGGATCAGTTCCTGTGGATTGGATGGTAGCTAATGTTATCCCACTTTTCAAGAAAGGAGCGAGAAAGAAAACAGGGAATTATAGACCAGTTAGCCTGGCATCGGTGGTGGGGAAGATGCTGGAGTCAATTATTAAAGAGGTAATAAAGGCGCATTTGGATGGCGGTAAAAGGATTGGTCCAAGTCAGCATGGATTTATGAAGGGGAAATCCTGCTTGACTAATCTTCTGGAATTTCATGAGGATGTGACCAGTAAAATGGATAAAGGAGACCCAGTGGATGTAGTGTATCTAGACTTTCAGAAAGCCTTTGATAAGGTCCCACACGGGAGGTTGGTGAGCAAAATTAGAGCACATGGTATTGGGGGTAGAGTATTGACATGGATAGAGAATTGGTTGGCAGACAGGAAGCAAAGAGTAGAAATAAACGCGTCCTTTTCAGAATGGCAGGCAGTGGAGAGTGGAGTGCCGCAAGGTTCGGTGCTGGGGCCGCAACTATTTACAATATATATTCATGATTTGGATGATGGAATTAGAAGTAATACTAGCAAGTTTGCGGATGACACAAAGCTGGGTGGCAGTGTGAACTGCGAAGAGGATGTTAGGAGGTTGCAGGGTGACTTGGACAGGTTGAGTGAGTGGGCAGATGCATGGCAGATGCAGTATAATGTAGATAAATGTGCGGTTATCCACTTTGGGGGCAAAAATAAGGAGGCAGATTATTATCTCAATGGTGTCAGGTTAGGTAAAGGGGAAGTGCAACGAGACCTTGGTGTCCTTGTACACTATTCACTGAAAGTAAGCATGCAGGTACAGCAGGCATTGAAGAAAGCTAATGGCATGTTGGCTTCATAACGAAAAGATTTGAGTACAGGAGCAAAGAAGTCCTTCTGCAGTTGTACAGGGTCCTGGTGAGACCACATCTGAAGTATTGTGTGCAGTTTTGGTCTCCTAATTTGAGGCAGGACGTCCTTGCTATTAAGGCAGTGCTGCGTAGGTTCACGAGGTTAATCCCTGGGATGGAGACACTGTTATATGAGGAAAGATTGGAAAGACTGGGCTTGTATTCACTGGAGTTTAGAAGGATGAGAAGGGATCTTATAGAGATGTATAAAATTATAAAAGGACTAGACAAGCTAGATACAGGAAAAATGTTCCCAATGTTGAGGGAGTTCAGAACCAGGGGACACAGTCTAAGAATAAAGGGGAGGCCATTTAAAACTGGTGAGAAGAAACTTTTTCACCCAGAGAGTTGTGAATTTGTGGAATTCTCTGCCACAGAAGGCAGTGGGGGCCAATTCACTGGATGAATTTAAAAGAGAGTTAGATAGAGCTCTAGGGGCTCGTGGAATCAAGGGATATGGGGAGAAGGCAGGCACAGGTTACTGATTGTAGATGATCAGCCATGATCACAATGCATGGCGGTGCTGGCTTGAAGGGCCAAATGGCCTCCTGCAACTATTTTCTATGTTTCTAAGTAGATGCACGGATGTTACCAGTGGAACTGTTAGGACGACTCGGGTGGAGGTGGAGAGAGGGGGGAGGAAATGAGAGTCAAGTCAAGCGTGTTTTATTGTCATATGTCCCAGAAAAATCAATGAAATTCTTACTTGCAGCAGAACAGAATATGTAAACATAATACACTGTAAACAATACATTGTAATAACGAAGAAAAACAGTTCAGGAGTTACTTAAAATTAGAGAAATCAACTTTCATACCGCTGGGTTGTAAGTTGCCCAAGCAAAATATGGGGTGTTGTTCCAATTCCACAGAGTGTGTGGCCCCACTCTGACAGCAGAGAGCTCATAATGGAAAGGGGAGTTAAAATGTTTGGTAACTGGGAGATCACGTAAGCCAAGGACTGAGCGTAAGTGTTCAACGAAACAATCTCCAAATCGCTCAATCACGCCGACATATAGGAGCCCACACAGACGGAGATAAGGTTAGAGGAGGTGCAAGTAAACCTTGGCCTCACCTGAAAGGACTGTCAGGGTCCCTAAATGGAGACGAGAGTGGAGGCATAAAGACACAAATTGCTTCTAAAATTGGTTTGGTGATAGGAAGCAGAGGAAAGCTTAAAATATGTTATTCTGTTTGGAAGTCTGTGACCAGTGGTTTGGTCCAAGGGACTGGGAGCAGTTTTGGGAGCCTTGTTATTTGTGAACTATATTAACAAATTGGTGGTGATTGTAGAAGGTGTGATTAGTAAGTTTGTAGATGACATAAAAATTGGTGGTTTTGTGGACAGCATTTGATTTGCAATTATTTTACATTAAGAAAAATATATGTTATGCCCATAATAAGAAAGCAAGCCTTCCAACAAAATCTTTTTGACCATTTGGTTCAATGCAGAAAATCACACTTTGCCAATGCTGTGCTTAATCTTCATCTACAGATATCAAAAATTCTCTGGTATTTCAACTTATTCTTCATGAATAGAAGGCAATTATAATTAAAAATAAAAATAATCTTTCATAATGTAGTTTAATTTTCTGCTTACTTTTAAGCTTTTGTTTTTAACCATTATATTGGAAAGGAAAGATTTAGAGGGATATGGGCCTAATGGGACTAGCTTAGGTGTCCATCTTGGTTGGCATAGGCGGGTCAGGCTAAAGTGTCTGTTTCTTTTGTTTTATTAGTCTATGACTATGTTTTTTAAATTTTATTTCTGTTTAATGCAGGACTGTCTACCAGGGTCTCAAGACTTCAGAGAAACACAATGCACAGAATTTAATAACATTGCATTTCGTGGGAAGTTTTATACCTGGAAACCGTACGTTGGAGGTATTGGTATTTTTTATTATTGTCATGTATATTGAGATGCATTGGAAAATTTTGTTTTTCAATAGTTAGTGTAATGATACAACAAAATGAAATGTTACAATAGATAGTGGTAAAGAGAAAATAAACAGAGTGCAGAATACAGTGGCACAGTAAAAAAAAAAAAGTGCAAGGCCCACAATTAGGGTAGATTGGAAGATTAGGAATTCATCTTTAGTATGTGAGAAGTCTCATAACAGCAGGAAAGAAGCTGTTCTTGAATCGGGTGGTATGTTCTTTCAGCTTTTATATCTTCTGCTCAGTGGGATTATGCAGACATGATTATGTTGGCTGCTTTCCCGTGAAGCCTAAATGGAGTGGATGCATCTGCAACTCTCTATGCTTTCTTACAGAATTGGGCAGAATAGTTGCCTTGCCAAGCTGTGATGGAAACACAGAGAATGCTTTCAGTAGTGCACTTAGTAAGAGTCATTAGAAACATGTTGAATTTCCCTGTGGAATTAGAAGTGTTGGTGTGCCTTTTTGGCTGTAGTAGTAGTATGGTTAGACCTCCATATAGTAAGTTCCTCCCCAAAGGAAGAAATAATTACAATCATAAATTAATATTTCTTTACGATAAGGTGGACATTTGACTCATCGAATCTACGCTAGTCCACAGAGCAATTCTATTTCCCCAAACAATTTTTCATGTGACATTTACTCCACACATTCCCATGTCACTGCATTCACTTACATAGTCAATTCATCTATAACTCGCACATCTGTGGGATATGGGAGGAAACCGGAGTACTCCAAGGTTGTCACAGGGGGAAAAAAATGAAATCTCCACACAGCTAACACCAAAGATAAAGATTTAACCTGGATCACCAGAGTATTGCTGCAGCAGCTGTACAAGCTGCATCACGGTACTGCCTCACTTTATGAGGAATGGATTGGTGATTAATCAAGGTGACACATATTTTGATGTTAACTGGAAGGAACCTGTGAAGTAGAATTCATAGTATTCATTGATCTTGATTGTTTATTAATCTCTACAATTTGGTGATTTTGCATTAGTCTATATTTCTCTATATTGTAGAAAAACACATAGTGCTGGAGTAACTCGGGTGTCAGGCAGCATCTCTGAAGGACATAAATAGGCGACAATTTGTGTCTGGAAACATTGTCTATCTGTTCTCCAGAGATGCTGCTTGACCTACTAAGTTACTCCAGCACTTTGTGTTTTACTCAATATTTCAGCCTCTGCAGTTCCTTCTATCTTCATTTTTCCATACAGTGTTTGATATGGAGCTGAGTTTTTGTCCACAAGTTCATTCCATCAAAAAATACCCACTGACAATACCAATTCCTGCTCCTGCCTAATTTCATCTGCTGAAAGCTTCTTCCAGAGACAGACAATAGGTGCAGGAGTAGACCATTCGGCCCTTCGAGCCAGCACCGCCATTCAATGTGATCATGGCTGATCATTCTCAATCAGTACCCCGTTCCTGCTTTCTCCCCATACCCCCTGACTGCTATCCTTAAGAGCTCTATCTAGCTCTCTCTTGAATGTATTCAGAGAATTGGCCTCCACTGCCCTCTGAGGCAGAGAATTCCACAGATTCACAACTCTCTGACTGAAAAAGTTTTTCCTCATCTCTGTTCTAAATGGCCTACCCCTTATTCTTAAACTGTGGCCCCTGATTCTGGACTCCCCCAACATTGGGAACATGTTTCCTGCCTCTAATGTGTCCAACCCCTTAATAATCTTATACGTTTCGATAAGATCCCCTCTCGTCCTTCTAAATTCCAGTGTATACAAGCCTAGTCGCTCCAGTCTTTCAACATATGACAGTCCCGCCATTCCGGGAATTAACCTAGTAAACCTACGCTGCACGCCCTCAATAGCAAGAATATCCTTCCTCAAATTTGGAGACCAAAACTGCACACAGTACTCCAGGTGCGGTCTCACTAGGGCCCTGTACAACTGCAGAAGGACCTCTTTGCTCCTATATTCAACTCCTCTTGTTGCATCTTGTTACTTGATAATTGTTACATCTACCCTGTTCCCACGTTCCTTTCGCCAGCCTCCCATCTGCTACCCTATGTGCATACATCCAAACATTTACTACCTGTACCTTAACTTACTTCAGTCTCATTCATTTGTTATCCTATGCTTGCTGACCCAGTCCAACAGCATCCCAATGTAAAAATCTAAAATGATCAACAGGGTAGATGTCTTCTGCACCAGCTGAGGAACCAAGAAGCAGGGAACCTTTTCCACACATAAACGGTCACATTTTAGAATTGAAATAAGGAAATATTTTCTTACTCTGATGGTTGCAAATCTTTGGAATTCTGTAGCTTAGAGCCTGTGGATGCCCAGTTAACTTTAAAAAATTGAATTGGAAGTGCGTCATCCTACCCCTCAAATTGGCTCTACTGTTCAGTAGAATAATTATCTGAACATAATGTTTCATAGTTACTGATACCAGTTTCTTTAGTGTATGGATTTAAAGAATGTAGATTTACAAATTATTTCTTTTAATGAATTCAAATTCTCTTTTTGACCTCGGGGAATGTGACAAATTCTTTGCATTAATACTTCAAGACTCATAAGGTTATAAGGAAAAGGAGTAGAATTAGGCCATTCGGCCCATCAAGTCTACTACGCTATTCAATCATGGCTGATCTATCTCTCCCTCCTAACCTCATTCTCCTGCATTCTCCCCATAACATCTGACACCTGTACTAATCTAGAATCTATCTATTTCTACCTTAAATATATCCACTGACGGCCTTCACAGTCTTCTGTGGCAAAGAATTCCACGGGTTCACTACCGTTTGACGAAAGAAATTTCTCATCACCTTCCTATAAAAATGTCCTTTAATTCTAAGGCTATGACCTCTAGTCCTAGACTCTAGTGGAAACATCTTCTCCACATCCACTCTATCCAAGCCTTTCACTATTCTGTATTTTTCAATTAGGTCCCCTCTCATACTTTTAAACTTGAGCGAGTACAGGTCCAGTACTGACAAACGCCCTCATAGGTTAACCTACTCATTCCTGGAATCATTCTTGTAAACCTCCTCTGGACCCTCTCCAGAGCCAGCACATCCTTTCTCAGTTATGGTGTCCAAAATTGCTCACAATATTCCAAATGCAGCCTTATAAAGTATCAACATTACATCCCTGTTTTTGTATACAAGCCCTCTTGAAATAAATGCTAGCATTGAGTTTGCTTTCCCAGGGCTCTTAGGGACTCGGGGTTATCACGACACCTTATTCTAATTAGCTGGGATGACAGCTTTCAGTGCTGCTTCCATAGTCTGGAAGATATTATCAATTCATTTTTATGACGTGGACATTGATTAGATGGCAATCATTGATTCCTGATTGGCCTAACATAACAGCAACATTCCTTGTACCTTGATGCAACATTTGGCTATTAAGATATTTGACAGCAAAAGGTCAAATACCGATATTTGACTCCAGTCCCATATCAATCAGACCAGGCAAGTTTCCATCCTTAAGAATTAAAACAATCAGACAAAATCATTGGCACTTACAAAAAATTCTAGCACTTTCCCTAAAGTTTTTTCATACTCCATTTAAATTCTCAAGTTGGCATGGTTGCGTTTGAACTGCAGTTTTCTTTGTTACTAGTCTTGGAATTACTATTCTGTTAATGGAACCACTATACCTGCTAAATAAAAAAGCCATTTAAGTAATTTAACCACATTGCTTTACTTTCCTTAATCTTATAAAATTAATCCAGTATCTTATTAAAATACAGGTGGTGTGAAGTCCTGTGCTTTGAACTGCCTTGCTGTGGGCTTCAATTTCTACACTGAGCATACTGCAGCTGTGGTGGATGGTACCTTGTGTCGACCAAACTCTCTCGATATATGTGTCAATGGGGAATGTAAGGTATGGTATGAACCTGTCTCATAATTGATAAATTATTCAACAATACCATGATTCGTATTTGGTAATTTAGCCTTCTTGACCACTGAATGGCAAAACAATGTGATGTATTTAATAAAGTCAAACACATTTCTTTCAAACCAAAAATTAAATCCATATTGCTGTGTATTTATTTTTCAGGCAATTATGATTAAGAATCCAGTAAAATAAATGGGTTGTAATTTTTTTTTAAATGTAACTAAAGAAGTCAAATATTTGATAGTTTGTGTCATTCCATAATGTAAGGAATCAATTATCGACCATTTTAGCACAAATGGAAAATGATACAAAGATGATCATTGAATTATTTGATAATTAGGCTAAAATTAATGAATATAACAAAAGATGAAATTGTTGTCACAGAATACACTGATATTGTGCTCTTCCTTCCCTTGCAGCATGTGGGTTGTGATCATACACTAGGTTCAGATGTAAGAGAAGACCGCTGTCGTGTCTGTGGTGGCGACGGGAGCACTTGTGAAACCATAGAAGGGATTTTTAATGGATCCAATCCTCATGGAAGTAAGACCAACCTAATTTAAACATTCCACCTAACATCAACAGCACTAGCCAAACTAACTTTTAAACTTCCTTATCAAGAGTCTGAATTATTTCCGAGAATTACAGTTAAAGGGACAATATAACAATAAAAGAACACCACCAGTTGAAAGAATGTATTAGACAAGAGAAGAAACTGCAGTTGAATTAGCTGACCCAAAAATGTTCTTGTATATTGCAGGACAGTTGCAAGTCACCCAGTTTCAATGTAATTCTGAACTGATGGTCTTTGATGTAGAGCACACTGGTTTGGTCAGATTTATATAATCCTAAAATTTTAGTAGGATAATGGATACATTCACCCAGTACTTGAGAGCCTTGACTGGAGTCTCCCAGAAATCTCGCCTATAAGACAAGGGGCTCCAAATTCAGTAAGGGAGATAGCCATCAGCTGGTGATCAAAAAAGGAATATATAAAATTATATGGTCATTTTATTTCTACTGTACATCTCAAAATGCTTTACAAACAATGAATTATTTTATGAAGTGCTACCACTGTTGTCCTGTAGGAAGTGCAGAACCTACTCCTAGCATGTGACATAGACTAGCTAATCTCATTATTATAGAATCAATCTGAAGAAGGGTCCCAACCCGAAATATCACCTATCCACGTGCTCCATAAATGCTGCCTGACCCACTGAGTTGCTTTAGCACATTTGTTTTTTCTTGTTTTAGTAATGTTGCTTGTATGATAAATATTACCGTAAAATATAAGACGTAACACCTCTGATTTTCTTCAATACAGTGTTATATTATCTACTTTCAAATGCGAGGACATGAGAGGTTATGGGTAGGTCAGAAATGGCAGTTTAATGTTTGAGGAAAACAAAATTTTGGTCATGATAAAGGGAAATGCAAAAGAGAAGGTGGAGTCACATTACTGTTAAGGGAGAGCATACTGCAGTACTTAAGAGAGGATATCCATGGGGAACGGTGAATGAGACCATATGGATAGAAGTTAGGAATAAGGGAGAGTGGATTAATTTGCTGGGGTTTTACAATTGTCCTCCAATAGTTGGTGGGAATATAAGGAAATCACAGAAAGGTGCAGGACCAATGGTTAATTTAGCAGGGGATTTTAACTTTCTCAATATTGACTGGGATTGCCCCAGTGCAAGAGGCTTAGATAGGACAAAATGTAAGCACATCCAAGAAACTTTTTGCAGACAATATTAAATAGTCCTGTTAGAGATATGGCAGTATTCGATCCAAGAAAATAAAATTAGCCAGGTTATGTAAATGTCAATGGGGGAACTCGTTGGGAACGGTAATCATAACTCTCGGTTTCAAAGTAGTTATGGAAGCAGAGATTAGTCCTCGATTTGAACTTTTTGAGGAGGTAGACATTGTCTATATGGGCTTTAATAAGGTATTTACCAGAACCCACATGGTCGACTAGTCCAGATGGTTAAATCATATGGGATTCAAGGCAAGATGGCTAATTGGTTTTAAAACTTTCTTGGTGATAGTAGGAAGAAGGAAGTAGTGGAAGGATGCTTTTTTGAAAAGAAGTATATATCATAAATATTTCCATATATACTCTTGCCCTTGTGCCTCGTCATGTTAACAAAAGAAAGTTCAGTGGATAGAATAGGCAGGAACACAGCAGGGAGCTGTTGGATTAAATTGCATTTATTTTAATGCAAGAGGACTGACAGGTAAGGCTGATAAACCCAGGGCATGGATTGGTACTTGCGACTAGGATGTTGTAGACATTGCAGAAAACTGTCTAAGAGAGCGACAGAACGGGCAGTTTATTTTCCAGATTGCAAGTGCTACAGGGGAGATGAGATATGCCTTCTCTTACTAAGGTACAATGGTCAGCATTGTCTTCCAAAACAAAATCTTCAAGAAGCAGCTCTGCTTTTTTGCCTTATGTCTGTGTCCCACTTTGTCTGAAAAAAGGATGTGATATGCAGTTTGTTGGATGACCCGGATATGTGTAAGAAATCACATACAGAGCATATAAATTAGATGAAACCCTTGTTTCAACTGAGTTATATTGACATGTTTACTTCAATCACTATACTCCAAATGGCACAAAGTATTGGGTTGAAAATGTGTTTGGATGCAAAATACTGTTCTAGATTATTTATATAATTGTATCAATGTGTTTCTTTCAGGTTATGTGGAAATTATCCATATTCCAAGTGGGTCAGTACACATTGAAATTAAAGAACTAAATATATCTCAGAATTACCTTGGTAAGTTACAGTCATTGTAAACATTCTTGACCAGAGCTTTCGGTGTGTGCACCCATAAAACAACATTTTCTTTCCATTGAGGGTATTATTATTTGCTCTTTTAATTAAAGTATGCAATTGAATCTTTACTCTTGTGTTTAGATGATGCACTGATGTGACATGTCCAAACTTTGATACCTGCAAATAGTTTAAAACCTGTAAAGCGGATGGATGACCTCCAGGAAATGCTTTTTTTACCAAGGTTCTGTAGAATGTAGAATAGACCATCAATGTGTTGAAAATCCAATCCTCTCTGTACCCTGCCATTTTAAAAAAAGAACAAAGGAAGACAAAGCATTATTTGGGGGAGAAAGCAAAGGGAGCCGTAGTTAGAGTTTGATAGTTGGGATAGTTTAGGACTTAAACTTGCCACACTTGGAGCATTGTAATTGGTCGCTGAGATATTACAAGGTGGTTGGTGTGTGAGTGAAGGTTGAGGATCTCTGAGAATGCTGCCACAAGCAAATAGAGTTTCATCCGAATACTTTGGGAGGACGAATGTAAGAGGAAAGTATTCAGTTAATGGTGGGAATTTCAATATCATTTGATGTAATAAAAAGGAACTGCAGATGCTGGTTTATACCAAAGGGAATCTGCAATTTGAGAGGGAGAAGGTGAAATCAGATGTGTCGGTATTGCAACTGGGCAAAAGGGACTACAGAGGCGTAAGGGAGGAGCTGGCCAAAGTTGACTGGAAAGGGACCCTAGCAGGGATGACTGTGGCAAAGCAATGGTAGGAACTTCTGGGCATAATCTGGAAGATGCAGGATCTTTTCATTCCAAAGAGGAAGAAAGATTCTAGGGGGAGAAAGAGGTGACCGTGGCTGACAAGGGAAGGCAAGTATAAAACTAAGAAGGCATATAACATAGCAAAGATTAGTGGGAAGCCAGAGGATTGGGAAGCTTTTAAAGGACAACGGAGGGTAACGAAAAAGACAATATAGGGAGAAAAGATGAAATACAAAGGTAAGCTAGCCAATAATAGAAAAGAGGAAAGTAAGAGTTTCTTCAGTTATATAAAGAGCGAGAAAGATGCAAGAGTGGACGTTGGACCGCTGGAGAATGCTGCAGGAGAAGTGATAATGGGGAGAAATGTCAGGGGAGTTGAATAACATTTTTGCATCAGTCTCCACAGTGGAAGACCCCAGCAATGTGCCTGAAATTCAAGAGAGTCAGGGGGTGGAAGTTAGTGGAGTGGCTATTACCAGGGAGAAGGTGCTTGAGAAGCTGAAAGGACTGAAGATGGATAAGTCACCTGGGCCGGATGGACTGCACCCGAGGGTTCTGAAAGAGGTGGTTTTAGTGATTGTGGAGGAATTGATAATGATATTTCAGGAATCACTCGAGTCAGGAGTGGTCCCAGATGATTGCAAAATTGCCAATATTACCCCGCTGCACAAAAAGGGAGCAAAGCAGATTAGTGGCAATTATAGGCTGGTTAGTCTGACTTCGGTGGGTGGTAAGATTTTAGAGTCCATTATCAAGGATGAGGTTACGGAGTACTTAGCAGTTCACCATAAAATAGGCTGAAGTCAGCATTGCTTTGTGAAGGGGAGGTCTTGCTTGACAAATTTGCTGGAATTCTTTGAAGAAGTAAATAGCAGGACAGACGAAGGAGAGTCAGTAAATTATGTTTACTTAGATTATCAGAAAGCCTTTGAAAAGGTGCCACATGTTGGGCTGCTTAGGAAGATGAGAGCCCCCGGTATCAAAGAGCATGGATAGCGGGTTGGCTGGATGGCAGAAGGCAAAGAGTGCCAATAAAGGGGGCTTTTTCTGGTTGGCTGCCAGTGACTAGTAGAGTTCCGCAAGGGTCGGTGCTGGGGCTGCTACTCTTCAAGTTGTATATTAATGATTTGGACGAGGGGATTGAAGGCTTTGTGGGAAGGTTTGCGGATGATACAAAAGTAGGTGGAGGGACAGGTAGTGTAGAGAAAGCAAGGACTCTGCAGTAGGACTTAGACAGGTTGGGAGAGTGGGCAAAGAAGTGGCAGGTGGAATATAGTGCAGCAAAGTGTGGAGTCAGGCATTTTAGTAGTTGGAATAAAAGCGTAGACTATTTTCTACATGGGGTGAGAATCCAGAAATCGGAGGTGCAAAGGGACTTGGAAGTGCTGGTGCAGGATTCACAAAAAGTTAATCTGCAAGTTGAATCGGTAGTAAAGAAAGCAAACTCCATGCTAGCATTTATTTCAAGAGGGCTTGTATACAGAAACAGGGATGTAATGTTGAGGCTCTAAGGCACTGGTAAGGCCAAATTTGGAATATTGTGAGCAATTTTGGGCACCATATCTGAGGAAGGATGTGCTGGAGAGAATCCAGAGAAGGTTTAAAGAATGATCCCAGGAATGAATAAGTTAACCTATGGCGAGTGTTTGTCAGCACTGGGCCTGAACTCGCTGGAGTTTAGAAGAATGAGGGAGGACCTAATTCAGACATGCAGAATAATGAAAGGCTTGGATAGAATGGATGTGGAGAGGATATTTCCACTAGTGCGAGAGTATAGGACTAGAGGTCATAGCCTCAGAATTAAAGGATTGTAGTGAGTCCGATAGCGATGGATGCTGCAGTCAAAGTTTATTAAACAGCTCTAAAAACCCGGTGACAATTCGCAACACTCAAAGCTCTAGACTACTACCTAACGTCTTACCTAAAAGGGTTCCAACGCTAGACTACTCGAATCTACCGCGCTAACCCACCTCGTGACCTCGCTAGCCAATCCGAGGGTTCGACCATCCAACCAATCCCTATGTCCCTACATGACCCTCCCCAGAACCCTTGATACCGTACCGCACGGGCGCCCGGACTGCCCGACCCGAACGCGTACGAAGAGGGGAGGCCGGTACCGCCCGCGTGGCAGGAGGCGGGCAGGACCCCGCCGTTGGAGACGATGGGGACTCCTGTGGAGGGGGAGGGAAGGTGGAGCCCGCCAATGTAGGCGATGGGGGCGTAGCTAGAAAAGGCAGAGTGAACCCAACCGAGGGCGGTGGAGGCACGAGGGGGAGGGAAGAGACGCAGTTGGTGAATCAGGTGGGTCGGCCGGAGGTCTACCCCAGCGAGGAGGTTGGGCCATCTGCACGGGACGGTCCGGGTCCAAGTGGGCCGGTTTGAGCCGGGAGACCGAAACGAGCTCCTGACGGGTTCCCACCTCTAACGTGAAGGTAACCGTCCCCCTTTTCAGCACCCGGAACGGGCCCTGGTAAACTGGCTGAAGAGGGGGACGATGGGAGTCCCGCCGGAGGAAAACGAACTCGCAATCCTGCAAGTCCGCCGGCACATGCACTGCTGTACTTCCGTGACTGGAGGCTGGGACTGCGGCCAGGGAACCTACCCGCGCCCGGAGAGAAGCCAAAACCGACGGGACGGACGACGGCAAGGGGGAGGACAAGGGAATAATGTCACCCGGCACCCACAGGGGCGAACCGTAGACAAGTTCCGCCGAGGAGGTACCCAGATCAGCCTTAGGGGCCCAAGGAGGACCCAAGGCAGCTGGTCGGCCCAGTCAGGGCCGGTCAGGCGGGCACAGAGGGACACCTTCAGCTGTCGATGGAAACGCGCTACCATCCCTTTAGCTTGGGGATGGTAGGCGGTGGTCCGCTGCAAGCGGGACCCATACAGCTGCGCAAGCGCGGCCCAGAGGGACGAGGTGAATTGGGCGCCCCGGTCGGTAGTGATGATAACCGGGATGCCGAAACGGCAACCCAATGCAGCGCCAGGGCCCGTGCACAGGAGGCCTCCGAGGTGTCCGACAACAGGAGAGCCTCCGGCCAACGAGTAAAACGGTCGACCACCGTTAGTAGATGAGTGCAGCCCCTAGAGTAGGGCAATGGACCAACCAAATCCACATGGATGTGGTAAAAACGGACGGGGGGGAACCACAAAAGTCTGGTACGGGGGCTGGACGTGACGGTGGACCTTGGAGGTCTGGCACGGGACGCAGGCGCGGGCCCAAGCGGCCACCTGCTTCCGCAGGCCGTGCCAGACAAATTGGGCGGCCACCATGGCCGAGGTCGCCCGGATGGACGGGTGTGCCAGGCCATGAATGGCCTCAAAAACTTTACACCGCAGGGCGGTCGGCACCACCCCGGGCGAGGGCGGGGAAGGGAAACGTCGCACCAAAGTGTGGTACCTGTGGGGCCACACGCCACCTGTTCCAACCGCAACCCCGAGGCTGCGGAGGCGTACGCTGAGGCAGTTCCTTCCAGGCGCTGAGCCTCCGCTAGCTCCTGGAAATCCACCTCGCCCCCCACCGCAGCAACAGAGGAAGTGGCCGGCCGGGACAGGGCGTCAGCCATGGCGTTAAGCTTACCCGCGATGTGGCGCACATCGGTGGTGAACTCAGAAATGAGGGTGAGATGCCTTTGCTGGCGGGCCGACCACGGATCAGAAACCTTAGAAAAAGCAAACTCAAGGGGTTTGTGATCTGTGTAGGCAACAAAAGAGCGGCCCTCCAAAAAATATCGGAAATGGCGAACTGCTAAATAGAGGGCCAGGAGCTCCCTGTCAAAGGCACTGTATTTCACCTCAGGTTTTGCGAGCTGCCGGCTGAAAAATGCCAGAGGCTGCCAGTGACCGTTGACCTGCTGCTCCAAAACCCCGTCTGAGGCATCCACCATCAGGGCCGTGGGGGCAGAGGAACGGGGGTGCACGAGCATGGTGGCGTTGGCAAGGGCATGTTTAACCGCGGCAAAAGCCGCCTCTGCAGCTGCGGACCAAACCAACTCAGCGGGGTTACCCGCGAGGCATTAAAAAAGGGGGCGCATGATCCGAGCTGCCGCAGGCACAAACCGGTGATAAAAATTCACCATGCCCACGAATTCCTGCAATCCCTTGATGGTGGTAGGGCGGGGAAAGGTTCGGACGGCATCCACCCTAGCGGGCAAAGGAGTGGCCCCGGCCGATGTGACATGGTGACCCAGGAAATCCACCGCGGGCAGGCCGAATAGGCATTTGGACGGGTGGAGGATCAGACCGTGGTCTTGCAGCCTCTGGAACACAGCGAAGGTGGACCAGGTGCTCTGGGACCGAACGACTAGCCACTAGAATGTCATCAAGATAAATAAATACAAAAGACAATCCGCGACCCACATGGTCCATAAGACGTTGGAATGCCTGAACCGCGTTTTTGTGACCGAACGGCATCCTCAACCACTCAAATAACCCGAACGGAGTAATCGTAGCCGTCTTGGGAATGTCCGGTGGGTGGACAGGGATCTGATGATATCCCCGCACCAAATCGATTTTTGAAAAAACCGTAGCCCCCTCGAGTCTGGCTGAGAAGTCCTGTATGTGAGGGATCGGATAGCGGTCAGGCCGGGTTGCAGCGTTAAGACGCCGATAATCCCCACATGGTCTCCACCCCCCAGATGCTTTAGAGACCATATGCAAGGGGGAGGCCCATGGACTATCTGAAGGCCGAACAATCCCCAGTCATTCCAAATTGAGAAACTCCTCCCGAGCTATGGCCAGCTTGTCGGGAGGTAGGCGCCGCGCCCGGGCGAATGCAGGCGGTCCCTCGGTAGGGATGAAATGGATGACACCGTGCTTATCGGAAGGTGCATCGAAACGCTGAACGAGGAGCTGCGGGAAGTCGGCGAGGACCGCAGCAAACTGGCCGGGGACCGTGGTGATGGCCTGGACCGACGGGCAGGGTGGGGAAGCAGGTGGAGGAGTAGCAGGCTCCATACTGCTAGCCGAGGGTTGTAGGCCCTTCCCGCGGACGTCTGCGACCAACGAAAAAGCCCAGAGGAAGTCCGCGCCCAGAATGGCCTGGCCCACGTCGGCAACGATGAAATCCCAACGGTAGGTCCCGGACCCGATGGACAGGGACATGGCCCTCTTGCCGTAGGTGCGGATGGGACTGCCGTTGACCGCAATGAGGGATGGACCCTTCCCACCTGCTCGCACTTCGCAGTCGTAGGGAGGCACGATGCTAACAACCGCTCCCGTATCGACCAAAAAGACGGTGCCGGTACCTTGATCTGTGGCGTAGAGGCGGCGGTTGCGGCCGATCGAAACTGCCTCTACATTCGATCGGCCGAGGCATTTCCCGGAAACGAACAAGGGGCCCTGCAACTTCGGGCTTCACTATGAAAAAAGCACCAGCCACGCCTGTGCGGCTCTGTTGCTCGGGCCCGCTGCCAAATGGCGGGTGCTGCAGCCCCGTCTTCGCGGGCTGACTGCAAAATGGCGGCCGATGCACCGCCATCTTGGCCGCGCGGCCGGCTGCTGCTGGGCCTCGAAACCCGATTTACCGAGTCGTCCCGAGTGGAGGCCTCCGTGACGAGCGCGTCGGCTTTTTCTGCGAACGCTACCGGGTCTTCAAAAGAGACGTCCGCCAACACTAACCTGACGTCCCGGGGTTTGGATCGAGAGATAGATCAGCCATGATTGAATGGCAGTGTAGACTTGATGGGT
The DNA here is from genome assembly GCF_053455715.1 of Rhinoraja longicauda. Taxonomy (NCBI): domain Eukaryota; kingdom Metazoa; phylum Chordata; class Chondrichthyes; order Rajiformes; family Arhynchobatidae; genus Rhinoraja; species Rhinoraja longicauda. The sequence continues at coordinate 18,627,601 of NC_135980.1, read as the reverse complement.
CGAATGGCCTAATTTTACTCCTATTCCTTGTGACCAAAGATAGACACAAAATGTTGAAGTATTGTAACTCAGCGGGTCAGGCAGCATCTCTGGTAAAAATGGATAGGTGATGTTTTGGGTTGGAATCCTTCTTCAGACTTGGAGAGTAGAGGAAATAAAAAAACCTTGGTGCATCAATCCAAAGATCTTCGCATGTGGCAATATAAACATAGCACAAAAAGTAAGGAAATTTGTGTTTGGTAGATTATTTCTTTGTTGTAACAATGCTTCTTGGCAATAAATCTTATACCGTTGGAAAGCCTGTTTATTTCCCTTTTAAATGGTGCCACGTTTGTAAGGAACATGCATTTGTGGGATGAGCAGCAGAGCTGAGTATGTGGGTTGCGCCCATGAAAAATCTGCCAAATCTTCTCTGCCAATGCCAAACAGCTTATTCTGCCATTGACTCTTGTTCGGTGTTGTTTGGTGGATTGGATGATTGAAGTCTGAAGAAACAAGACATATTGGCAATTTAACAATTCATTCATTTAATAAACAGGAGCTTCAGTAGCGTGTGGAAGAACCATACACAGCCACAACAGCCTGGCACCTCCTCCTCATGCTGGTCATCAGCCTGGTCACACACTGTTGTGGGATGGCATCCCATTCTTCAACCAGCATTTGTCGCAAGTCAGCCAACGTGGTTGTGTTGGTCACTCTGGCACGAACAGCACGCCCAAGCTGATCCCACAAGTGTTCAATGGGGTTGAGGTCAGGACTGCTGGCAGGCCATTCCATCCTCTCCACTCCCAAATTCTGGAGGTAGTCTCTGAGAAACCCTGCTCTGTGGGGGCGAGCATTGTCATCTTGGAGGATAGAGTTCGGTCCCAGACTGTGGAGATATGGGATTGCCACTGGTTGCAGAATCTCATCTCGATATCTCTCTGCATTGAGATTGCCTCCAATGATGACAAGCCTCGTTTTTCCAGTGAGGGAGATGCCGCCCCACACCATCACACTGCCTCCACCAAAAGATGTTACTCTATCGGTGCAGCAATCAGCATAGCGTTCTCCGCGTCTTCTCCACACTTTGACCCTATGATACAACTGCCGTAGGCAGAATCTGGACTCATCGCTGAACATAACGTTCCTCCACATGTTCAGGTTCCAGTGCACGTGTTGCCGACACCAGCGCAAACGGGCCTGACTGTGAAGGGCAGTCATGGCAGGCCTCCTGGCAGCCCTATGAGACCGGAGATCGGCTGCGTGCAGTCTGTTCCGAATTGTCTGGGCAGAGAGCCGTCGGCCATATCGTCCTGCAAACCTTGACTGCAAATCTGTAGAAGACAGCCTACGGTTCCTAAGTGCTGACAGGGTGAGGAAACGGTCTTCTTCAGGTGTCGTCTTTTTGGGACGCCCACTCTGACATCCCCCGTTATATGGAACTTGGCCTTCACTTTGGAGATGGTACTAGGGCTCACTCCAAATAATGCCGCAACTTGGTTTTGCGGAACACCAGCTTGAAGTTGCCCTATCGCACGGGCCCTATCCAGATCAGTCAAACGTGGCATGCCGATTCTTGGAGCAGACACCTACTGACCACTGTAGCAGGGCCCATGCTCACAGATGCTGCCAATCAGGTGCCAATCAGGCACCTGATTGTCAGCACCTGGGGGTACCAGAAGCTCAAAACAAGAGTCACTGGCAACAACAGAATAAGCTGTTTGGCATTGGCAGAGAAGATTTGGCAAATTTTTCATGGGCGCAACCCATATACTCAGCTCTGCTGCTCATCCTACAAATGCATGTTCCTTACAAATGTGCCACCATTTAAAAGGGAAATAAACAGGCTTTCCAACGGTATAAGATTTATTGCCAAGAAGCATTGTTACAACAAAGAAATAATCTACCAAACACAAATTTCCTTACTTTTTGTGCTATGTTTAGATGATAATGTGGTGAGGTAGGCATACACAATATTTACCTTCATTAGCCAGGGCATAGTTTAAAAGCACGGATTTTATACATGGATTTTAAACATTAGTTGGGCCACAGCTGGCTTATTGTGTTCGGTCACAATATACAAAAGACATTTTTGCACAGGAGAGGGTGCAGAGGATATTCACCAGGGCATTGCCTGGGAAGGGATGTTTTCAGTTATTAGGGCAGACTGGGTAAGCAGGGTTTGTTGCCTTGGAGTAGAGAAGACTGAGAGAACACATGTAGAGCTGTACAAAATTTATAGAGGCATAGATAAAGAACAAGAAATGTTACACTTAATGACATAGAGCTCTAGAACCCAACTCGTACATGCGACCAAGATGGCCCCATCTAAGTTTATCCCATTCACCCCCTATTCCTCAACAATTCCTATCCATAACCCTGTCCAAATGTCTTTTAAATACTGTTATACAACATGCCTCCACTGGCAGCTCATTCCATATACCCACAATCCTCTGAGTGAAAAAGTCGCCTCGGCCTGCTATTAAATCTTTTCCCTCTCACCTTAAACCTATGTCCTTTGATTTCCCTATAATGGGAAAAAGACTGTGCATTCATCCTTTTTATTCCTCTCATGATTTTATACACCCCTATAAGATAACCCTCCTGTCTTCTACATTACAAGAAATAAAGTCCTAGCCTATCCAAACTCTCCCTATAACTTAGACCCTGGAGTATTGACAACATTCTCATAAATCTTCTCTATGCTCTTCCGACTTAAAAGCATCTTTCCCATAGAGAGTGATAAAGAAACTAACACAATATTTCAAGTGTGGCTTCACCAACAGTTTGTACAACTGTAGCATAATGTCCCAACATCTATACTCAATTCCCTGATTGCTGAATACTTAAGGAACATCAAGCACTTGAATCATTGTCATCCAGGAATTGAGTGGTTCTTGGTCCTCCAAAATATTCCAAATGGAATTTAAACTGGAGGTGGCAGTGTAAGGACTTAAGCAGGAAGGGCTTCTTGGAGAAGAAGAGCTACCTTAAATTTAGTTGCATCTGGTTGAGTAACTATAGTAGGGTGAAGACTATTCCATGCTTTAATTGTGCAAGGGAAGAATGAATTGCTATACACATCTCTTTTGGAAGCTGGTATCTCGAATTGAATCGAATGCCCTCATCTGCTCCTGATAGGTTTAGGTTTGGTGTAGATTTGGTAATCTATGTCGAGCTGACCATTTAACATTTTGTAAAAACTGGTCAAACGGTGGGCTTTAGGTCTGTCTTGGAGCGGGTTCCACCCAAATGAATTTAGAAGTTTGGTAACACTCACAAATGCTTGTAAAAGTTGAGTGCTTGTAAATGAGAATAGTATAGATAGGGTGGTCAATATGGCCATGGTGGGTTGTACATGTCTATTCCTGTGCAGATTTCCCTTAGCAGGGGGTCAAAAACCAGCAGACATTAATTTAAAGACTCAAGGAGGTGCAGATGCTGAAACCTTGAGCAAATCATAAAGTGCTAGAGGAACTCAGTTGGTCAGGCAGCATCATGGTGGGAGTTCTGACCCAAAATATTGCCTGCCCATTCCGTCCACAGTTGTTGCCTGACTCGTTGATTTCCACCAGCACTTTTTGTTTTGCTCATCAATATAAAATAATTGGTAGAATAATTTGAAGGAAGATGAGGCAAAAACATTCCTATCCAAAGGGTATTAGGAAGTTAATTGAAAGAATGTTTGAGGCAAAAACTCTTTTATTCTTAAAAAAACTACTTGTTTATGTTAGCCTAAGGAGCTGGATCTCCAAGACTACTAATTTAATTTCAGCAGGTAAGATTCAGATTGGTAAGGTCTTCTCAACCAACACAGTCACTGGATGGAATTGCCATGTGTTCTAAATTTTCTATGATTCCCAGAAGCCTCTTAGGCCATTCCTTCCTTTCTCCCCCCTCCCCCACCAGTTCACCACCAAGCGCAAATGCATGACATGATCATTAATGAGTCGTTATTAAGTTTCCTTTCCAAGACCTTAAGCTTCCAGAAATTAATTTCTTGGGTTCAAGTTACAGTTTCTGAATGAATTATAGAAGATATTGACTTTTGCATCACCAAAATATTTTGCCATCTTCTTCAATGTATGAGAAGGAAATGAATTTGGCCTTTATGTGGACATAAATATCTGTGACTGACTAAACAGAACCACTGTCCATATTGAGGCACAATTGGTCCCAGCAAATTGTTTTCTCTTTCTACAAAGGTTGCTCACACTCATTATTCTTTCCAGCATTTTCTGTGTTTATTTTGCACGTGAAACTGTAGGCTAGACAGCAAGGAAATCTTTTTATTCACAAAATGCTGGAGTAACTCAGCAGGTCAGGCAGCATCTCGGGAGAGAAGGAATGGGTGACGTTTCGGGTCGAGACCCTTCTTCAGAAATGAATGATCAATAGAGGATTGATAAGTTAAAAGACAAGGACATTGATGTCAGTATTCCACCTTGAAAGATTAAGAAAATGTGTTTGAACTAAATCATTGTATCTAATTTGCAGAATTGAGAACTTCTCAAATAACTTTTTAATTTTCCTTTAAGCACTGAAGTCCGATGGTGAAGAATACTTTGTAAATGGTGGCTGGTCCATTGATACACCACAGCAGTTTGATATTGCTGGGACTATTTTCCACTATATGAGACCAGATGATGAGCCTGAGTGTTTGGAAGCATTGGGGCCTACCAATGCAAGTCTTTTTCTTATGGTAATCAATCCATTATTTTATTATTTGGATGATGCTTTGTAACAGCTTTATTTAAGATGCAGTAGGGCAGGAAGTGCTGGAATAACTCAGTCAGTCAGTCAATCAACATCTCTGGAGGACATGGATATAACATTTCGGCTTGAGACCCTTCGTCAGGCTAGCAACGTTTCAAGTCAAGACATGACCAGCTGAGTTTATTCAGCACTTTGTGTTCTACGTAAGATTCCAGCATTTGCAGTTCCTTGTCTTTCACTTTATTTAAGATTATTGTTTTTATCCAGAGCAGGAAAAGACTTAAGCACAAAATATTGCCAGTTTTATTTCATTAATCTTTCCAAATATTTTTTAATAAATGCTTAAGTTATTTTAACCATTATCATAAAACTTGTGATCATTTACAAGAAATAGTGTGTGGTCAAATGTTTTTATGTCTGAAGATTGGACTGGAATTTCCATTATGGATCCAATTAGGAAATTGAAATCAGGAAATACACCCCAAATTGCTCTGGTTAATTTAAAATTAAAGTTTCCCTGAGCGTGCATAAAAATGCATTTGAACAATCATAAATGTCTTTCATGTACCTACGCCATCGGGCTACATAATAGGTCATAATTATTTCTTTATATTAAAAGTATATTTATTAATTTATTTGAACATGGCATTCTGGTGCCTAACCTTTTAATTTTTATGCAGGTGCTGGTACAAGAGGAAAATCAGGGTATTCATTACAAATTTAATGCACCCATTACACGCACAGACGGTGGTGACTCACTGACAAACTATGCATGGTGCTATTTTCCATGGTCCAAGTGTACTGCAATCTGCGCAGGAGGTAGGAAGTAGCAACATATGAACATTAATCATGTTTATAGTGGATTACATTGGATTGAAAATGCCAGATGCGGTTTGTTTATAACATGAATGTCCTTAAGAGGGTGAATATGCATAACTTTGATGTAGCTTTCACTTGTGCTTTGTTCTTATCAATGATGTATTGGTGTAGTTTTGACGATAAGCAATTGCAATCTCCACCTCATAACATGTAAGCAAATTGGGGTGTAAAGTGCTGGTCAGCCACATCCTATGTGCATTTTGCATTCAATTTTTATCAAATACCTGTAATTGTGATTGCACCAGCACACAATACCAATGGCACAGAAGTCAGAGTGGCACAAATCTATATTTAGCTGATAGCTTCAAAGCACTTTAAAAAATGGCATTTGAAAGAGCCTAATCCATTACAAGTAAAGTTACAGCATAGCAAAGACTCAAATGATTAATTAACAATTTTAATTACATTGGATAATTATTGCCTAAGATTCCAGTTTACCTTGAAAAATATGCTGGGATGGCATAGATGCGGTGGAATAGCAGCTGTTTCCATCATTGCCACATTGCATCAAAATTCTGTTGCCAATGAGTCAAGAAACCTCAGTCACAAGAGACCAGTCATTGTACAGTTTTATCGGCAGAAATGTATTTCCCTATTTTAGGTAAAATCCAAGCTCAGGAATATAAGGTCGGGAAGGAGAAGATGCATTTAAAAGAATCACTGCCCATTGGTGTCAGAAATTTTGAAAATTATAAGGAAGATGAGTCCTTTATAATCTATTTAACCTAAGAGCTTGCATACTGGGGAAGAATGATGGGGGAAATGGCCAACATTAGGGTACCTAAAGATGTTAGAGAGGCAATAAATAGATTTATTGTGGTGTTTAGGTTCCAAGGCACAGCTAGTTTAGTTAAAATAAACATTGGAGGTTGTAAACTAAGCTGAGGGTTATAAAACTGCTCAGGAAATAGTGTCCTTTGTTGTGCCCATTTGCTAGATATATGGGAGAGAGGTTTTCAAAATAACAGTAAACAAGGTTAAATATAACTGGCAAAAGGCAAACGGGAACGGTTGCAGAAATATTGATGAATGAAGAATTATTTCAAGAAAGTTGAATCCACATGTAACCATTATAGACAATAGAATAGACAATAGAAAATTGGTGCAGGAGAAGGCCATTCGGCCCTTCGAGCCAGCACCGCCATTCAATGTGATCATGGCTGATCATTCTCAATCAGTACCCCGTTCCTGCCTTCTCCCCATACCCCCTGACTCCGCTATCCTTAAGAGCTCTATCCAGCTCTCTCTTGAATGTATTCAGAGAATTGGCCTCCACTGCGCTCTGAGGCAGAGAATTACACAGATTCACAACTCTCTGACTAAAAAGGTTTTTCCTCATCTCTGTTCTAAATGGCCTACCCCTTATTCTTAAACTGTGGCCCCTGGTTCTGGACTCCCCCAACATTGGGAACATGTTTCCTGCCTCTAACGTGTCCAACCCCTTAATAATTTTATACGTTTCGATAAGATCCCCTCTCATCCTTCTAAATTCCAATGTATATAAACCTAGTCGCTCCAGTCTTTCAACATATGACAGTCCCGCCATTCCGGGAATTAACCTAGTAAACCTACGCTGCACTGCATTGTTGAGAGAATATAAAATTGTTGTGTTGTGAGAAAATAAAATTGCTGTGTGTGCTGTGAATCTTTGAAACACTTTAGTTTTTCTCAGAGTGTGTATCAGTGTGTACTTTTAAGGCTGTCAATAAACCAACTTGTACTGAAACTCACCACTAATTTACAAGATGTTTTATTTTGTGTCTGTACCTATCTGAGCTGGACCCAAAGCAAAGCCAGATTCAGGGTACAGGTATAACATAAAATTCCATCCATCACCCTTGCTGGAGGATCAGGAGGGAAGGAACTGTCACTCTTGCTCAAGGATTGGTTCAGAGAAAGGAATCTGTGCTCTGGTTAGAGATCAGGAGTTATGGAGGCACACTGATTAGAGATTGGGAAGTGGGAAAGCTCTCTGCTTGGGAATTATGAAGCTTTGAGTATAGTCAATGAGGAAGGTGCAAAAGGACATTGATAAAAATTTTACTTATTTTCAGGCCTCCCATTCTGGAGTGTATTTTCAGACCATATTCTTCCAGGAGTACTTGATAATTTGCACCTCTATGATAACATGTCAAGTCCCCTACAATGTTCTAAATGGAGTTTTGTACAATAAATGATGCCATAATTTATACAATAGCATTCATTACCTTCAGGCTATTGATGGGTACTGCCCAGTTGGATTTCCAGTTGAGAAAATTTTAATTTCCTTATTGACCTGGGAATAGTTACAAATGTGATTTAGTCTGGTTTAAATCAACTTTTAATCACTGAGCACAAAAAAATCACTGCATGATCCAATTTCCACACATCAAATTTTTAAATTAAAAAGTTATCTGACTAAAAATTTAATTTAAAGCTGTTTTTGTAGGATGTACTAGAGAATTATTTGAAAAGCCCACCAAATGCAGTAAAATATTATACATTTTTCATTTTGTATGACCTATCAGGTGGCCACTGGATATGGCAGTGTCATTAAACAATGTGATTTGTGCGGTACAGATAAGTCCTTTGAAGAGCACACCTTAAGCTTTGTAGGAAAAAAACTGCTGATGCTGGTTAAATCGAAGGTAGACACAAAATGCTGGAGTAGGGACACAAAATGCTGGTCAGGCAGCATCTCAGGAGAGAAGGAATGGGTGACGTTTCGGTTCGAGACCCTACTTCCTACTGATGTCAGAGGAGGGGGTGGGACAAAGATAGGATGTAGTCGGAGACAGACAGAGATAGGATATAGTCGGAGACTAACACCTTAAGCTTTGAAGAGCACAGCTTCTCTGGGACCCAACACTATAGAAGCTGATGGGGGGAAAGGTCTTTAGATGAGGTTTATAAAACAAAAAAAATTTGCTGATTTTTTTTAATGGCAAAGAAAATATTTCTGGACTAAGAATCTTCAGAGGTGTTGAGTGATTTGTTAGAAAAATCCATCCTGTGGCCAGATTCTGAAATGACAGGTTGATGCACACCATTACAGAGTAGAGGATTTGTGACTGAGAAAATGTTGCTGGACAAGCACTAAATTGGCAAAGCTTTGTTTCATCACCCGTCAGATGAGCAATACAAATTGAATAGAAAGATCCCCTTGCCTTTGAGTAAGGCCACTTTACCTCAGAAAGAATGCAGTAGCATTGGTGGCAGTCCAAAGGGAATTCACAAGGCTAATTCCTGGGATCTGGCAAAAGGAGTATCATGTGAAGCTAATTTCTAATCAATCTGCCATAATCATATTGAATTTTGAGCAGGTTCAAGTGGTTGAATAACCTGTTCCCATTCTTTATTCATATTATTGCATGCAAATTTGCCTGTGTAATGTCAACTGACAAATACATTGTAATTGCATGCTTTGAGTTAAATTAAACTGAACACTTAATATTGAAAGTTTACATAATTTTCTCATGCACCGACAATTTGTATATCATAATCGAGGATGATATTGGATCTGGAGGATTTTAGTGATATGGAGAGGCTGGATAAGCTGGATCTTTTTTCGCTGGAGTGTAGGAAGCTGACAAATGGCATTATAGAGGTATATAACACCATGAAGGGTACAACTAAGTCAAGTCAAGTCAAGTCAATTTTATTTGTATAGCACATTTAAAAACAACCCACGTTGACCAAAGTGCTGTACATTTGATTAGGTTCCAATAGAAAAAAAAATGAAAACATACAGTAGTACGCAAACAGTTCACAGCGCCTCCTCAATGAGCCTCAAACGCTAGGGAGTAGAAATATGTTTTGAGCCTGGACTTAAAGGAGTCGATGGAGGGGGCAGTTCTGATCGGGAGAGGGATGCTGTTCCACAGTCTAGGAGCTGCAACCGCAAAAGCGCGGTCACCCCTGAGTTTAAGCCTAGACCGCGGGATAGTGAATAGCCCCAAGTCGGCCGATCTGAGGGACCTGGAGTTAGAGAGGGGGGTTAGAAGATTTTTGATGTAGGGGGGGGAGTGTCCATTTAGGGCTTTATACGTGAATAGGAGGAGCTTGAAGTTGATTCTGTACCGTACAGGGAGCCAGTGGAGAGAGGCCAGAATCGGGGTGATGTGGTCCCTTTTACGGGTACCCGTCAGGAGTCTCGCTGCGGCGTTTTGGACCAGTTGCAGGCGGGACAGGGAAGATTGGCTGATCCCAGTGTATAGGGAGTTGCAGTAGTCTAGGCGGGAGGAAATGAAAGCGTGAAAACTAAGGGAAATAAGGTCTTGCCCCCTGGATAGGGGAGTTTAAAAACTGGAGGGCATGGATTTAAGCTGAGAGGGGCAATATTTAGAAGGGTCCTGTGGAATAACTTTTTCATACAGAGCCATGGGTATATGGATCCAACTGCCAGAGGAAGAAGTAGAAGAGGATACAATTATGACATTTAAAAGACATTTTGACCGATACATGGAAAGGAAAGGTTTGGAGGAAATTGATCAAGTATGGGCAGGTGGAATTAACTTGTTTATGCAACTTGGTCAGCATGAACAAGTGAGCCGACTGTTGCCATGCTGTGTGGCTCCGACTCTACCAGAGTTTCAATGTTAATACCTTAAAAAATGAAGATAGAGTTCAGTGAGATTAATCTATCTTTTACTAGAGAAATTGCTGACTTGCAAATACAAATAAATTTTGAGCCACATGACATGAACATAGGCTGTGAAATTCCTGAGCACATTTACTCTCAGAAGTTTGCAGAACCACTTTCCCTCTTCCTCACCTCCATTCATCAGATTGTGAAATCCCAGTTTATTTTTAAATTGATGTTAATAGGAAAAGTAAAGAAGGCAACAATCACAAAAATAAAGGAATTGCACACAACCAAATATTTGAATTTTGGATGATTCCTTTAATTTTTTTAATAATCTTCAGGTTAACTGCAAGGTCTTGTTAATAAGATTTTGTAGAACTTATAAGGACCATTAGGGTTAGAGAGGGCCCTGGGCCTAATGTGGTTTTAAAAAGGTGATATCAAGTTTACTGATCACTAAATGTTATCATTTCTGAATAGGTGTACAGGAACAGCCTGTTGTGTGCAAGAAACTGGATGATAATTCTGTTGTTTCTACTTATCACTGTAACAGTGAAAACAAGCTTCCAGAAAAACAACGTGCTTGCAACACAGAACCATGTACATCAGTGTAAGTAACACTGGGAATATATAAAACTAAGCAACTCTTGAAACAACATGTTAACAGCTGTGTGACAATGTCACACCAATACCTACGTTGGAACTGGCAACTTCGGGGCTCAAAGTCATTCAGTGGTAATGTTGGGTCTCCTTCCAAGAACATGAAAAAGCAGTAAACAGGATTTTTTTTTCAAAATTACATTTTCTCTCAACTAACTATTTCAGACAAGATAAATAATGTAATGAATTGTTAGAACTGAAATCCATGACATGAAGGGGCAGTGAATGAAGTGGCTACTGAGATTCAGTATTTGCATTCAAAAATATTTGGATTAGTATCTGATTGAGGAAAAAATATATATTGCTGGGTTATTGGGAATGAATTGAACAGTTCTGATCAATAGTCAGTGGTGCGGTGGACTGCAATGCATTTTATTCCATAGCAATTTCTGTTTCTGTGACACAAATCATTGGAGCTTATTTATTTTTTGTGCATAATCAAGGACCAGTCTCATCCGGTCACTCCCTCTTTTCCCCTCTCCCATTAGGTAAGAGGTACAGAAGTTAAAAAAAATATACCTCCAGATTCAGGGACAGTTTCTTCCCTGTTATCAGGTAACTTAACTGAAAGGTACTGAACTCTGCTAGAGTGCGGTTCTGACCTCCCATCTACCACATTGGAGATGTTCGAGCTATCTTTAATCAGATTTTACCTTGCACCGAATGGTGTATTCTTTATCTTTGCACTGTCTTTTCTTTGACTGGATAGCACACAAACAAAAGCTTTTCACTGTATCTCGGTACACCTGACAATAAACTAAACTAAACTTCTGAGCCAGATAACGTGTGTGTCAAACATTTAAGTAATAAGCTTTTATTTGTGTGAAAGAAAAATATGCAAAAATGGTGTAAATACTCAGCTGTTGAGGTCTACAATGAGAGTAACAAAGTTCACATATCAAGTCTTTCATCAGAATTGATATGTTCCAGTGAAAGGTAATTGTGGAAGAAATAAATTTAGAGGGAAATTGAAGGAAAATGAAAAGCGGAGACTTTGCAGGTTTGCTTCAAGAGACTTTATTGCATGATATAATGGAGATATGGTGGCAGTTAACTGCTCACCAGTTCTCTGACTTCACAGCAGAATTAGCCGACAATTATACTGTGCAATAAACAACTTTTGTTTTTTGATAGATACAACTATACAAAAATATACTATCTACTACATGTGTACCAATTATTTCATTAGTAATAACATAATTTTTGTTTATGTCAATCTTATTAACAACAAATGGTAAATACAAGTCAAACACAATACAAGGGCATCTTGACATATTCTATTTTAGGCGGACCGCGTCACCATCGCCTCTCCGAGCAAATCATAAACCCCCCCATTTTCTACAACGTATCTACGCTACTAGTGGTGGGGGCGTGGGTGGTCTACTGTAACACACTGTTGAGACAAACAAGCTTCCTTATCTCCGTCTACTATTTCATGTATACATTACCATCCACCCTTCGACACATTCCGAGACATGGTAATACGTCTAATCTTACTTTGACGATTCCCACGAACCTCTTCTACACCTGGTCAACGAGAGATGCCAGTTGTCACATTCATACACCCTTTCGTTACCTTGTTCAATTCCAATCAAAATTAAGTAAGAAAGGATCTTAATATTTTCTTCCACAGTTATCAATATGAAACATCAAGTCTGTTTCTCTGCCCAAAGTTCTTGAAGAGTACAGTGTTTTCAGTTTTTATTTTTGTTAATCTTTGTCAATATAAATGAATCTGTTCATCAATAAAAAATAATTCGTATTTTACATTTTTCCAGGTGGATTGTCGGTGACTGGTCTGAGTGCAGTAGGTCCTGCAATGATGGACTTCGTACTCGAGATGTGATGTGTGTCCAAAAGGTCACTGCCTCTGAGGAAAAAGTACTGGATGATAGTTATTGTACAAAAGTCCGCCCCATAATAAAGGAAAGTTGCAATAACCATACCTGTCCACCTGAATGGGTTCCTCTCGATTGGTCTGAGGTAATGTGTGCTTTATTCTAATTAGATGTAAAGTATCTGAATAAATCTTTTTATCAATGAAGTTAATGAAATACAAGGGTGCAACACAATCATGTTTTAATTGAGAATAAAAAGAGGTTATAAACAAAAAAGTTCTAAATAGCAGAAGCAATTGAAATGTGATGCAATCTTGACAATTTGAGTTATATCCCCAAATCATCATGTTTTTTCCCCTCATTCCCAGCCCCACAATTTGCACATGACTCTTCTAGTGTATTAAGAAATTGTCTTGAAGGTATTTTGGGCTGACTTCACTCATAGACAATAGGTGCAGGAGTAGGCCATTCGGCCCTTCGAGCCAGCACCACCATTCAATGTGATCATGGCTGATCATTCTCATAAATGGATTTGGATTCACAACTCAGGAGTTTATGGGGGACTAAATTGGCTCTTAACCTTTACAGATCTCTTATCCTTTGCAATCGTGTTGATGTCTTTTTAAAGCCAAAAGTGATTTTCATTAGTTGGACATATTGAGCATTCGAGTCCACCTGAACTCTGAGATGCTCTTTCTTTAGCTGGTCAAATGCCTCCCATAGATTACATGCAACATTTTTACAGTAAATCTTTTTCTGACCACTTTCAAGTTTGCAGTTTCCTCTAATTCCATTTCCATCCAAGGAATGAGTAAATAGGCACTATAACCTATTTCTCAATTGAATTAAATCCGAGCAGCCTCATATTTTATCTGCTGACTTTGTTTTATTTTTACCACTTCAGCCAAATTTATGAATTTGTAGAGTAGTAAATTTGACCACTTTAAGATTTTGAAACCTGACATTTATGTGTATTATATACTGCATCTGCAATTAAAAAGTGACATTATCTGTCTAACTCCCACTTACAATATTGCTGATCATCCTTTTGCCTGAAATAATACTACAGAATTCAACAAAACAGCATTAACTGTAACAGCATGTAGATTTCGCATGGCCCTGAAATGAAAGCATGACAGATGGATCAGTCTTTAAAACAACTCAAGCCAAGTGATTGAGCCAATGCAGTTAAACAAGTTGCAGTTTTTCACATAAATTAGACTATATCTATTCTGAGACTCGCCAAGTTCCGAGCCCATGATCCAATTATGCAATATATCTGAATTGAGAAAATAAGTAAGAATAGGTCATTCCAGGTGGTATGTACAACAGATGTGAAAAACCACATGGAAAATAAATATCAGCACTGTGTGGTTTAAAACATTTTTTTCAGCATGAAACACGGTAACGGACACATCACTTAGAAATTTGCCACCACCCGGGGTTCTGAGTATAGCTGAACACTTACCTTCATCCCTCACCCATTCTCCTCCCATCTGCATTCTCCAGAATCCCCTCATCTTCCCCTCCCCCCCACCCATCCCGAGTACAAGCCACCAGCCCAAATCAGTACTAGCAGCTCAAATCCTTTCACCATCCACCCAACCTCTGGCCATGAAATCCAGCCATTAAACACTGTTGGTGTTTTAGTTGCCTGTATCTTTGAAGTACTACAATACCAGTTTCAGATTTGGTGCTGCAGTCCCATGTTTCACTCTTCCTCGCCTGGCTATAGCCAGAAGCCATGCCCACTAGTCATCCTCCAACCAACCTCAGAGTTGAACATGGGTATTCACACCCCTATTTTTGAGAATATACGACACCCAGTCGAAATGCAGCCAAGGCCCAGGGCATTTTAGTCAAAATGAGTTTCACAGGGAGTCCAACAAGCAAGGCTGTGGGCTATACCCATCCAGCGCACTCATGCATTGAAATCCTTACGCCTATGTACTGTGCGTGTTCACAATGGAAGCAAAATATCTGAGCATATTATTGATATGTAGGATATAGCACAATCCAACACACAATTCAGCCTTTCCTGTACTCATGTACAGTATGATTTGACTGGATAGCAGGCAAACAATGTTTTTCAGTATTTCGGTGGACGTGACAATAATAAATCAATACCAGGTAAGAAGGTAGGAAAATGATAAATAGCTAGAAGATGTATCAATAGAATTGGCAGAATCCTTTAAATGTCTATATAAAATATAAGAACAACCAAAGAAAGTGCAGGATTATTAAAGTGAAATTCTTTTGACAACGGTAGTTTACCAGAAGGATTTAGACAAGTGCACAGCTCCCTGAAAATGGCAACATAAGTAGATCGGGTGATGAAGTAGACACATGGCATGCTTACCTTAATCGATCAGGTATTACCAATAAAAGTCAGGGGAAAAAGTATCCTGCAGTTTTAGGGGGCATGGTAGTGCAGCGGTAGAGTTGCTGCCCTACAGCGGGTGCTGACTGTACGGAGATTGTATGTTCTCCTTGTGACCGTGTGGGTTTTCTCCGGTTGCTCTGCTTTCCTCCCACATTCCAAAGATGTACAGGTTTGTAGGTTAATCTGCTTTGGTAAAATTCTAAATTGTCCCTAGTGTGTAGGGTAGTGCTAGTGTACGGGGATCGCTGTTCGGCGAGGACTCGGTGGGCGAAGGGCCTGTTTCCATGCTGTATCTCTAAAACAAAAAACTAAAGCTGCATAAAACTGGTTATGCCACATCTGGTGTATTTGATGCAATTATAGTTGCTGCATTACAGGAAACGTGTGTAGGATTTAGAGGGGGTACAGAAAAGGTTCACCAGGATGTTGCCTGGATTAGAGAATATATGCTCCAAGGAACGGTCAGACATATCTAGATCATTTTCTCTCAAAGACTGAGACTGATTGAAGTAAATAAAATTATGAAAGGGTATAGATAGCATAGGTAGTCAGAGTCTTTCTACCAGGGTAGAAATGTCAAATACTTGAGGACACAACTATAAGTTGTGGGGGAGGAAATTTAAAGAAAATTTACGTCAAGCTTTTAAAGGGAGCTAGGTGCCTGGAATGTGCTGCCAGGGATAGTGGTGGAAGCAGATATGATGGCAACATTTAATTGGCATTTGGACAGACATGTGGACAGGGAGACGAGGGAGAGATATCGACCACGTGCAGGCAGATGTGCAATTTAAATTGGTATTATGGTCAACGTATATATCGTGGCCTGTTCCAATGCTGTACTGTTCTATGTTCCAAGTTTTATGTTCTAAATAAATATTAAATTATGGTGTAACTGGGAATACAGGCATTCTAGAGGAAAAGTCACTTAATTTATTGTGAATGGCACAATTTCCAGATCTTGTTGATATATATTCTAATCTGTTAAAAAAAAATCAGGCAGGTGTTATCAAAGATATCAGCCACAAATTATTGAGTCTTTCCTCTTCTGCAAAATCTCAGTTACCAGCAGACTCGATAATTCTAGTGCACTCCTGCTTAGCGACTAATCATCCATAAGCTGGAACCCATCCAACCATCTGCCAATCAAAAAACACCCCTCACCTGTGTCCACACCTGCCACACTTTGTCCTGCCTCTTCTCTCGTCCACTCTCCTCTTTTTATCCACCACGTGCCCCCCTACAATCAGTCTGAAGAAGGGTCCCGACCTGAAACATCACCTATTCCTTTTCTCCAGAAATGTTGCCTGACCCGCTGAGTTACTCCAACACTTGGTGTCCCAAAGAATATAGCAGAGTTAATGGATTTCTTCTTCATTTTACAGTATTAATGACAATCTGTTTAATGTAATAGGCAGGCACTGCTGCCAAGTCCCTTCTTTGCCTGCTGAAGCAGTTGTTCAGTCGTTCTACATCTGACATAAAACTTTGTCCATATCAATTCCACTTTCCCAAAACTTGGGACAAATCTAGAAAGTTCTGCCTCAAAAGCCTTGCAGAGAAATACAGAGACATTTTTCTCTTGACAGTGGCATCCAATGTACACAACGTAAAATGGCAAAATATGCACTATGTTTAAAGAATTTACAGTCTTTTCTCTTTTTTAACAGTGTACACCAAGTTGTGGAATAGGTTTCCGGCACCGTATTGTACTTTGCAAGAGCAGTGATTATTCAGTGACATATCCAGCTTCACGTTGCTCTGTGAACTCCAAACCTCCCATCCGAATGCGATGTACTTTACAGCGATGTCCACCACCTCGCTGGGTAGCAGGAGAATGGAGCCCGGTAATCAGTAGTGATGCATATTTGTTGTTTCACTCGGAGAAGTGCGATTGGACTGGTTACAAATCCAGATTTGAGTCGACTGAAGATATGAGGCCCCATACAGTAACAGATTTCATAGAAGTTTGGGTTCAAGTTTAAAGTTAGTTGTTGAAAATTGATTGTCAAAAATTCCAATATTAAATGGCTATCAATTTAAAAATAATGATAAATGCTTGCAAGAACCCATCAAGTAAGTCATTAGAGACAAAATGTATTAAGATTATTCCAGAGTTATTTGGGTGCTGTCATTGGAAATGCGATGTACTTCAAAAATTAGCTTTGGGACTATTTTTATATCTCTTAGTATTCTTAATTTTTTATTCCTTTTTTTATGCAACTCTGAAGTTCACTTTACAGCTTATAAAATATTTATTTTGGCAGTCATGATGGATTTTTCTTCAATGTGATTGCCTGGACATTGATTTGATGTCATAGTAAATGCTGTGTTGTTATTTTCAGTTTTGAATAACAATGCAGGAAAGAGCTACATATCTGTGCAAGTTGAAAATGATACTTGACAGAATATCATCGTCAGTTTAGATTGTAAACAATTCTTCAAGATGCCGTTCTTTCCCAGATACTCTGATTAATTGAGAATTTAAATATGAAAACTGCTCCCCCACAAAGTTCTAATCTCCAATTATTTTATTAATCAATTATTTGGCTCCCTGTTTTATGTGCTTGAACTTTAAGATGCAATATGAGAATACAGGTTGCCTTAGTGATTCCTGTTTTCAGGAATGTTCAATGCTCCCTCATCCTCCTCCAGGTGTGCACCTAAGTTTAATTCATAAAGCCTACATTTGATGCACTGATTCTCAGTTCAGCCATTTTAGCTCAACAGGAGAGCAAAACTATCAAAACACAACAACAATGTCGTGGTGATGAAGGAGGTTAATTATGGTAGAGGTGATGAGGAAGATTGAGGAATGTAGAGGCAACAAAGGAGATGGATGAAGGTAGGGTGGTGGATGTTTTAGTAAAGGGCCTGTCCCACTTAGGCGATTTTTTTTTGCCGGCGACTGTCAAAGTCGTAGCAGATCGCCGAACATTTCTTTTACCCGACGACAATGCCGAGTCAGTTCGAGATTACAGCGTCTTCTGAAACATCGCGAAAATTCCCACACTGTCAATGCTTCTCAGGCATCCTAATTTTCGCTGAAATCACTGACAAGTCGGTAAGTACTTGAGAGGTTTGAACTATAACATCTTGTATGGGGAAAACCAAGCTTCACTGTAACAAGGAATAAACTGGATTTACTTCCAGTTTACTAATAGCTGTATTTAAAAAAATAATTTAAAAAGTGGTTCAGTGGATTTTTGTGAAAAGTGCGTGGGCATTCTTTGAAAATGTAAGGGAGATGCATATCTGGTTTCTGGGTTGAATATCTGGGTTTGGAGCCCACTTTAAATGTAATGGCTGAGGCCAAAAACATTGCGAAAATTCCCACGCTTACCTAACCGTCAAACTGTCGCCTCCAATCTACCTGTCAACTGTCCTGACGGAAAATAAATTGGTTAAACACAAGTATTTTATGGTATTTTCAAATGACTTTACTTATTTTAATATTATGTGCTTCTAAATGCATGTAAGAGAACCTATCAAACCTGGGGACAGCATGCAAAAGTGACCTCAATAAGCTACAATGCCTGGCGACAAGCCAGCTGTCACCGAGAGATTTCAAACCGTTTGATTTCTCGGCGACGCGACGCGATCCACTACGATCCACTACGATCTTTGGAAGGCTCCTCACGATCATGCCCGCGACACCCCAGCGAACGTTCGGCGACAGCCTAGTTGCCAGCAGTCACCTTAAAATCGCCTAAGTGGGACAGGCCTTTAAGGCTTTCGATAGGTCCCTCGTGGTAGGCTGATCCAGAAGATTAAGATGCACGGGATTCACGGTGACTTGGTTGAATGGATTCAGAACAGGATTGTGGAGCGAGGAAGGCTGTCAAATGATATAGCGGGTTGTAGATCAGCTGCAGAAATGGGCGGAGAAATGGCAGATGGAGTTTAACCCGAGCAAGTGTGAGTTACTGCACTTTGGGAGTTTGAATGTAGGGGGAGAATATATGGCAAGACCATGGTGTTAATGGCAAGACCCTTAACAGCATTGGTGTGCAGAGATATCTTGGCGTCCAAGTTCATAGCTCACTGAAGGTGGTAGCATGTAAATAGGGTGGTAAAGAAGGCGTATGGTATACTTGCCTGCATTGCTCGGGGAATCGAATATAAGAGTCAGGAAATCATGATGCGGCTCTATAAGGCTTTGGTTAGGCCACATTTGTAGGATGCATGCTTTCTGATTGCCCCATCACAGGAAGGGTGTGGAGGCTCTGGAGAGGGTGCAAAGGATTACCAGAATCCTGCCTGGATGAGAGAGCATTATTTGTAAGGAGAGGTTGAACATACTTGGATTGTTAAGGATTAACTTGACATCATGTTCAGCATGAACATTGTGGTCCGATGGGCCTATTCATATTCTACGTTCTAAAATTAAGTTTTTAAATTTAAAACAATGCCAACAATAAGATAAACCTATTCCCACAATTTTCTGGCTGCACGATTTGTCCACAACCTCCTCACAGTATTATTGGTTCAAGCTCAGCTCAGCCAATGACACATTCACCTCTCTGCACAAGGTTTTCAAAGCTGGCATTAGATTTAATCTCAAACTAAAAACTAACATGCAGAAATATTCATAAAATATTAAATTGACACAAATGATTTCAAAAGTTTTGAATTATTAAAAAGACTTTAAAAGTTTAATCAAAACTTATCCAGAAACTCCAAGATACAAGATCAGACCAGACTAACATAACAGTATAATATTGGGGTCCTACTTTTTTTGAGTCTCACCTTTTTGGATGAGCTATAAAACTAAGATCCTTTCGACACACTTGTTTTTTTAAAATAAAGGTAGTTCCCCTAATATCTTGTATGATATTCAACTGTTATCTTCTTTGCTGCACTCCGGATTACATAATGTGGACTACATTTTGTAACAACAAAGTGAACATTTCCTAATGACCGACAGTACATCCAGAAGTATGACACTATTGAACAATTGTATTTTTTCTTCCAACTTGCTTGGGATAACATCTGTGACATTTTTTTTCTCTCATCAGTGTTCTATTCAGTGTGGTCTGGGTCAGCAGATGCGGACTGTTCAGTGCTTGTCATACATTGGCCAGCCATCAATGGAATGTCCAGAGTCCCTCAAGCCTGCAGCCATGCAACAGTGTGAAAGCAGATGTGAAGCTCTTCCAACTGAGAATCCAGAAGGTAAAACTATCTTTTTAGTTCTGTTTCATAGTTCTGTATCTATTCTTACAATGATTATACTAGAAAATCTATATTAAATGTTCTGTGGAAGGCAATGCAGATATTAAGTAGCTTGCCTGGAATATCAGCAGAAAATGTTGGCAATATACATCAGGTCATTTAACTTATATGGAAGGGATAGAACTAAGGGGACAGATCAACCTGGAGCAACCTACTCACTAGAATATCTGCACTAACCTGGGCTGGATCTAGAGGGCTATCTCACCAGTCTTCAACATCCTCGGGTCAAATGCTGTGATCCAAATGATGATGGGGCCAAAAGTGTCAAAGTACGGGTATTGGTGAGGACAAAGCTTTCCCTGAATGCTGCCATTAAATCTAATATCAAAGAAAAAACTGACATTCAGAGAAATTTTAAAATTAAGAAATTGCCATCATTAATTTAAACAAATTAAGAAACATAAAATATTTAAATTTTTTAATCAAAACACATAACATGATTACGAATGTTGAACTTAAGCTTTTAATCCCCACCCTGAATTAACAAGGCATCAGGTCTGAGAGGTGGTTCCCAACATAATGCTGGGGATTTCAGCCCCATCATTGGATTCCATAATGCATAAATTTAATACATACTTTGATTTAGCCCGGTGTTTCATATTATTGATGATTCATCAGAATGATAAATGTTGCTTGTGTAAGACATTTATAACATATCTAGAATGAGAAAAAATGAGGAGCGGATGGGAAGAAGTAAAAAGATCTGTAATAGGCTGGAAAGCAAATGATTAAAAGGGAAAATATTGCCAGAGTTTCAAGTAATAACATAATAACTATTATCAACACCCTTGGTCACTCTGTACATCAACATTCATTACCAATTTAGCTTTTGCTGTATATACCCTATTCATATTTGACTTTCTGAATGGAACATTTCGCACTTGAGATTAAATTCTATTTGCCAATACTCTGCCCAACTTTTCAACTGATCTATATTCTGCTATAGCCCTAGACAACCTTCCTTTCTATCCACAAACACCACAATCTCTCTTTGGCTTAATACATGGCTCAGACAATGATATGAATTAACAGTTATAATTCAATGTTCAATAAGTAACTGCAAATTCAAATATAGCTTAATACAAAAAAATGAATAGCATCCCGAATGGAGGAAACAAAACGTGCATTTTAGAAATATAATTTAAGCGAAAGCCCCAGATCTCATGAAAAATTTCCTCAGATGAACCAATTACTTATTAAGGCAATGTCTTGTTACATTTGCACTCTATATCACTTTAGGTTACATTTCATTCCAAATATTCTCCACTGCTGATGTTTGTCACCTGTTGCATAATGTCAGATTTATCTAAATGAACTAGTCCCATTCTGCATGAGAAAAATAATTACAATAACATCACTGTTTCTTCTGAACATTTTTAGTCAAAGTACCTCTTGAAACAGTGAAGTCTGATCTGCTTTGCTTTTCTCCCACAGAATGCAAGGATGTGAATAAAGTGGCTTATTGCCCACTGGTGCTAAAATTTAAATTTTGTGTTAGGCCTTACTTCAGGCAAATGTGTTGTAAAACTTGCCAAGGACATTGATCTTCAGGAACCGCTTCAAATGAACAAAGTGTTTTACCGAGCAGTATGGACCAAATTATGAAACTTTGTATTCATTAAAAAGGAGAGAAAAAAAAGTTAACCAGCTAATGATATGAACCAAGAAACTCCAAATGCATCATCGTAAGTCTGATCTCTAACACTCCTTATGGGTTTGTCGTACAACAGCCAACTGTGACCATGATTTATTTACAGCTAGGTTTATGGACCTCGTCATTCCAGTCCTAATGTTGCCTTCAAACAGCATCACTGTAGACTAATGCACAAAGCTACAAACTATGCTATCACCCACTTCCTTTGTGAAGTTGTTCAGCTTTTTTTTTTAACAATTTCATCATCAGAACAAGAGCTGATTGCTCAAAAATAATCTTGCCTCAGTTTTTTGGTTGACAACATACCTATATAATGAGAGTGCTGCTTAGCTATTAACTTGTTCACAAAGGGAATATTTATCAAATTTTGTAACAGTGTTTCAGTAATGAACTTTGTGAAAGGTATACTGTACAGTACCTCCATTCTTTATCCATAGAGGTGCTATTTAAGATTTGCCAAACAGCTACAGCATTATAATCCCCATGAGCCTTGGGTGCTAACCAGTTGCTTTCTGTGCTCTATGTTTTCTAGTTTTTCCACCAGTGAATGAAGCTAACTTCAGTGTGGGACTATTAATCTAGACAGTGGTAATTTTTATTCTGGGTTGCACTACTGAAACAGTCATTAATAAAACATCTAATAGAACTAGCACAATGTAAATCAATATTAATAGACTGAAAAAAAATGACTGTGAAGTCCAAGCTGCTCACAGATGTTTCTGTTTATTAGTTCAAATTGCTATATATTTATGGATTCTTAAATGTTGTTCACAAATTATGTTGTTCACAAATTATGGAGTCACTGAATGATTACATCTGGTGTTCTACTGACTGGACAGAAAGATTGTCAAATGAGCAACTTTGCAACTAACCAGCTGCTGAAGTAGAATCTCTAGTCTTATTCATTATTGCCTCTGTTAACATCTTAGAGAAGATTGAGATTAAAATGAAAGTAGTTTAAAGTAGAATTAGTGTTTTCCTTAGCAATGATTCTCAAAAGATTGTTATTTGCAAAATTGCACTGCCTATCCATTTTATACAAATTGCCAACTTCTTTATCATCCTACATTGGAATATAATGTGAGAAATTTCTAATTGGCTGTGGAGAAGAAGTCTGCTGTTCCATGTCCACTTCACATACAATGCCAATGAAACATGGTTGACTCTCAATTCCCATCAGAAATGGCCCTGTGAGTCAGTTATGTCAAGAATCAGTATCTCAAAGGGAATATCTTCATGACAAGGAGTGTAACAGTTCAAAACGGTGCCACACTGCCAGCATCTCAGCTTTGGTCAGCTGTGAAATGAGTTAATTGGTGATGTGAATGAACCAACCATCTCTGATGGAGAATTATAACATTAGCAATATATACCAATAGCCTCGAGTCTTTGTCAAAACAGAATTCAATTCCTGCTGTACACTATGCAATGCAATACAAAATCCAAGGTTGAAGTCATCAATGGTGTAAAAAAATGTAGACCAAGATGGAGCTTCTGCATCTAGTGCCACCTCTCTGTTTCAAATATAGAGGTATCGGATACTTGCCACGCATAGACGTTTCCAGATTCTCGATAATACAAACCAGTAGGTGGGCACCAACCCCTATCAGTCCACTTTCCATGAGAATCGGCTTGTTCTGCCCCTTTCGGGCACAACCCCACCATCTGTTGGGTGATGCAGACCCAGCATCCTCTGCACTTCTGTAACTTTATGGGTGACTTGTTTGCATGCCAGATCTGAACAAACCATATTTACAGTCTGTATAAACTGCTGGACATAGCTTGTGTCCATTAACATTGACTACAGACTTGGTATCATCTCCAATCAGTGGCTCTGTAAATACAAATTCTTTCCCTTTATTTCCAACCTTGGGATATGGGCATCATCGCAACACCAGATATTTATTTCCTTTCCCTGTTGTCTGTGAGGAAGTAATGGTGGGTTATAGCCCAGTACTGCTGCAGGTGTTTTGCAATGCTCTTGGTTAACAAGTTCCAGGATGTTCACCAACAAATTATGACAAAGTCAGGATGGTCCATGTTGTGGAGGGGAAGTAGGAGATGATGCTGTATACAAGCAGATTCTTAGTGACAGTGGGATGAGAGGTAGGTTGAGGGTGGATGGTACAGAGTGCATTGGGGCAGGGGCTAGGTTTGTAAGAGGTGATGGAACTGGGAGGGATAGTGGGGCAGTGGATTCCTCACATGCCTGGAAGGCTGGTCCAATGAATCATGCTTGGCTTCTGCAATACGATGATGCACGTTGCACCAGCTAGTGGAGATAATGTGTGTTGAAGATGGATTTTGTATGTTCTTCTGCATCTGGTTTCCCTGTCAAAGGAAGGATATATTCGCAATAGAGGTTGCCATAGCGATTGACCAAATTGATTCCTGGGGGTGGGGGAGGGTATGAGCAGTGGTGGTGGTGGTTGCCTTATGATTAAATATACTGGGTCTACACTCCCTGGAGATTTGAAGAATGGGAGATGCTCTCATTAAAACAAAAGACACCCTTACTGGGCTCAGGAGGGTAGACATAGAGCTGATGTTTTCCTGAACAAAAGTTTCAAGAACCAAAGGAGTCAAAATCTCAATGAGAAGTTAGCTATTCTAGACCAAGATGAAAACAATTTGAAGGGGAGTGGGGAAATGTTTGGAATTCTCTGCCCAGGAGGGGTGTGCAGGCTCGGAGACTGAGTATATTCAGGTAAGTGTCTGGTAGATTTTTGGATGTTAAAGTAATCAAGGGATGGGGAATTAGTGCTGAAAAGTGGCACACACATTAACGATCTTATTAAATGGCAGAGCAGACCTGAGGAGGGAGATGCTGCTGTTATTTCTGGTGTCATTGTGCAGCTATTTGGACAAATGGAGATTATTTTTGATTGTGTCTTGTGAGTGACGATGTTTTGGTAGTTCAAGAAGTGAGACAAAATACCTGTCCTGTTTCAGCAACCAGAGTATTTATGTGGCTGATATTCAAGGTGATGGAGAGGTGGCTGTGCTTGCCTCCAATTCCTAATTTTTCTGAGTTCCCATGAATGCGTGCAAAACGTTCTGAGAGAAACCCTGGCCCCATTGCATGCCGTTTAAATGCAGAACATGACTGATTTTATTCTGGCCTGTCAAGTGCTGTATGGGCCGAGTTTCCTTTGCATCTAATGTTATCATTATTTGGCCTAGATTGAAATCTTTGCTGAATCCAGGTGCCAACCCAAACTGAATCCAAACATTCTTCTGCAACATGTTACCAATTATTTGAGTCGTTTCTCAGTGAAAACATGACAGTAATCACTGTCACTGCTGACAAGGAGTAACTCTCTGTTCAGTCAGTGACACAGTAACTAATCTGCCTTCTAGGTGTCATTGATTTGCATCTAGTCTTGCTGCACAGGTGAAAGGGACAAGTATTATGTAACCCAGTGAGCCTGTTTACAATATCTATACCCTATGGTTTACATACAGTTGACTTCAGTCTTCCACACTCAGAATTGTGTCAGCGGTTGCCTGCACTGTATGCCAGAATTTCTGATACAACAGAGATTTTTTTTTGAGGTGGACTCCAAGGCTGATCTATTTTAATTACAGAATAGGCTTGTATGATTCAATTGGTACCCAGCCGTAGTTTTACCTGTATAGAGGTGGCAGCTCACATCTGCGGTAATTGTGGCAATGGTCAATGGCCTCATCATCCCTGGATGAAGGGAGCAGTGTAATATTCAGTTACATCTTCTAGTTGCATCAATGAATGTTGTGTAAGAATAGAAATGTGCTTAGCTACAATGGTTTTCGAGACTGCGAAAACTGCTGACATTCGCTGTGCTTACCAGTGAGCCACTGAACCCCAGGGAATAATATCCCAGAAAACGTTTAAAGGTCATGAAAAATGAGAGCAAGCCGAAAACAAAAGTTAAGCAAATATAAACACAAAAAGCTGGAGTAACTCGGCGTGTCAGACAGCATCTCTGGAGAAAAGGAATAGGTGACGTTTCAGATCGAAACCCGGATTTTGGCAGGTAAAACACAAAGTTTAACTTTGGTACTAACTTCTACTGCACTCACTTCCCAATATTCCATTTCAATGACTTCATTGGTTAGAAAGGAAGTATGGCAAATGGTTGAAGTTGTCTTATTAAATTAGCATTCACAGTCAAAGATTAATTTATACTCTAGCATCTTTAATTTCTGTAATAATTTCTGTAAATTACAGCATAATTTAAATAACAAAAACTACATTTAAAAAGACTAAAAATGTGTCATATTTCACAAACAAGGTCAGTTTAAACATTGCACAATATGCTTCTCAGTCCAAAAGAGAGGCTTGTACCACTGTAATAACTAACCATTGTTACAAACATCATATTCCATGAAGTAATGCAGGAGAGACTTCAATTACCTCTTGTATTTCAGATTACCTTCAAAATGTGCTTTGGTCTGTCATTTTCATGTCTTAATAAAATAAATGACAGTATTCATACATAGAGCTTGCATTCATTATCTTAAATTATGCAAGATAATATTTGACTGGATTACTGTCTCACTTTTATGTGTCCAGTCTTTAAATCGCACCATCAGTTTGATATATGACGTTGTGCTTTGTTGTATATTGAAAACGTTAAGCATAACCCATTAAAATTTAGTCCCACAGTGTCAAGTTCCTGCAGGGACTTTATGTTTAAAAACTTCATACTTACCTTTCATTTGCCTATGTTGTTTCTTCAAAGGAGTTTAAATACTAATTTTACAGCTTGTCAACAGCTGTCCTCAAAACATTCTGTGGTTCTAGAAACTAATGTAGTCCACTTGCCTTCTCAATGAATATCCCAGAGTCATCAGTTGTCTGCCACCAGTGCAGTTGCACAGGTTCATCAGTTCCATCTACTTGAATGGAATCATGGGGCCAGGGGAGAGTCTTACACCATCTCAATAAACCGCAGAGGTCTGCAGAGTTGTCATAACTCCAAAACACGTTTGAGACTGCATTGTTTCAGGACACATGGAAATATGGGCTAGTTAGGACTACAAGACATATATATGGCAGGAAACATCCTTGAGAAGTGGCAAGGATCTGGGCCAAACATTGTCCACCTTTCCATGTTAGTTTACAAGTAGCAGACTCAACTGAGGGAATGTCCATTGAAAAGGAAGCCTCATTGCTCTGAAAATGTAGGAACAGGTGAAGGAGTCATCTCTCAAAGTAACTAAGTTTAGCAATTCAGGCATCAAACCACTCCTCGGAAACCTCTAGAAAGCAAGAGAATGCAAGCAGCCTTCAGCTTGCAGAGGTAGCACCTCCATTTACTGGTGGATCAATGACACTGTCAAAGAATGAAACAATCTATTCGTAAAGCCTGG
Organism: Rhinoraja longicauda; assembly: GCF_053455715.1. Classification (NCBI taxonomy): domain Eukaryota; kingdom Metazoa; phylum Chordata; class Chondrichthyes; order Rajiformes; family Arhynchobatidae; genus Rhinoraja; species Rhinoraja longicauda. The sequence continues at coordinate 18,600,338 of NC_135980.1, read as the reverse complement.
TGCTCCCATGGAAGGCAGCTGACAATCACCTGGGTTGCTTTGTCCACGATAGCAACACAGCAAGGCAAACTAAGATTTGTAAGAGAAGGTCACTGTAAATTGTCTTCAAAGAGGAGGACTTGGAAAAGAAACATGACTGCAAGAAGGACACATTTCCCTCAACAGTGAAATAGATGCAGCTGTACAAGTCACACTTGAATTCATTGGCGGTGTTTCCTCTGAACTGGTGAGTAAAATAGTGTAAGGATTGGTGGTAAAATGTTTAACATGTAACACTTCATGCGGAGCCTGATACAACAATATTTGCCCAAAGGAGTGGTCACAAGTTTTAAACAAAATAGTTGATTGGCAAACATCATTAGATTCTGTAGGTTACAAGTCAAACAAAGATGGAGATCCATTCTTGGGTTGGGATTGACCCCATCAATAACCTGCTGCACTGGTTGCTCGAAGTATTCATGACAAAACTGATGATTTTAGACATTTCGGGCTGTACACACAATCTCTGAGATAAATCCAGGAAATGAATTATTTGATTGTGTGCTGTTTTCCTTTTGACTTTCTTGTAAAAACTTTTAGTTTTTGCACCCTCACAAATAGCTACCTAAATGCATGTTTTTTTTTAATCTAAGTGACTCCATGGAAGTTCATACGGCTCTAGAAGTTAACATCATTACTCCGCATGCCTGTCAAAGACATTTGCATTCTAACTTCATTTTTTCTATGTCAAATATCTGGCATTCCATACCAGCACCATGGGAGTTTCTTTTGTACTGGGGGTGAGCAGTAAATGTGCATTGCCTGGGTCCCTGACAATCCATGAATAAAATTGTTAACAGAAGAGGATAGATCAAGGCAAGGTGAGCCTATCTCTCTTTTAGATGTTCGTATGAGCAATTAAGGACCAACTCTACCACACTACCTTCCTAAATTACACTCTTCCCCACTTGGCTTTAAATAATAATCCAAACTTTCATGAAAAGATGGGTCTCTGCATCAACAAACATTGGTAATAAAGGCAATCCAGGAAATTGATACATTGAAAAATAGGGCACAGAAGGTGACATGGGCTGGTGATAGGCCAAAAGACCAAGAAGTTTTTTGGATACATCAGCTACAGACTAAAAAGTAAATAAGAAGAAAGAAAATCGATTTTTAACAAAAACAATGTGATATCAAAACAAACAGGAAGAAGTTTTATGAATACATAAACAGGAAGGAGGCGGTTAAAGTAAATGTGAAACCTGCAGAGAACAAAGCTGGTGAATTAATAGGAAGAATTGAACTTATGAACAGCAGATATGTTAAATCAATTCTTTGCATCAGTATTTATTTTGAAGGATACAGCAAATAGTAGTGAAGCACCCAGCCCGTCCCTCAGTGGGAATGTACCCCATGGCCCTCCCTCAGTGGGAATCCTTGACTCCTCCCACAGCGGGTGTGTACCACCAGCCCCTCCCTCAGTGAGCAAGTACCACCAGCCCCTCCCACAGTGAGAGTGTACCCCCTGCCCCTCCCTCTATGCCCCTGGCCCTACCCTCAGTGAGAGTATGCCACTAAGCTCCCATTCCAGAGGAAACTGACTGTGGAGTAGGGTTACCAACTGTCCCGTATTTTGTGTCTAAATTGGTTTGTCCTATACGGACCGCCCTTGTCCCGTATTAGGCCCGGGGGACACTGTAGGCCCGGACAGTGTAGGTCTGGACACTAGGCCCGGGGCCGCTGCAGGACCGGACAGTGTAGGTGCCGCCTAATGGAAGTTGCTTAGCCTGGGCAGCCACCATTGGTGGAGCGGGAGCACGTGGCCGCTGGCTGGGTGAGGTCACGTGGGGCGCAGGGCGGTGACATCACCTTGTCCCTTATTTGGGAGTGAGATAGTTATGGAGTAGGTGGGGTGGGGGGGGGGGGGGGGGGGAGAGGAGGGTGAAATCGAACATTCTGACATATTGGATAAGAACAGGGGACTATTTAACTCTTTTTTTCAGGATCTGAGTGTCATGGAGCATTACCAGCATTTATTGCCCACCTGGACTGTCCTTGGGAAGATGGTGTGAGCCACCTGCAGCTGAGTGGCTTACTGAATTAATCAAAGGGGATTGGGATCATATAAAGGCCAGATCAAGTAAGGACAGCAAATTTCTTCTCTTGAAGGACAGTAGTGAATCAGGTAGGTTTTTCCAAATCTAAAAATTTAGCAGTTATTAAATTCAATTTGTGGATATTCCAAGTTCGCAATTAATGACCAAATTTAAATTCCACAGTTCCATAAGTTAACCACTGTGCCACAACCCTTGGGACATCATGGAGTCAGGACATCGGGGGTGGAGGCTGTGCTGTGGATTATCAGGACATGGTGAATGGGAGCAGAAGGGATTGGAAACTTAAACATTGTTGTCGAAGAGGAATGTCAAAATAGGCAGAGTGTGGAGATGTGGTCGACAAATTGTTGGTAGTGCAGAGAGGTGTGGAATCGAGACCAGAAGATCAGACAGGGAGAATGGAAGATGTTGGCGGGCATGAGTCACCTCAGCTTTATGAGCAAGATCCAAACATCTAAGCAGACCATTGAACTGGAAGTCGCTTCATGGAGAGGAGAGATAGAATAACCTGTTTGCCCTATCATGGACATCCCCACCCACCTTCCCTGTAATTTATCAAGCATCTTTTGTCTCCTCCCCAGTTCTGATTAAGTGTCTTCGGCCTGAAACTGTTACTCTGTTTTTCTTCCCCCATATGCAGCTTGACCTACTGAGTATTTCCAGCATTTTCTGTTTTTACTTTGTGTGTGCAGAAAATGTTTCCATTTCTGGGGGAATCTCGAACTGGGGGTCTCTGAATGAAAATAAGAGGTCACCCACTTAAGACTGAGACAAAGTGATTATATTTTCTCTCAGTCATGGGTCTTTGGGTTTCAGCCTTAAAGGACATTCTTTAAACTTTATATTTCTTGTTTTTCAGATTGTGCAGATTGTGTGCATAGATATCAGATTAGTTAATTACTGAAATCAGTCACTTTGTAAAAATGCTAAAATGAAAATATCAAATGTGGATTGAATTAGTCATCTGTGGAGTTTTTTTAAATAATAAAGTATGTCATTTCCCATGAGCTGTACAAACATTTGGACACTTCATCTGGCTGCACACTGCCATATAAGGGCAGAATATACTGACAGCCGCAAAAACAAAGCCTTGCAAAAAATATTTATCACAAGTGAAGTGAGTAGACAAGGTGCATGCCCCTTGTGTGACCTTTGACAGGTTTCTGCCTGATTGAAATTGCTTCTGAACAAAATCCCAGCAAGTCATTTTTTTTAGGTTCTCAGTGGAATTTCATCTCAAATCTTTCATCACACTCTGCTTTTTAAATTCTTCCACAGCCTTGTCCTTTTGTGGTTCTATTATTATCCCAAGCAGATCAACACACTGAGAAATCCTGACCTGAAAGATCACCTGCCGATTCCTCCACAGATGCTGCCTTGTAACCCGCTAAGTTACTGAAGCACATTGTGTTTTGCCCAGGATCCTAGCATCTGCTATTCCTTGGGTCTACGCTGAAATATTTGATGTTTTTAAATGTTTGTCCTCTTCAGTGTTCCCAATTTAAATTACTACGTCATGTAATTTGTTAATCCTTCCCTAATCTTCCGTACACCTTTCCTCCGTTAATGTGTCTAAAGACTCTGTAATCACCTATGTCAATTCTATTAAATAATACATCTGTTAATTACCTCAGATGGTTGTTCACATTGAGAGTATTATGCAAGCATAAACTTTCAGTGACGCAGCAGAGGAGGAGATCATCTGCCTCCCTGTGCCTGAGCCAAATTCTGGAGATTGGGTGACTTGTACATTGCTGTGGCAGACCAATTTATGCAGCACAGTTGACGCACAGGAGATCTTTCCAAGTTGCATCAGCATGCCATTCCGACCATGCAGGTATATTCCAGCCTACTTTATCCCCCTCCTAGTATTGGTTTAACATTGTCACGTGTATCAAAATACGGCGAAAAACTTTGCTATCCAGTCAAATCATACCATACACGAGTACAATCAAGCCATGCACAAACACAAAGATAGTGCAACGGAAAAAATGCCAGAGTGCAGAATGTAGTGTTATCGTGTTGTAGTTACAGGAAAAAGGTGCAAATTAAAAAAGTACAAGGGCTGGATGTGGTCCGTTGGGATATTTTACTACATTTAACTTATGAAAAGACCATTCAGTGGTCTGATAAAAGTGGAAAAGAAGCTATTCCTAAGACTAATGCTTTGTTATCTTCAGCCTGAGGGGAGAAGAGGGAATGACTGAGCTATAAATCTTCGACAAGGTCCCACATAGGAGATTAGTGGGCAAAATTAGAGCACATGGTATTGGGGGTAGGGTACTGACATGGATAGAAAATTGGTTGGTAGACGGAAAGCAAAGAGTGGGGATAAACGGGTCCCTTTCAGAATGGCAGGCAGTGACTAGTGGGGTACGGCAAGGCTTGGTGCTGGGACCGCAGTTATTTACAATATACATTAATGACTTGGATGAAGGGATTAAAAGTACCATTAGCAAATTTGCAGATGACGCAAAGCTGGGTGGTTGTGTGAACTGTGAGGAAGATGCTATGGGGTTGCAGGGTGACTTGGACAGGTTGTGTGAGTGGGCAGATGCAGTTTAATGTGGATAAGTGTGAGGTTATCCACTTTGGTGGTAAGAATAGGAAGGCAGATTATTATCTGAATGGTGTCAAGTTAGGAAAAGGGGACGTAGAACGTGATCAGGGTGTCCTAGTGCATCAGTCACTGAAAGGAAGCATGCAGGTACAGCAGGCAGTGAAGAAAGTACCATTAGCAAATTTGCAGATGATACTAAGCTGGGGGGTAGTGTGAATTGTGAGGATGATGCAATAAGGCTGCAGGGTGACTTGGACAGGTTGTGTGAGTGGGCGGATACATGGCAGATGCAGTTTAATGTAGATAAGTGTGAGGTTATTCACTTTGGAAGTAAGAATAGAAAGGCAGATTATTATCTGAATGGTGTCAAGTTAGGAAGAGGGGATGTTCAACGAGATCTGGGTGTCCTAGTGCATCAGTCACTGAAAGGAAGCATGCAGGTACAGCAGGCAGTGAAGAAAGCCAATGGAATGTTGGCCTTCGTAACAAGAGGAGTTGAGTATAGGAGCAAAGAGGTCCTTCTACAGTTGTACCGGGCCCTGGTGAGACCGCACCTGGAGTACTGTGTGCAGTTTTGGTCTCCAAATTTGAGGAAGGATATTCTTGCTATTGAGGGCGTGCAGCGTAGGTTCACTAGGTTAATTCCCGGAATGGCGGGACTGTCGTATGTTGAAAGGCTGGAGCAATTAGGCTTGTATACACTGGAATTTAGAAGGATGAGGGGGGATCTTATTGAAACATATAAGATAATTAGGGGATTGGACACATTAGAGGCAGGAAACATGTTCCCAATGTTGGGGGAGTCCAGAACAAGGGGCCACAGTTTAAGAATAAGGGGTAGGCCATTTAGAACGGAGATGAGGAAGAACTTTTTCAGTCAGAGAGTGGTGAAGGTGTGGAATTCTCTGCCTCAGAAGGCAGTGGAGGCCAGTTCGTTGGATGCTTTCAAGAGAGAGCTGGATAGAGCTCTTAAGGATAGCGGAGTGAGGGGGTATGGGGAGAAGGCAGGAACGGGGTACTGATTGAGCGTGATCAGCCATGATCGCATTGAATGGCGGTGCTGGCTCGAAGGGCTGAATGGCCTACTCCTGCACCTATTGTCTATTGAAAGCCAATGGAATGTTGGCCTTCATAACAAGAGGAGTTGAGTATAGGAGCAAAGAGGTCCTTCTGCAGTTGTACAGGGCCCTAGTGAGACTGCACCTGGAGTACTACATGCAGTTTTGGTCTCCAAATTTGAGGAAGGATATTCTTGCTATTGAGGGCGTGCAGCGTAAGTTCACTAGGTTAATTCCCGGAATGACGGGACTGTCATATGTTGCAAGACTGGAGCGACCAGGCTTGTATACACTGGAATTTAGAAGGATGAGAGGGGTCTTATTGAAACATATAAGATTATTAAGGGGTTGGACACGTTAGAGGCAGAAAACATGTTCCCAATATTGGGGGAGTCCAGAACCAGGAGCCACAGTTTAAGAATAAGGGGCAGGCCATTTAGAATGGGGATGAGGAAAAACTTTTCCAGTCAGAGAGTTGTAAATCTGTGGAATTCTCTGCCTCAGAAGGCAGTGTAGGCCAATTCTCTGAATGCATTCAAGAGAGAGCTAGCTAAAGCTCTTAAGGATAGCGGAGTCAGGGGGTATGGGGAGAACGCAGGAACGGGGTACTGTTTGAGAATGATCAGCCATGATCACGTTGAATGGTGGTGCTGGCTCAAAGGGCCGAATGGCCTACTCCACCTATTGTCTATTGCAACCAGTCAATATACTCTCTACTGTACACTTAATAATAATAATAATAATAATGCATTACATTTATATAGCGCTTTTCATACACTCAAAAGACGCTTTACAGGGATTTAAAGAACATAGGGAAGTGAATAAATAGATAAATAAGTAAACGAACAGACAAAGGAGACAGAAGGTGAGGTGACCTTCAGTGGTTGAAGGCAGTACTGAACAGGTGAGACTTCAGTGATGTTTTGAATGTGGTGAGTGAGGAGGAGTTTCTGACGGTTTGGGGTAGTGAGTTCCATAGGGTGGGAGAATCCTCTCTGACGTTACAAATCTCCGCAATGTTTTCAGGAAATAGAGGCGTTGATGGGCTTTCTTTATAATTGTATCAGTGTGCTGGGTCCAGGAAAGATCTTCAGAAATATGCACGCCCAGGAATTTGAAACTTTTGACTCTCCACCATCGTCCCTTCGATATAGACAGGTTTGTGGGTCCTCATCCTTCCTCTTCCAATGTCCGCAATCAGTTCCTTGGTCTTACTGACATTGAGAGTCTAGTTGTGTTGGCAAAATAGAAAATGCTAGATCCAGTCAATAGATCAGGCAGCATCTGTTAAGAAAGGCCACCGATGTGCTGTGTTCTCTGAACAACATTCTTATAGCAATGCTAATGCTATCAAAAGCAGCTCAACGATAATCACCTTCCCGCTTGCACTGGACCTTTGTATTTAACAGCCACAGGTGCATTCATTCAATAACTTTATCATCCGTGTTGGTCATGAACAGAAAAGGGGTTAACATAAAGGCTGTCTTTCTCACAGTGATCATTCATGCTACCGTTCCATCACTGTGGATTTCCTGTACAGAATCATGTGGGCCAATACAACCTACCCAGAAACAGCCACAACGTCTTCATTTATGTCTCTGACTGCAAAACACTGAGGTACATTGAGGCTTGATCCTGCAACCACTCTAAAGCTAGTAACAACTCAGCAGTGTGACCTAAAGCACTGTCTTATATTGTGTGCAGAGTCCGTGTCTGCAATGCAAATTCGCTGAAGGTTTTGAGGAAGTTGCTTGTTTGCCTAAACTTTCAGAAGGTCTTCAATGAATCATGTAAAGTGACTACACAGAACAGAAACTTATGATATCACTAGGAACTTCGTAATCAGTACCAATTTGCACAGACAAAGTTTCAGTTAACAAATGATGTTCAGTCTTGTGACTACGTTAAATGGAATCTGAACATCTTCAGCAAAACCAGCATGTATTACTGCTGTCAAATGTGTTCTGGAAGGTTCCACCACAGCTAGGGTGTGATAGCCAACTAGTTCTTCAGCTCCAAGTGACGTGTGGAGAGTTCCCAAGCTCTGGTCGTGGTCTTGTTACTGTTCACCATCCTCCATAATAATAACAAGGCTGGGGCATGCAGCACAGATTTAGAGGTGTTTACCGAGAATAACTGAATATTTGTATATTCCTGTTTCTTGGCTATTTATTTATTGTGTTGTTGCATGTAATGTGCCCATAAAGCTGCAGCAAGTAAGAATGCCATTGTTCTGGTCCCAGTACATGTGACAATTAAACATTCTTGACTCTTAAAGTTGATCATAAGTGGACCGAGAAAATAAATCAACAATAATAATTAATAATAATTAATATGTCATGGCAAGTAACTGCAGATGCTGGTTTACCAAAGAAAGACACAAAGTGCTGGAGCAAGTCAGCGGTCAGGCAACATCTATGGAGAACATGGATTGGTGTTTTTAAAGAATCTTGTTTTATTTAATTGAAACATCTTTGGCAACGAAAGGCATTCGTTCTTCTATTTTCGCTGTTTACGTCGTCTTATTTCTGAGCCCGTCTATTCCACCTTCCAGTAGCAGCAGGTTTATATGGAACTAGACCAAGTTGGGCCCAAACCTCTCCAGCATTGGTGCAGCACCCTCTCCCTCTCCCCCTCTCCCTCCACCCCTCTCCCTCCACCCCTCTCCCTCCACCCCTCTCCCTCCACCTCCCTCCCTAGGAGATAGATTTAAATTTAAAATGTGAATAACTTTAAAAATATAACACCAATTTCAATGAAACTTCTTCCATTAGCACCAAAGGAACGACGGTGAGTAAGGTGGGCATAAAATTGTTGCGCTATGGTGTACTGTTTTGGCTGTAGTTCAGGGACAAACAAACAAACGAGTTTTACTATATAGAAGATGGGAAGAAGCAGTTTAATCAATGCTGATATTTCCAACACTCCCAGCAGAGGGCGATGAAGCCCACACTTGAATTCACACCGTAGTCTTCAACATCAGTGTGGAGCAGTGGGAACTGATGTTCCAGATACAGATTTAATCAAGACTGCACCTGATCCGCGCCTAATGCAGACAGTCTCACTTTGTCTTAGTGGTCGGTTTGGGCAAATGCATTCATAGTTCTGAAATTAACAGCGTGACATATATTAACCTATTCCAAGCAACAGTGTACAAACTTTAATTTGTATCCAGGTGAACATCTCTTACAGAGCAATAAGGTACATTAGAAAACATAGACAAAGAAAACATAGAAAATATGTGCAGGAGGAGGCCATTTGGCCCTTCGAGCCAGCACTGCCATTCATTGTGATCATGGCTGATCATCCACAATCAGTAACCTGTGCCTGCCTTCTCCCCATATCCCTTGATTCCACGAGCCCCTAGAGCTCTATCTAACTCTCTTAAATTCAACCAGTGAATTGGCCTCCACTGCCTTCTGTGGCAGAGAATTCCACAAATTCACAACCCTCTGGGTGAAAAAGTTTCTTCTCACCTCAGTTTTAAATGGCCTCCCCTTTATTCTTAGACTGTGTGTGGCCCCTGGTTCTGGACTCCCCCAACTTTGGGAACATTTTTCCTGCATCTAGCTTGTCCAGTCCTTTTATAATTTTATACGTCTCTATAAGATCCCTTCTCGTCCTTCTAAACTCCACTGTCACATTTTGCATAGTAATCTTTTTATGCTTCCTAATCCATTCACCTGTCCACTGGAAAGATCCGGAGAGCTCGTCCACCACTGATTCATCTCTTCAACACTCTCCCAGAATTGTACTCCACACATTCACTACTGTTTTGCAGAAAGAAAATCTTTATCAATTCCAAGAATAGTTTTATTCAATAGACAATAGGTGCAGGAGTAGGCCATTCGGCCCTTTAAGCCAGCACCGCCATTAAATTTGATCATGGCTGATCATTCTCAATCAGTACCCCATTCCTGCCTTCTCCCCCTACCAATCCCTTAATAATCTTATATGTTTCAATAAGATCCTCTCTCATTCTTCTAAATTCCAGTGTATACAAGCCTAGTCACTCCAGTCTTTCAACATACGACAGTCCCGCCATTCCGGGAATTAACCTAGTAAACCTAGGGTGCGGTCCCAGCATCGAGCCTTGCGGTACCCCACTAGTCACTGCCTGCCATTCTGAAAGGGACCCGTTTATCCCCACTCTTTGCTTTCTGTCTGTCAACCAATTTTCTACCAATAGCAAGAATATCCTTCCTCAAATTTGGAGACCTAAACTGCACACAGTACTCCAGGTGCGGTCTCACTAGGGCCCTGTACAGCTACAGAAGGACCTCCTTGCACCTATGCGCAACTCCTCATGTTATGAATGCCAACATTCCATTGGCTTTCTTCACTGCCTGCTGTACCTGCATGCTTCTTTTCAGTGACTGATGCATTAGGACACCCAGATCTCATTGCACGTCCCCTTTTCCTAACTTGACACCTTTCAGATAATAATCTGCCTTCCTATTCTTACCACCAAAGTAAGAATAGGAAGGCAGATTATTATCTGAATGTGGATTATTATCTGAATAGCCTCACACTTATCCACATTAAACTGCATCTGCCATGCATCCGCCCACTCTCAAAACCTGTCCAAGTCACCCTGCAACCTCATAGCATCTTCCTCACAGTTCACACTACCACCCAGCTTTGTATCATCTGTAAATTTGCTAATGGTACTTTTAATCCCTTCATCCAAGTTATTCATGTATATTGTAAATAGCTGCGGTCCCAGCACCGAGCCTTGCGGTACCCCACTAGTCACTGCCTGCCATTCTGAAAGGGACCCATTTATCCCCACTCTTTGCTTTCTGTCTGTCAACCAATTTTCTATCCATGTCAGTACTCTACCCCCAATACCATGTGCTCTAATTTTGCCAACTAATCTCCCACGTGGGACCTTGTCAAACGCTTTCTGAAAGTCGAGGTACACCACATCCACCGGCTCTCCCCTGTTAATTTTCCCAGTTACATCCTCAAAAAATTTCAGAAGATTAGTCAAGCATGATTTCCCCTTCGTAAATCCATGTTGACTCGGAACGATCCTGTTACTGCTATCCAAATGCTCTGCAATTTCGTCTTTTATAATTGACTCCAGCATCTTCCCCACCACTGATGTCAGACTAACTGGTCTATAATTTCCTGTTTTCTCTCTCCCTCCTTTCTTAAAAAGTGGGATAACATTAGCTACCCTCCAATCCACAGGAACTGATCCTGAATCTATAGAACATTGGAAAATGATCACCAATGCATCCACAATTTCTAGAGCCACCTCGTTAAGTACTCTGGGATGCAGACCATCCGGCCCTGGGGATTTATCAGCCTTCAGTCCCATCAGTCTACCCAACACCATTTCCTGCCTAATGTGGATTTCCTTCAGTTCCTCTGTCATCCTAGGATCTCTGGCCACTTGAACATCTGGGAGATTGTTTGTATCTTCCTTAGTGAAAACAGATCCAAAGTACCGGTTCAACTCGTCTGCCATTTCCCTTATTCCCCATAATAAATCCCCCTGCTTCTGCTTCAAGGGACCCACATTTGCCTTGACTGTTTTTTTCCTCTTCACATACCTAAAAAAGCTTTTACTACCCTCCTTTATATTATTGGCTAGCTTACCCTCGTACCTCATCTTTGCTCCCCGTATTGCCTTTTTAGTTCTGTTGCTCTTTAAAAGAGTCCCAATCCTCTGGTTTCCCACTCTTCTTTGCTATGTTGTACTTCTCTTTTATTTTTATTTTGTCCTTGACTTCCCTTGTCAGCCACGGGTGCCTCTTACTCCCCTTAGAATCTTTCCTCCTCTTTGGGATAAATTGATCCTGCAACTTCTGCATTATTCCCAGGAATACCTGCCATTGCTGTTCCACCGTCTTCCCTGCTCGGGCCTCCTTCCCGTCAAATCTGGCCAGCTCCTGCCTCATGCCTCTGTAATCGCCTTTGCTATACTGTAATACTGACACTTCCGATTTTCCCTTCTCCCTCTCAATTTGGAGAGTAAAACTTATATTGTGATCACTGCCTCCTAATGGCTCTTTTATTCGTTTAAACCCATGTTATTTTAACATCAACAGTTCAATTAAAAATAGTATTACAATTTTAGTTCCCATCCTCTTAATAATCTGTAAGATTCTGTCCTAAATTTGTTTTTCTAAACAGCATCTAATGGATTCCAGAGACGAAAGGGACTGCAGATGCTGAATCTTGAGCAAACAAAACAAAGTGCTGGAGGAACTCAGCGGGTCTGACAATATCTGCGGAGGGTAAGGGCATAGCTGCTGCCTAGCCCGCTGTTCTTCCACCACGTTGTTCTTTAGCTAATGGACTACAACTTGCCAGGACTACAGTATTTAACAGCCGTTGCTGTTGGCTTGACTAACTGGCACAACAAGTGTTAAAGTTAGGGTTTGGCCTCGCACATTGAAGTTGCTGGTCCATCGCGGTGTAGTGAGGTCGTTGAGCCGGTGACCAGGCGAACAGTGAGCTGAGAGCGAGGGTGGAGGTGGCTGTTTGTCCCATGACACAGTTGGAATACAGGAGGGAAAGAAGGGAGGAAACGTTTTAAGAAATAAAATTAGGGGGGGTTTTAAAATCCAAATTAAACTAAAATCGGAACGGATAAAAGCTCACATCTTTCGTGTCTATTTTTGACACCAGGAAAACAGTTCTTGTGAAAAGGATATTTACATTGAAATGGAGGACTTTCGGTGGTGAGATTAGCAAGCAGGACGTTTGAAGAACTGTGAGCCAAAACGGGGAACTGATGAGCTGAGATTAAAGCCACGGTCAAGCAGAATTCTTCCCAACATTGGAACTCGGACCCTGCTGCAACACTCCCACATCGCCAGGGTGGAGAGGGGGGTGGAATGAGTACCAGAACCATGCGGAAAACCAAATGAAACATGTTCAGTGGGAAGCTAATCATTAGAAGGACAGCGACCCAGGCCAGAGGAGAAAGGGGAAAACACTAACACAATAGACAATAGGTGCAGGAAGGGGCCATTCGGCCCTTCGAGCCAGCACCGCCATTCAATGTGATCATGGCTCATCATTCTCAATCAGTACCCCGTTCCTGCCTTCTCTCCATACCCCCTGACTCAGCTATCCTTAAGAGCTCTATCCAGCTCTCTCTTGAATGCATTCAGAGAATTGGCCTCCACTGCCTTCTGAGGCAGAGAATTTCACAGATTCACAACTCTCTGACTGGAAAAGTTTTTCCTCATCTCAGTTCTAAATGGCCTACACCTTATTCTTAAACTGTGGCCCCTTGTTCTGGACTTCCCCCAACATTGGGAACATGTTTCCTGCCTCTAACGTGTCCAATCCCTTAATAATCTAATACGTTTCGATAAGATCTCCTCTCATCCTTCTAAATTCCAGTGTATACAAGCCTAGTCGCTCCGGTCTTTCAACATATGACAGTCCCGCCATTCCGGGAATTAACCTAGTAAACCTACGCTGCAGGCCCTCAATAGCAAGAATATCCTTGCTCAAATTTGGAGACCAAAACTGCACACAGTACTCCAGGTGCGGTCTCACTAGGGCTCTGTACAACTGCAGAAGGACCTCTTTGCTCCTATACTCAACTCCGGTTGAGAGGGTTACAGTTCAGAGGATAGAGCATTCCAAAGTAGGACGTTGTGGTGACTGTGCTGCTCAGACCAAAACTGTAAAAAGGATATAGATCCTTCTTCAGACCCGAAACGTGAAACGTAGCTCCAACTACATTCTATCTCTGTCCCGCCCACTCCCCTGACATCAATCTGAAGCAGGGTCTCGACCCGAAACGTCACCCTTTCCTTCTCTCCAGAGATGCTGCCTGTCCCGCTGAGTTACTCCAGCATTTTGTGTCCACCTTCGATTTAAACCAGCATCTGCAGTTCTTTCATACACATCTGTAGTTCCTTCCTACACAAAAGGAGAAAACAAGCAAGGAGGGTGCCGCAACTGTGGATGAGATTGACCAAGGCAGCACCGTGACACAGCTGGTAGCTCATCGGAGACATCGGTTCAGTTCTGACTGACCTCGGGTGTTGTCTGTATGGAGTTTGCACGTTTTCCCTGTGACCGGTTTGGTTTCTCCCGAGTGCCCTTAGTTTTCATCCACATCCCAAAGACGTGAAAGTTGCAAGATTAGAGTCAGAGGTAGAGTCATACAGCACAGAATCAGGCCCTTCTGCCCAACGTCCACGTCGACCAAGATGGTCTACACCAGACCAAGCTGCGTTTGGCTCGGAGCCCTCCAAGCCTATTCCATCCGTGAATGAACTAATTGTTGAACTCTTGGTCACTGTTCATTAAGTGCCTCGGTGAATGTCTGAATCTGCGGGGAATTGATGGGAATGTGGCATCAGGGTGGAATTGGTGCAAATGGAGGCTTGATAGTGCGAACTCAGTAGGCGAAGGGCCTGGTTTCGTTCAGCGCGACTCTAAATTGCGCCTTTGTTAGTTCAGGATAGACGTGCAAAGATACTCTCCACTTGTTGCAGAACCTAAAACGGGGAAGGGGGTTATATTGATATATTGGGTAATATTGATATAACGGGAAGGGGTTATTGATCTGTCAATCTATCACTGATTTTGTCAACACGGAAGTGAGAAGAATGGCTCCTGTCGGATAGTAGTTACAACGTCGAACCTGCCAGCACAGGAAGTGGTGGGGAGGAATAGATTAAATCGTTTCAAAAGGAAATTAAATGAATTTATAAGAAACTGAGGTGAAGTGGAGAAAATAGGGGGATATCACAATGGACATAGCCGGGCTGAACGGCCGGGCGTTCTAATTCTATTTGAGTCCGGCTCCTTGGTGTCATCTGTGTTTATGGGTTTGCCAAGCAGTTCAAGGTGAAAGACGCCGCTCGGTGTCACCTGCTCAGTAATTAAGTTATTGCCCAGAGACACTCGGCGGTCGCCTTGTCCCTGAACCGCGAACAAAGGCGACGGTGATGGGACAGGCTGGGACCACTTGTCCAATGTGGACTCCACGCTAAGAGCTGCGCTGAATTCGGGGGCTTGTTGCTGGCCGGGGTCGACAGAACATTGTCACTTCCACTCCAATTTAGACTGGGGAAATGAAAGTATCATAAGGGGACTGATGTAGGCGCGTGCTTGAAACTACTGTCTTGTATCTTATATCTCGTCCACTCCTGCCCCGTGGTGCTCACTCTGTCATTAGTATCCGTTACACCCCCCCCCCCCCCCCCCCCCCTCCCCTCTCTCTCCAGCTGACCTGTTGGCGGTAACTCTTCATTGGAGAGCAGCAGTTTGAACAGAAAATTACTGTCGGATCTGCCAATCGGATGGTAATTGGTAGCTGGAACTGAGAGGAGGAAGTCGTGAGGTGCGACAGTCGCTGGCGGGACACCGCGGGGCCGGGAGGAATGAGAGAGCACTGCCGGACAGTAGATGTCCAGTTAGACAAAGCCGGCCCTTTGGGAAGCTTCGAGCGATTTCGGGACGGTGGCAGCAGCCCGTGAGAACAGCGCCAGACAATGGTGAGCGGGGTCCTGTCCGTTGTTACCACAGTTCTGCGTGTGGGTCGGAATGACTTCTGTCTCGCCTGGGACCAGACCAGATCCAGTTCTGGGACTGTGCACTCAGGTTGTCCCGGTCCTCAGGAGGAGAGTTTTACAACTTGTCAGTGTAACTTTTGCCAGTGCTACCGATGACCCAACTGTTCTGAACAGAAGCTGCTGTTCTCCGACCTTTATTGCAGTTTTGTGTTTGCAGCTTAGTCATATACACAGGAAACAGGTCCTTCGGGCCAACTCGCTCGTGAGACCGAGTCTCAGCTAACCCCATTTACCCGCGTTTGGCCCATGTCCCTCTGGACCTTTCCCATCCACGTACCTGTACAAATATGTATTAAATGTTGTTATTGTACCTGCCTCAAGCACCTCCTGTGGCAGCTATACTCGCCATCTCCTGTGTGAAAAAGTTGCCTATTAAATCTTTCTTCTCTTTCCCTCTCACGTTAACCTTATGCCCTCTGGGTCTTGATTCCCTTACCCTGGGGAAAAGACTCTGTGAATTTACCCTATCTGTGCCCCTCTTGATCTGACACCTTGTCCTGTCCTTGGGGAAAACATAACCTGGATTTGGGAAGGGTTTGCGTTGTTTGTACTGCAAGCTTGAAATGTCAGCTATAGCCACAGTAGTTAAATTGAAGTGATTTTTATTGGGGAAAATGGGAACCCTTGACTGATCTGATCTGATAGCTTGGTCTTTCTTGTTCTGGACGTGTCCAGCTGTTGATGCCCCTCCCCTCCCCACAGGGACAGAACCCTGAGCTTCTGCCCCCCCAGCCACGCCCTGGTTAAGAGGTTTACACATAACCATTGTCAAAGTTATAGGGGAAGAGTCAGCAGATTAAAACACAAGGACTAGAGCAGGAGGAAGAGCCAGTGCTGCATTGCCATTTGACAAGTTCACAGCTGATCTACCTCCACACCAATGCCACATCCTCCCAAACCCTTAATGTCCATCAACATGTCGATCTCTGCTTAGGATGAACCCGGTGACTTCGCCTCTGGGGTAGAGAATTTCAAAGATTCGCCCCACTCCCAGGTGAAGAACATTTTCCTCCAGTTCTAGATGGGCTTTCCCATATCCCAGTCCCGAGCACCTCAGCCAGGGAACACCCTTCCGAAGCAAAAGACAAAGTGTTGGACTAACTCGACGGGTCAGGCAACATCTGTGGAGGGAATGGACAGATTATGTTTTGGGTTGGGACCCTTCATCAATCTGTTACTTGCATAGATGTTGCTCAATCTGCTGAGTTCTTCCAGCGCTTTGTGTTTTGCATATGATTCCAACACTTGCAGTTGCTTGTGTCGCTCTCTGAACTTCCTTCCTTCATCCAGCCTGTTGAGCCCTGTAGGGATTTGACATGTTTCACTGAGAGTGAGTTCCTCTAAACTCAATGGAATAGAAGGGAAGAAAGAGAATACAATAAACAGTCAGTGGGTCAGGCAGGATCTGAAGGAAAACAACAGTGTTATGGTTCAGGACAAGGAGTCTTCATCAGAACAGGAACTGTAAAAGAACAAACATGTTAAGTTCTAGAGAAGGGGAATGAGGAGCGAACGGAAGGAACATAGGTGATAGGCAGGGACCAAAGTTGTCAAGGGAACAAATCCCTAAAAAAACAGTAGTCGGAGTTAGAAAATAAAAGAGAAACAAATTGAACCAGAGAGGTGTGTCTGCATCTGTGCAGAGAGAACAAAGTAGTTATCCGAGATTGGGGTGAATTCACTGTTAAATTCCTTGGGCTGTGCTTTACGCAATCGGATGATGAGCTGGTATTTGAGCTTCCATTGAGAATTGTTGGAGGACAGAGAGAGAGAGAGAGAGAGAGAGAGAGAGAGTCATTGAGTCATGCAGCACAGGTTCAGACTTCTCATGCCAAACTTGTCCATGCCGACCAAGAGGTGGCAACGTGATGGAGAATTTAAGTGATGGGTGACTTGCAGCTCACAGTCATTCCTGTGGACTAAGTGGAGGTGTCTACAAAGAGGCCACCGGCATCAAGGAGACCACATCATGACCACTTCACGTGGACGGACTGATCGGACCACCAGGCGGTGAGAAGCAGAGGTGAAAGGCCCAATGTTGAATGGGAAAGGATCATGAGGGTTTGGTGGAGATGGAAGAGTGTACCAGGGACGCGTGAAGAGAATGGTTCTGAATGTGAGAGTGGAGGAGAGGGGAGGATATGTCTGTGGGTGGAATCTGAGAGGAGGTGGCAAAGATTGAAGAGGAGGATTAGTAGTTTGTGGAGAGGGGTTAGTCTAGAAGACCATAAGACATATAAGTAGAATTAGGCCATTTGTTCCGTCATCTGTTCCACTATTCTATCTATTTTTCCCTTTCAACCCCATTCTCCTGGCTTCTCCCTGTTACCTTTGACGCCCTTACTAATCAAGGTTGAGAGTCAAGGTTGGGGATGTGAGGGAGCTTTGACAACTATGGTGAAGGATTGAGGAAGAAGGAAGGTGTCTCTAAAGCACTGGAGTGGGAAGTTTTATCGTTGGAGTTGGAGAAAGTGAGATAGATTGGGAGGAGGTGGGGAGGAGGCAGTCAGAAGATGTCTGTTGAAAATTGGCCAGGAACTGCTCCCTACAGCATAGAGAGGTCGAGCAAGGCTAGGGAAGCATCAGTGATGTGAAAACAAGAGCAGTAGTGGTAGAACACATCATGAACCTCAGATTCCGTAGGAGTGCAAGAAACTGCAGCAACACAATTATCAATCAGGAAATGAGTTGAGGGAGGCGGCATGAGAAACTTTCCAATTATTCACTGAAGAGTCAGGCACAGCTTGGGCCCATGGGAGTTCTCATACTTGTGCCTTTGACTTGGAGAAAATGAATGGAGTTACAGAAAATGAATGGAGTTGCATTGTAGGAATGAGATTAATAAGTGGAAAGATGTGCTGGAATGGGGGAACTGTTTGGGCGTCTGTTCATTGAAGAAGCAAAGAGCCCTCAGACTCTGTTGGTGCAGGATGGAATGTATAAAGATTGGACCAGGAATCTGCAAAGTGTTAGAGTGGTGGATGGCAAAAGGGGTGTCTTGGGTGTAAGTGACAAGAGACTGGATGAGAGGGAAAACAGCAGTCAAAGTGCAAAGAAATGAACATCAATAAATTGAAAATGCTGGAAATATAAAATAAAAACAGAAAATGCTGGAAGCAGATTGGGCAGTATCTATGGAAACAGGGTTAACGTTCTGGATATGAGTCCCTTCATCAGGATTGGGAAAGAGAAAAACGATTGGTCTTCAGTTGGAGAGAATGATGGAATTTCCCACTCTCCATGGGGAGATGCAGGTTCACACAAGGAATGTGCCTAACACCCCTGCTTCAAGACAGACAAACCACAATCTACCCCTAACTGCTGCTGTAATTTAAAGAAAGGTCCCGACCTGAAATATCACCTATTCATGTTCTCCAGAGATGTTGCCTGACCCACAGTTACACCTACACTCTGTGTTTAATTTTGCCATAGCAATACTTGGGCAACCTGTCAAGAAATGTTCCCCTTGTTCTCCACAGCACCTCCCACCTTCCCTGCAGCTGAAAGCTAGGAAACACTGGGTTTTGTGGGACAAGGACTGCTGAAGCAAAGGGTCTAGTGGGTCTGTCAAAGGGTCCCGACCCAAAACGTCGCCTGTCCATTCCCTCCACAGATGCTGCCTGACCCACTGAGTTCTCCAGCATTTCGTGCGTTGCTACCAGGACTGTCCTGCTTGTGAATTTCGGGAGGAGGTGGAAAGTGCCCGGACTGGTACTGAGGCAGGAGGTGGTGGGAGGATGATTTTCTGGGGAGCCAAGGGAAGTGAATGTGTGAGGAATATCAATAGACAATAGACAATAGACAATAGGTGCAGGAGTAGGCCATTCAGCCCTTCGAGCCAGCACCGCCATTCAATGCGATCATGGCTGATCACTCTCAATCAGTACCCCGTTCCTGCCTTCTCCCCATACCCTCTCACTCCGCTATCCTTAAGAGCTCCATCCAGCTCTCTCTTGAAAGCATCCAACGAACTGGCCTCCACTGCCTTCTGAGGCAGAGAATTCCACACCTTCACCACTCTGACTGAAAAAGTTCTTCCTCATCTCCGTTCTAAATGGCCTACCCCTTATTCTTAAACTGTGGCCCCTTGTTCTGGACTCCCCCAACATTGGGAACATGTTTCCTGCCTCTAATGTGTCCAATCCCCTAATTATCTTATATGTTTCAATAAGATCCCCCCTCATCCTTCTAAATTCCAGTGTATACAGTGTTCTGTGGTGGGACGTGAGTCTAGTGTCAGGAAGTGCCTGAGAGCGGACGTTGAGCAAGTGCAAATTGGAGGCCACCTCAGCAAACCACAGCTTCACTGTCCTTGTCACCGGCTTTGATGATGACTGAGGTGACCAGTGCACAGGAAGCTCAGGGGGAGAAGTTCAGACTTGAGTCCGTGAAAATATTGAGACGATGGTAGAAAGAATGGCGGTGCTGGCTCGAAGGGCTGAATGGCCTACTCCTGCACCTATTGTCTATTGTCTATGTGCGCACTTTTGTAACAAGTGCAGAAATGGGTGAGATATCTGAGCTGTTTGTGTGCGTGGACAGTACCAAGAGGTTGTTTGAATGGGGCGGTTAATCTAAACAGGTCTCTGTCAACATTTGATCAGACAGTGAAGAAATTCTGAAACTTATTTAATGAAGATGAGAAACAGTTCCTGTTATCGAATGCAGATCAAAGATAAAATAGGATCTGGTTCAAAAACACAATGTTGGAATCACACCACAGGTCAGGCAGTGTCTGTGGAGAGAGAAATAGTTACCATTTCAAGTCGAAGTCCCTCTGTTAGAACACTCTGACATAGGGTCTTTGATCGGAAACATTAATGATTTCTGTCTCCACAGATGCTGCCTAACCTGGTGTTTCCAGCAATTGCACTTTGTTTCCAAGTCTACAACTGACCTACAAACACACACCCCCAATCCTCAACCCCTGCCTCAACTACCTCCTCTGGCAGCTTGTTCCATACACTCACCAACCTTTGTGTGAAAAAGTTACCCCTCAGATTCCTATTAAATCTTTTCCCCTTCACCTTAAACCTATGTCCTCTGCTTCTTGATTCACCTACTGTGGGCAAGAGACTCTGTGTATCTGCCCGATCTATTCCTTTCATGATTTCATATACCGCTATAAGACCACCCCTCATCCTCCTGCACTCTGACCTTTGTCCAACCACCTGCCAATCAAAACTGCCCTTGCCTGCATCCACTTATCACTTGCCAAGCTTTGTCCTGCCCCCATCTGTTCTCCCTGTGACCACATGGTTTTTTTCTGTACTCTGGTTTTCTCCCACATTTCAGTCATGCAGTTTGTGTTAATTGGCTTCTGTAAATTGTCCCTAGGGTGTAAAATAGAACTAGTGTACGAGTGATATTTGGTCAGTGTGGACTGGGTGGGGCTTGTTTCCTATGCAGTATCTCTAAATTAAATTAAACTAAACTAAACATCCTGACAGTGTCTGAAGGATCCCAACTTGAAAAGTCTCCTATCCATGTTCTGCAGAGATGCTGCCTGACTTACTGAGTTATTCTAGCACTTGTCTTTTTTTGTAAACCAACATCTGCAGTTCCTTGTTTCTACATCCGTTCTAACACAATTGGTATTAGTTTATTATTGTCATGTGTACCAAGACACAGTGACAAGCTTTTGCTTGCGTGCCAACCAATCTAATCTGATAATACTCAACGTGAATACAATCAAGCCAAACTCAAGTATAGTGGGTAGAGTGAACAGAAAAATACCAGAGTGCAGAATATCGTTCTCAGCACTGTGGCATTTCCGGAGAAAAAAATCCAACGTCTGCAATGAGGTAGGTTGGAAGATTGAGATAGTACCCTAGCTTATGGAAGGACTGTTCAGAAGCCTGATAACCGAGGGGAATAACCTATTTCTGAGTCTAGTGGTGCTCGCTTTCAAGCTTCTGTATCTTTGGCTCGATGGAAGTGGGAAGAAGGAATGACCAGGGTGGAAAAGGTCTTTGATTATGTGAAAGTCATAGAGTCAAACAGCATGGAAAGAGGTGCCATGGCCCAACTTACCCATACCTATCCACACTAGACCCACCTGCTTGCATTTGAACCCTATCCCTCTAAACCTTTTCTATCCATGCACCAGTCCAAATGTCTTTTAATAAAATAATCTAATCTTGAAATATTACAGAGGTGTTAAGATGAATAGAAACAGCATGAAATTAGGTGTGGCAGAAACTAGGTGGATGTCTGTGGAGAAACATTAAAGCTGTTTAATAATAGAAAATGTTGACATATTCCTCAAGGAAGGAAGTTTGAACACTTTTCTTGCAACAGTTATGATAGTCAAACTGTTTCCCCAGGACAGCTTGAAGTGCAGAAGGAGTCAATGGTGGAGAGTTTGGTACGTGTGATATACTAGGATACATCTACAACTCTCTGCAATTTCTTGTGGTCTTGGGCAGAACTGTCCTCAAACCAAACTGTGATGCCTCCCAATAGGATGTGTTAAATAGTGCATATGGTTGCCATGCACAGAGGCATCGACAGCAGCGTTGTGGGGAACCCGATGGCAATGCCATGTTCCTCAGGTTGCTTCTCCACCCACTTGCCCCAGATAGGTCTGGTCACCGTGTCTTCCAAACCCAGTCAGCTTGTGATGAAACTACACTGTAAATGAGTGCTGAGGTCCCTCGACTGAGCAGACTCCATGACCTTTCACACTCAGTGCCTCTCGCAAGCCCATTCAGATGTGACCGGAGACACAAGGAGCTGCAGATGCTGGAATCTTGAGCAAACACAAAGTGCTGGAGGAACTCAGCAGGTCAGGCAGCATCTGGAGATGGAATGGGCAGATGATGTTTCGGGTCGGGACTTTTCAGGCTCATGACAGGAACATGATTCATCAGCTGTTGGAGAGCAGTCCAAGTTAACAATAGTCCATTTGACCAGTTGGTATGGAATGTCCATGGTCAACGTTAGCAGAATGATGCCTGGATTATGGGGCACTAGCAATTAGAGGAGGTTGGACAGACTTGGATTGTTTTCTCTGGAGGCTGCGGGGAGACCTGCTGGAAGTATATAACATTATGAGAGGCATATAGGTTAGAGAGTCAGAGTTTTATGGTATGGAAATAGAAATATTAGAGGGAATAGCTTTACTCTGAGAGGGGCAAAGTTTATACGAGATGTGCTGGGCAAGTTTTTTACACAGAGAAGGCAGGTGCCTGGAACGCGCTGCCGGGGGTGGTGGTGAAGGCACATATGATAGCATTTAAGAGCTTTTTGGTCAGGCCCATGGATATGCAGGGAATGGAGGGATATGGATTTATGTACAGGCAGATAGTGTTGGTCTTGGCATCACATTTGGCATGGACATTGTGGGCTGAAGGGCCTGTTACTGCGCAGTACTGTTCTATGTACTATCTTAACATCAAGTCCAATCCAAGTGTGAAATCCCTCCTGATGGTAGATCACTCTACACCACCTCTGCTAGCCCATGTATCTGTGGGGATGGAACCTACAGGATGAAGCTGGGTCCCAACCCAAAACGCCACCTATCCATGTTCTCCTGAGATGCTGCTAGACCCACTAAGTTACTCCAGCGCAGTGTGTCTTCTCATATACAGGGTGATGATGAAGTTATGGGTGCTGGTGGAAAGGTGTGATTCTGAGTCGGCTGAAGTCTGGCTGATGCTAGTCCAGTCTGTGGGTGACTGCTAGTGTAGGTGCAGATTCACAGTTCCTGAGGAGGTCTTTGCAGGATTGACTAGGGTGGGTCTGCCTTGGTCAAATCCATGCTCAGATGATTACTGGTCTTCATGTATTTTAAATTTTGCAGTGATTTGGTGCAAATGAGTGCCTTGTTCATCCACTTCTAAGGCCAGCTATAAGTAGGCCACTTTGCTTTGAGAAAAATTGGGGAAGTTTGACATTGCCTTCTGCTGTGGTCTTTGCGGCTGGCTGTACTATTCCGACAGCAGCGGACTGGTGATTAAATGGCGTTAGGGCTGAGGTGGAAGTGGGGGGTGAGCAAGCTGGGCCTTTGTGGGAGGTGCTGTACAGGAGACCCTTGGAGAACTCTCTCATGGTGACCTATTGCACCCACAGAATCAATTGTACCAGAGACACAAGGAAATGCAGATGCTGGAATCTTGAGCAAAACACATTGTGCTGGAAGAACTCAGTGGGTCAGGCAGCATCTGTGGAGGGAATATACGGGCATAATCAATTGTACCATTGTGGCATCTTTCTGACCATTTCTTTCCCCTTTTCCTCCTGTCAGGTGTAACTCTCATTCAATGGCAGATTCTTTCTCTCACCTATCCCCAATCAAACTGCAATTTAGGTGTTTGCAATTTTTCTGGATTTCTGAATGTATTTCCTCCTCTTCTGATGTGCTCATTAACCATAAAGTACTTTTGTTTTAGTCTCATTGATTGCTTTGGTGTTTTTTGAGTAGTCGGGGTCTGTAGGTGAGTGTTGCATTTGATCATGAGCACTGGGGAATTACCCGGCTCTTCATGGGAAAGAGAGACAGTGTTTGACCGACTGGCTAAAGTTCTACACCAGCTCCGCTGTCTCGAGGTTAGACACCCCAGGAGGTTCCATACAATGGAGGCACAAGGAACTACAGATGCTGGAGGAGCTCAACAGGTCAGGCAGTGTCTGTGGAGGAAATGGATAGGTGGAGTTTCGGGTCAGGACTCTTCTTCAGGTTTCTTGAAAGGACCTGATCTAAAATGCAGTCTGTCCATTCCCCCACAGATGCTGCCTGACCCATTAACGTCCTCCTACCCCCCCCCCCCCCCCCCCATCATCATGCTGCTTTCCCCTCTCCCTATCCCCTTCCTCCCCTCCCTCTGGCTTGGTATTTCACTCCTCCTCTCCTCTCCTTATCTGACATATTTTGTTCCTTTTCATCTCTCGACGTTGTCACTTCCTCCACCCATCTGCCAAACACCCCCTCTCCCCCACCTCACTTGTATCCATATATCACAGCCAGGCTTTGACCTGCCTCCACTCCTCCAGCTTTCTCCATCCAACTCCAATCAGTCTGAAGAAGGGTCCCGACCCGAAGCATCGTCTATCCATTTCCTCCACAGATGCTGCCTGCCCCCTTGTGTTTTGCTTCAGCTTTGATACACTGTCCAGAGCTTGCTGCCACTGCTGTGTTGGCATCTGAAGGTTTGCAAGAAGCCACAAAATAGCTCAAATAATCTATTTATAACAGGTTCATCCCTTGAAAATGCATTGGTAAGAAAAGTCACAGCAGTAAGCTGCATGTTAACTCCTGCGACTGGCTCTTGTTTGCGGCGTTGCACCATTTCCTGGCTGCATTGCTCCTCAGGAAGTTGCGTCTTCCTGTTGTCATTCTCCCCCTCCCCCCACCCTTTCCCTCATCCGGACGTAGAGACCCCATCTGACTCCACACGGCACCCAACCGTTCTGACCCAGACTCCCTGAGATCTTTGCTCCTCAGTGCCCAACCCCCTCTGCCCTCCCTCCCAAGGTCTGTACAGAGAAGGAAGGCCACTCAGCCAGCCCCATCACTGCTGGCTCTTGCATGAATGTCGTGCAGTCCCGACATCTGTGTCCCAGATGTGGAGCGATATTGGTGGAGAGGTCCTGCAGAGGCCTTGATGAAGATCTTTGTATCCTCTATCCGCAAGGTCTCAGAAGAACAGAGAGTTGCCAATATTGTTCCTTTCCCAAAGGGAAGTAGAGGGAATCGAAGGAATTATAGGCTGTTGAGCCTCAAATCAGTGGCAGAGTAACTTTGTAGAGGATTCTTTGGGATAGGATTTACTCATATTTGGAAGTGAATAGGCTAATTGGTGAATTAAAAGGGTCAAAAGAGGCCCTGAATTGCGTTGTAGAACTTTAGTTAGGCTGCATTTGGAGTATTGTGTGCAGTTCAGGTTGCCCTATTATCGGAAGGATGTGGAGGCTTTGGAGAGGGTGCAAAGGAGGTTTACCAGAATCCAGCCTGGATTAGGGGGTATTAGCTGTAATGAGAGGTTTGATAAATTGATTGTTTTCTCTGGAGTGTCGGAGGTTGAGGAGAGACCTGTCATAAGTATGTAAAATTATGAGAGATATGAAATCAGTACCTTTTTCCCAAGGTGGAAATGTCAAAGACTAGAGGGCATAGCTTCAAGATGATAGGGGCAAAGTTTAAAGGAGATGTGCAGAGCAAGTTTGTTATGTAGAGACTGGCGAGTGCCTGGAAAGTGCTGCCAGAGGTGATGGTGGAGGCAGATACAATTGTGGTGTTCAATAGGCTCACGGATAGACACATGGATATGCTGGGGAATGGAGGGATATGGATCATGTACAGGCATTTTCCTGGATCACCTGGCCATTTTCGTCATGTATTTTTGTATAATGTCTGGAGGAGAGAGTTCATGGTTCCATCATTCATGTTGTCCTCTGCTCTGCCCTTTCATTTGAGTCCAACAGCTGTTTTCCTTCAATCATTTATGCATTTCTGCTGCAAAAGGTTTTTTTGTTTCCTCCTGCACTGTCCTTATAGGGCAGATCCCAAACCATAAAATAATGAACCAAAATTGTCAGACTAGTGCCCTGCATCCAGCCCCACTTTGCTCTCACTTCAGTCATGTTAATACATCAAAAAAGAGAATGCATTATATGAAATTAGTTATCTATTACTTTGAGGACGTAAGGCAAGAAAAGGCATTGGACTGGCCTGTTGAGTGTCATAAATGTACAAGCATTCACAACTGATCAATATCAATTGGTGACTCACAACTCGTGGTCCATTAACTGTTTATAAAAGACTGTTTATAAAAGGGTTTTAACCAGAAACATTGCCCCTCCACAGATACTGCCAAACCCTCAGAGTTCTTCCAACACTTTACTTTTCTCAATCTTAAATAGTCAGTTCTGAAAATAATTAGACTGTGGACTGGAAACGGCAAAACACAAAGTGCTGGAGGAGCTCGGTTGGTCAGGTAGCATCTGGGGAGAGAATGGACAGACA
This sequence comes from Rhinoraja longicauda, assembly GCF_053455715.1. Lineage (NCBI taxonomy): Eukaryota > Metazoa > Chordata > Chondrichthyes > Rajiformes > Arhynchobatidae > Rhinoraja > Rhinoraja longicauda. Next base: position 18,574,098 of record NC_135980.1, on the reverse strand, counting down.
ACGTTTTGGGTCAGGACCCTTCTTCAGACTGGGAACAATTTAGAACTCAGCAAAGAAGGACCAAAGGATTTATAAATGGGAAGGGGGGTGGAATAGAGTGTGGAAGTAATCTTGCAGAGAATATACCTGATTAGTATGTTGCTGCTGAGACATAAAGTGGTGAGATAACAGACTGTGATGAACATTGTGAACCCAGAGGGACATGTATCATCTGGGAATAGACACAAAGTGCTAGAGTGCCTCAGCAGGTCAGGCAGCATCTCTGGAGAAAAAGTATGGTTGATGTTTCAGGTCGGGACACTGCTTCAGACTGAACGTAGAACGGGGGGAACTTGAGTTAAGAAAGGGCCAGAACAAAACAGGACCAGCAACAGATGACCAAGGAAGGGTGGAGCCCATAATAACCCATTGTTGGCAGGGGAAAAGATGATAACAAGGACATATAAGGATGCAAACAACGGAACTGTTAGGATGACTGGGGTGGGGGTGGGGCGGGAGGAGGGGGTGAGGGATGGGAGGGAATGGAAAGGTTACTTGAAATTGGGGAAATCAATGTTCATACTGCTGGGTTGTAAGCTCCCCAAGCAAAATATGAGGTGCTGGGATGTTAGGCAGAACAATAGCAGATGGGGTAGATAGCTAGTCTGTTTCCCATGGCAGGGGAGAAGATAGATAGCGGTACTCTGAGGAGATTTTTTTTACACGTAGTGAATTAGGAACAACCTCAAACAGGATGGAATCACCCATGAGTTCCTCGAAAGGACCCTGCACCCTGTTTAAGGCTTGGACCTGACAATGAGGTGTCACAAACACTGTTCATTTGTTCTTCTTTACTAGGAACCATTAGTGGGTTTTTTACTGTTAAAGGAACCATATAAAAAGACATTGCTATTGTTAGAGCTTGCTGTGCACAAAATGACTGTCATATGTCCAGTAACCATATTTACTGATTACAGAGCGTTTTAGAACATCCTGAAAGGGAGGTGAAAAGTACCAAATAAATGCAAGATTTCTTTCTATCCATTTTCTCTTGCTGTTGTGCTCTAATGTTGAGCCAGTTTTGCAAGAACTCCATTCTTCTCTCCACCACTGACTCCTTTATACTTGTTTATTCCAAGTAAGTATAACATTCCCTCAGTGTATAACTTGGAGAGTATCGAGGAGAGATTTTTTTTTTTTTAATCAAAATAAAACAGATTCTTTAGCCCACCAAGTCCATGTTGACCATCGATCACCCATTCACACTAGTTCTTTGTTATCTACTGTCACATCCACTCCTGGGGTAATTTACAGAGGCCAATCATCCTACAAATCCGCACGTCTTTGAAATGTGTGTGGAAACTGGAACACCCTGAGGAAATCCACGCGGTCACAGGGGAATGTGCAAACTCCACACAGGCAGCACCTGAGATCAGGATCAAACCGAGTCTCTGCGCTGTAAAACAGTAAGACTATCTAACTGATTTCTTCAAAACAGCAGTACCTGATTCAGCTGACATACCTTCATCAGATGATAACTGAGTTGTTCCTGACAATTCTAAGAAATAAACAACAAAAATGTTCCACTACCCCAAATGGAAGATAGCAGGCATGCACAACTATTTTATGTCATGGAATTCTTGAGTACAATATGTGTGTAAACATAGAACTTGGAAAGTACATTGCAGGACCAGGCCCTTCAGGCATCAACATCCATGCCGAACGATGCCAAATTAAACTAATCTCTGACTGCACATGATCAATATCCTTCCATTCCCTGCATATAGGGGTCGAGCTGCCTGTCCGTGGGCGCGGGGGGAAGAGAGTGGAAGTTTTGTTGCCTTCCATCACAGTGAGGGGGTGTTTGGAGTCACTGTGATGGATGTTTGTGTTGGGGTCGTGTGTCCTGTGTTCTTTTCTTTTTTGCTGTGTCTTGTGACTGCTGAAATTTCGTTCGGTATTTATACCGAATGACAATAAAGTTCTGTTATACTGTTATACTGTTATATCCATGTGCCAACCTAAAAACCTTTCAAATACCACTCTCATATCTGCCTCCACCACCATCCCTGGCAGTGCGTTCCAGGCACTCACTATCCTTTGGGTAGAAAAACTTGCTCTGCACATCTCTCACCTGAAAGCTATTCCCTCTCGTCTACAACACTTCCACACTGGGATAAAGGTTCTGATTGACTGTGTGCGTGAGTGTGTTTTGTGTACATGTAAAACGATATGTTATATTCATGCTGGTAAACGTTAAGATATCTTGGCTGGCAGCATTGAAACATTCACGTTTCCTCTTTTGTTCAGGGGAGCAAGGAGAAGTATCACTGGCAGAGCCACAATGTTAAACAGAGTGGCGTGGACGACATGGTGCTTCTGTCCAAGATCACGGAGGATGCTATCGTGGAGAATCTTAAGAAACGCTACTTGGATGACTATATCTTTGTATCCTTTCAACAAGTACAGCGATGAAACATGGATGCCCCAGTTACAAACCATCCACGGCTGTGTACAGTTGTGTTGAAGGTTGTCGAATATAAATAGATGGCAGAGATAGTTCCACCTAAAGTATGATTAAAATTAAGGTCAATGTAAGGTACAATTAAAATTATAAGCATTAAAATCTGTAATAAAAATTAGAGGAAAGTTTAGACAGAAGAACATTAGAACTTGAGAGTTAGGGCCAGAAGCAGGCCATTCAATCCTGTTCCGCCATTGTTGAAGATCTCACTTGATCTTCTAAATCAAAGCTATTTTCCCTACATCGTTTGATACCATTACAATCTGCACCTCTTTGATCTATTTTGAATGAACTCAGTGACTGTGTACAGCCTCTGATGTGGACGATTCCAAAGATTCACCACCCTCTGCCTGAAAACATTTCTCCTCATCTCGATCCTTGCAAAAATGGGAGGTTAATAACAGGAAATAAGGGAAAGCAGAGGAATTAGACAATTATTTTGTGTTTGTCTTCAGAGAAGAATTTAAAAACTTGCCAGAAATACTAAGGAGTTTGAGGAGCTGAAGAAAGGCCTTCCAGGGTATTAGTTACAGGGAGAGACTGGGCGAGCTTGGATTGTTTATTTGTGGAGTGTCAGAGGTTGAGGAGAAAAAAATAGAAGTGTTTAAAACTATGTGATCATAGATAGGCTAGACAGTCAGTAAATAGACATTAGCTAATAGTCAACATGTGATGCACACAAACTGTAGTATGTGATCGTTGTCATCATCACAAGGGTAGAATGTAACACTGGAAGGACACCCTCCATTTGCTGGAGCTAACTCTACTTGAACAGCTCTCCTCAGTCATGTGGAAATCAGATCAGTATTGCCAGCCTTTCTCCCAGCAGAAGTGCAAACGAGGTCCTCCACTGTTGGACATGATGTGGAATTGATCACAAACAAATTTTGCCGAGTTAGATGGCTCTGGTATCATGGAACCCACAAGCATCTGTGACTTTGACATGACTTAGAATACACAACAGTACAGTACAGGAATAGACAATAGACAATAGGTGCAGGTGGAGACCATTCGGCCCTTCGAGCCAGCACCGCCATTCAATGTGATCATGGCTGATCATTCTCAATCAGTACCCCGTTCCTGCCTTCTCCCCATACCCCCTGACTCCGCTATCCTTAAGAGCTCTATCCAGCTCTCTCTTGAATGCATTCAGAGAATTGGCCTCCACTGCCTTCTGAGGCAGAGAATTCCACAGATTCACAACTCTCTGACTGTAAAAGTTTTTCCTCATCTCAGTTCTAAATGGCCTACCCCTTATTCTTAAACTGTGGCCCCTTGTTCTGGAATGTCTGCATTGATCATGATTCCAATCTGAACTAATCCAATCTGCCTGCACAAGATCCATATCCCTCTCCTCCCTGCCTGCTCTTGTGACTGTCTGAATGCATCTGAAACATTGATATCACATCTGCTTCTATCACTCTTCTGGCAGTGCATTCCAAGTTCACACCACTCTCTGCATAAAATAAACGCGTCGTAAATTTCCTTTAAACATTGCTGCTCTCACCTTAAAGCTGTGCTCTCTAGTCTTTGACATTTTCATCCTGGAAAAAAGATTCTGACTGTCCAACACATCTAAACCTCTCATAATTTTTTATACTTCTATCTGTTTTACCAAATATCCAAATATATCCAATTAAATTCTGTGGTTTATGAAGCAAAGATGGCTATATTCCCAGACTTATCAACTTTGTTTCACCACAAAATAAATGAATCTGTAAAATCATAATCATAATCATAAGAGTAATTTATTAGTCAAGTATGTTTTGCAGCATGCAAGGAATTTGATTTGCCATACCATCATACCAAAAAAGCAACAAGACACACAGCTACATTAAATTTAACATAAACATGCATCACAGCGGCTCCTCCACATTCCCCACTCTGATGGAAGTACAATAGGAGTGATGATTTATGTTCTGATGGCCATGCAACAGTTATCAAAAGTAAAACTGGTCATAGACACAAAATACTGGAGTAACAGCAGGTCTGGCAGTATCTCTGGAGAAAAGAAATAGGTGACGTTTCGGGTTGAGATCCTTCTTCAGACCCAAAACGTCCGAGATGCTGCCCTGAACCGCTGAGTTACTCCAGCTTTTTGTGTCTATCTTCAGTTTAAACCAGCATATGTGGTTCCTTCCTACACAGCAAAACTGGTCAGTGGAGTTTAGAAACCCTCTCCTTCGGCAAATGTTCCTGTTTTTTACAACTATCCAGATGTCCACCATGAATCATGAAAATGTAGTTCTGCAAATTACAGGAAGTTCTAAGTATGAAACAAGAACTAACCTTGAGCAAAAAAAAAGGATAAGCTGCAAACTACTTAAGAACAGCAATATATAATCAGAGTTAATTTTCTTGAGCAATCGTTAGTTATTTTCTTCCTCGCCTTCCAATATTTTGAGTTTTTGTTTAAACACGATCCTGGCCGCTTCAAATTGCTCCAAATGAAAGCTGATTTTCAACAGTTCACTGGATCAAGTGATGTTTCTTAATTACAGTGGCCCTAAATATTCTCTTTCAAGTCAACATTTATAATTTCCAACATAAAACCTATCAATTATGCTTTTTAAAATCTTTCATGCGCTGATGTTCTCAAAATTATTGACCCAACTTGGTTGATAATGACTTGATATTGAGGCCTTGTAATCAAGGCTTGCAATGATACAATGGCAGTATAATGACATTTTATTTTGTATCTTTGAGCCTTTTGAAATTCTGCAAAGATTTTCACAGAAACTTTACAAGATTCCTTTGATAACTATCTCATATTCTGCCTGGGTAGCTCACGTGGCATTGTTATGAATATTGAATTCTCCAATTTTAATTAAATCCCCCATTCCCCCTTCCTAATTCCTGTGCCTCCCACCCACTCTGATACACATTCATTTTCCCCACTCTCCTTTCTCTCTTCCCACAAACTCTGTCCCCTTCCATTTATATTCCACCCTCTGGCTTGGCACCACTCCTCTTCTCTCCTTATCTCACACCCTTCTGTCTCCTTTTCATCTCTAGCCTTTGTCACTTTCTCCACCCATCTGCTAATCGCCTCGCCCCTCCCCTCTTTCCGCCTCTCCCTTTTGTAGGAAGGAACTGCAGATGCTGGGTTACACCGAAGATAGACACGAAATGCTGGAGTAGCTCAGCGGTACAGGCAGCCTCTCTGAAGTGAAGGATTGGGTGATGTTTTGGGTTGAGACCCATCCTCAAACTCGACCCAAAACATCACCCAATCCTCTCCAGAGATGCTGCCTGTCCCTCTGAGTTACCCCAGCATTTTGTGTCTATCCACCTATCACTTGCTAGGCATTGCCCCCCCCCCCCCCCCCACCTCTCTTTTCCAGCTTTCTCCCTCCTACTACAATGTGTCTGAAGAAAGATCCCAAAATGGTGCTTCTTCCATGACAAGGTCACCAGACCCAACTGATTCACCAACAGTTGCATTGTATTCAGGACTTTGCACATACATTTCTGAAAATGTTTGAGCTGCACAACAAACAATTTGGTGGAAACATCTTTCTGAATAAGGTATCACAAAATGCTGGAGTAACTCAGCGGGCCAGGCAGCATCTCAGGAGAGAAGGAATGGGTGACATTTCGGGTCAAGACTCTTCTTTCAGAATAAAATAGCTTCCAAAACTGTAAATCCCACACATAGAGGACTATCCAATGTATCAGTGGAGTACTGGTGTTGGTGAACATAGAGAAAAGACAGCCTAGATGCTTCATTTTACTTTTTTAATGTACATTATTTGCATGTACTGTTTTTAGTTTAAGCAACATCTTGTTGTTCCTCTTCCCTCACTTGTGTTGCATTATTAATATTGTTTTCTCATTTCCCCCTCTGCATCGGTTTTAAATAATTTTCTTCTCATCGCTTCTGGGAAGTTTGTGCTTGAAAGCCACATTCAAATGAAACCTCATGACAGCCCCAGAGTGCTCTGTTATTCTAAATATTGGCTCAAGTCACACAGAAACAAATAAAATGGTGCAAAAGATCACAAAATTTCACATGCAACTTTCCTCAGTGGCCACATTATGTCCGAGCTTTGGGCAGCTTTTAGCCCTGTTCAACAGGATCTTCTTGTGAACCAGGCCCACACACAGAGGTGTCCATGTCTCTGGGTGGGAATGGTAAAGTCCCAACGATGGGAATGATTGGGGCAGAAATCATAGAACTTCCAGATTTACTGGTGAACAAGAATCCACATGAGGTAATCAAGAAATGGACTCCATGTGAATTAACATTAAAAGTATCTTAAGAAAGGAAAGAGAGGAGGTGAGGAAAGCTCTGAGATAGGATTCCAGAGTTCAGGGCTTTGGCGGCTGAAGTATTGTGACCAGCACACAAACAGGCCCTTTGACACAACCCATCCATTCCGACTAATATGCCCCATCTAAGCTAGTCCTCTTTGCTCGTGTTTGGCCCAAATTCCTCATCTCTAAAAAATAATTTAAAGAAATTAGTCATCACTATAAATGTGACCATAAATGAAAGACACTATTCCTGACCTAAGACAGGAACAAACACAAGAGAAACAATTGCCCTGCTACCTGCAAACCAACACCGTAACCATAAAGAAAGTGGCTGTCAGAATCAGATCTTAATTAAAAAATAAAAAGATAAGAGAAATTTTTTAAATGCTTTAAAAAATAGAAATACAGCAGCAAATATAAAATTAAAAATACAAAGGTGTAATATTACAGAGAGATTATGTAACTTGAAATGAGCTTTTTGGAAGCATATTTTTATTTAGGTTTGGGTTTAATATTATCACGTGTATCAAGATACAGTGATAAGATGAGTTTTGCATGGTATTTAACCAGATCAGATAACACTCCTATAATATAAAGGAGGATAGCAAAAGTTTTTTTAGGTACGTGAAGAGGAAAAAAATAGTCAAGGCAAATGTGGGTCCCTTGAAGACAGAAACAGGGGAATTTATTATGGGGAACAAAGAAATGGCAGACGAGTTAAACCGTTACTTTGGATCTGTCTTCACTGAGGAAGATACACACAATCTCCCAAATGTTCTTGGGGCCGGAGAACCTAGGGTGATGGAGGAACTGAAGGAAATCCACATTAGGCAGGAAATGGTTTTGGGTAGACTGATGGGACTGAAGGCTGATAAATCCCCAGGGCTTGATGGTCTGCATCCCAGGGTACTTAAGGAGGTGGCTCTAGAAATAGTGGAAGCATTGGAGATCATTTTTCAATGTTCTATAGATTCAGGATCAGTTCCTGTGGATTGGAGGATAGCAAATGTTATCCCACTTTTTAAGAAAGGAGGGAGAGAGAAAACGGGTAATTATAGACCAGTTAGTCTGAATCAGTGGTGGGGAAGATGCTGGAGTCAATTATAAAAGACGAAATTGCTGAGCATTTGGATAGCAGTAACGGGATCATTCCGAGTCAACATGGATTTACGAAGGGGAAATCATGCTTGACAAATCTACTGGAATTTTTTGAGGATGTAACTAGGAAAATTGACAGGGGAGAGTCAGTGGATGTGGTGTACCTCGACTTTCAGAAAGCCTTCGACAAGGTCCCACATAGGAGATTAGTGGGCAAAATTAGGGCACATGGTATTGGTGGTAGGGTACTGACATGGATAGAAAATTGGTTGACAGACAGAAAGCAAAGAGTGGGGATAAATGGGGCCCTTTCGGAATGGCAGGCAGTGACCAGTGGGGTACCGCAAGGTTCGGTGCTGGGACCCCAGCTATTTACGATATACATTAATGACTTAGACGAAGGGATTAAAAGTACCATTAGCAAATTTGCAGATGATACTAAGCTGGGGGGTAGTGTGAATTGTGAGGAAGATGCAATAAGGCTGCAGGGTGACTTGGACAGGTTGTGTGAGTGGGCGGATACATGGCAGATGCAGTTTAATGTAGATAAGTGTGAGGTTATTCACTTTGGAAGTAAAATAGAAAGGCAGATTATTATCTGAATGGTGTCAAGTTAGGAGGAGGGGGAGTTCAACGAGATCTGGGTGTCCTAGTGCATCAGTCAATGAAAGGAAGCATGCAGGTACAGCAGGCAGTGAAGAAAGCCAATGGAATGTTGGCCTTCATAACAAGAAGAGTTGAGTATAGGAGCAAAGAGGTCCTTCTACAGTTGTACCGGGCCCTGGTGAGACTGCACCTGGAGTACTGTGTGCAGTTTTGGTCTCCAAATTTGAGGAAGGATATTCTTGCTATGGAGGGCGTGCAGCGTAAGTTCATTAGGTTAATTCCCGGAATGGCGGGACTGTCGTATGTTGAAAGGCTGGAGCGATTGGGCTTGTATACACTGGAATTTAGAAGGATGAGGGGGATCTTATTGAAACATATAAGATAATTAGGGGATTGGACACATTAGAGGCAGGAAACATGTTCCCAATGTTGGGGGAGTCCAGAACAAGGGGCCACAGTTTAAGAATAAGGGGTAGGCCATTTAGAACGGAGATGAGGAAGAACTTTTTCAGTCAGAGAGTAGTGAAGGTGTGGAATTCTCTGCCTCAGAAGGCAGTGGAGGCCAGTTCGTTGGATGCTTTCAAGAGAGTGCTGGATAGAGCTCTTAAGGATAGCGGCGTGAGGAGGTATGGGGAGAAGGCAGGAACGGGGTACTGATTGAGAGTGATCAGCCATGATCACATTGAATGGCGGTGCTGGCTCGAAGGGCTGAATGGCCTACTCCTGCACCTATTGTCTATTGTCACTCAACATGAAAACAGTCGTCAAACTCAAGGATAATGGATAGATCAAAGGGTACAGAGTGCAGAAGATAGTTACTTACAGGTCAAAAAGAGATGTAAAAGAATAGAGCAATTGTTTGTGAGTGAAAAAAAGGTGAAAACCAGCCAGAAATAGATTGTCCTGTTTTTAAGAGAGATGAGAGAAAGGGGCCATGAGAAGGTTCTTGCAATCAGGAAGGTTTGCAGCTTTAGTTCAGTTTGAAAATCTATTCTTAGGATTTGCTTCCGTTTCTCTGTAATAAACATTATCGCCACTAACCTCTCTGCAGTCCTGCAAACCCTTGCAATCATCTTCACTGGTTTTCATCTTGTGTCTAATATTAAATTATTGTGTAATTGGAATGCATCTACCATACAGTTATTGGGATATGTGGCTCTGGCATCTCACAGCCACACCCTGTCTAGCTCAGACACCCTTCATCCCTGCTATTTACTGAAACATTTCTCTTTAATACAGTTGTCAGCATCAAAGAACATATTGGCATTTACTCATATATTTTATCAAACGTTTTTTGAAAATTCATATTTAAAGACTTTTTGCATTCTCTGTGATGTTTTTCAATTGCTTCAATTAAATTGGAGACAAGAAAATGCAGATGCTAGAGTGTTGAACAAAGAACAAATTGCTGAAGGAACTCACGGGGTCAGACAGAATCTGTGGAGGGAATAGACAGGCGACCAAAAATGGTCCTGACCCGAAATGTTGTTGGTTCATTTTCCTCCACAAATGCTGCCTGACCCACTGAGTTCATCCAGCATTTTTTAATTTGCTTCTGTTAAAATAATCCATCGTGTCCTATACTTTATAGACATTGACTCCTACAGTTTACAGAAGGCATGTTGGCCCTCATAAAGAAAGGAGTTGAGTACAGGAGCAAAGAGGTCCTTCTGCAGTTGTACAGGGCCCTGGTGAGACCACACCTGGAGTATTGTGTGCAGTTTTGGTCTCCTAATTTGAGTAAGGACATTCTTGCTATTGAGGGAGTGCAGCGTAGGTTCACAAGGTTAATTCCCGGGATGGCAGGACTGTCATAAGATGAAAGAATGGAGCGACTGGACTTGTATTCACTGGAATTTAGAAGGATGAGAGGGGATCTTATATAAAATTATTAAGGGACTGGACCCACTAGATGCCGGAAAAATGTTCCCGATGTTGGGTGAGTCCAGAACCAGGGGCCATGGTTTAAGAATAAGGGGTAGGCCATTTAGAATTGAGATAAGGAAAAACTTTTTCACACAGAGAGTTGTGAATTTGTGGCATTCTCTGCCTCAGAAGGCAGTGGAAGCTGATTCACTGGATGCATTTAAAAGAAACTTAGATAGAGATCCTAGGGCTAGAGGAATCAAGGGGTATGGGGAGAAGGCAGGAACTGGGTACTGATTGTGGATGATCAGCCATGATCACAATGAATGGCGGTGCTGGCTCGAAGGGCCGAATGGCTTACTACTGCACCAATTGTCTATGTACCTATCTATCTATGATAATCTGAGAATGAGTAAGTGGATGAATTAATCTTCCCCCACTACTGACAGAGTACACACGCCCTTTTGAATGCATTGTGCATTCAAAATGCTGCCTGGATTGGTGGGTATTGGCTATAAGAAGAGGTTGGACAAACTTGGATGTTTTCCCTGGAGCAATGTAGGTTGAGGGGAGACCTGATCAAATTATATAAAACTATGAGAGGCATAGTTGACTGTCAGAATCGTTTTCCCTGGGTAAAAATGTCAAACCGTGAGAGCACAGCTTTAAGGTGAGTGAGGCAAAGTTTAAAGGAAATGTGCAGGACAAGTTTTTGGCACAAAGCGTGACGGGTGCCTGGAACGTTCTGCCGGGGTTGGTGCTGGGGACGGATACAATAATGGCATTCAAGAGAATTTTGGATCGGAATAACATCGATATGCAGGGAATGAAGGGATAAGCAGACAGAGGAGATTAGTTTAACTTGGCATCATGTTCCGCACGGACATTGTGGGCTGAAGGGCCTGTTCCTGTGCTGTACAGTACGCTATTCCATATTCTCAGTGCACTTACTTGTGGACAGAACAAATGGGTCTTCTTTTACATGAGGGATCAATTGTCAATGGAGAATACATAGTCTACTGGAAAAATTAATCACACATGAGCTTGCAATATCTTAATGGAGTGAATGTAATGGAACCAATGAACTGAGGAAGTGGGTGTAATGTTAACTTGGGGCTGGGAAAGGAATAAACCGAGGTGTAACATTGGTGAGGAAGTGAGGAACGGCAGCTGGGACATGGATCAGGATCAAAGAATGAACTGAAGGGCGAGTGTGGCGAAGGGGCGACTCCAGGGGCCTGTGAGAACCTTCAAAGGAGGTGAAGAGGGATTGAGAGATTGGATCAAGTCCTTAGAGGGAAGAGAGTGTTGCCTTGACTGAGGGTGGTGGGTGAGGAGGGGTGGGTTGCAGTGGGGAGCAATGAACCTAGACATCTGAAGAATGAAAGAGTATCTCAGGGGAAGGATATAGACGGCCAGGGAATTTGGTTATTGTGGACCACATGCAATTAAAAAGGCCTTTCAGTTTATTGGGATAAACCTACTTTGACTTTGTCTTAATTAAATGAAAAGGTAAGTACTCTCCAACGTGATCAGCCCATGATCAAGGACCCACCCTCTATTGATCAGTGGTCCAAATTTGAGGATTCTACCTACTCCAACGATATTGTTTCCATAACATCCTCTATCGACTTTGCCAACCTCACCCTTTGTGTTGAAGACAGACACAAATGCTGGATTAACTCAATGGATCAGGCATCATCTCTGGAGAAAAAGGATGGGTGGCTTTTCAGGTTGGAACCCTTCTTCAGACAAATATAGAACCCTTTGTGTTTCTAGGAACTAGGTGGTACAAAGCAAGGAACAACGTGAGCGATTGGGAATTTGTTCTGCAGCATCTCAGTGAGTCAGTGCCTTACTGGTGAATGGACAGTTGTTAAGCGCAGTTAGCAATTTGCATAAAAATGTAAAGTCATAACATTTTGAAGAATTGATAGACTTGAAATCAACATTTTTGCTAAACCTTCAAGTTATCCAATGGATTAGGTCCCTGGAATCTGCAAACTCAGAAATTGCCATTCTAATTATCTGCGCTGTTTGGATAAGATTCATATAGGCACTGCTTAGAGGAATTTCTTGGTATATTTTTTGCTTCACCAGAAAGAAGCTTGGTTACTGCATCAGGCAAGGTCAAGGCAAGCAAGAGTTGAGTTTTCTCATCACCAACATGTAAATTCAGACTTCCAGTTTATCATTTATACCAGATTCTATAAACTTCTTTTATTGTCCACTTGCTTCCATCCCTGCCCCATTCCTTCCCCCAACACTCAGAAAGTTACAGAAAGTGGTTCCTTTCGGCCACATTTTGGAATTGGCCGACACAATTGGAGCCTTCACAAGAAATAGTCTCAGCCTCTTTCAGAATGCCTCGTCTTAACACGACTGACTCCAGGTATTTGTCATTGCCAGAGGAGATCACCAGTTCATCGTCAACTTCATAACCTTCATAACCATCATAAACTTCATTATCTGTTGTAGTTCCCTGATGGATAGGACAGATAGTGGGGGGAAGGGAGGGAAATGACAGGGGGAATAGGGATGGCAGATCTGGGATGGAGGGGTGGTTAAGAGGAAAGGTGGGGATAGTGAGGACGGGCAGTGGACGGGGAGTATGTAGGGTAGGTGGAGTGTAGGCAGGCCAGGTGGAGGGTAGAGAGACCAGGCAGGTGGTATGGAGGACTGTTGGGGGAGGGGGGAGGGAGGACAGGTGAGAGGAGGTGGTAGGAAGGAACAAAATGCCCCATCCACGCTAGTCCCATTTGCTTGCTAAACCTTTATCTCTCTAAACATTTCCTATCCATGTACTGTACCTGTCCGAATGCCTTTTAAAGATTGTTATAGTACCTGCTTCAACTATCTTCTCTGGCAGCTCATTCAACATACCCACCACCCACTGTGTGAAAAAGTTGCCTCTCAGATTCTTATTAATCTTTGGGTGAAGTCAGTCCATACTGCTTTTCTCAGGAGATTAGTGCTGGGTCAGTTTCTTACCATGCTGGTTAGAAGCTGCTGATGAACCAACCACAAAGAGGATGTGAACTCAACCACTATGTCCAAGAGCTGGCTGGATGTGGACCATCAGTAGTGTGAACTCTGAGATCCCACCCCACTCCCAGCAATGCCGTGGTTTGGCTGGATCAACACTGGGGCCGGGTCATTCAGTTAACCTACTCCCGTCGCCCTTTCTCTGTGGCCGTGCCTCTCTGCCGTGAAGCATCTCGTTTGTCAACGTTTGATGTGGTAATGTCCGCAGGAAAGCAATGCAACACTGCAGAACTATTTCACATTCTGCACCATTTCACTTCTTCTTCCTCTGTACTAATTTAGCCAACAGACGCAGAGAGGATATCTAACTGTAAATTCAGTGCCTTTCTTTTTTCTCATGGGTGACTAAAAGTGTGATTTAAATGCACAATAATCTACCTTTCAGAGTTGTGATGTTTAGAGTCATAGAGGTGTACAGCATGGAAACAGGCCCTTCGACCCATCTTGTCCATGCCGACCATACATTTCACTGCTCAATGTGCCAAATGCAATGACAAATTTACCCTTGCAAAAGATACCGTGACATTATTTTGAAGAAGAACGAAGAAATATTCTTCTGCATACTGGTCAATATTTACATATTGACCAACATCTCTGACTTGATTGATTGATTAAAAGATACAGCATGGAAACAGGCCCTTCTGCCCATGAAGTCCATGCCAAAAATCGATAACACCTTCACACTAGCTCTATGTTATCTCTCTTTCTCACCAACTCCCTACAAGGGGCAATTTACAGAGGCAAATTAACCTCCATACACTCTTTAAGATGTTGCAGGAAGCCGGAACACCCAGAGGAAACCCACATGGTCACAGTGAGAACAGGCAAACTCCACACAGACAGCACTCGAGGTCAGGATCAAACCCGGGTCTCTGGCACTGTGAGACAGCAGCTCTACCAACTGTACCACTGAATGATACTTGTACTATGTGTGTGTGTTATTTTGCACAAACTGGCCCTAATATTTACATAAATTACAATGGTGAGTTCATATCAAAAGTACTGGATTGACTGTAAAACACTCCGAGATGTCCTGCGGTCAGTGAATGCATTCTATAAATGCATTTTGTTTCTTTTTATTTGAACAAGTGTTAGAACCTCCTTATCACATTTCATAGTCACTGAAAACATGAACTGCTTCACAATTATTTGCTTGGTGATTTTTTTTCCTGCATTTATGACTGCTTCTTGAAGATCAGAACAGTTTTACCACACATCACCTGCGCCCAAGAGGTAGAAAGTTTTATGTGAGGGCAAGTCTTTTTTCGAAATTGATGTTGTAGGAATTTGTTCATCTTTATAACGTTTAATTATCTAGTTTATATCACTCCAAATTATAAAACATTTCTGTTAAGCATCTTACCACTCACAAGAATGTTCCAACATTGTGAGGGGGAGAGGTGTATTGTTTGGCAGAGGGATCTAGGAGTAGGAATTCAACCAGTTCACACACCAGTTCAATTCTCTGATCGATGAAGGCCAACATGGCAAAATAAAATGTTGCTACTCTATCTACCTGCGACGTCACTATCAGGGAACAATGTACATAGTTCCCTGAAAGTGACGTCGCAGGTAGATAGAGTAGCAACATTTTATTTTGCCATGTTGGCCTTCATCGATCAGAGAATTGAACTGGTGTGTGAACTGGTTGAATTTAACTGACCAGCAGAGAGAAGCTGTACTGACCAGCACAGAGAGGATGTAATGACCAGCATAAACAGGCTGTGCTTCTCCAAGTTCAGCAATGATAGTCTACTCATTACGCAATAGGAGCGCCATGATTATGCTGGAGAGAGTGCGGGGACATTTACCAGAGTGTGCCTGGCATGGAGTTAATGAGGATAGACTGGATAGGCAGCTATGGTTTTCCTTAGAGTGGACGATGAAGGTGGTCAAGCTGGAGGGGAGGCAGATAGGGTGTAAGAGTAGGAAACATTTCCCATAGCAGAGGTATCCAAATCTAGAAGGCATACATTTAGGATAAGAGTTTGGAGGAAATTTTGTTTGGAGGTACAGCATGGAAAACAGGTCCTTCGGCCCACCGTGTACGTCGACCACGTCTGAAGAAAGGTCTCGACCTGAAATGTCACCCATTCCTTCTCTCCAGAGATGCTGCCTGTCCCGCTGAATTACCCCAGCATTTTGTGTCTACCTTCGACCATTGATCACCCGTTCACATTAGTTCTATTATCCCACTTTTCTCACCCACGACCCACATACTGGGGACAATTTACAGAGGCCAATAAAGCTACAAACCTGCACATGTTTGGGAGGTGGGAGGAAATGGGAGAATTCAGAGGAAACCCAGGTGGTCACAGGGAGAACATGCAAACTCCACACAGAAAGGACCCGAGGTCAGGATTGAACCTGGGACTCTGGCGCTGTGAGGCAGCAACCCTACCAGCTGCCGCCGTGCCACCTTGATCTGAGGACAAATTTTGTCAAGAGGGTAATTAGAATCTGGAACACACTACCTTGAGGGTGTGGTGGGGGCAGAGACACTCACAACATTTGGAAAGTATTTTGAATTGCACAGTAAAGAAGTTTATGGATCAGGTTCTGGTAAATGAATGTGCAAGGGTTGACATTTATTTGGTTGGCTGAAGGGCCTATTTTTGTGACTTTGTGGCTGAATCCATACACAACCTCGTGCCGCCAAATGCATTTTCTTCTGGTGCGATGTGCAACAGGTGTTGAGTTTACAGGTGCTGCCAGGAAACTACTCGCCACTTTCCTGGGAAGTTCCTGACACCGCTCTTACAACAGGGACGGTCTGTTTCCATTCTTAACAAACCATTCAGGAACAAACCTTAACCTGTGTGTCAGACCTACATCGGTACAGTGCTCATCTCAGTCAACCCTTTCAAACAGATGCCTTACTTCACTGACAGAGAAGTTGAAATTTATCAAGGAGCTGTAAGTAACTTTAATACTTTTTCTATGCAAACCAAACTTCTGGTGTTGTTTTGTAGCTTTTATATTTGTTCCCCCAGTACTTTGGTCAGAACTGTGTGGGAGCCACTGTCTTTTCTATTTTGCTGCACTGTGCCTGCGATTCTGTGGTAAAGTTGCCAATGTAACTGGGACTACTGCAACTGTCAGAGTCATGTAATCCTGTCACTGGTGACATTACTTGTCACTCAGTTGTAAAAGCATCTTCCTAGTGATATTTAAAGCATGCATTCCACCTCATGAAGCTTGCACTTCCACGTTGAAGACCTTTGCTTTGAATAAAGAGTGTTCAATTTATGTAAAGTTAAAAAAACTGCAGATACAAAAATATGACAGCTGAGCAGGTCAGGTTGTGTATAACTCATAAATCACAAAGCGCTGGAGTATCTCAGTGGGTTGGACAGCATCTCTTGTGACGGCCCTTCTTCAACCTCTCTCCACGCTCTATGAATGTTCTGAGGAAAAGCTACTTTCACATCTCTCCAGTTCTGCTCTGTCCCCTCTGCACCGCCAAGCACTGCCTCATCACCAGCGAGCTGGGAATCTTCCTGAATATTACCACCATTTCCCGTGCTGCCATCAGAATTCCAGGATTCACAGACTTTGTTTTGCATTCCTACCTCTGCTGACACACAACTGCACTCCAGCATGGGTACCCACGAGTGACAGGAGATAAGTAGAATCATTGCATAGATGATTAACACGTCAGGTTCTGAAGAAGGGTCCCGACCTGAAACGTTGCCTGTCCATTACCTCCCCAGATGCTGCCTGACCCACACCTGATCTCAGCTCCAACATTTGTTTCTTGCTGTAGGAAGTTCTTAGGTTGTTTGGCCTGTCGCTGCAAGCTGGGATTTATAAGGTTTATCATCAGCCAGAAGTCTGCAGTGATTGTAATTTGATCAGATGCTTTACAATGATTTTCAGTGTTGTGTCAGTTCTTTGTCTATTTTTTCAGATAAGAACTCCAAGGGGTGCAATTACTGATCCATAAAACGTTGCAGTTTTTGTATGTAAAGGGAGGTCAGTGTGATCTCAGTTTAACATCATCTGCTTGTGTTGCCTGGTGCGGAAAATTGCACAGGCTGGGCCTGATCCACTGGATCATGGAAGAACTGGGGGGGGACATGGTGGAGAGCTACCAGATATGGGGGTCCTGTCAGGGAAGGTATGGAGAAGATGTGTTCCCTTGTGGGAGAAGCAGGAGTGTTCAAAAATAAAGAGGCAACCACAGAAAACAAGAGATGAAGCAAATATTTTCTCTCAGAGTATTGCGAGTCTTTATAACTCTGCTCCCTCTAAGCCCAGTACAACTAGGGTTATTTTATTTGAAAGATACAGCATAGAACCAGGCCTTCGGCCCACTGAGTCCACGCTGACCACCCATCACCTATGTTATCCCAGTTGCCCATCCACTCCATACACACTAGGGGCAATTTATAGAGGCCAATAAACCTACAAACCCACACATCTTTGGTATATGGGAGTAAACTTGGCCCTTAGCTGCCTTTGCCTTGAAAATTCAAGTGTTGGTCCAGATCTTAAATATTGTGAGAGCTCCACAGGCAGTGCATTCCAGATTATCACCACACTCTGGGTGAATATTCCTCACATCCCCATTAAACTTATTCCTCCTCACATTAAACCTTGCACTCCAGCTCCAGGTACCTCTGCCTTAGGGGGAGTTTTGCTGCTGTCTACACCATTCATAATTCTCATAATTTGATCCAAAGCTTTGATGCTGCCACATCAGATGATCTTCTGTGCTGCCTGACTCTCCGAGCTCAACGACAAAGCAATATTGGGCCATATATACAATGTATCCAGCTCTCAGCTTCACTCTGTGAGCGCATGCCTCAGCCTCCTTCACTCCAGGGAAAGAATTCCCAGTCTATCAAACCTTATAACTGTCAAACTATCAAACTTTATAACTCAAACCTTCCTTTCCCAGTAACATCCTTGAATACCATTTTAGTGCTTTCCAGTTTAATGCCTCCACCCAGAGAGTCCAGAACCAGTTCTCCCAGTGAAAGGATGAGGAGAAGATGCTGAGTTCAGGTTGATTACCACAGTCATGTTGGTGGTGGACCAGATTCTAATGGTTCTTCTCCAGTTTAACTTGCCATAACATTTGGTCCGGACATGATGGGCCGAAGGGCCTGTTGCTATTCTATACTGTCTATGATCTCCTGCTTGTGAGTTTCTCCACACTGTGCTGCTCAACACGAAGGCCACAAATGATAATGTTGTTGTTCCCCAGAGAGCGATACTTACTCTAGAAAAGATTCACAAACAACTACATTGGAGGTTTTCAGGCTTTCAGAATTAATAGTCTACTTGTTTTAATTGGGGAAGGAAAATACTGAGGAAGTCATGGTATGTGCACCAGGGGTGGATGTGGATAGTGAAAAGGCTGTCTACATTGGTTACTGCGTGAAAGACCAGAGGAAGCGAAGAACAGAATCCCTTTAGCAAAGTTACAGGTCTGGATTGAAAGGCACTGAATGTTTTCTTCTATTCTGCTGAGCAATACCTACTTAACATCAGCTAATGCATCTGCCTGTCATTTTAGTTCTCAATCTGCTACCACTCTGAGTTCTCCTTCCTTGCCTTTTGACATTCTTCCAAATGAAGTTGCACACGTGCTCTTGTTGCAGTCTCAAGGATGAGTTTAAGGGATTTCCATCATCGTCACTGCTTTGTAACAGCAGGTACTCAAAACAACCATTTACACTCAAGGAGACAAAGTGCTGGAGTAATTAAGCGGGCCAGGCAGCATCCCTGGAGAGCATGGATAGGAGACGTTTTGGGTTGAGTCCTTTTGTGTATTTGCCAGCATCTGCAGTTCTTTGTTTCAACCATTTACACTCACCTGGACCCGTTGTTACCTGTTGTATATAAAATTATGAGAGGCATAGATAGGGTCGTCATTGAGAACCTAGGAAATGTCAACGATTAGAGGGCATAGGTAAGAACAGAAGTGGAACAGAGGGATCTAGGAGAGCAGATACATATGTCTCAGAAACGGGGTCACAGGTAGATAAGGTTGTCAAGAAGGCTTTTGGTACATTGCCTTCATCAGTCAGAGTATTGAGCATAGAAGTTGGGATGTTATGTTACAGTTTTGCAAGACAGTGGTAAGGCCACATTTGGCATATTGTGTTGAGTTTTGATCACCATGCTAAAGGAAGGATATCATGAAGCTGGAAAGAGTGCAGAAAAGATTAGCGAGTATATTCCCAGGGCTCGAGGACCTCAGTTATAGTGAGAGGTTGGGCAGGCTACGACTTTATTCCTTGGAGCGAAGCAGACTTTGATAGAGGTGATTTTATAGAGGTGTATAAAAATTCTTGAGGTGAATGCACAGAGTCTTTTTCCCAGGGTAAGAGAATCAAGAGCTGGTAGGAATAGGTTTAAGGTGAGAGGGAGAAGAGCTAATAGGAACTTGAAGGGCAACATTTTCACATGGTGGGTTGTGGCTATATGGAGCAAGATGCCCGAGGGGGTAGTTGAGGCAGGTGTGATAAAAAATAATTAAAAGAAATTTGGACAGATACATAGATAGGAATAGTTTAGTGGGAGATGGGCCAAACACCAACAAATGGAATTCACTAAGATGGGGTACCATGCAGGGCCGTTTTTACAGCATTATGGGCCCCCGGGCAAAGCAGTGTACTGGGGCCCCTACCATTACTCTCCCCCACCCCCCTTTCCCTACCAGCCACCCCCCCCCCTGTCGTGCCGGCGAAAAGCACTTACCGAAAAGCACTTAGCGATGGACAGGGTGCTACATTGTTGCGAAAAGCACTTACAGATCGCTGTGAGAAGCACTTAGTGACCGAAAATGTTGCGAAAAAAGCACTTATTGAACCTACATTTTTAAAGTAGTATTTATTTATTGCAAGTCACTTAACATACACAGATCAGCATGGGGCCCCTATGCTCGTGGGGCCCCGGGCAAGTGCCCATCAGGCCCATGCGTTAAGATGGCCCTGGCACCATGGTCAGCATAGATCAGCTGGGCAGAAAGGTCTGTTTCCATGCTGTATGACTTTGACCTCGGGTCTTGTTTGTGCAGAGTTTGTAGATTCTCTCTGTGACACCATGGGTTTCCTCCGTGTGCTCCGGTTTCCTCCCACATCCCAAAGGCGTGCAGGTTTGCAGGTTAATTGCCCTCCGCAAATTGTCCCAAGGTGGGTGTGTGGTGGAATCTGGAGGGAGTCGATGGGACTGTGAGAGGGAACTGGAGAGGGAATGGGTTTGCTGGGATTGCATAGGGAGCTGAGGGACTTAATGCTCTCTTATGTTTTTATGGGGATGTAAAGATGCTCTTTTGCGTTTTTCCTTTGACCTCTCTTTTTGTCTCATGAACGTTCATTCCAACGCTGTGTTTTACTTGTACTTTGTGGGGACTGGAAGCTGCCTTCTAATTTACTGTTTCAGCAGCTCAGAGCAGGATTAGCCCCGAGACTGGGGAGTGACCAAGAGTGAAGATGTGAGGGCCACTCACACTGACAGGGCGATGCACAGAGTAACCTTGACTCTGCCTGCTGCTTGGTTTCAACTCAAAGTTTCCATTTTTCTCTTGGCCACATGGCCAATCACTTTTAAAATTCCAAGTTAACTATTCCTGTCTTTGGAATGATTCTGGAAAATTCCTGGAAGATATTTGTTTGATGCCAAGTATTCTTCAAAAGCAAGCAGAAACATTTGTGTGACACTTTTACATTATTTCTGATGTTTGTCGGAATGTATGCTTCTTATGCAAAGGACGGCGTCATTGTACTGAGTAGATTTTGGACGTGCCCATTTGGGATGTTACATGTGTATGTCCTCACCCACCCTGGTCTTACCACAGCAGAAAACTGCACAGTGCGTTCCCACGTCCGCCTCCCACCCTCCCTCAACACGCGGCAGCTTCTACTTTTGCTGAGACAATTTATTTTCTTTCTGCAGGCTCAGTATGAAAATCCACCTCATATTTACGCTCTTACAGACAGTATGTACAGGAACATGTTAATTGATGCAGAGAACCAGTGTGTTATAATCAGGTATGTAAAGAAAGGTCCCAACCCAAAATGTAATCTGTCTATTCCCTCCACAGATGCTGCCTGGTCCGCTTCCTCCAGTATCATATCATATCATATCATATATATACAGCCGGAAACAGGCCTTTTCGGCCCTCCAAGTCCGTGCCGCCCAGCAATCCCCGTACATTAACCCTATCCTACACCCACTAGGGACAATTTTTACATTTACCCAGCCAATTAACCTACATACCTGTACGTCTTTGGAGTGTGGGAGGAAACCGAAGATCTCGGAGAAAACCCACGCAGGTCACGGGGAGAACGTACAAACTCCTTACAGTGCAGCACCCGTAGTCAGGTACTTTGTGTTTTGCTCAAGATTCCAGCATCTGCAGTTTCCAGTTTAGTTTAGTTTAGTTTAGTTTAATTTAGTTTAGAAATATAGTATGGCAACAGGCTCTTTGGCCCTCTGAATCCACGCCAAACTTCATTCACCCATAAACTAGTTCTATGTCATCTCAGTTTCACATCCTACACACTAGGGGCAATTTACAGAAACCGGTTAACCTGCAATCCTGCACATGTTTGGGATATGGGAAGAAACCGGATGCCCTCTAAATTTTTCCTATATTGCCGCCTGGGTAAAAGGTCAGGAACTACCTCTCATACTTTTATATACTTTTATCAAGTCTCCCCTCAACTCTGACGCTCCAGAGAAAAATCCAAGTTGGTCCAATCTCTTCTTGTAACTAATACTCTCTAATCCAGGTATCGTTCTGGTAAACCCATTCTGCACCCTCTCCAAAGTCTTCACACCCTTGCTCTAATGGGGCGACGGAACTGCGCACAATGCTCCATATGTGGCCTTGCCAAAGTCCTGTAAAGCTGTAACCCCTTGGGTTCTGCAGGAGGTGTTGAGGTGGGAGGAATGGGACCTCGACAGAACAGTAGTCACTCAATGGGAGCCAGGTCAC
Organism: Rhinoraja longicauda; assembly: GCF_053455715.1. Lineage (NCBI taxonomy): Eukaryota > Metazoa > Chordata > Chondrichthyes > Rajiformes > Arhynchobatidae > Rhinoraja > Rhinoraja longicauda. The sequence continues at coordinate 18,551,770 of NC_135980.1, read as the reverse complement.
CAGGTGAACAGTTCTGATTCTTGTTTTACGCACATTATGTACTTGGGACATATACCTCCTGCTGCATTTCTTCTTGTTCTGAATTTTCTGAAACAATATTTCTTCCCTTTTATTGACCTTGGCAGGTGTTTTGTTAAAATTTAGAAAATTTGCTGAGATAAGCTCTTCTGTGGTTGGCATTTTGAACTTGTATTTAGCTTTGGAAGAAAGGGTTTAGAAAGGGGAGACTTCTTGCGATGTGAATGTGATGTGCCAACGTCTCCATAAACCGTTCTTCCTTTGTTACCTCACTTTATTCTTGAATCACGTTGAAATTGTTTGTGTCAGAGTTGAACGATTGCCAGCCTGAGGTTAAGAGAGAATCGCAGTGGATGTGGCAGAAACGCCTGTGATAGGTCTTACTTCTGGGGCTTCTCGCCCCTTATTTTGTCTTCCAGTGGTGAGAGTGGAGCTGGAAAAACGGTGGCTGCAAAATATATCATGGGTTACATCTCCAAAGTATCTGGAGGAGGATCAAAGGTTCAGGTAATCACAGAGCCTGGTTGGCTTGGGAAATTATTTGAGGATCATCAGTTTGTGTTTGCAGGGGAGAGGAGGAGGCGCCAGAAACCAATGCACTGATCCACCTTCTCTGGGACACTGAAGAGTTTCCTGTCATCCAAGATTAATGGGGGCATGGGAGAAACAGTGCCAACGACATCAGCCTAGTCATAGAGTCATAAAGCCCTTCAGCCCAACTCTCCAAGTCATCGAGAGGTACGGCCAGGAAACAGGCCCTTCAGCCCTCTCAGATCATGCTGACCATGAACCACCCAGTTACACCAATCCATTAATCCTGTTTTATTCTCCATACATTCCCATTAACTAAGCCCAAATTCTGCCATACTACGGGAAATTCCACAATGACCATTGACCTCCCAACCTGCACATCTTTAGAATGTGAGAGAAAACTGGAACCTGAGGTACACTGATTAGAACCCACACCCCCAACCAAGAGTGGAGGTGAATTTCTGCTTTGTCAACTTGGCTTACTTATTAGATAACAAGTAAATATTCTCCTTCCTCCCTGACACCAGATGAGTTTGGGCAGAGCATGGAGTTAAACCAGGGCTATTTACCTTTGAGGAACCATTCTATATTTCCTAAATAAAAGCTGCACAGTGGTGTAGCTGGTGGAGCTGCTGCCTCATAGCGTCAGAAACTCGGGTTCGATCCTGACCTCGGGTGCTATTTGTGTGGAGTTTGCACATTCTCCTTGTGACCACATGGATTTTCTCCGGGTGCTCTGGTTTCCTCTCACATACCAAAGACATGCGGGTTTGCAGGTTAATTGTCCTCTGTAAATTGTTCCAAGAGTGTAGGTAGTAGTAGAATCTGGTGGGAGTTGATGACAATACGGAGAGAATAAAGTTGGATTAGATTAACGTAGGAATAATGTAAGTGGATGGTTAATGATCAGTATGAACAGCCAAAGGGCTGTTTCCATGCTGTATCTCTCTATCTAATGCTCCGCAGGTCAGGCAACATCTGCGGGGAGAGAACAGTTTAGATTGATTACCTTTCAGCAGAATATTCCCTTATACTGGCTCATTCTCACAAGTAGTGGACTACTGGCACTGGGCAAGTCTAGATGTAGATGAGCCAAGAGAGTGCCCACCTGTGCCCAGACCCAGAGTCAGCACTTGGAGCTGTGACTGGGTATAACTGTATCTTCTATCCTCTCATTCCAGCTGGGAGCTGAATGTCACCCAGGATCAGTGGAAGAAATGTGAGGGTCACGTCTTTGCTGCATGTTTATAATGGGGCACGGACATCATTTATTTTTTATTTGGTTTCAGCACGTAAAAGATATCATCCTACAATCAAACCCTCTACTTGAAGCCTTTGGAAATGCCAAGACTGTACGAAACAACAACTCCAGTCGATTTGTAAGTTACCCCAAGAGTCTGTATATCTGTGGGTGTCAAAATTTGATTGAAAGATACTGCATGGAAACAGGCCCTTTGGCCCACCCAGTCAGCACCTACCATTGATCACCCATTCACAACAGTTTTACACTATCCCACTTTCTCATCCACTCCCTACACACCAGGGGCAATTTACCCACTACACCACTATGCCACCCTGTGTCATGTCATCATGGTGTATCAGTTGCTTGTGGTTCACAGTGACCCCAAGGGTTTATAAATACAATGGGGGAGGATCCCAAGGATTCTCCCTCCATAACTCTTTGTGTCCCTGCAGTTTTGGTGATCTGCTGGATTGCACTGATCAAAAAAGTTCTGTAGAGATTCCAGGGTCTGAGATGTGTGGTCCCGATACGCACTCTGGCTGCAGGGAAAATTGGTCCTGTTACGTATTATTGTGAAGACTGTATATGCATGGTATATGTGTGAGTTTGGCTGTGCTTGTGCTTAAATCCTATATTTCTGTATTATTTCTTCCTTAGGGAAAATACGTTGAAATTCAGTTCAGTCGCGGTGGTGAGCCGGATGGTGGAAAAATTTCAAACTTTCTTCTGGAGAAATCCCGGGTTGTTAATCAGAATGAGAATGAGAGGAATTTCCACATCTACTACCAGGTACCTCATCATTTCCTTCCAGATCTAAAAGGCAAACACCTACAGGTGTAACATCACATGCAAGGTATGGTTGTGCAGAGGTAATGGGTATCTAGTGGGTTACACAGCAGCGGGTGTATGGGACGAGCTGGCTGAGGAGGTAGTTGAGCCAGATACAATAACAACATTTAAAGGACACTTATGGACATGGACAGGTATGTGGATAAGAAAGGTTTAGAGGGATATGGGTCAAATGCAGGCAAATGGGACTAGCTTAGATGGGGCATCTTGTTGGGCCAAGTGGGATTGGGTCATTGCAATGATATGACAGGACAGACTCTGTTCAGCACTCTGTAGCAAGGAGGAATGAGCGGTAAATTGAAGGTTAATTTTTTCTTCCAATAGCTGCTGGAAGGTGCATCGCGGGAGCAGATTGAAAACCTGGGCATTGCTGATCCTACGTATTACTTCTACTTAAACCAGTCAGGGACTTACAAGGTGGATGGAACAGATGACAAGAAAGAGTTTGCGGAAACGATGGTAAATGTTTTTGTTATGAACTAAGCTGCACACATCATTGCAGAATGTGCCAAACTGTATAATTGATTGACAGTGTTTGATTGTAAGATACAGCATGGAAACAGACCCTTCGGCCCATTGAGTCCATGCTGACCATCGATCACCCATTCACACTAGTTCTATGTTATCCCTCCACTTTCTCGTCCACTTCCTACACACTTGGGGCAATTTATAGAGGGCCAATTAACCTACCAACATGCACATCTTTGGGATGAGGGAGGAAACTCACATGGTCACAGAGAGAATGTGCAAACTCCGCGTAGACAGCACCTAAGGTTAGGATCAAACCCAGGCCTCCTGCGCTGTGAAGCAGCAGCTCTACCAGCTGAGTGTTGAGCTCCTCCTGAAATCGAAGACTAACAGATGGAATCTTGAGCAAAACACAATTGAGCAAATGCTGGAATATTGAGCAAAACACAAAGTGCTGGAGGAACTCAATGGGTCAGGCAGCATCTGTGGGGAGGAATGGACAGGTTGGGATCATTCTTCAGACTGATAAAATTGGGAGACTTTTCACACACTTGAGGTCCGCACTGCACTGGACTCAGCGAGCATCCTGTAGTCTATTCCCAGTGACACATTCTGGAAGGACTTGACGTGTTCTCCTGTGCTGTACTGTTCTATGCCCTATGCTTAGTTCCCAGACCTTAACATGTTTATTTTCTTCACGTGATGACCAATTTTCTGTTTCTTTTCTCAACATTTGGGGGTTTTTTTCATTTGCAATTTTTTATCGCAATTGATGAGGTCAGAAACTAAACGGTGAGCCATTCGGCCCCTTGAACATTCTATATTCAGTTGGACCAGGGCTGTCCTAATTAACTCCAGATCTCACCCTATGCCATAACCCTTCACAACACAACTTTACTTGTTTCACTTCTAAGAATTTCAACGGATCAACTGAGATAGTTTTTGGGGAATGTTTCCCAGATTCCCACAATGTTTCTGATAAGAGGTGCTTTCCATATCACCCTGAAAGATTTTGCTCCAATTATTTTGTTCTGGACTGAACAGATGATACAATGTTTTTACACCTAACTAAGAAACGAAGAAATCATCCTGAACAATCAGTTACATTTTCCTTCAGACTTCTCTGACAAAGGGATTGCAAGCCAACATAGGCACATGGATATATAGGAATGGGGGGATATGGATCACATGCAAGCAGAGAAAATTAGTTTAACTAGGCATCATGCTCGGCACAGACATTACGGGCCATAGGACCTGTTGCTGTGCTGTAGTGTTCCATGTTCTAACTGTTTGCACGATTCCCTCTTGATTTAACCTTTCACATCCTCTTTTCGTCTGGTGACCCTGAGCTAAACTTCCTCCAAAGCCAATGTATCGGCTCAAAGCTGCGGTGCCCAGACCTGAGTGCGCCCGATGGGCTCGAACCGGACCTCTGAGCATCTGTGGTTAAAAAATTCTCCATCTTTGTATTCTGACCTCTTGTGATAAAGCACAGGACTGCATTAGTCTTTTAAATTATTTATAGACAAATTCATCGGCTTTTAGTGATTTCTGCATTTAGATGTGATTTGTTATTTGCTGAATGGTTAAATTTATGGAGAGTGACACAAAACCAATGAAATGTTTTTAACTCCAAATTGACTTGATCATATTTCAAATAGATTTCTTGTGAACCTTGGTCTTGCCATCTAACTACTGAGGACAATTCTCTTCCCTTAGAATGCCATGCAGATCATCGGTATTCCATCCGAGGTTCAAGTCATGGTGCTGCACATTGTTGCTGGAATTCTGCACCTTGGGAACATCAGTTTTATGGAAGTTGGGAATTATGCAGACGTGGAGAATGAAGCTCGTGAGCAACAATTATTCCTCAATATTTCAATATCTATTTGCGTCACAGTGATGATTGACAGGCGCTTCAGAAAGGAAGGAGGCGGCTTGTTATTTTTCCTTCCTTCTTCCTATGTGTGGGAACAGAGAATGTCCCCAAGCAGACCTGCCGGCCTCCTCCCTCTGCTCTGCATTTCACTGCTCCTACATCCTCTGTCTGTGCCTTTTTTGTATTCATAAAGGTACCATTCTGTATATCAAGAGTCAAGTGTTTAGAAATACAGAATGGAAACTGGTCCAGCCCATTTAGTCCATGCCATCGGTTCACATTTATTCGATGTTATCCCACTTTCTCACCCACTCCCTACAGACGAAGGGCAATTCACAGAGGCCAATTAACCTCCAAATCTGCACGTCTTTGGGATGTGGGAGGAAACCAGAGCACCTGGAGGAAACCCAGGGAGAACATGCAAACTCCACACAAACAGCCCCCGAGGGGTGGCACAGTCTTTGATTGTTATATGTACCGACAACAGAACGATGAAATTCTTACTTGCAGCAACATAACAGACCTGTAAACACAATACTCCCAGATAACTCAATAAACAAAACCATTAAAAGCCCCAGTGCAAAAAGCACAAGGGCCTTTGTGCAACCAAGATAGTTCCTTGCTGTTGGTGTGTTTGATGGATCATCAGCCTACAAGCTGCTTAAGATGTTCAAAGGCCTGAGCACCTAATTTAATTAATAACATTGATATTTTAAACTTCAGCAATGATTTTATATTAAAACTTGCCAAAATTTGAAAAACTTTAACAAAGCATTGCCACTTGATTGTGTTCTCACACTAACTGTTCCCACTAACTCACTGCCCTGGACCATTTTTTTACTGTTTTTCCCCATGGTCTCTGCTTATCCCCATGCTTTTATCCTTGCACGACCTGTGGTATTAGTGTATGGCTTGGTTGTACTAATTTATTGTATGATTTGACTGGGCAGCATCGCTCCACTTCATTGAACACTTTTGTGAGTATCTTGGCTTAATGGGCAAATTAATAGAAACACATAGAAAAGCACAGCATAGAAACAGGCCCTTCGGCCCACAATGTCTGTACCGAACATGAAGCCAAGACCAACTCTGCCTGCACATAATCCATATTCCTCCATTCCCTGCATGTCCATGGGAACAGCTAAATACTTAAATGTCACCTGTATCTACCTCCATTACCACCCTGGCAGTATGTTGCAGGCACTCACCACTTAAAAATTTACTCCACACAGCTCCCTTAAACCTTGCCCCTCTCACCTTAAAGCTATGCCCTCTAGTACTTGATATTTCGATCCTGAGAGAAAGGTTATAACTGTCTACTCTCTCTCTACCTCTCATAATTTTATATACTTCTATCAGGTTTCCGCTCAACCACTGGTGTTCAAAGAAAACAATCCAAGTCTGTCCAACCTCTCCTTTGTGCTTATACCCCTTAATCAGGAGGCATTCTGAGGAACTCACTGGAATTTAGATGGATGAGAGGGGATCTTATAGAAACATATAAAATTGTAAAAGGACTGGACAAGCTAGATGCAGGAAAAATGTTCCCAATGTTATAGACAATAGACAATAGGTGCAGGAGGAGGCCATTCGGCCCTTCAAGCCAGCACCACCATTCAATGTGATCATGGCTGATCATTCTCAATCAGTACCCCGTTCCTGCCTTCTCCCCATACCCCCTGACTCCGCTATCCTTGAGAGCTCTATCCAGCTCTCTCTTGAATGCATTCAGAGAATTGGCCTCCACTGCCTTCTGAGGCAAAGAATTCCACAGATTCTCAACTCTCTGACTGAAAAAGTTTTTCCTCATCTCAGTTCTAAATGGCCTACCCCTTATTCTTAAACTGTGGCCCCTTGTTCTGGACTCCCCCAACATTGGGAACATGTTTCCTGCCTCTAACGTGTCCAACCCCTTAATAATCTTATACATTTCGATAAGATCTCCTCTCATCCTTCTAAATTCCTGTGTATACAAGTCTAGTCGCTCCAGTCTTTCAACATATGATAGTCCCGCCATTCCGGGAATTAACCTAGTAAACCTATGCTGCACGCCCTCAATAGCAAGAATATCCTTCCTCAAATTTGGAGACCAAAACTGCACACAGTACTCCAGGTGTGGTCTCACTAGGGCCCTGTACATCCCCCTGTTGGGGGAGTCCAGAACCAGGAGCCACAGTCTTAGAATAAAGAGGAGGCCATTTACCCAGAGAGTTGTGAATTTGTGGAATTCACTGCCACAGAAGGCAGTAGAGGCCAATTCACTGGATGAATTTAAAAGAGAGTTAAATTTGGGGCTAGCGGAATCAAGAGTATGGGGAGAAGGCAGGCACAGGTTACTGATTGTGGATAACCAGTCACAATGAATGGCGGTGCTGGCTCAAAGGGCCAAATGGCCTCCTCCTGCACCTATTTTCTAAGTTTTCTATGTTTCTAAACCTGCTCTGCACCCTTTCCAAAGCCTTCACATCCTTCCCGTAATGGGGCGACCAGAACTGCACACAAATCCGGACTACCCAAAGACCTCTAAAGCTTCATCATGACTTCCTGACTCAATGTCCTGGCCAATGAAGGCAGGCATACCATTTGTCTTCTTTACCAATACTTTAGATTCATCTGCTAGGACGTCATTGCTATTCCTATTATTTTGCTCATCGGTTATTTAAGTATTTATGCTAGATTTGTTGGTGGTGAAGGCACTGTGAATGATTGATTGACTTCCTTCCCTTTGCACAAAGACTTGGCCTTCCCGTCATTCCTACTGGGAATTAACGAGAAGAAACTGAGAGAGAAGGTGACCAGTAGAAAGATGGACAGCAAATGGGGAGGCAAGACGGAGTCCATCAACATGACCCTGAATGTGCAGCAGGCCGGATATACCCGGGACGCCTTGGCCAAAGCTCTCTATGCGCGACTCTTTGACTATCTGGTGGATGTAAGTATTTCTCAAGGAATAATTGAGCTGATACCGAATGTGGTTTTGCATAAAGAGTCAGGGATATGTGGTAAACTCCTTGCGGAGCATGAACAACGGGTTGAAAGGCAACACAAACAGCCAAGGACTGGTCTTTGCAACCTTGGTTACTTCATGGAGAAACAAGGAACTGCAAATGCTGGTTAATGTGCAAAAATATACTATACATACTCCACTAGAGATGCTGCATGTCCCTTTGAGTTACTCCAGCACTTTATGTTTTGTGAAGGTTTACGAGAATGCTGTCTGGATTACCAGTTATTAGACACAAGGAGAGTTTGGACAAACTTGGATTGTTTTCTCTGGAGCATCATCAACTCTGGGGAGACCTGATGGAAATATATAATTATAAGAGGCATAGCTGGAGTAGGTAGTCTGAACTTTTTCTGGCATATGTTCGGGTATGAACAAGGGGAAAAATTTGCAAAGGACCCGAGGGGCAACTTTTTCCTCACAAAGAATAGCAGGTGTATGGAACAAGCTGTCTGAGGATAAAGCTCGATTGGGCAATGTGTCAACATTGTCAAGTTGGGCCGAAGGGTCTATTTCCATGAGGCATATGTCTATAAACCTATGACTGTATAAACTCGTGCTGCAAGAACTTACCAAAGTTGAGCATTTGATGCAGGGTTACGTACTCTACTGAGGGACCCTATCATTTTAATACCTTGTGTCACCACCTTGTGTTCTTCCTTCATTTTAGGCTGCCAACAAAGCTATGCAGAAACCCCACGAGGAATACAGTGTAGGAGTGCTGGACATTTACGGCTTTGAAATTTTCCAGGTAACGTACAAAGATCAGGTCCCTTAATTTTCTGCACGAGCCCTGCAGTTGCATTTGTTCCAAATCTCAGCTTCTCCTGGTTGCAAATAGGAATGTAATTGGAGGTGATTTCAATGAAGATTCAACCCCAACTCTTTGCAGAGACGGAGGACACGGGTTGAACTGTTGGTCTGTGAGAGCCTGCATCTTTTGATTAAAGGCCACGTGGTTTAAATTATTGGGCATTGGGGGTGGCAATTTTAAAATTGCCCATCCAACAAAAGCAGGTTGCTAAAAAATATTCATGAGATTTACCTGCCAGGATTCCATAATCTCCCCACAATTTTGTACTTTAATCTGTTCTTAATCTGTTCTTCTTGGTGGTAAAACCTGAGTTTGGAGGGGTTTTCTACAAGGAGAGATTGGATAGAACATCCCAAGCAACCTTTGGCTTCAGTATTGCTCCAATCACAAGGCCAACCAGAGCCCATTCCATTCTATCTCCAGATGCTGCTCGATCCACTGGTCCTGCCAGAGGGGTGGGGTGGACGGGTTGTGCAGATGTGACCAGCCTGTTTAACTCTCCCAGACCATACACTTCCAAAGCGGCAACACCAGCACAATGACAGCACAATTGTCCAGGTTACATTTCAATCGTTATTAACCATTACTTTTCTAAATAATTGGTGCCATTTTTTGTAAACACAACAATATATTTTATGATCTATGACCTGGATTTGGAAATATTTCAGTCAGTAAAAATAAGTCTAAATGCATCATTGTTCTTGAGTAGAGAAAGGGTCTTCAGAGTCTGTGTGTGATTACATAGAACATAGAATAGTACAGCACAGGAACAGGCCCTTCGGCCCACAATATCCGTTCTGAACATGAATCCAAGACCAACTCTCATCTCCCTGCACATAACACATATCCCACCATTCCCTGCATATCCATATGCTTATCCAAAAGTCTTTTAATTGCCACTAACGTGTCTGCTTCAACCACCACCCCAGCAGCACATGTTCCAGGCACTCATCACCACCTGTGTAAAAAAACTTGCCCTGCACATCTCCTTTAAACTTTGCCCCTCTCGCCTTGAAGCTTTGCCCTCTCTCCATGAAGCTTTGCCCTCTAGTATTTAGTATTTCCATCCTTGGAAAAATATTCTGTCTACCCTATCTATCCTCTTATAATTTTAAATACTTCTCTCGGGTCTCTCCGCAACCTCCAGTGTTCCAGAGAAAACAATCCAAGTCTGTCCAACCTCTCCCTACAGCTAATATCTCCTAATTCAAGGTAAACCACCTCCTGTATTATTTCCAAACGCTCCACATCCTTCCTGTAATGGGGCAAACAGAACTGCACACAATACTCCAAATGCGGCCCAAACAAAGTCCTATAAAGATAATTAGTTAATCTTGGCATCAGGGTTTGGCACAGAAATTGTGGGCCGAAAGGCCGGTCCTTGTGCTGTACTGTTCAATGTTCTATGCTCTATTCAATCACACACACACACCCCATCTATACAACTGAGGGTGGGGTCTAAGTTACCGTGTGTCATAGAATCATTCTTGCACACAGATCCTCTACAGATACATCAGCTCTCAGACATCCTCTCCCTGTAGAATACACTGGGGTCAGACAAACATCAGTGACCCAAATATCAGAAGCAGAGTGTAACCCAGATATGCTGAAACTTTTGCATATTTTCTGGGTACACACTCAGCTGCAGGCTTCTGATAAATCAGTTAGAACATTATATTTATTCAAACTGTGACCCACGTGACCCTGAAGTGTGAGTTGTTCAGAGGTGTGGCTTCTGGAATGTGAATTAACCAATAGATAGAACAGCAAGCATAGAACAGTGCAGCACAGGAACAGACCCATCAGCCCACAATGTCCATGCAATGTCCCACAATGTCCCATCAGCCCACAATGTCCATGCAATGTCCCACAATGTCCCATCAGCCCACAATGTCCATGCAATGTCCCACAATGTCCCATCAGCCCACAATGTCCATGCAATGTCCCACAATGTCCCATCAGCCCACAATGTCCATGCAATGTCCCACAATGTCCCATCAGCCCACAATGTCCATGCAATGTCCCACAATGTCCCATCAGCCCACAATGTCCATGCAATGTCCCACAATGTCCCATCAGCCCACAATGTCCATGCAATGTCCCACAATGTCCCATCAGCCCACAATGTCCATGCAATGTCCCACAATGTCCCACAATGTCCCATCAGCCCACAATGTCCATGCAATGTCCCACAATGTCCCATCAGCCCACAATGTCCATGCAATGTCCCACAATGTCCCACAATGTCCCATCAGCCCACAATGTCCATGCAATGTCCCACAATGTCCATGCAATGTCCCACAATGTCCCATCAGCCCACAATGTCCATGCAATGTCCCACAATGTCCATGCCAAACATGATGCCAAGATAAACTGATCTCCTCTTCCTGCACGTGATCTATATCCCTCCATTGTCCTTGTGCCCGTCTAAAAGCCTCTTATACTCCGCTATCGTATCTGCCTTCACCACCACCCCCGGTAGCGCATTCCTAGTACCCATCACCATCTATACAAAAAACCTTGCCCCATACAACTCCTTTAAACTTTGCACCTCTTAATTTAAAGCCGTGCTCTCTCGTATTTGACATATTCAACCTGGGGAAAAGGTTCTGAATGTCTATCCTATCTATGCCCCTCATCATTTTATATACCTCTATCAGGTCTCCCCTCAACCTCTGGCATTCTAGAGAAAACAATCCAAGTCTGGCCAACCTTTCCCTGTAGCTCATGCCCTCTAATCCAAGCATCATTCTGGCATGCTGTCATCATCATTTTCCCCATTAACAGGAGTTTCATTTCCTGCTAGTTTTCTTTCTGTAGATTTCAGACAGTAATAGTTGTTTCCCTTGGTCTCCAAGAGTTTATTTAACGGAAAACCTTTGGCAGGTGGAATGTAAGGGAAAGTACACACTTAAGGGCAGGACCCTTAATGTCATTGATGTGCAGAAGGATGTTGAGGTCCAAGTCCATAGCTCCCTGAAAGTGACAATACAAGTAGATAGAATGGTGAAAAAGGTGTGTGGTGAAAATGGCACTGATCGGGCCATTGAGTATAAGAGTCAGGAAGTCACATTGCAACTTCCTGGTGCATTTCTGGTCCACCTATTACAGGAAGGATGTGGAGAGGGTGCAGAAGAGGTTTACCAGAATGCTGCCTGTATTAAAGGGTTTTAATTGTAAGGAGAGGTTTGATTGTTTTCTCTGGATCACAGGTTGAGAGGAGACCCGATAAAAGAAAATAAAGTTATGAGAGGCATAGACAGGAAGACACTCAGAACCACCTTCTCAGGGTGGAAATGTCAAAGACCAGAGGGCATAGCTTTAAGAAACAAAGGGACAAATTTAAAGGAATATGTTGGGGAATGGGCCTGCTGGGATCACTCGGAGAGCTAGCATAGATTAAAGAGGCTGATTGCACCTCTTTCTATGCCAGAATATCTGAAAATAATACTTTCCTTTCTTCTCACAGAGAAATGGGTTTGAACAGTTCTGCATTAATTTTGTAAATGAGAAGCTTCAGCAGATTTTCATTGAATTAACTCTGAAAGCTGAACAGGTAAGAAAATAACACACCCGTAAAATAACACGCCTGTAAAATGTCAAGCCTGTAAAATGACACGCCAGTAAAATGACGCGCCTGTAAAATGACATGCCTGTAAAATGACACGCCTGTAAAATGACACACCTGTAAAATGACACGCCTGTAAAATGACATGCCAGTAAAATAACACGCATTGTCAATAATAACACAAAAAAGAAAAATGACTAGGCTCTGTACCTGGATATTAAATAGATATTAAACTTTAAATTAGCTGCTGTAGAAATACTACAACATGGAGCAATGTTTGCTACCCACACCTAACTGGGTTTAAAGAGTGTTTAATTGTCATATGTACCGAGAACGGACCAATTAAATTCTTACTTGCAGCTGCAAAACAACCCTGTAAACACAATGCACCCAGATACTATATAATGAACAAAAATTCAATAAGTTAGTAGAAGTGGTTTGAAGTTAAAGATGGGAAAAGAGTTGTAATGGTAACAGATTTCTGGTACCAGCCCTGCTGAAACATGCTATTCTCTCCAATCTGCAGGAAGAATATGTACATGAGGGGATAAAGTGGACCCCCATTGAGTACTTCAATAATAAAGTTGTCTGTGATCTTATCGAAAGCAAAGTAAGTAATTTTCCCAAGTGCAGACTGAAAACCCTGAAAATGTAAGTGCTGTCGATCAGGCTATGCCAGTGGAGAGGGAGGCAGAGTTGATGTGTGTATTTTTATCTATTTCACTGAGGAACTCATCAAAATGGTCCACATGAAAATAATGGATTATGCCGTAGATTCATAGTGCAGAAACAGGCCCTTTGGCAAAACTTGCCCATGCTGATCAAGATGCCCCATCTACACTAGTTCCACCTGCCTGCATTTGGCCCATCTATATACTAAAACTTTTGTTTGTTTGTTTGATTGTTCTTGAACTACAGCTAAAACGGTACACGATAGCGTGGCAATTTTAGGCCCACCTTACTCACCGTCATCTCTTTGGTGCTAATGGAAGAAGTTTAATTGAAATCGGTGTCATATTTTTTAAGTTATTCACATTTTAAAGTTTAAATCTATCTCCTCGGGAGGGGGAGGGAGGGGGTGGAGGGAGGGAGGGGGAGGAGGGAGGATAAGGGGGGTTTAGGGGGATGGAGTGGGGGGGAGCAGAGGGGAGGTGGAGGGGGGAGGGGGAGGTGGGGAGGGGAAGGGGGAGGGGAGGAGGGAGGGAGGAGGGGGAGGGGAGGGGGGTAGGAGAGGGTGCTGCACCAATGCAGGAGAGGTTTGGGCCCAACGGGTCCACTTGGTCTAGTATCCCTCTAAACCTTTCCTATCCATGTACCTGTTCAAATGTCTTTTAAATGTTGTTAGTGTATCAGCCTCAACTACCTCCTCTGGCAGCCCATTCCAGATACCCACCACTGTGCATTGTGTCTCATGGAGACACAAGGAACTGCAGAGGCTGGTAAAATACTGGAATAACTCAGCAGGTCAGGCAGCATCTGGGGATGGAATGGAATAAGTATATTTCAAAGCCTGGCAAGTGATAGGTAGACACGGATGAGGGGAAGTTCTCACCCATGACTCCCCCACCAGTGAAAACTAGAAATCTGAAGAAGAAATTTCACCTTTCCATGTTCTCCAGAGATGTTACCCGACCCATTGAGTTACTCCAGCAGTTGGTGGTTTTTTTTAATGGAAAAAGTTTTGTTGGATTAACTTTCGTTGAGGCACCCAAAGAGTTCTCATCCATGTGCAGTGTGGAATTGTTGTTCTAATTTCCAGAGTCCGCCTGGAATTATGTGCGTGCTGGATGATGTCTGTGCCACGATGCACGCCACAGGAGAGGGGGTTGACTCCACGTTACTGCAGAAGCTCCAGGCCGCTGTGGGAGGTCACGATCACTTCAACAGCTATAACCAAGGGTTCATAATCCACCACTACGCTGGGAAGGTAACTCGCATTTGAATATCATATCTTATCTACTTGCAATTTCCCCTCCCTGTGACTTTTGTAACCTTACCAAAGCAGAGGAAATAATTGTTTGCAACCCTGACTTGCAGTTCATTCCTCTCACCTCAAACAGAAAGAGATGAGACGGTAAGCTTGACTCAAACAGACAACGAACAAAAGAAACAACAGTGAATGTTTGAAACCCAACACCAACCAATGGAAGCGGCAATGCCACTTTAAATAGGGTTTCCTCTGAAGTTTCATTGGGTAATACATTTCATCAGGTGGCATATGCTGTGCACGTCCTCGAAACCACCGCAGGGTTTCATGTTGACTTAGATGCTTAGCGGCCAGGGAAAGCGGTTTCCTGCTCCTCATCATCGTGCATTGATCTCTAAATGTGTGGCCAATGATTAAGAGTAGGATCAAGGAGGAACTGCTGATGCTGGTATCTTTGGTAAAACATCAAGGTGCTGGTGGATCAAGGAGGACAAACCTGTCTCACCACAGCAGAGCTCACCAAAGCTTCCACACCAGTGAGATGCTCTCAACCCCCACGTTTGTAGAAGTTGTGGATCATCTGTGCAAGGAGAGAAACACAGATTTAAAAGCATAACGTTTATCAGAGGAAAGTAATGCAAAGGTGGATATTTTGAGAGACGGTTGGAAGTAATAGGGCATCTGTTCTGGGAACAGGAGAGCTTTGGTTGCTCACACAGAAGGAGTAATGCTGGTTCACTTCTCAGCTGGCAGATCACACAATGATTTCAGTAAGTGTTCATCAGTCTGAAGAAGGGTCCAATCCCTCCAACTATGGTCAATGGTATCAATAAACTGTCCCAAGTTGGAGAAGTTAAGGAACAAATTTGCCAGAAACAAAATTATATGTAAATCACACTGAAGAGACAGAGCTTTGAAATTTCAACAAGAGGAGGCCTCTTGATTCAATTTTCTATCAGTCAGTCAGTTTGGTTTGGTTGACTTTAGGGCAGA
Source organism: Rhinoraja longicauda (assembly GCF_053455715.1). Taxonomy (NCBI): domain Eukaryota; kingdom Metazoa; phylum Chordata; class Chondrichthyes; order Rajiformes; family Arhynchobatidae; genus Rhinoraja; species Rhinoraja longicauda. Next base: position 18,536,476 of record NC_135980.1, on the reverse strand, counting down.
GAGTTTGAGAGAAACCTGCTCCCATGTCCTGAGTCACCACCGCACGGTATTCTGGGGACACCTGTACAGGAGGAACTCAGCAGGTCAGGCAGGATCTGTGGATGGAATGGACAGGCGATGTTTCGAGGAAGGACCCTTCCTCAAACTGGCCCTTTGATCCTCCTTTTCTGGTCCTCTATTCACACTTTGGATGTGACCATTCTCCACTCAAGAGCAGTGAATGTACCTCAGTACACATGATAATAATAAACCTAAGGATTTACTTTCTCGAAGTGATACATCTGGGCTTTGTTTAAAATATCTCCCTGCAGGTATCCTATGATGTAAACGGATGTTGTGAGCGCAACAGAGATGTCCTCTTCAACGATTTGATCGAGCTGATGCAGACCAGTGAACAGTGAGCTATTCACCATCCATCACTCATGTTCCTGAAAAGATGTTCTTATGTGTTTCAACTTTTGAAACCTTCAAACTAGTTCTGTAGTGTCTCTATTAACGTGTCAGTACCTCATTATACCGGTGCTCCGAGATTGATGTAAATGTTCACCCACACACAGTGACAGTAACTGCTGAGTCCACTATGCTGAGATTAATGAATCATCGTTCGACACGGGTGAGGTGCCGGATGACTGGAGGGTGGCTAATGTTGTGCCTCTATTTAAGAAGGGCAACGGCAGAAATTCTGAGAACCATAGAACAGTGAGCCAAATATCTGAGGTAGGAAAGTTACTGGAGAGGATTCTGAGGGACAAGATGCACGTGCATTTTTAAGTACAGTTCCTCTATGTTCCTGATATTTGCTGTACCCAGGATGGCCTGTAAATAACTCCCAATGTTCAATCTTGACCTTCCATTGACTCCAATTCTACACCATGACATATGAAGCCAAAATAATTTCTCACCGCTGTACTGATTTCCTCCCTTATTACCGCGCCACACGAACCTCTTTTACTTTCTGCTGTGCTTTCTCAATGTTAAATACCCTGGAATATTCCTGGTTCCCAGCATTGGGCGGACGATCTGCTGCCACATTTCCATAGTTGCAATGAGATTATTCCTGTCAACTTATATTGATGCCATTAGTTCACTTGTTCATTTATTTTGTCATTTAGATATTTTGTACCTCCACCCCCATTGCTTTCTGATTTGGTTCTGCTTTTCTAATTTCACTTTCCCCGTTTTGGTTACCTCCTTCCTGAATTCCCTTTGAAATTCCCACCTTCCTGACAAACTGCTTTCACTGCCCCCCCCCCTTCTGAAAGAACATTTCCAGTGTCACAGAAATCTAATGCCCCCTCCCTCCCTTGCCATCTCTCCAGCCACACATCCATCTGCCGTATCTTACTCGCGTGCTGAGGGCACAGGGCACCAGAGGTAATCCTGTCATTACTTTCAGATCCTGCTTTTTAACTCAGCACGGATGAGGGTTTAATGCGAGAGAAATCCAGGGGGCATTGGTGATCACCAGGTGATTCCAGTGCAGGGTGTGCTGAGGGGAGGCATCTGGTTCAGAGGTTGGTTTGCCTGCGGTTTGTGGAAGGAACAACAGGAGCCCTGGAGTTGAGGATGAGCTAAGGACATGAAGGTTGGTTTCACTGGCAGAGTGAATGGGAGGGCAGGGAAGGTTTTAGTGTAGTTCAGAGATACAGCGTGGAAACAGGCCCTTCGGCCCACCAAGTCCACGCCGACCAACGATCACCTGTACATTAGTTCTATCCCACACACCAGGGGCAATTTACAGAAGCCAATTAACCTACAAACCTGCACATCTTTGGAATGTGGGAGGAAACAGGAGCACCTTGAGAAAACCCACGCAATCACAGGGAGAACTTGCAAAATCAGTACAGACAGCACCCTGTAGTCAGGATCGAACTTGGGTCTTTGGCGCTGTAAGGTAGCAACTTTACCATTGTGCCAATGTGTCGTTCAGGTGCTGACATTATCGGGGGAAGCTAGTCGTCATGCTGATCAATAGAGTGCGCGGTTGTGGGTATGGGAATGGAAGAGATGTACAGAATTTGTTTGAGCATTTGACGGCACTGGGCCTGTACTCGCTGGCATTTCGAAGAATGAGAGGGGACCTCATTGAAACATAGTGAAAGGCTTGGATAGAGTGGATGTGGAGAGGATGTTTTCACTCGTGGGAGAGTTGAGGACATCCGGTTGCAGCCACAGAATTAAAGGATGTTCCTTTAGGAAGGAGATGAGGAGGAATTTCTTTAGCTATGGGGGGAGGTGAATCTGTGGAATTCTTTGTCACAGAAGACTGTGGAGGCCAAGTCCAGCTGTGTCGGAGTTGAGGCCTGTGTCAAACTTACACGGGAGATGAGTTAATGCCTGAGGCAGATCTGCCGTGACTGGATTGGGTGACGGGGCAGGCTTGAGGGGCTGAATGGCCTGTTGTCTCCTTCTGATCTGTGAGTGATTCTCCTTGCAGCCGCTTCATTCAATCGCTGTTTCCAGAAAATCTCCAAAATGAGAAGAAAGGCAGACCCACCACGACAAGCACGAAGATCAAGGTATCTATCAAGAGTTAAAGTCAGCAGTGTTCTTCATCCATTTGGGGAGAGGTTAACGAGAGAGTGTTGCTGCCAGATTAATCCACTCAGGCCTCTCTTTGACTCTGACTCAATTCTATTTCCTGCAACATTTATTCCAGAAAACAGGGTAAATAAAAAAGCACAAAGTGCTGGAGGAACTCAGCCAGCATCTCTGAAGAACATGGATAGGTGACGTTCGCAACCTCAGACCAGTCATGTCTATCCAAATCTCCCTCTCACCTGTATACACCTATCACTTGCCAGGCTTTGCCCCAACCCTACCACTTTTCCAGCTTTCCCAGCACCCGCCAACCACAATAAATCTGAAAAAGAGTCCCGACCTGAAACATCACCAATCCACGTTCTCCAGAGATGCTGCCTGAACCACTGAGCTACTCCAGCACTTTGTGCTTTTTTTTGTAAACAGTATCAGCAGTTTGTTGTGTCTACAGAAAACGAGGTGATGATGAGAGCTGAGGTCGTTTGATCCCAGTCAGATGTTTCTACATTACAACCTACTGTGTCTCAGAACCACTTTCCTCAGTCTGCAGTCAGGCAGCCAGCCACTACTGCACACTGTTCCTTCCTCTTGCCTGCCACCATGTGGATGCAGGGATCACTGCAGCTCTGTTTCCTTCCTCTGCAAGGCAGCTCTGGCACTTTTTCTGCAATATGATTTAAAAGTCAGTTTCATGTAATGCCAGATTTAATAAGTTTGAAAATTAAATGATGACTGCAATAATTATTTCATCATATAAGTCAGGTATATAGGAAACCTCAAAAGCTTGATGATTTCAGAGTCAGAGTCGTACAGCACAGAAACAGGTCCTTCAGCCCAAATCGTCCATACTGACCAAGATGCCCCATCTACTCTAAAAGCTTTGTTTAAGTCAACATTTAATTGTCTCATCTGCCATGCTTGGGCAGGGGGAATCTCACTTTGGCTTTTGATTGCTTGAAAGATGCAGCATGGAAACATGCCCTTTGGCTCACTGTATCCACGCCGACCATCATTCACCCGTTCATACTAGTTATAGACAATTGGTGCGTGAGTAGGCCATTCGGCCCTTCGAGCCAGCACTGCCATTCAATGTGATCATGGCTGATCATTCTCAATCAGTACTCCGTTCCTGCCTTCTCCCCATACCCCCTGACTCCGCTATCCTTAAGAGCTCTATCTAGCTCTCTCTTGAATGCATTCAGAGAATTGGCCTCCACTGCCTTCTGAGGCAGAAAATACCACAGATTCACAACTCTCTGACTGAAAAAGGTTTTCCTCATCTCCGTTCTAAATGACCTACCCCTTATTCTTAAACTGTGGCCCCTGGTTCTGGACTCCCCCAGATAGTTCTATGTTATCCCACTTTCTCATCCATTCCCTACATACTAGGGACAACTTTACAGAAGCGAATTAATCTACAAACCCGAACATCTGTAAAGTACCCTGGAGCAGCAAGGAACTGCAGACGCGAGAAACATTCGTGAAACACAAAGTGTTGGAGGAACTCTGTGGGTCAGACAGCGTCTCTGGAGGACATGGATAGTCAATGTTTTGGGCAGGACCCTTTTTCTGATTGATTGTAGTGGGGGGGGGGAGAAACCTGGAGGAGAGATGGGGGTGGGTAAGTGATAGGTGGATACAGCTGAGGGAGGAGAATCATTTGATTAGCAAATGAGTGGGCAAAGGACAAAAGAAAACAAGTTAGTTTTAATCGGCAGAGTGGGAGGAATCTGAACAACTGTGTAAATTGTCACGTTCCCAAGTAATAAACCGATTTCCTGCGTCTGCCTTGCTCACTCCCCACACCACACATAGATTAGGTTGCAGTGCAAACAAGTGTCTGAAGCAGAACAATATGTGTCTCACTTTTCCAGCCCCAAAGTGCCTGAAACTGCTCAGGAGGCGAGGAAGTCCACTGAATGGAAGATTTTTGCTTTCCTTTTACATGGGCTTGGTGTTGATATTGATTTATTATTGCCACATGTACCGAGATATAGTGAAATACTCTCCGTGCTATCCAGTCAACTGACTCCATACATGAGTACAATCAAGCCATGCAGAAGTGGCAGAGCAAAGAGAATAATATCACAGTGTAGAATGTAGTGGTTACAGTATTATAGTGTAACAGCTACAGAGAAAAAGGTCCAAGGATCACAAGGTCGGTTGGAATATCGGGACTACATCCTAGCTATGGAGAGGATCGTTTAGTAGGCCTTCAAATTACGGGTAATATTTAAAGTTAGTTGTTCATTCCTTTCTCTGATTTAGAAACAAGCAAATGACCTGGTAAGCAGGTTAATGAAGTGTACTCCACAATACATCCGTTGTATAAAACCCAACGAGACAAAGAAACCAAGGGACTGGGAGGAGAGCAGGTATGTTTTTATTGGTTTCATTTGGCTGACAACCTCGCAGTGATTTGTTGTTATTGACGTGGCTAAATCCTTTCTCCCTGAGTGGAAATATTTTTGACTCTCCAGGGATATAGGTGTCTGAGAATGCAAGCGGATCATTGCAAGGAACGTCGGGTTTGGGTGCTCAGTGCGCCACTTCTTGTAACCAATCTGCGTGATTAGATTCATTTTTTACATCCACTGAATCAGTCTGGGAAACCTCTGATAGTAAAGTCAGGAGAAGTGGCAGGGGGGGGAATGTCTTGTGTGCTCAGATTCAACAGCAGAAGAAAGATGCGCAAGCCCACAGTATGATGATGTGATGTTGCTCAGTTAAACAATTTATGTGATGCATCAGTAGTTTGATGCTGTTACGATAAATCCACATGTATCTAACCCAAAGTAATAATTCTTAACATTGACTGAGGAAGTGATATATTTCTAACCTCTCTTTTTCAATCCAAAATCTCTCAGGGTAAAGCATCAAGTTGAATACCTGGGACTGAAGGAGAATATTCGAGTGCGGAGAGCTGGATTTGCCTACAGAAGGGCTTTCCCAAAATTCATGCAGAGGTACATTCCTATTTATGGCTTCTCGCCCCGACAGTATCTCCGCTCAGACGCTCAGTGTGCAAAATGAAAGGGAGCTTTATTCCTTTATTAACTTTACGCACAGTTTAATGAGATTGCCAAATCTGGTTGGACATCTTCCGAGTGGCTTCATCACAGCACCACCCATCCCAACCTCTGGGAGCCGGGGGTAGGTTTCTAACCCAGGCTTCAAGGGACCTGAACCAATGGCTTAGGTTGGAATCTCCTGCCAAACTGGAGGATTTAATTAAAGTGAAATAAATTACATCACTAACAACTTGTGTGTGTTCAAGGAAGAGAGGGAGAGCTTTCTGGATGTTAAGGGAATCAAGGGATGTGGGATGGTGCAGGAAGTTGGTGGTGAGCCATGATCTCGAGGAATGGTGGGGTTAGTTCGATGAGCCAAACAGCCTCTGCTTCTCATGTGATTGTGAACTGTTTGTAACTCTTATCTTGTTTGGGGTCAGAGAGTTGCAGAGGGACCAATAGGCAGGCAAAGGACATTTCTGGTGATTTGTGATGGAAAGATTACACCAGTGTGTTTAACTGGCGAAGGCTCAGGACATCGGGCTTCCCTGGTGTGGACATGGCAACTGGAAATAGGATGTTATATATAAAAGCAGAGACATGCGGAGCTCCTTTTCCTTTGACTAAGGCCCATGTCTGTGCTGTCCCCTTGTTTAAAGGTATGCCATCCTCACACCAGAGACCTGGCCCCATTGGCGTGGTGATGAACGTCAAGGTGCTCAACATTTGCTTCGTTCTGTCAACATGGACTCCGACCAGTACCAGATGGGCAAAAGTAAAATATTCATCAAGAATCCAGAATCAGTAAGTTATCGCTGTGGCTTGAGTTCACGTCGTTTAGTGAGCTGCGTCTCAGTGCCCAAACCTGATTTATTCCCGAGGTGCAGCAGCGGCTGTGTGCTGAGCAACTTTGCCTGTTCACCATCCAGCAGGGTTGTATCCGTGTCTAACTGATTTATTTCTCTGTCACTCCTTCACTCCTGTCATTAATCATCCGCTGTGGTGAAATTCCAGCTTTTCCTTTTGGAGGAAATGAGAGAACGGAAGTTTGATAGATACGCTAGAGTCATCCAGAAAGCATGGAGGAAGTACATCGCATGGAGAAAGTATGAAGAGATGAGAGAAGAAGGTAAAACTCTGACGGAACTAGTCATCATAAGTTGTATGTAGAGTCATAGAGTCATCAAATCATCCAGCACAGAAACAGGCCCTTTGGCCCAATTTGTCCATGCGACCATGATGCCCCATCTAAGCTAGTCCCATTTGCCCGCATTTGACCCATATCCATCTAAACGTTCCCTATCTATGTACCTGTCCAAATATCTTTTAAATGCTGTTATTGTATCTTCCTCACTTACCTCATCCAACACCCCCTGAGTAAAAAAGATGCCCCTCAGCTTCCTATTAAATCTTTCCCCTATCAATACAATCCACCAATATCAGTCACCAACCCTCGCCCCATGTCCCAGCAATCTTCATCCTTACAAGGCCTAATGATGTACTTTTGGAACAGCCATGTTGGTAGTTGCCTCCATTCTTGACTTGGGCAGTGATTCACAGAAGCTGACCACTCACAGCTGAGAAAGGTTTTCATCGGTAACGTCATGGGTTTGTTTTAACCTGTCACCCTCACTCTCTGCATCCTGGCTCTTGACCCCTTCCTCAATGGAACAGTTTCTCTCTACGATACCCCCATGACTATGAAAACCTCCATCAGATCTCCTCACGACCTCCTCTGTTCCAAGGAGAACAGCCCTGGATTCTCCAGCCTGTCCACAGAAATAATGCTCCTCGTGCCTGGGACCATGTGGTGAATCTCTTCTGCTGCCTCTCTGAGGCTTTCACATCTTCCCTCGAGTGAACCAACACAGTCCTCCAGCTGTGGCTGAACTCTGGTCAGAAAGGTTTGGCATGACTGGAAAGAGTGCACAGAAGATTTACAAGGATGTTATCAGTATTATTTTGTGCCTGAACTCTAGGGAGAAGTGGGCAGTCTGGGACTTTATTCCTTGGAGCGCAGGAGACTGAGGGGTGACCTGAGAGTGGTGTTTAAAATCATGAGAGGAAGAGATAGAATGAAAACACAAAGATATTTCCACAGAATGGGGAATCAAGAACTAGAAGGCATAGGTTAAAGAGGAGAGGGGGAAGAGATAACAGGAACCTGAGGGGCAACTTTTTCACAAAGAGAATGGTAAGTATTTGGAACGAGCTGCCAGAGGAGGTAGTTGAGGCAATATATAATACATGTTTAGACAGGTACATTGGAATAGGAAAGGTTTAGAGGGATATGGGCCAAATGTGGTCAAACGAGACCAACTTAGATAGGGCATTTTGGTCGGCATTGGCAACCTGAGACAAAGGCTGTATGATTCTATGACTCTATGACTCCCTTGATACAGAATCACATGTGCTTTCTCAACCTGACCACCAAAGTCAATTATTTATGGACATTTATGGCCTGAGAATAACTGTTAATTTATTGTACATTTATTTGTGTTGCTGTCGCATTTAATGACCAAGAAAAGACATAGGAGCTGATTTAGGCCATTCAGCCCATCAAGTCCGCTCCACCATTTGATTGTGGCTGATCTATTTTTTCCTCTCAACCCATTCTCCTGCCTGCTCCCAATAACCTTTGATGCCCATGGGGCCTGTAAACCTGCAGCAAGTGAGCATTTCATGGTTCCATTTCATATCTGATGCACATGACGAATAAACATTCTTGAAACTTGAAACTTAAACCCCATAAACCTGTCCCTGGATCCCTTTCAGAATTGTATCCTTTTTTTTACATTTTCTCTACTTGTTGTTCCAATGGAATTGTGTCACCTCAGATTGTCTGCATTAAATTTACAAGCACATATCCAGCATCTCCAACTTGTCTGTATGTTCCTAGTCCATTGCCATTCTCCTCATAGTTCCCTGTACCCTCTGTGTTTTGTGTTATCTGTAGTACCCCCCTGTATACAGAAGCTTGAAATTAATATAACATCAAAAAGTTTCTGTCACTTCCATCAGGCTCCTGTTTCTGTTACATTGGTGACATTTCAGTGATTTTATTGTTGATTATTCCAGCCTCCAGCATCCTTTACAACTTCAAAGAGAGACGGCGGAACAGTATTAACCGAAACTTTGTCGGTGACTACCTTGGCATTGAAGACAGACCAGAACTGCAGCAGTTTCTTGGCAAGCGGGAAAGAGTCGATTTTGCAGACTCTGTCACTAAATTTGATCGAAGATTTAAGGTAAGAGTTTGATAATCGAATCACTGAGTAAAGGAGAGGAGAAAGATGGACTATTTTAGTTCCCTCATTGATTTTGCTCTCCCCTCCCTCCCTCCCTCCCTACCAATAACCTCTTGGTGGGTACAGAGCTCTGGCCAAGCTAAGCAACGATCGTACTCCAAACATTAATAGTTCTCTGCTCTGCTGGGAATACTCAAAGCAGAGGAAAGGGACTGGATGTTAAGACAAAGGAGATGTGGGAAATGTTATCATGTTATAAATGTTATAAACATACTCTGTTTATTCTGCACTGTTTCCTTAAGCAAATAATCTGGGAGCTGAAGGTTTTCAATCCATTTACCTTAAAGAGTAGAAACATCGCTTTCAGCAATTTTTGTGAGATTCACCGCTGGAAAGTCAGGCTCAGGGGAAGTGCAGTGATGGAGAGCTCTCTGGTTTCATCCACATTGTGCCCGACAGCCCATCTCCCTGTGTACTCAAAACAAATCTGCCTCTGTCCTTAAAGTAAGGAAGAAGGAGCAGAGATGTACCAAGCCAGATCTTCCTTCCTCTTTACCCTCATAGTCATGGAAACCCAGAGCAATACAGCATGAAGCCAGGCCCTTCAGCCCGCATTGTCCATGCTGACCGAATTGACATATTGGGGTCATTCCATTTCCCTGAATTTGGCCCATAGTCCTCTAAACCCTTCCTCTCCATAAATCTTTCCAAATGTCTTTTTAAATGTTTGCACTCGAGGGAATAAATATTTTTCAAGAGCAAAGGATCAGAGACGCAGCCCTCTGGAGTATAGGATGGATGAGATGTGGAATGCAGATCTCCTGATCTCGGAGACTGCAGATGCTGAAATCTGGCGCAGAAAAGCAATAAGAGCAAAATTAGGCCAATCAGCCCATTGAGTCTACTCCAACATTCAATCTTGGCTGATCTGTTTTTTTCTCTCAACCCCATTCTCCTGCCTTTCCCCATAACCTTTGACACCCTAACTAATCAAGAACCTATCTATTTCCACCTTAAAAATACACAATATCTTCAAACTGCTGGAGGACCTCAGCGGGCATTTGTGGAGGGTAAGGATGTTGACATTTTGGATCAAGGACTGAGAGTGGCGAGGGAAGATATAGTTATAGAGAAGAGAGGGCAAAGGTAGGACAGGGGCAGGTAGGTGATAGGTAGAAGTAGAAATTCATGAGGGGCATAGATAGGGTAGGCAGTCGGAATCTTGTTTTTTGCAGGGTGGAAATGTCGAAGACGAGGGCATAGCTTTAAGTGAGAAGGGCAAAGTTCAAAAGAGGTGTGCAGAGCAAGTTTTTTACACAGAGGGTACTGACTGCCTGGAACATGCTGCCAGGGGTAGGGGTAGAGGCAGGTATGATAGATGCAATAAAGAGGCTTTTAGATATGCACATGGATAAGCAGGGAATGGAGGGATGTGGATCATGTGCAGGCAGAGGAGGTTAGTTTAACTTGGCACGGACATTATGGAGTGAAGAGCTTGTTCCTGTGCCAGACTGTTCTATGTTCTATGCTCTATGCTCTGATGCCAAGGGATTGTTACCGTTGTCTGATAATAATAATAATCCCACGGCACATCTTCTGAATTTTGATTATTGTCGCATTGGGGCCATTGCGTAGAATACCCTGCAGATGCAGCAGCAACAATGTATGCCTGGTCATTGCAATAATTCATATACCTGCATCGGCCTGTTTTTGGTGTTTATTGGTAATTGTTATATTCAATCATCATTTTCAGGGAATAAAGCGTGACCTTATATTGTCTCCTAAATATATTTATCTAATTGGTCGAGAAAAAGTCAAGAAAGGACCGGAAAAGGGTCAAATCAAGGAGATCCTGAAGAGGAAGATTGATATCCAGAACATCACTGGTGTGTCATTGAGGTACAGTGACTTTGCTTTGTAAATACCTGTTGGGCGTCTGACTGAAACTATTGGTATTCACCCAGCCTGGGGATTGACGTCAAATTCGGATATATTGCACCTATTGAACACCTATTCTGCACGTTGATATAATTATGAAAAATATATTATATTTCTAAGAAGGCATTAAAATGGCTTTTAGATAGGCACATGCATATGATGGGAATGGAGGAATATGGATCACGTGCAGGCAGAGATTCATTTAACTTGGCATCATGTTCGGAACGGACATCGTGGGCTGAAGGGCCTGTTCCTGTGCTGTATTGTTCCATGGTCTAAGGATATCCATCTAATGAATAAAGCTAGTGCTTTTCACGTGAAGGATTCTTGAAAATAATTCCACTTTTGGTGCTGGTCTTGCCTCCTACTTTCACCACAACAACCGGTTTCACTTGCCTTTTGATTCTAAATAAGACACAAGGAACTCTGACCATGTGCCCAGATCTACACTATGAACCTGCCCCTCCAAAATTGCTCAGAATCAGCTGAGCCAATCCCAGCAACCATTCCAAGTTTGAGAACCGTTTGGCAATAATATTTTGATCTGAAGATGGACACAAAAAGCTGGAGTAACTCAGCGGGACAGGCAGCATCTCTGGAGAGAAGGAATGGGTGACTTTTCGGATTGGGACCCTTTAGATTCCTTTTCTCCAGAGATTCTGCCTGTCCCACTGAGTGACTCCATCTTTTTGTGTCTATCTTTGGTATAAACCAGCATTTGCAGTTCCTTCCTACATGTTTTGATCTGAGATGCACTAACTCAACTATTGGGTTTGAGTTGGTCAACCTCGAACCCAAGGTTCAAGAACAGTCTCTTGTTATTCCTCATGTTCATGATACCAATCGTGGATTATTTTTCCCACTTCAAAGCTACTTCAAAGCTACTTGTTGTAAACACCCACCATTGTTCTTGAGAGATGATGCGGGAAATGATGGCTTGTTGATTGTTTTTATTTCAGCACCAGGCAAGATGACTTCATTGTCCTACACGAACCAGAGTATGACAGCCTCCTGGAGTCCATTTTTAAGACGGAGCTCATCAGTCTCCTGTGCAAGCGAACTGAAGAGCTCACCCGTCAAAAATTAAAGCTCAATTTTTCTGACTCGTAAGGATGCACCCTGTTACTTTCCCTTTCTCTGTCGTTGGGTAAACATTCAAGCTCACAGTGAACCATAAAGTGCTGGAATAACTCAGCAGGTCAGTGTGGAAACAGGACCTTCAGCCTAACTTGCCCACACTGACGAAAATGTCCCATCTACACTAGTCCCACCTGCCTGTGTTTGGCCCTTATCCCTCTAAATCTATCCTATCCATGCACCTATCTAAATGTTTCTTAAACATTGCAGTAGAGTTAACAAAGTTATAAGATGACTGAAAATGTAGAAGCTCCTCCGGTCAAAATTATGAGTGGATAACCATAGACAGTCTCTTCTTGAGGTCCAAGCACTGTCCTTCTGTGATCACGCCATATACACCTGAACCCTGGACCACAGACCATCGGAGCTGAGGCCATTTCCTCAGGAGTAAAATATGCCTTTTGTCACCAACGCCAGCAATTTGTTCTAAATGTTGTTTGTTTCGAGGAGTGATTCAAGATTTTCCTCTGATTGTAATCATGTGGCTTCACCTTATTTGTTTGTGTCAAACAGCATACAATTCAAAATCAAGAAGGATGGGTGGGGAGGAGGTGGCTCTCGAAACCTTGTCTTCAGCAGAGGCCAGGGAGAGCTGGTAGCAATGAAACCTGCTGGGAAGATACTTAGCATTACTATTGGAGACGGACTACCCAAGAATTCCAGTAAGTTCCCGTATATTACCACCATGAAGTGTTGTTGAGGTGAGCTGATTGCTGAGTGTGTCGAGTTATTTCCCACCGGGTCAACATTGGGTTAAGAGAAAGAGAAGTTTTAAACAACTGTCGAACTTGTTTCATTAAAGAGCTTGGGAAGTACTGCAGTGGAGTTTTCAAATTCAGAGACCTGAGCATGTGGGGGTATCATGAACATGCTTCGTTACTCGCATCCCCATTTCCAATCTCCCTCATCAAGTTTTGATCTTGTCATTCTGTTATTAACCTTGCGACTTGCATCCCCACGACTCTGAAGCCATCGCTTCTCAACATCACTGCTGCCTCCATCCATTCACCATCTTCTTCCAGCACCTCTCACCCAGCCCATGGGGTGGGGGACAGGGACAGGGTCAGGGTCAGGGTCAGTTCTATACCAGCTCGCTGCTCTCAGAATTATGACATGCCTTTCCCAGACCATCCGTCTCCTCCACTCTGACTGGGAGGAAGATCCTCAACATTCACTTCGCCTCCACACTTTCTTTCATTGGTTCATGGCCCAGTTCCCTTGTAATCGCAATCTCTGGCTTCCCAATCCCACCGCCTATCCACCGACCATCCTTCACTACTGCATCCTCTCCATCACCATCAAGTTCCCAGCCTATTTCACTGTTACCCAAATCCTTGCAAAGCTGAGATGTTCTGGGAATGAGGGGTGCAGAGTAAACCATCGACCAGTTTCCGGCTTGTAGTATTCCTCCCGCTGTGATGCTGATGGTTGCTTTATCTCTCCCTGGACAGAGCCAACGAAGAAAAGTGTTCCACAGAACCGAGGGTTGAAGAAACCCTCTCCTGCAAGGGCTGCTCCCCCAGCACCATCAGGTACTGAGTCCCTCAGCACGGTCGACCGGCGTAAATAAATGAGTCGTCTCATCGTGTATCGTGAACTACTCATCATAATGTTGTTACAATCAAGCCAGACTCAAGTACTATAGATAGAGCAAAGGGAAGATAATACTTTTCAGCATTGTAGTGCATCTGCTCCATGGACGAAGTCCAATGTGGCAAATGTGGCTGCAAGGAATCAGACAGTACCCAAACTTCTGGAATAACCATTTAGATGCCTGATGACAGAGGGGAAGAAGGAGTTGTTCCTGAGTCTGGTGGTATGTGCTTTAAAGCTATCTTCTGCCAGACAGGAGCAGGGAAAAGACGGAATGGCCGGGGTGGGACACCTTTGATTATGTTGGCTGCTTTTCCAAGGCAGCGTGAAGTGTAGATGTTGTGTCAGGCCTCCAGTCTGTTGAGTTTGTGCGATACCTCAATGTGAGTTTGCTTGTATGTTTGCCTTGCCTCCCACGTGAGGCACTCACTGAGTGACGCCATTCCCCAAGTAACGCCCAGCGGGTGTGAATTAGGGAGCGGGTGGGTAAGGTTGACATTGGCTGAAGAGCACAGTCTCCACCCAAGGGTGGGTGGGAAATGGAGGAAGTTTGGGAGTTTGTGATTGGGGGTGGGGTGGTACACATGTCAATGATAAACCTAAACCTAAACCACCTCATCATAATCAAATATCCAGACCAGATTACCCACAGTATCTACACCGTTCCTTGGACTGGTATTGGGCTAGGGTGATTAGAATTTGCTTGACTTGCAGTTTAGAAATGTTGCCACAAGCTCCACAGATGCAGTTCTCACCAGTCCCTGCAGCGGTGGGGAAGCAAAGATAAATCTCTCACTATTGTTGTTTCTTTTTCCCAAGGACGGTGTGGTAATGGTGCACCTCGGTTCTCACGGAACTCTCAGATGAGTCAGGAACAAATGTATTCCAGACCCATGAAAGGCCCGGCAAGGTCAGGAATCGGTTCGGAAATGCCTTCGCTGCCAAAACAAGGTGCTTCGACCAAAGCAAGAAAGTCCATAAACATCAATGCTAACATGGAGTTCATGAAGGTACCTGATCAAGGAGTTGCAGGGTAAGTGAGGAGAACTCTCTAGCTCTGTGCATGTGTTTGCTCTCACTCACTTAGCCAGAGTTGGTGAGAGCACTTGGGCCAAGGGCAATGGCTCAGAGCCTCAAGAGTGTTTTAATTGTAATATGTACCAGCAATGGAACAATGAGATTCTTACTTGCTGCAGCTTTACAGGCCCGTTAATGCAATAACACACACACTGTAGTCAGAATCTTTTTCTCCAGGATGGAAAAATCAAATATTGGAAAGGTGAGGAACAAAGAAAATATCTCCGATAGGGTGAGAACGGTTATTCAATTATGCTGGAAACTGTAGATGCCAGAATCTTGAGCAAAACAAAATGCTGGAGGAACTCAATGGGTCAGGCAGCATCTGTGGAGGGAAATGGACAGATGATGTTTCAGGTCGGGACCCTTTGGACTAAATGTGGCACTTCAGTAGCAGATAAAATCAGACGAACGGGACATACCCGGCGGGCTAGACTATACAGAAAAAAAGAAAGTATAAACAAAACTGAGCTAATATGATAACAGAAGTGGCCAGTTCTGAGACTACCAAAAAGAGAGAGCAAATTACTGAAAGATGGAGAATTCAATATTGAGTTTTTTATTTGGAGAGTGAGTTAATATCGGATAAGGGAACAAACATCTGAACCAGTTGCACTGAAATCTATCTTGATAGAATCCAAAGAAGACGCAGCATATCTCAAAGACCCCAGCCGGCAGTGGGGCGCCCTAAACCACAGCCGCGGACCCCCAAGTGTCGGGCGCTTTATCAGTACACCGGTCAGGACGTGGATGAACTCAGCTTTGATGTCAATGACGTCATGGATCTCCTTTTGGAAGGTAAGATTATGGAGCCATCATGTACATTAACAATACAGCCCATGAACACTACTGACGACTAGTTCAACCGGAAGCTGGAACCTTTCCTTTTGTCAGATGAGAAGTTGAAAAATCTTTCCTTAATTGCCGTAAGCAAAAATGAGCAAACTGTACCTCGAGGAAAACACAAACTGCTGGAGGAATGCAGTGCGTCAGGCAGCATCTGTGGAGGGAATGAATAGGTGATGTTATGGGTCGGGACCCTTCTGCAGATGGTAGCTCAGTGTTTCTCCTTTAAATTCTTATGAAGGTGTTCAGAATAAAAGTATAGAATGGTGCAGTCAGCCCCAGAAAGTGCATGATAATTAGGCTGTGTACCCCATAGTGCATCTCAGTTCCAGCATCTCAGTGCTGGAGTAGTTTCTCTGCACTGCCATACATCCGCTGCCCGTCTACTCACACACACCTCGATCCGTGACCATATCACCCCCGTACTTTATAAACTCCACTGGCTCCCCATCCCCCAGAGAATCCAGTACAAAATCCTCCTCATAACCTACAAAGCCCTCCATAACCTGGCCCCATCCTACCTGACCGACCTCCTCCACAGGCACACTCCCACCTGCACCCTCCGCTCTGCCGCTGCCAATCTCCTATCCCCCCACATCCGGACCAAACTCAGATCCTGGGGGGCAGGGCTTTCTCCATCGCTGCTCCCACCCTATGGAACTCACTACCCCAAACCGTTAGAGACTCCTCCACACTCACCACATTCAAAACATCGCTGAAGGCTCACCTGTTCAGTACTGCCTTCAACCACTGAAGGTCACCTCACCTTCTGTCTCCTTTCTCTGTTCATTTATTTATTTACTTATTTATCTATTTATTCATTTCCCTATGTTCTCAAAATCTCTGTAAAGCGTCTTTGAGTATATGAAAAGCACTATATAAATAAAATGCATTATTATTATTATTATTATACATGTTGTTTAATTTTAGTTTAGTTTAGAGATACAGTATGGAAACAGGCCCTTCGGCCCACCGTGTCCGCACTGGCCATCAATCACTCGTTCACACTTGTTCTATATTATTCCACTATTTCATCCACTCCCTACACACTAGGGGCCAATTAACCTACAAACCTGTGCATCTTTGGGATGTGGGAGGAAACCGCAGCACCCAGTCACAGGGGGGAACATTCAAACTCCACACAGACAGCACATGACGTCAGGAACAAACCCGGGTCTCTGACTCTGTGAGGCGTTTGTTAAATTCAACAAGTTTGAGGAGGAGTTTTCTTTTTTGTTTTTGTTTTGAGACCTCAGGCTTGAAGCACGCTCTCAATAACTGAAGCCAATGGACATGAATTTCGGAACCAGATTACAATGGTATTTTATATTTAACACCAATGACTGAGGCCAGAACTCTGCTCTCTGGGTTAGTGACCGTCAATCCAGACCTCCCTGACTTCACCTATTGTAGTGTGTATGTTTACAACTGGAATTCCCAGTGCTAAACAACCACCCCTATCAATGAGCATGTTATACTGGCACATAGACCCGTTTATCTCCTCACTCCTGTGCGTGTTAGGTTTCCAGTCCTTCCCTGCATTTAAAGGAACAGCCACCTGGCCAAAACTCGACAGAAATATTTAATTTCTACCTCACATATATAAAGGTCCAGTGTGCCATAGCAGAGTCCAGGTGTGTTTCGGACCATGCTGATCTGAGAGGTTTGGTAGGCACAAGATTAACAGGGGCATGTCCTCAAATGTGATGAATTTGTTGAATTTTCCAGATCCATCGGGATGGTGGAAGGGCCGTTTATGTGGAAGAGAAGGACTTTTTCCAGGAAACTATGTGGAGAAGATTTGAACTGTCCCAGATCTGGGTTCAAATAGTACTGTACTGATCATCAGAAGCTCAAGGGTACTGATCGGACATGGACATCAGAATGTCCACATGTGGGGCCTCACTCAATCACATCTCCACTCTGAGTAAACATCACAGGAGGAAACGTAGAAATGGCTTTTCCACATTTGCAGCCGTCGCACCATTACATAAGTTTCTGTTTCAATGTACAATCTTGCCACATTTTTCAATTAGAGTTGTTTATAGATCTGCTAAAACTGGGATTCAGTGGTCACATTTCAGATCTGCTTTAATAACTAAACTGGAGAAGGCAATGAAGATACTTTTTAAATGTTTTTGACCAAAGGTTTACTTTATTACCATTCAATCCAGATGAGTTTTATAATTTTCATAAAAAGCAAAGCTTGACTAAAATCACTGAGTTTTCATAAATTATTTGTTTTGACTGTTGCTTTTTGCAAAATAAGACAACGGGTCTTAAGATTTTTTTAATTCATTCCAGGGATGCGGGCTTTGTAAATTGTGCCAGCACTTAGTGGCTAACCCCAACTGCCTTTAGAGAAGGTGGTGGTGAGCTTCCTTCTTGAACCACTACAGTCCTTAGGTATGGGTACACTCATGGTGCTGTTAGGGATTGAGTTCCAGGATCTTGAACCAGTGATGATGAAGGAACGGTGATATATTTCCGAATTAAGACAGTGTGTGGCTTGGAGGGCAACTTCCCTTGGTGGTGTTCCCTGTATGTTTGCAACCCTAGTTTTTCGAGCAGGTAGAGGGGGAAGGTTTGAAAGATGATGTCTAGGGAGTCTTTGTCTGTTGTGTCAGTGCATCCTGTAGATGGTACAAACTGCTGTTGCTGTGTGATGGTGGAGTGAGGGAATGGTTGTGGACAAGTTGCCTATCGAGCAGGCTGTGTGGTGTCGAGCTTCGTGAATGCTGTTGTAGCTGCACTCACCCAAGCAAGTGGAAAGTATTCCATCTCACTCCTGACCTGAGCCTTGCCTGGTGGTCAGGCTGTGGGGGGATGAGAGGGTGAGTTACTCATCACATGTTTCCCAGCCTCAAACCTTCCTTGTGGCTGCTCTGTGTACATGTTTACTTCAGCTCAGTTTCCGGTCAATGGTGGTGCCAGGTTATTGATAATGGGGGATTCAGTGATGGTGATGCCACTTAAGTGAGGTACCAATGGCTGGATTTGCTCTAGTTGTATATCGCACTGCCTGCCACTTGTGTGATATGAATGTTATTTACCTCCAGGCCTGGATATTGTCCAGGTCTTGCTGTATTTGGGTATAAGCTGCTTCATTATCTAAGGAGTGGTGAATAGTGCTGAACATTGTGCAATCATCAGCAAACATCCCCACTTCAGACGTTGAAGTCTTGCAGAGATGTCCTGTGGCTGAGGTGAGTGCCCCCCAGCACCACAGGTATCTTCCTTGGTGCTTTTAAGCTGTGATTCCAATTAGCAGGTTTTCTCCATTCCCATTGATTCCAGTTCATTGGCTCCTTGATGCCACACAATCAAACGCTACCTGGATGACAATTGCTTTTATGCCACATCTGGAGCTCAGCTTCTCGTCCATGTTTGGGCCAAGCCTGATGATGAGGTTGGGTGACTTGGTGAAACTCAGACTGAGTCTCTGTGAGCAGTGTGTTGCTGAGCTTGTGCTGGTCAACAGCACCATTGATGATCTGTTCCAGCACTCTGAGGTGATTGAGAGTAGACTAATGGGGCAGTAATTACCCGGGTTGGATTTGTCCTGCTTCTTGTGGATAGAACACACCTGGGCTCCTTTCCACATTGTCGGGGAGGTGCCAATGTTGTGGTTGTATTGGGACGGTTTGGCCAAGGGCATGGCAAGTCCCAGAGCACAATTCTTCAGCACTGTTGTCTGAATGCGTCAAGTCCCACAGCATTTGCTGCAACCAGTGCCTTCAGCTGTCTCGTGATATCATTCTATTATATCGCGGAGTGGATCGCACTGGCTGAAGACTGGTTTCAATTGTGGAGACCACTGGAGGAGACCGAGATGGATCCTCCATTGGCACCTCTGGCTGGAGGTTCGCACAGATGTTTCAGCTCTCTCTGCTGTTCTGAAGTGCAGGCTCCCCATCGATCGCAGAGGATGGGGATATTGTGGAGCCTCCTCCAGCAAGATGTTTAGTTGTCCACCACCATTCACCACTGGCTGTGGCAGGACCGCAGAGCTTAAATCTGATCCATTGATTGTGGGATTGCATACCTCTGTCCATTGCACACCACCAAGTAGGACGGTGACAGTGTCTCAAGAGAAAATGTACAGTCCAAGAGAGATTAGTGATATTAATTATGTGGCACATATTGGGCCTAGTGAAGCCAATTTAGTATCAACACTTTACTAGTCATTTCCTATTTAAAGAAGGGCAGATGCAACATGAGTTTCAAGCAGAAGTAATCAACACGTTTTACGTTTCACTTAGGGAAACTTCCTCAAGACCTCACTTGACACACTTTTTATTGCCGGGGTATAGATGCCCCTGGACACCATCATCTGTAAACATAAGGCAGGCGTCCTTGTGTACCAGATAATGCCCCACTCTACCTCAATGTCACTGTTCCTGACATGTCACGCTGCAGTCTGGCATCCAGCACTGGAAGAGCAGACACTTACTCCAACTTATACTGGAAGAACAAATCTACTGCCTACTTCCTATCGTAAATGCCTTTGCTGTTGCCAAGGCCATCTCTTCTCTGTGACTGTCTGAGGCTGACTGTTCACAACCATAGTGCTGTGTTTCATCCCAAAACAATTGTCTGCACCATCACTAAGAGCACCGTTTCCCACTAGTGTAGCATGATCTCCACAGCTGCCACTGTTCATGCAAGCCAGCCATTTATGCTTCTTATTTCTAGTTGCGAGATACAGCGTGGAAACAGGCCCTTCGGTCCACTGAGTCCACACCAACCCCAGCGATCACCCCTTACACCAGCATTATCCTACATACTATGGAAAATTTACAATTTTACTGAAGCCAATTAACCTAAAACCTGTACGTCTTTGGAAAGTGCGAGGAAACAGGAGCACCCGGAGAAAACCCACAGTCCTGGGGAGAACGTACAAATTCCATTCAGACAGCACTCGTAGTCAGGATCGAACCTGGGTCTGTGGCCCTGTAAGGCAGCTGCTCTTCCATTGAACCACTGCTTCCCCTTCTTATTGATTTCTTTTGCATTTAGTTGAAGTTACAGCACTGATCACAGTGACGTCCCACTAGTTACTGATCGCCAAACAAAAATTTGTCCTGACTGCTTGTTTTGTTAGTTAACCAATCCTTTGTCAAGCTAGTATTCCCCTAACCTCGCCTGCACTTACCTTCAAAGATTCAAAGGTTTATCTTATAAAACAAATTTTAGGCATGGAAAAATGTACAAAAATATTCTTTCTGCGAAGAAATGCTCTGCACTTTTGTGTCCAAAGGCCTTAAATGCTTGTCATATTTGTCTTATTAGAAAAGTTATTTGATCGATTATGATTTGCAAAGTAACCCACAAGTTTACTATATTTTAATAACTATCAGTGAAAGCACAACTTGTATTTATAAAGTTCCAGTAATGTTTTAAAGTTTCCAAGGCACCTAAAGAGGGAAATATATTTGGTACCAAAGAGATGTTGGAACAAAGTAAATGGAGATGTGCAACTACTAATTCATGTTCAACAAAGAAATGAACCATTGTAAAGCCATGAGGAACAAAATAAAATGAGAAAATATCTGTATTGAAATCTTAATATTACAAATAATTTAAAATTGAAGCTATGTAAGAACTTTGTAACAAATGTGTTTTTTCTTATTTCTATCTGTACATATGCTTTTCAAAAATAAAATAAAAATTTTAAAAAATTTTTTAAAAATAAAATAAAAAATAATGTGAAGGAAAATCAAGATTTGTTTCCTGTTATTAGGAGTTTGCACACCTTCCTACCTGACTCCTTCTCCCCGTAACCTTAGCCAGAGAGTGGTGAATCTGTGGAATTCATTGCCACAGACAGCTGTGGAGGCCAAGTCTTTGGATATTTTTAAAACAAAGATTGACAGCTACTTGATTAGTAAGGGTGTCAAAGGTTAAGGGGAGAAGACAGGGGTATAGGGTTGAGAGGGAAAGATAGATCAGCCATGATTGAATGGCAGAGTAGACGCGATGGGCAGAATGGCTTAATTCTACTCTTATGATTTATGAACTCCATAATGTTTCTTCCTCCTCTGTTCCTTACAGAATCTGTCCTAAATGTATTTAAATAGTTCAATAAATGCTGTGAACATTTAGAATTCCAACCTTATTTCTCTTTCAATCTTCAACCTTTCAAATAATGTGGATTTTGGGGACGTTTTTTGCAAAAAGATGTGCTACTGCGAAGGCCTTGGACCTCATGGGAGACAGATCCTAGTGTATATTAATCCAGTGCATCAGACATATTTCCAAGTTCAATGTTATCATCATATTGTAGCGACCAGAGAATGGTCCAGGTCGTCGAACCCTCGGATTGGCCAGCGAGGTCACGTGGGAACGCGACCATGGGGATTGGTCCAGGGAACGACATCGCTGATTGGCCAGCGATGTCAGGTGCACGTTTGGCGCCCGTTTTAGTCAGTTCGGCGAAGTCTTCAAGGAAGACAGTAAGTTTGTATTGGTTGTCCTGTACCTTGTTGTTTAACTCTGTATTCGTGTATTGCGGCTGCAATAAACTTCGTCTACAACCAACAAGTTTCGGACTCGCCATATTGGTGACCCCGACTCGTATGCTGCGATTCTGGCAGAGTTCCCAGAGCTGCTCGTCCAACGTTTTGACGCACCTTCGGCTAAGCACGGTGTGGTCCATCACATCCGCACCGAAGGCCCTCCCGTTTTCGCTCGGGCCAGGAGACTACCGCCAGATAAACTGGTGGTGGCAAGGGCGGAGTTCAGGAAGATGGAGGAAATGGGAATTGTCTGTCAGTCTGACAGCCCGTGGGCCTCGCCGTTACACATGGTCTCCAAGGCATCTGGGGGGTGGAGGCCATGTGGCGATTATCGGCGTCTCAATGCTGTCATCACGGCTGATCGCTACCCCATACCGCACCTACAGGACTTTTCATCTGGGCTGGAAGGAGCGGTGGTGTTTTCCAAAATCGATTTGGTGCGAGGATACCATCAGATTCCGGTGCGACCGGAGGACATACAGAAAACTGCAACTATTACTCCGTTCGGGTTGTTTGAATGGTTGCGTATGCCTTTCGGTTTAAAGAACGCGGCACAGGCTTTCCAGCGACTGATGGACCGCATGGGCCGGGGTTTACCCTTTTTGTTTATTTATTTGGACGACATCCTGGTCGCCAGCCCCTCAGTGCAGGAACACCAGGTCCATTTGCGGACCGTGTTCCAGCGGCTCCAAGACCACGGGCTCATTATCCAACCCTCCAAATGTCAATTCGGCCTGCCTGCTCTCGATTTTCTAGGGCACAGAATTACTCCTGCCGGCGCCGCCCCTTTGCCCGAGAAGGTAGAGGCTATCCGGGCTTTTCCCAGGCCCACCACAGTAAAAGGGCTGCAGGAGTTCGTCGGCATGGTTAATTTCTACCATAGATTTGTTCCGGCAGCGGCGCGAGTCCTGCGCCCGCTTTTCCAATGCCTTGCGGGGAATCCGGTAGAGTTGTTGTGGTCCCCGACTGCAGAGTCGGCTTTTACAGCAGCTAAGGCAGCCTTGGCAGACGCCACCATGTTGGTCCATCCGAGCCCCTCCGCCCCCACGGCCCTGACGGTTGACGCCTCTGACGTGGCGGTGGGCGGGGTTCTGGAGCAGCAGGTCGGTGGCCGTTGGCAGCCTTTAGCGTTTTTCAGCCGGCAACTAAATTCGGCCGAGATGAAATATAGCGCGTTTGACCGAGAGCTTCTAGCTCTCTATTTAGCTGTCCGTCATTTCAGGTACTTCCTCGAGGGCCGCCCATTTGTGGCATTTACGGACCACAAGCCACTAACATTTGCTTTTTTGAAATTGTCTGACCCATGGTCGGCCCGCCAGCAGCGGCATCTAACTGCTATCTCCGAATTTACCACAGATGTCCGTCATGTCGCGGGTAAGCTTAATGCCGTTGCTGACGCCCTGTCTAGACCTGCTTTCCCCCCTATTTCGGCGGTGGACTGCGAAGTGGATCCCCAGGAGCTTGCGGAGGCACAGCTCCTAGCGGATACTGTTTCGGCTTACCGGTCCACCACTTCGGGATTGAAGTTGGCCCAGGTAGCTTGTGGGTCGGAGGGCACGAAAGTCTGGTGCGATGTTTCTCTTCCTCGTCCCAGGCCGGTAGTACCGCCCTCCCTTCAGCGCCGGGTTTTCGATGCCATTCATGGGCTGGCGCACCCGTCCATCCGCTCCACCTCTGCCTTGGTAGCAGCGAGGTTTGTCTGGCATGGCCTGCGGAAACAGGTAGCGGGGTGGGCACGTTCCTGCGTGCCCTGTCAGACCGCTAAAGTCCAGCGCCACGTCCAGCCCCCCGTACAGGATTTCGAGGTCCCGGCTTGTCGTTTTTTCCACATCCACGTGGATTTGGTCGGGCCTTTGCCTTCCTCCCGGGGCTACACCCACCTCCTCACGGTGGTGGATCGGTTCACCCGGTGGCCAGAGGCTTTCCCATTGTTTGATATCTCGTCAGCGTCTTGTGCTAGGACTTTGGCCCTTCATTGGGTAGCTCGTTTCGGGGTCCCGGCAGTTATTACAACTGACAGAGGGCCACAGTTCACTTCGTCCCTCTGGGCCGCGCTGGCGGAACTGTACGGGTCCAAGTTACAACCCACAACTGCATATCACCCCCAGGCAAATGGACTCGTAGAAAGGTTCCACCGCCAACTTAAGGCGTCCCTCAGTGCAAGGCTTGAAGGCCCGGACTGGGTAGACCAACTCCCTTGGGTTCTTTTGGGCATCCGGACTGCTCCTAAGCCAGATCTCGGTGCGTCGTCCGCAGAGCTAGTATATGGCTCGACACTTCGAGTACCCGGAGATCTGTTTCCGGACCCTTCAGCCCTGCTCCCTACAGTCCCATCAGCGTTAGCATCTCTCCGGGAACGGGTGGGCTCCCTGGCTCCAGTGCCGACTTCACGTCATGGGTGTCCCATGGTACATGAACCGTCTTCCCTGAAGGACTGTGAGTTTGTTTTTCTGCGTAAAGATGCCCATCGCGCCCCGTTGCAGAAGGTCTATCAAGGGCCGTTCCGGGTTTTACGTAAGGGAACGGCTACTTTCACCTTAGACATGGGCGGCAAGAGTGAACTCGTCTCGGTGTCCCGGCTCAAACCTGCCCATTTGGACCCGGATCAACCAGTCCTGGTCGGTCAAACCCCTAGGAGAGGCCGACCTCCGTTAGTTCCGCCCAGTCCAGAAACCCCCGTTCCGACAGTTCCTCCAGGACCCCCCGTTTCGGCAGTTCCTCCAGAACCCCCCGTGCCGGTAGTTCCTCCAGAACCTCTCGTTCCGGCTGTTCCTCCAAGTCCGGAACCTCCGGCTCCTGTGGTTCAGGCTGTCCCTCTCCGTACTCGTTATGGTCGCGAAATCCGGCTCCCAGCTAGGTTCCGCACCTCGGGTTCTGGGGGGGGTCATGTAGCGACCATAGAGAATGGTCCAGGTCGTCGAACCCTCGGATTGGCCAGCGAGGTCACGTGGGAACGCGACCATGGGGATTGGTCCAGGGAACGACATCGCTGATTGGCCAGCGATGTCAGGTGCGCGTTTGGCGCCCGTTTTAGTCAGTTCGGCGAAGTCTTCAAGGAAGACAGTAAGTTTGTATTGGTTGTCCTGTACCTTGTTGTTTAACTCTGTATTCGTGTATTGCGGCTGCAATAAACTTCGTCTACAACCAACAAGTTTCGGACTCGCCATAATATATCATATCATATATATACAGCCGGAAACAGGCCTTTTCGGCCCACCAAATCCGTGCCGCCCAGCGATCCCCGTACATTAACACTATCCTACACCCACTAGGGACAATTTTTACATTTACCCAGCCAATTAACCTACATACCTGTACGTCTTTGGAGTGTGGGAGGAAACCGAAGATCTCGGAGAAAACCCACGCAGGTCGGGGAGAACGTACAAACTCCTTACAGTGCAGCACCCGTAGTCAGGATCGAACCTGAGTCTCCGGCGCTGCATTCGCTGTAAAGCAGCAACTCTACCGCTGCGCTACCGTGCCGCCCAGCTTGACCTCAACTTGAAAGAGATTTGACCTCAACTTGAAAATGATTACAGCTTACCTTATGCGATCAAACTTAAACTGATGTTGGGAGAAAATAAGTCAGATTCTGTAAGTATTTAACAAACAGTAAAACTCTGATAATCTCCACCCTTGGTGGGTTCGGACTGGCTGGTTTTCTGAGCTATTGGATGTTGTTTCTATTAATTTCCTTTCACACACCTTTCATTCACACTTGTTTTAAATGTTACAGAATGGTATTGTAAATCATTCAACTAAAGAGAAAAAGGTAAACAAAGCCCAGTGAGTTTTAAGGGTGCAACAAAGCACCATGACTTTATAGGGCCATGGGAATGAGGCCCTGGTGGGTTTAAAAGAAGCACCTGAAATGAAAATTTGTGGGCCAGGTACTGAACCATCGGGATTTCTTAAAATCAGTGAGCAGATAATAAGAGCTTTACTGTAACTGTATACTATTATACCACTTGTGTATTTAAGTTCAGACATTCACATAATTTGTAGCAATTATTTTGATATTACCGTCTTGTCTTTACGATCAGTATTTTTTTCATGCAATAGATTATTTTCAGATCATTAAATATTAATTTACCTGATAAAAAACAATAAATGTCTAGAAAAACACATTGTGTACAATTATATTGATAACCAGTACTTTTTTATGCATTAAAAAATAGATTTTCAAATTTTTGAAGTGTTGATTTAATACTTAGTTATTAGTTTATCAATTTAGCAGGTGATTGGTCACAAAATAAAAACAGAGAGGGAAAAAAGAGATATTGATGGAAAATATTGTTGATAAATGTAGCTTAATTTTTAATTGCTATGCATACCAGCATCAGTTGTAAAACCACTGATGATAGCAATATAAAAAGCAATGGTTTTAACAAAAATTAGTGTATAGAGCTCAGAACAGTACAGCACATGAACAGGCTCGCATGTGTTCTGAATCTGATGCCAAATTAAATTAATCCCATCTGTCTGTATGTGGTCCAGACCTCTTAATTCCCTGCCTATTCATGTGTTTGTCCAAATGCTTCTTAAACTTTTCTATTTAATCTGCTTTTTACTGTTCTTTAAAATTCAAGTATTGTAGCATTTTACCTGCATCTTCATGTGTAAATGTTGACTCAATTTAAATATGGACCATTGCAAAACATAAAGAAAATGGGATAACGTTTATTGTGCATGTAGTCTCTATAAATAATAATTATAATGTCTACATACAATTTAACAAACAAATCAGGAGCATTGCTCAATGTAACATACTTCATTTAGGACCAGTCCAAGCAGAGGTGAAACCATTGTTTGCTAAGCACACTATAATTGGGGCGAATATGTGAAGATGCCAGAACTCGACAAAGTGTAAACATGAACAGCATTTGAGATTGCAATTTTCCAACAGGATCATTAAAACTCACAGGCTGGACACAAAATGTTGAAGTATCTCTGCAGGTCAGACAGTATCCTTGGAAAACATGGGGTAGTTGATATTGCAGGTCGTGATCTTCTTCAGAATTGAGTCTAAAGAGCAGTGCCAACCCAAAACGTCACCTATCCATGTTCTCCAGGGATGCTGCCTGACCTGCTGAGTTATAGTTCCCCGTTTCTACAAAACAAAGGTGCCCCATCTACACCAGTCCCACCTGGCTCATATCCCTTTAAACCTTTCCTTTAAACCTTTTATCAAATGTATTTTAGCTGTTGTTCTCGTTTCTGCTTCAACTACCTCCTCTGGCAGCTTGTTCCATATAGCCACCACCGTCTGAAAAGGTTTCTTCTCGAATTTCTATTAAATCTTTCCCTCACCTTAAACTAATGTCCTCTGGTTCTTGATTCCCCTACTCTGGCTAAAGATTCTGTGCATCTACCCTATCTATTCCCCTCATGATCTTATACACCTCTATAAGGTCACTTCTCAACCTCCTATGCTCCAAGGAATCCAGTCCTAGTCTGCCCAACCTTTCCCTGTAGCTCAGAGCCTCAAGTCCTGGTAACATCCTCATAAAAGAGTGGTTTTGCTGGCTGTTTCTTGGCGTGCAACCATCTCAGAATATGGGCTTTGCCGAGTGAGTGCATTATTTTACTATATTCATTCTAAGTCATGGGCAGTGCCAGAAATATCCTCAATCCAATGATTGTAGGCAGCTTTTTCACAGACAATTGCAATTTCAGGGGAAGTAAAATGAGGGACCTTGAGAGGAGATTGCAATTGAGACCTTTTCAATTGAGGTCAATTAATTTCAGCTGATTGGACTGGAACTGCTTGATGACAGCTAGAGAGGATGGATCGTTTTTTCACAATGGGTCTTTGAGAGTTGTGGTTTCAGAGTGCAGAGTCAGTGGGTGTGTGCTACATGGACCTTTGGATGGACATTACTGTCAATCAGATAGCTGCTTGGTGAGTATTCACTTTATTGTCATTTAAGAACAGAGATTGGACAAAATGTTAAGGACCCCTTTCTAAATTAAAAATATAATGAGAGAGCGCAGTCCTGTGTTGTATAGCTTGCAGTATGTGGGAATTCAGACATTCCTTGTGCTCTGGATGACTGGATCTGCAGGAGATGGTCAAATCAGAGAGGTTGCAGTAATGGTGGATTTCAACTTCCCCAAATTGTGGAATCACATTTGTGTGAAAGGTTTAAAGGTAAAATGTTTAATATGTGTGCAGGAGATTTTTTGAGCCTATACATAGATAGTCTCATCAGAGAGATGTGATGGACCTTGTCCTGGGGAATGTAGCGAGGCAAGTAGCGAGGTATCCGTGGGACAGCATTGTGGAGAAAGTGACTAGAACTCTGTATGTTTTGAACTACTTATGGAAAAGAATAGAGATCATCCGGAAATCCAGGTCTTTAAGTGGAAGATGTTCTATTTCACTCGGAACAAAACTGCTCTTAGCAAACAGAGAGGTGTGACTTGCAATAAACAATAGGTGCAGGAGTAGGCCATTTGGCCCTTCGGGCCAGCACCGTCATTCAATGTGATCATGGCTGATCATTCACATTCAGTACCCCGTTCCTGCCTTCTCCCCATACCCCCTGACACCACTATCTTTAAGAGCTCTATCTAGTTCTCTCTTGAAAGCATCCAAAGAATTGGCCTCCACTGCCTTCTGAGGCAGAGAATTCCACAGATTTACAACTCTCTGACTGAAAAAGGTTTTCCTCATCTCCGTTCTAAATGGCCAACCCCTTATTTTTAAACTGTGGCCCCAGGTTCTGGACTCCCCCAACATTGGGAACATGTTTCCTTCCTCTAATGTGTCCAATCCCTTAATAATCTTATCATATCATATCATATCATATCATATATATACAGCCGGAATGTTAAAACAAAAACATAAAAAACAAAACAAACAAAACATATGACTTGCAGACTGAGTTTACATCTGATAAGTAGATCCAAAAGTGAAATTATGACAATTCAAAGGTAAGTTACAATGGTGAAAATTTGCTACAGCAAGTCAAAGGAACCTTGGAATGGAAGGCCAGCCAGGGAGCAGATTGACTATTATGAAGTCTTCGGTTGCACTAAAGAATGTAATTTTGTGCACTAATAATTGTGGTTATTATGGTGTTTGATATTTTTGTTATATACTATGTATTGAGTTTACAGGCCTGTTAAGCTGCTGCAAGTAAAAAAATCATTGTCTGTTGTTGGTACATATGACAATTAAACACTTTGAGATTACTGGAGCCCTGACAGAAATGTTAAAACCTTTGAGAACACTAAATGAAGTAGTTTATTCAAGAGCAGCAGAAATATATCAGATAGCTACAAGCCTGTGAGTCTAAAAGTGGTTGGGGAAATATATCAGATAGTTACAAGCCCGTGAGTTTAAAAGTGGTAGGGAAGTTATTTGGGTGGGGGAAATGACAGAATTAACTTGTGCTTGTAAGCTTAGGGATTAATCAAAGATTGTCAGCAAAGCTTTGTTTTAGGGGAGATCCTGTCTGAATTTTTGACCGCAAGAAATTGCAACGAATTTGGACGCAGCCTAGTCTATCACGCAAACCAACCTCCTTTCTATTGACTCCATTTATACCTCACGCTGCCTCGGCAAGGCCAGCAGCATAATCAAGGACAAGTTGCACCCTGGCCATTCCCTCTTCTCCCTTCTCCCATCAGGCAAAAGGTATAGAAGTGTGAAAACGTGCACCTCCAAATTCAGGGACAGTTTCTTCCCAGCTGTTATCGGGCAACTGAATCATCCTACCACAACCAGAGGGCAGTGTTGAACTACTATCTACCACTTTGGTGACCCTCGGACTATCCTTGATCAGACTTTGCTGGCTTTACCTGGCACTGAACGTTATTTCTTTATGTGTCTATACTGTAAATGGCTCAATTGTAATCATGTATTGTCTCTGCTGACTGGACAGCATGCAACTAAAGCTTTTCACTGTACCTTGGTACACATGACAATAAACCAAACTGAAACTGAACTTCAGTGAGACCTCTGGCATGGTCCCACATGGGGAATCGTGTTCCAAAAGGTTAGAGTCTGTGGAATCCAAGGCAAATTAGGTACACAATCTGCTTGGTGACAGGAGGCCGAGAGTGATGGCTGAGAGTTGTTTTAATGATTGGAAGGCTGTGATTAGTGGTATACCAGAGATTAGTGCTGGGATCTTCACTATTCATAAGTTTGCAAATTATGCAAAAATTGGTGTTGATGACAAAGATGAATATAAACTACAGAAATTATCTTGATTGGTTGATATAATGGACAGCGCAATGGCAGATGGAGTTTAATACTGCTAAGTGTGAGGTGACCTACATAATGAACTGATTGAGAAACAAAGGGTCCTTTCAATGCATATCTAAGGATGTCTGAAGATCATAGTACCGATAGTGAGGGTGGTGGACAGACCAAATGAGATATTTGCTTCATTGGGAAAACTTTCTAAAGCAGTTATTGGGTCACAACTGGGCAGTGAGTTCAGTCCTGGTTGCCGCACTATGGGAAGTTCATGATTGCAACCGGGAAGGAACCGGGAGATTCACTAGAATGTTGTACAAGGTGGAGTATTTCAATTGTGAAGAGATTTTGTAGACTGGATTTGTTTTCCTTGAAGGATGACCGGGTGGAGACATGTTCAGCACGGAAGTTGTGGGCCAAAGGGCTTGAGCTGTACTGTTCTATGTACTTGATAACAGAGTGCAAAAGTACTTCACTGGGCGTAAAGCAGTCCTGAGCTTGTGAAGGGCACAAACTTGTGAAACTGATTCTTAAAATAAAAACAACCTCCCAAATATACACAAGGTTTATTAACAATATCACACTCAGAACAGGAGATTTTACGAAGGGAACCGTATGCAGGCAAAGGCCGAATCCCTGGTTGAGGTCCCGCTCTCCTCGCACCATGCTCACACATACACCTGGAACCCATACTTCTCACGCAGCAACTCTTCCCGAGGTCGGAGGTTAAACAGTTCCTCCGCTGAAGGATAGAACCAGCGATTGGAGTGGTAAACGCTCTCGCCCACCTGCAATGGGAGATGCTGTTAAACCACTGCTGCAATCAAACACATCTCCCCACCATCACTCCCAATTTAAATGTAGACACAAAAGACTGCAGACGTTGGAATCTTGAGTAGAACGAAGTGCTGGAGTAACTCAGGCAGCATATTTGGACAGAATGGATGGGTGATGTTTGTGGTTGGCACTGTTCTTCAATGTGAAGATTCCACTCCACCAAAGCCACTTTGGAACTCTGGTAGTGGGGAAGCTTATGGTGCAAATAAATTCACAGAATATTCCCAGGGTTTAAGTGTTAAAATAAGACCATAGATTATTATTACGATTAAAATGTTAACGGGGTGGTATGCAAAAACCATTTCCCGAGGTGAGGGAACCTCGAGAAAGAGGCAGTCATCAAACTGGAGTTGGAACAAAGTAAAACCATGGAATTCTCAGCTGTGATGAGGGAGATTGAGGTGATTGGAGGGTACGAGTGTCCTGTGGTTTATATCAGAGGCAGGTGAATGGATATGCCTCTTCCCGCAGCTGTAATCTAACAATGGTGGAGTGAGCCAGGGAGTCTGTCTGCCTGCTCTTGCTGCTGTGCTGGACGAGGATGCAAATTATGTTATAAACCCCGTGAGTCTGTCCACTGTTTCATTCAATTCTCAGAGAGGTGAGGGCAAAAACATGAAGTACAATTGACTCCTAACCCACCAATGTGATTGTCCCTTCACACTCCAACCCAACCATAACACAAACCAGTACGGCATCTGTCCGTAATCCCTCCCCAACATTCTGTGTCATTCTTCGTTTCAAACCAGTATGTGAAGTTCCTTGTTATTGCTGTTGGCCCAAGCTCTCTGGGGATCAGATGGGAGCCACTAGCCCTTACTTTATCTGGACAGCAGATGGGCAGAAGATGCAGCAACCTCGACAGGTCCAAGCACCAGGCTAACGTGTTACCCCAATCAGAGTGTTAGTAACACAAAATAAGTGAAGACATGAACCGGGCAGGTTTACCTTCCAACCTGGAACATCCTTCATAATTTTTGCCTCCTCCTCGAGGTTCTCCCTCAGTAAACGTAGACACCTACAAAGGGAGGAGTCAAAGAAACGAATGATGATTACAGTTAGGAAGGACATATTTACAGACATGTGCTTGTAATTTATTTTCTTCTGGAGGTTAAAAGGTCATTCTGAAATATGGAGCCCCCATGGGAACAAACTCCTGGGAAATTCATAGTTCAGAAATCCACACCTGCTCTCAGAACAAACCCAGTGCCCTCTGATAACTCTCTTTTCACTTTGACGACTTCATGTAATTTCCCCCCTTAAAATACTGAACGGTCTCAATCTCAACCAATCCCTCACAGCATTTGTTATTCCTTCATGCCCATCCTCACATTCATCTAGGGTTTTTAAGTGATAACCTTCCAAAAAGAATTAATTCTTCACCCTGTCAAAGCACTCCATCAATTAAAAAACTTCTAATCAGTCTTCTCGCGGCCTTCCGTGTAACTTGAGCCTCCCCTTGCCCCATTCCCTCACACAGCTTTACTCACTGCAAAGACTTGCACCTACACTGCTTTCCAGCCAACTCCCTAAGATCTGGCAGCACAGTGATTGTTACTTGGTTAGCATCCAAATGTTCAGATCATTGATCCAGAGACACATTCAAATCTTTAAACAGCTGCAATATTTAAACTTCAATAATTAAATCTGAATAAGGCTAGTATCTGTATTTGAAAATACCAGAGTTTACCCTCTTGTTCACCAATACCCAAGGGAAGAAAAACTGCCACCCATTCGGGAGTCCCAACTCAGCAATGTGATTCTGGCTTTATAGCTGCCTCAGTTCTGGCACAAGTGAGGACAGACAATAAATGCCAGCGATGCCTGCATTCTGTGAACGAAACAAAGTCGCAGCACACAACTGGCACACAGCAAAGAGCCTAAACACACTAACAATCACCTGAGTGTTGTCAGCTGGCCAGGACTTGTCTATTTCTTTTCAGTCACTGCTTTTACATTTACCTTCGAAGGAACCTGTGAAGGCATGGATGAAGCAGTGAAATAGACTTTTTGTCCTTTGTTTCATCCACTGCTTTGGGCTTCAGTTATTGCACTACATTTTCTGGAAGAAACTAGAACCAATGACCTCCTGATTCGGAGACTAGAACTCTGGTTGTAATGTCCAAAATTACCAAGCTATGTAAGATTAAACAGCAGAGGCTTGAGAGTTAAACAGACTACATCTTAATTCTTGTGCTCAAATGCATGATTTACAAGTGTGCAGCCTCTGACTGTTGCTTATCCCATGTATAGTGTATGAACGAAAAAGGATTGAAGAAACATTTTACATCCCACAATTCTCCAAATACACGCTTTAGCCCTGACCTTGTGTTTGTGTAATATTTTGGTTTTGCTGCTTTGGAGATCTGACTGCATACTATCTCACTCTATCATGTGACAATACTTATCTGCAACATAGCCCCCCCCCCCACCCAACTTGCCTCCTGTCTTGTTCAGCATGCAGCAGGGGTAGCATGGCTATGCGGGCTTCGAGGTCTTCAATTTGGAGCCGTCTGTGAGAGAAGAAAAAATATATTAAATGGGAAATCTGTAAATAAAGGTTATTGCACAGGTCTGCAAAGGAGATAAACTAAAACGAATTAATGGATGCATCAAATTAGCTACCATATGGTACAAACCTTGGTAAAGAATAATGAAAGGCATAGATAGAGTTTGTGGGGAGGATGTTTCCAGCAATGGGAGAATCTAGGATCAGAGGGCGCAGCTTCAGAATAAAAGGAAGTACCTTTAGAATGTAGATGGGGAGGACTTTTTTTAACAGAGGGCGGTGAATCTGTGGAACCCATTGCCACAGATGGCACATTGGTGGGTTGGGACTCTCAAATGGATGGTGGAGACCAAGTCATTGAGTATTTTTAAAGCAGAGATTGAAACGTTCTTTATTTGTAAGGGGGTCAAAGGTTATGGGGAGAAGGCAGGAGAATGGGGTTGAAAGGGAAATCAGCCACAATTGAATGGCGGAGCAGACTTAATGGGCTGAATGGCCTAATTCTGTTCCGATGTCTTATGATAAAGGACTTGTATTAAAATGCAATATTGGTACAGCTTCCAAGTTTGCTGATACTCTGAGTAAAGAAGAAGATATAAAGAGGCTTCAGTATGATTATGGACAACTGAGTGAGCAAGAGCATAACGGGCAAAATACTTTGTGGGAAAATGGGATACACCACTTTGCACAAAACAGTGGAGTAGATTTGTAAAATGGTGACTATTAGAGAAGGTTGATGTTCACAGGAACCTTATGCACAAATTACTGAAAGTTAACATGCAGGTGACAGGGGGGTCAAACTGACATTAGCCTACACTACCAGATGATTTAAACTTATACAAGATTATATAAATTATATGAGATTACATTGGGCTTCAGGAAGACTGCATCCAGTTACCCTTGGTCTTTCCAAAACAGAGATATTTGCTACAGACATCTTTTGTCTCCAGAGTTCAGAAGAAACACAAAATCCTTCAAAGGTTCAACAAGATGGATGCAGGGGATGTCTACCCAATGGAGGAATCTAGAACGCTGGGGTTAGAAAATAAGTAGGACAGAGAAGGAATATCTCAGAGCAGTTAATCTTCACAATTCCCTAGTCAGGAGGGCTGTGGAGACAATCACTAATTTCATTCAAAAGCTTTAAGGATATTCATGGAATTGGAGTGTTGGAAAATCTTAATGACACAGGAGTTTGTTTGGTTCATCCGATCCAAGCTAACTCCCCAGGGCAATCTCATTAGTCCCATATCCCCTTCCTTATTTCCCTGCATCCTTACAATTTACACTTTCGCAACCTTCCCTTTCATTCTATTAGTCATTATCAATACCAAGGAGCAATGTACAGTTGAGAATTATCAGCCTGTCTTTGGAAAGTGAGGAAACTGGAGCTCAGAGCCAGCTCATGCAGAGCTGAATCTAAAGGTCTCGGCCCTGATGAATGGTTGAGAAGATTCAAAGGCATGTATCTCCTCCCCTTATATCTTGTTATTGCATAGGTAGCTGTTCTGCTGATCTCCACCAGAGGGCAGAACATCTGTGTCACTGACTAGAGAGTGCTCAATGAATGGACAGCCCAGAAACAAATATCCAGAGAGGGTTTTTGGAGGTTTGAATTCTCACCATTTTACAGCTCAAATAGCCTCTATGAATATGATTTCTAATCAACCATACTCCCACATTCTTCTTCCACAAAACTGCAAAACCATTATTTCATTCAGACATTTTTTCTTCCAATCATCACTAACCTCAACTGCGAACAATGGATTATCTTTGTTTGCACAAGTTTTCACAAGTTTTATTTTTGCATTGGTATTGGCGATATTAATTTATAATGTATTGAATTTTTGTTTGTTCTATGTTATATAGTGTATGGCAGCATCTCAGGAGAGAAGGAATGGGTGACGTTTCGGGTCGAGCCCCTTCTTCAGAAGAGTCTGAAGAAGGGTCTCGACCCGAAACGTCACCCATTCCTTCTCTCCTGAGATGCTGCCTGACCTGCTGAGTTACTCCAGCATTTTGTGAATACCTTCGATTTGTACCAGCATCTGCAGTTATTTTCTTACACTTATATACGTGTATTGCGCTTGCAGATTTGTTAAACTGCTGCAAGTAAGAATTTCATTGTTCTGTTTTCAGTGATAATTAAAGACCTGGCATTTGTGGCCTGACATTCACATCACCTCTGCTTCCACCACCCCCCTCCCCATCCCACTCTCTTTCTGGCACCACATTCTAGATCACAATAACTTGCTGCATTTAAAAAGAACACTCTTCCTATGCCTCGTGTAGGAAGAAACTGCTGATGCTGGTTTAAACCGAAGATAGACACAAAAAGCTGGAGTAACTCAGCGGCTCAGATAGCTTCTGTGGAGAAAAGGAATTTGTTCTATATATCTCTACATCACCGCCTATAATCTCTCATTTCCCTTTCCCCTGACTCTCAGTCTGAAGAAGGGTCTCGACCCGAAACTTCACCTATTCCTTTTCTCCAGAGATGCTGTCTGACCCGCTGAGTTACTCCAGCTTTTTTTGTCTATCCGCCTCTATGGCTTTTTTTGTCAATTTTTAAAGAAAGTTTAGCAAAATTGCCAATATAGCACTGAATACAGCAATTTAATCTTTCCTGATAATCAGGACGCTTCATGGATTTCTGAGGTATTCTATGTACAGGATTTTACAAGGCAAAAAGTGCGCAATGTTGTAGATTATCTGAACTTCATCTCTGCAGTCAAGGTGTTCACCATTTGAATCCAACACCTTGTGCCATCAGAATGCAGCAGTAGGAACTCAGTATTTCTGACGGAGAGGGAAGCCTGTGGCACTGTTGAGATACTAATTGTATGATTGTTTGAGACATCATTCTCCCAAATTGAAACGAATAATGCTCGCAGATTGCAATAAATTCACTAACAAATCCAAACAATCTTTCTCTTTCCAAACGCTTTTTTTGGCAATGTCAAGGACTAATGGGCATAGCTTTAAGGAGATTGGGACAAACTTTAAAGGAGATTTGCAGCGCAGGATTTTTTAGTTGAGTGGTGGTGCTTGGAACGCTCTACCAGGGATGGTGGTGGAGGCAGATACGATAGTGGCTTTTAAGAGGCTTTAAGATGCACGTGGATATGCAGAATATCAAAGGATGTGAATCATGAGCAGGCAGATGAGATTGGTTTAACTTGGCATCATGGTTTCACAGACATCGTGGGCTGAAGGGCCTGTTCCTGTGTTGTACTATTCTATGTTATACCAGAATTTGTTTTCAAAGTAATGTCTGTTCCAGGACAGTGGCTGATCATCAAACTGCGCAGAACAAAAGATCAAACCTGGGTCTTCTCTTCGGGAAGAGCCATTCCAAATCCGTCCCCTAGATATTATGGAATACAGTGGTAAAGAAAACGCCCGAGAATGAAACATCTAACCGTTTTAATTGAACTGAGAAGACACTCGACCGGAGCTATGGAATCGGGTGAGCTGGGAGAGCGGGGGAAGGAGACATACCGCCGCTCTCTGTTCCACTTGAAGAGCCTCCAGTAGCCAAACATTAAAATTCCGATTCCAATCCCAAACATGCTGTAACCTACAAACACAAACATAAATGTGATGTCATTTCATGCTAATAATACATGTCATGCCTCTGTATAAAGGTGAACATTTCCTCCACTGAATCAGTTTACCGTTTGCGATTGGGGTGTTAGAATTTACTGTGCACCGCTCCTGGGGGTGTGATCGTACATCCTGAGGTCAGAGGCTACTTCAGATTTAGAAATCACAAAGAAGCAAAGAACTGGAGAACCCGGCGCAGCACAGTGGGGCAACACAGTGGGGCAGCTGGTAGACCTGCTGCCTCACCGCACCAGAGACCCGGTTTCAATCCTGACCTTGCTACTGCCTACATCGTGTTTGCACAGACCCGTGACCGTGGGGGCTTCCCAAAGGCCTGTGGGTGTGTAGGCCAATTAGGCTCTGTTAGTAGCCCCCAGTGTGTCGGGTGTGCATGAAAAAATGGGATAACATCGAACTAGTGTGAACAGGTGATCTATGGTTAATGTGGACTCGGCTGGCCAAAGTGCTTGTTTCCATGCCGAATTTTTCAATCAGTCTGGTCAGCAGGACCTGTGAAGGGAAATGGACAAATTACATTTCAGATCGGGACCTTTCTTGACTCTGAGGGAGGGTCCTGACCTGAAATGTTGCCTGTCCATTCCCTCCACAGATGTTGCCTAACCCACTGAGTAAATCCAGCACTTTGTATTTTGTTCAAGATTCCAGATTCTGCAGTTTCCCATCTGCTTTAAGAATCACCCACATTGCTGCTGGATTGAAGGTAGAAATACGGCACCAATATAGGTAGAGATGATAAGCTTTTGTTTCTAGAGAGGCATCCATGAATGACTGTCTGTCCAACTACCTAATAATTTCACAGCTATTGATACTGGTGGCAGACAAAAACAAAGTGCTGGAGTAACTCAGCGGGTCAGGGTGCATCTCTGGAGTACGTGGATGGATCATGTTTCGGGTCAGGACTCTTCTTCAGGCTGATTGTAGTGGGGGGGAGAAAACTATAACAGAGCTGGGGATGGGACAAAGCCTTGCAAGTGATAGGTGGATAGAGGTGAGGGGGATTTGATAAACAAATGGTTGAACATAAGCCAGAGATGAAATAACCAAAAATGTGAGATAGGAGATAAAAGTATGAATGGTGGAAGGAGAGGAAGGAGTGCAGCTGGAAAGATCCAGAGGGGAGGGGGCAGGATTGTGGGGGAACTGAGCGTACATTCAGGTGGGACAACGGAGAAGGAGGGGAGGGGGTTTTACATATACAGCATGGAAACAGACCCCTTCGGCCCACCAAGTCTAGGTTAATCACTCAATCACACTAGTTCTATGTTATCACACTTTCACATCCACTCCCTATGCACTAGGTGCAATTCACAGAGGCCAATTAATCTACAAACCCGCACATCTTTGGGAAGTGGTAGGAAACTGGAACACCAGGATGAAACCCACGGTCACAGGGAGAACGTATAAACTCCACATGGACAGCACCTGAGATCAGGATCGAACCCAGGTCTCTAGATCTACCAGTACAGTGCACTGCAGTGCCATACTGTTTGTTGGTGTAAATTCTCCCTCAAATTGGAGAATTCAATGTCCATACCGTTAAGATTGGACTGCAAAATTCTTAAGGGGTTGGACAGGCTAGATGTAGGAAGATTGTTCCCGATGTTGGGGAAGTCCAGAACAAGGGGTCACAGTTTAAGGATAAGGGAGAAGTCTTTTAGGACCGAGATGAGAAAGTTTTTTTTCACACAGAGTGGTGAATCTGTGGAATTCTCTGCCACAGAAGGTAGTTGAGGCCAGTTCATTGGCTATATTTAAGAGGGAGTTAGATGTGGCCCTTGTGGCTAAAGGGATCAGGAGGTATGGAGAGAAGGCAGGTACGGCTCGAAGGGCCGAATGGCCTACTCCTGCACCTATTTTCTATGTTTCTATGATTGCAAGAAAGCCAAGTGGAATATGTTGTTCTGTTCTTCCAGTTTGCATGTGGCCCCACTGGCAATGGCGGCGGCCCAGGACAGAAAGGGGTCAGTTGAGGAAGGGAAATCAAAATGGTTAGATTACTGATGGCAGCCCCAGCCCCTTACCTTCAGTCCCAGCTCCCGCACTCCCTCCCCCTTTTCATCTCCTCTCCCCCAGTCCTTCTTCCCCCTTCCCTCACCACCCCCACCACTTTCCACCCCTCCTTCTGTCCGCCCGTTCCTCCCTTCAACCACTTCCCTCCACTCGGTGCAGCCATATGGAGGTGCAAGTGCAGTATGGAGATTAATTGTGAGGCTTTGTCTCGAGAGGCATTGGTGCTGTGTTTCTTTTCGTCCCTAAACCTTCTGTGGTCTAGTGCAGTAAAGATGGCAGGTAGTGCAGTTATATGTGCCTCCTGCAGGATGTGGGAAGCCGAGGAAACTTCCAGTGTCCCGAGGACGACGTCTGTGGGATGTGCAGCCGGCTGTAGCTCCTTACAGTCTGCATCACGCAGCTTGGGACATAGATGATATCAGGATCATCCAAGAAAATGAGGATCATCCAAGTAGGAGTTACGGTGAGGTGGTCAGAATGTAAATGGGTGACCACCATGTAATGAGCAAGCACGGGGTACTGAGGTCCCCTATGCCCATTCCTTTCCAAAAAAGGTATGCCTCGTTATACTGTTGGAGGGTATGGCCAGGCAGGGGAGGGCAACAACAGTCATGTTGGTGGCACCGGGCCTGACTCTGAGAAACAGTGGGTAAGGGTGTGGTCAGGCAGAGCGATAGTGAAGAGACTTGTTAGTCAGGGGCTGACAGGAGATTTTGTGGCAGAAATCAAGGCTCCGGGATGGTGTGCTGCCTCCCTGGTGCCAGGGTCCAGGATGTCTCGGAGGGGCTGTATGACACTCTCAAGGGCGAGGGGGAGCAGCCAGAAGTCGTTGTGCATGTTGGCACAAATGACATAGGTAGGAAAAGGGATGAAGTTCTGCAAAATGAATATTGGGAGTTAGACAAAAAGATTAAAAAACAGGATCTCCAGGGTTGTGATCTTTGGATTACTCCCAGTGCCAGGTGCTAGTGAGGGTAGGAACAGGCAGTTTGAATAGATAAACGTGTGGCTGAGTAGTTGTTGCAGAGGGCAGGAATTCCAATTTTTGGACCATTGGTATCATTTCTGGGGCAGAGATGACCTGTACAAGAGGGATGGGTTGCACCTGAATTGGAAGGAAACCAATATCCAAGCAGGCTGGTTTGCTGGTGTTACACAGGTAGGTTTAAATTAGGTTGGCAAGGGGGTGGGATCCATAAGACATAGGAGCAGAATTAGGCCATTGGCTCATCAAGTCTACTCCAAGTCCATTCAATCAAGGCTAATCTATTTTCCCCTCTGAACCCCATTACCTTTGACACCCTTGACTAATCAATCTCTGCTTTAAAAATGCCCAAAGGTGGCCTCCACAGCCGTCTGTGGCAATGATTTCCATAGATTTACCACCCTCTGGCCAAATAGAATCCTCCTCATCTTCCTTGTAAAGGTACATTATTTTATTCTGAGGCTGTGCCCTCCGGTCCCACACTCTCCCACTAGTGGAAACATCCTCTCCATGTTCCCTCCATGCAGGTCTTTCATCATTCGGTAAGTTTTAATGAAACCCCACACCCCCATCCTAAACTCCACTGAGTACAGGCCCAGAACCATCAAACACTCATCATACATTAACCCAATCATCGCAAGCACATCTCTCCTCAGATAAGAAGCCCACAACTGCTCACAATACTCCAAATGCGGTCTGACCAGAGAAGGTTGTTTGCGGGCAAAGGAACGTCTGAAAAGTGGGATGCTTTTAAAGGGCAACACCGAAAAGAAGCTTGAATGACAAGAGAAAATTAGGCTCCGGTCAAAAAAAAGGAAGCATGTGACAAGTATAGACAGTTGGGATCAAGTGTGTCCTTGGAGGAGATTCAGGAGGTAAGGAGCATACTGAAGAAGGAAATCAGGAAGGCAAAGAGGGAGCAGGAAATAGCTATAGCAGATAATATTAAAGAAAATCCTAAGAGCTTTTATGTACATTAAGGGGAAGACTGTGACGAGAGAGAATAGCACGCCTCAGAAACCAAAGTGGTCATTTCTGTGTGGAACCGTACGAGATGGGCAAGGTCCTCAATGAGTATTTCTCCTTTATTCTTACCATGGAGAAATATATCAATTCTGGGGAACTTTGGTCAGTTAAGGGAGATGTCTTGCTGACAGTCGATATTACTATTGAGGAGATGCGGAACGTCCTAAGGTGTATGAAGGTAGATAAATCTCCTGGGCCAAATCAGATATATCCGAGGACAATGTGGGATGCTAGAGAAGAAATTGCAGCCACCCTGGCTGAGATATATGATTCATCATTGGGCACACGTGAGGTGCCACAAGAATGGGGGGTTGGCTAATGTTGTGCTCTAAGAAGGGCTGCAAGGAAAAGCCTGGGAACTATAGACCAATGAACCCAACATCTGTGGTTGGCAGGTTATTGGAGAGGATTCTGAGGGATGATATATATGTATTTGGATAGATAGGGGCTGATTAAGGATATTTAAAAATGGTTTTGTGTTATGAGATTGTGTCTTATAAATCTGATTGAGTTTTTTTGTAGAAGTAACCAAAAAGTCTGATGAGGGCAACACTATGGACATTGTCTATATGGACTTCTGCAAGGCATTTGATAATGTTCAGTATTGTAGGCTGCTCTGAAAGGTTGGCTTCATGCAACAAAGCAGAGTGTATTGGTGGAAGCTCATTTTCTGACTTAAGGCCTGCGACTCGCAAAGGTGTATCCGGATCGGTGCTAGGCCCATTATTGTTTGTGGTTTATATTAATGATTTGTTCAGCTCGGCAATTGGGCGGAGGATGGGATGAGGCGGGTGATGGAGTTTAATGCAGATATGTGAAGTGTTGCATTTTGGGAAGTCAAACCAGGACAGGACCTTCACAGTAAATGGCAGGGCCCTGGGAGGAGTTGGGGAGCAGAGGGATCAAGGAGTGCATTTACCTTAAAAATGGCATAACCGATAGATAGGGAGGTCAAGAAAGTTTTCAGTACATTGGCCTTCATCAGTCAGGGTATTGAGTATAGAAGCTGGGACATTATGTTATAGTTGTACAATACTTTGGTGAGGCTGTATTTGAAAATTTGGGCACCCTACTACAGAAAGGATGTCAGCTCAAAAGAGTACTGAGAATATTTCCCAGTATGTTGCCAGGACTCAAGGAGGGTTGGGTAGGCTAGGACATTATTCCTTGGAGTGCAGGAGGATGGGGTGATCTGATAAAGGTGTGTAAGATCAGAGGGGAATTGATAGGGTGAATGCACCGAGTATTTTACCCAGGGTAGGAAAATCAAGAAACAAGGGCATAGGTTTAAGGTGAGAGGGAAAAATTTAATAGCAACCTGAGGAGCAACTTTTTCACACAGAGGTTAGTGAGTATATGGAATGAGTCGCCAGAGGAGGTTTGGGGAAAATACTGTAACAACTTGTAAAAGACATTTGGACAGGTACAAGGATAGGAAATGTTTCTCGAGAGATATGGGCTAAATGTGGACAGGTAGGACAAGTGTAGATGGGGCATCTTGAGAAGGACCTAATTTCTACTTACTGACATAAAAACAGAAGGCACTAATTGAAAATAAGGCATAGAAGATCGGTGAACAGTAAGAAATAACCATTTAAATGTAGAATCTTGGTCGGCATAGCCATCGGCAAGTGGGGCCGAAGGGCCTGTTTCTGTGACTCTATGACCTTCGTCTCCTGAGCTGTCAGTGCTTTGCCGACATCGCAGGTCTCCGAGCGGCGGTGGTCCTCGCCCTC
The DNA here is from genome assembly GCF_053455715.1 of Rhinoraja longicauda. Taxonomy (NCBI): domain Eukaryota; kingdom Metazoa; phylum Chordata; class Chondrichthyes; order Rajiformes; family Arhynchobatidae; genus Rhinoraja; species Rhinoraja longicauda. The sequence goes on along the minus strand of NC_135980.1, from coordinate 18,493,628 downwards.
CCGGCTTACCTGAGGGGCCCCTGCGGGGGATGTTCCGCTTGTAATCCACGGGCCCATAGCCCCCGGGAGGCGGCAAGTCCTGCCTCACCTTGACTGTCGCCATCTTCCCCCGCCTAATTCTACTTCCGGGCCTGACGTGCAACCAAGCTTGGCTATACGGATGTCCTGCCCCCGTCCTCCGTTTGGTCGACAGTTGCCAAGCGGGCTGTCACTCGGGCCAGCAAGTTAGTGTGCAACAGGAGCAGGAATTGAGTTAAACCTTTATGGTCTTGTACTGTTCACTGATTCATGCTCCATTTGCAAACCATTTCATCCTGTTGACCATGAATTTGTTTCTTTGACAGTCATGTTATGAAAACACCAATTTTTGAAAATGGTAAATAAATCCTTCATCTCTTCCCGAATTCATGTCAATGGCTCTGGAAACTATCTTCACTGAACTGCCCATCCACTTTCACTTTGAAAGCTTTTATTGATTCTGTTTCCACACTCTGTGATAAAGATTTTGCATTCAAATTTTTTTACTGTTCACAGATCCAAGGATCTTCTACACACTGGTTTCAATTAGTACCTTCTGTTCTAGACTGAGGTCTTTCTCAAGATGCTCCATCTCCACCCCTCATGATTTTATCCACCTCTGTAAAATCACTTCTCATTCTCCTGCACTGCAAGGAATAAAATCCTAGCCTGCCCAACCTCTTCCTATAGCTTAGCCCCTCAAGTCCTGGCAACATACTTGTAAATCTTATCTGCACTCTTTCCAACTTAATTGCACTTACTGCCTTGTTTTATTATTGTGGTGAGGTTCTCCAAATAATGATTAATAATATCAAAATATATTGATTAGGTGGAGCCACAAGGAACAGCAGATGTTGTGATCTAGCGTGGAAAAACAAAGTGGAGGAGTAACTAAACGGGTCAGTCAGCATCTCTGGAGGACATGGATGAATAACGATTCGGGTCAGGACTCTTCTTCAGACTCCATATATAGATTAAGTGTTCTGTGTTTTACTTGTCCTCAGTAGGTAGCTGAAAGAGGTGAGTATCCTGGAAATGCAGTAAGTCTGTGAAGTATTCCTGTGATGGTGCAAGATATTCAGGATGCAAAAAAAAAAGTAGCAGAAGCAAATGGTGGAACCGTCGAGGCTGCTTCACCATTCATAAAAAACACGTGTGATCTGAACCATCAGGCTCTTGAACACCTCACAAAACTAACCATAACCCTACCTCAGCAACTATAATCTACTATGGACTTTATTTTGGTTGCACTATGGATGCAGATCGTGCACTATTATAATCTGGTTAATTGGTAGTATTGATTATTAATTTCTTGTATTGTTAATTATCGTAGACTTATTTGTGTATTATTGTGTTAATAGCAGTACTAAAGCTGTAGCAAGGAAGAATTTCATTGTTCTGATGCCTGTACAACAATTAAACATTGTTGACTTTTAATTTTATTTCATGCCCAATTCCTGCAATTCTTGGTTGTCTTTAGTCCAAAATATAGTCTTGTGTGGCCTCCTAAGACAACCTCCTCCCTCATAATATTCACAGTTACCCACTTTCATTATGCTGTGGCCATTCATCTTATCTACACTCCTCGTGATTTTATAAACCTCTATAAGGTTACCCCTCATAAGCCTTCCAGTCCTGGTAACATATATGTGAATTTTCTTTTGTACCCATTCCAGCTTATGTATACAGAACATGTATAGGTGACGTTGTGGCTCAGAACTAAGTTTTTACTAAGTGATGTTTTGGAACATCCATTCATGATATTATTCTTTATCAGGCAAGACCAACATGTCCTGCTAGAACTGTGCAAACTGTGTGCAATACAAATAAGATCACAGTTGGAGAGGTTTAGAGGGATTCTAGACCGTGGACCTGTTGGGTTTCCGTTGTGACAACGGTTGATGAAAAAAAGACACACAATTTTAATATTATTGAGTGGTCAAACTTTAACTTGAAGAAAATTTGAGCATTTACCTCGGGGGTCATCGTTCAACAAAGCACACGATCAAAATGGCGATGTTTATTTTATGGGGTATGTGTCTGAAATACAGCTAAAACGGTACACAATAGTGCAACAATTTGAACGAAACTTGATACTGCACACCACAGGTAAATGGTGAGTAAGGTGCCCCTGAAATTGCTGTGCTATCGTGTACCGTTTTGGCTGTATTTCGGGAACATATATTATATATATATACACACAAGATGAGATTTTGACTGACAGACAGACAGACGGATAAGACAGATAAGACAGACAGACAGACAGACATAAATAAATAAATAAATAAATAGATAGATGGATAGATAAATAAACAGATAAACAGATAAATAAATAAATAAATAGATAGATAAATAAATAAATAGATAAATGAATAAATGAATAAATAGATAAATAGATAGATAGATATAGATAGATAGATAGATAGATAGATAGATAGATAGATAGATAGATAGATAGATAGATAGATAGATAGATAGATAGATAGATAGATAGATAGATAGATAAGTAAATAAATAAGTAGATAAATAAATAAATAGATAAATAGATAAATAATGGGACTAGTGTAGATGGGGCATCTTGGTCGGCATGGGCAAATTAGGCCAATGGTCCTGTTCTGTGTCGGATGACTTTATGACTATATTTTGCACTTTGTATCTTTGCTCTACCTATTGTATTTGAGTTTGGCTTGAGTGTATTTATGTGTAGTGTGTTCTAATTTTGCTTAACACTGTACCTTGTTGCAGGTACTAATCATAAACCTAATCCTGCATCATAATCCTGCCCCATGCACAGCACCAGTGCAGCATTGGGTTGCACCCACGTTGACCTCAGGTGCTGCTCCCCTTGACGTCACCGGGATCCCAGGTCCCGCCCCCGGGTCCACTCTCGGGCCGGCCCTACCTCTCGCGATGTTTGTCGCGGATGCGGGTAAGATGGCGGCGGTTGGCGCTAGCGGCCCTCAGCAGCAGCAACCCCAGGCGCAGCCGCAGCCCCAGCCCCCGCAGCAGCAGCCTCAGTACACCGATGCCTGGTACCTGGCCCTTCTCGGCTTTGCCGAGAACTTCCGAACGGCCAGCCCGCCTAAGATCAAGCTGTGCGTGCACTGCCTGCAGGCCATCTTCCAGTTCAAGCCGTCGCAGCGCATCGAGGCCCGCACCCACCTACAGCTCGGCAGCGTCTTGTACCACCACACCAAGAACACGGACCAGGCCCGTTCGCACCTCGAGAAGGCGGTGAGAAGGCGGTCGGTGGAGCGGAGGGGATGGCATCATAGTGGGATCTAGGAGCTCAGGGTGACGATGACAAGGAAAGATTCCTGCTTATCACCCCCTCTGCCCCCTTTCCCACCCCTCATTCTGCCCCTTCCCCTCTCCCCCTTTTGCCCCCTCTCTCCAACCCTTCCTCTGCCCAGACCTGGTGCGTTCCCCATCATCATCCTCCTCCTCTCTGCCCCCTTCCTTGGCTTTCTGCTACCTTGCTCTCCTCCCTCTGCACTCTGCTCCATCCCGTTTTCCCTCCCCAGGCAGTTTTACCCTTCAGACATCCCTGTCATCGTCATAAAAAATGGGTATCCTTTCCCAATAGAGAACTAGAAGTTGAGCAATATATTTTGTTATTATGTGGATATTTGTTTTTTTCCTATCCTTAATTCAATGTAGAGGAGTAATGAAGGAAAGTTTCACAGGTCTTGTATTATGTCAATGTGACTCAGCCAAAGATTTACTTATCAGAATACAGTTGTGTCTGTACAACAAAAATAGCAAGATTGTGTAAACAGCCACAAGCTAAATGATCAATTACTTTGAATTTAGCAGTGTTGTTAGAATTTGTATTGATCGGGGTGTTGAGTCAGTTATTGGGTTAAGAAAGATCCAAAACAAAATTGTAAAAGAGAAAGGCCTGAAGGAATATTTTTAAACACTCCAACCTTGCTACTATTGTTGAACGAATCATGGATAATCAGGAATCAGTACAGGAGGGTGATCGATAAACTGGTTTGTGGTGCCAGAACAATAATCTTGGTCTCAACGTTAGCAAGACCAAGGAGTTGTTCATTTCAGGGAGGGAAAGCAGAATCTTTCCTTTGTCAACATGACAGCGATGAAGAGAGTCAACAGCTTGAAGTATCTGATTGTACATAACTGATCTGTCCTGAGCACAGCACATTGATGCAATCACAAAGGAGCTCACCAATTCCTCTACTTGGATGTTTGAGAAAATTTGGCATGTTTCTGATACTCTGTACAAGTGTACAACTTGAATATATGTACGATAGAGCTCATATTGACTGGTTACATCACACCCTGGTTCAGTAATTTGAACACTCAAATATGAAGGAGGATGGAGAAAGTGGTGGACACTACTCATGGTCACTGACCTCCCCACCATTGGAGTAATCCATAGCGGACGCTACCTTAATCAAAGATCCACACCATCTCTTCTTGCTGCTACAGTTGTGAAGAAGATGCAAGAGTGTGAGAATTGTTACCTCCAGGTTCAAGAACAGCTTCTTCCCATCAAGCATTGAATTCTTGAATCACCCTGGACAGCCCTAATCGCAACCTTGTCTCAGCAACAAGCCATTCCTGTATATTCCATGACCATTTCACTATTACACTCAACATACATTGTTATGCTCTATGTACTTTGGTTTTTATACTATTGTGGTCTGTTTCACTGAGAACTGATCATTTATATATATTTATCATTGTTGTGTCTAATGTGCAACAAGTAGGACTTTTATTGTTCTGGTGCAGATAAAAAAACCTCTCTCACCTGGGAAGAGAGACTGCAGATTGGCATAGTCTGTTCAGGAACTAACATCCCTGAAACACATATGTTAAATGGTGAGTATCCTGTATTGAAGCGAGATGTGTGATCAGAGCACGGCAGGGTAAAAAAAGTTTTAAAATCTGGTCTATTTTGGTAGTTTACCTTAAGCATAGGTCCATGTTTCTCTGCTATTGAAGTTATAAAAATGACTCCCAGTGTGATGTCTGTTTGATAATGCCTGTGCAGTGAGCCATTTTCACCTGCATTTGTAAACGTGCAATTCGCATTGGAACAATACAATACAATATACAACAATACAATATATCTTTATTGTCATTGTACAGGGGTACAACGAGATTGGGAATGCGACTTCCATATGATGTAATAAATTAATTAGCTAATCAACATAAATTTAGACAACCCACAGAAACAAAATTAGAAACAGTTTTAAAAGAGAATAAAGTGCAAATAGGTCTGTGCCGGGTCGCTGTGCGACGTGACCATCCGTCTCAGCAGGACCGGTTCACAGCAGCTATGGCCCTGGGGATGAAGCTGTTCCTGAGTCTGGAGGTGCGGGCGTAGAAGGCCTTGTAACGTCTGCCATATGGTAGAAGTTCGAACAGTCTGTTGCAGGGGTGTGATGAGTCTTTATGAATGCTGGTGGCTTTCCTGAGGAATCGTGTATTGTAGATGCCCTCCAAGGCTGGTAGCTGTGTTCCGACATAAAATGTAACTGGCCAGGAGAACATTGTGTGATATCCAATTGGTTGTACCCATTACTCTTCTCCATAGACCTGGAGAAAAATCATCAAATGTAATTCAAAATAGCAGGAATAGGCTGTGACATGTTTCACTTTTTAAAAATCAAGGTGGAGCAAAACAAAACATTGCTGTGGATGTGAGAGAGAGAGAGAGAGAGAGAGAGAATAAATTGTAAAGCTACAGGGGAACAGAAAAGAGGGGGAATGGGAGTGATGGATTTTCTGCTGGGATCTAGCATGGACCTGATGAGTTAAATGGCCTCCTGTGTCCCAACAGCTAATTTTTCTCAGAAGCAGCAAGCATCTTTTCAAATATTTTGGATTGTATGTTAGTGTGCTAACTGACTTGCCTGTAGCTTTTTGGATTGGTGGAAGGGTGAGGAGTTCCCCCAAGTTATTACTTTCAGAAGTATAACTGAATATTTGTGATCATTTGGAAAGTGGTCAGAATGGAGTTGGAGAAATTGATTTTTGTTTTGTTGAAATGCCAGCAAATGCCTCCCTGTTACATGTCTCAGTCATAGTTTTACAGCACAGGATCTGGCCTTTCTGCCCAAATCATTATACCAACCAAGTGCTTACCTGAGCTTGGACAATTTGCATGCAATTGGCCCTTATCGCTCTAAACTTCCTATCCATGTACCTGTTTAAATATCTTTTAAACATTGTTACAGTACTTGCATCTAGCAATTCCTCTGGCAGTTCATTCCATATATCCATGGCCCTCTATGTAGAAAAACCTGCTTCTCAGGTCCCCTTTCAATCCTTCCCCTCACACCTGTGCCCTCTAGTTTTAGACTCACCAATCCTGGGAAAAAGACTGATCATTCACCTTATCTATACCTATCATGATGTTATGTATTTCTGTAAGGTCACCCCTCAACTTTCCACGACCAGGGAAAACCACACCAGCTTACTCAAACTATCTGTCCAGGTGACATCCTTGTCAATATTTTTCATATCCTTTCCAGCTTGATAAATGCCTTGCTGTAGCTGGAGAACTGGACACAACACTCCAATTACTGTCTCATCAATATATTTGTGTAGTTGTAACATGACATCCCATCTCCTGTAGTCGGTGCCCTGACTGATGAAACCAAGCATGCCAAACACCTTCAGCATCTTATCTGCCTGTGAAGTATCTTATAAGTAACATAAAACAGTGCTGCACACGAACAGACCCTTCGGTCCACAATGTCTGTGTCAAACATGATGCCAAGATCAACCCTTATATGCCTGCACATAATCCATATCCCTCACTTCCCTGCATACCCATGTGCCTATCTAAACGTTTCTTCAATGCCACTGTCATATCTGCCTCCACAACCACAGAAATATGTTCCAGGCACTCACCACCCTCTATGGGTAAAAGAAAAACACTTACCACACACATGTTCTTTAAATTCTGCCCCTCGCACTTTAAACCAATGCCCTCTGGTATTTAATATTTCCATCCTGGGGAGAAAAAGTTCTGACACTCTATTTATGCCTGTCATTATTTTATATACATCTTTCAGGTCTCCCATCAACCTCTGGTATTTCTGAGAAAACAATCTAAATCTGTCCAGCCTCTCCTTGTAGCTAATATCCTCTAATCGAGACACCATCTGGTAATCAAATGTCTCTCTGCTATAGCACTTACCTTTTCTGTGAATTACATATCAAAATATCTTTATTTGATATACCTGGAAGCTGAATTCTTATGTGATGTTTTTAATTAAAATATAACATACTCTGATATTTTTATAAGAGTCTGTTGTTTTGAAAATGGATAAAATGATGAGGTATTTTATTTGAAAAGCATGTATCAATAATCTGTATTGTCTTGTGAAAAATAATGGTTAGAACCATCTATCATGTACACGTTCATTGACTGCAGAAATAGTTGCTCCATCACTTGTGTTTTCTACATGAGTCCTTTCACATTGTCAGCTGCTTACACCGAGGAGATATGTGTGACAATGTGTCACCGATCTCGATTGACTTTCTTGTATCTGTTGCATTTGTGCTCAGTTCTTTATCCGTTCCCTGGTTTTATAGTTACCAGGGAAGTAAAGTAAAATTGATGTAGTGTACAACTGTATGTATCCTAAGGTTAAGGACCAAACTTGCTTTGTTTAGCATAGTGATCACAAACTTTTAACCCATCAGACTGGAATTTGTTATATGACTCATGTGTTTCAATAGTGAACTTATTCAAATTTGTTGCTTTCAGTCTTCTGAAGTAGTTTCGGTCTTGTGAGGTTATTGTGATTTGAGTTTACAGTTGTTTTATGTGGTTTTTGCATGCTTGCAGTTTGCAATTTGTGGTCTTGGTCTTGCATAAAGGTGGGCATTTGTTCTCTCCTGGGATTTGCAATCGGGCAAGAGAATTCACTCTATAAAGGATATTAAGTAATATCCAAGGCCACTAGTGTTCACAGGTCCTGCCAGAACGGTGCAGAATTTATTAGACCACAGTTGGAGCACCGCATGCAGTTCCTACAGTATTGTTCAGTTCTGTGCAGTTCACCACAGTACAAGGAAGATGCAACTTCAATAGAAAGAGCAAAGAGGAGATTTATGAAAATGTGGTTGGGGCTGAAATATTGCAACAGCAATGAAAGATTGGATAAGATGCAGTTTTCTCGAATAGAAGAGGCTGTTAAAGCATATAATTATGAGGGGTTTATTAAGAGTGAATAGGAAGAAATAATTCCCTCTGGAGGGGTCAGAAGTCTGAGGGTTTAGCTTTAAATTGATTGACAAAAGGATTGGTGTTGGTGAAAGTTGTTTTTTCATCAGAGGATGCTATGGGTCTGAAATTCAATGCCTCAACAAGCCATTCGGACCACGGATCAAGTACCGGCAGATGGAATCTTGCTGGAGAGCTCATTCTTGAATGAATGGGGGGGGGTCTCGGTGTTGTAAATGTCCTGTAACTCTATTATCAGTCGTCTTATTACTTTAATTTGCAATGGTGCAAATGCGTGGTTGATGATGGGTTGCAGTTCTCTGGCCCCCAAGACTGGTGTAAGAGTATAATGGTCATACAGCAATAGAGTTAAGCTGCTGGTAAACCAGAGGCCTCGACAATCAATTCACAGTTGAGTTCAAACTACACCAAATCAATTTATAATATGGAATCAAAAAAGGATAGTCACAGTTCTGAAGACAGATACAAGAGACAATAGACAATAGGTGCAGGAGTAGGCCATTCAGCCCTTCGAGCCAGCACCGCCATTCAATGCGATCATGGCTGATCACTCTCAATCAGTACCCCGTTCCTGCCTTCTCCCCATACCCCCTCACTCCGCTATCCTTAAGAGCTCTATCCAGCTCTCTCTTGAAAGCATCCAACGAACTGGCCTCCACTGCCTTCTGAGGCAGAGAATTCCACACCTTCACCACTCTCTGACTGAAAAAGTTCTTCCTCATCTCCGTTCTAAAGGCTGGAGTAACTCAGGGATCAGGCAGCATCTCTGGAGAAACGGAATAGCAAACGTTTTAGGTCGAGACCCTCTGAATCACAGTTCCACTAGATTTGTGTAACACCTCATCTGGTAATGTTCCTCAGGGGAGGAGAACCAGTCCTCTTTTCCTGGGCTGCCCGTTATTCCCGTACTCCTGCAAAGTGGATGACTCTTAATTGATTTCTGAAAAGCATTTAGGAGGGTTCAAATGAATATTTTAAGGCCAGATAGGCAGAATTCAGGATTAACCTTTTTCAGTGAAGAAAGCAAAGTTTAGCATTGTTCAGATGTGGCCTGGATTAGAGGGCATTAGCAATAAGAAGAAAGGACTCAGTGCTGGAGTAAATCAACAGGTCCATGTTCTCCTGGGATGCTGTCTGACCTGCAAAGTTTCTCTGGCACTAATGTTCTTTTGTGTGTTAACTAGCATCTGCAGTTCCTGGTTTCTACAAGCTATAAGAAGTGGTTGAAAAAAGTTGGATTATTTTCTCCGGAATGTCAGAAGGTGACATGCTGGAGGTTTATAAAATTATGAGTGGCATTGATAGGATAGATAGTCATCCTATCCTATCTGTGGCCAGAGTAGAATTGTCAAAATGAGAGGGCCTAGATGTGCATGGCAAGTTTATTTTACAGCTAGTAGGTGCATAGAATGCACTGCCAGGGGAGATTGTGAAAGGAGATAGAATAGCAGCATTTGAGGCATTTAGACAAGCATATGAACAGGCATGGAATGGAGGGATATGGGCCATGTGTAGGCAGATGGGCAGTTTAAATTTGGCGCCGTTTTCGGCACAGATGTTTGGCAGAAGAGACTGCTCTGTGTCCATTTATTAAATGGCCCAGCAAACCACTTTATGAAAGGTGAGAAGTAGGCAATTAAATCTAGTTTTACCAGAAACCTAAGTCCTGAAAAATTAATAAAACATACAACTTGTGTGTATCACGCACTTACAGATGTGGGATAATAATGGAATCTGAAATGGTCCCTCTTGGGGAAAACATTAACATTGTCTTTCCAAGTTCATGTTATGCCTAACAGTATATTGGGGATGAGGGGAGAATGTTAAACTTGCTTTCGGAAATATGTTTAAACTAAGCCGGAATGCTGTTGAACAAATACCAAATTATGTAGCAGTTTCAAAATGCTCGGGTTAATATTGTAATAAATATGGCACATTCCATGTCCTGCAGTGCCGTGGTTGGTTTTTGACAACTGTCACGTGTTGCTTTCCAGTCAGCTGCTTTTGGGTCTGCTGTGACCTGGGTGTTCATTTTACAGAATAATCTTCTGGGGAAAAACGTAACTTGTTCTATGGACTGCATCCTTGTCCCTCGTAAAGTGTTTTTTTATATATTGCAACTGCCGATGCTGGTTAACATAAAAAGACACCAAGTTCTGGAGTAACTTAGCGGGACTTACTCCAGCACTTTGGCTTTTTTAACATGTAGTTTACTTGTAGGCAATGGGTGATGCTGATACGGTTGTTTTTTAAGTCTGTTGTGTGAAAACCTTGGTGGGTTCTGTCCTTGAACCAAGCAGTCCATGTACTCGTGGAGTCATACAGCATGGAAATATACAGCAGAGCACCAAGGCACATTCCTTGTATATGCATACTTGGCCAATAAATGTATTCATTCATTCATATGCCCTTCAGCCCATCTTGTCCATGTCAACAAGATGTCCCATTTAAACTAATCCCATTTGCCTGTGTTTGGCTCCCTAAACCATTCCTATCCATGTACCTGTCCAAGTGTGTTTTAAATGCTGCTATAGTACCTGCCTCAACTTCCACCTCTGGCAGCTCGTTCCATATACCACCCTCCAGTATCCCCCGGGATCCTATTAAGTTTTGCCCTTCTCACGCCCTTCAAAACCTTTTGTCCTCTGGTTCTGCTGTGGATAGAAGACTGTGTATGTACGCTATCCCCCACATGATTTTATACTCTATAAGATCACCCCCTTCTCCTGCATTCCAAAGAATAAAGTCTGAAGAAGGGTCTCGACCCAAAACGTCACCCATTCCTTCTCTCCAGAGATGCTGCCTATCCTGCCGAGTTACTCCAGCATTTTGTGTCTACCTTCGATTTAAACCAGCATTTGCAGTTCTTTCCTACACAATAAAGTTTTAGACTGCCTAATCTTTCTGTACAGCTCAGGCCCTCGAGTCCTGGCAAAATCTTGTAAATCTTCTCTGCACTCTGCAGATTAATGACATCAGTGCTAATGCAGTTCCTCTAATGAGATCTCGGCCTATTGATAAAGAATAGCAGTGGTTTGCAAGTTAACTAAGATTTTTCCCGCAGCTGGTAGCCTACTGCGATTTCTAAATCTTTGCCTTGTGTGATTTGCCGGTTGGTTTCACTTAACAATTGCAAGAATAAAGTGATGATTCATGCATTAAAACCCATGTCAACTTTGTGGTCAGTAGGCTGTTTAATTGGGTTTATTAATCTGTTGCCCAATCAATATGATCTGAAACAGCTTACAAAAACTGAAATTTATCAGCTCATTAAATCATAGAATCGTATCGTTTGGAAACGGGCCCTTTAGCTCACTGTGTCTGCTGGTCATCAAGTACCTGTCTATACTAATCGTATTTTTCAGCATTCGGCCCAGAACTTTTGATGCCATCCACTCCGGCAATACATTCAAGATTTCAACCACCGCTGAGATGAAAAAAATAATTATCCGTTCTTCTCAAAAACCTCTTACCTTAAACTTAACCCTGGATATAGACATAACAGCTAAATAGAAAAGTTTCTTGCTACCCTTTCAATGCCCCTCATAATTATATATCAGTTGGGTCCCTGCTCAACCTTCTTTCCCTTCAAAGCAATCAAACCCAGCTTATTAGTTTCTTATAATTAAAATGTTCCATCTCAATCAATTCCTGTTGAATGTCCTCTGCACCTTCGTCAATGCACATCCATTGGTGGTCAAAATTGTCTCATTAATTTGAGTTTTTAAAATCTCTCCAAATTGAGTTTTTTAACGAGGTGACCCAAGAAGATTGATGATGGCAATAGAACTTTGTTTATGTAGACTTTAACAAGGCCTTTGACAAGTTACTGCATGGTAGGCTGGTCTGGAAGCTCAGATCACTTGCGATCTAACCTTCAATTGGATGCAAAATTGGATTGAAGGTCGGAAACCGAGGGTAGTGGAATGGGACCTGTACAGGGCCAGATCGGTGCTGGGTCCACCATTGTTCATTGGTTGTATCAATTATATGGATGTGAATGAAAGTGGTGTGGTTAGTGTGCTTGTGGGCAACACTAAAATGAGTGGTATAGTGGAGAATGAAGAAGGTTATCTGTGATTACAATGGGTCACTGGGCCGATGGGCAAAGGAACGGCAGACATAGTTTAATTGAGATAAATGAGAGGTGTTTCATTGTGGTAGGACATACCTGGGCTGGATTTGCGCAGTAAATGGTAGGGCCCTGAGGAGTGGTACCTAGGTTCACAGATACATAGTTTCATGAAAGTGTGACACAGGGGATAGGGTAGTGAAAGTGTTTCCATGCTGTACAAGTCTCTGACTCGCATTGCACACATTAGTCCAGCTGTGACCTAACTGATGAGCACACGGCATTAATCTCAAACACCATTACTGATTTCATGACTTCTGGCTGTCTGTGTTCCACAGCCTCCAACCTTATCGTTTCCCAGCCCCACACAGCCCGTTTTTACTTTCTCCCCAAAATCCACAAACACAACTGCCCTGGCAGGCCCATTGGTTCTGCCTGCTCCTGTGTCACGGAAATGATATCCATGTACCTCGACTCCATCCTATCCCTCCTGGTCCAATCTCTCCCGACCTATGTGCAAGATACCTCACATGCCCTTCGTCTCTTTAATGACTTCCACTTTCCGAGCCCCCGCTCCCTCATCTTTACTATGGACATTCTGTCACTCTACACCTCCATCCCCCACCAGGAAGGCCTTAAAGCCCTCAGTTTCTTCCTTGATTGCAGAACCATCCAATTTTCCTCTGCTAACTCTACTCCGCCTAGCAGAACTGGTCCTCACCCTCAACAACTTCTTTGACTCCTCCCACTTCATCCAAGTCCAAGGAGTAGCTATGGGCACCTGGCTCTTTACAGGGTACGTTGAACAATCCCTGTTCCAGGCTCTATCCCCGAACTCTGTCTCCGTTACATTGATAACTGCATCGGTACTACCTCCTGCACCCATGCAGAACTCATGGACTTCATCAACTTCACCACCAATTTTCACCCTGCAATCAAATTTACTTGGACCATCTCCGACACCTCCCTCCCCTTTCTTGATTTCAGTCTCCATCACAAGAAATAGACTATTGACTGACATCTATTACAAACCCACTGACTGCATAACTATCTCGACTACACTTCTTCCCACCCTGCTTCCTGCAAAGACTCTATCCCCTACTCTCAATTCCTCCGTCAAGGTCTTATCTGCGCCCAAGGTGAGGTGTTCCATACTAGAACATCCGAGATATCCTCATTCTTTAGGGAATGTGGGTTCCCCGCTCCCATCATAAATGAAGCCCTCACTCATGTCTCCTCGGTACCCCGCAGCTCTACACTTGCTCTCCCTCCCCCTAGTCGCAACAGAGACCGAGTCCCCCTAGTCCTCACCTTCCATCCCATCAGCCGTCGCATTCAACACATAATCCTCCAAAATGTCCGCCGCCTCCAACGGGATCCCACAACTAGCCACATTTTCCCATCTCAACCCCTTCCCACCTTCCGCAGAGACTGTTCCCTCCACAACTCCCTGGTTAACTCATCCCTTTCCACCCAAACCACCCCCTCCCCAGGAACCTTCCCCTGCAACTGCAGAAGATGCAACACCTGTCACTATACCTCTTCCCTCGACTCTGTCCAGGGATCCTGACAGTCCTTTCCGGTTAGGCAGAGGTTCACTTGCACCTCCTCCAACCTCATCTACTGTATATCGTCAAGACCAAACGCAGACTGGACGATGATTTCGCGGAACACCTTTGCTCAGCCCACCTGAACCAACCTGATCTCCCGGTTGCTAGACACTTTAATTCTCCTTCCCATTCCTACACAGACCTTTCTGTCCTCGGTTTCCTCCATTGTCAGAGTGAGACTAAACGCAAATTGGAGGAACAGCATCTCGTATTTCGCTTGAGCAGCTTACAGCCCAGTAATATTAATATTGATTTCTCTCACTTCAGGTAGTTCTGGCATTCCTTCTCTCTCTATCCCTCCCCCACCCAAATTGCACTAGCTTCTTATTTTCACCCCACAAACAGCTTACAATGGCCTGTTTCCTTTATCATTGTCACTTTTTTGCATATCTTCCATTCATTGTTCTTTATCTCTCAACATCACCGTCAATATCTCTCGTTTCCCTTATCCCTAACCAGTCTGAAGAAGGGTCTTGAACAGGGATTGTTCAACGTACCCTATAAAGAGCCAGGTTCCCATAGCCACTCCTTGGACTTGGAGGAAGTGGGAGGAGTCAAAGAAGTTTTTGAGGGTGAGGCCCATCCCTTCTCTGCAGAGATGCTGCTTGTCCTGCTGAGTTACTCTAGCTTTTTGTGTCTATCTTTGACCTAACTAATGTTTTGTACAGTTGGACCACAACATCCCTACTCTTGTATTCTATGTGCTCATGAAACGCTGGTATCCTGTATCTCCTCATAACCATTTTATCTACCTGGGCTGCTGACTTTTGATTTTGTCCAAAGATCTCTAAATATTACTTAACTTTTATTCTTTTATATTTTTAAACCTTTATGAAATTGTCTTACCATTTCAAAAATAAATTTAGGAACATCTAGAATAATTTTCAAAGGCTTTAATCCTGGATAAATAAAGTTGCATATTGATATGTTGTAAGGCTGCAGGGGAGTCTGAAGTTGAAATAGCAGATTAAAAAAAAATAAGGTTGAAAGATGAGCTCTAACAGAAAGCAATGATCAGGCAGCAGCAACTAAATCAGTGAGGCATTACACAGTGAAGGCTCCTTGATTAGAAAGAGATTGATGTAACAAGATGTTGCTGTATGAAACCCACTTGTTGAGTGCACTGGTATTGGGAGTTATTGGTTTATTGAATTTTATTTATTTTGTTATCTATGTGTGTGGTGTTACAGGTCTATTATACTGCTGCAAGTAAGAATTTAATTGTTCCACTAGTACATATGACAATTCAACATACTTGACTCTCTTTCTTCTTGATAAGCTGTTTTGTCAGATGTTTATTTCATTGCAACATAATCAATATGACTAATTGTTGTGTTTTCCTCTTTTTCAGTGGTTAATATCCCAACAAGTATCCTTTTTATTCAAAACAAATTCACAAGTGAGTAGCTGCGAGCTGATCACAGTGGCCTGGCTGAAGAAATGTTGCTTTTCATAATTTAATTCTTGTTAATCAAATACACCTTTGACTTTTTAAAATTGTTTTTGTCTTATATTCTCCTGGAGTTTCATGCCTGGTTTCACATCTTCTCAGGCATTGTATGTTTTTTTGTTGCTAGTTCTCAAATTTTTTCCCCACAACATTTACTGGAGGGATGGGGGTAGAAGAAGTGAACCAGGACCATGCTTCTTTCTCAGTGAGATCTGTTTGCCAGGGTGTTGATTATGCAGTTGCTCTTTAACAATTCTAACTGTTACGTTTGGCCAATTATTTTGATTGTCGTCACAAGTCATCTTGCATAGAACACAATCTTGGAGTAACTTAGCGGGTCAGGCAGCATATCTGGAAGGCATGGATGGGCAACGTTTAGGAGGTTTCACCAGGTTTGAAGAAGTGTCGTGAATGGAAACATTGGTCATCTATGTCCTCCAGAGATGCCGTCTGACCTGCTGTGTTACTCCAGCAGTGTTCTACGCAATTATTTTGATTTCTTTGTGCCAGATGTTTGAAATTGTACAAATGGCAAGCTTCTGGGTAACATTGTTGAAATTTATACATTAGTTCTTCAACTTTCTTCCTTCTGAACTAATGATGCAATTATTTTTGGAAAGGGGAGAGGGAAGAGTGCATGAAAACAGCCATGTTTAAACAGTTTGAATTTGATGCATCCTTAATCAGCATGTGTTAGATCCCACAGTTTGAAGATATCAAATTTGAAGCAGCCAGCCTTCTCTCAGAGTTATATTGCCATCAGGTAAGAAAAATATTTTTTTAAATTAGCTTTATACATAACAGGAAATTATGAGTTGATTTATTCAAAATGTGTAATCATAGATGCTAGAAATAGAACATACTGGAAACATTCAGCAAGTCAGACAGCATCTCTGAAAGGAGACTATTTGAACTGGAAAAGAGAATGATATTTTAAATCACAACGTTTGTGGCTGCAGGATAGATAGAACAAAGGGAACGTTAGTGCCCGGTTGAGACCAGATTAATAGGGCCTTTTGGATGGATTACAGTTTTTTCTATGTTATATGTCACTAATAGTAGAGCTGTAGCATGCGCTCAGCACATCCCGTGGTAGTAATGGAGAGAGTAAAACAGCTGAAATCTCAGGTGGATGATTTACAGCAGAAATGAACAGTTCTAACATGGATAGAGGAAGCAACTTGTTGGAGAATAGTTGGAGTATTCACTATTATCCAATCTGCCCAATCTGTTGGGCTTCGTTGTAGCGTGTTTGGAGGCTGTGGAAAGAGTTTGGAGTGGGACAGAAAATTAAAGTGGCAGCTAAGAGGAAGCTCAGGATTGCTCCTGCAGACCAAAGTCTATGATCGTTTCCTTGGTATAGAGGAGTGCACATTGTGAATTCGGAATGCAATATGCTAGATTGGAAATAGTGCAAGTGAATCATTGTATCACCTGGGAAGATTATTTGGATGGACAGAAAAGGAATTGCCGATGCTGGAATCTTGAGCAAAACACAGTGTGCTGGAGTAACTCAGCAGTTCAGGCAGCATCTGTGAAGGGAATGAACAGATGATTTTCAGGTCTGGATCCTTCTTTGGACTGTTACTTCAACACTTTGTGTCTTACTCAAGCCGGTTTGGTTCCCTGATGGTGAGAAGGGTGGAGTTGAAAGGACAAATGTTGCATCTTGGGTTGCATAGAAAAGTGCCACAAGACAGGGAATGGATGGTAGGGAGAACAGTGTCATCCCAGGTGTCGTAAAAGAAACATTGCCTTTAAAACACTGAATGGAGTGGGAAAGGGAGTATGTGTTTGGAATTTTGTTCAAGCCAGCAGAAATTGTGAAGTTAATTTACATTGGTTTCATAGCTGTTTCTCAGTACTTTACACTTTAGATGATTAGGCCTAAGTCTGATTAAATGAGCAACATGGATCAAATCCAAATGTACTTTACCATTTGCTTACAGGATAGAGTCCAGTAGGAGGAGTCAGAAAATTGCTTTTTTCTCTGTGTTCACCCTCCAGTGATACTGAAGGAATTCAATACCTTTAATGATATATTCATTGCCATTGAAGCAATGTGGCTTTTAAAATCTTCATTGTTTTTAAGTAAAGTTCTGTTTTTTGTGCGCATTTTATGATTCCTTTGAGTGTGCAGCATTATAGAGCGAAATGTTTTCAGTGAGGAGTAATTACAGGCCATTTAGTGCTGGAGACCATTAGTCTGTTTAAGAGGAGGAATTCTGAAAATGTAAGTAAATCATGACATGTTGATTGAAAGTAGATCCAGTTCTAGGGACCATTTCTGCTGATCGATTCAATGATTGGAAATTATCTTGAAGGAAATTATGTTGAAGTTTGATAATCAAAAAATGGAAATACAGTTAATGTTTAGAAGATGAAAAAGTAAACCACAAAGCAGGATGCCAAAGTAGATTAGTAGCAGGTGAATTTAATGTTTCCAAGTGTACAGTGACACTTTTTTTTTTGCAGAGAATAGCAATGAATATACGTTGAGTGAACTGGTATTGGTGAGGCAGAAGGGTTTGGGTGTTTTGAGTTTCCTGTTAATGGGAACTGTTTTCTAAAATCATTCAAACCTGCAGGATTTGTAGATTTCTTTTCCTAAAATAAATAGAACTTAAAAGTAAAGAGATAGATAGAATAGTTACTAGGCTGCATGTAACATCAGGGTTCACCCTCTGGGAAGGATATTGTGTTTTTTTATAAAGGACTAAACCAAGTGGACCTGTTGGGCCCATTCCTCGTAGAGGGGGAACAGGGCAGGGGAGAGGGTGTCGTCACTGAGTGAGCCCTGGACTCAAAGCCTCTCCTGTATTGGTGCAGCACCCTCAACCCCCCCCCCCACTCAATCCCCCTTATCCCCTCTTCCCCCCACTGACCCACTCCATCCCCCCCTGCCCCTGCGGGCCTGGCAACCCTCCGTGCAAACCTCTCTTGCGGCTAGCAGCAGGAGAGGTCTCCTTGCCCCCCCATTGACCGCCACTCCCGTCACTCGTGCGTGTCCCGCCCCCATCCAAGCTGTAACCCACCCATAACTGGGCACGCCCAGATGCGGCGGCCATCTTACGTAGGTATTATGTAGGAATGGCTGCCGCATACGAATGGGGAAGGGTTGCCGCTCGGACGGGTGCGGGATCCGCACGAGTGATGGGAGGGGGGGGGGCGGGTGAGGAGAGCTCTCCTGCTGCTGGCCGCGGGCCTGGCAACCATCCCCAGCTGATGATCCGCAGACCCCCTCTGCCGCCGCGCTGCACCACGGGAGGAAGGTCAGGCGCGGGGCACGCCGTGAAGGGCTCGCGGTGGGGGGGGGGAGCGCATTTATTAAAGTTTCAGCTTGTCGGCTCAGCAGCCCCCCACCCCTCATTGGCCGTCACTCGGGCGGGTCACATTGTGATGTCGAACGCGGCTGACAAGCAGGAAAGGTGGAAACGGGAGGGGCCTCCCCCCCCACCTCCCATTGGCTGCCACTCCCATCACTCGGACGGGGTCCCATTGTGGCATCGAATGCTGCTGACGGCCATGGGAAATGGAAAAGTGATTTTTTTAACTTTAAAAAGGTGATTTTTAAAGTTTAGAAAGTGAATAACTTAAAATATACACACACACGCGCGCGCACACACACACACACTGAAAGTTTTAGTAAAATATAGATAGATAGATTGATGTTAGGTTGCATTGGTAAATGAAGGAAAAGGAGGCAATGGAAAGTGGACAGAAAGAGGCAATGTTCTTTAGGGTGAAAAATATAGGGCGCTCAGCCTGGCCAAAATAGCCTATTTCCCTATATTTTTCACAGGAACGATCTATTTAAATGACACATTGTGGAACGGCAAAGCAATGTCTGCCTTCCATCAGTGCTCTGATACTTATAAACCTTCCCTTCTGGCTTCAGTCCTGCCTCTTAATTGATTTAAAATCTCATCATCTTTTATCTCTCTGGTTGGGCTGCCTTTATTTTGAATCCTTTCCTGATATTTCTGTGAATGGCTTTCTCCGATCTGTCTATCTGTTGGCCTGTTGCTCGTTAAAAGTGTTTCCTCAGTCCTGCAGGGCTCTGTGTAATTTTAATTGGCAGTCAGAACTTGGACGCGATTCAGAAGCCAGGAAGGAACAGTACTATTTAAAAATCCCAGTGCAAGCAGCGTGAAGCATTTGCTTACCAACAGTTTCTCTGGGCTTATTGTTCTTCCTAACTGGAAGTTAGTGGATTTAGTACTCAGAGCAGCCATTTTTATACAGTGTGGATCTTTATTTTGAATTAATTGTCTTATGGTTCCTTGGAATGCGATTAAATGAACAGGTAGTAAGATGGCATACATTTTTGCAAACAAGAGAAATTCAGTCTCTTTGACTGCTGTAATCCCATACCAATCGATACAAATCCATAAGGCATGCAAAGATACATAAAGAAATTTTAAGTCACATGGGGATGTCCGACCTGGAGTCAGAGGGAAGCTTTGTTTTGGGAGAGATGACGGGATTGAAGCAAGAGAGGGCAGAGTAGTATCTCACCTGGAGAGGTTGTGACAGGCTACAAGGTGCAGAACCCAAAGCTAAATTGCCTCGAGAGCCTTTAGTACCAGAATTTTGAAAGCTACAATTAGAAGGAACCATGGTTTCAATTGCTTGAGACCCTGGGAAAGAACATGTCGGTGTAGGAGACAGTGTAGTGAATATGGATTTTACTGCAGGTAGGGCAGTCAAACTGGAGTTTGAGAAGCACTCAGCCTTTGAACAGCTGAGAAAATAATGTGAGACTGCAACAAAAGAGTGGGAATATTCCTCTGGGAATGTTGGAGTAGGCCATTCAACCTGTGAAGTCTAATCTTGACTGATATGTACTGTAATCCATTTGACTACCTTTTGTGTTCATTGTGCCCTTTGAATAAAAGGTTGTCAGACCAAATGCAGAGTTTGTGCAACTAGTGGAGCTGCTGTCTTAGCATCATACACCGAGGTCAATCCTGAGCTCTGGTGTCTGTGTAGAGTTTGCATGTTCTTCCTGTGACTGCTTGGGGTTCCTCCTGGTGCTCCGGTTTCCTCCCACATCTTAAAGTTGTGCATATTGGTAGGTTTACTAACGGTTGTAAATTGCCCACTGTGTGTAGGTGTATGGTAGAATCTGGAGGGAGTTGAAGAGAATGTGGGAAGAATAAAAAATATGATTATTGTAGGATTAGTGTAAATGATTGGTTGCTGCAGACTTGGCGTTGAAGAGTATGTTTCCATGCTATATCTCTCAATGACTAAGCAATTGAAGTTTGTGGATCAGGGTTCCAAATTTTGATTGTGCCTCTGACCACATGTGGAAGTATTTCATGCCATTAATCCTGGCTCTTATTTATATCATGTTCCAAGACTTCCCAACCAGGAGGAATAGTTTCTCCTTGTACCTCATCATTTTTCATAAATGTCTTAAAAACTGATTGAATCGTTCTTTAACTTTTTGAAATTGGAGGAAAGAGAAGCATTAATTTCAAGCTTACTCTGTCACTGGGAAGTTTTGTTACAGCCATTGTGCATTATAATTACTCCATCTGTTTCACGTCTGGTGGCATGCCTCTGCTAATTGTGTCTCTGCTGGACTGTATTCTTGTATGTTTCACAAGTTTATTTAAAGCAATGATACTGTTTGTCTTTCAGAATCTGGTTGATTCAGCAAAACCACTTTTACGGAAAGCAATCCAGATCTCTCAGCAAACGCCTTACTGGCATTGTCGACTACTCTTTCAGCTTGCAGTAAGTATCTTTGGTTCTTTTGTGGTTAATGGGGGTTTCAAGTGTTGAACTAAGACCTTCTCTAACTCAGTGTCCATGGGCAGCCTGACGACATTTTGATCAGAAGTTTGTAGGTTTGCCTCTTTACTTACCTAATCCAGAGCTTGTGACTTCATGAATTCTGCATTATTTTCCAAAGATACAGCTACCAAAAGTGTGAACCTTTGTTCTCACTGTTTGTGGCTGTTCCTCACAGCCCAATTATGGATCTAAAAGTCAAATCTTGGTTAAATTTTCATAAGGAAATGTATTGTCAATTTAATTGTGATGGCACTCAGTGTCTGGTGTAGTAGTCTGGTGTAGTATTGTTCCCAAGCACTGATTAGTAAGTATTTTTCTAGGTGCTCTCTTCATTCTCTTGCCTGAGACATTCTCTTCTCTGATGACGGATCATTTCTGATTTCAGGATACTCTTAGTAAATTACATCCAATTAAATATAATAAAGGTGGAAAAAAATAGAAACTAATATTCCCACAAACCAGAGTGAAAAGTGATCTGGTTTTATTTTAACTGATTTTTTTGTTTGAACACCAGGTGACACAGGGACACCCTATTCTTTGAAATACTACCATGGAGCCTTTGCCAGCCACTTCAAAAGGGAAAGCAAAGTCTTGGTCTTCTCATTGAGAAAGATGACACCTCTGGCAGCCAGGCTCAATCTCTCCTCTGTAGAGGAGTACACAGAACTAGTAAAAAAAAAAAGGACACACAGTGCTGGAGTGACTCAGCGGGTTAGGCAGCATCTCTGGAGGACACATTCTCCAGAGATGCTGCCTGACCTGCTGAGTTACTCCATCACTTTGTCTTTTTTTTTTGTAAACCAGCATCAGCAGTCCTTTATGTCTACAATGAACTAGTGGTCTCACTGGCAGTTAGCTGAGCAACTAAATCAGGAGAGACTGAACAATTTCTTCCCTCACAGTAAGCATTCAGAGATCAGCAGCCTGAAGTTCAGCCAGATCTTTCCAGACTAAGATTTTCCAAAATAGTGCAAGGGATTAAACAGGGACTGGCTGCAAAACCATTTGCATTTGAAATGTGGGAAATTGATAAATGAGTATAACAGTTTTACGCTCATTAGTGACAGAAGTAATTGCAAAGGTTTGGAAACAGGCCAGTAGGTTTATTGAAGAAGAGAGTTACATAAATGAGATGGTCTTTGAAATTTGCCAGAAGCCTATGAATGAGGACGTTATTGGGAAAGTTCACATTTGACTTTAGTATTTCATAATTGTTGAGAGAAATCACCCAATTAATGATCACTGACCCGCTGATAGACAGTTTCTAGACCATACTTGTTGAGATGATATGGTGGTGGCTTCCAGCTGCCCCATCGACGACATTCCTTGTTGCTTGTTGACTCCTAATGGATGAAGCTGATCTTCAGTCTTTCTGTATTTTATAAGAATGTGAAGTGACCCTTTATTTCTCTTTTTGTTTCTATTTCTGGCAGCAATTGCACACATTAGAGAAAGATTTGGTCTCGGCGTGTGATCTCTTGGGAGTTGGAGCTGAGTATGCCAGGGTAGTGGGATCTGAATATACACGGTAAGACTCTCATCTCTGGGATTTAGATCCACAGATGGGAAAAAAATAAGCTAATCCACAATTTTGCAATTTAAAAAAATCCCTTTTTTGAAGAGATTGGATATTAGCGTTCCAAGGAGACACGTGTGAGGGCCTCGTCCATATTTCCTAAAGAATGAGGACATCTCCACTGTCCTGGTATGGAACACCTCATCTTGCTGCGTAGACAGAGGAATTGGGAGTCGGGGATATAGTCTTTGCAGGAAGCAGCGTGGGAAGAAGTGGTCGAGATAGTTGTGGGAGTCAGTGGGTTTGTAATAGACGTCAGTCGATAGTCTATCTCCTATGATGGAGACGGTGAGGTCAAGAAAGAGGAGGGAGGTGTCAGTGGTGGTCCAAGTGAATTTGAGTGCAAGATGGAATTGGTGGTGAAGTTAATAAGTCCATGAGTTCTGCATGGGTGCGTGAGGTAGCACCGATGCAGTCGTCAATGTCATCTGTTATCCTTTTCTGGCTAGTGTAGTACTCCATACCCATTTTATGTGGTTAATTCTTTAATGACCACTGGAATGACAACTCATTCGAGAGTAATTGGGGATTTGCAATAAATGCTGAGCTTGCCAACAAAGTTCAGATCCCCAAAAAGAAGTAAAGAATAGTCCTTGACATTGGTGAGTGGAGTATCTTTTTGGTCAGACCAGGTAAAGTCTTGATGTAACAGCTTGTCTGAAAATCAGCAGCCTAAAAATAGGAGCAAACCCTTGCACCATTCTGAGACTTCACCCTGGACTCTCCGATTAAGTCTCTGAAATAGGATTCTGGAAAATCATGATGAATTTGTCCTTCAATTTCTAGTCTAGATTAATTTTTTGCATGTTTATTACTGAACTGAATATCTAATTAGAAATCTAAACCTCTCTTGCAGAGCACTCTTCCTCTTAAGCAAAGGCATGGTAAGTGTTTTTAATTTAGATAATTAGTTATTGACTTTATTAGTACTATTTTCTCTGCTCTAAATATTGTAACTGGTATGCCCATCATTGTAGAGCCCAACCCTTGTTGTACTTCATTTCCAATCCTCTCAGCCTGTGCATAGTTTCTCATTCAGTCCACCGTGCTGAATGACCCAAAATTTCCTTCCAGAGTGGTATCATGGAATCCATTGTCTAGTCTTGTTATTAACTCTGTTCCCTTGCCATGGACTCTATACCCCTGGAAATTTTGTGTAATTGCCCAGACCAGTCAAGTTATTGATTTGATGCTGAGTTGCAGTCCCATCCACATGCATCTGCATCAGCTCAGCAGCTGTCCAATTGTATCTCTGCTTCAGCCTCTTTACAATTGAAACTCTATCCACATCAGAGATATCTATAAACATCACTCTCCTAATTCACAACCAGCTTGCTTCTGTCTTTCTACTGTAAGCTTTGTGTCATTTGCAGTTCTGTTGCCCACATTGTAATTCACATTGAGTTCCTTTCACCCATACACCCAAGCTTCTTCATTACACTGGTTCCCTTTCTTCATCTCCTGGATGTATTTTTTTCTCTGAGATAAATCTGATGTAGTTAGTCCAAATGGACTGGAATGATTATTGATAGCCCTTGGTCACTTCCACAGTGTGCAAGTGAAAGATAGAGCAGGATCTTGGCAGTTGTATCACCTTGCTTTTCTGGTGACTCTGTCTAGGTCTGTGTGTGAATAATGGTCAAATGGACGGTAATGGGACTTGTGCGAAACCTTAATTGCAGCAGAGAACGTTTTGGGACATAAAGAAATGAAGGAAAATTTATAATGAATGGAATTAAATGCCATAATGGTCGTCAAGTAGGACTTGAACTGATCAGGGCAGAATATTAGCACTGACTGTATAGTGGCTTGTACACTGGTAGTGAAACAGCCATAACTCCAGGATCTTGGGTGCTACCTGTGTGGAGTTTGCATCTTCTTCCTGTGATCATATGGATTTCTGCTGGGTGTTCCATTTTCTTTCAACATTAGTCTGGTACGTTAATTGACAACTGTGATTAACCCTTAATTCAGTTAAGAGGCAAAAGCACCATAGGGGAGTTGATTAGCATGTGAGAGAGAATAAATTACAGGGTGACGGCAATAATGGCGTGAGGAGCGGGAGTGTTGGGATAATCTCTGATTGTTCAAGTTGCAGCTGTGATTTTTAAATGGTATGTTCCCCGTTGGTCCCCAGCTGCTGTTGATGGAACGAAAACTGCAAGAGGTTCATCCTCTGTTGACTCTGTGCGGCCAGATTGTAGAGAACTGGCAGGGTAACCCCATACAGAAAGAGTCTCTACGTGTCTTCTTTCTGGTACTACAAGTCACACACTACCTGGATGCAGGGCAGGTGAGCAAAGCAAATTGATCTACACCCACCCACATTATACTGTTTCAGGTGGAGTGCTACGGTTGTTGGTTCCTGGCATGTGCATCTTGTAGCAGCATTGTAGACTTGCATGATTTGCACAACGGAGCACTGAAACTAGTTGGATGTGATTGCAGCCTTACGTATAATTGCTTGATTAAGTATGCAACTGAATACTGTATGATACTTCCATAAAGTAAAATGTATTAGTTTGAGATCCCCAGCATTTTTGACAAACAAAAGTATTTTAAAATAACAGTCAATGTGTACTCATCTTCAGGTCAAAAGCGTGAAGCCCTGCCTGAAACAGTTGCAGCAGTGCATTCAAACCATCTCCACGCTACACGACGACGAGATCTTGCCCAGTAATCCTGCGGACCTCTTTCACTGGCTACCCAAGGAGCATATGTGTGTCCTGGTCTATCTGGTATGGAAGTATTTCGTACTACATTCTTCTGGGGTGTTGAGTTAGTGAGAAGAGAAGCAGTCAGCCATCAATGTCTTCACTCCACCTCCATTTAATGAGGCCCTGGCTGACTGCCACCTTCTGACACCAAGCGGCATCACTTGATTCTCTTAACATTACAAATATATTGTTCTCTGTCTTAATGGGTTGTGCTACCACACGTCACATCCCATTCGGGAAAAAAAGTGAAGATTTTTTGTTTTCATCTCATCCTGTAATGGCTTAGTTTGAGATTGTAACCCTGATTTTTAGACTCTTCAGCCCGGATTTAACATGTATCTACCCTGTTAAATCTGGTAAATATTTTCTCTATTTCAATGAGATTATGCCTCATTCTTACAGACATAATTTAGATATTTGGCCCACTCTGCAATCTCCTCTTGACAAATCTGCCATCTACCCAGAAATCTGATGAACATTGGGTTCTCAATGTAGGTGGGTTCATCAGACCAATTCTTCTGTCACATCCTTTCTTTAGATAGAGGGACCAGGCATGCAAATAGTTTTCCAGCGGTTTCACCATTCCAGTAAGATGATTTGCTCTATCATTTGCATCTGCATAATATTTGCCCTTCAAATTGTTTTGCTGTGCCTATTTGTTAATACTGAGTGATTTGTATATAAGAACATCCAGGTACCTGTATACTAATTCATAGAAACATAGGAACATAGAACATAGGTGCAGGAGTAGGCCATTCAGCCCTTCGAGCCTGCACCGCCATTCAATATGATCATGGCTGATCATTCAGCTCAGTAGCCTGTACCTGCCTTCTCTCCATACCCCCTGATCCCTTTAGCAAAAAGGGCCACATCTAACTCCCTCTTAAATATAGCCAATGAACTGGCCTCAACTACCTTCTGTGGCAGAGAATTCCACAGACTCACCACTCTCTGTGTGAAGAAATGTTTTCTCATCTCGGTCCTAAAAGACTTCCCCCTTATCCTTAAGCTGTGACCCCTGGTTCTGGACTCCCCCAACATCGGGAACAATCTTCCCGCATCTAGCCTCTCCAACCCCTTAAGAATTTTATATGTTTCTATAAGATCCCCCCTCAGTCTTCTAAATTCCAGCGAGTACAAGCCCAGTCTATCTAGTCTTTCCTCATATGTAAGTCCCGCCATCCCAGGGATCAATCTGGTGAACCTTCTCTGTACTCCCTCTAAGGCAAGAACGTCTTTCCTCAGGTTAGGAGACCAAAACTGCACACAGTACTCCAGGTGCGGTCTCACCAAGGCCCTGTACAACTGCAGCAGAACCTCCCTGCTCCTAAACTCAAATCCTCTTGCTATGAATGCCAACATACCATTCGCTTTCTTCACTGCCTGCTGCACCTGCATGCTTGCTTTCAATGACTGGTGCACCATGACACCCAGGTCACGTTGCATCTCCCCTTCTCCCAATCGGTCACCATTCAGGTAATACTCTGCTTTCCTGTTCTTACCGCCAAAGTGGATAACCTCACATTTATCCACATTATATTGCATCTGCCATGCATTTGCCCACTCGCCTAATCTATCCAAGTCACTCTGCAGCCTCCTAGCATCCTCCTCGCAGCTAACACTGCCACCCAGCTTCGTGTCATCCGCAAACTTAGAGATGTTGCATTCAATTCCCTCGTCCAAATCATTAATATACACTGTAAATAACTGAGGTCCCAGCACTGAGCCTTGCGGTACCCCACTAGTCACTGCCTGCCATTCCGAAAAGGACCAGTTTATTCCTACTCTTTGCTTCCTGTCCGCCAACCAATTTTCTATCCGCCTCAACACTGAACCCTCAATACCGTGTGCTTTAAGTTTGTACACCAATCTCCTATGTGGGACCTTGTCGAAGGCCTTCTGAAAGTCCAGATATAACACATTGACTGGTTCTCCCTTATCCACTCTACTAGTTACATCCTCGAAAAATTCTATAAGATTCGTCAGACATGATTTGCCTTTGGTAAATCCATGCTGATTTTGTCCGATGATTTCACCACTTTCCAAATGTAATGCTATCACATCTTTAATAACTGACTCTAGCATTTTCCCCACTACCGATGTTAGGCTAACTGGTCTATAATTCCCCGTTTTCTCTCTCCCTCCCTTTTTAAAAAGTGGGGTTACATTAGCTACCCTCCAGTCCTCAGGAACTACTCCAGAATCTAAAGAGTTTTGAAAAATTATCACTAATGCATCCACTATTTCTGAGGCTACTTCCTTAAGCACTCTGGGATGCAGCCTATCTGGCCCTGGGGATTTATCTGCCTTTAATCCATTTAATTTACCTAACACCACTTCCCGACTAACCTGGATTTCCCTCAGTTCCTCCATCTCTTTAGACCCCCGGTCCCCCGCTATTTCCGGCAGACGGTTTATGTCTTCCTTAGTGAAGACAGAACCAAAGTATTTGTTCAATTGGTCTGCCATCTCCTTGTTCCCTATGATCAATTCACCTGTTTCCGACTGCAAGGGACCTACATTTGCCTTAACTAATCTTTTTCTCTTGACATATCTATAAAAGCTTTTGCAGTCTGTTTTTATGTTCCTTGCCAGTTTTCCCTCATAATCTATTTTCCCTTTCCTAATTAAGCCCTTTGTCCTCCTCTGCTGGACTCTGAATTTCTCCCAGTCCTCTGGTATGCTACTTTTTCTGGCTAATCTGTATGCTTCATCTTTTGTTTTAATACTATCCTTGATTTCCCTTGTTAGCCACGGATGCACTACCTTTCCTGGTTTGTTCTTTTGCCAAACTGGGATGAACACTTGTTGTAGTTCATCCATGCGACCTTTAAATGCCTTCCATTGCATGTCCACCGTCAACCCTTTCAGCATCAATCGCCAGTCTATCTTGGACAATTCACGCCTCATACCCTCAAAGTTACCTTTCTTTAAGTTCAGAACACTTGTTTCTGTATCGACTTTGTCACTCTCCATCCTAATGAAGAACTCTACCATATTATGATCACTCTTGCCCAAGGGGCCTCGCACAACAAGACTGCTAACTAACCCTTCCTCATTACTCAATACCCAGTCTAGAATGGCCTGTTCTCTCGTTGGTTCCTCGACATGTTGGTTTAGAAAACCATCTCTCAAACATTCCAAGAAATCCTCTTCCTCAGCACCCCTGCCAGTTTGGTTCACCCAATCTATATGTAGATTGAAGTCACCCATTATAACTGCTGCGCCTTTAGTGCATGCATTTCTAATTTCCTGCTTGATGCCATCCCCAACCTCCCTACTGCTGTTAGGTGGCCTGTACACAACTCCCACTAGCGTTTTCTGCCCCTTAGTGTTTCGTAGCTCTACCCATATCGATTCCACTTCCTCCAAGCTAATGTCCTTCCTTTCCACTGCTTTAATCTCCTCTCTAACCAGTAATGCTACCCCACCTCCTTTTCCTTTCTGTCTATCCTGCCTGAATATAGAATATCCCTGGATGTTGAGCTCCCAGCCTTGGTCACCCTGGAGCCATGTCTCCGTAATCCCAACTATATCATAATCATTAATAACTATCTCCACATTTAATTCATCCACCTTATTACGTATACTCCTTGCATTGAGACACAAAGCCTTCAGGCTTGTTTTTACAACTCTCTTACCCCTTGTACGATTATGTTGAAAAGTGGCCCTTTTTGATTTTTGCCCTGGATTTGTCTGCCTGCCACTTTTACTTTTCACCTTGCTACCTGTTGCTTCTACCCTCATTTTACACCCCTCTGTCTCTCTGCTCCAGCTCCCATCCCCATTTAAAAATGGTACTTTCTATTTTTACTACCAAGGTGGGTGGAGTTCCACATATTTCATCTTCTAAGTCAAATATGATGTTCCTTCCATAAATACAGTTAAATCTGTCCAGGCTATTAACATCTTTGACCAGGCAAGATAATTCACTTGTAGCTGCTTTAAAACAATGGTAGCTTTCATTGTATTGAGAGTATGCCTCTAGGTCAGGTCGTGAAGCCCTTTCTGGAGCACAGGAACCCCGGCGTTGCAGTATTAGAGGTGCCACAATGAAATGTTATTCGCAGTACCAAGTGCCTTGTCAAGTAAATACACAAGACTGGCTCCATTTCAAGAAATAGCAGGAAGCTTTGGTCAATATTCATCTCTCAAATAGCACTAGATGGTCACCGGCTACCAACCTGAGTGTGTCGTTCAGTCTTTGGCATTGGATCTACAGTTCCACCATGGCCTCAGACAGGGGAAGAAGATGATCCTGAGAGTGGGGCGAGGGTTTGAATATGATGTCCCCCTATCTCTGCATCACTGTTAAACAGTAATAATTGTTGGCTCAGGGCACATTTTCAAAGCAGCTTACACCTTGCTTCTAATATAGGAAAATATCCCCAGGCATTGCACAGAATAGTATTTGTTTAGAAAGTGGATAATGGATGTAGGAGTATCAAGGCCCCTGGAGAACTATTAATCCCTGTTTTTATTAAGATGAGGGAGGTGTACTGGAGAATGAAACCCTTGTTCAGGTAGAGGGTAAAATCACACCATTGGCATCAACAAAGATGCTACACTTCATTACATGTCGAGCGTGCAGATCTCTTCCTGTAGGCTGCTCCAGAACATGAGAAATGGGGAGTGGGAGTTGGCTACTCGTCCCGCCAGTCTGCCCCTCCTTCAGGAATATCATAGCTGATCCTCTACCTCAACACTTCAAACCTGCCTGATTCCCACATCTCCTTCACTTAATCGATGTCCAGACATTTCTTGATCTTAGTTTTAAATATGCTCACCAGTACTAACATCCGCAGTTCTCTGTGATAAGAATTCAAGTGTTTCAGAGCCCTTTTAGTTTAGTTTAGCCCTTCGGGTAAACAAATTTCCACTCCTCTCAATGCTCTTGTGCATCATCCCTCTCTTGTATGACTGCTCTCCACTTCTAAACGCTGTAATTTCTCACCATTAATGTTTTCTTTAAAATTTTACTGCATCTCTCTGAGATTGTACAGTATACTTCCATACTCTAGAAAATACAGGTGTGTCTCGATCTAAGGATTTCTCCCTATCCAACAATCCATCAAGAGAACCGATTAGCTTCAATATGTTCTAATTGCAATAGCCGGTGGAGAATCCTCATTTGATCTAGTTTACTTCTTCCCATGCTAGCTGTCTGAATGAGATTGTGAGGCTGTGCCAAAGTCCTGTCATGTTAACTTTAAATACCGGTCATCTTGTGCCTGAAGGGAAATGTTGATGCAAGATGAAACTGCATGAGTAACTTTTGCCGCCTAGTGGACAGAAATATACTGTAACACTAGGAGATGAAGGCCCAGAATTTCCTCAGAGCCGATCTCTGCTCTCCTGCCCAATACCCCACCTTCCACAGGTAGACAGTAAGGACTTGCTCATGGGGAAGCTGGCTTTGAACTGATTAGCCATGTCCATCTCGAAGGTATCACAAAATGCTGGAGTAACTCAGCAGGTCAGGCAGCATCTCGGAGAGAGGAATGGGTGACGTTTCGGGTCGAGATCCTTCTTCAGACTGAAGCCATGACCATCTGATCGTAAATCCCAGAGAACACTCAAACCCAATGAATCCACGTTCATGATGATGCAAAACCTGGTTTTTTTTAAAATGTGCTGTGCTCTCATTATTGATATTAAAATATTAAAATAGTTCCATCACTTCAAAAAAAAAAGTAAGTTCCTGAAACGTGCTTGTCTCCCTTGAAATGATGCTGTCTCAGATCTTCTCTGGCACTATGAGAAACTGGTGAGAGTTACACTGCTGGACTTCATGAGTAGATGCTTTCTTTCTCATCGAAAATTAGAATTAAACTTTTCTGTCGTAGTTCACTTTAATAGAAACAGCCAGATGTTGGGACTCTGGTCTGATGGAGGTGGGTAAGATTTGGTGCTCGTATACACTCTGTTTGTCTTTATGGGAGGAAGGCTCCAACCAAAATCTGGGGAGGGAACTCTCCTGAACCTGTCCAAGAGTCTCCCACACTGGAATGCAAAGCTGGGGAATTGAAATGGTGGTTAGGAACTACTTTGCCAGTACATGATCCCTTGAACTTGTCAGCTCTTTCTTGGCCCTTTCAGGGCAATGCAAAGCCCAGTGCAAATTGTATTTTATGGGGGCGGTCATGTCTTACCCTGAAAGTTGCAACACATGTAGATAGGGTGGTGAAGAAGGAAGATGGTGTGCGAGTCATTATCAGTCGGGACATTGAGTATAAAGGTTGGGAAGTTATGTTGCGGCTGTAGAAAACTTTAGTTAGATCATTTAGAGTATTTTGCGTAGTTCTGGCTGTTGCATTACACAAAGAATGTGGAGGCTTTGGAGAGAGAACAGAAGTTGTTCACCAAGATGTAACCTGGATTAGCTATGAAGAGAGGTTGGGCAAACTTGGGTTGTTTTCTGTAAACCATCAGAAGCTGAGGGACAACCTGATGGGAGTGCAAAGAAATTGTGAGATGAATAAATAGGGTAGATAGTCTTTTTCCCCAGAGTGAAAATGTCCTTACCAGAGGACATATGTTTGAGGTGAGAGGGGGAAAGTTTAAATGAGATGTGTGGGGCAAGTTTGTTTTTATACAGTCATAGGTGCCTGGAAACAGATACAATAACATTTAAGAGGCAGTTGGATGGGCACATGGGAACAAACAGTGAATGTAGGGATATAGACCATGTGCAGGTGGATGGAATTCGTCATGGTGGTGTGAAGGATTTGTTCTTGTGCTGTACTGTTTTCTGCTCTGTGTTTGTTGGGTATAGATTCATTAATTTTTGATGAGGGGACACTGAGAAAATTGGTTACATCCAACATCTGACCGTAACACTGCCCCTTCTTCCTTCAGTAATGTAATTTACTCCAATCATCTTAAGTTAGCACAACATCAATGAAGGTGCAGCACCTTTGGTTCTATTTGGCCGAGCTTGCATAGCTGCGGGCTCTGTGCACAATGTTAGGGTGAAGTGCATGTAAATAATGCTGAGGTTCTTGTGTTGCAGGTGACTGTGATGCACTCCATGCAAGCTGGATACTTGGAGAAAGCCCAGAAATACACAGATAAAGCACTCATGCAGTTAGAGAAATTAAAAAGTAAGCTCCTACAACTGCACATTTGTTTGTGAGTTCTGTTGGACTTTGACAGTTGTTGGGTGTCTGGATTATTTACAATCTCTATTTCAATTTGGATTCTATCCCTGCCCTGAGCTGTTTCGATACCAAGTAGCATATAGTATTGGTGGAGACGGGTCTGTCGCTGTTTGACACACGGGTATAGTACTGATGGGAACACATCTGACACTGTAATATTGGGGTATAGTAGTGGGAACGGGTCTGTCACTGTATAACACCCAAGTACAGTAGTGATGGGGACTGGTGTGACTGCATAACATGGAGACAGTTCTAGTGGGGACAGGTGTGATGCTATGTAACACATACTGTATTGGGGAGGAAAATAACTGCAGATGCTGGTTCAAATTGAAGGTAGACACAAAATGCTGGAGTAACTCAGCGGGTCAGGCAGCATCTCGGGAGAGAAGGAATGGGTGACGTTTCGGGTCGAGACCCTTCTTCAGACTGATGAAACGTCACCCATTCCTTCTCTCCTGAGATGCTGCCTGACCCGCTGAGTTACTCCGGCATTTTGTGTCTACTGTATTGGGGATGGCTCTTAAACGGTAACATAGGTACTACATCAAGGTACACTGCAAGTGGGTTTGTATGTGGTTTTATAATATCTTGGTACAGTGGAAGCTATTGGTGCATTGGATAATATTGGGATACAGTGCTGGAAAAGACAGATCTGTCACTTGTACACTTGGGAATCATCCAGCCTTATTGGACATGATTCAAAAACACAATTGCCGTTTGAGACTAAATTCTCAAAGGATTTCTTAAAACATTTGTTAATTAGTTTGGTTGTAAATGTGTTTATTGTTTACATTGTCAATGTATGACATCATTCTCTCTCTCTCTTTGTTTAGTGCTGGACAGCAGCCCAATCCTCTCATCATTTCAAGTCATGTTACTGGAACATATCATCATGTGTCGACTTGTAACAGGCCACAAAGCCACAGCTCTCCAAGAGGTTTGTATTCTTTGTCGCACCCTGGATAGCATCAGAAAATACATTGCAGAACAATGATGTGTTCGTAGAGTCATACAGAATGGAAATAGGCCCTGCAGCCAACTTGCCCATGCTGACCAAGATGCCTCATCTACACTAGTCCCACCTGCCACATTTGGCCTATATCCCTCCTAACCCTTTCCTATCTGTGTACCTGTCCAGATGTCTTTTAAGCATCGTGTTGGGTTAGGCAAAGGTTAGACTTTGGCCTCTGGTGCTTGAGTTCACATCTTACCCGGTCAGTTGGATCCGGTTCTTTTTTGGGTACCAGCATTTCATCCTGAATTTCTATACTGACTGCAATGCAGCAAAACATCCAAATATTGACATCTTGCACAGTGAGTCATGAAGATGTCCACAAGCTTGGTTTTTACGGCGTGTTTTGATGAAAGAACAAAATGGAGGGTTAGGGAGGAAAATACAGAGCTCCACGTCTCAGCAGCTGAGAGTCCGGATGCTAGAGGTAAAGTGTATGCTCCAATGCTGAGAAACTATAATCTGCACTCTGTATCTTTCCCTTTGCTCTGCCTATTGTACTTGAGTTTGGCTTGATTGTACTTGTACAGTATTATCTGATTTGTTTGGATAGCATGCAAATAAAAGCTTTTCACTGTACCTTGGTACGTGTGACAATAATAAACATAAACAAATATAATGTTGGATAAGAGGCTCTAAACAGCATAGTTCTATCAGCTTGATTAACCCATGCACAATCTTTCAGGTGCGCCTCAGTTTAGCTAGTATCTTGCTTTATCTGGCAGTTTTTCAGCCAATCACACCCCTTTACCCAGAGTTTTTAAATATATTTTTCTCTTCCTCACTTCAGGCAAATAACATTCAGCCAATTTTAATTTCCTGGTTGGATGTATATTTTAACATGTGTTTATTGTACTTGCAATTTTATGTCTTGTCAGATTTCTCAGGTCTGCCAACTATGTCAGCAATCTCCCAGGTTATTTTCCAACCATGCAGCCCAGCTTCACACACTACTGGTAAGTTTTTAAAAAACAGTGCAATGGCTGGCGAATCAATAAGGGTCCTGTTATTTATCAGAATACACAAGAGACTGCAGATGCTGAAATCTGGTGCAAAAGCAGACGGCTGGAGGAACTCAGCAGGTCAAGCAACATCTGTGGAGACAAAAGGATGGTAGACATCTTGGGTTGAGACCCTGCATCAGGACTGTGCTGTGGTGACCTGAAATGTCGACATTCCTTTGCCTCCACAGATGCTGCTTGACCCGCTGAGTTTCTCCAGTGGGTTTTTTTCTCCTTATTTATTAGTCTCCATCATTTACCCTCTTCCACAGCAACACACACTGGGATATCCATGCCTCATGCTAGTTAACGTGGGGATTCTGAATTAAAATCAGTTCGATTTCCACATTCGGTCAGTCGATGAGGTTTGCCAACTCGTAGCCTTCTAGGTTATCAGTTGTCATCAGGAGGAAGAAATCATCTAGGCCAATAGCACTGTATATTGTTAAACTTTGACTTGTCTCTGTGGTGCCTTCGAACAAGATCCATTCAATGTGGGCAGAAATATGGCGGGTAGCTTTGGTCCCTTGGAAAACGGATCAGATCATGGGAGGTCTGCTGGAGCTTCAATGGAATATCCCCATCGAGATCAGTGTTCTCAGGAGCCACTGACCATGGCCTTGTAGGACATTGTATTCTGGAGACTCGCTGCATCTCGTGAGCAGAGATTAGATGGAGCTGTGCATTTACTCTGATCAAATGAATTCTCATACATCAGCAGTTGTTATTTCTATAACCATTCCTGTTTTCATGGATGTGAGTGCAGTCACAATAGAATCTTAGTTTTATTACAGTGACAAATTAGCTCATACTGACAAATTAGCTCATACCCCATTACTGTGAGACTCTATCTCCTATGGTAGTTTGTGAAGGATAAATATTGTTGGCAACAAACAATTGCCATTGTGATTGCCTATCGTAACCATGTGTTCTCCTCCTGCAGGGTTTGTATTGCATCTCCATAAACTGTATGGACAATGCTGAGGCACAGTTCACAACAGCACTTCGGGTAAGATTTTTCCTGAATCTTTTTCCATGACTATAAACGTTGTCACTTCACAGTATTGTCACAAATCCAGACAGAGGACTGATTGCACAGGACATTTTCCACGTCTGCTGTTTCATTCAGATGTTTAAAAAAATTCTGCCATTTTTTGAAAATTAGCTGAATTCCCTCATTCTCCTTTTTGGGCTATCATTTTTTTTTAAAGCAGATGAATTTAGTATTTTTGCATTGTGTGGGAGCTTGTGATATGTATATTTGCTGCTACATTTTGTACATTAAAAAAAAATTGTATATGAAATGCTTTGGATAGCTTTATGTGTCTTCCTAGTTCACAGGGAAGTGTGGGCACATGCTGTGAATCTAACCCACAGTGCAGTGAATCTTTCTCTGACCCATTCCCATTGCTAGTAATGGCATTAGGGTTAGAGTTAGGTCCTTCATTTTCACAGCAGGACCCAACAAATGTATTTTTCTGCTGCATGATTTGAAGTTTACAATTTAATTCAAATCAATTAAGTTTATTATTTTAAAGATTTACTTTTTGTGTCCATTTCTATTGCATTTTCTGAAATTTTACTTGGAAACCAGGTTTATTGAACCTCACCAAAGCTGTCTCAACCTGTAAGTAGGAGAGACACTTCCCTTCCAGAGAAGTAGATTCAAATTTGATTAACAAGCATGCTCATTCATTACAATCATTGAAAACAGAATGATGGACTTTTGGGCTATAAGAAAATGAAAAGATATGGGACAGAAGGAAGCATAAAGCCAAACCTTTAGGACCAAGTTAACATTGGAATCACAGACCATTGTTTGGGCCTCCCTTCTAAAGGCACTTCACAGTCAAGGCTTTGATACCAAAATGGGTTCTCTGTGTCATTTCCATATTTTGTGTTGTTTTGAATATTGGAATTGAAGGGTTTCCAACCTACATGGGTCTTTCCTCTTTCTGACACGGGCAGTTAAGTGAATGAGTGATGCCTGTAGAGTTGGTTTGATGTAATTCAGATGCTGTTTGTATTGCTGATTACTTAGTGGTGATTTGATTGAGTGTAATATCATTATCACAATGACCCACGCACTGTGCAAACTATTGAACTTTTCCTAAACTAGATCAATTGGACTACAACCTTTTGTAGGTCTGTAGGTACGTGCTCCCAGTCAAATGGCTACCTCAGTTATGTTCCATAACTACTTTCCGTCATTGCCCAGTTATTCCACGGGCAGATTCTGTCCCAGTATATCCACTAGCATAGGCAAGAGTTGGGCTGGTAATTTTAATAGACTGAACTTTTTTAATGTTTGGTCCTGTATTCTAGCATAATCTAACATGCACAATATAACCTCTCGTGATTGGACTGGAGTAATTAGGAGTAGTAGCTATAAATACAGTGAAGAAATTCGTTGGATGTCTTTACAGAGTACTTTTCTTATGACCTTTCCCTATTAATTGACAGCCACATTATCCTTCATATCAATGGAATTGAACTGTTTCAATGCCTTAAAAAATATTGAGGCATTCTGGTTTTATGATGATGAATGAGATAATTTTTTCTAAATCTGCTCTTATTTCAGCTGACAACGCATCAGGAATTGTGGGCATTCATAGTCACAAACCTGGCCAGTGTCTACATTAGAGAGGGCAACAGACATCAGGAGGTAAGAGGGCTGATGTCTATCCTTCTAACATAACCTCATAGCAGACCTTGCTTTTGATTCTGACCCAGTTTTATATTTCCTGCAGCAGAATCCTAGGTTGCCATATCCTGGGAGGTGGGGATTGTTTCTGACCTAGTCCAAGTGCATGTTCTGAACCTGCTGTGAGCAACCTTGTTGACCATTAATGGTTTCAATCTTAACATTTGCCACAATAGGGGCTTGGGTTTAATGTGCCTTTTGGGAACAGTTGAGCGGAGTCTCCCTTGTGCTTGGTTGTTCCCATCATGTCCATATCCTTGCCAACAAATTGTGAATCGGAAGATACACAATTGTATGGATTAAAGGTGTTGTAACAAGTTAGTATTGCACTGGGAATTGATGGTTTACCTTGTGTAGCAAAATGTTCTGTGTGTGGAATGGCCGGTAATGTATATTACAAACATTTTTGTATTCGCCTTTTACTTAGTGCTTGTGTCCTTATCCACCCTGCACCTTGGTGCTTGATAACAGAAACTGCATGGTCATAAGTTCACTATAGAAATTATTTAGTCTGGGCGTTTGTTTCAATGTTATGCTACAGTAACAAGTTCCTATTCATTATAGCTGTACAATCTGCTGGAAAGAATAAACCCAGATCACAACTTCCCAGTCAGGTAAGGGAAGCATCAGTGTCTCTGGCTCTGCTGTACTAATACCAATGTTGTTCTCCCCTCAAACAGCTGATCCCAATCCTATTCTTGCAGCTTCTGTGTTACACTATTGTAATCTACTTTACCCCACTTTAGGGCTGAACCCAAGGTCAAACTTATCTTTGGTTCTTGATGCACTGCTTCTATACCTTGTTCTTGTTTGTACGAGATGATTGGAAGCAAGTGTCAGTCAACTTACTAAGTATAGGCATGCATCAGAGGGTGGTGGGTATATGGGACGAGCTGCCAGAGGAAGGAGGAGAGGCAGGTACAATAACAACATTTAAAAGACATTTGGACAGGTGCATGGATAGGAAGCGTTGAGGGATTTTGGCAAAATGTGAGACAATGGGACTAGCTTAGAATAGGGCCTCTTGGTTATAGACAGGTTAGGCTGAAGAGCCTGTATGTTGCTATGACTAAATGCTCCTCATAAGATAACCCATCGTACATTAAGATCCTCACCTCACAAAGTATATATGTTCCAACTTAATCCTGCTGGGTGGCTCAGTTGCAGTTGCTTCCATGAGCTTGATCATACAGATATGCTGTGATTGTGCGTGTGCACAGAGGAACGGATAGTGTGCCAGCTGGTACCTGGTGGTAGCCACTCCTTGGGCACAGTAGCAAACCTTGATCCACCCCCACCAGCTGCTGAGCTCGCATGGCTTCCTGTGGTCTGGCACTGCAGTGGCACTGCCATTGTCTGCATGGAAATGCATGGGTAAATCACTCAATAAGTAGTTTGTGTGGACATTAATGTAATTCAACAGCAACCTTGGTAATCAGAAGATATCTTGACTACATTGTAAAGTGTTTAATGAGGAGGGGAGTGGAAAATATTATTTGGCTCCTATTGGCTCTGCTATTATTTTGTGCTCATCAAATACAGTTGTGTTAAAGTTTGAAGTAACATTTTGTCTCTCTCTTCCGTCTTCCAGTTCCCACTGTCTCCGAGCAGCTGCCTTCTACATCCGGGGCCTCCTGTCCTTCTTTCAAGGAAGGTACAATGAAGCAAAGTGAGTGTTTGGCTTTCCACAGTCGCAGCTTGGCAGCCTTGGCTCTCAGGGATGTTTTTATAAACACTCTAGTTTCTTTCTTTGTGTTCACAAAGGTGCCTTTCACCCTGATTCCTAAAAATGGTGCAATGTCTGACTTCTACCCATTTTTTTAAACTCTTGATGGGAACAAATTGTATTAATCCTGCAAAAATATGCCCTCAAGATCATTGAGCCTATTAATGCTTTTGGTGTTAAATTGACTTTTAAAAGACTGATTGTCAGATTATTTTAGTGCCTTCTGCAAATTCAACGGTTTGGGGAAGACGACAAAATTCTGGATAGGTTTGAAGCAGGGTGGGTGGGGGGGGGGAGAATGAAAGGTGGGAATTCCATAGCTCAGAACCCCAGGAAACTGACGTTGCTGCCCTCATGAAGAGAGGGATTTAATGTTAGGTTTGCACAGGGCTAGAATTGGAGGGGTGCAGAGCTGGGAAGGGTTGAGACCACGCAGGACTTTTAATGCAAGAATGGGAATTCATAAATCGGTGGGAAAAAAACTCTGTTTAGCTGGTGCAGCTAACTGAACCCCAGCTTCCTAGCCCTGAAACTTGGATGCCCGGGCGTTGACTTGTAGCTTGCTGTTTATTGAACCTAAAGGTAATTTAAAGTTTGAAGGCACTATGTTAATATCTTCAGATTTCCGTACGAGATGGGAAGTGGCTGCTTCAGCTCACCGAGTCAAGGCCAGCTCACAGAGCAATCCCATTCTCTCACTAACGTTACTACCTATGTGTGGAAATTTACACTGATTAGTTATGAGACCAATCCCCACATCTTTATAGTGGTGTGGGTGTTGTAATCGTTGCCCCTGTAGAAAATCTTTTTGATCATGGGAAGATCGTGCAAACTCCACACAGACAGCATTTGAGGTCGGGACCATAGCCAGCTTGCTGGAACTGTGGGGCAGCAGCTTGGCAGGCTGTGTCTCGTGTCATTTCTCCCTCATAATCCTAAAAATATTGTGCATGGCACAGTCTTACTGTTTGAATGTTTTTCGAACAACTTGGCTGATTGCAGTTTGCTGCATTCTAGTGCAGTTGCGGAGGGACAGAAATAGGCCATTCAGCCATTCTCACCTTGTTCCGCCATTTGCATGGAATATGGCAGATAGATACACGCAGATCTTGTTCTAGCTTTAGGACGCGATGAGCATACCTGGCCGTCCCAACGACATCTCTGTTGTACAGTAGCAGCCTCACACTTAAATCATTAAACAGTACAGCACAGGAGCAAGCCCTTCACCCCACAATAGCTGTGCTGAACAGGTTAAACTGTTCTCCTGTGCCTGCACCTGATCCATATCCCTCCAGTTCCTGCAAATCCACATGCCTATCAAAAAGCCCTTCAAATGTCACTTTAGAATCTGCCCACTACCACCCCTGGCAGCACATTCCAGGCACCATCACTTAAAAAAAAATATTGCCCTGCATATTTCCTTTAAACTCTGCCCCTCATACGTTAAAGCTATACGTGTTGAATCCTGACCTCGGATGCAATCTGTGCTGAATTTACATGTTCTACCTGTGACCGTGTGCTGTTCCTCCAGGTGTTCTGGTTTCCTCCAAAATCCCAAAGATTTTTAGTTTTACAGGTTCAATGGCCTCTCCAAATTGTCCCTAGTGCATAGGGAGGGGATGCAAAGGTGGGCTAATGTGGAACTAGTGTGAATGGGTGATTGGTGGTCGGTGTGGACTGAAGTCCTTGTTTCCATGCTGTATCTTTCAGTTTCTTTATCAAACTCAGCCGGCCCGGCAGCACCTGTGGAGAAAAGTGGACAACCTACATTTCAGATCAGGACCCTTCTTGAGTCTGTGGGGTGATCTTATAGAGGTGTATTAAATCATGAAGGGAATAGCTAGGATGAATGTATGGTCTTTTTCCCAGGGTCAGGGAATCAAGAAACAGGACGTGGGTTGAAGGTGACAAGCACGTGATCTAATAGGAACCCAAGAGGCAACGTTTTGATAAAAAGGGCTATAGGATTTATGGAATGAGCTGCCAGAAGAGGTAATTAAGGCAGCTACCAGAACAGCATTTAAGTCACTTGGCCAGATACATGGCTAGGAAAGGTTTAGAGGGGTGTGCCAAACGTGGTGAAATGGGGCATCTTGGTCGGCATGGATGAGTTGGGCCAAAGGTCCAGTTTCCATGCTGCATTACCCTTTGACTCTCTCTGACCAACTGTTCTTTGTTTTCCAGGAGATTTCTACGGGAGACTCTCAAAATGTCAAACGCAGAGGATTTGAATCGGTTAACAGCTTGTTCCTTGGTGTTACTGGGTCACATATTCTACGCCCTAGGAAACCATAGGGTGAGTTCAGTCTTGCTATCGGTGAATGACACAAACCTCTGTTTGCAAACAGGGTTGAACTGATATAGAGTCATCGAGCTATACACCACAGAAGCAGGCCCCTTGGCTTAATTCATCCATGCCAACCAAGTTGCTTAACTGAGCTAGTCCCATTTGTCTGCACCTGGCCCATATCTGGCCAAACCTTTCCTATCTACGTACCTGTCTAAGTGCCTTTAAAATTGTGATTGTGCCCACCTCTACTACTACCACTGGCAGCTTGTTTCATATGCTCACCACTCTGATGTAAAAGTTGCCCCTCAAGTCCCTATTAAATCTTTCCCTTCTGACCGTAAACATGACCCTCTAGATTTAGACTCTCCTACTCTATGTCTCTCATAATTGTATAGACCTCTAAGGTAATCCCTCATCATTGTGCACTCCAGGAAAAACAAGCCCAGCCTCTCCTTATAACTCAACCACTATAGACCCAGTAACATTTTTTTTGCACCCTTCCCAGTTTAATGACATTGTTCTGGGAGCAGGGCGACCAGATTGTACACGGTACTCCAAATGTGGCCTCATCAATGTCTTGTGCAGCTGTGATGTGACATCCCAATACCCTGACAGATGAAGCACAGCGTGCTAAATGGCTTCTTCACTCTGTCGTCTTGCTACCTTTGTGGAACTGTGTCCCTGCACCACTACATCTCTCTGTCCTATAACAGAACAGCATCTTGTTATTTACTATGCAAACCCTGCCCCAGTTTGTCCAATCACAACATCTTGCATCAATTGGAATTAAACTCCACCTCTCTCTTGGCTATTGATGATCCAAATATATCTGCCAGTGGCAGCAAATCCCAACTTTTCTTTCATCTGCCCTATCCTCTTTTTCCTACTTGCATTAGCACGGCACCAGGTGTAATCCAGAGATTACAACCGTCGAGGTCCTGTTTTTAAACTGTACCGAGGGTAGCACAGTAGCTCATCATTTAGAGCAGCACCCTAGGGTGCTGTTTGTCAACTTTACCCATTCCTCCAGTGACCACAAGGGTATTCCTAAAAACTGAAGACATTGAAAATCTGAAACAAAATAAGAAAACTCTGAAAATGCTCAGCAGACAAGGCAGGCTCTGTGAAAGAGAAGCATTAATGTTCCAGATTGAAGATGCTTCACAGAACAATTCAGTTTTTGTTTCCGGATGCTTGCTGAACTGTTAAGTGTTTCCAGTATTTTCTGTTTTTGTGCATGTCATAACCTACATCGCTACAGCACATACAGATTTGTCAAACAAACAATACTTATTGGGAGAAACAAGGAACTGCAGATGCTGGTTTACCAAAGAAAGTGTCCAGATGTAACTCGGCGGGTCAGGCAGCATCTCTGAAGAGCATGGATAAATAACGATTTGGGTCGCGACCCTTTTTCAGACTACAATTTACAGAGGTTAATACATTGGGATATTGTCAGAAATATAATTAGTTAGCAATTTAGGCAGCTATGGAGAGAGATCCAACGTTTCGGGTTGAAGACATTTAATTACTACACATAGATGAACTGGTGTTGAGTATTACGAATGGACTGTTCATTTCTGCAGGAGAGCAATAACATGGTGGTACCAGCCATGCAACTGGCCAGCAAGATCCCAGACATGTCAGTCCAGCTGTGGTCATCAGCACTGCTGAGGGGTAAGTGAGCAAGTGTTCTACCCCCATGGAAGCAGCATTCTGGGGTTGTGGTTAGATGACTTGCTGGATATGATTTACCTGAATCAAGGGCAAGTGCACATTTGTTGTTAAACCTGATCACTTTCTGTAATGTGTTTATCTTGCCTACTGCAGGGACACAACAGCATTTTGCTGATATTTCGACCAGGTAATTCAGAGGTCTTTTTGACTTCTGGAATTAGTTTAAATCCCACAACATTTGCTGTGGAAATTGAGTTAATTCAACAAATCTAGTCCTGAGCAACACACGAAGTGCTGGATTAATTCAGCAGGTTGGGCAGCATTATGGAAGAAATTGAAGGCGATGTTTTGGGTCAGGACCCTTCTTTAGACTCTAATCTAGACTTGATATTGATAACCAGCAGAAATGTAACAATCAATATTTACAATTCCCTTTCAATTGACAAGAAATAAGTCCAGACCCAGCAATTTGATTACCCTTCAAAATGGCTAGGCACTGTGCACTGTGCCTGGGTAAATGAGGATCTGACTACAGGTCATGGGCAGTTTGTAAAGGTCTTGTCAATGATACCAACATCGTAGAAAATAATCGTGCCTGAGTGGGTACCGAGAAGTGTTGACGTTGGACAGCGGTGGCAACTTTCTTGCTGCATTGGGCACTACAGGATTATACATTTGCCTCCATTTCTTGGCATCACTGTTAATATTTTTGTCACTTCATGTCTTAGTGACATTCCAACTGCACAATGCCTTCTACAGAAATCATTCTTCTTGTGTAAGTAGTGACACGATTAATGCAGGGAGTGGCTGCTGCGACACATCTTGCCTGACACTCTGATGTCGGGACTCCCTGTCATTGGGACCAGTTCCCAGGGTGAAATCTGATGGACTACATCAGCTGGACTCTTGTGTTAGCTGCCTATTCTCATGGAGCAATGCCCAATCGTGTATAGTCTTTTCCACAGTTGGCTCCTCTGTGGTAGTCTAAAAAACGCACACATATTCCAGACTTTTCAGTCCATCACTCCATTCTCTGCACATTTGAATTTTGTCTCCATCGGCATTGTAACCAGTCACTTTTTGTGAAAGGATTTTCACCTGAAATGTTCACTCTGCTGCTACCTCTGCAGTTGCTTCCCTGACCAGAATAGCACCAATATTTTATGTTTTTAGTTCAAACTAGACCAAGTGGACCCGTTGGGACCAAATCTCTCCTGCGGGCCACTATTGGGGCAACCCTCCCCAAACTGATGATCCTGCGGGCACGGCAACCCTCTCCAACTGACTAAGCCTGTTGTTGAGCAGAGAGTGTCTCCCAGGGCCGTAGGCGGGCGAGGGGGACAGAGAAGGGCAGAGGGTGCCATTCACCTCAGCCCCGTGCTGCCAGCGCTGCAGCCAGAGCGAGCCGTGGACCCAAAGCGTCTCCTGCATCGTTGTAGCACCCTCCCCTCCCCCACTCTCTCCATTCCTCCGCCCCTCCCCTCACCTCC
This sequence comes from Rhinoraja longicauda, assembly GCF_053455715.1. Classification (NCBI taxonomy): domain Eukaryota; kingdom Metazoa; phylum Chordata; class Chondrichthyes; order Rajiformes; family Arhynchobatidae; genus Rhinoraja; species Rhinoraja longicauda. Next base: position 18,449,090 of record NC_135980.1, on the reverse strand, counting down.
ACTCTCCCCCCCCCCCCCCCCCATCCCTTCTCAACATAAACGGACCCCAACTGAGGAGGCGCGGAGCAACAACCACGCGCACAGCAACCCAACTGATCCGTGGACCCGTTGGCGGCGAAAGCCACTTACCTGTGGTCGGTGCTTTGAGCGCGGTTTGTCAGTGAGCTGCAGGGAATGATGGAGAGCGGAGAGCTGGTCCATGAGCGGGAGCCGGTGGCATGCGGGCCGTTGGTGAATCAAGGCTACCGATCCGTGGACCCGTTGGCGGAGAGCAGGTCCGTGAGCTGGAGCCAGTTGCGGACGGGCCACGGGTGAAGCCTGAGAAGTGCGGTTGCGGCGTCCCTCTAAACCCCTCCCCCGCGTGGGGCGCGGGGCAATCGGGCGTCGTTCTTGATCGAATCCCCTTTTTTTTTAAATGGATGCGCTCCCCCGACGTGGGACGTCACTCATCATCATCATCATCATATATATACAGCCGGAAACAGGCCTTTTCGGCCCTCCAAGTCCGTGCCGCCCAGTGATCCCCGTACATTAACACTATCCTACACCCACTAGGGACAATTTTTACATTTACATTTACCCAGCCAATTAACCTACATACCTGTACGTCACTTGCGGGTCCCGACCTCGGCCGTCATCGTAAGACCCCCCCCCCCTCATTGGCGGTCACTCGGGCGGGTCCCATTGTGACGTCACACGCCGGCAAGAAATCGGTTTGATAAGGGAATTTTAAACTTTAACATCTCTAACTTTAAAAATATAAGACCAATTTGAATGAAACTTGGATGAAAGGGTCCCCACGACAAAGGTGAGTAAGGTGGTCCTAAATTTGTAGCGCTATCGTGTGACGGGGGCACAAAAACAGGGCTGATAACAAACATCCTAACATATATATACATCGACCCTCATAACAAATAACAAACAGAGAGTTTTAGTAATATAATCTATCTATATACTACTAAAACTCAGATCTTGTAGCTTTGTATATATATTCCACTGATGTCGGCTGAATACGGCAATTCCGGCAAAACGGTTAACCGTAGCGCCACGATTTGTTGAACCGCCTTAATCAGCATGCGGTTCGCTGCTGGAAAATGGTATTTGTATTTATTTCGGACGCATACTTTTCAAGTTACAGAGGTCTAAAGGTGCTGCCCCCCCTCATTTATCGAAGTTTTGACAGAAGGGGGGCGCTGCGGTCCGGCAGTGCACAGTACGCATGCGCGGAATCTCCTCACTCTGTACTCAGCACGCATGCGCGACATCTCCTCACTCGCACCAAAACAATGGACGCCGTTAGCGGCGCCAGCCCGCGATCACCGGCTCACCTCTCCTCTCTCCCCTTGCTTCTCTCCTCTCTCCCACACACGGGAGAACATCTCCCCGCTATCCCCCCCCCCCCCCGGGCCCCCTCCCCCCTCACTCTCTCCCCCCTCCACAAATACCGCCCCATCTCTCATCACCCTCCCCCCCTCCATCCTCAACACCTCCCTCCCTCCACCACTCCCTGGGTGTGGGCACGGGCCCAACGGGCCCGCTTTGAACGGGCACACTTGTTCTAGTATATTACTAAAACTCAGATCTAGTATGTATATATATTTCACTGATGTCGGCTGAATACGGCAATTCCGGCAAAACGGTGAACCGTAGCGCCACGATTTTTGTACCGCCTTAATCACCATGCGGTTCGCTGCTGGAAAATGATATTTTTATTTAATTTGGTCGCATATTTTTTAAGTTACAGAGGTTTTAAAGTGCTGCCCCCCCTCATTTATCGAAGTTTTGACAGAAGGGGGCGCTGCGGTGCGGATTAATCTTCATTGTGATGTCACAATGCCCCTGTGAGATGAACTCGAGCTGACCCCCCTTCCCCCCCCCCCCCCCCGCGGTATTCAGCGTGTGACGTCACAATGCCCCTGTGCTACATTGTTGCGAAAAGCTGTCAAGTCAAGTCAATTTTATTTGTACAGCACATTTAAAAACAACCCACGTTGACCAAAGTGCTGTACATCTGATTAGGTACTAAGGAAAAAATGAAACATACAGTGGCACGCAAACAGTTCACAGCGCCTCCTCAATGAGCCTCAGACGCTAGGGAGTAGAAATAGGTTTTGAGCCTGGACTTAAAGGAGTCGATGGAGGGGGCAGTTCTGATGGGGAGAGGGATTCTCTTTCCACCCTCCCTCCCCCCCTCCCGGTTACAATGGAAACCCTACGGGGACGGGCCCTCTCCCTCCCCCTCCCTCCCCCCTCCCCCCCCACCCCCCTCCCTCCCCACCCCCCTCCCTCCCCACCCCCTCCCTCCCCCCTTCCCCCCTCCCCTCCCCCCCTCCCCTCCCCTCCTCCCTCCCTCCCCCTTCCCTCCCTCCCCTCCTCCCGGTTACAAAGGAAACCCTACGAGGACGGGCCCAACGGGGAAAGAGGGGTACTGGGAAAAGGGGAGGTCCCCCTCCTTCCCCCCTCCCTCCCCCCCCCCTACCCCTCTCCCTCCCCCCTTCCCCCTCCCCTCCCTCCCCCTCCCCCCTCCCTCCCCCTCCCCTCCTCCCTCCACACCTCCCTCCTCCCTCCCTCCCCCTTCCCTCCCTCCCGTCCTCTCGGTTACAATGGAAACCCTACGAGGACGGGCCCAACGGGGAAAGAGGGGTACTGGGAAAAGGGGAGGTCCCCCTCCCTCCCCCCTTCCCTCCCCCCTTCCCCCTCCCCTCCCCCCTCCCTCCACCTCCCCATCCCCCCTCCCTCCCCCTCCTCCCTCCACACCTCCCTCCTCCCCCTTCCCTCCCTCCCCTCCTCCCGGTTACAATGGAAACCCTACGAGGACGGGCCCAACGGGGAAAGAGGGGTACTGGGAAAAGGGGAGGTCCCCCTCCTTCCCCCTCCCCTCCCCCTCCCCCCCTACCCCCTCCCTCCCCTCTCCCTTCCCTACTCCCCCCCCCTCCCCTCCTCCCTCCACACCTCCCTCCCCCTTCCCTCCCTCCCCTCCCGGTTACACTGGAAACCCTACGAGGACGGGCCCAACAGGGAAAGAGGGGTAATGGGAAAAGGGGAGGTCCCCCTCCCTCCCCCCCTACCCCCCTCCATCCCCTCTCCTTCCCCCCTTCCCCCCCCTCCCCTCCCCCTCCCTCCCCCTACCCCTCTCCCTACCCTCTCCCTTCCCCCTCCCCTCCCCCCTCCCTCTCCCTCCCCTCCCCCTCCACACCTCCCTCCTCCCTCCCTCCCGCTTCTCTCCCACCCACTCCCCTCCCGGTTACAATGGAAACCCTACGAGGACGGGCCCAACGGGCACACTTGTGCTAGTATAATATAATAATATAATATATATATATATATATACTAGACCAAGTGGACCCGTTGGGTCCAAACCTCTCCTGCATTGGTGCAGCACCCCCTCCACCCATCCCCCAGACCCCCTCCCGCTGGTCCTCTGGGGGAGGGTTTGGCGGATTTATTAAAGTTTATAAGGTAAATTGTTTTTTTAAATTAACCAAAGTGGGTTTATTCATACCAGAGAGGAGTGAGTAGGGCGGGCATAAAATTGTAGTGCTATCGTGTACCGTTTTGGCTGTGTAAAGGGCATGGTACACACATACACACACAAACAAACCGAGAGTTTTAGTTATGTTATATATATATATATTAAAAATGGTTGTTGGAGCTTGGCTGCAAGTTTGAGACTTCTGCATGTGTGTGACAGTTCACAAACCTGGCAACAGTTGCACTGAAAAATGGCAGCAGTTTCCTGCCGTATTCCAGCTTAATCCCAGCCAAATTATTTAGTTTTTATATGCTTTGTGCAAATTAGCTTTGTAACCGTCTGACTACAGGATAGGAACTGCATAAATACAAATCTTTAAACTGGCACGAATCTTCTGATGCCTCTGGTTACAATTGTTGCCTGCGGAAGGGTTGGTTCCAGTTTGTCCCACTAGGTGTCGCCTTTGTGCCCAGTGTGGTGAACACTCTTCTCTCGTCCTCGGGCAACTTGTTGCAACAGCTCCAGCTCTCGACAGAGCCTGTCATTGTCACTCATTGGTATAAGACCAGTCTCACTGCTTGAACAAAAATATTAAACTGTGCCACCAAAAAAAGATTCTATTGGTGAAATAAATTCTAAAATCTGTTCTCTTAAAAAAAAGCTCGTATTCCTCGTGGGTAGCTTGCAACCCAGCAGTGTGAACAATGAGCAAATCACAACGTGCTGCTAGAACGCAACAGGTCAGGCAGCATCTGTGGAGAGAATGGACAGGTGACGTTTCAGATTGGTATCCGTGGACATGAATATTGAATATACTCCAATTTCAAGAACAATGTCCCCTCCTCTTCAAAGGTTTCAAAGGTCTTTTATTGTCACGTGTACCAATTAAGGTGCAGTGATATTCAAATTACCTCTTTTCCCCCCACCCTAGTGTGTGCATATTTCTCCCACTGGCCCCGCCACCCTGTACCTTTCTCTTCCTGCAGACACAGCTCCCACCCATACCATCCCCGAATCCCCCCACATCTTTTATACCCCCTTTTACTCCTCCTTTCACATTTTTGCTTTGCATTACACTCATTATCTGACGCTCTTTTGTCTCCTATTCATCTCTAGCCTTTGTCACTATTTCTAGCCATCTGCTAACTACCTCCTCACCTGTATTGACCTATCACTTGCCAGGATTTGCCCCATCCATACCTCTTTCCAGCTTTCCCTCCCTATTTCAATCATTCTGAAGAAGGGTCCAAACCTGAAATGTCGTTTGTCCATTTCCCTCCAGTACTTTGTTTTTTGCCAATGATTATTATTCTTCCTTCAAGAGATCAAAATTATTGATAAGTGTATCCAATTGATATCTGAAGTGTAAACTAGATTGAGAGGTTATAGTACATCTCTTGTGATGCTCTGTAGTGCTGTGATCTTTGATTACTGAAACTGCACTTCTGGGTTCTCAGATACATCATTCATTAATGTGTGATACCCTGCCCCACCTTCCCACCATCCATGGAGTTTTGGCCATGCCCATCAGACTGTTGGGATAGATCTGCATTTATGTGGGACCTGTTGCTATCTGGGAACATTCCATGAGTCACAATTGGAATGTAGGAAGTGAAAGAATTTTGCTTGTTCAACATAATCCAATAAATCCCCGACCTTCCCCCATTCTTTCTCGTTTTCTTTTCTCCATTGTTAAATGAAATTCTTGTTTGAAAACTTCCCTTGAGTCTGTTTCCACTGTACTTTCAGACAACATGTTCCAGGTTGCTTGCTGCATCAAACAAGCATTTCACCTCCTTGTTAAACTGAGTAATTTGTCTGTGGTTTGTCTATCAATTTGTTACACTTTCCAGTTTCTCAAGTCCTTTATCACATTGAAAGCTGTGTACTGCCGCTTTCCCCGCACTCTGCGAACAGATCTTCAAAGTTGTAAAATGTTGGGGGAGGAGGCTTTACATGTCTTGTTAAAGTCTTTCCTTTACTTAGTATACAGTAATACGTACCACTGAGTTACATTACTTCTGTGGCAGTGCAGATTCTTAAGTCATGTTTTCCTTCTCTTAGATCTCAACAAGGCATGTGGGAACTCCATGGAGGCTCATGAAGCGGCACAGATGCATCAGAACTTCTCTCAGCAGCTTCTCAACGACCATATAGAGGCTTGCAGTCTCCCCGAACACAATCTAATCAATGTAAGTACTGTATCCCTCAACGTAGCCTGATCACTGATTCCCCCAACACAGTTCCCTTGCACTATTCCCAGAGGAGTGTTTAAATAGCACCTGGATAACCAGACTGTTGATGGTTCTCGGTTGTGCTTTCACTACTGTCAATGGCCAGCTTCAGGTTCAACTTTCACCTCTTACCACACATGGGGAAGCAGTTAATCTTTTAATGCTTTTCCAGCTTTCTCACTCCTGCTACAACCAGTCTGAAGAAGGGTCCTGACCCAAAACATTGTCTATCCAGGTTCTCCAGAGATGCTGCCTGACCTAGGTTACTCCAGCACCTTGTGTCTTTTTTTTGTAAACCAACATCTGCAGTTCCTTGTTTCTGCAGCACTTCAGCTGTGGTTTAATTGGTGTTATATACAGTTCTGGTAGTAGCTGCGTGCTCTGATGGCCTTTTTTGTAAACGAGCATTTACAATTCCTTGTGTCGATAGTTAATCTTTTAATCCTGCTGTGTCCAAATTTCTGGGCAATCCCATTTTACTTTCATTGTGATCATGTCCTAGCAACATGTCTGCCAATGTGATTTATCTGGGTGTCATGCTAATGGAGATGGAACAAATACTTACTACACTGGAATGCATTGTTGGAGGGTACAGGATTATTGCAGTTGTTCACTCAAGTATAGTGTTGGTGAGTGCAGATCTGCCACTGAATAAAGATAGGTTGGGGTAGCAGGTCTACATTGTATAAAATTGTTACACATCCCTGCTGGGTATAAAGACACAAGGAACTGCACATACTGGTTTACAAAAAAGACACAAAGTGCTGGAGTAACCCAGTGGATCAGGCAGTATCTATGGAGAACGTGTAGGCGATATTTCAGGCCGGGACCTTCAGACTTGAATATGACTTGTTGTTGCATTACCATAAGGCCTGCACGAGGGTGGAATAGTGGTACGGTGGTAGAGTTGCCACCTTACAGCGCCAGACACCCTGGTTAGATCCTGACCTTGGGTGCTGTCTGCAGGGTGTTTCTACATTCTCCCTGGCTGGCTTGGTACTGGCTCAAAGGACCTAATGGCCTCCTCCTACACCTATTTTCCATGTTTCCCTGTGATCGTGTGTGTTTTCCCCGGGTGCTCCAGCTTCCTCCCACTCTCCAAAGACGTACAGATTTGTAAGTTAATTGGCCTCGGTAAAAATTGTAAATTGTCCCTAGTGTGTAGGATAGTGCTAGTGTATGTGGTGAGTGCTGGTCAGCGCAGACACGGTGGGCCGAAGGGCCTGTTTCCTCGCTGTTTCTCTAAAGTCTAAACACTGCGCTGGGTGGACAGAATTCCAGAAGGCATTTGACAAATTCCCAGTTAGCTCCTAATTTGGAAAACTAAGTTTTATGAAATGCAAGTGTCCATGGCTGCATGGGTTGGAATAAACTTGGAGTGGGACAGAATGCAGAGTGTTATCAGAGGATGTTCGAGTGTACTATTTCCCAGGAACTGTTACCATTTTTTGTACATTTATTATGCAGATCAGAGCGTTCACAATAGAATGTCAAGATTTTGAAATATCATCAGACTTGGGAATGTGGGAGGCAGTGAGGTGGGTGGCAGTAGACTGGAAAGGAACACAGTTCAGTAGAATGAGCAAACCAATGGCAGATAATATTTAATACAGGAAAGTCCAGAGCATCTTGCAGTCCACATTGATGACTGAGGTAGCGAGTGTAATGCTTCACTTTTGTGATGAGAAAAACCTGGATGAGAAAGTGGGTTGTGAAAGGAAAAATGATCGGGGTGATTGAGGACAAAAGTAAGGCAGGTGGAGTACGACGAGGAGAAATGTGAGCTTATCTACTTTGGTTGGAAGAATGGTAATCTCTCTTCATTGCACTTGGGTATTCAATGTTGGGATTCTGAAATCCCAGTGGTCCAGTATAGGAATCAGTACATCAAAGAGCATGTATAGTTGGTAATTAATAAAAGCAAATAGTCAATAGTCAATTTTATTTGTCACATACACATAAATGCGCAGTGAAATGAAAGATTACCCACAGTCCAACATTAAGAGCAATAAAAATAAGCAATAACACACACAATCATAAACCAACACCAAACAAAAATAAACATCCATCTCTCCTCCAGTCACCTCCTTACTATGAAAGAAGGCCAGAATGGAATGTTTGCCCAATGGCAAAGGTGAATAAAAAAAGAGGTGTTGCTGAAATAGTCATCTTTGGTCAGACTACCCTGGAGCACTGCTTAGGGTTTGATTTCTTTAATAAAGAATAGATATACTTACATTGGAGACAATGTGGCCAAACTTTGACTGATGTCTGGGATAAAAAGGTTGCCTTGGGCAGAATGAAGACTAGGATGTGAGCAGATTGAAATACATTACTTATTATGTCATGGAGCACCGACACTTCTAAACAGTTAGATTGATGTACAGCAGCCATTAGCATTGGACACATACTGGCACTTTTTTGTCTACACTGATGAAACATAAGGAAGAGTGGGGGCTTGTCAGGGTGGGTGTAGGGTTGTGTATAACTAGGGACATGACCCTGAGATGAGGAAGTTGATGGATAACAATGAGGTGAAGAAAAATATTTTTCAACAAGGGTTGTGAATATTTGGCATTCTCTGTCCTAGAGCTGTGTGTGGAGTTATTGAATACGTTCAGGGCTGAGATAAAAGTTTAAGCTGGTCAAAGATCCTATCAGCCAGTTGTATTGAGGGGCAACCTCAAGGACCATGCTGCTGACAAGCTGTTTCTCATCATCCAATGCTGTGATACTTTGGTTAACAATAGACTGAAGCACTGCGCTCCGGTATCTGGGGGAAACGCAGGGACCTGGGTGACTATGTACAAACTTGTAAAGCAGCAGAATGTTGGTCAGTAAAGCATGTGGGATCCTATAAATAAAAGCACAGCATATCAAAAGTAGGGAGGTTGTATCGTTTATTGGTCTCTGGTTGTGCCACATCTAGGGTGCAGTACTGGTAAGGATGGGTCGGTAACTGTATAACACTGGGGTACAGCATTGGTGAGGATAGGTCTGTTACTGTCTGACACTGGTGTTTAGTACTGCTTGGGACAGGTCTGTAGCTGTCTAACACTGCTGTACAGTACTGGTGGGGACAGGTGTGTCGCTGTGTAACATCGGTGTACAATACCTGAAGGGATGGTGTAACTGTATAACACTGGGGTACTGTATTGGTAGAGAAGGGTCTGAACTATAACACTAGGATACAGTAATGTTGGGGACGGGTCTATCATTGTATAACACTGGATTACAGGTATGGATGGAACTGTCAATATATAACTGGGGTACAATAATGGTAATTTCAAGTCTGCCATTGAACTAACTGGTTACAATGCTGATGGAGACAATTCGGTAACTGCATTGAGACAGTGTGTTGTAGAATTCAGGCACGGTGAGCAGAGGGGGGATGATGTAAGAGTATTGTGAGACATGTTCTGTGGCTGGGTGCTGTTGTCATTGCCCCTCTGTGATGTGTGAATTACATTCTGTCTTTCAGTGGACTGACGGGCCTCTTCCTGTGCAGTTTCAAGCTCAAAATGGACCTACCACCAGCCTCGCGAGTCTGCTATGAACAGAACCCAGGGTGTAAATCTGTGGAACCCTTCGCCCTCAAACCAGGCAAACATGAAACAGGATTTGAAATTGGCTTCCTAATCATTGCAGGGCAAACGACAGGCAGACGGCGAGGGAGTCTGCCTGCAGTGCTGCGGGCATGATCCAGACTCTCACCCGCTTCCCTCTGGAGATCAGTCCAGCCCCGTGTTCTGGGCTGTTGACTTTGATGCAAAACAATGGTTTGGTTTGAATGATGTCGGTGATGATTCCCGAAGGAATTGTTATTACCTCTCCTCATCCCAAACGTGTTTGTAATCTCTGCTCCGTGTAATGTTCTCTCTGCTGGCCTGTTTCTAAGCACCATGTGATTTTTGCCCCAGCTCCAGTGTGGGGGGTTTGGGAGCGGTTAGGGGGACAACCTCTGTCACGCTGGACTCTCACTCCACCCCTTCACCACTGGATGCTCGCTGCCATCACTGGTTGCCGTGGGAACTACCCTACCTCTGAATGTGGAAGTACTAGGAGAGGGGGTTAATCACGGCGTATATTTATATTTACTTTGCTAAGTTGAGTAGCTTGGTGCTGATGACGTATTTTGCGGTGCTCCCTGTTAATTTTGATAGAATGGCTGCACCCTCTGCACTGACTACTGTCAGTCGCTTGCGATGGATCCGCTGCACGTTGAGGTAGTGACCTTGTTGCAGATGGTGGATGGCAGGGATGGATCCACACAATCGCGCTTTCACTTGACCCTGCAAGAGCTGGACCCCAAGCTGGTTTACTGCAGCCCACTGTTTGTGGCTGTTTAGTCAGGAATCTCCAATCCACACATGTTGTTCACATGTTCTGCAGCTGCTGCCCCCTCCCTCTCTGCTCTCCTGTCTGACGCAAGGATTCCTTTCTCCCTCCATCACCCCAACATACGCACGTTCCCTCCCTCTATAGCTCGCTTTCACTCATTTTTTCCTCCCTCCCCCCTGCAGTTGCACTTCAGGACAACTGATGGTCCTGCCAAAAACGGATTGGTGTTCCTATTTGATCCAGTGAGTTGGTTCTATTTATTACAGTGCTTTTATCTAATAGAGAAATAATTCTCTAATTATCTAATAGAGAAGTAATGGGGGTGGGGGGTGGGGGGGGAGAGAGAAGATGGCCTGGAGGCTGCTTCTCTTCCTGTGCACTTCACCCTCTTCCCGTCCCTTCCTCTCCTTTATCCCCTTCCACTTCTCATTCTTTCCACCTGCAGTTGCACAGTTCCAGTAGTTCTGGCTGTTTACTGAGCGACCCAAGTGCTAAATTAAGGATGAACTCAATGCTAAGTCTTAATTTAATCCATTCCAAGCAAAATTGCATTTAAGCAGTGTTTTTTTGCCTGAAGGTGTTGGCTGCCCAAACAGCCTTTTACCAGACTGGTGTTGCAGTTCTCATATTGAGTTGAATTTAAGGCTGTAGGAAAGAACTGCAGATGCTGGTTTAAATCGAAGGTAGACACAAAATGCTAGAGTAACAGCGGGACAGGCAGCATTTCTGGAGAGAAGGAATGGGTGGCGTTTCGGGTCGAGACCCTTCTTAAGACTGATTTGAAATCTGAAGAAGGGTCTCGACCCAAAACGTCACCCATTCCTTCTCTCTAGAGATGCTGCCTGTCCCGCTGAGTTACTCCAGCATTTTGTCCACCCTGAATTTAAGGCTGTTAGGGTCCCTGGTTCAGTCAAATCACCACCAGAACAATACCAATGCCCCAGTTTGATTGAGAGGGAGGAAATCTGCACCTGGCCCCTGAACAGTGACGCAAGTTGGAAAGCATATAACTCTATATATTTATATTGATTCTAACTCTACCATCAATTAAACTCAGCTCAACTCAGTCCGAGAATTAATCTCATTTCATGTAGGCTCTTTCACAACTCAATTCCACCAATCACGATGTGCTGTATGAAGCTAATGTTTAAAATAAAAGCAGAAAGTGCTGAAAATACTGAAGTTCAGCAGCTTTGGAGAGAAACGGAAGTAAGTCTTCGCTTGCCTTTTCGTGTAGACTCCATCATTTCACTCTGTTTCCTCCTCCACAAATGCTGCCTGACCTGCTGCCTATTTCCAGCATTTTCTTTTCATTTTAGATTTCCAACAGTTTTTTATTTTGGAGTTAGTTTGTGTGATTAAAGAGGAGACGCAAGTCAACCGAGGGTTCTTCTAATTAGACACAAGGAACTGCAGATGCAGGTTTTACAAAAAACTGGCACAAATTGCTGGAGTAATACAGCAGGTCAGGCAGCATCTCTGGGAAATATGGATAGGTGTCATTTTGGGTCAGGGACCTTCTTTAGACTGATTATGGTGGGCGGGGGGAAAAGCTGGAAAAGAGGTGGGGACAGGTCAAAGCCTGGCTGTCTCTCCTCGTACAATCAGTGTGAATAAAGGTCCTCACGTGAAGCAATACCCATCCATATTTGGAAGCTGCCTGACCCGCTGAGTTACTCCAGTGCTGTCTTTTTAAATTAGAAATGGGTAGGAGTGGATGGGTATGTGTGCATATGTGAGGAGTAGGTGGTTATGCTGGTTGGTCGTGCAATAGCTGTGTGTGTCTGCGGCTGGTTGAATGAGTGGGTGAGTGCCGTGATGCCCACTGCTCAAGCACCCTACGTTCATGTAACCTGAACTTATTCACTCATTCATCATTTGGCCAGGCCAACAGCGAATGTCTTTGGCAGCACCACTGCAATGGTGAGCACTGTTGCAAAGGAGGGTAGGAAGTTTGCAATAAATTAACCAAGGACTGGAATCTCTCGAGCTTTCCTTTCCTTACATGGTCCAGCAGGAATAAGCAAGCAGCAAGCAGAGTTTAGTGGCTCATTGTGGATTGCTTTGAGCTCCTGTTGGTATTATTAAGGAGGTGTGGGATGTGCGGCAGTGTAGAAAGGCTCCGGATGTTGTAGCTATAAGATTGTGTTGAGCTAGCTGGAATAATCGGAAAGACCAAGAGGGCGAGGAGTCATTGGTTCCAAGAGGCATATGCACTCATTCTGATGTGCAGGTTGCTGTGGTGGGAGAGATCAGGCCCAACTGAAATACCAACGTGCCTTTGTACAGGGGAAGAAATTGTAATGCAAGGGATTTTAATTTTTAATAACTGGCTGAAATGAAAGCTACCAGTAGAAAGATGGTGTTTCAATAATTGAGTGAACAGACATTATCCTTTTGGGGGAGATTGACCAACACTTCCTTTCAGATTCTGACTGACCAACACTTATATTTTTATATTTCAACTAATTTTCCCATTTTTCAAATTAACTTAAGAAAAGAGTTAGCTAATAACCTGGCATATTTGCAGGGCTCAGAGGATTTCAGGCCCAGAGGGGGTCAAAGTATTGTCGAACTGAGATTAGTCAAAACATCAGTGGCACCACTCCTGTGCAAGTTGCTGGAACCATATTACCTAAAGTAGATCACTTCATGGACTACTGGATTCCTCAAACAGAACTTGAACGCTCTTGTCTTTGCATCAAATTCCTCTGTTTCTTTAATCCTGTCGGCTCTCAGCTCTGCATCCTACATATCGCAAATCCCGAGAGAGTATTGGTTCAAATCATGATATTAACGTGAACAATGTTTTGTACAGTTCATGGTTCTTTAATCAAATGTTTGTATATTTAAATCATTGTCATTCTGATGAAATCTCCACATACATCTCCTTCTCACCCTTAACTTTGTAATTTAAGCAATGTTAACATTTCCCAAAAAAGATTTTGCACAGACTTGTTATGTATTACAGCCCTGTGTGTGTGTGTGTGTGCGTGCGCAGTCTCTGTCTGAAAGAGGACTGGACAAAGCTTTGAACAGTAACAATGACAATGTGTCAACTGCATGAAAAATGCAGCCCTAAGTTTGTCAATTTTCAACTTCCCTCCTTTCCTCCCTGTGCTCAATTTGTCTGTTTCTTCCACCCCAGCTTTCTCCCCCACCTTTAGCCTCCTCCACTTCCCCCTCTCCAACCAACCTCTTCATCCTCCTACCATCTCATCCCAATTCCCCATCCCCCTCCCTCCTTCCTCCATCTCTTGCCCCCTCCACCTTTCCTCTTCGTCCATCTCCCCCTTTCCCTCTCAATCCTTAGAAGTTGGAGGGGAGCAAAGACAAGCTGGCAATTCTAAGCCTTGCTCTGCGTTAGGCCAGGAATGATCAGAATCCATGTGATCACATTGAGGTGGAAGTCATCCCCCTTACGGACAGCAAATGATGGCCAGACCACTGGTGGGCAGCTGACACTGAGCTGTGAGCTCAGGCTCACTGACGTTACTGTCGCTTGGTTTACCCACTGCTGCCATGCCAACATTTGATCAGTGCATCTTCTCACTAATGAAGTTTAAAATTTCCCCTCTGCTCCTTGCCACCACAACATTTAGGGAAGGAAGTTGTAGAAATGCCGTTTTGTTTTGTTTCTTTGGAAAAATTCTTCAAGCCACATCTGTAAGGATAAACGTTGCTGTCCGACCAGATGCCACAGGTGTGAGCAAAATTGCCAGTCACTGACTGTTGCTCACTGCTTCCAGTTACTGGTAGTTTGTCTCATTTGACAGCAGCTTCTGTCCAAGCAGAGGCTATGCCTCTTCTGTCAGGGATTCTGCTCTTGCAGTGAGACCTGAGCCCAAGCACTTGGCTTACAGTTACCCCCTCAATGAGTGGGCCAGATAGAAGGACCATTCGGAAATCTTCCTCCTGCAATCTACCAGTGTGTGTTCATTGGCTCTGGAAGGGGAGATTGCTTTGCTGGTGAGATTGGATCTTTCACCCTCCACGTCTAGACTTGCCATGAGAACAAGTCTGGACCTGGCGGGTCGTAGTACTGACCTGAATTAGAGCCTCCTCCTTGGATAGAGTGGTGGAGAGCAGTTGTGGAGGGAGTCAGAGGAAAATGTGGTCCAGGCACAGACAAAGTTACAGTGAGGTACAACTGTTTCAGCCCTTGGGCACCTGAATCGATTGCCTGTCGCGAGTGTTGGCTGGAAGGGTTGAGTTGTGGGTACGAATGCAGAAACATGTATCTATGGTAAGGATTGATATATTTTATATAAATAAATGTAGGTTAGGTAAAGAATGTTTTTATATAATCAGATGGCTGATATTTCTCTTACGACATAAACACCAGTTACCCTGTGAGGAGGGTATGTATATTGCCCGGCCTGTCAGATGGGACATCACACATTTTTGCTGACGTGACCCTAGTCAAGGCACACTGACAAGTACTCCTACACTACATGGTATGAATGTCATGTGAGGATACCCCAGCCAGGAAACAGACGGAGCAGCACTTCCACCCTGCCTGGTGGATCTTCCCTCACTCAACACCTCGCTGTTCATCGACCATCAACTCCAGTTCGCCATCCTCCCCGAGACATGACTCGCCTGAGCTGGGGAGGGCCAGAGCTCTGAGACCTCGCCCAGGCTCACCATGGCTCCAGAGGGAAGGGTGGGGTGGTGTGGAGATGTGACCAAGCTTTTGCAGTCCTATTAGTGAAGATGGAGTCTGGTTGAGGTCAGGGTTGTGCTTTCAGTGGCGTCCACTTGTGTTTGAAGTTATGTTAATGACTTTAAACCAAGCAGCCAGGGTCTGTTTTATTACCCCTCCCTGCCCACCCCTCCAGTGATTTGTCACCTGAAAAAACCCACCCTTCGTTTACGCTCTTTGCCATTCTATGTCTGGCTATTTCTTTCTCTCCTGCCTCTGCTCTGCTCCCTTTTCTCATTATACTTGCTGTGACCGAGGTGAATGGCCCAGTGGATTTGGTACTGGAGTCTAGGAAAGTCCCAGGGTTGCCTTTGGTCGGTGCAGAAGCACTGTAGTCAGTCTCAGCAGATCCAGCTTCAGAATAACACCAGGCAGACCTGTCTCCTGGAAGGTGTGTATTTGGGACAGGGCTAACTGGCCCTGACTCATCACCCACAGGCTGCACTGCCTGAGGAACAGTTGCAGCAAAGGTTGATCCTGGCAGTGAGGGGCTCTGGCCATTCCCAAATTTAACATCATGCTGCAGGCTGAAACTGGCTGGGGGAGATCAGCAGAAGATTTTGTGCTTAAGGCTTCTAAGGTGACATGGGACTTGTCTAT
Source organism: Rhinoraja longicauda (assembly GCF_053455715.1). Classification (NCBI taxonomy): domain Eukaryota; kingdom Metazoa; phylum Chordata; class Chondrichthyes; order Rajiformes; family Arhynchobatidae; genus Rhinoraja; species Rhinoraja longicauda. The sequence goes on along the minus strand of NC_135980.1, from coordinate 18,433,738 downwards.
TTCAGGCAGCAGTAAACTGGACACAATAGATTCACCTGTTAATATCTAAATTCAATCTTACACTGTGCTGCGCAATAATATTTATGGAGGCAACTGGGCAGTAACCCACACCTTACAAACTGCATCCCAGAAGTATGTATATCAGAATCACTAGGTATCACATTAATTTTTTTTTCCAGCTCTTCTGTTTATTTTCTGTACAGACAATTCAAAGTGTTCTTAGACTGAGACAATGTTTTAATAGCTACCTACATCATGTATCTGGTGAACCAGTTTCTATGTAATTATGTTCCCCTAAGAATTATGGCAGGTTTGTTAACACGTAATTTGTGTTTTAGCATCACTGAACCTTTACAATAGTTTATAGATGTCTAGATGTTTGAGATGTAAAGGAGTTCCCTACTTCAGTGACGATGCCGCTGTGAAGCAGGGATAGGTTGGTTTGTAAATATGAATCTATGTAAACAGAACCTGCCTGTCGCTGTGTTTTTAGCTTTCTATTACATTTGGATTAACTTTTTTGTTTTTTATTCTATATATCAGGGAATTTTTAAAATAAATTCATAAAATCTAAACTTTTAATGCTCTTGTGCTGATTTTTTTTCCCCCCTTGCGTAGGATTCCACTGAGCGAACTTGTCTCTGACGGTATTTTCTCTCCCTTCTCATTTGTCACTCCCTCTTGCTCGAGCTTCCCTCGTCTGTCAGTTCCTACTCAGCAAAGAAGACATTATCTGGCAAGTTTGAGCTTGATCTCATTAAATATCCAGCTCCCTCTTCTCCCATCGGGCAGAAGATACAAACCACATATCACAAGATTCGGGAACAACTTCTTTCCTATTATTTGTCCACTCAACAGTTCTTTCTAATTTAACACTATATTCTGCACTCTGGTATTTTTCTCTTTGCACTGCCTGTTGTACTTGTGTATGGCTTCCTGGCCGATACATGCCTACCTATGTAAAAAACAAAGATTTTCACTATCGGTCTAGAAAAAAAATCCAATACCCACAGCCTACTCTGTGAAGAGGTTCAGAAGAGAGCAGGGATGCTGTCAGCACGTGCTGAAAGGAACTTTTTTTATCGTAACCATCCCACCCCTTGATGTAAGTGGCCTTGATTACAGAATGGGCTATCTTATCCAACCTCACTGCCCTTTACTAGGCCAGTTATATAAAAACAATGGGGGCACTGGAACAGAAGGAATCACAAAAGTTCAAAACGCAGCCCAAATGGGCAGACACAGCTGCACCACACTATGTCTGAGCCAGGAACAAATATTTTGCCCTCTCTCTGCACAACTGCTTCCTTCCAGAAGAAACCCACCACTGCACAAACTTATCACCCACCCTGTCCGGTCAAGCATCAGCTGCAGCAGACTGCAGATCGCACATTGGCCACATCAACCGTATGTTTCCCCTCATTTCTGCGAAGTGAGTCATAGAGTTTACAGTGTGGAAACAGGCCCTTCTGCTTGTCCCACTTACCTGCCCACATTTGGCCCATATCCTTCCAAGTGGTATTTAAATGTTCTGATAGTACCTGCTTCAATTATATCCTCTGGGCAGCTCATTCCATATACCTTTGTGTAAAAAAAACAACTTGCCCCTCAGGTTCCTATTAATTTTTTTCCCTCACCTTAAACCTATTTTTTTTTTTAGATTTTAGATTTAGATTCTACAGCGCGGAAACAGGCCCTTTCGGCCCACCAAGTCCGCGCCGCCCAGCGATCCCCGCACATTAACACTATCCTACACACACCAGGGACAATTTTTACATTTACCCAGTCAATTAACCTACAAACCAGCACGTCTTTGGAGCGTGGGAGGAAACCGAAGATCTCGGAGAAAACCCACGCAGGTCACGGGGAGAACGTACAAACTCCATACAGACGGCGCCCGTAGTCAGGATCGAATCTGAGTCTCCGGCGCTGCATTCGCTGTAAGGCAGCAACTCTACCGCTGCGCCACCGTGCCGCATCTATGTCCTCTGGTTCTTGATTCCCCTCCTGCACTTCAAGGAATAAAGCCATAGCCTACCTATAGCTCATTAGAGACAACATTCTTGTCAGCCTCCATCCAGAGGCAGTGCCTCAGAAGAAATAATTGCAAAGTGCAAAGTCACCATGGACCTAATGATTGAGACAGATGTGAACTTATTTAAAGATTAATGCAATTAACAAACAAAATGCTGGAGTTAGCTCAGTAGGTTCGGCATCATCTCTGGAGGACATTGATAGGTGACGTCGTCTGTTCATTCCCTCCAGATGCTGCCTGACCTGCTGAGTTCCTCCTCCAGCGCTAATGGAATCCAGTACTCAAGATGCTGGCATCTGTAGTTCATTGTGTCTCCTTTATAGAAACATAGAAAATAGGTGCAGGAGGAGGCCATTCGGTCCTTCGAGCCAGCACCGCCATTCATTGTGATCATGGCTGATACATGAGAACTTTCATGAAGTTGGTATATTAGAGGAGAGTGAGGGATAAACCAACTTTGACCTGCAGAGCCTCCAAAGCACTGACCCAATTAATGACCCCAACATTGGCCACCATCGCAGTTCATTGCAAATGGATGAGGGGAGAGACCCTGTTCGCCACTTCAAGAAACCCCACACTTTGGCTCTCTGCCAGGCAGACTAATATCCCGCCTCTGTGACTCGTGGATTGGTTGGTCGGAATCAATCACCAATCTATGATTGGTCAATCATAATGTCAATCAGCTCTGATTCCCCTCCCTCCTGACAGTGACGTAGAATGAAAACTGACGTCCATTGAAAAATCAGCCCTCCTCTTCAGAGCTCGTCATTGGGCAACTCCGGCCAAGGTTCAAAGCTGATTGCTTTATTCAGGATATGGACCCGCCTCCTTTACCGGTTGTTCAAACTTGATAACAATGTCCCGCCCACACTCCTCGACGATTGGACCACTGGAAAGAATGTTGGTTTTCCTATTGACTAATCTTTACATGAATCAACGCCCACGCCAGCCAGCAAGTTAGGATGCCACGGGATTCACGAAGACCCGTCCATTGTCCTCTTGTCAATTGGACGAGTGGCGTCTGGTCGCAGGCCTGATTTGACCACCTTGCTATCAGTCACGACGCCGGCCGCTCGCTATCAACTTAGGTTGCAGTAGACCCGGAAGTCTGCCTCCATTTTAACCATTGTTACGGTGGCGAAAGGGGAGATTCTGTTTATCGCTCACAGCAACGGACGGGGGGGAAGGAGATAAATCCCCCTCCCGTTCACCTCGACTTCCCCGCTCCCGACATTAATTATTTTTAAATCGACTATTATTTTTTAAAAACTTTTTGTTTTCAAAAAAGATAAATACAATGGCGGCTGTGGAGCCCGAGGCCCAACTTAGCTGGTGAAGCCTCGGGGTCGAGCAGGTGGGCAGTCCGTGCCGGCTCGCTGCCACCCTGGCATCAATGAAGCGCTGATGCTGAAGGTTTTTTTGTTAAAAAAAAAAGATACGAAGAAAATAAACTAAAGAACAAAAAAGACATAACACGGCCCGGAGTTTCCTCCACCACCCCCCACAAAGCAAATAATCCCCGGAGGGAGGAATCTGCCAAGTTCCAGGTATCAGAAAACAAGGTTCCAGCTTAACGTTGCTCGTTCTGTTCATAGTATGAGGGGGGGGGGGGGGGGGGCTGGAGCACGGCCCACTCTGCAGGAAAGCTGGTTGAATAGCTTACTGGATACTGCTGGATCTGACAGACGTGGGAGAGTTTGAGGCAACTTGGTCAACTTTCTATGGCGGGGGGGAGGGGGGGGCATAATAGAGAAGCTCCAAATTCAATTCGCATTAACATTCAGAAACTAAACAAAATAAGTTTTATATTGCTTAACTTGAAGCTATAGTTTTTTTTCAATTTTTAATTGAAAATAACACGTGGTATTGTGTGAAATTTGAGGTGCTAATGATGGTTTTATTTAAGTTTATAGAATATTTTCAGATTCATTAACTAATTGTATATTTGTTGTATGTTATTTTTAAGAATTTGAACTTGTGAAGTTAACTTGTGGGATTGGCTGTGAATTGTTTGAATACTTTTGGTGAGCAAGTTGGATAGATGCAAGTTTAATAGTTTCAATGTAGAAATATTAGTTCCTTTGATGTAGGAAGCTCGAGTACACAGTAGGTCTTGAGACAAAAATACTTCCTAGTGTCAAACATGGCCATCGTTATTAAACTTCAGGAGCCAAATGATTGGAGCTAGTATTTACATAAGCAATGGTTGTTTATAATGAGTTGCTGAAGATGGTTTGGCACTGTCACAGATTGACTCTGTGTTAAGACCAAATTTCTGCAGTGTTTAGTATGGAAAATAACAAGGTTTGTGTTTGGAAGCGATCTGTGATGTGACTCCCTCATACAAAGATCCAAGTCATTAAATTGTCATGGTTGTAGAGCACAGAAACAGGCCCACCATGTCCATGTTAGCCATTTTGACCTGCAAGAGTTTTACAATTCTCCAATCCCATTTCAGCCAAAACTTAAAAGGTTTGGGGCTTTCTGGCTGGGAATTTCGTAAGATTGTATTGTTATGCCATGTCTGGTGTCCACCATTGCTGCTCTGCACAGGAAGATTTGATATAATTGAGGGTGTATGTGTGACAGGGGTCAGCTGACAGGAAGCAGAGGCTGTATAGAGAATGATGGTAGTTAGTGAAACTGTGGACCCTTGTCTAGTCAAGTCTGTTGTCTAATCTGGAGCTGCGACCTTTAATATTTCAGCAACAACAGCCCAATTAACTGGCCATGAACTATTATTAAAAAAATGATTAGGACAATGATTGGAGTTAAGAAGGTGTTCCTGGATTAAATACAGTTGGTTTCCAGTCCAGTTTTGTAATGGCTGAAGAGGTCAATGTCAAACCTGTAGACTGTATCACAGGCTGGTCATACAGTGATCAGCTGGATAGTGTGGGTGATGGTATGCTCCTTCCTTAATTGAAGGAAATGTTTAAATAGAGTTGAACAGCACAAAACCAGGACCAGCCCACCATGTTGCTCCATGGTAGTCATGATGCAGAATGATTGGAAACCCTACCCTACACCCCCTTTTATAGGCGATTGTGTAGGCGACTGTCATAGTCGTAGCAGGTCGCCAAAAAAATGGTGACTGGACCCTCCCTATGACAATGTCTACGACAAGCTACCGGCGACCCAATCATCGTGACTTAGGATGTCCACCTACGACAACCTGCGACCACACACGTGACAACCGAAGTCAACCTACCTCCACTCGCGGCAAGCTACGACCCTCTCGGCGACAACTGCAGACAATTCACGTCATTTTAGCCTCCAAAACAATGGAATCACCAGGTTTCCCTATAAAAGGTGGTGTAGGGTAGGGTTTCCAATCATTCTGCATCATGACTACCATGGAGCAACATCAGAGGGCATTGCTCTCACAAGAAGAAGAAACCCTGCTGCTTGCAGCGACCCTCATGCTTTAAGATCAGCAAGACAGAAGGACAAGAATAATAGGAAAGAAGAAGCCCAAGAAGAGGTCTGTGTGGTTGAAGCCTTACAGTGCTGGCTGCTCACGCTGCTTTCCCTACCGCTTACAGTGCTGGCTGCCCACGCTGCCTCCCCTACCGCTTACAGTGCTGGCTGCCTTTGCCACTCCCGCTTCGTGCTGCCTCCCCTGCCGCTTACACTGCTGGCTGCCCACGCTGCTTTCCCTACCGCTTACAATGCTGGCTGCTCACGCTGCTTTCCCTACCGGTTACTGCAGCAGTGGCCCACGGCTCCCTCGGCTCGTGCCTCCACTCTGGCAGCTTGCAGCCCCAGCTTGCGCCACCTCCATGCCGCCCCTGGCTTGCGATGCCTCCCCAGCTGCTTGCAGCTCTGGCTGCCCCCACGCCACTTTCAGGCCGTACCTGCCGCCGACACCTCCAACCCTTGCCTGCACTCCGGCATGGATAGTATAGGTTTAGTGGGATATGCGGCAAATGCAGGCAGGTGGTATATGGGCCATATAGGTCGGTGTGGGCAGGTTGGGCCGAAGTGCCTGCTTCCATGCTGTATGACTATGATTCCTCCCTGTAAGGAACAGGCGAAGAGTCATCCAGTTCTGGTGCCATCTTCCAGGGACAAATGGTGTTTTTTTTCCTCTAAAGGTCAGAGCTCCTCCAAAAGTCTGGATAAATTTTGGGGAGCAGTTACATGGAATCTTTCTGCTCTGGGATACAAGCTGCCCTGATCTGCACCTATCACTTTTTTTACAATGATTTCACTCCAAATCTCGGTGAATTTAAGAAATGCTGTTAAATGCACACTTGTAGCCCAGGACATTGTTTGTGGAAGATATTTTGGTGAAGTTACATTGCTATTTCCGCAAAGACAAGTCCATTTGAATGGTTGAGGTACTATATTAAAAGAGCAGAGAAATAGCTGTCATATTACATTATGATTTAATGCCATATTACATTATTAACTGCAGAAACAGCACCTCACATTCTGCTTGAGTAGCTGACAATCCAGCAGTATGAGCAATGGATTCTCCAATTTCAAGTAGCTAGCCCCCCCCAAACTTCCTCCCTTTCTCGTACCCCACATAGGTACGCAAATATTTCTCTCACCATCTCCTTCCCCCTTCGACTCCTCCATTTATCACTCTGACCCCCGTTTCCTTCTCATGCCTTCCCCTGGTCACTCTCCTTCCCTTGGCTCCTCTGCATGCCCCTCCTCTACACCTGGCCTTTGTTCAATTGGGAACATTTACCGTTGTAGTTTCTCCTCAAAAAGTTGTGTTTAGAAACATCGAACATAGAAACAGAAAAATAGGTGCAGGAGTAGGCCATTCGGCCCTTGGCTGATCATCTAAAATCAGTACCCTGATCCTGACTTCATCCTTCCTTTGGTTTGCTAACACTGCTGACAACCACATTGGTTCCATTTCACAGGAGAATCAGCATTGGACATAGATGTTAATGTGAATCATTTGCAACTCCTGTAATAAATGTAATTCCTGCGTTTAAAATCCTTCATGATATTTTCCCCCTCTTTCTCCATCAGTCTGAAGAAGGGTCTCGACCCGAAACGTCACCCATTCCTTCTATCCAGAGATGCTGCCTGTCCCGCTGAGTTACTCCAGCATTTTGTGCCCATCTTGTATGTTCCTGATAGTTGCCCCTTAAAGTCATCCATAAATTCTATCGAACTGAACAATATTTTAAATGTTTCTGTAAATAAAGAACGGGTTACAGGATCATTTATGGGCAAATGGAACCAATAGGAATAGTTCAAGAGGCAGCATTGGATTGCTGGGCCAAATAGCCGCCACCTACATTGTAAAACAATATAAGCGATAACCTGATAGCATTTTTCATCATCTACAATGTTGATTGTATGTTGTCTACTGACCTCTTATCCACTGACTGCTTGGCATCGACTTTTTCTCTGAGTCATTATGCCTCTGTGCAGCAATCCTGGATGTGTGATTCTGTGTGAGCAGTATATAAATGCAAATCATGTTATCAGTACGTGTAAAAGGTGACTGAATAGTTAAGAAGGGACTGTAAATAATTTGTCAATTTGTATTTGCTCATTACAACACCGGAAGAGGCTATTTGTCTCCGCTTCCCTTTGCCTTACATCCTCAACTAACCCATTTACAGAGGCAAATGAAACAATATGTTCCAGTGTGCTCCACGGATGGAAAATGCACATTGTGGCTGGTACGTTGGCATAGAAGGTGTTACTGAAAGCTTGATCAGGAATTAGTCTTGAAATGTTGGAACCGGAGGTGAAAAGTTCAGAGTTGTGAACCATAGTGTAGGTCGAAGGTTCCAGATCTATTTTAACCGGATGCAGGGTGTGAGGGAATTCATATGATGGATGAACATACTTGTAAGAGACTGCTCGGCTGAAATAGATTGCTGCGATCCAGTGTTAAAGTCCATGGTCTTGCAAGGATAAGAGTGGTGTTTTTAATGTAATAGCAGTGTGGGCGGTCAGGTGACTGGGTCCCAAATCATGTGCCAGAGTAGCCCATGATCCCCTGGGTGACATCCTATACGCTTCTGAGACGTTTGCAGCATCCACTCAAAGCATATGTCAGTGTTAATAGAGGATGAGAGGCCAGTAGACAACATATACTCCATTCTGTGGATGATAGAAACATGAAGGATTTTGGACACGTTAGACACATAGATACATAGACAATAGGTGCAGGCGTAGGCCAATCGGCCCTTCGAGCCAGCACCGCCATTCAATATGATCATCCACAATCAGTATCCCGTTCCTACTTTTTCCTCCATATCCCTTGATTCCTTTAGCCCGAAGAGCTAAATCTAACTCCCTCTTGAAAACTAATGGTTATCAGGGCATGCAGAAATGCAGAGCTGAGTTTGAAATCAGATTTGTCACAATCTCACTGGGTAGTGAAGCTCCTAAACTCATATGTTCAGACACCTGTCCTGAAATGTATCAAAGTGCCTCAACCACTCAATTTGGTCGTTAACTAATCCTTCCTCAATACCCAGTCTAGGATGGCCTGCCCTCTAGTCAGTTCTTCTACATATTGGTTTAAAAAAATCATCCAGGTAATTTTCAGTAACCAATCAAGGTATCAACCAACATGACTTTGTTTTGTGGGAGAAAAGCAGATCACACAGAATCCACATGGTCACAGGGAGAACAAGCACACTCCATCTTGACAGTACCTGAGGTCAGGATCAAACCCAGGTCACTGGAGCTGTGCATCAGCTTCATTAACTATTGTGCCACTTGATGGATACGGGACATCTGAATGACATTACCGGTCCTCCCCAGATTACATCAGGGTTCAATTCACGAGAACCATTCTTGACGTAAACAGTTCGCAAGTTGGAAATGTGACCGGCAGACTATATATTTAAACAAAGACAATGTGTAGTTAATTCAGGGTGTTTAACTCAACCATGTAGATATTGATGCAAACTGAGTGCCCAGGCCGCAGAAGATGCCTGCAACTCTGCAGCAGCTGACAAAAATCCATCCTGCCAGCCTCGCAAACACTGATCACGTGTACAAACGCTGATCAGCGTTTGTAACCTGGGGAGGGCCTGTGTTTAGGTAGCTTTAGTCAAGAGCCAGAGCAGGTGTGAAGGGTCGCTTATACTATTGCTGTTAACTTCAACGAACGTTCTCAGATATTCCCCTGTGCTTCCGTGCAGCTATTGATTTAGCCGATGACAGAACTGGAATTAAACCATTGTGTCTGAGTGAACTCGTGAGAACAAAGGATTCCTGCCCCAGAATTAATAATGGAAACAATAGTTAAGTGGCAACAGATTATTAAGTCAGATGGGAAAAGTTTAGACCTTGCACCAACGTATCTAAACTAAGGTTACATTGTGATATTGAACGGATCTTTCCTTCAGTCCCCTGGAGTCGAGAAAGACCACAGTTCTGACGCTGTTGAGGGAAACTGCAGATTCTGCCACAGGAGATACTTGACAGTGTGGGTAGGCGAGCAGTGTGGAAGGTTATGGTCTCCTCTCAGTTGCACAGGGTTTCCGTGTACTCAGTGATTGGATTCAATGTTCTCAATGCCATCTGAATGCCACTGCTATGTTTTGGGCAGTCGTGGGCCCAAGAGTACCCCCAGGTTGTGGGGTGATTTCACTTTTTAAGGTGATGTTGAGAACATCCCTCAGCCTTTATCTCTGTGGCAGAGCGAGCATCCTCTCAGTAATCGGGTGTCAGGCAAGTGGGAGAATGACTTGCCCATTGAAGCTAGTGTTGCTCTGAGACCCCTCACACTGCTAATAGGAAGAGCAAAGGGAAAAATACAGAGTACAAAATATCATTCTCACCATTTTGATGCAGCATTTTCAGCGACTTAGGCTGATTAGTGGTTAATCAACACTTTTCCTATTTCTGCAAATAGGTAGTTCTTTGGTATGATTGAAGAGCAGGCAGTTGCCATTGCCCCTTAAATCCATTGATTGGGAAGTTACATCACATTTCTAGCACAGAAATAGGCAATCCAGCCCAATGTTCAAGTTCACCACAGATTAATGACACATAGTGGCCTCCTCCCATCCAATGCTCTCACGCTATCTTGCTGTTTCCTTATCCTTCACGCTCTGCGTAATGGCTTTCTGTAAATACACCAACCCTTCCTGTTTGGTGGCAAGCAGCACATTCCAGCAGCACAAATGTAACCTATTCATTCTAACAAAAGGTCCCACTTGAAATGCCACCTGACATTCCCCCCACTGATGCTGCCTGAGCCGCTGAGTTTTGCTAAGATTCCAACATCTGCAGTTCTTTGTGTCACCACATTCTAGCCATTCCATAGATAGACAGGTTGCTGAATTTCTTTTCATTTATTAACATTTATGTTTTGACCACAAGTTTTGGCTTCTATATCATAGAATAGAAGTCCTGAATTGAGTCCATTCAGGACTTTAATAGACCAATCCATGTCGTCCCATTTACTGGTACGTCTCTGTAATCCTGTAGGTTCTTAACTTTCTACCTACCACCACATTTTGAAGCGGTGAATTGTAGGTCATTGTACTGCATGGAAAAAGTTTTTCCATACAACTCAATCTGTGTTTTCTGATGCTCGGTTCTCCCATCAGTCAGAACAGCTTTATTTGTTTTGTCTTGACCCTTCATAATTTGCAGTCCTTAATGACTTTGAACACTTCATCATGCCTCCTGTCATCCTTTACTCCAAGGAGACCAACCTCGGCTTTCTCGAATCTGTTCACATACATGGAACCTGGTTCATGGAAAAATTCTGGTGACTCTGTTCCGCACTCTAAGATTTCACATCCTTCCTGAATTGCAGTGTCCAGAATGGGATGCAACGCTTCAATTGTAACTGAACCGGTGTTTTCCAGAGATTCACAACCTGTGTTTTGTATTCAGTGCTTCTATTTACTAAGCTCAGAATAATGAATATTTATTTAATCACCTCCTTAACCTGTCCTGTTGCCATCTAAGATTAGTGCATGATCTTGGCTTCCTCAAGTCACCACTAATATTGGTTCTCTGCGAGTTTCTGAGTCCATTCCTTTTGAATGAAAATCCCATATTTGCAGTTCCCCTGTCTCCTGGAAGTACCCCTGTGTATGAGGACAATTGGAAAATATTGGTTCATACCTCCATAATTTTTATCCATACATTCACTGAAGAGGAGGACTGATGGAGACAAATGCATGCTAAAGATATTAAAAGAGTAGAGATTTAGAAACAAAGAACAGCAAATGCTGATTAATGCACAAAAAGTGCTGGAGTAATTCAGCAGGTCAGGCAGCATTTCTGGAGAACATGGATAAGTGATGCTTCGGGTTATGGCCCTTCATGTGGATTGTAGCGGGGGAAAGGGGAGAGGCAGGAGAGAGAGTAGCAGGTAATAGAAAGATACAGGCGGGGGGGGGGGGGGTGGTTGACAGACAGATGGGGTCAAAGAGTTTTTCTTGACACCCCCTTGGACATTCTTTTTATTATTTGCATGACAATTGAAATCTCTGGGATTTTGGAATATTATCAGTCCATTTATTGCCTCGCGGCTATCTGTCTTCAGCCTGGCTTCTATCTGATTTGTCATCTTTATACCGACTGCTCGACTCCCCATTCTGCTCCATTTTATCATCAGGGAAGCTCTTGTTTGGTATCTTGTTGTTAACTGGGCCAGAAGAGATTGTTACCAAATGAGACACTAAACATTTAGTAATGTTTGGTAACAATGAGATAGCAAACAAGAAATCTCATTATTTGGTCAGAATAAGTGACGTTTCATAATCAGATTTTATACCGGTGTGGTTGGGTAGCCATTCTGACTCAATTGTATTGCTGCACAGTTGCTTCAGAGTGGGTTCCCGTATGAGGGTAGTTTTCCAGCTGGTTTGTTATATTTTCTACTGTAAAGATTGGTGTAATTGGTCAAGGAATGGGATTAATCACAGCTAAAACGTGGACTTTCCGGGAAAGGTTGAGTTGTCTGAAAGAACCCTCCAATTGAGCATCCTTTGGGAAGCTTGCTTGCTCTGTGTTTGTTTCTCGGGATTTTGTGGTTGGTACGGTAAAGCCTTTAACCCAACCACTTTTCTAAAGCAACAACTAGCCTCCAAATTGAATTCCCCAGTATTATGCTCAATTAAATTTGGAGAGGATGACCAATCAGGGACAGCAGTTCATTTAGGCAGGACGATGAGCAAGTGTTTGTGTTGTGTGCGGTTCAGCCCTGCAGTACTTTTCTGTCCTTTTTTGGCATTGGTATCTGATGTAGCTGGTGGCTTTGTGCACAAAGTCCTGAGAATGAAGCACTATTTTCCAGTTACAGGCTATTTCATTTCCATGACAGTGTGGGCAGCCGATTCTTTGATCTTCATATCATGTGGTCCATGTATTGTGTGAATGTTGGGCCATTGATCTGTGACTCTCTTGTTGGCTCCTTCCTCACTCTGACCACTGGAAGAGATTCTAGAAATCTTAGCGTCACCACTGAAGTATGTGAAACTTTGCTTTATGGTTTTCTTCCATCAATGCTCAAGCCACCTGGTGCTATACTCAATCTTGTGCCACCCCAGTATCACAACTATTTACAGTCGCGGTCTGTGAATCCAAAACCAGCATTTATTACCTGCCCCTTTATTGTCCTTGAGAAGATGGTAGTGAACTTTCTGTTGTACGTCTGGTGAAAGTGCTACCAGTGTTGTGGGGAAGGGTGTTCCAGTGTTAGAATGCTTTGGGGGGGCAATAGACGGTTTCCATTCCTCTCCTCCTCCTGAGTGGTCCTGCTCTGAGAGAGCTTCCCTTGAAGAACTTTGTTTAGTAACTCCCAGAAGTTCCAAATTTCAGCGGCATCAGAAATGAATGAATTGCGTGTGGCTTGTGATTTAATACTATTCATTCTCAAATTGGCTGTCGTTTCCAGCTCATTCAATTTTTTCTTCATATTAATGTCCCATTTCAAATTTCTTCGTGAATATTATAAGTATGTAGTTCAGGAAGAATGTAGTTCAGACAGTGTGTTTTCTTTGAAACTCTAGAGGTTGAGAGGAGACCAGACAGAAGTACATAAATTTATCTCAGAATACATTCAAGAGAGAGCTAGATAGAGCTCTTAAGGATAGCGGAGTCAGGTGGTATGGGGAGAAAGCAGGAACGGGGTACTGATTGAGAATGATCAGCCATGATCACATTGAATGGCGGTGCTGGCTCGAACGGCCGAATGGCCTACTCCTGCACCTATTGCCTATTGTCTATTAAAAACAAAGCTGAAAAACTAGAGGGATAGCTTGAAGATGTAGAGACAAGGAACAGAAGAAGCTGCTTTATGAAATACGACACAAAGTGCTGAAGTAAGTTAGCGGTTCAGGTGGCATCCCGGGAGAACATGGATAGGTGGTGTTTTGGGTTGGGACCCTTCTGACTCCATAGCTTTAAGGTGGGAGGGGCAAAGTTTAAAGGAGAGGTGCGGGGCATGTTTTTTTTTACACAAAGTAGTGGGTGCCTGGAACGCAGTGCCGGGTGGTGGTGGAGGCAGATACGATAGCGACATTTAAAAGGCGTTTAGATAGGCATATGGATCGTGTGCAGGCAGATGAGAGTGGGTTGTCTTGGCATCATGTTCAGTACAGGCATTGTAGGCCAAAAGGTCTGTTCCTGTGCTGTACTGTATTGTCTTTGTTCTATGTTCATTCAGGAGATGGTGTCATTCTAGTTCAAATGACATGGAAAGTCATTCCCTGACTAAAAAAAAATCTTGCTCTCTCTTTTTTACCCACTCCATGATATTCTGGTTTCCTTTCATTTCCCTGCCCACACTTCCCTTTCTCACTTTTTTCCTTGTTCAGACTGTGTTGCCCTATACTGCAATAAGCTTTTGGGTGTGATCACCATCCCCTCGTATTTCTACCAAATTTACATTCCACCTCTGATTATTGGGTGTAAAGCTGCATAATCACTGTGCGGTGTTACAATGTCTGACCAAGTCTCTGTTTTCCATGACGGGTCACTGGTAAGCTCAATGTTTTGATGATATTTCATAAACCAAGTGCTGCCCTAGCTAAGAGTGAACGATGTGGACTAAATCCAAAATCTTGACGTTGCAGCTAACTGCCACGCATTTACTAATCTTTACAAATCCAGATTTGTGGGCCATTCTGCCCTGGTGCAGTGTTTGGTTTGCTTCTTTGCTAATGTTTTCTACCTGAGCCAGGAACATATCATGATGGTTCTATCTCAACTATATGAAAAGGGACTGCTGCTACATAATTAAAAGTATAATTCTTTGTTTATCCCAGGACCATAAAGTCTCTTTGAGTTGTGGATGTAGTCTAGTCCAAGATATATATAGTATAAGAAAATAACTGCAGATGCTGGTACAAATCGAAGGTATTTATTCACAAAATGCTGGAGTAACTCAGTAGGTCAGGCAGCATCTCAGGAGAGAAGGAATGGGTGATGTTTCGGGTCGAGACCCTTCTTCAGACTGGTCCAGTACACTGACTAGTCCAGTACACTGACCAGTCTACCCTAACCCAACCTCTTTTTCCTTCCCCATCTCTTCTCCAATCAACTCCATCTGCACTTCATAGTGTGAAGAAGGGTCCTGACCCGAAATATCACCTATCCCTGTTCGTCGGGGTGCTGCTTGACCTGCTGAGTTACTCCAGCACTTTGTCTTTGCTCGCTGAGAAGAGTTCTTGTTTATATATACCCAGCACTGGCCTATACAGGCATGTGAATTTTCCGCGGATTTCCGCGTTTTTAAAATCCATTTTCTGCGCTTTTTGCATGGTTTCCGCGTTTTTCACTTTGCCAAATAAACGGTGAAATCGGATCGAAAAAAAGAAAAAAAGAATAAACGATGTATAGACTTGTAATGTACACTAGGTTCTGCTAGAGGTCACTAGGGATTCGGCGAGAAATCCCCCCCCCCCCCCGCCCGCCCTGGAAGTCCCCTGAAAATGTGGCATCTAGGGTGGGCAAGGCAGCCAATCTCGACCTCATCGGGACTTCCTTGGCCAATTTGTAAATTCGGCCGCTGGAGGTCGCCAGAGGTTCTGCGAGAAATACCCCGCGCCGTGGAAGTCTCCCCGAAAATGTGGCACCTCGGCTGGGCAAGGCAGCCAATCTCGACCTCATCGAGACTTCCACGGCCGATCGGTGGATTGAATTTGCAACCTGCGGCATGGGCTCTGGAACTCCAGCCCATCTGGAGCCAGCAAATCTATCTCCATAGCTATCCTGCTGGATA
The DNA here is from genome assembly GCF_053455715.1 of Rhinoraja longicauda. Taxonomy (NCBI): domain Eukaryota; kingdom Metazoa; phylum Chordata; class Chondrichthyes; order Rajiformes; family Arhynchobatidae; genus Rhinoraja; species Rhinoraja longicauda. The sequence goes on along the minus strand of NC_135980.1, from coordinate 18,418,520 downwards.
AACCAGCAAAGTTCTGGAACCAAGAGTGCCAGAAAATCAATGTGAAACTGGAATGAGGAAATATTAAACTTAAGTGCAAGATTATATAACTAAATTAATTAAGACAGGGTTAAAATATAAAACACAGCCAATTACCACCTTTTTGGGCTGATTATCAATTAATGTGCAAATTTACTTCAAAATGTTATTAGTGTGCAATGATTCACATTATTTTGTAATGTCTGTTTTTACTTTGAAATGCACTAAAAGAGGCTTGAAACTGGTAATTCTGTGTACATTTTTTGACCCCCTTTGTGCTCCTCCCGCAAGCTCTCGGCCCTTTTCCTCTCTTTTTTTTTACCTCACTCATATGCCTGCCTGCAGAACTCGATCATTATCTTGTACTGGCCAGTAACCAAATAACTTCTTGATAGTGGTGTCAATGGTCTCATCGTCTTCTAGCAGATGATTGAACTGTGGCTAATGAAGCTTATTTGGCCATATTGGGTTGGTCTGGCTTTTTGTAGATGGAACAACTGAGGCAATTTTCCATAATGTCCAGAACAACTTGGCTGGAGGTGCAGCTAGTTCTCGGACTCATCATCATTTCAGCTAGGATACTGTCAGGCACCATAGCCTTTGCAAATATTTTCAGACATTTCATGAAAGCGTGCAAAGCTAAAGCCATGTGTTCATGATAATGGGCATCTCAAGAGCAGGCTGAGGTGGGCCAAGCCCCTGGCACTTGTCAGAAAGTGTTTGGAAACTCTTTCGCGTTTGTCTGAAGAAGGGTCTCGACCCGAAATGTCACCAATTCCTTCTCTCCGGTGATGCTACCTGTCCCGCTGAGTTACTCCAGCATTTTATGTCTATCTTTGGCTGTTCTTTTCACTCGTGTACTGTGCTTGATCATTGTGGAGGACAGATTGTCAATGAAGCTCCCTTATGTTGTTGACTAATTGTCTGCCATCATTCGGAATGAGATGTGGACAGACGGCAGAATTTTGATCGCATTGTTTTTGTCTGTAGGATTGTGGTGCTTCTGCTAGTAATCCTGAGCTAACACAAGAATGGTGCCTAATTTTCAACCATACCTTCTGCTGTTCTTTGTGTGTTCTTTTGCATTGTTCACTGAACTATTGTTGGTCTCCTGGCTTGTTGAGAAATATACCAGGCCAGGAAATTACAGATTGGAATTAACTACTTGCAGTGCTTCAAGGAAAGCCAGCATTAAGTTGTGAGATTTGTTCTGAAATTGATCCCTTTTAGCAGGATTAGTGCCACACAACATGAAGATGTCCTCATTGTAAGTTTTATCTCCACAAAGATACTACCAATACTGTTATGGACAGATGCAAGTAGATGGTGAGGATTAAATCAACTAGATTTTCTTCTTTCATTTGCCATTTCTCATCTTTAGGTTCAAGCACTCATTCTGGGACCTTAAGACTTAGTCAGCTTCATCAATAGGATTCCAACACACTACTCTGGTGGTTGATGTTGAGTTCCCCAACCAGAGTATATCTGCCTCTTCTGAATGTTGCATGCAAGTAGAATTAAAAATGAAAGCATGAGCTGAGGGAAGATAAAAGGGAATAATAAGCAGACACACAGGAACAGGCGGTTCAGTCCATGATGTCTGTGTCCGACATGATGCCAAATTAAACTAATCCCTCCTGCCAGCATGTGATCCATATCCCTCTATTCCCTACATACCACTTGTCTATCTAAAAGCCTCTTAAATGTTATTATCATATCTCCTTTAAATTTTCTTCCTCGCATCTTAAAGCTAAGCGCAGTATTTAACATTTCCACCCTGGCGAAAAAGGTGTCTGTCTGTCTACCCTATCTATGCCTCTCCTGATTTTATAAGCTTTTACCACGTCTACCCTTGACCTCTAACATTCCAGAGAAAATACTCTAAGTTTATCACAAATCTAATAGCTCTGGTTCAGGAAACATTCTGATAGTGATAAACATCTTCTGCACCCTCTCCAAAGCATCCACATCCTTTCTGTAATAGATTGACCAGAATAGCACAAAATACTGTTAATGCGGACGAACCAACGTTTTATAAAGTTGCAACATGACCTCCTGCCTCATATTCAATGCTTCAACCGATGAAGGCAAGCATACCATACACTACCTTTACCACGCTATTTAATGTGTGCATAAAATGCCTTGGGATTCTCTTTAATTTGGGCCCACCTAATCCCTGCTTGAATTCTTTCCTGCTTTCTTTATATTCATCAAAGTCCCTGGCTCATTTTATCTTCCTCAATCTTGCATATGCTTTTTGTTTCATTTTAACCAAATTGATACGGTCCCAATTTACATCATCTAACATTCTGTTCCATTGCCATCCTTGTCACCCGCCCTACTGGAACATGCCAGTCTTGAACTCTGATCAACTGGTCTTTAAACAACTATCACATTAGAAGTAGATTCAGTCACAGCTGCTTCAAATTTCCTTTCCCTAGTTCCTGCCTAATAATGTTGCAATCTGTCCCCCTTTCGAACTTTCCCCCAAGATCCAGACCTGAACGTTTTCATAACTATCATTCACACTTATGGTGTTGTGATAATTGTTCCCAAGATAATCTGCCACTGAAATGCTAGTCACCTGGCCAGGGTGGTCCACGACCTAGCATCCCTTCCAGGTGAGACAGAATTACGTCCACCTCTTCCGACCTTGTCGATTGCATTTGAGTCTCCCGATGCAATTGGTAAGACCAAGTGTAGACTAGGTGAACGTTTTGCCGAACACATGCTCGTTCTGCCAAGACTTGGTATGAATGTTAAATTGTAATACCCCTCCTACCCCCCTCTTCCCCTACCCCCACGCCCTGGTCCACACATGTTTTTTCCACCACCCTTGTCCCCATGCTCCTTTCCAGTCCTCTGCATGCACATCACCCATTTCCCTTTCACCCCCCATCTTTCTCCTCCCCGTCCCTTCCACCCATATCCCATTGACTTTAATTTCATCGCTCTTATCTTTTCTGAACTTTCTTATCTGACATCCTTTTCACCTCAAGCCTTTTCCACTTACTCTACCCATCTGCCAATGAAAGCACTCTCGCCTGTATCCACCTATCACATTGAGTCTGAAGAAGGGTCCCGACCCAGAACGCATTTCATAGATGTTGCCTGACCTGCTGAGTTACTCCAGCACTTTGTGTTCTCCACCTATCACTTGCCAGGCTTTGTCCCATCCTCACCTCTTTTTTACAGCTTTCTCCTGCCTACTCTACCCTTCTGAAGAAGAGTCCTGACCAAAGGTTGTCTGTCCATTACCCTCCACTTCTCTGGAAGGGCAAAATTGCCTCCTTTTTATGATATCTTCATCTCCAATTCTTCTGGTGCTGAGGCTTGACTGACAAAGAGCTTGCTGATTGTTCCTGCTCTCAGTATGAACATCACGCCAGGTGGTGTGTTACCCAACAAAAACGTCTGGGGAGCTAAAAAAGATCTTTATTGATCCGATCTCCTGCATCACCAGCTTCACCAATTGAACATTGGAGCTTTAACAAACAGTACTGCTGTGATTCTATTTTTACAATTAACTTTTACATGGCTGCTTGTAAATGGTAAGAGGACCAACATATTCAGCATATTCTTTACGTTTGTCAAAAGGTTTTCTGTTGGACTATATGGGAATGTTTTTCGCGACACATTGCGCCCTTCTGAGTTGGAGAGCCTCAAGCCACAGCTGGTTTAAAGACACTGGGGACTGCAGAACAGGCGTGGCCAAATGGCGTCTCTTACTGTGGATGAGTCAGAGCTGGAAAATTCCACTCATTCACCAGCCAGGAGTGAATTAGTTCCCAGTCTCTGCAAATTGAGGGAAAATAAATAAATCAAGCACTCGGCCTGCCAGTCGCATCAGAGACTTCATCCTGACCCTTGTTACTGATGTGTTTCTGTTTCGGATCATAGAACAAGGCCATCCAGGATACCACCTCTTCCTTCTCTTCGCTAAATCTATTTAGTTAGTCCCATCCCCTTTTCCTAACAGCTCTAAATCTCACTTTCTCGCTCCAACCCTCAGTAGTTATCCCATTTGATTTTGAAGGATTCTATTGAATCTGCTTCCAACATCTTTTGAGGCAGCACAACGTTACCCAACATTATTTTCTCTATCTCCCCATCCACTTTTGCCAGTCATAGGGTCATACAGTGTGGAAACAGGCGATCCTTTGGCCCAACATGCCCCTTCTACACAAGTCCTGCCTGCCTGCATTTGGCCCATATACCTCTAAACCTATCCTAACCATGTACGTGTTCAAATGTTTTTTAAACTTGATAATAGCCCTTGCCTCAACTACCTCCTCTGGCAGCTTGTTCACCGTAATGATCCTGCATTCTGCAGTTCCTTGTGCCTGCACCTTAATCTGTCTCATCTGGTTAGCGTACCCTCCTGCCACTGGAAACACTTTCACCTTATTGACTGTTACAAAATAATTAGTTTCTGATCTTGAGCTATGGCTTCCTAATCTTCATCTCACAAACTAGCGCCCTTCTCTGTATGTCAGATATATTACAGTTAAAAGACATTTTTTATCTCCCTTATTCCTGTGATATTTTAAAAAAATTAGAAAGGTGACTTCAATTTTTCTTTTAACTCAATTAATTTCAATATTTGTAGGAAAGAACTGCAGATGCTGGTTTAAATCGAAGGTAGACACAAAATGCTGGAGTAACTCAGCAGCTTCTCTGGAGAGAAGGAATGGGTGACATTTCAGGTCGAGACCCTACTTCAGACTCGACCCGAAATGTCACCCATTCCTTCTCTCCAGAGATGCTGCCTGTCCCGCTGAGTTCCTCCAGCATTTTGTGTCTACCTTCATTTCAATATTTCACTATTTCATCATAACAATTTAATTTGGGGAAAAGTCTTAGCATTGCTTAATCCTTGTATTGAATAGCACCTCATATTTCGCTTGGGGAGCTTACGACCCAGTGGTAAGATTATTGATTTCTCTATAACGTCAAGTAACCCTTGCATCCCCTCTTTCTCCGTCCCACTCCCACCTGTCGTTGTACTAGCTTCAAAATCATCTTGTCTATAACTCGTTTTCACCTAGCCCACAGCTAACAATGGCCTGTTTCCTTTATCTTTTTTTTTGCATATCTTTCATTTTTTCTATATCTCTCTATTTCACCTTCTATATCTCTCATTTCCTTTTCCACTTAGTCTGAAGAAGAGTCTTGACCCGAAACATCGCCTGTTCCTGTTCTCCAGAGATGCTGTCTGACCCGCTGATTTACTCCAGCTTCTTGTGTCTATCCTTGTATGAGGGACGTTGTTGCAGGAATAGCCTTTGACTTATTAACTTAATTGCATCAAAGAAGCAGAACATTTGACCCCACAGATTAATGCTTGGTTGAGAGTGTGCGTATGTACATGCTCCGCACTATCAAAGACAATCAATATATTCTTCCCTTCTATGTTCATCTGGACACTATTTAAATGTGGCTATGCTGATTGCCTCAGTTACAGTCTGTAATCCACCTTGTAATCACTTTCTAAGTAAAGAGGTTTCTCCTGGATTCTTTGTTAGATTTATTAATGATTATCTTCTACTTCTAACCCTTAAATTAATCTCATTTGCATCTAACCTGTTAAATGCTTTCCTAATGCTGAGAATTCGTACCTGGTCACTACACTTTCTTTTCAAATGAGATAAATGCCTTTTGTCTGTCGAGCTTTGTGTATGGAGGTGGAGAAAGTGTAGGAAATTTAAAATCCGCACAAGTCTTCTGCAATAGATATTTTTTGACTCTGATGAATATTCCCCCTTGCCTGCCCGGTTTTATTCTTCATGTTTTCTCAGTAATTCATCTTGAAATGGAGTCAATTTACAATGTTCCTAACAATATCATGAGATCTAATGATTAAGATGCAATGAAAAGATGGCTACTTCACTGTAATAATTCACCAAAATGTTTCATTTTCAAATTGGCCCCATGCCAAAAAGCAGAGATGTCTTCTGATAATGGAAGACAATCAATAGATACTGCGGAAAAACAAATGGGGAGTCCCTACAAATGAATTTTGTCCAGAATGGCACAACAACCCTTCTCTACCATCTTTATGATCTCCGAATCAACTGGCTCAGTGCCACCACCTAAATAAAAGTGAAAGCAAACCCATTTTTGATGAGAAAAGATACTACTGTTACGAGGAGAACCCTAAGGTTCTTGGACTGACTGTTTTCGCTGGTCGATATTCATAGGACACAGTTTAACATTAATTGACAGATCTTTTATGTTGGCGTTGGTGAGGCTGCATTTGAGTTGCATTCAATTTGGCCACCCTGTTATAGGAAAGATGCCGTAAGCTGGAAAAGGTTTGGAGAAGATTTGCGAGGATGTTGCGAGGGCTTGAGCTACAGGGCGAGGTTGAAGAGGCTGCAACTTTATTCCTCGGAGTACAGAAGGCTGAGGGATGATCTTAAAGAGGTGTTTAAAATCTCAAGGGAAGTAGTTAGGGAGAATGCACAAAATATTTTCCCAGGGTAGGGGATTCAATAACGAATTGACATAAGGTTAGAGGGAAAAGATTTAATAGGAACCTGAGGGGCAACCTTTTTAACACCGAGGGTGGTAAATATATGGAACAAGCTGCCAGAGAAGGTAGTTGTGACAAGTGCAATGGCAGCATTTAAAATAAATTTGGAATGTACATGGGTAGAAAAGATTTGGATGGATATGTGCCAAATACATGTAACTGGGACATCTTAGTTGCATGGACAGGTTGGGCCGAAGGGCCTGTTTCCATACTGTTTGACTCTGATCTGCGAGAGATGAAAATATTTTTGTGCAGTGAGTTGTGGATCGTATACGTTTTGTTTGAAAACCATGAAACAAGGTTCAATTGTAGCTTTCAAAAAGTATTTGGAATGGAAACATTTGCAGGAATATGAAAACAAACCAGAGGAGTGGTTGAGTGGTTGCGGCTAAATTGAGTGGTTGCGGCACTTTGATGCATTTCAGGACATGTGTCTGAACATATGAGTTTAGGAGCTTCACTATCCAGTGAGATCGTGACTAATCTGATTTCAACCTCAGCTTTGCATTTCTGCATGCCCTGATAACCTTTAATTTTCAAGAGAAAGTTAGATTTAGCTTTTAGGGCTAAAGGAATCAAGGGATATGAGGAAAAAGCAGGAACAGGATACTGATTTTAGATCATTGAATGGCGGTGTTGGCTCGAAGGGCCGAAAGGTCTACTCCTGCACCTGTTTTTCTATGTTTATCAACGCTCTTTGTACCTCTCCCTTATAAATAATCAAAGACTTTACTTCCTTTGCCTTTGGAGGACAAAAGTTCCATTGATTTGTAAACCTCAGAGAGAAAACAAAAAATCATGACTTCTGTCTTAAATGCGAAACCCCCTATTTCTAAACAATGATTCTTTGTTCTAAATTCTCCCACCAGAGAAAATATTCCGTCCACGCCCAGAAGTACCTTTAGGATGCTATATCATAGAGTCATGCACCACGGACAAAGGCCCTTCAGCCCAGCTTGTCCATGTCAACCAAGGTGACGTATCCACACTAGTCCCACCTGCCTGCGTTTGGCCCATATCCCTCTAAACCTTTCTTATCCATATACCTGTTCTAATGTCTTTTAAATGTTGTTATAGTTTCTGCCTCAACTATCTCCTCTGGCAGCATATTCCATATACCCACGACCGCTGTGGAAAAACTTGCCCTCAGATTCCTATGAAATCTTTCCCCTCTCATCTTTAACCTATGTCCTCTAGTTCTTGATTCTTTATCTATTCCCTTCATGATCTTATACACCTAAACAAGATCACCTCTCACCCTTTTGCACTCCAAGGAATACAGTCCCGACCTGCCCGACCTCTCCCAATATCTCAAGTCCTGGCAACATTTGATGAATGATGTTTCAATCAAGTCCCACCTTACTCTTTTAAACTCCAGCCAACCTGGCATATCTAACGATCTCTATTTAAACAACCCACCCATTTCAGGTAGCAGTGCAGTAAATTGCTCTGAACTGCTTTCGTTCTTCCTTAAATAAAGAAGCCAGCACTGTACATCAATACGTAATCTGTGGTCTCACGCATGTCACATATAACTAAGTCATGACCTCACAACCTTTGCATTTGATATGTGATCTTCCTCACAATATATAATATGCACAATATACAATTACATTCTGTTCACTTTACTGATTACTTGGTGTAACTGCACATTAGCTTTTTGTGAATTACGCACTAAAGACATCGATATTTGTGTCAATCAAAACCCTGGAATCTTTCAACACTTAAATAATGTTTTACTTTATTCTGCCAAAATCGACAGTTCATATTTTCCACTGTTGTACTCAATTTTTCAGGTCTTTGTCCACTGAAATAACTGATGGACCCTTTGTAACCTCCTTTATGTTTTGACAATTTCTCACCTTGAAGCCACTGATAATGTCAGGAGCAGATCCATTGCCCATTGGCTGCTGCTACACATGTGCTGAAACATGAATCTGCAACTTTGTCACATAACATAGAACTACACAATAAAAATGGGCCCTGTGTCCCACAGTGTTAGTGCCGAACATGTGATGTCAAATTAAACTGATCTCGTTTGCCTGTGTATGGTCCATATCCCTCAATTATTTGCACTTCTACGTGCCTATCTTAAAGCCTCTTAAACATCATTATTGAATCTGCCTCCACTGACATTACCCTGGCAACGCCTTCCAAGCCCTCACCGCTCTCTCTGTATAAAAAAAATCTTGTCCTGCACATCTCTAATAAACTTTCCCCTCTCTCATCTTATACCTTTGCCCTTTGTGGTTGGACATTCCACCGTGGGGAAAAAGGATCTTACCTCAACGTGTATTTACTCCTATTTTTCTTGAATGTCCTTTTATCTTGGGTTCCTCAGCAAACTTGATTTCACATGTTACTCAGAAGTATATCCAGATATGCCATGAGACTGGGCCATTACAATAGCTTGGTTTGAATATTATCTACAAGGATCTTGCCAGGACTCGAAGCCCTGAACTATAAGGAGAGATTGGGCAAGCTAGAACTTTATTCCTTAGAGTGCAGGAGGCTAAAAGGTGATCTTATATAATCATGAGAGGCACAGATAGGGTGTATGCACAGAGTTGTTTATGCAGGGTAGGAGGAATCAAGAACCAGAGGACATGGGTTTAAGGTGAGAGTGGAAAGGTTTAATGAGAATTTGAGGGGCAACCCTTGCACACAGAAGGTGGTAGTATATGGAATGAGCTGCATAAAGAGTTGAGGCAGGTGCAATAACTACATTTAAAAGACACATGAATAGGTACATGATTAGGAAAGAATGGGGGAGTACATGTGCCAAGTGCAGGCAAATGCGACTAGATTAGATGGGGCATTTTGGTTCACATTTACGAGTTGGGCCACGTCTGTGACGTATGACTATGACTCTAAGTTTCTCATCCATGTTTTCAAAACCTTCCACGACCCAAGGCCTCCATCTGTCCGTTGTTCCACCCGTATAATTCCCTGAGATTTTTATGCTCCTGGAATTTGAGGTTGTAAATCATTGATTTTCATTGCTCACTGTTGCAATCATGCCTCTGAACTCTGGAATTCCACCTCTATTCGCCTTTTAAGAAATTTGTCATGTTGCTCAGTGTCCAATTTTGTTAATCCTCTTGGAAGGTAATTTGGGACATGGTACTTTGTTTTACAGACTCTGGTGAATATGGGTTAATGCATTTTATTTTTCCTTGGTCAAATCAAGTCAAGTTTATTGTGATGTGCACAAGTATGGTGAGGTACAGGAACAATTTTTTTTAACTTGCATGCAGCAGCAACACGGGCACTTGGACCCAGATAAACACAGTTAAACAAAACTTCAAACTTGTTAGAATTGAATTGTGTGAGTCAGATATGAGAACAACTCCAGTAAATTGGATGTTGACACGTGAAATGGGATCGTTTGAAACACAGTGGCTATTCTGCAGCTGTGAATAAGATAGATTGGTAGAACACACTAATATGTGGCCAATGCTAGAGTCGGAATGCTGAAATCTTCAGCAAAATGCCAATGCTGGTGAAACTCAGCATGTCAGGCAATATCTGTGGAGAGAATGGACAGGTGTCATTTTGGGTTGGGACCCTTCTTCAGGCTGATTGGAGTAGGGGAGAGAAAGCTGGAAAATAAATCATATAAGTACATCAACTTTGATAGAGATGTTGATGATTCTGAGCCTTCTGGATTATTTTATAATGGACAGCCCTTCGATGTGTATCAATTACTGTTTCTCTCATGACTTGTGTTCTTTTCCATCACATGAACTCTAAGTTGCACAGAATGTGTAATGTTTTTACATTGGTGATGTTATTGTAAAATGTGTGTTTTTTAATGTAGTGCATAACCATCATCGGTCATTTGATATTTCCGTGTAGTGGTATCTTGATTGGACTTTTATATGACACATTGCTCAGCTTGTGGCCAATAGAGCTGCTCTGCTTCGGCTCCGGGGAGTCCAGGAAAATCCTGTCTACGGAGTTTGTATGTTCTCCATACAACTGTATGAGGTTCTTCCAGGCGCTCTGGTTTCCTCCTACATCCCAATATGTGTGGGTCAGTAGGTTAACTGGCCACTGTAAATTGCTGATTGTGGGTGGCTGAGTGGTAGAATCTAGTGGTAGTTGATGGATATGTGGGGAGAATAAAATGAGATTAATATAAATGGGTGCTTAATGGTTGTTCAGACTCGGTGACCCGAAGAGCCTGTTTCCATGCTTGACTCGAGGGCTTCCAGGGCAGTCGTTAGGGCTAGTTCATGCACACAGTTCACGTCAGGCAATTACAGTCTTTGGGTGGTGATGATAAAAATTTGTCAGGTTCATGATTCTGTCAAAGTCCAGTGTAAGAGATATTGCTCCACCTTTTAAAGAATATTTATCCCGAAAGGAAATAGTGGTGTGCCCAGTCTAATGGTAAATCATGTGGCATAGTTAATTTCCTACCCATGGAGAATTTCAAAGATTTACAACTCTGTGAAAGGATGTTTCTCCTCCACACTCCAAAATAGCTCAGCCCTCAACCTGAGACTATATCCAGATGCCGAGTCTCCATCCTGAGGAAACAGGTTATCTGTATTTAAGATAGACAGAAAATGGTGAATTCCAGCTTTTTGTGTCTATCTTTGGTGTAAACCAGCATCTGCAATTCCTTCAACACATTTTATCTGCATCTTATCTGTCAGAATTTGGTCTGAATAAGGTCACCTCGCAGATTTAAACTCAATAAAAGCGAGTGATAGTTAATCCCTCAATGGACAACTCTGCAGCATATAATGCGCCATCTCTAAAGCAAATGTGTCCTTTCTTGAGAAAATAAATAAAACTGGATCTGAGGGGCAACATTTTGTCACATAGAGGTGGGTATATGGCAAAGGAAGTAGTTGAGGCACAGATACTGAAACAACACATAAAAGACACTTGGCCAGGTACATGAATAGAAAAAGATCAGATGGATGTGGGCCAAGCATGGGCAGGTGGAACTAGCGTTGATGGAGCATCTTGGTCAGAGTGGGCATGCTCCTGTGCTATATATAACGATGACAATATTCTTGATAGGCTCTCATCAAACGGATATGATTTCACTGTAGCTCTGCAATTTCAGCAAAATTTCATGGTAAAAGGAGGCCATTTTGCCTTCATCCCAAAGGCACTCCAACTTGGCCCACACCCTAGCCTTGCAATTATTTTTGAAGTACCTATCGAGCTCCCCTGATGCTGCAATTGAATTTGCCTCTTATAGCAACCTTGATTGTGCATTCCAAACTCTAATAACTCATGGTGTGTAAAACAAACTGCTCAGTACACGTTTGGAATGATTTGCTGTCGTACTCTGACCCTCTGGTAGTAAAGACCGATGTGCTCTTTGGCTTCCGCAATGCTTACTGTGTCTGCAAGTTACCTTTCAATAGATAATAGGTGCAGGAGTAGGCCATTTGGCCCTTTGAGCCAACACCACCATTCAATGTGATCATGGCTGATCATTCTCAATCAGTACCCCATTCCTGCCTTCTCCCCATATCCCCTGACTCCGCTATCCTTAAGAGCTCTATCTATCTTTCTCTTGAATGCATTCAGAGAATTGGCTTCCACTGCCTTCTGAGGCAGAGAATTCCACAGATTTACAACTCGCTGACTGCAAAAGTTTTTCCTCATCTCCGTTCTAAATGGCCTACCACTTATTCTTAAACTGTGGCCCCTGGTTCTGGACTCCCCCAACATTGGGAACATGTTTCCTGCCTCTAACGTGTCCAACCCCTTAATAATCTTATATGTTTCGATAAGATCCCCTCTCATCCTTCTAAATTCCAGTGTATACAAGCCTAGTCGTTCCAGTCTTTCAACATATGACAGTCCTGCCATTCCGGGAATTAACCTAGTAAACCTACGCTGCACGCCCTCAATAGCAAGAATATCCTTCCTCAAATCTGGAGACCAAAACTGCACACAGTACTCCAGGTGTGGTCTCACTAGGGCTCTGTACAACTGCAGCAGGACCTCTTTGCTCCTATACTCAACTCCTCTTGTCATAAAGGCCAACATGCCATTAGCTTTCTTCACTGCCTGCTGTACCTGCATGCTAACTTTAAGTGACTGATGAACAAGGACACCCAGATCTCGTTGTACTTCCCCATTTCCTAACTTGACACCATTCAGATAATAATCTACCTTCCTGTTCTTTCTACCAAAGTGGATAACCTCACATTTATCCACATTAAACTGCATCTGCCATGCATCTGCCCACTCACACAGACTTCCAAGTCACCCAGCATCCTCCTCACAGTTCACACTGACACCCAGCTTTGTGTCATCCGCGAATTTGCTAATGTTACTTTTAATCCCTTCATCGAAGTCATTAATGTATATTGTAAATAGCTGCGGTCCCAGCACCGAGCCGTGTGGTACCCCACTAGTCACTGCCTGCCATTCTGAAAGAGACCCGTTAATCGCAACTCTTTGTTTCCTGTCTGCCAACCAATTTTCTATCCATGTAAGCACCCTATCCCCAATACCATATGCTCTAATCTTGCCCACTAATCTCCTATGTGGGACCTTATCAAAGGCTTTCTGAAAGTCCAGGTACACTACATTCACCGGCTCTCCCTTGTCCATTTTCCTAGTTACATTCTCAAAAAATTCCAGAAGATTATTCAAGCATGATTTCCCCTTCGTAAATCCATGCTGACTCGGAACGATCCTGTTACCACTATCCAAATGTTCCGCAATTTCTTCTTTTATAATTGACTCTCGCATCTTCCCCACCACTGATGTCAGGCTAACTGGTCTATAATTTCCTGTTTTCTCTCTCCCTCCTTTCTTAAAAAGTGGGATAACATTAGCTACCCTCCAATCCACAGGAACTGATCCTGAATCTTGCCTGATAGCAGCTGGGAAGAAACTGTCTCCGAATCTGGAGGTGTGTGTTTTCCTCGTGCCTGATGAGAAAGGTGAGAAGAGGGAGTGACTGGGGTGAGTCTCGTCCTTAATTATGCTGATGGCCTTACTGAGGCAGCGTGAAGTGTAAATAGAGACCATGGAAGGGAGGTTAGTGTGTGTGATGGTCTGGTAGGGTATGGTATGGCTGATTTGGATTGTTATGAATAATACTTGGCATGGACATTGGCAAGTGAAATGACGGGCAATTATTGAGTATTAAGACATGCCAGTCTCGTTGCAACTATACAAGGCATAGATGAGATCACACCTGCCATATTGTGCACAGATTTTGTTGTCTTATGTAAACATGGATATACTGGCCTGGAGGAAGTTCAGAGTTCATTTTCTTTATTCCTGGGATAAAAGATGGGAATGATTGAGCAGCTTGTGTTCAGACACATTATAGGTAATCTTTTTGAAACGGGTTTCGGGGGGGTGGTATTGGTTAGTTTGTTGTGTGGAAAATGTTTCCTCTGCATAGGAGTCTGGACATAGCAAGGAGGGGACATAGCATCAGACTGAGAAATCGTTACTTTCTCAGATTTAAATGGGAAATTTCTGAGTTTCTGAATCTTTAGAATTCAAGGACTATGAAGACAGAGTCAGCAAATTCACTCAAGGCTGAGCCAGACCAAAAATACATTTGGGAATCGAGAATTATGGACAACAGGAACGTGGAGCCAAGGTCAGGATCTGATCACCCATGTTCTTACTAAATGGTGAGCAGGCTTGAACGGCCATGTGACCTGTTTTTGCTACAATGTATGTTGTTCTATTGTGGACTGTATTGATTCCCCTGGTGGACTACAGGTTGGGAAATCAAAATCTACAGGATGGTTGAAGCTTTTCTGTTCTCATGAACTATAGTGTTGCAATATTTAAATTGCAGAATCTGGGTCAATTGGATCTACTTACATTGAGATTTCAGTCACGTTGCAGCTGGATGACACAGGAAAGAAAAGCCATGGAGGTTGGTGGGGAATTAACATAGAGTGGGGAAAGCACAAGTCTGCACTCTGCATTGAGGAGTATAGTGGCCGTAGATTAACACCTGGACTCGGATGATGAAACATTCCACCCACAGCAGATCACTGCACTGACTTGCTGTCGCCATTGCTGTAAGTCACTTGCTTTTTCAACTTTTAAGCCAATTGAGGAAGACAGGGTTATTTTAAACCACTTTTCAAAGATTGGTGTTGAGACATTATCCCACCAGTGCTGGCCTCATTCCAGTGAGACTGCTTTAATTTTTGCAGCAGGGATTTGGGGGAGGGTATCCTGGCCATCTAAAACATGTTCATCTGACATTCAAAATGGACCATCTCCTTGGAGTGATCATTCAGAGTTAATCAGGAGTGAGAATCTTTGATGCTTCCTCCCGACAGACACGTTGTGTCTGATTGAGATCTGCAAACTCAGCAAAAGTTTATTCCAGGAGAATTTTTGGGGGATTTAAATTTACCAACGTGACTTAGAGACTAAAAAAAATTTGCTTGTTGGGTTAAGCGTTTGGTTGAAAGCACTTAATGTTTTCTTCATATTGCTGTCCTCTTTCCTCTGCCCTGCTGCTATGACACATCCTTGCACTTTATCTGATTGCTTTAGTCACAGCTGTCATTTCAGCTCAGTACTCAGGCAAGCACTTACCTTTGGGGTGGGCCTGATCATGGGTTTTTCTTTTAGTTTCCATCTCCCAAGGGTCCTTTCACTGAGGGGAAAAAATAATCGGCAGAACAAAAGATCCTCAGCTTGATGAAATTCCCAAAGGGATAATGAACATGCTTTTTATTTACTGGAAAAAACAGTCCTGCTTCTTCATACCTCCCTCTCCCCCCCCCCCCCCCCCCCCCCCCTCCACATATTTGCTGGACGTATAAGCTGTCCATTTTAATCTCTGTAACTCCCTGCCTTTGCTCCTTCCTCAGACTATTACTGTTCAAACCTCCTTCAATGTTTTGATCGTTGACTTGCATTGACTGCTTTCATGGCTGAACTCTAACCTTCTTGGACAAAATCCTACATCTATGTGCTATCCTATATAAGATCCTCCCCACCTTTGTTATTTTTCATCGGCAATGGTGTCTGCTTACCAGAAGATATTGTATTTAACATTCTACCTGTTGGTCAATTATCTCGGCAAAGTTCTCTAACAACTCTCCAAATTGTTTGTGCCTCTAACTCCAACAACTTGCATCATCTGTCTGACGCCCAACTGCTATACCAGTGGCAACTATGCCTTCAGGACTACACCCTCAATACTATTTTGATTCCTTTTCTTGATCCTCTATCCATGCTTCCTTTTGACTAAGTTGTGTCTTTTCTTTAATCACTCTCGTTTCTTTGCTAAATGTGCTCTGAGAAGTGCTCGAGGCTGTTTTTCTGATAAAATGTGAAGATTTATAGCATTGTAGCATTAATGCTTTGTGTTAAAAATCGATGAGGCAAAATGAAGAGGGGTACAGGGACTCGCATGTCGAGCATATGTACAGGTCAAACAGGTTGGGCAGTTTCAATACTGTGTAGTCCTTGTGGATAAGTGTACGCTCTGCTTAAAACCTGTATTTTTAGTTAAATCTCGACCACCCTCCCAATGATCTGCCTCCGTGTTGCCCACAAGTTGTTATCCGTTTGATTCATTCACACTGAGTGCACATTTCACTTTTGAAAAGTGAGGGAATGTGCTGAAACTATTGCAGACTCCATATGAAGGGAAATCTTAAGCATTCTGCATTTAACCGAGCGGGTTATTACCAATCGCTCTACGCTCGGGTGGAGAGAGCTGTCTTCCCCGGGTAGAGCGCAGGATGAGCTCCCTGCGCCGGGAGAAGTCCCTCTTCCTCCGGGTGGTGGAGCGCTGTCCCTACCCCCGGTGGTGCGCAGGAAGAGGATTCGTTCTATCTCGGTGCAGCTGGGAAAGCCCCCCTCTTGCCCCGGGTGGAGCACGGGACGAGCGCTGTCAAATCCGGGTGGTAGAGCGCAGGGAGAGCTCTCTCAATCCCGGTGGAGCAGGAGGGCGCTCGCTCTTTCCCTGAGTGGTGGAGCATGAGGAGAGCGCGGCCCCTGCCCTCGGAGAGCGCGGAGAAGTGTCCCAGCGGTATGAATATTGATTTCTCTAAGTTTAAGTAACCTTTGTTTTCCCCCTCTCTCCGTCCCTCCCTCACCCTAGTTCTCCGACTAGTTTCACTGTCCTGATTAATTTTACTGATTGTATGACTCGCTGCCCTCCCCTCAGCTAACAATGTAAAGGAAGGAACTGCAGATGTTGATTTAAACCGAAGATAGACACAACATGCCGGAGTAACTCAGCGAGTCATACAGCATCTATTGGGAAAAGGAATAAGAGACGTTTCGGGTCGAGACCCTTCTTCAGACTGATCCCTACATTCTTACATTTCCTTGATCATCGGCTGCGTTGATCTGTCGTTCTCACACCTTACCATTCCACATCTCTAGTCTCCCTCTCCCCTGACTCTCAGTCTGAAGAAGAGTCTGGACCCGAAAGGTAGGTCACCCATTCCTTCTCTCCAGAGATACTGCCTGTCCCGCTGAGTACCTCCAGCATTGTCTCTGTTTCTTTAAGGCGGCGGAGTGGGCGGGGGAGGGGAGAGTCCGCGCATGCGCCGCGCCCGTCTACCTCGAATGCCGGGATCCTTGCTCTCGATCGGTGCCCGCGGTTCCCGGCCACTGCTGGCGGGGGACGGGCCGCTGTTGGTGGCTGTGTGGGAACGCCTGCGGGCCGGGGCCGGGCTGGGCCGACACGTCGGGTCGCTGGTAAGTGCGATGCACAGTGTTTAAGCGAGTTGTAGTGGATTTAAAGGGACCACCCGTGTGTCTCACCCCCCCTCCCCTTGCCCGCCCCGCCTCTGGGGAGCCGCTCTCCGGGAAGGCCCAGCCAGGCACGGGCTGAGGGGACCAGGCCGTGGTGAACCCCGCGGCCGGCGGGTGGGCAGCGAAAGGTCCCTGGGCTCGCTCCTCCTTTGCCCCTCCCTTGGTGCTGCAAGCCCTCGCCGCACCCTCACCCCGCCGGGCTGCCCCACCTCCGCGTCAAAATAAGAGTACCCCAAACTTGGGCGATCAGACCTAGGCTCAGTGGTGGGAAAACCAAGTCTCTCTGTTTCACTGTGTCACTTTATAAATAATTTAACTCGGTTTTTTCCCCTCAGTTGCCCTCACTGTCACCGTTTCCAAGTTTCTTGCTGTCTTTTTCCAAATGTGACCCGTCTTAATACCACCATATCCCCACCTTATTTGGGCCAGCTGACCTTGGGTAACGCGTACCCCAGGGCCGTTTAACTATGTGCTGGTGGCAGGCAATGCAGTCAAACCTTGACCAAGGGATCATTGTCTAAACCATGGATTTCACCTACATTCATCAACGAGCCGTTTTATCAAGCCCACTAACACCACCTCAAGAGATCTGGCCAACTTGTGCTTTTCCATTATCAATTCTCCATCCAACCTCATCAATAGTTCCCTGACCTCAACCCAGAAGAAATACTCAGAAATTGAAACCTTAGTACACTGCGGATCACTAGACTGGTGACGCTTCCTCATGTTTGGCTTGGTGCCACATTTTGTTATAGTTTATCTTGATAATTTTTTTCTTTCACTCAAGTTGAATTTATGTAAAATGGAGCAAGTCACGACTCTTGCATTGTACTGGCCAAACCAAAAGTCTGGCAAACTTTTAAGAAAGCTCCAAGATAAACAGCTCGCAGTTAATTTTTTTAAATGATGGTATTTTACAATTGGCACTTTAAAATATTTTTGGTCTCCAATTCTTTCCTAAGGTTTACATTGATCTCGCATCAGCAGATGCTCAATTGCTGTGGTTCTGAACTTTTCACTCCAAGTTCTCAGACTTCCATGAATGTGTTCCAAATGGGCAACCATTGGGTTGAAAATGACATTCCTCTGCTCTCATTTTGTGGGGTTCTTTGGTTGATGTAGTTGGTTTGGTTTGGTTCTAGAAACTAGGCTGGAGCTGCAAGTAGATCAAGTAGTTTGTAAGGTGTTCCCTCCACTGCTTCTACGGGGCTTGTGCTCGCAAATGTAGTTTCATTACTTTGAGAGGCTGTGGGCCAGAGATTTCCAAACTGCAGTGTGCACTTAGTAGAACTGCTGCCTCAGAGTTCAGTCCTGATCTCTGCTGTCTCTGTGGTGTTTGCACATTCTTCTTGTGACTGTGTGGTGCTTCCTCCAGATGCTTCAGTTTCCCCTCTCATCCCAAAGATGAGCAGGTTAGTGGGTTAAGTGACCACTGTATATTGCCCTTTGTGCAAATGAGTGATAGAACCTTGAGAGAGTTGATGAGAATGTGGGAATGTTAAAAAAAATGTGATTAACGTGGATTTGGTATATATGGATGCTGGATGGCTGCTGTGGGCTTGATGGGCCAAAGGGCCTAATTTTGTGCTACATCTATGAAGCTCATAGTCAATATGTTGTATTTTGAAGGTGGCCTGATGTCACTCTGTTACTGACTGACTTGTGGCATAAGACCTAAAGGTAGAGATTGCGAAGTGCTTTGCTCACAGAAAGTTGCACAGAATCAGGAAATAAATAACAAGGACGGATTGCATGCTCAAATATTGTAATCACTTGAATGTTGGTATTTAAGGGATGATCTATTGGAATTGTTTAATATGAGGAAAATAGTAGCTCTTTCCTGGGGTAAGGGGAGACCAGAACCAAGAACAAATTTAGAGGTAGTTTGTTCAGGATGATACCAAGAAGCTGCATCCCAAATCCACAAATCTATCCTCTCTACTCTTCCTCTCACCTCCGCCCCATGATACGCGTCCCCAACACCCTGTCCCCCACAAAAAAAGGCAGTTAAAGTTGTCATTAGAGTGGTTTATAAACCTTTGTTTAGCAACTCTGATAAGGGTTATGAAAAGCAGATAAATTAGTTTGAGCTTCATCTGATTGATAGATACGAGACGGAAAGCCCCCTCGGCCCCCTACTTAGTTTAGCAGTATCGAAGAAAGTAATGCATGTGTGGAATATTGTAACTTACCCCTCAGTCTCCCATTGTGGAATAGGAACCAGGGAGCAAGGAATTGATACTCGAGCCACCAATGCACAAATGGTGTTCCTGGTATTATGATAAGTTCACAAGGTTATGGCTCCATTCCAATGGATCAGGGAATGTTAATGATTAAAAATTTAAATCCAAGTAGATTTTTCCAAAAAATTGAGAGGTAAGCCGTGAAACATACTTCCAAAATGATAATTAAATATTAGAAGACAACCAGAAAAGATTGAGATGAGTCTGGGAGGTTTTCTTCCACCACATAGATTACAGTATTACAGTTGAACCTCCAACCACATTTGCCATAAATGATGTTGGAGGTTCAACATAATACCCTAAAAAGAAATTAAAAGTTTGCAAGGATATGAAGAAAGATTGGAAGAGCAGTCGCTGCCATACAGTTTTTCAGGGAGATGTCCAAGTACAGGCCAATTGACCACCTACACATTCGTGTGGCCGCAACGAGTGACTGTCGTGGGTTGAAGTGGTAGGAAAATTAAGAGTAAACATATTTTTAAATTTGGTATTTATGACATTAATTAAAAGATTGCAATGGATTTTTAATGTTGCATGCCTCATTTCACTTGGGAGATTGACTGATTTCCATTTGGCCTGCAGGACTCAGGAAATATGGGTCTCATTTTGTTGTATAATTTGTACCTTTTATGATATCAATTACAGCAACTTTAGGTTTAACTCTCTTCTACAATATGGATTGTGTTACATCCAAGAGTGATTGTAGAATGCAATTTTTCTAATCCCTTTATGCATCCATCTGACCTTGTCTCACTCACTGGTCAAAGTCTGTCCCAGTCTCCCTTTCCCCACTGCTCATTTCATATCCCCTATTATGCATTTATGTTTTTTCATTCACTCGTATTGCTGGCATTTATTATTCCTCCCTAATTGATCCAGAACTGAATGAGGAGTTAAATGTAAAACACATTTGTTGGGTTTGGTGTTACATATAGACCAACTATAGGAAAGATGGCATCGGTGAACCAAAGGTATTTTTAACAGTAGTCTGCAGTAACAGTGACTCGACTTGTAATTAAATAAATCTGAACTTTAAATCTTGAATCTAAATTCCTTGGTGGGATTCAAACTCGTGTTTCTGCAACAACAGTCTCGAGCATGAGTGCTGGCCCATGAACCTACCCTGCCAAGCTCCATGTTTAAAGTGAGGGATAGTGGATTCATGGAGATGAGGCATTTAGTGTCTACCACTTCTTCTTTGTTTCATAGCCAGTTTCTATTGTCCCCCCAAAAAATCTTTTGTTTGACACGTTCAAATTTTGATCAGCTCTGGAAATTGTTTTGTCAATTGCATGATTCTATTCTAACATACAACCAAGAGAAAAGCATAGAATCACACAGCACGGAAAAGGGTCCTTTGGCCCAACTCGTTCTTACTGACCAAGATGCCCCATCTAAGCTATTCCCATTTTACCTGGGTTTGACTCATATCCCTCTCACCTTTCCTACCAATGTACCTGTCCAAGCAGTTGGCTGCATATCTGTGTGTGGCTCTTGGGTGAATGTGTTATTGGAGAGTAGCTAGAGCTGCAATTTTGAGGAAAGCTTTTGTCTTTGCATGCTCACTTCCAAGTCATCATCATCCAAGGTTTGGGGTTTTCTTCCCTGATATGGTAAAATAAAACAAAACCTGCTAATATGATTTACAGATGCGCATCCATTTTTTTTAAAGCAGAAGTAGTCAAAGTTTAATAGGAGGAATAAAAATAATCACTTTTGGGACCAAGTCGTCTTAAAATTGATGAGCATAAAATCTCCATGTGTGAACATGTTTCCAAAACATCACACGGGAAGGCTACTGTGGCACTGAAAGGGTTACGTGCAGCCATTTTGTTTACTTTGTCAGTGGCTCTGTCAGTTCACCTCTCCAAACAGACTATACTAATGAGGCTTTTCACCCAAAGGATTTTGGTTCCTATTTAATTTTCTTTTTGATGTAGCCTGAAAATTAGCTGTACATCACACTTATGCCTGTGAATTATTTTATTCATGCCTGGTGTATTTACAAAAAGACACCAAACAAATACCATTTGTAGACCTGATGACAGGAGAAAAGAAAGGTTAATTGATTCAGAGTATTGTTTGCAGTGCTTTGGTCACCCACATTACAGGAAGGATGTGAAGGAAAGGGTGCAGAAGATGTTCATCGGGATATTGTCTGAATTGGAGTGTATTAGCAACAAGGCGAAGTGGGACAAACTTGATTGTTTTCTCTGGAGTGTTGAAGACCGAGGAGCTACCTGACAGAAGTTTATAAAGTTGCTAGACCAAGTTGGGCCCAAACCACTCCACCCCCTCCTCCCCCGCTCCCCTCTCCTCCCCCGCTCCCCTCTCCTCCCCCGCTCCCCTCTCCTCCCCCGCTCCCCTCTCCTCCCCCGCTCCCCTCTCCTCCCCCGCTCCCCTCTCCTCCCCCGCTCCCCTCTCCTCCCCCGCTCCCCTCTCCTCCCCCGCTCCCCTCTCCTCCCCCGCTCCCCTCTCCTCCCCCGCTCCCCTCTCCTCCCCCGCTCCCCTCTCCTCCCCCGCTCCCCTCTCCTCCCCCGCTCCCCCCTCCTCCCCCGCTCCCCTCTCCTTCCCGCTCCCCTCTCCTCCCCCGCTCCCCTCTCCTCCCCCGCTCCCCTCTCCTCCCCCGCTCCCCTCTCCTCCCCCGCTCCCCTCTCCTCCCCCGCTCCCCTCTCCTCCCCCGCTCCCCTCTCCTCCCCCGCTCCCCTCTCCTCCCCCGCTCCCCTCTCCTCCCCCCTCCCCTCTCCTCCCCCCTCCCCTCTCCTCCCCCCTCCCCTCTCCTCCCCCCTCCCCTCTCCTCCCCCCCCCTCCCCTCTCCTCCCCCCCCCTCCCCTCTCCTCCCCCCTCCCCTCTCCTCCCCTCTCCTCTCCTCCCCTCTCCTCTCCTCCCCGCTCCCCTCTCCTCCCCCGCTGCCCTCTCCTCCCCCGCTCCCCTCTCCTCCCCCGCTCCCCTCTCCTCCCCCGCTCCCCTCTCCTCCTCCTCCTCCCCCGCTCCCCTCTCCTCCCCCGCTCCTCCCTGCTCTCCCCTGCTCCCCCCTCCCCATCCCATTGAAGAATACTCAACATTCTTCCACCTGAAACGTTAACTTTGTTATTCTTCCAACTTGTCTAAATCATGTTGAAGTTTCAGAGAAATATACAAAATTCTCACTGTCAGGCTTCCCATGGATGCAGTTTGATCTGAGTATTTCCAATATTTTCTTTTAGTTTGGATTTCCAACTACTGTGAGTTTTTTATTTTCAGCCCCAGGGAAATGGATCCTGGATAAGCACAATATATATCATTGATTTGCATGAGGGAACTAAATAGAACATCTCTAAGCTTACAGGTGGCAGAAAGCTGAAGTGGAGATGGAGGGTGCAGAGGTGGCGAGTAGAATGCAAAGACAATAACATTGTTAAGGTGACAAATGGTTCCCCAGCAAATCTGTTTTCAGTGCTATCGAGGCAGAGCCTGCACCAGTACAACAGGTGATCCATCGAGCAAATCTGCCTCCATAGCCCCCAGCCCCCCCACATTGACTCCATCTACTCCTTGCACTGCCTCAGAGAAACAACCAATATAAACAAGTACTACTCACACTAAGCCCCTTGAATCCGTTCCTCCATTGACTGAGATCATGGTAGATCTAGTTGCAGCCTCAATTCAAATTCCCACCTTCCACTTAACCATTCATTGCTTTGCTTATTATGGATTTATTTAGTTCTTCCTTCCACTTGAGGAGACTTCCAAAGATTCACAATTCACAATGATTGTCTCTGTCTTAAATGGACACTCTATTTTTAACTAGTCTCCCCAAGTTCCAGATTCTCCCACTAAAGAAAACATCCTTGCCATATCAACCCTGTTATGGATCTTGTATGTTTCAATCAAGTCGCTTCTCACTCATCTAATTCCTGTGGATATTTAGCCTATCCTCATGAAATGATCTTCCCGTTTGAGATATGTCCAGCAAGACTTCTTTGTAATGCTTCTAAAGTAGTGACATCCTTCCCTAAACAAGGAACCCAATACTGTATGCAGTCTTGTAGATGTAATCTCATCAAATTCTGTGTAACTGAAACATAACCTCCCTACTTCAGTATTCAGTTCCCCTTTAACAATAAGCAATAAAGAATAACTTTGTTAGTTCATCTAATTATTTACTAGTCTTTTGCAAATCATGCATATTGGTATTCCACGATCTTCGTTGTATGTTTTCCCACAACATGCCCCATTTGCCAGTTCTTTGGCTGTCCACTTAACCTATCTAAATCCCTTTCTAGTCTTCTAAAACCCTCTATGGAACTTACTTTCCTATCTATTTTGTGTTGTCAGCAAGTTTAGTGACTGTTCCTAGAGTGCCTTTATCCAAGCCATTTGTATAAACTAAAAAGTTCCCAGCACCAATGCCTGTGGTACACCACTCATATATTACCAACCAGAAAAAAACATTTTGGGCTATTTTATTTCCTGTTACCTAATCTACTATCCATGCCATTATATGACTTTCTACCCCCATGTGCTCTTTATTTTTCACAATATCCTTTGCAGCATCTTATCAAATGCTTTCTGTAGCTTCACATGGAGTAAATCAAATTGGCAGCAGGCTAGCTATTGTGATGATGGGGATCTCAAAAAAAAAATCCCAGATGGATCATCAACACGGCACTTCTGGCAGGATATGATTACAAACACTTAAGTCTTATCTAAAATGCTCACGTGCTGGCCCTGTCATCTTTGAGGATGAGGTATTTTTGATGGGGAGAAATAGTGGCAGGTTTACCAATTTAATTGTCTGTCTGCATTCATGACTGGATGTGACAAGACTTCAGGCTTTGATCCTATCTGTAGGTTGTTGGGCTGCATCAGAGGGCATTTCAGAATCATTGCTGCAGGTCAAAATCACAAATAAGCCAGAAAGCGCAATGATGGTCGATTTTCTTCCCTATTGTGAACGAGATGGGATTTTAGAACAATCCTGTTTTGAGTTATAATTTACTAATTGCATCACTAATAGGAAATTGTCATATTTTTAAATTCCAATTTATTAATAAAATATAAGTTCTATAACTGCCATGGTGTGATTCAAATTCTCATTTTTGGATTGTTGGTCAAGTGTCTAAGTTGCTCCTCCAATACCTACACAGTAACCAAGCCCATAGTTCTATTGCTAATCACTGGGGAAATATCCTCTGTCATGCAATCTCTGTGTCACTGGAAGTAAATATCAGGCATTTCATGATGCCTTTTACAAAGTTATATTTAATCAGTTCCTTCAAGATAAAATTAAATTTCCTTCAACAGCCTGTCCATATCTGTTCCAACAAACCACCTTGTATCACAATTGAATCCTCATTTAAAAAGGTAGGAGGATGGTAAGTTCCTAGAGGCTCCTCTGCCATTCATTGAGGTTATGATATTCTGTATCCTTATCCCATGCTTAAACTTTGGCTTCAGTCCATTTCTTCCTCACAACTTGAAAAAACACTTTCCATCCCTGATCTATAATTTAATTAACAGCTACATTTGGTGGGTATGAATTCAGATATCTGCCACTGTTTTTGAAGAAGCATTTTCCAACTTCTCAAGAACAGCCTGGCTTTGTTTTTGTGCTGCCATATTCTATACTTCTCCAGCAGTGGAAAATCTAGACAATAACAATGTTAGAGCATGGCAGGAGTGGAAATGTTTGATTATTTTTCCCTGTCAATCAAACCTGTTTAACCATATTCCTGTGACAGTCATTTTATGCACATTTTTTGTAACTACCTTTCAATCCCTGTATTTTTTTTCTGCTAAAGTCATCCTGGTGTTTTTGGGAATAATTACCATGGTTTCAGTTTCCTCTGCACTATATGCCATGCAGATTCTTACCTCCAATTCATTCTAGTGCAGTGCTGTCAATAAATAATGTGTAGGGCTACATGAATGGGTCTTTATTTTCATGTGCTTGGCGGAATTGATTTTGCTTCATTGTATAAAATTCCTAAATGGATTGATAAAGACTAGATTTAGGATTATGAAATGAGAAGATTAAGGAGAGAGAGAGAGATTGTTTGCATTCCTGAGAACGTCAAATCTATGGAGTTCTGCACTGGAAATGCTCAATTGTGAAGTACATTCAAGACAGATGTCGTTTTGGCCGAATTGAGCGGCATGGTGGGGGTAGGGAAAATGTTCCATCGGTGGGTCACCTGTGAGCTGTGAATGGCAGACAGAGTTATGGTCTGCAGAGAGTTGCTCCTGTTTCTTGTGCTCTTATATTTCACTCCACCATCCTGACTATTCCACTGGTTGAAATGGCCTCATTTTGTATGGTGCGGGGATGAGTCCATTTCATCACTGGTCTGTGTGGCTTTGTTCCACACTCTGAAAGTAAAATGCTCCTGAGCGTGCTCTGTGGGCTCATCCATCTTGCAAACTGTAGAAATCTCGTGATTTATCTTTATCCTTTATGATCTCTGAATGTTCCAATCATTTGTATGGATGAGACTGCATTCAAGGCACGCAGTGCATTTCTGAACTCTCAGTACTGAAATTCACAGTGTCCATATCACAAGCAGAAAGGATGGGCATATATTTCCATTACCAAATCCATCCTTTCTACCAATATATGTGTACCATTTAAGTTGCCTGCAGTCAGTTGTACATGGCACATAAGTATAACCTGACAAAATCACTTGGCACTTGCCTTCTCTGTTCTGATACATTCATAGCTTATTACCAGTGTTTTCTTTTTTGAATTCACAATGTTCTTTCTACAATCCAGAATTTTTTATTAATCTTGCCCACCACCTCGTGTTTCAACAACCTCAATAGTTTTGAATAGGAACAACATAGAACAGTACAGCACAAGAACAGGCCCTTCGGCCCACAATGTCTGTACTGAATATGATGCCAAAACCAATTCCCATCTGCCACCGCATAATCCACATCCTTTCAATCCCTGCATATCTATATGCCGATCCAAAAGTGTCTTAAATGCCATTAGCATATCTGCCTCAACCACCACCCCTGGCAGTGCACCCCAGGCACTTACCCTCTGTATAAAAATCCTCAACTATCGGAACCCAATTCAAAAATGTTCAATGCATTTTTAATGTTTTTAAAAAGTTCCTCAAAAAGTGTATTTCTGTAGACATGACAATCATAAGCCAATACCAATACTGACCTGTGCCACCAATGCAATGCTATGTTGATCCCTACATTATAAGTCACAATTGTACAGCATTTGCAATTGCACAAGACATTGGTGAGATTGCACTTGGGAGTATTGTGATCTGTTTTGGTCACCCTGCTATAGGAAAAATGCTGTTAAACTTGGAAAAAATGCAAAGAAGATGTACAAGGGTGGTGCCAGGACTCAAAGCACTGAGTAGTAAGGTGAGGTTGGGCAAGATGGGACTTTTTTCTTTGGACCGTAGTAAACTGAGGGGTGATCTCAGAGAGATGTATAAAATCACGAGGCATGTAGACATGTAATTTTCCCAGAGCAGGTGAATCAAGAACTAGAGGGCATTGATGTCAGTGCGAAGGGAAAGAATTAATAGGAACCTGAGGGGCAACCTCTTCACACCGAGCATGGAAGTGGTTGAGGAAGTGGTTGAGACACTTTGTACATTGTGCACATGTGGTGTGATCCCTGTATTGTAGTTTCCCCACCCCCACCCACGTAATACTGGGATCGTCTGTATTTTCTCTATTGCACTTTCTCCTGATATTTTGTTCCAGTGAAGTCAATGTAACAACCAACATATTTCCACCCCATAATTGGTGAGTGCATGTGTCCAGTGCCTGTCATGCTTGTCTTTCAATCCGACAAGAGGTTCATTGGGCCTTTTAAATTGTGGGGAGAAACATGCTTTCTTGCTGGGTCACTGGCT
The DNA here is from genome assembly GCF_053455715.1 of Rhinoraja longicauda. Classification (NCBI taxonomy): domain Eukaryota; kingdom Metazoa; phylum Chordata; class Chondrichthyes; order Rajiformes; family Arhynchobatidae; genus Rhinoraja; species Rhinoraja longicauda. The sequence goes on along the minus strand of NC_135980.1, from coordinate 18,391,116 downwards.
ACTGTGCTGCCCAGAGACACCAAGGGTTTGTGGTTTGGTCTAACAATGGCTGTGTCATGACTTATACTCTCTGTATTCTAGTTGTCTAAATATAGCCAACATTCCAGGCTGTTAGTCTCTTGTCGTAACCACCACACCCTTGTACCCATAGTAATACTCGACCATGCCACTAAATCGTGGAACAAAAGACACAAGATCAAAGTTTTGGCCCTTTCCTGATTTCTATTGCTCTTTCTAAGCTGCTCCTAGAAATAGTCCATATCGCCCTATAGTCCATTTCCATAGGAAGAAACTCCATCTGCATATGCATCAAGAAACACAATGAAAAGAAAAAAAATGTTTTATTGCGTCTCAAATATTTGGGTGGTTTGTGAATTCTGTAATAGCGAATTTCATAACACAATTGGCGGTAAAGTGGGGATCATCTGTGCTATGTCTACAAGAGAAGGTCAAATGCTGAGTATTTAGCTGTGCGATTCACTATCTGTGGCTACATGCCTTTCTACCATTTACAAGACACATCAAGGTAGTAATAATTTTCTGAAAAATTAAAGGTGTGTTTGTATTTCCTGAAAGGTATTATTATGTGTTTTTAGTGGGCAACTATTCAAGAGGGAGACTTGAACATCCACCGTAACTATGCAGTGCCCTTAAAGATTGGACTTAAACCATTGTCTCTAAGAGATTGTATTTGAACAATTTTTATATTGGATTGCATCAGTTCAGACTTTGCGAAGAGTGCCTCCCTGTGGAGCCATTTGACCACATTTCAATAATGTGCTCCCAAATAACCGATTACATAACTCTTATGTAAGCATTTTAAAAGCTTAGACAATTTGAGCAAAGGAGGCACTACATGGAATAGCTAGGTCCCAAGTTTGATTCTTGATCTGCATCCAATTAGTTTAGAGTTTTTCATTTGGTCGTATGGGCCAATCTAGTCATTAACTAGTAATTCAAGTTGGGTTATTTATGCTAGGATCGGATTATGCACTCTTGCAATGCTGTTGTTGTAACTGGAACTGATTCTCAAAATTAATAAGAAGGAAGGCCCACTGAAAAAAATGGAGTGTTTAGGGTAAAGAGTTTAAAAATTAATCTTTCTTTTGTACTTTCACCTTTTATTAACAGTCTGTAAAAGGGAAAGTTGCATATGAACTATGAAACTAAAAAATGTTTTTCTTTCACCAGGAGACGCTTTGAAAGTCAAGACCCTTTCATGGAAGAGATGGCTCTTCAAGACTTAACAGGTGATCTTTGAGCATATGTATATGTGTGTTTTACACTCTGTCCAGAAGTGTTTACAAAAAATCAGCTAAACATGTGATAACTGAAATTTTATTTTGCAATTGCCACGGTTCTATCGCCTCACTGAGTCTACTTCACTTTTTGTATGCTATGCAGTTAATATTTCTGCTCAATTTTTAATGCCAGGGATGAGAATTAAATATACTCTATTTAACTTTTAGAAGAGATGGATAAACTGGAAAATTACAAGGGTTAACCCTAAGCATCGAGCATAATATAACAAATCGTAGCTTAGAAAGTGAAATAGAATTAGTTGAGCTACAACTATGAAACAGTTAAGGACCAAGGAGATTGGTGAGAGTTGTCTGGAGGGCATAGTATAAATCAAGTAATTAGAGGTGCATGTAATACTTCAAACTATGTACATACGAGGCAAGCAATCTTAGCTCTAATGGTAGAGAAGATGGAATTATGGAATGTGTTTTCTTTATCAGTTTGATGAGGAACCAGTTAGGGAACAGGCTATTTCAAATCTATCGTGGCATTGAGCGAAGGTTAATCAATAAATGGGTTAGTTACAGGTCAGTGCAGAGATCTCTGGATGAGGAGATCAAGTGAAATTTCAAGGGTAAAATCTACAAAGTTAAATGCCAGTATGGGCCGTGAGGAGTTTGTGCAAAAACTAAAAGATCAGCTGTAAATCAATAACGGTATGGTAAATGGAATATAAGGTGGGAAAAATGAGAGATTACCCACCTTAATAGAAGTAAAACCCAGAAAAGTATTTATTTGATGGTGAGAGATTGAAAGTTGTTGATGTTTCAAGATTTCGAGGTGATTTGATTGTCACATATACCAATTAAGGTACAGTGAAATTCAAATTACCATACAGCCATACTTTTAAAAAAACCAAGACACACAACTACATAAAAGTTAACATAAACATCCACCACAGCGGGTTCCTCACTGTGATGGAAGGCAACAAAGTCTAATCTTCTTTATTTTCCTATGGTCGGGGCGATCGAAGCTCCCGCGGCTTGGAGCGCCCGAAGTCGGTCTCTAACCAGGGACTGCAACCTCCACGATGTTAAAGTCCGCAGGCTCCTGTGGTTGGAGCTCACAAAGTCGATCCCCAACAGGGATCACGAGCTCCGTGATGTTAAGTCCTGCAGGCTCCAGCTGTTGGAGCTCCCGCAGTCGGTCTCCAGCAAAGGCCGCCAACTCCTCAATGTTAGGCCGCAGTGCGGACAAAAATGCGATATGGAAAATAATCGCATCTCCATCGATGTAAGAGATTTAAAAATGTTTCCCCAATCCCCCACCATCCCCCACATAAAACAAGCTCACAAACACTAAAACGTACATTTAACACATACTAAAGAAACAACAGAGAAGGAAGGGACAGACTGTTGGCAAGGCAGCCATTGCTGGCGCCACCCGGTGGTGATGTTCAGAGGGACCTGTGTATAAAGCAATCACTGAAGCTTAACTTGCAGATAATACCAAAACCAAAACGCACCTTTAGTGTAGTTTATTATTGTCACGTGTACCAAGGTACAACAAAAAACTTTTTTATTGCATGCTATCCAGTCAGCCGAAAAACTATACATGATTACATTCAAGCCATCCTCAGTATACAGATACAAAATAAAGGGAATAACGTTTAGTGCAAGATAAAGTCCAGTGAAGTCCGATCAAAGATAGTCCGAGGGTCTGAAAGAGGTAGATGGTAAGTCAGGACCACATTCTAGTTGATGATAGGGTGGTTCAGTTGCCTAATAACAGCTATGAAGAAACTGTTCCTGAACCTGCAAGTATACATATTCACACTTTTGTACCTCTTGACGGATGGGAAAGGGGATTGACTGGGGTGAGACTCATCTTTAATTATGCTGGTGGGCCTGCTAAGGCAGTGTGAAGTGTACATGGTCAATGGAAGGGAGGTTCCATTCAAGAGGTTGGTTAGCTTGATGGTCTGGGCTACATTCACAACTTTGCACTTGGTCTTTTTTTTTTGAAAACCAGCATCTGCAGTTCCTTGTGCCAATAAAATCAACAGTATGTTGGTCTTTATTGCAAGAGGATTCATATACAAGAATAAGACATCGAGCTGCAATTACACAGGGAACACTCCTACTAGAATACATATCTGATGTCACCACCATCTGAATATTGTTCTCGTAAGAGAGGAAGTGCAGATCAGGTTGACCAAATTGATTCCGGGGCCTGGGGAGGGTTGTTTGAGAAGAGATGAAGCAGACCAGGCCAATAAACCCCTAGTATAATAAATCTTTGTAATTATCTGCCCATGAGGGCAGCAAAGTCTCATTTATTGAGTATCTTTAGAACAGAGGCTAATAAGGTTTTGGATATTAAGGGAATTAGGGAATATGGATTAGTGCAAGAAATGATGCTGTTCAACTCACAGCCATTGGATCAAGTGGGCTGAGCGAAGGTGTTCCGCAAAACAAACACCAGTCTGCGTTTGGTCTCGCTGATGTATGAGTCCATATCTTGGACAATGAATATAGTAGATGAGGTTGGAGGAGGTGGCAAGTAACACAAAACTTGAATGATGGTGCAGATGTAAGGGCCAAATATTCTACTTCTACATGTTGTGTTCTTGTACTCCCAGCCATTTCCTCCAAAATTTCCACAACCTCCAACGGGATCCCACCACAAGCCACATTTTACCATCTCCACCCCTTTCCACCTTCCGCAGAGACTGTTACCACTGCAAATCCCTGGTTAACTCATCCCTTCCCACCCAAACCACCCCCTCCCCAGGTACCTTCCCCAGCAACCGCGGAAGATGCAACACCTGCCGCCATACCTCCTCCCTCGACTCTGTCCAGGAACCCCGACAGTCCTTGCAGGTTTGGCAGAGGTTCACTTGCACCTCCTCCAACCTCATCTACTGTGTGGACTCCTGTATATCGGCGAGACCAAGTACAGGCTCGGCGATCGTTTCGTTGGACACCTCCGCTCAGTCCGCCTAAACCTACCTTAATTGCTCAACACTTTAACTCCCCCTCCCATTCCCACACTGACCTTTCTGTCCACGTCCTTGTCCATTGTCAGAGTGAGGCTCAGCGCAAACAAGGAACTGCCAATGCTGGTGTACAAAAAAATACACAAAATGCTGGAGTCTCTCAGTGGCTCAGGCGGCATCTCCGGAGAGCATGGATAGGTGACGTTGCGTGTCGGAGGTCTACATGCTGCATGACCCGCTGAGTTACTCCAGCACTTTGTCACATTTTCACATATTTGGTGGTGTGACACTGCCCTGAGGTGTAAATCTCAACACCTCGCCCTTAAAGTGACTGTCTGGCACCCAAAGTTGCTGTATTTGTGATTAGGAGCTCCCTTCATGGATAAATCACCTTGAACAATAGTTATGCTGATGGCTTCAATCACGCATGTTGCACACACAGTCTCCAGGACAGCAACTAAGAATTGACGCCAAGGATTGAAATGGGTTATTTATTAAATATATATGTCTCCAGAGATATAATTTGTTGCATTCTACTCATTGGTTGAAGGCTACCGTGTTCTATGTGTATGATGATGATGAGGTGCAATCATGGATTAAATAAAAACTGTTAAATAAGCTCTTTGTACAAAATACCCTGTGCATTGTCTTTTTTGGCTGCTGCTGGGCACATGTAACTCTCCATTGTTGCTGCACCTGGCCAACACGTTGCTTGAACTAGGCTGTTCCAAGTCCATCAAGGCACATTAGGGCAAGGCATTGTACCAGGTCTGAGTTGTTGCCATTGGGAATTGGGAAGGCAGTGGCTGGAATTAGAGGAATGCTGCTGCCTCTGTGATTTGGGGCTGGCAAGTCTTTTTATTTTTGGATCTTGTAATTTATTTAAATTTCCACAGGGCTTTTCTATCTGGTTGATACTCTAGTTCTATTTGCCCAAGATATATTATACCCAAGAGTTGCTTGATGATAACTTAACGATTTAAAACAAAAATCCAGTAGCATCCCAACAATCTTAAAAGGATCCGTCCCGTAGTGCTTGTCACATGAGGAAAGGTCTTGAAGTTGCTCATCACATGTGTGAGCTTATTGCTTTATTCCACTTCTATCAAAATAATCTGATCTTTCATTGGGCAATTAACTGTGTCTCCCTCCTCTGAGTGGGTTGCATGAACAAAAATGTGTTATAGTAAACAAAACACTGCTGTTGGTATAATGCCTGTCCTGTTCAGTGTATGGGCAAGGGAGGGGTGCATGAGAAAGGGAAAAAAGGAAAATGGGTGAGTTCAGTTTTGTCCATCGCTGACGTTTTTTCATTTCTTGATCTTTGCTTCATTTAAGATTTTAGAAACTGGGGGTTAGCTATCGAGACTTTGTTTCTCTGTTGATGATCTTTCTGCTGAGACTTGGTCTCACTGCCTCATTTTTTTCTCCCTCAGTGTGTCTGATTTTTGCCACTCTCCCTTCCCTATCTATTTCCTCTTTCACTCCTTTCACAATATCAATACTGTCACCATACTGTCCCTTGCCCTTGTTCAGGCCTCATTATTCCCCACTACGCTTCCCATCCCTTCCTATCTCCTTTGCCATTTGTTTTCAGTGTTCAAGTCAAGTGTTTTATTGTCAAATGTTTCAAAGCGGAACAATGAAATTATTTCTTGCATCAGCTCAACAGATATGTAAACATAGTACATTGTAAACACCATAATAAACAACAAGAAAGTTCAGTGTATTAATAAATATCTTATGTAATTCAGTTTATTTGGAGGTTGTAATACTTAATAGCCTGATGGTTGAAGGATCTGATCTGATCAGATTTTGAGATTGAATCAAGGAATTTATAAGTATGGTCAATGAGAAACATGATTGTCACCTCCACCAGATCTCAATGATTCACAGTGGGTTTCCATGTGAAAGGATAGCTGTAATGGCACCATCTTTTGTTCATTGATTTACTGTTATATCTGAGGTTCATGACCATTAAAAATGTCTTCAAGTCTTCAGTAAACACAACGTAGCTGAGCTTTTAACAAGTTGCAGTCCTTCATAGTTCAGTGAGATGAGCCTTTCCAAAAGGAAAGTCTGTGGTTTTACCATCTTCATTTGATGTTAGCATCTTGGGAAAGGGGCAAGAAAATGTTTTAATTCATGCTCAACTTCCATGAGATTTCTCCTCTTGACAAAACTATGTAAATCAAGCACATTTCCTATTCCCGTTTTTTTGTGTAATTTTCATGATCATTCCTGCTTTTTCTTGTCCCTCTTTGTTGGCTGGTTTGGAGATCTGGTGAGTACAGGGTTGTGTACACCAAAGTGGTCCACATTTGAGATCCTAGTAATATGACACATGCACAGATTTGCCTCAAAGATGAAAAGCAATTTCAGTGAAATATCAGGCCAGCTGCCCCTGATGAATTTTGTGCTGTTGTTTTGAGGACAGAAGCTACTTTCTTTTAAGATATTGATATTCATAATATTAACTTGTTATTTACATATTTTATTTTCATTTCTAAATTCAACCCTACGTAATAACCTTTGAAAATCAATGAACTGTAGATGCTGAAACTCTAAAATATGCCTGAAACATAAATCTAAAAACTGATTTTTCAATGTTAATAATGCATCTACAATAGACAAGTTATCTTTGACCCTGAAGAACTGCTTAAGAAGAAGACAATTTTTTGTTTATTATTACAGTGTCATCTTTGTTCAGATTGTAGTGGGAAAATGTATCACACAAGTTAACACCATTCCTGATAGTTGATTGTGGAAGGTTGTATGTTCTGATAACATGATGTTTAATTTGTTAATTTACCATTGATGGCAAACTGCTTGGAGAACCAAGGCTTCTAAAACTAATTCTCACTCAAATACATCCAACTCTTAAAAGTCGTATTTGCCGAGCAAAATGTGGGCAAATTTTTTTTGTAAGCGGATAACTAAAGGCGATTAATCTAATTTGACTGCATTGTTGCCTGACATTGAAAAGAAGAATCACAAACCAGATTGTTCCACATTATGCCAAGATAATGGTATCCTTCCCAAGCATTGTTTTAAAGTGAGTGCGCATATCCACATGTCTTTCTGTTGTGTGTGTGTGAATATTTGCTCACGTTTCTATAGTCAGCATGTGCACGTGCAGTCACTTCTCTTTCACATGTCTCTGAGTTCAGGAGAAGGCCAGACACAAAATGTTGGAGTCACTCAACGGATCAGGCAGAATTCTCTAAACAAGGGTCCTGATCCAAAAAGTCACCTATCCTTTTTCTCCAGGGATGCTGCCTGAACCACCAGCATTTCGAGTTTTTCCTTTGTAAACCAGAATCTGCAGTTCCTTGTTTCCATAGGAGGATGCCAGGTGACATAGTGGTGTCCAAAAGGTGTCACCACTGTGGGCACTGGTTTGATAATATGTTATCATTTTGATCAAGAGCATCAAAATAGAGCATTTATAAATGGTTCACAAGCATATTAACAAAGCAAAATCTGCCATAATTTCATTAGCAAAGAAGTTATATCTTCAACAGAGCATGTATTAAAGTTCTGTGGATCTAAGTTGATTAATGTGGGACTGTATACCATGCTAGTCAATTGGATCTTAGCATTGTTGACTTTTGGGTAGATTGGAAGATGGTTCTGTCTTTCTGCCATTTATGTTGGGCTTCTGGGTGTCCTCAGTGCCACGCTGAGTGCTTCTCCTCCGCAGGAGCAATCCTGTTCATGACATTCTCATAGGTCAGTGGAATAGTATTAATTACACTTTCTAAAGAGATCTTTGAAAAAATCATTGAATTGTTTTCAGCCCATGACAACCATTAATCACTTGCCGCGACAAAACATGGAACAGAGTGCCTGTTTTGTGACTGGTGAACAACATGGCCTGTCTATTGGATCCAACTGGTATAACCTCAATGTGTGAAAGTTGGCCTGGGAGAGGACACTGTCAGTCTACCTGTCAGTGGATCTGCAGAATTGTGCAGAGACCCTGTTGGCGATATCTTTCCAGAGCTTCATGTGTCCTTCACCCCGACTTTAAACTATCCCACTTGTATGTTCTTCTAATGTAAGTTTCAGATAATAGCCAAAAGCGTGATTATTAACTTTGTTTTCTATTCTGTCTTTCACATCATTGAGACCTGCTCACCTACCCTCACATCTTGCTTGCTAAAGCCATTAAAAATAGCTCCTGATATCACCATGACCAAAGCCATTTGCTACATAGTCCCTCTTGCTTTTACTTGACTACTTTGGATTTCTAATCAATGGCGTTGTTACCTGGGATCTTCGCTCTCCTAATGTTCTCGAGACTGCTCTTTCACCTTCAACATCTTGAATTCCTCCAAACCCCTCTCTTGTCTTCCACCCCTCTCTTTTTACCCCCCCCCCCCATGCACACCCACTTTGCCACTATTCACCCGGAAACACACTACTCCTTTCCCCTCCTTCGAACACTCATCTCTCATCCGTGAGTCTGTTACTTTCCTTTAATTCTCCTTTCTTCCCTTCCCTCTCCATGTCCCAATTCGCCAATATCCCTCCCTTTCGTTTTACATTTCACTCCTGCTCTTTCCTGATCTGAATACAGCCATACAAGTCATTGGTAAGATCATATTTGCAATACCGTGTGCAGTTCTAGTTGCCCAGCTATGGAAATTATGTTGTTAAGTTGGAATGGGTGCAGAAGAATTCACCAGGATGTTACCTGGATTTGCAGGCTTAAGTAATTGGGAGAGGATGGAGAGTTTAGGACTTTTTAAAAACTTCGCAGTGTACGGTGCTGAGGGGTGACCTTATAGATGTGCACAAGATTATGAGGGCATGGATAAAATGAATGCTCTTATGTTTTTCACTGGGTATGAAACCGGGAAGCATAGGTTTAAGATTAGAGGGGAGAAATTTAAAGGGGACCTTCGGGGTAACTTTATCTCCCGAAGGGTAGTCCGTACCTGGAATGAGCTCCCAGGGGAAGCTCTTGAAATGTATACAATTACAACTTTTAAAAGACATTTTGTCAGATATCTGGAAACAAAGAGTTTAGAGGGCATTTGGTTTGCAGGCAAATAAATGAGGGAAGGAAATTAATAGAAACTGAGAGCTGGACTTGATGGGCCAACAGAAAATTGTAAAGTACAATTTGATGGTGTTCTGAGGAAGCTTGACACGGAGGTGGTTTTCCTTTTGGTAAATCTAGAACAAATAAGTATAGTGTATGAATGAGGAGTCACCAGTTAAGGGGAAATTTTAGAAGAATTTCTTTTCAACACTTATGGCGCATGGTGGCACAGCAGTAGAGTTGCTGCCTTACAGCGCCAGAGACCCGGGTTCGATCCCAACTATGGGTGCTGTCTACAAAGTTTGTACATTCTCTCCATGACCATGTGGATTTTCTCTGAGTTCTTCAGTTTCCTCCCACATTCCAAAGGCATAGAGATTTGTAGGTTAATTAGCTTGGTATAAATGTAAATGATCCCTAGTGTGTATAGGATAGCGTTAATATGTGGGGTTTGCTGGTTGGCATGGACTTGGTGGGCCGAATGGCCTGTTTCCACACTGTATCTCTAAACTAAACTAAATTTTGAATTTTGGGAGATGTCTACCCCAGGACACTATGTGGGCAAAATTACTGGACATTTGAGGCCAAGGTATGCTGATGTTTGCACTCAGGATACTGATGGCAAAGGCTAATGTTCAAGGTCCAGGCCAGATTTATTCTCTTTGAGGTTTATGTTAGTTAATCTAACTGGTAGACTGAGTTAGTCTGGATGAGGTGATGAGAGTTGGATTGTCAAGTCGTTGTATATTCCTATATATTGTTTATAGAGATCATTAGATTTACATATTTGATTTGATTTGTCTTCCCATTTTAATATTAAAAAATGGCACATATGCTCTGCTGTTCCACTTCATTTGGTTATTTTGCTTAACTTTAGCCATTCTTTTTTCATTTTATGGAGGGGAGTGGTGATGCTACTCTCTCTCAAGTTTTTAACTCTTCTGTAGGCGTGTGTTCACAGAGAATGATCAAAAAGCTTCCAATATAAACAGTAGTAGGGCGTGCAATCGTGCATGGTCTACCCTTCAATAAGATCATGGCTAATCTTGTAACTCCACTTTCCTGTGCTAACATCCATATACCTTGATTTCTTTAATATCTAAAAATCTATTGATTTATTTCTAGAATATAATCAGCAACTGAGCTCCACAGCTCTCTTGGGCAAATAATTCCAATGATTCAGTATCCGCTGGGAATGCTTTCTGAGCACTAGGCAAAGTACCACTGTCAAGTAACTGAGCAGAAGGTGACATGGTGGAATGACTTGTTTTTCTCCACATTTGTTATAAATTGGAGATGTTATCACCCAAAGATCAAAATGAATGTTGGACTGGGTCCTGTTTACAGTGGAGAAAGAGTGCATATCTTTATCTGCGTAAGTGTTCTTAACTCAGGTCAAACTGATAAGTGCATTCATGCAGTGAGAAGTTTGTTCTGCCCTACTATCCAGTCAAGTCACACTATACACTAGTACAATAGATCCTCTTCTGGAACAGCAAACTGAGTCACCAGGTTCCCGGTGTCATTTTGCAACTTCTGAATCTTTAAAAGCTCCAGTCTTGGCCTGAGGATATGTGCAATTTTCTATATTTGCACTTCAAGGCCCAGTGCCAACACGATGAAATTGGGGTCTGCCTGGCAAAGCGCAATACGCTTGGCTCCTACCACCTCAGTTTTGTGTAATTGCCACAGGCTACACCCGATCTGCTTACTCACCTGCTGTTATCAGGCCTCCAGAGGTCACCCCAATGCTACCCTGCACCGAGGCCACTCTGCCCTGCTCTCCAAGCCAGTCATCGATTTGGTTTGGCTGCTTTCCGAGAGTGGGACGAGAGTTCGCTGCCTCCGAATCTCCCCTTCCATCACTGCCATCCTGGGCTGAAGTATTCGGGTTTGTAATAATGCTCTAAACAGTTTGACATCTGCAGAAGAAATTCACAGCCAGGGGTACAGATCTCCGATGGTGGTGATAAAACCGGCAGTGGCAGATTATTTTGTGTTAATGAACTAGAAGTGCATGTGTTGTTGATTGTGAGGGAAGAGGCGTGGCAGAGGGAGGGGGATAGGCATGGGTAGTTGTGGAGCAGAGTAAAGTAAATGAATTGCATCACCCTCTTGATAGGAGAATACATTTCACAAATTTACTCAATTTCCAAAGGTTGGAGTGGTCTACGAAAGTTTGACCCCAAATTTTCAAATGCCTGCCTGTCCAACAACCACAGCCCAAAATGAGTCATCCATTTAGTTTGTTTTTAAAGTGCTATAGTTGTCCGGTATATTTGAATGAAGATGGCTTTATATGCAGCTGTTGTACGAGTATCATGTTCTACCAGGATTGGGGACTCTTGTACAGAAAGCAGAATATATCTTGGTATTGTGTCTACCATCAGATGGGGGGGGGGTTTGGGTGGGTGGGTATGTATGCGCACAGACGGACAGCCTGTTTTGGTGAACTCCTCGCTATGTGGGTGGATGTGTGCGCTATGTGGGGCATCTATAAGTATGCAGTCTGCGAAGGGTTAAACGCACGGCTGCCGTCTGGAGCCAGTTCAGTCTGGTTCTCTGGAAAGTGCTTTGTGTGTTGACTGGAATTGTGGGAAGAGTCATGTGTGGGGCCAAGTGATGTAATGGGATCAGATGTGACTCAGCCATTTATCAGATGTGTGCAGGTACCCAGAGAGTGACTCTTCCGCCGCTGGCCCGGCAAAGATTATCTCGCCAAGTGCAATGAGACTCAAGTTCGCCCATTTATATCCAATTGAAGATGGTGAAAAGTATGCTGAAAAAGTGAGAATTTTTGATGTGTGAAAATAAGCCTTAAAATGTTTCTTCTTTGAATGGGGACAAAAGTTACAAAACTGAGTTTAATAGTGTACTTCTATCCTGGTTTTGATGCTGCAATGACCTGGTCAGAAGGTGTTTCTCCAGGAACATTTTCTTGCACCCATGTTGCTCCTGCCTGCCTGCCTGCCCCTCCCCCACAGACTGACAAAGTGCTGGTCTGTTCCCGAGTGTGTCTCCGCACCTCAGCCAGAGTGACGGTCCGAGCTTATTATTGCCAGCAACCATGCTCCATCTTGTCTTCACCTGGTGATGTCTGGGCCGGAGAGTGCCTTAGGTAGGGATACCATAGACCGACAGACAGTGTACCCACCTGTAAGCTCTCCTCACTGCATTTGGAATTACACATGAATTATTATCAAAATAATGGAAGTGTAATGTATAGGGTTAGGGAAGAATTGATTCTGCAACTTCAAAGAGCCAAAAATTTAATCCATTTGGCAAAAAATTGTGCTTTTACTGAGTTTCCGTGATGAATAATTATGTTCTCATCCCCTCGGTTTATTTTTCCTTAGCAAAGATGTTCTGGGGCTGGTAGGGGCTGTCTTTTATTGGCTTCCTCCATTGATGCTGCTGAAACACCAGTAAATAGTCCCAGTTGATGCTCACCCTACGATAAGAAAGATGTTTTTAAGCTTGAAAGAGTGCAGTGAATGGAGACACAAGGAACTGTAGATAGTTATAGAGTTATTCAGCAAGGAAAGGGGCCTTCAGCCCAACTGGACCATGCTGACCAAGATGTTGAAATCTTGTGTAAAACAATGCTGGAGGAACTCAATGGGGCAGGCAGCATCTCTGGAAGGATTAGGGCCCTTCAGAGCAGAGTGCAGAGAAGATTTACAAGGATGTTGCCAGGACTCGAAGGCACGAGCTATGTAGGGAGAGGTTTAGCAGGCTACTACTTTACTCCTTGGATCCCAAGAGACAGACCAGTGATCTTGTATAGATATATAAAATCATGAGTAAAACAAATAGGGTGAATGCACAGTTTTTTTCCCAGGGATGGGTGATCAAGAACTGGAGGGCATAGGTTTAAAGTAAAAGATATAATAGGAACCTGAGGGGCAACGATTTCACATAGAGGATGATGATCTGCAAGAGGAAATAGTTGACGCAGGTACAATAACAAAATTTAAAAGACATTTGGACAGGTACACAGATAGGAAAGGGTGAGGGATATGGGCCAAACGTGGCAGGTGAGACGAGCTTAGATGGGGCATCTTGCTCGTCGTGGATGTGTTGAGCCCAAAGGCTCTTTCCATGCCGTATAAATCTGAAACTCTTTGTCGTTTTGTCTTTCTTCCTCTTCACTTTAATCTGCCCAGTACTTGCTGTCAGACCAAGAGGAATTTTGAATTCTGATCTGAGGAAGAGGTTGTTCTGTTAAATTGATGTAATTCATTTACATTATTTAAAAGTTGTGTGTTTTGAAGGTTGTTATGTTTTTAATTGTAGAAATGCTGGTGGTCAGAATTGTCAGAATTAGAACAGGGACAGGCCCTTCAGCCCATGATGTCTGTGTTGAACATGTCAAACTAAACGAAGTCATTTTGCATGCACATAATCCTTATCCTGGATCAGAGTACAGGAAGGAGATGGAGAGCTTTAGTAACACTGTGTCAAGACAATAACCTCTCCCTCAATGTCAGCAAGATGAAAGAGCTAGTTATGGTGCTGGTGAAGTTGGTTGAAAGCATCAAGTTTCTCAGCAAAAATATCACCATCAATTTGTCCTGAACCAACCACATTGAAATCACGGCCAAGAATGCACACCAACTCTTGTACCTCAGAAGTTTGGCATGCCTGCAACGACTCATCCCAAATTCTACAGATGGACCTGTTTGTTGGTTACAGGTTCAGGTGGTGAATGACAATTGGTTGCAATAGTTTATCTTCTCAAATGTGTAATGAAAGTATGCCTCATTGAATGAGCCGGTGATGACTTGAATGGATCTCAGCCTCTGAATGTGCACATATACCAGCCTCATCTGCTTTTCTGTCAGATTGGGGTGGAGATTACAAATGTTGAAAGTTTGTTTGTCCTCCAAATTAACTTCTACCTAGTAGAAAGCTTGTTGGGAGAAATGGAAAAATGGGCTGTTGTGTTGACAGCCTTATTTAACCCAGTCTCTGCTCAGGTGAGATGTACTGTAGGCTAATTGGTGAACATGCTTCCATTTCAACATGCAGTGAATGTCGAATCGTAATGAATTTCTGGAGAGATCCAAATGTGCGTATTCTCCAATATTCCCCTCGATTTATTGAGCTTTTTTTTGTTACATCAAAAAACCATCTATGGGAGTTGCTGCTCCCTGCATTTTTCTGTTTGTAATGGTGTAGATATAATGACCATTGTATCTCTTGATGGATCTCTTTATGCATTGCATAATGGAAGAACTTCATCACAGGCAGTTGTGTACATCTTCGTGAGGGCCTTTCCCAAGGCTGGCAACAGGAGGAATCTCGCTGTTAACACCACAATCAAGCTCATCTTGAGTATAGTTGTACGATCCTTCCACTTGAGGAAGGCAAGATTATGAATCCAAACTAGAAGAGCTTCTCTTCCATGTATTTGCACTCCATGAATTTGTTATTCAGCTGTTGGCTAGCCTCTTTTATTAACTTCTCAGCCCGGGATACCTAGGTTGTAGAAGAGTGCAGTAGAATCATGTAAAGTACTCTCGCATATAAAAATGATTTGGGGTTTGTCAAATGCTTCAAAGTGCTGCTTCCAGTAGGAAGCCTTTTCTATTCTTGAAAGGGTCTCTTCTGGACAGCTGTCAGAGGGGTGCTTCCTTGGGTGCTTGGAAAGATTGCGCGAGAGGTCGATGATCTGGTATGCATCAAGGAATCGGTCATATCATCATGAAGCTAGTTGATGGATCTCCTGCATTTTTTCCACCCACCGTCTTTTCTTATTTTGTTGGTCCCTGGTGGTCATGTGCACATAGATCTTTGTTCCATCTAGAAATATGGTTCTCCCAGTCAAAGAACAGCTTGATTAGAATTACTTAATTCCAGAACCTCCTTGAAGCATTTGGGAGTAGAATCTACTGAAAAGAGGTTTGTAATTATAAGGACACTAAGTTTATGCAGTCACAGCATGGAAACAGGTTCTTTGGTCAACTCGTCCATACTGACCAAGTTGTCTACCTGAGCTAGTACCATTTACCTATGTTTTGGCCCATGAGTGTCTGAACCCTTTCTGTCCATATACTTACCCAAATGTCTTTTAAATGTTATTACATTATAATTCTATCCCCACCCAACGATGCTTGGTTCATTGAAGTCGGAGCATGGCGGTGCCAGCGGAACCCGCTCTGGATCAATGCGGGGAAAACCAGGGAGATGGTGGTGGATTTCCACAGGCGCAGCCATGTCCCGTCGACACCGGTGAACATCCAGGGAATGGACATTGGGAGGGTGGACTCTTATAAGTACCTGGGTGTTTACCTTAACAATAAACTTGACTGGACCTAAAAATACCAATGCACTGTACAAAAAGGGCCAGAACAGACTTTACCTGCTGAGGAGACTGGGGCCCTTTGGGGTGCACGGGGCACTCCTAAGGACCTTCTACAACACTGTGGTGGCATCAGCCATTTTTTATGGAGTGGTCTGCTGGAGCAGCAGCATCTCAGCAGCGGAGGGGAAGAGACTTGACAAACTGATCAGAAAGGCCAGCTCTGTCCTGGGTTGCCCCCCTCGACTTAGTACAGGTGGTGGGAGAGAGGAGGATGATGGCAAAGATAACATCGCTGCTGGATAACGACTCCCACTCCATGCAGGACACTGTCACTGCACTGAGTAGCTCTTTCAGTGACAGACTCCTTCACCCCAAGTGTGTGAAGGAGAGATATTGGAGGTCCTTCCCGCTGCTGTGAGACTGCACAACCAGCGCTACTCCAAGTAGACCGGTCAACAGACCAGTAAACAGTAACAGTAAAGGAAAAACACAGTAAATTATGACAATTATCCTTATCTTTATTTTTATTTATAATGAATGTCCCTTGCTAACCACTTTGCTGCTGTAACACTGTAAATTTCCCCGGTGTGGGACAAATAAAGGAATATGTTATTATTACAATTATTATGAAATGTTGTAGTTAGACTCATCAGGTTCCCAATAAATTATGCCTACAGGGTTTAGATAGGGACTTTTTCTGGTTGGCTCTTTTCTCTGTCTTTACTTTTTTAAATATTAGGTTGCTTTTGATTCTCTCCACTCCTCACTTTGCAAAGCAGGTCGATTGGTGCTTCCATTGTTATGCTGCTCAGACAAAAAATAGCTTTACTGTAGTGCTTTTAACATAGTAAATCATACAGGTAATCAAACAAAATCTATTAATGTGCCACTTAACAAGGATTTAGTGTAAAATTGGTCAAAGAAGTAGATTTTAATGAGCAACTTTGAGGGTGAGAAGTTTATGGAGGGAATACCAGAGCCTCAGCAGCTGAAAGCATGGCCACTAATTAAGGAATAATTAAAATCAGTTGGACTGAAGAGGCCATAATAAGAAGGTTGCCACAATTTCAACACTGGAACAGGAGAGTTGCGACTGAGTGGCAGCTAAGGCATTGGTAACAAAAAAACAAGTATCACATTTTAAAAATTATATTTCATCAGAAGTGAACAAAATTTTCCTGGAATGTATGTTTTTGCTCCCCATATTGTTCTGACTTAAATTTCTGTTTTTTAACCATAATATTGCCGTTGAAAAGTGGCATGTTTAAAAATTATAGCAGAACATAGATATTGTTGGAATTTCATCTGAACGTGATTTAAGTAAAAATAATACACAATCTATTGCATTTTCTCTATTAACTTTACATTTTGAGTGAAAGTGAGAATTGTGTTTTTATAGTGCAATATTCTGTAGCATTGAGACTTTACAGTTAAGGGAGGTTTCAGTAACTGTTGAATTAAAAACAAATGTTTTCAATGCACAACAGGTCAGGTAGCATCTATGGAAAGAGAAGTTGTTTCTCCTTCCACAGATGCTGCTCGATTTGTTGGATGTTTCCACTATTTTCTGGTTTTATTTCAGATTTACAGCAACTCCATATTTTCAGTAAATATTGATCTTGCTAGGAACTTTTTATTTTGTTCTTCAGATGTGGATCATATCAACAAAACCATATTTATTGACAATCACAAAACTGTAGAAGCTGAAAATCTAAAACAAAAAAAATGCTGGACCCGAGTAGCATCTGTGGAAAGACAACCCCATTTAATGTTTCAATCAAAAACCATAATCAGAACTGAAAAAGTAGAAAAATCAATGTAGTTTTAAGTGGTAGAGAAGTCAAGTCAAGTCAATTTTATTTGTATAGCACATTTAAAAACAACCCACGTTGACCAAAGTGCTGTACATCTGATTAGGTTCCAATGGGAAAAAAAATGAAATATACAGTAGCACGCAAACAGTTCACAGCGCCTCCTCAATGAGCCTCAAACGCTAGGGAGTAGAAATAGGTTTTGAGCCTGGACTTAAAGGAGTCGATGGAGGGGGCAGTTCTGATGGGGAGAGGGATGCTGTTCCACAGTCTAGGAGCTGCAACCGCAAAAGCGCGGTCACCCCTGAGCTTAAGCCTAGACCGCGGGATAGTGAGTAGCCCCAAGTCGGCCGACCTGAGGGACCTGGAGTTAGAGAGGGGGGTTAGAAGATTTTTGATGTGGGGGGGGAGTGTCCATTTAGGGCTTTATACGTGAATAGGAGGAGCTTGAAGTTGATTCTGTACCGTACAGGGAGCCAGTGGAGAGAGGCCAGAATCGGGGTGATGTGGTCCCTTTTACGGGCACCCGTCAGGAGTCTCGCTGCGGCGTTTTGGACCAGTTGCAGGCGGGACAGGGAAGATTGGCTGATCTCAGTGTATAGGGAGTTGCAGTAGTCTAGGCGGGAGGAAATGAAAGCGTGAATGATTTTTTCTGTGTCGTCGAATTGGAGGAAAGGTTTGATTTTAGCTATGGTTCGAAGTTGGAAGAAGCTGGCTTTTACCACAGCGTTGACTTGCTTATCAAATTTTAATGCAGAGTCAAATATCATGCCGAGGTTTTTGACATGCGGTTTGACTAGGCAGGATAGACTTCCAAGACTGCCTGTTATCAATTTGATGGAGTCGGGGGGGCCGAATAGGATGACCTCAGACTTGCTCTCATTTAATTGGAGGAAGTTCTGTGCCATCCAACATTTTATGTCCTCAAGGCAGTGTAAGAGGCTGTTTAAATTTGACTGGTTGTTGGGTTTCAGGGGGAGGTAAAGCTGAGTGTCATCGGCATAGCAGTGGAAAGAAATGCCGTGCCTTTGAATGATTTGGCCAAGGGGGAGCATGTATAGAGAGAAGAGAATGGGGCCTAGGATGGAGCCTTGTGGAACTCCGCAGGAGAGGCTAGCTGGAGCAGAGGAATAACTGCCTATGTTGATGGCGAAACTCCTATCTTTGAGGTACGAAGCGAACCAGCTCAGGGCAGTGCCATCAATGCCAACCGCGTACCGGAGACGGTCAATAAGGATGGTGTGGTCCACTGTATCGAGGGGTGGATAGGACAGAGGCAAGGACATGATTGACAAGGGGGTAAGTTATAGATTGATCAATAGGTTAATGGGAACTGTTATAAAGCAAGAAAAAAAGATGAACAAAAGCTGAGTTGAGGGCAGTTTAAGAGAGAACACAATAAAAGGAAGTGAGATGCAGGGGTGTTTATGTTAATGGAGAGAGAAGAACTGAGTCACTATTGTAGGTGGAATGGACAGTTGTGATACAGACCGTCAAAGTAAATGATCTGAATTTGATATTGAGCCTGGAAGATGATGTGTTTCTGTTGGATATTTTTACAACGCAGCTCTCTACCTGTGATTCTCCATCGCACTCCCACTCCAACCTATCTGTGCCCTGTTCCACTATTATAACAATGCCCATTAAGCCTGAAATACAGCACCTCATCTGTCTGGAAACATTGATGTTTTTTGGGGAATTTACAACTTCAGGTAATCGCCTGCACTGGTCATTTCTGCTATATATCACCTAACCATGTTATTTGCTTAGTTATTCTCTTTCCATTAGAACACCCTTTTGCATTTTGCACCTTTTCTTGATAAGGGTGTCGGGGGTAATGGGCAGAAGGCAGGAGAATGTGGTTGAAAGGGAAAGATTGATCAGCCATGATTGAATGGCCGAGTAGACTTGATAGGCCAAATGGCCCAATTCTGCTCCTAGAACTTATGAACCTTTTCACATTCCTCATTATGTAACTGCTCTTAACTCATAGTTTTAGTTCTCAACTTAGCTACTCCCATTTACCCAACAACCTGATTAATCTGCAACTTATCGCCATGGCACCCTTCCTGAAAGAATATTGATGAAAACATTGTGTGAAATTATAATGAATGCAAGATCCCAAATGAGGTGACCTGTTGCAGTCAGATTAATGAATGAGTGTTCTTTTTTATCAGCTAATCTATTGTTCAGAGTAATAGGAGCTTACAATGTCCTGAACGACGGACATTATGAGAACTGGTAATTCGGATTATGTGGGGAAGAGGTGGATCAAGTCATCGAGCCAGTACATTGATGTTTTAAACATAAACCTTTCCTTCTGATAATGTAGTAACAACCATTCTTCTGCTGTGGGTTCCATTATATACTATATTCCATTATAGGCTATCAGTAAAAAGTATTTGCAGTATAGAAGCAGCCATTCAGCCTAAATTAGCAGAGTCTGTATTTACTTCATTGTGCTGGTTGAGTAATTTGACTCTCCCACAGAGTTCATATGCCTTACTTTGTTTTACTCTGTCCATCCACAGATATTTCTGCCATGACAGATGAGGTGTACAGGACACGAAGCCAGAAGAGAGCAATGGAACAAGATGGTCTACATAATGATGTTGACGTGAAGAAACCAAAGATGGAATGTTCTCAGGGATCTGATATGGACAGTGAAGTGGAGGAATTGAAAGGAGAGATAAGAATTAAAACGGAGCCTGTTGACCAGTGTGGTGGAAGGACTGCAGGGTTACTAAAGGGGCCAGGCGAAGTAAAAGCAACTATCAAAGTAGAAGTACCAACTGGAGATGAACCTGTTGACATGAGTACGTCAAAGATGTAAGTATGCCACAGTGAACCAGCACATTTTTTAAATCAAAATGCTTGATTTTCTGTATCACCTTTTGGCTGGTACAGGCAATCCAATGTCATGCAAGGGTCACGTTGCGAAGAACCGTCCGTAAGCTGATTTCTCAACATCATAAATGTCTGTTTTCTATAGCTGCCGATGTTGTCTTGCTCTGTTATGCTTTGGAGAATCAAAGAACTGCAAATGCTGGAATCTTGAGCAAAACACAAAGTGCTGGAGGAACTCAGCAGGTCAGGCAGCATCTGTGGATGGAATGAACAGATGAACTTTTGGGTCAGGACCTTTCTTCAGAGTGACCCGCTGAGTCCGTCCAACATTTGTGTTTTGTTGTTATTCTTAAATTTATTGAATAACCACATTTGCAGTTATTAAAACTAACGGATTCAGTCATTCGTGAATAGCATAAACATTTCGGTGGCACTGTGGCACAGCAGTAGAGTTGCTGCCTTACAGCGAATGCAGTGCCAGAGACCGGGTTTGATACTGACTACGGGTGTTGTCTGTACAGAGTTTATATGTTTTCCCCGTGACCTGTGTGGGTTTTCTCCGAGAACTTCAGTTTCCTCCCACACTCCAAAGACATACAGGTATGCAGGTTAATTGACTTGGTAACAATAAAAAATTGTCCCCAGTGTGTGTAGGATAGTGTTAATATGTGGAGATCGCTGGTCGGCGCGGACCCGGTGGGCCAAAGGGCCTATTTCCGCGCTGTATCTCTAAACTAAACTAAAACGAACTTTTTATTATTCTCATTACTCGCTTGAAAGGTGCTTTAAAAATGTATGGGAGAATTTGCATAAAGTCGTATTTCCATAAATGAAGACATCCGTAACCTGGGCAGCCACTGTACTTGTGAAGTGTAATAATGGAAATGCAGATCTCAGGGTTTCATGCAGTATATAGTATATCATAATAACCAGGTAGGGTTTTTTATTTGTTAGCTGACAGTACCAAACAACCAGAGTATCTGCTCCAGCTCTGTCTCTTGCGTCTGCTGCTTGAAACATTGGATGTGGTTTTGGAGAGTGTTGGGGTGAAGGATATAAGAGCTGAGTGAGGCTCTGAGCTCTTCATAAACTCTTAGAAATTTACAGCATAGAAAAGTTGCATTTCAGCTTTTCACAGCATGCCATCAATAATGTTATGGAGATTTTGATTCTTTATGAGCCAAATATATATTTGTATTGAAATGCAAATTTCCTAGTAGAACTGCTGTGAGACTGAATAAGACCATAAGATCCAATGTTTTGGAATATATCAGAGCAACTTATCATATAATATCGACTGCATCTTCAGTGCTGCGTTTAGGTCTGGTTGCCGAAAATTATTCATAAAGTATGCCCAAAGAATAACTAAATAGGCTTTTAACAGCAGGTTATTGTGCAGGGCAGGGAAATGGGAAAAGGACGTTGGAAAATGTCACTGTATTACATAGTATGTACAGTACAGGCCAAAGCTAATTAGCAAATGTAAATTGAAAAGTAGCAGGATGCTTCACGCAAAAGATAAATTGATGCACGGGTCAGACTTCAACTGTAAAAGTAAAAATGTGAAAGGATTTAAGAAACAGCAGTGGGAAGTTATTTGAGAATGATGCTGGAATATAACCCCTCTGTAAAGGGAAATAGATCCCTTCTATTTGACTAATTTTAAGCATCTGAATTAAAATGTCCAATATAAATAAAAACATTAGTTTATGCGATCTTTTTCCACTTCCAGCATCATTCCTGTAAATCAGCTATCAACTCATTTCAGTGCTGTGCAAGTGCATCTCTCCTTAATGTGATATAAAATTATATACAGTATTCTGTGCTCCACCAGTGTGTGTAGTTCTGCCATATGTTTTTGTTCCATACTGCTACTTGTAAACGCAAGCATCCTGTATGCCATAGACCAGTCCTGGTGCCTTTAAGGACCTGTAACACTCCACCCCTACCTCCTCGGCCCCCCTCCCTCCTTCTTGGCTTCTTTCCCCTCTCCTCCACCCCTCCACTTGACTCCCTCCCCCTTCACCTCTCCTTCCTCCCTCACCCCTCCCTCTCTCGCCCCGCCTTCCCTCACTCCTCCCTTGCCTCCCCTCCCCTCCCTCGGCTTCCCTCCCTCTCCCTCGGCTCCCCTCTGCTCCCCACCCGTCTCCTCCCCCCTCCCTCCCCCATGGCTCCCCTCCCCCTCAGCTCCATTCCTTCACTCCCCCTCTGCTCCTCTCCCCCTCCCTCGACTCTCCTTCCCCTTCCCCTCCTTTTCCGTCTCCTTGGCTTGCCTTCACTTCCCTGCCCTCCCACTCCTACCTTCACTTCCCTGCCCTCCCGCCCCTGTCTCCTCTCACTCGACTCCCCACCCCTCCCTCACACTCAGCTTCTCTCTCCTTCCCTCCCACCACTCTCTACCTCCCTCCCCTGGTCCTCGCTCCAGCCCTCTTGCTCTTCAAACGCGGCTGTTCTTGCTGGAAATAGGATAATTTCGCGTCCCATATTAAATATAATCAAAGCTGTATTATATCATATTGAGATGGAGTTGATAAAGTGCAGTTTTTCTTAAAGTCTTAGAGGGGTGAACATCTGGATGAAGATTTTTTTTAGCAAACTGATGCTAAGTATTCTCTGAGCATTTACCCAAGATTGAATAAAAATCATAGAATCCATTTTGCCCCCTTCATGACAGTATGTTTCCAACGTCAACTATAAAACTTTTGTACCATGAGCGAATTTCCCCCATCCCCCAGCCCCTATATTTCAGGTCACAGTTCCTCGGGTTACTCTATTGTTTAATGACAGCAATGAGCTGTCAATCTGCATTAATTTCAACAAGATGTGAAAATTTATCTGTAGATTCTCTGAATGCTGAAGTTGGGTTATTGTGAGGGGATTTGTAAGTGAGGCTCATGATTCCAGCTTGGAAAATATTTCAAATATAAGTATTTGTGGGTGAGTTGCATTAAAATCGGATGGATTTTCCGAGCACATTAAGTGGATCTCACTTAAAATGAAAGAAACTTGATGGATCTGTAGGTCTGTATTCTATTGTACCCGCCTCCTCACATTGTGCTTCTCCCCCTCCCCCAGAACCCAGAGAGAGACTTTCTTTGAATAGTTCACAATGCAAGCATATTTTAATACCATTAGAGTAGATTTTTCTATCTGAAATGAAGTACTTGACAAAATATTGGTGCAAGAGAGAGATCTGTATATGCTTAGATTCCACCCCCATTACATTGATTAACAACTTTGACTGCCAACGTGGCAATGACACAAAGGCTTGGAATGGCCAGTGGGATCCAACAGCTCTCACACTGAGTCACCAAACAAAGCAGCACTGGCTCCCTCTTTATCCAGGCTTGAATCCCGGGTAAGGCCCATGAATGACCAGACATATCACTGATCCTAATTCCAGTTCTGCAACTGAGTTGCCTGTGCACATAGCGGCTGCAGAAAAGATCCTCAGCACCAAGTTGTTTTTAGAAAAGTTTGAATCTCTGTTCAGCCCCATGTTCTGTGTGTTTTGTTGTGGTCACTAGTTGTTGCCATGTAAACTGCACAACCCTGGGTGTGATTGCAGCTTGGCCCTAACCTCTCTGGAATAAGTGCATGTTAGAACATCAATATTGGCTCATTTAAATGATGGCAACATTAAGAGACCAAAACCTCTTGGTTATCTGGGGTCATGTTGTGCTAATTGGATTAGAAGTTTTATTATGTATTAATATGCAAATGCAGTTCCCCCATCTCCCAAAAGGCGATTATACTTTTAATTAAAAAATAAATGCTGGAAATCTGAAATAAAATCCGAACATGCTGGAAACACTCAGTGGGTCAGGCAGCTTCTCTGGAAAGAGAAATGCCTTGGGTTCAGAAATTTTCACCAAGCAAAGTGTCACCTGACAGGCTGAGTGTTTCCAGCATTTTCAGCAATTGACTTTTAATCAATTAAACAGATGACAAAAAAAACTTTCCACAAGGAAACCGTGGAAGGTCTTTTCTCATCACTTGTTTTGGGGAGTGTCAACCATCAGCTCATTTATTGGGTCACCTGCAGACTATAGGAAGCAAGCTGCAAAGTTTCTGCACAAATAAGTAGACAGCTGCTGTCATCCAAGTGAGAATATTGTCAACTCCTGAGAGTTTATTTTCCGTTGGTATGTGTCCATTTTGCCAACTTTTCAATCGGATGTGGCAGCAAGGCTGCGCCAATTAGATGGCCATGAGATGGAGCCAAGAGCACTCGCATCAAGGACAGAGTCACGGTTTAGGAAGTTGTCTTTCCAGTAGACAAAAAACCTCTATCAACCTGCTCAAACTGCACCCCATTGCTGCAACAATAATGCTTCATGGTGAGATCTTGAAAATGTGTCACTTTGGCAAAGGCAGACATGGATGATGAAATTCACCATGGCCACCATATGCACCAACATATCCTTTGATCAACTGAAGAAATGGATTTATGAAGATTCAGACCTAGCAAAATAATTTGTGGTCTCCTGTACACGTCTGAGAGCGGGCTACCCTTAGTGGGTAACTCAAGGCACTGGAAAGGTACCACTGTAAAAATCATCCAGAGGATAAGCTAATAAGATCAGCATCCACTCCAAGGCCAGCACTGACAACAGTGAGTTCTCATTAAACTCATTAAACTCAGTCAGTGACAATCTCGAGGCCGTTATTTGCCTGACACATTGAAATTGATGCTCTATTCCAAGCTTCTTCATAGGAAGGGAATATAAACATAGCACAAAAAGTAAGGAAATTTGTGTTTGGTAGATTATTTCTTTGTTGTAACAATGCTTCTTGGCAATAAATCTTATACCGTTGGAAAGCCTGTTTATTTCCCTTTTAAATGGTGCCACATTTGTAAGGAACATGCATTTGTGGGATGAGCAGCAGAGCTGTGTATATGGGTTGCGCCCATGAAAAATTTGCCAAATCTCTGCCAATGCCAAACAGCTTATTCTGCTGTTGCTATTGACTCTTGTTTTGAGCTTCTGGTACCCCGCAGGTGCTGACAATCAGATGCCTGATTGGCACCTGATTGGCAGCACCTGTGAGCATGGGCCCTGCTACAGTGGTCAGTAGGTGTCTGCTCCAAGAATCGGCATGCCACGTTTGATTGATCTGGATAGGGCCCGTGCGATAGGGCAACTTCAAGCTGTTGTTCCGCAAAACCAAGTTGTGGCATTATTTGGAGTGAGCCCTAGTACCATCTCCAAAGTGAAGGCCAAGTTCCATATAACGGGGGATGTCAGAGACAGGCCGCAAAGTGGGCGTCCCAAGAAGACGACACCCGAAGAAGACCGTTTCCTCACCCTGTCAGCACTTAGGAACCGTAGGCTGTCTTCCACAGATTTGCAGTCAAGGTTTGCAGGACGATATGGCCGACGACTCTCTGCCCAGACAATTCGGAACAGACTGCACGCAGCCGATCTCCGGTCTCATAGGGCTGCCAGGAGGCCTGCCATGACTGCCCTTCACCGTCAGGCCTGTTTGCGCTGGTGTCAGCAACACGTGCACTGGAACCTGAACATGTGGAGGAACGTTATGTTCAGCGATGAGTCCAGATTCTGCCTACGGCAGTTGGATCATAGGGTCAAAGTGTGGAGAAGACGCAGAGGACGCTATGCTGATTGCTGCACCGATAGAGTAACATCTTTTGGTGGAGGCATCCCACAACAGTGTGTGACCAGGCTGGTGACCAGCATGAGGAGGAGGTGCCAGGCTGTTTGTGGCTGTGTATGGTTCTTCCACACGCTACTGAGGCTCCTGTTTATTAAATGAATAAATTGTTAAATTGCCAATATGTCTTGTTTCTTCAGACTTTAATCATCCAATCCACCAAACAACACCGAACAAGAGTCAATGGCAGAATAAGCTGTTTGGCATTGGCAGAGAAGATTTGGCGGATTTTTCATGGGTGCAACCCACATACTCAGCTCTGCTGCTCATCCCACAAATGCATGTTCCTTACAAATGTGGCACCATTTAAAAGGGAAATAAACAAGCTTTCCAACGGTATAAGATTTATTGCCAAGAAGCATTGTTACAACAAAGAAATAATCTACCAAACACAAATTTCCTTACTTTTTGTGCTATGTTTAGATGGTAAGGAAAATGTTCAAAGGTGTACTCGACTTCCTTGAAGAAATGTAACATCTCCAAAGATTGATAGGAATCTCTGGCCCACAGTTGCTTAAAATGGGGAAGGAACGTTCAGCATCAAGAACCTTGTATTCATGCATCAGAACTCTCAGGCCCCACATAAGCAGTGAAGGATCACACTATCTCGCCAATTAACCACCTGCTTGCCACATTGGGCACAAACCTCTCCTGTCCCCATGGAAGAACCAGTAGCTCCCACATTGACCTAATCAGATACCTCAGAACCCACAAAACTGTAGAGGAGGCAAGTCATCCTCAACCTTGAGGATTACCCCAATCCAGGTGAAGGGAACTGTGTGCTGAATCAGAACTAGGATGATCACATTCGGAAAGTGCTTCCGGCAACGACATTTCACAACATTTCACTACCATTGAATGAAACGAGAAGAGAGTCTTTTCCTTCTGTTGTGATTTTTTTGTTGCTTTGGCTAACACACATTTTACAACCAGTGAAGTATGTTTGAGGCATAATCTTTGGTGTAATGTAGGAAATGTTACAGACAATTTGCAGGCAGCAAACATTATAGTAATGACAGATTAATTGATTTTTCTGAAGACATAAGAAACTGTAGATGCAGGAATTTTGTGCAAACAACAAACTGCTTGAGGAACTCTACAGGGTCGTCAGAGAAATGTCTCCACCGAAACTTGGTCTGTCTGTTTCCTTCTACAGATGCTGTCTGACCTGATAGGTTCCTCCAGCAATTTTAGGCACTGTTTAGTGACTTTGACTAAAGGATCTAAGATTTAATTCCACTACTGCTCTTCTAAATAGTTCTTTTTTTAACATCTACCCAAGTGAGCAGTCGTCGTTTCAGTTCAGTCTAGTTTAAAAGTTGGCAACTGCAACAGTATAGCTGTTCCTCAGTTTGATTAGTAACGGTGTCAGGCGTTATGGAGAGAAGGCAGGATAATAGGGTTAAGAGGGGAAGATAGATCAGCCATGATTGAATGGCAGAATGGACTTGATGGACCAAATGGGAAAATTCTGCTCCTATCACTTCTGAAATGTCTGCGCAAGTCTTTAAGCTAAGTTCTCCAGCTGGTGCATGAACAACTTTCTGGCCCAGGTGAGAATGTTGTTGGCTCTGTCAGTACCTACATTCAAGCAGTTTATGTGCATTAATGGCTATTCATTCCACTGAAAAGGCAGCAGCACAGGCAGCTTATGCTGTACAAGAGTTATTCCAGACTCATTCACAACAGCAATTTGCTACTCAGGGTAAAAGGGAAATATTCTTGTAGCACTAAAGGTGTGCAGGTAGCTGGAGGGGAGATCCTGTGAAATCCCACGTCACAGAGTGAGGCTGGCCTGTGAATTGATGATCTGAACATTTTGCTTCTCCCTAATCACCTCTCTTCCTCTGCACACCACTGACCAAGATCCAGAGAAAGATATTTATGTAGTGACTGTTTATTCTTCTGGTATCGATGGAAAATTTCATATTATACCCAAGAAAGAGAAATTAACATGCCTGAAAATAGTAATTTGAAGACACAAGGGGCAGAACATGCTGAAATCTTGAGTAAAGCAAAAAGTGCTTGAGGAACTCGGCAGGTTAGACATCACCTGGAGGGAAATAGGCAACAACGTTTTGGGTCAGGACCCTTCAGTCTGAAGAAGGGTCCCAACCAAATATGTTGTCTGTCCACTTACCTTCACAGAAGTCTGACCCACAGACTTCTTCCAGTAGTTTATTTTTTAACTAATTAATTTATTGGATTTGGGCATTACTAGCTAGGTCAGCTTTTATTGCCCCTCCCTGGTTACTGAGAACTGTTGGGTAAAGATAGTTTTGAATTGTTGGTGTTTCAACAATGTTGGTGAATAGATTGGCAATAAATTTCCCCATAATGTGACCCTTGGAGGGCAGCTTGAAAATGTAGGAGTTCATGTCTATGTACTGCCTTTGCCCTATCAGGTAGGAGAGAATATGGATTTGGGTAGTGTTGTACTTTGCTGCTCTGATTTATTAGGTTACACACGCTTCAGCAACTGTGTTTTAGAAGTTGACAGAATGAGTATTCACAGTAGCAGGAGTTGCCGAAGCACATGTACATTGGTTGGTTCTGGGAAACTGCCCTTGGGGACAAAAATGTCCCGGGCATGAGGTAGACATCCAGTGACCACAAATATCTTCTTGTACGGGGTGCAACACTAACCAGTCGTGTCAGTTGTGGTTACATTTGACTTCAGTATTGGGGCTTCTTACTGCTATACTTGGTCAAAGCAATCACTCTTGACTTGCATCTGCAACTTGGTTGTTTTGTTCCTGTTTGGATCTGCAGTCAGACCCTTGGGCCAGGTGGGCATGCAAGGCAGAAACAACACTGATGAGCAGGATCATGCTGAGTGCTGGTTAACACCGATAATGATGCATTAAAATCTGCACCCGGGTGAACTCATTGGAAGTTCTGAGAATTGGCACATAAATAGCAGGATGATTGAGCTCTAGAAGAACAGTTTGGTGCTAGTGATAGTTTAATAAGTAAAACTGACAAACTAAGCCCTAATCGTGTATTGTCTTTCTGCTGACTGGATAGCACGCAACAAAAGCTTTTCACTGTACCTCGGTACAAGTGACAATAAACTAAACTGCACAGACTGTACATTTGCAATAGTGTTTGATAATTCCTTGGAAAAAAGTGTTCTCAGCATTGTTCCTAAATGTATGATGATTATGTGAAATCATACAGAACAGAAGACACTTAGACCCGCAGTATTCCCACTTACTCCTTTCCGGCACAATGTTTCTCCTCTATATTTATAGATTCGCTTAAAAGCCCCAAATATATGATTTAAACCGTTTCCTCACTTCTCCCACCCCCAGTTTGTTTTTACCGAGGGTGTATCTTTTAATCTCCCTCTTTAAAAATGTCATTCCCGTTTTTTAATATTTCTTTTATGGAAGAAACTACCTTCACAAATGAGTTAATTGTCTGGCTCACCTTGCACAATTGAGTTTCCAAGAGACAGTGTCTGGATTCACTAATTTTGGCATCATATGCTGATAAACTTCTTTCAAAACACTTTCAAGGCTATTTGATTTGAATAACTGCAGTTCCAACGTGAATAATCTCTCACGTTATCTGTACAAATCCCATGGGCTATTTGCCTTTGAATTGAGTAACCTGATTACTCCATTCAAATAAACAGTCCGCCAACCCTGGCAGCATTGTTATTAGGCTTTTGCTAGAACATAAAGCCCACTTATACCCCCTGTGAATTGCTGTGACATTGAAGAAAATTACACTAGGGCTCATTCATAATCAGTCTAAGGCACTTGTGTGAAAGGGAAGATGTAGCAACATGAAACTGTACAAGAGGAAAGTCCTGCAAAAGTGAGAAACATTTTGTGCAGGGTAATCAATGGTTTGGATTTTATTTATTTATTCCTCCTGTACTGTATCCATGCTGCCATTTAACATGTAGGAAGCCACAAATAAGATCAGAAATTCCCATTATTTCTGTTATAACAATCATGACAGACACTGGTTCTCAGTAAAGTGGCCGGTCCTACTCACACAAAGTGAATGAATTGGCAAGTCTAAAACTTTTATGTCCAGATGTGTCTGGTGCCCCATTAATGGGGGAATTATATTTTGCATTAAACGTGGCCTAGCTCCCCATATCAACCAGAATAAAATTGTTCTTGTCATCTATATATCTGCATCAGACTCTCTGACAGATAAGGCATTTGTGCCACAAGTTTGGTCCAACAATGAACCAGAGATCTAGTGATATAAGGCACATCTATAAAGTCAGGAAGCTAATTGTTTTGCAAAGGGCAGTGATGGCTGCCAGTATTCACCTAATGTCCCCTCCACCTCCACATAAAGTGTGCTGATCCGAGAGGTCAATTAACATTTACCTGAATAAGATAGATGATTGTTCAATGATGGTTTGAGGGAAATGGAGTGGAGGTGGGTGCATGATTGAGATTAGACCAGTTCTGATGGGAATGGTTGACCAGGACAAGTGATTGAATGGTCCCTGTACTTTTCTTCCCATTTCTATTGATGTTTGCTGTTTTATTATATTTGAATCTACTCAATACATGGGACATAAACTGATAGTGTTTACAGATGAAAACAGTAGTACTATGTTTATATCTGTAGTGCTGCTGCAAGTAAGAATTTCATTGTTCTGATTCGGGGCATTTGACAATAAAATGCTCTTACCTCGATTGGATTGCCAAACCGCGAGAAGTAGGCAACTTCTGAAAAATGTATATTAAAGCCATAGAATCGTACAGTGCGGAATCCCTTTGGCCCACTGAGTCCATGTTAACTATCAATAACCTATTTACACTAATCCTGTGTTCTCATTTTCTTTAGTTTTCCTACCTTTTCAGCAACTCCTAGGTTCTACCACTCATCTGCAGGCTAAGTTCAATTTACAGCCAATTAACCTTCCAACCCACACATCTTTGGGATATGGGAAGAAACCAGAGCACGCAGGCTATCCAATTGGTAATGGGGAGAATGTGCAGACTCCACATAAACAGCACCCAAAGTCAGCATTGGACCATAGTCTCTGGCTCTGAGAGGTGGTGGCTTCACCAGCTGAACTAATTTGCCATTGATGTTATTTTCTTATTTTCTTTGATCATGACATTGCTATTCGGCCCCTCCAGTCAAAGCTGGCTCAATCCAATCCAATTCCCCCAATCGTTTCCACATCTCATGCCCATCAACATCCCATCCCATTCTGATTCTCGTACTACCCACCTACACTTAGATTAATTGGTTACTGTAAATTACCCCACCAACCAGCCACATCTATTAACCACGAGGCCAAGAATGTTTGAAATGTAGAAAGAAATCAGGGTATTTAGAAGGGAAGATGCTGTGGGAAATTGGTAGTGAATAGTGTAGGCATTCAAGGTGAGCAGGTTGACTGAGAGCAAGGGAAAAATATGAGCAGAAAAGGTGGAGCTGGGCAGAGGTTGCTGCAGACAAAGATAACAAAGAATTGATAGCCAGACGAAGAGGAGCAAAGTGAGGCAAAGAACTAAGGTGTAATATTGTACTGTTGCTGGAGAAATTCTCACCATCTTCAAAAATACCATACAATCCTGTGTCCAGTCATTTGTCTTAGCTAGGATCTGTGTATTGTTATCTATCCAAAATACAGTTATCCTGCAGTTCTCATTAAGTTAAAGGAACCACTTATAATGGTAAAACAGGATGTTTATAGATTACATTGGGAAGAGCAAGCTCGGTGTTTCCTGTATCTGTGTCATTAGACGTTTAGATCTAAAGGTGTGGCTCCAAATTTTGGCTGTTTTTTATACCTAGTCATTTAGGTTCCACTAGTTATATTTAGGTGGCATGTGATGAACCCGAG
Source organism: Rhinoraja longicauda (assembly GCF_053455715.1). Taxonomy (NCBI): domain Eukaryota; kingdom Metazoa; phylum Chordata; class Chondrichthyes; order Rajiformes; family Arhynchobatidae; genus Rhinoraja; species Rhinoraja longicauda. The sequence continues at coordinate 18,359,352 of NC_135980.1, read as the reverse complement.
AGAAGACTGGGAAACTGAAATTGCCTCGCTAAACCACTTTGTTTCACTTTGTGGCTCTACGTCAAATTCTGTTTCATAATGTTCTTATGCTGGAATTTTTTTTTGCCACAAATTTGTTGTAGTGCAGTAATCATTTGTTTTAACGAACCCCTTTATAGCAGATTTTGGTTATAGCGGACGGACCTGCCGAAACCAGCCGAACTCGCATGGACAGCTTCTAATGACACCCCTGACTCCCAAGGTGCACCAGTGAGCCCTCTTCACCCACCCCCCTGTTCCAGTTCACGCGGTTGTTGTTGTGCCTCACATTGGAGCCCTTGGGGAAAGCTCTTTCTTCAGGACGCTCACCGGCTGCTGCTTCTTCCTGTTGGCTAGTCGCTTTGTCTGCTCCCGTTCGACCTCCTGCTACTGTCTGCCTATCACTTTGTCCGCTCCACTGCTGCATCCTCCTACTTCTTCCTCCATCACTTTGTCCACTTAGCCTCTCCTTTCCCCCTCCACCACTGCCACCTCCTTCTCCGGAGTCGCTGACATACTTTGCCTTGGAGGGTGTCAGCAACTGCGAGAAAGATGGAGGGGTTGGGGCGGCGGCAGTTGGTGGGAGGGGCGAGGGCCCCGTAGTGGCTGGATGCATCTTGTGGTTGGTAGCGGACTGAGAGGGGGAGGGGAGGAGAGGAAGTAGGCGTCTAAGTAACAGAAATTCACTTTTTGGCAATTCACAAATTGCGACTATCCAGACGTTTAAGAAACAGACAGGAACATGGATAGGACAGGTTTGGAGGATATGGGCCAAGTGCAGGCAGGTGGGACTAGTGTAGCTGGGGCATGTTGGCCAGTGTGGGCAATTTGGGCCGAAGGGCCTGTATCCACACTATCACTCTACGACTCTATGACTCTAGAAGATTGACAGATTCTTGATTTGTAAGGGTGTCAGGGGTTCTGGGGAGAAAGCCTGAGAATGGGGTTGAGAGGGAAAGATAGATCAGTCATAATTGAATAGCGGGTGGACTTGATGGGCCGAATAGCCTAATTCTGCTCCTAGAACATGAACTTTTGAATAAAGACCAAATAACATTTGTTTTCCTCGTGGCTTGTTGTAACTACATGTTCACTTGTGAATGAGCACTTCAAGATTGCTGTGAACATCATTTGTAAAAAACACTTTTTTTTTCTGAGTAGATTTTCCAGGGTCAAAGTTAAATGCTCATCCAGTTTTCCCTTGTGAGAGTGGTGGGTGTCATAAAGCTGTCAACTTTATCCCTTTTCGAACTTTCCTTCCCACACTGATTCTGCTAGATATTGGTGTGCTTCCAGGGGAAGCTTTGATGACTCAGGTGCATCCTTCAGTACAGCTTGGATGTGCTGCTGGATGATGTGCTGAACAAGCTATGTATCAGTCTAGCAGACAACTAAACCACAGTAAACTACTTGAACTCAACGGCTGTCTCCATCCAAGCAGATGGACAATATTCCATCAATTGTGCCGTGTTGGTATTTGTCTTTGGGCCACTTTATCAGAATGTGATCAGTTATAATCGCATACATTCATTTATAAGGTGAATTCCCAATCTACCTCATTGCAGCCCTTGAATTTTTTTACCTGCACTTTCCCTGCAACAGTGACACTATATTCCACACTCGAAGGTAGACACAAAATGCTGGAGTAACTCAGCAGGTCAGGCAGCATCTCGGGAGAGAAGGAATGGGTGACGTTTCGGGTCGAGAACCTTCTTCATACTGATGACAGGGGAGGGGGCGGGACAAAGATAGGATGTAGTAGGAGACAGACTAGTGGGAGAACCGGGAAGGGGGAGGGAAAGAGAGGGACAGAGGAACTATCTGGTTAGAGAAGTCAATGTTCATACCGCTGGGGTGTAAACTGCCCAAGCAAAATATGAGATGCTGTTCCTCCAATTTGTGCTGGGCCTCAATATGACAATGGAGGAGGCCCATGACAGAAAAGTCAGACTGGGAATGGTAGGGGGAATTGAAGTGCTGAGCCACCGGGAGATCAGGTTAATTAAGGCAGATTGAGCGAAGGTGTTGAGCGAAACGATTGCCAAGTCTGCATTTGGTCTCGCCGATGTAGAGAAGTTGACATCTGGAACTGCGGATACAATGGATGAGGTTGGAGGAGGTGCAGATGAACCTCTGCCTCACCTGGAAAGACTGTTTGGGTCCATGGATGGGGTCGAGGGGGAAGGTAAAGGGATAGGTGTTGCATCTCCTGCGGTTGCATGGGAAAGTACCTGGGGAGAGGGGGTGGTTTGGATGGAAAGAGACGAGTGGACCAGGGAGTTATGGAGGGAGCGGTCTCTGCGGAAAGCAGAAAGAGATAGAGATGGGAAGATGTGGCCAGCAGTGGGATCCCGTTGGAGGTGGCGGAAATGGTGGGGGATAATTTGTTGTATTCGACGGCTGATCGGGTGGAAGGTGAGGACAAGGGGGATCCTTGTTACGAATGGGGAGAGGAGGAGCAAGAGTGGAGCTGCGGGATATAGAGGAGACTCTTGTGAGAGCCTCATCTATAATAGAAGAGGGGAACCCCCGTTTCCTAAAGAATGAAAACATCTCTGATGCTCTAGTTTGAAACACCTCATCCTGGGCGCAGGTGCGGCGTAAACGGAGGAATTGGGAGTAAGGGATAGAGCTTTTACAGGAAACAGGGTTGGAAGAAGTGTAGTCAAGATAGCTATGTTTCCTGTTTAGATCATCTTAAAGGATTTTAATTTAGATACTGGTTCTCAAATGATGTTTTGTGTGGACACATCACGATGCAGTCTTGAAGTTACATTGACCTTCACTGATCTAAAGCCAGCAAGGGAGTGACAGCTGGGCTGGCACGAGGCTGTGTGCCCAACCAGACTTTTACTGTTTGTTCGATGGGCTCCATTTTGTTTCAGTACCTGAGCCCTACCTCCCTTCACAAAATGAAGGCAATGTGTCTCAAACCAGTTTCAGCCGGCTGTTGCCATGGGTTCCACTGGGGCAATCAGGTGACACGGAAGGGAAATGCCTAAGTCACATGACAATCTTATACTCTCTCTTTCTCTCTCTGCCAATTAACATACAGGAAGCTTGTTCCCAGTTACTTAAATGCATGGATGCTGCCTGCTAGTTGATGGGTGGTGACAGCGCTGCCTTATTGATCGTCTTAAGCAGGATCTATAGGAGTGCAGAGGGAGCATCAGAGAGATGCCACAATATTCACCGGTTCTGTGAACACACTCAGCTGCAGATTTATGACTATGATGATTGATGATATGACTTTTGGAAACGTGCCTGGCCCAGTTTAACCCAACTCAAGTAATTTCTTCTTTTGAAGAAATGAATAAAAGCTCCCCAGTTTGCAGAATGTCAAGTACGTGGTTTGCAATGAAGAGTAATGAGAAAGACGAAATGTGTAGGAAGGAACTGCAGATGCTGATTTAAACCAAAGATAGACACGGTCTGAAGAAGGGTCTCGACCCAAAACGTTACCCATTCCTTCTTTCCAGAGATGCTGCCTGTCCCGCTGAGTTACTCCAGCTTTTGGGTCTCTCAATGAGAAAGACGAGGTGGCAGGCAGTCAGTTCTCTGTTCCCCATGTCCTTTCCCAGTGATCTCAGACTGGGTTGCTGCTGCCTCTCTGAGTAAGGAGAAAATTGCACAGTTCTCAAACTGTATATTCAACTGGAAGTGAAACGAAGCAAGAACAAAAATGATCTGATTTGGTATCCCCAAACTGCTCACCGCCTCCTCTCTCAGCCCCGTCTTCCATATCCTCATTCCAACTCAATAAACTTGGCTGCACATTCCTTCTCTGGCCCCTTGCCCCACATCCCTCCACTCCAGCCCCTCGCCCTCAGCACCAATCCTCCTACTCCCTCTGGCCCTCACAACCCTCCTCCCAGTCTCAAACACCCCTACTCCACCCCCTCTATAACCGCCTGGACCTCACCCACCCTCCCTATTCCCCTCTACCCTTCCCCATCAACTCCTGATACCCTCTGTGCACACCCCCCCCAACAGCCCACCGCCCTTACCCCCTGCTGCCCTCGTCTACACCCACCCACCCCTCCCTCTCGGCCCCGTCCCCCTACCCTCACAATACTCAGCCTTGTGCCTCCATTATCCCTCTGGATTTTGCCACTGCCCAACCCCTCTGGGATCACCTGAGGTGCTGTATTATATTTGAGAGATGGGTAAAATGGAGATGTAGGTAAAATGGAGAAATCATTGGATTGTCCAAGGATGGGTTAAGAGGTCACACTCTAGATGGTTAAAATTTGTAAACATTACCCGGCCTTACCCAAAGGCCTGTGTGCCCTGTTCAACCTGTGGTCCCCTCTCTTTCAGTGAAATGAAGAAGGGAAAGCGGCCCCTATCTCCGGACATCATTGTCCTCTCCGACAACGAACCCTCAAGTCCCAGGCTGAACGGGCTCTCGAAGGAACTAAGAAGAAGTGCAAACACGGATGATATTATGGTGAGGCAGTGCGTCACTTGTCAGACCAGCAGCTTCAGAATATTTTTTTTTTTATGCAAGTCCATGATTAAGTGTAACATTTACCTTTAAAGTACTGATTGCATGCTGGGGAAATGAGATTGCGTTTTCAAAGGGCAGACACAAATGATACCCTTCATCTGTTGGTCCATTTCAAAAGAGTAGCTAGATTATGAAACTAAGTATATTTCTCCTGTGTCGGAAGGAAGGAACTGCAGATGCTGGTTTCAATCGAAGATAGACATAATTTTTCTCCTTCCTGCTTCTCATTTGGGATTATATGTAATCTCACTGCCCACTCCTGAATTCTGATTTTGGGAATTCTGGACAATTTTCCTTTGGCACCTATTGGGTTTTGTAGTAAATCTCAACTCAGTGTTTAAGTTGATGGACCATTCATTCGCTGATCTGATCTAAATCAAGTTGCTGTTATTTGTAGCTTCCTTCGTTCGAGACATTGTGAAAACTGTTTCTCCCCTGCCTTTGCTGACTGGGCATAGAGAGCAGGTACCTGTGTACCCTAATAGCCTGGAAGGTAGTGGATTTTTCCTCTTGGAAATGTCGTAATGGGGTCTGACACCTGTAAAGCTGAACCTCCCTTTGCACCCCCTTCCCCCTCCTGCAAGGTAAGAATAGGACTAAAAATGTCTGTAAGGAGTTCGTACGTTCTCCCTAAGACTGCGTGGGTTTTCTCCGGGTGCTCCTGTTCCCTCCCACACTCCAAAGATGGACAGATTTGTTGGTTAATTGGCTTCTATAAGATGTAAATTGTCCCTAGTGTGTAGGATAATGCTAGTGCACGGGATGATCGCCGGTCAAAGTGAACTCTGGCCGAAGGGCCTGTTTCCACGCTGTAAATCTCGAATAAGGATGACGTCCTGTCTCTGATGGTAGCTGAAAGGAACTTTTGATCAGATGCCAGATACAGGTGGAGTCTGAAGAGAGAGAGAGAGAGAGAGAGAGTGGTGCAGTGTTGGGCACACAATTCAATATCCCACATTGTTAATCTTGAGTTAAGAGTTCCAATCTCAACACATTTAATTTAAATTATATAAATTAAATATATCTGACATTGTACAAAGTATGATGTCCATGAGTCTGAAGAAGGCTCCCAACCTGAATTGTCACCTATCCGTGTTCTCCAGAGATGCTGCCTGACACGCTGAGTTACTACAGCACCTTGGGTCCTCTTTTTATGATGTCCGTGAGGGTGAGCATAAAACTCTGCTGATTCCAGATCCCCAAACAATGTCGTTATTGATGAACTATCCCCTGAAATGGCCCTTAAACGGCACTAAATGCTGATCAACCCCAACAACTCCCAAACAAGGCTTTGGATTTTATTCCAGATCTCTGTTAAATACATTGTATTCCACAAGATGGGTTTAAGAGATGTAACAGTTCTTGCTAGAGTTTCTAACCTGTATGAAAAATTATTCAAGATTTCTGCTTCCTGTTATTTACTGGTGCTCTGTAAAGCTCAATCTCATTGTGGAGTGGAAAATGATGTTGAATGTTTTGGCTTGCATTGACGAATAGGGTTTTCAGCAGACTGACTAGTGCCTGTGAAACCTTCAGATAAGCAGGGTATTGGAAAATTTGCACTGATGTATTTCAGTAATATTGGTTCTTTCCTTTTAGAAGAGCACCCCAGAGGAGCGAGAAAGAATGATCAAGCAATTAAAGGAAGAGCTGCGGTTGGAGGAGGCCAAACTTGTCCTGCTCAAGAAACTCCGCCAGAGTCAGATCCAGAAGGAGGCCACTATTCCAAAGGTATCGTGTTGGTTTTGTGTGTTTCACCATCACAATCTGGCCAAATTTAATATTTCTCTCAAAGTGCATTATGTTGAGTCAAACCATAACAAAACACAAGCACCTAAAAAGACATAAATGCTGAGAGGTGCAGTTCCTCAGTCAAGATGAACACAGCATTCAGGAAAATAGAACGCTGCTCAGGCAAGTTGTCCAGGTGCTTTAAAAGGAAATGAGGTAAGTATATGACAGAAAAGACAGTAGAAAGCTGGTGAAAATCCATCCATGACAGATGGATTGGGAGGAAATTCATGGCCTGCAACATCAACTCAGGCTGATGAGTCTTAAGGGTCTCCTGTACAGAATTCATGTCGCTGGAACGGATCACGGTGAGACCACCCCCTTCCCCTGTATTTAAGCAGTGGTATTGTCCCTCCATTTTGCATCGTTACTGACATTTGATTTCGAAATTATTTTCTGGAATCTAAAATAAGTCTATTGTTTGATTCTGATCTGTAATGCCAGCCCTCTTGTTAATAAGCAAGTTTTCCAACTTTCTCAAAAAAATTGTGGGTTGTTTGCACATACCTTTAAAGTGATTTCAGACACATTTCTGTGATGCTTACTACCAGTAAAACCTCTGCTGGATCAAATTTTAGAATTGACTTGCACATAAGGATGAGGTCAGATCTGTGAACCTTTTATTTTGAAGTGAATAACTGCCCTCTGGCGGCACAGTTTAGTAGCACAGCCATTTTGTACCAATCAGCTCAGCACACTATCATTGTGCTGTGGATTATGGTCATGTTGGCCTGCTGTTCAATTCGCACCTGACCCTCAACTGTATTTGCCTGCCTTGATTCTGTAATCTTTGCTTAAATAAAATTAAACCAATCAAAAAATATATATTTTTGAAAACATAGAAGGCCTCATTCATAGCAAAATGTGGCCATCCACACAGATAACATAACAAAACTTTATTGTCACTCGGCACAACACCGAACGAAATTTCAGCAGTCACAGCAAAAAAAGAAAAGAACACAGGACACACGACCCCAACACAAACATCCATCACAGTGACTCCAAACACCCCCTCACTGTGATGGAGGCAACAAAACTTCCCCTCTCCTCCCCCCGCACCCACGGACAGACAGCTCGACCCCTACCGAGGCAACCGACACGCACAGCCCCCGCAAGGGGATGGAAGGCCCCCCGGCCGAGCCACCCCGGGCACCGAAACGTCCCGCGGCCGCACCGGGCGATGTTAAGTCCAGCGGCCGAGCCGCACCGGGCACCGAAACGTCCCGCGGCCGAGCCGCACTGGGCACTGAAACGTCCCACAGCCGAGCCGCGCCGGCGATGTTAAGTCCCGCGGCCGAGCCGCACCGGGCACTGAAACGTGCCGCGGCCGAGCCGCACCGGGCACTGAAACGTCCCGCAGCCGAGCCGCGCCGGCGATGTTAAGTCCCGCAGCCGAGCCACGCCGGCGATGTTAAGTCCCGCAGCCGAGCAGCACCGGGCACTGAAACGTCCCGCGGCCGTGCCGCACCGGGCACTGAAACGTCCCACGGCCGAGCCGCGCCGGCAATGTTAAGTCCAGCTGCCGAGCCGCGCCAGGCGATGGAAGGCCCCGCGGGCGAGCTGCGCCCCGGGGAAGAGACCTAATAAAAGAAAGGTTTCCCCCGCGCCCCCCCCAACACACTCACCCCCCCCCCCCCCCCCCACACATACACAGCCAAAAACAGAAACAAAAACCATCCCAACACCGACAAAAAAAAAGACAAAAAAAAAAGACAAACAGACTGCCAGAGAGCCGCAGCCGTTAGGCGCAGCCAACTCCTCCTCAGATGTGAATGTTAGTTGTTTTTATCTGGGATGATGTTGGAATGGTGGAATATTGCAGTTGGCCTTGGTAATCATAGACTTGGGGAAGAGGAAACTCTTCCCAAGTTGCCAGCATTGTGCTCCCTTCAATGCAACATACTTCTAAAAACTCGGAAATGTTGCGAAGATTGGAGGGCAGCAGTGGGCTTGATTGTAACATTGCACAGCATGGCAATACTTGTGTCACAAAGAATGGCTGTTGCATATGGAGTCCTCTATTCTTGATCCCCCAGCAGGAGATATGCAGTGGAGGGCGAACATAATGAGGGGAATCAGGAGGGAATTTCAACCCCCTGAAATCTTAGCAGAAGCTTGAATTTTGTCAATTTTATGATGGAATGCTTGTTGTAAAAGCCCAGAGGTTGGCTGCCTATTTAAATAGTTTTAAGTTGTCCATTTGTTTACTTGCACTGCTGGCTACTGCCTTATGAACCTTCCCCAGATTTGCTCAAGCTCCATATGAAACGTTTGAAGAGGTATCTGGTTCTAAACACCAGCCTTTTAAATCAATTTAATGACCTTGTTAATGTGAAAGATGCTTGGCATAAATTATGCAAACAGTACAAAAATTCTAACTTTTTAGCTAGTTTTTCCTTGAATACTGCTTCCCTCTGTAATCTTAAGGCAGACTGATCCTCTGTCATCTAAATGTCTAATGTGGAATGAATTCTGCAAGCAATTCTTCAAAATGGTTCTCTGTTCAGCTCCAAGGTGAGGAGAATTGCAACATATTGGTGGAGGTGATCAAGTAGAAGGAGGAACAATAAGTTACTTGGTTCATTATTATTTTCTCGGGAACCTTGTGGATTGAGAAATTCACCACTCCGTCCTGATTTTGCCCATAGCTTTTTTTTGTCAAATGAATGTAGGATGTAGCATTTGTAAGTGGCATGACCTTTGAAGTATTTTGTGCTCACCTATACCGTGTATGAAGGTGGTGTGGGGGCTTGATGGAAGAATTGTAAATCAGTTCAGAGTTTTGGCGATATGGTCACAAGTTTCTCTTTTTTTCAAAATAAAAGAAAATGATCAAGAGTAAAAATTCTTGAAGAAAGGAAAGCACAAAGATGATTTAATGGCGAGGAATTTGTTCTTAGAGAAAGATCTCAGATTCGGAAAGTAAGTGAATTACCAACTAAGTGGCAAAGCAGATGTTTCTTCTCTATTTTGAGTCCTGGTTGAGGTGCTGCTTCGTGGCAGATCTCTTGTAGATGTTTGCACAGCCTTGTATCTTTCCCACCTTCCTCTGGTTAGCTATATGGTGGCTGAAAGGAAAATGGGTGAGCAAGTGTGACTCCACGATTAAAATCTGTAGATTGTGTGTGGGACAGTGAGCAGAACTCCTGTCCTTGGTGCCTGCGTTTGAATCAGGTCTCTGCATGAAGAAACTCTCAACAGTTCTCAGATATGGTTCAGACTTGAGATTGTTGGAGGTGTCAGTGCAAGGAACCATAAAGATGGTATGACATGACAAAGATCCAGGTAGACAGGAATAAAGGTTGCTGTGATTAGAAGATGGATGTGTTGCCTTTTCACAGCTAGCCTGTCCTAATTGGCAGTCTTATTGGCTTGTGTGGTTTCAACAGAATATCTCTTCAAATGGGCAGTATTTTGCATTTCTTGTGTTCCTCGGCTTTCTCATGTGTGTTTGTGCTTTCTAATATTCTCTTCCCAGCCTGCTGTCTCGACAGGCACTGCCATGGCCACCCCACCCCCGCTGGTACGGGGAACGCTGCATGTTCCCACTGGCAAACCCAACTTCCAGGTCAGTGTAGAACTCGGGCCTTGCCAGGTTTTGGGTTGAACATTGAAGGTGGAGGTTGGGTGGGGACGTGCTGTGAGAATACTGGAATCAAGGTAAACCCGGCTGGCTGAAGGAGGTCAATGAGATAGCTGGGAGACAGGTTCATTGACAGGACTTGGATTACAGGACCAAGCTCACGATGGTCTGAGATCAGACACTGGCATTGCCACAAAACCCCACTGCTGCTAGAGAAATCATGGAGACATTGCAAGGCTGTAATTCCTTGCTGGAACAATAAAGTGGAAAGATGCTTAATCATCAAAATCTGAAAACACAAGGGCAGCAATCATTAACCTTTCCTCTGTGTGTATTGTAACCCATGGGCACAATGTTATCGGAATTTCATGTAATTCCAGTAAATTTTAGCAGTTTCCTCACTGTATCGTGCAGAAGTATGCTGCACTTTTCTAATCTTGCATTGTGCATTGAGAGTTAATTTAGCAATATCGTGGTGAGTGCAGGTGGTAATCTGAAGTAATGAATGCAGACCGTGGTACTGAATGCAGACTAACCAGAGAGGATTATTTCAGGGGTGATATGGAAATTAGATTTAGTGGCAACCCTGGATGTAATTTCTAACTAATGTTTAGAATTGAAGTGACTTTCCTCTCGGGTTGATCAGAGAATATTATGACTCTCTTCGGCTCTGGAAAATGGGGAAATGGAATTCATCATGCGAATAAGTGCAATGGTGGAAAAATGGTAGAAATTACATCTAGGGCTGCCACCAAAGCTAATTTCCATATTACCCCCGGACGAATCCTCTGATTTTGTGTTCTAGTTTCTGCAATTATGCATCACTAATCTAACTTCTGCAGGAGAAAACAGATTGAAGTGGTGAAAATTATCACTTGCGGATATTTCCTAACCATCGCACCTGTTTGATCTCGCTTTTTAACCTATGTCATGTGTTACTGAACATGGTTTGTCAAGGTAAACAATACTGTGATAGGCAAGGCTAGGATATTCTTTTGGCCTAAAATTATTCTACAGGTGTTCAAAGGCTTCATTTTCACTTTTAACTCAGTTTTCCCTCAGTTTTAATGTCAAATATTTTGCAACAGCGCCTTTTATACTTTCACCAAAACAATGATTTGTTTTCATTTTTAGTTTCAGGCTGACTATTTTTTCTTGCATTCCCTACATTTTATCTGGTATTGGTGGCAAGTCATGCTTGTGTCCATTGGTGTGCATCAGTTCATACACCAGCCCATCATTGTACCAGTACCCTGCTAGACACCCATGGTTGTGGGCGAAACGCTGTCCCTGGAATGTAAAGCTCTTTATCAGTTGTAAGGGTTCAAGTAATCGGATTGTACAAATCTCCAAGGTAAGTGCATAAGATGAAAAAACAAATGCTTGAAGTGTTCATCTTGTAAAGTGGTACTTAAAGAGAGAAAAACAGACTACTTCATGGCTCAATGATTCTTCTATAGGACGAAATTCAAAGGAAGCTTGTACGATGCAAAAATAGCACCACTATGTGCAGGTGTAGCAAATAAATACTAATAAAAATGAACTGAGATGCGGTTTATACCAAAGATAGAAACAAAATGCTGGAGTAACTCAGGGGGTCAGATGGCATCTCTGGAGAAAATGGATAGGGGACATTTCGGGTTGGGACCCTTCTTCAGACTGATTGCAGGCGGAGGAACTGGAAGCAAGAAAAGACCAGGACAAATCAGGGCTGGAAACATGACATCAGGCAGGATGGTTTCGATAGGCCGATTGTTGGCTAGGGATGGAATGATCCCAAGAGGGATATATCGTTGCAAACTGTGGAACTGGTTAACCAACTTTTAATGGACAAAGGGGGGAGGGGAGTGTTTATTTCAGTTACCTAAAATTAGAGAATTCAATGTGTATGAAGGAACTGCAGATGCTGGTTTAAACTGAAGATAGACACAAAATGCTGGTGCAACTCAGCGGGATAGGTAACATCTCTGGAGAGAAGGCCTGGGTGACGTTTCGAGTCGAGACTCTTCTTGAGAATTCAATGTACATACCAGAGAATACCGTATGTTCATAGGGTTGTAAGCTAGCCAAGTAAAATATGAGGAGCAGTTCCTCCAATTTGCATGTGGCCTCACTCTGGCAATTGAGAAGGCCCAATACAGAAAGGTCAGTATGGAAATGGGATAGAGAGTTAAAATGGTTAGCAATCGGGGGATCCAATAGACCTCGGCGGACCCAGCGTAAGTGATCAACGAAACGGTCGCCAAGTCTATGCTTTATCTCACTGATGTACAGGAGTCAAAATCGTGAACACTGGATGGCTGGCCCTGATTGGTCCTGGCCTTTTCTGGTCTCTAGCTCTTCACCCACCCCCACCACCTACTTTCAGCCTGAAGAAGGGCTGGGACCTGAAACATCACCCATCCTTTTTCATCAGATATTGTGGCTGACCCACTGAGTTTGCTTTGTGTCTTTGTGTCTATCTCATGCAGGAGAGGATGTCAGAGGAGGTGCATGTGAATCTTGCCTCACCTGGAAGAACTGTCAGGGTCCCTGGATGGAGTTAAGAGAGGAGGTATAAGGGCAGGTTTTGCATCTCCTGCAGTTGCTGGGGAACGTACCTGGGGTGGGGGTAGTTTGGATGGGCTGAATGAACCAAGGAGTTGTGGAGTAGTCTTGATGGTGGAAAGAAATGGAGATGGGAAGATGTGATTAGTGGTAGGATCACATAGAAAATAGGTGCAGGAGTAGGCCATTCTGCCCTTCGAGCCTGCACCGCCATTCAATATGATCATGGCTGATCATCCAGCTCAGTAACCTGTACCTGCCTTCTCTCCATACCCCCTGATCCCTTTAGCCACAAGGGCCACATCTAACTCCCTCTTAAATATAGCCAATAAACTGGCCTCAACTACCTTCTGTGGCAGAGAATTCCACAGACTCACCACTCTCTGTGTGAAGAAATGTTTTCTCATCTCGGTCCTAAAAGACTTCCCCCTTATCCTTAAGCTGTGACCCCTGGTTCTGGACTTCCCCAACATCGGGAACAATCTTCCCGCATCTAGCCACTCCAACCCCTTAAGAATTTTATATATTTCTATAAGGTCCCCCCTCAGTCTTCTAAATTCCAGCAAGTATAAGCCTAGTCTATCCAGTCTTTCTTCATATGAAAGTCCTGCCATTCCAGGGATCAATCTGGTGAACCTTCTCTGTACACCCTCTAAGGCTAGAATGTCTTTCCTCAGATTAGGAGACCAAAACTGTACACAATACTCCAGGTGCGGTCTCACCAAGGCCCTGTACAACTGCAGCAGAACCTCCCTGCTCCTATACTCAAATCCTCTTGCTATGAATGCCAACATACCATTCGCTTTCTTCACTGCCTGCTGCACCTGCACGCTTGCTTTCAATGACTGGTGCACCATGACACCCAGGTCACGTTGCATCTCCCCTTTTCCTAATTGGCCACCATTCAGGTAATACTCTGCTTTCCTGTTCTTGCCGCCAAAGTGGAGGTGATGGAAATGTCAGTGGATGATGTGTTGGATGCGGATGCTGGTGGGTGAAAGGTGAGAACCAAGGAAACTGTCCTTGTGTCTGGGGGGAGGGGGAGCGAGAGCAGAACTATGGGACACAGAGGAGACACGTGTCAGGTTCCCATCTATGACAGAAAGGGGGAAATAAATAGGCTGGTGATGGTTCTTTGATTGTTAAATCTGACAAATAGTGAAAGTATAAACGCTAAGGGCAACATCCTAGCAATGATTTGATAGTAATTGAGTGGCAGAGATGCAAAATAATGGTGATAAAGGTAGAAAGTAACCGATGTTAAAGTGTAAAGATCCACCACTGTCGAAGCATTTTGGAAACGAGTGGATGAATGAAGGGATGTCACAACGTGGCTGGAAGGGAGTGGATCATTTACTGGGGTTCGTCAATCTGAGCTAAGGAACCGAGACAATCTCAGTCTGATCTCTGCTGAGCTCCTAATCTCAGTTCCACTGCTGTAACTGATCTGTGTCAGCAGATATGAGACAAGAAAGGATTGTTTCTATTTTAAATTGCTGTCAGGACTTTCCTGAATGAGTGAGGGTTTAGTGGGGCTGCTTGTGTCTGCCTTTACATTATGGGATCAGAAATAGGTCATGGCCATGGCAGTGCTTGAGAGTCCTGAAATGCCTGGCCATAACAGTGTCTGTTTAGGCATGATGCACCAAAAGTTGTTGAATTATAACTTAATGAAATCAACATTCATCCCTCTCAGCTAAGCTGGAAATTGGGGCAAGTGTTTTGCACAGAGAGTGGTGGTTGCCTGGAACATGCTGCTAGGTGGTGGGGGAGTGAAGATAGTGGAGGTAGACACAATAGTGGCATGGAAAATGCTTTTAGATAGGTACATTGGTATGTAAGAAATGGAGGGATATGGTTCACGTGCAGGTAAAATAGTTTAATCTGTAAAGTGGATGATTCACATCTCGACCTCGAGAGTTAGCACATAATATAATGTTCATTCTAACGTAATACTGTGCTGTCTGTGGTAAAGTTAAACAGAGGCTGCGTCACCCTCTCATGTGGATAACAGTGATCCCAAGCTACTGTTGAAAGAAGAGCGATTCCCTGACCTTCTCAATCATTATTCCCTGACAAAAATCAAGGAATTAGAATAAAGATCAACCTGGAAAGGTTAGCCTTTCCTTGTAACTTTTGGGATCTTGCTGACCATAATGCCCATGGGTAATAAAGTATGGCATTGCCTGTAAAAACTTGGGGACATGCAGGGATGTGTAAACTATGAATAGATATCTTCCTTTAGCATTTTCCCTAGGGAGATACAATGAGCAATACTGCAACTCCCAAACTACAACTGCAATTTCAAGTATCTTTAATTAGTGTTCTATTCCTCTCCACATGAACTCCATTAGATAAATATTGACAGATTTTTGCGAGACAGTAGGACGAACGATTCAAAGGTAAGTTTTAAGAAGCATCTTAGAGGACGGGCAGGGTCAGTGAAGGTGAAGGAGGTAATGCTGGAACTTCAGGCCAGCTAAAGACGGATCCATTAGAGGTGGATGGTGGGATAGTTGGGGGCACAGGTTGCAGCTGGAGTTCCCAAAGAACTGGAGATGTGCAGCATTCGGAGAAACGGAGGGATTTGAGCGTTGCTGGACTGGAAACTGAAGTGAGATTGGAAGCAAGAGGTGATGTGTGATTTAGAATATTAGTTGAATACAAGATTACAGAGAGTGAAGACAGTGACATGGGCCTTATGGACCCATCACAATGCTGTACGCTTCCATGAATTCTCCAAACTTTTCTGCAAGTCTGTATCTGCAACATCCATATCCACTATCATACTGACTGCTTGCAAAAGGTTCAGCTAGCTTAATTAAGTTGCATTCATGGTTTGTACTGATCCTTTAGTGTTTCTGATTTTAATATATTCCCTCAAACTGAAGATGTAAGAAAGCCTGTAGTTCCTGGTTTCTGTCTCCCTCCTTTCATTAATAATCGAGTCGTATTGTTTGCCATTTTACAGTTCAAGGGCTCAACTCCTTGTAAGGGCTTTGGAAAATCCTGACTTAACTTGTTTCCTTATTCCTTCCTTTTCATGCTCTGCAGTAGCAACTGGCAGTGTAAGAAAATAACTGCAGATGCCGGTACAAATCGAAGGTATTTATTCACAAAATGCTGGAGTAACTCAGCAGGTCAGGCAGCATCTCTGGAGAGAAGGAATGGGTGACGTTTCGGGTCGAGACCCTTCTTCAGACTGAAGAAGGATCTTGACCTGAAACGTCACCCATTCCTTCTCTCCAGAGATGCTGCCTGACCTGCTGAGTTCCTCCAGCATTTTGTGAATAAATACCTGCAGTAGCAACTAGTAATTATCAGAAGTTTGTCTGTCTTAAGTTACATTGTTTACCATGCTGTAGTATTTGTTCCTCCTACACTTTGAAAACCACTTTGAAAACTGTTCATCTATCAGTCAATGATTCAGTCATTGTTGAATAGCTGTTTTCACCTTACTAAAGCAGCATGAACCAGAGGCATACACTCAGATGAAAGTGAAAGAGATGCCAAATGTCTTCACTTATTCTGTCGGCTGTAATGCTGAATTATTGTGTGTATTTAGGACAGAAGTAGATTCTTGTGTACAAAAAACATCAAGATATAATGAACAATGGGGAGAAAAACACAGTTGGGATGGAAGACCCAATGAAAGTCCCAATATCTTAATGGTAGAGTTATCTGGTGGGGCATTGTGGCTGTGTCCTGGTATTCCTTGTGTGTAGGTCTTTAGACTGGTGCATGAATGAACTTGAATGTGAGAAAGGTGCAGTAGCAGCTTGGTGGCATTCAATGCCGAGCCTGTCGCCCAGTAATGACTCCTTGAGGGAAAGGTGTAGAGATTGAAAGGGATCCATAAAAGTTAAATCCTGGTCAACGTCGGCATTTAGAAGAATGAGGGGGGATCTTATTGAAACATATAAGATAATTAGGGGATTGGACACATTAGAGGCAGGAAACATGTTTCCAATGTTGGGGGAGTCCAGAACAAGGGGCCACAGTTTAAGAATAAGGGGTAAGCCATTTAGAACGGAGATGAAGAACTTTTTCAGTCAGAGAGTGGTGAAGGTGTGGAATTCTCTGCCTCAGAAGGCAGTGGAGGCCAGTTCGTTGGATGCTTTCAAGAGAGAGCTGGATAGAGCTCTTAAGGATAGCGGAGTGAGGGGGTATGGGGAGAAGGCAGGAACGGGGTACTGATTGAGAGTGATCAGCCATGATCGCATTGAATGGCGGTGCTGGCTCGAAGGGCTGAATGGCCTACTCCTGCACCTATTGTCTATTGGCATGGTGGAATATATTGGCAGTAATATTGTGGGGACAGGCAGCATAATCATATGGTTGTTGTAGTTGGAAGGTATTTCTAAATATGTGCTCCTGTCTTGCAGGTAACCACTGCCCGTGCAGTGGGTACAGTAATCCCACCACCATTGGTTCGCGGTGTTCAACAAGGGATCTCAAAGATTGGATCGCAGCAGAACCCACAGATTGTGATGCCACCATTAGTGAGAGGAGCCCCGGTAAGTGTCTGACTACAGATTGAAAATATTGAGTTATTGAGATATAGTTGCCAATAAATGCACGTTATGTGCAGATAGATAATTATGTGCAAGTAGATAAGAGATGGTATTGGCATCATGTCCTGCACAGACATTGTGGGCTGAGGAGCCTGTTCTTGTATTGTACTGTTCTATGTTCTTTCACATCTTGCAGGGTCCAATGCAGAAATGGGTCCAGCGGCTAGGTTGGGAGATGACAAACGTGAATTTACATTGCACTTTGTAATATCCTGGCAAAATAGTTGCCCCGTATTCAATGGATCACATTATCATACATTAAGGAATTAGAGCGTCCATTCTGCATGCAGCAAATTGATGAACGCACCAGTGAATCAAACCACAGCTTTATTTTAATAAATTGTTTGAGATCAACTTCTCTTGGGAAATCAAAAGCGAATTAAATTTTTAATAAACAGATTGGGACTCGGGTAACCCTCAGAATAAGTGGTTGAGTCAAAACCTTCGAGATGGGCCGTGAGTGTTGTCTTCCCAGAGTTGTTTAATCAGGTATGTAGGTTAATTGGCTGGGTAAATGTAAAAATTGTCCCTAGTGGGTGTAGGATAGTGTTAATGTACGGGGATCGCTGGGCGGCACGGACTTGGTGGGCCGAAAAGGCCTGTTTCCGGCTGTGTATATATATGATATGATATGATATATGATATAATCCACAAATTAACACTTTTTGAAAAAGTTCATTCAGATCCAGAGAGACCATTTAAGCACTAAACTAGTGGTGGTGTTTCGTAGATTTGTTCTCAATTCTCTGTGCATGCACTAATATGTTGATTAAACCAAATAGCATAGCAGCGTTTCAAAGTGATCATATCGGAATGTCATCCTTTCTAAACCCAATGCTTGTTCATAAATACACGAACTACGCTTGGTGTCAATATCCATACTCAACCTCCACTTTAACTGCTCGGAACAAAATATCACCTCAATCAATCTTTCTTTGTGTAGTGACTGGGCATCAGATGTCTATAAAATGTGTCCAAATGGAGGAATGTGACCCAGGTTAAAAATAACATCATAAATTATGAACTTGATGTCATAAACTGCCTGCTTGTGGTTTGTGAAATGATCTTGAGTACATAGAGCTACTATTCTAATATTAAACTCAGTATTACTGTGAGATACTGTGTATAACTTTCTGTGTATAAGTTCCTAAACATCAGCTGTGCATGTGTATTTAATATCTATGAATGCAATGGGTGGGAGAAAAGTTCACCCTGCCATGCACATCTCGCCATCCCCTCTCTCACTCTCCTGTTTTTAATTGATTTTTGCATGTTTTTCTTATAAACTATATGGGGACTATGCATTTGTCAACATTAATGTACAGAATTGTGATCTCCCTCATTTTTTGACCTAATTGCCTGTATCTGTCTGGCTGCGCTGTAGTGAAATGTACCTTGCATGAATTCTGAATAACCTCTCCCTTTTATTTCCTGCCTTGCTTTCATTTCACCCATCCCTGTCACACGTTCTGTCCATCGTTGCCCCATTCTGTCAGCCGATGTCTGTTTCTTCCCAGCAAATTCACACCATCAGACAACATGCCAGCACTGCCCCACCTCCCCTGCTGATGGCTCCCCGCGCATCAGTGCCCAGTGCAGTCCAAATCCAGGGCCAGAGGGTTCTACAGCAGGGACTGATCCGTGTGGCCAATGTCCCCAACACCAGCCTGCTCGTCAACATTCCACAGGTAAGTTGCCAGGAGGGAGCAGAATCCTGCAGACACCCATGCTGGAGTATGATGTGGGGTGAGGGGAGGTGATGCAGAATATGGACAGCAAGAATAGGTAGGGGTGGAAGAGTTCATGAGTTTTGATTAAGAGTGAAATGAAGTGGGAGCAGGAGTATACCTTTTGATTTTAATACAAACCCGTCTTGAGATTACATACAATCACAATGGAAACCTCAGAAGTGTGAGAATTTTTGTACTGAAGGATGTTGTTTCTGTGTTATGGAATATTACCATTGTTTTCACGTGCCATTAGCTCAAAGAAAACCAAGTAAAGCATACCTAAGGTTCATAAAGTTCATTCGGCCCACCATATCTATACCAACCTTTATACTCCTTACACTGTTTCACTCTGTGCCTTGTTTATTTAAGGATCTGTCTAAATGTCTCATAAATACAGTAATTGTATGATTTCACCACCTTTTTTGCCTGTTTATCCCAGATATCAACCATTGTGCAAAATAAGATGCCCCTCAGAACCCCTTTAAATCTCCTTCCTATCTTAAAGCAATGTCCTATTGTCTTTGATATCCCTATGATGGGAAAAGGCACTTTAATTATTTACTCTTATCTATGCCTCTCAATTTTTTATACTACATAGATCACCCCCAGCCTCCTTCAAAAAACAAGCCAGGCCTGTCTTATCTGTGCAATTTCTCCTCATAACTAAAGTTCTCCAATCCAGGCAATATTCTGGTGAAGGACACAAAGTGCTGGAGTAACTCAGCAGGTCAGGCAGCATCTCTGGAGAACAGGATGGATGACATTTTGGGTCGAGATCCCCCTTCAGACTCTGAAGAGTCCTTTGTTCTTGTCTTTTGACTTTGTGTCCTTTTGTGTATTAACCAGTATCTGCAGTTCTTTGTTTCTAATATCCTGGTGAATCCAGTCACTTTGAAACCTGTTCAGAGCCTCACATCCTTCCTCCATGTGGTAACAAGTCACTACACAGTACTGTCAAGTGCTGCGTGACCAGTGTTTTGTAAAGTTGCAACATTACAACCCATAACTGCAGAATAAAGCACCTTTGGTTCCAAGCACACAAAACATGAGCAGGTTATTCACCTGTGCGGTTTAAGACGTTGGAATCAGACATGGCCTTGGAGAAATGTAAAGAAAGGAGGAAAGATCCTGTGGGAACTAGAATGGCTAAAAGGAGCCTCAAAATGCCTTTGATGAGTCAGATTAAAGAAAATTCCCAGTGTTTGTGGAGAGAGACAGCAAATTGATGTTACAGGTGGGTAACTCACTGATCAGTACGTGCTCTAAGTGTTCACTTGGAATCAAATAATTAAGTTGAGATGATAGAGCCAATAAATTCTCATGGTGGTATGTTCATTCAGGGACAGCCATAGACACTGAACCATCAATAAATCATGGCCTAATTTTTAACGCCTTATTTGCTATGAGATACTTCTCAACTGCAGATTGTTTTATGGTGCAGTTCTCTTGTTCCATGGGAAAGATTTGTGATACGCACATCCTCTCGGTGCACCTTGCAATCAGAGGACCAGGTGCTGAGATTTAAGTGCAATACTCGATCGTATGCCTTTCCTAATTTCACCAATGACTTTCCATTACACTTGGAAGATCTCCCTTCAGTGAGTTTCTCATTACACTGTATCGGAGCTAGCTGAAATGTTATAAAACAATGTGAACAATGTCAAATCCACTTCCTCTGCAGAGAAGTCCCAGGCTCTATCAGGTCTCAAGTGTCACTATGAACTTCTTGGTTGCTTTAGTGCCAGGGACCTGCAGGGTCAAGATTTTGATGGTCATGTCCCCACTGCACCAGTTTTCCAGCTGTAACAGTCCTCGTGTTACAGCTGAATTGGATTTACACATCTGTAATGCCCCCTATGTGGCAAAGTGTCCCAACTGGGATATATGCTGGATACTTCTTCACGGTCCCCGTGTCACTATTCTTACCTGACAGTATGATCTGCCCATCTTCAACATGTGTGCTGCAGCTGTTCAGGAAGGGGTCACATCACCACAGCTAGAAATGGGCAGTAAAGTTGGTTTGTTGAGAATACCTACCTCCCAAGTATTACTATGAGGCTCTTAATTGCCAGCTGAGGGTCTTTTTTGCCATATTGGAACAGCCCCAGTGAGAGGATGCTCCACAAGAGAAGCGTTATACAGTGGGGAAAAGCTCTGTTCTGTTCTAGTATTAATTACTTACTGTCTCCTCCACACTCCTCAATCTCTAATTATTTTACAGGCTTCAAGTACAATGAAAGCCTCAACGTTGAACTCTGTTCAGTCAAATGTCGGCAATTCATTGACATCTGTTGTGAACTCCAACGACTCACCGGCCAGTCGCCAGGCAGCAGCCAAGCTTGCGCTCCGTAAGCAGCTGGAGAAAACGCTGCTGGAAATTCCACCGCCCAAACCTCCAGCCCCCGAGCTGAACTTCCTACCAAGTGCTGCTAATAATGAGTTCATCTACCTAGTCGGACTTGAAGAAGTGGTGCATAACCTGCTAGAAACTCAAGGTAAAGTCGCAACCTCATTAATGATGGGTTACAGGAGGAAGATGTCCAGTAGAAAGGAGGTACAAGGAACTGTAGATGCTGCTTTGCAACAACAAAAAAAGACACTGCTGGAGCAACTCAGCGGGTCAGGCAGCATCTCTGGAAAACATGGATAGGTGACACTTCGGGTTGGGACCCTTTTTCCAACTGATTGTGGTAGAGGTGGAGAGGAGGAGTGGGACAAAGCCGGCAAGTGATAGGTGGGTACAGTTGAGAGGGAGTTTTGATTGGCAGATGATTCGAGATGAAAAGACAAAAGATGTGAGATAAGGATAGAAGAGGTGCGTAATGTGAAGCCAGAGGAAGAATTATAAGTGGAAATGGGTGTGAGACACAGAGGGGGGAGAAAAAGGGGGTTGTTTGTAGGTCAGTTATGTAAAATTCAATGTTCATACTGTTGGGTTGTAAGCTACCCAAGCGAATATAACTTGGAGCAGCCGATGTTAGAGTTGATGATTTGATGCTGTTCCTCATATTTCCAAACCCTTCCCTCTTCCCCCAATCTTATCTCCCCCAACCTCCCACTACTTTCAATACTTCTCCACACTGCTCATTCTAAAGTCTGCTGCTGATGAGATTCCTGGATTCCGGAATCTTTTCAACTTATATTTAAGTTGAAAATCTGGGAAGGTACACAACTAGCAGATTGCAGAACGAGGCCATTTGAGCCATCGTTTTGTGTCTATTTTCTCTGAGTGTATTCCATTCTCTGACATTGCCTTCACAGCTTGAGTCAAGACTACTGGGCTTTCTCATGTGTTATGTGTGTTTCCTTCAAGTTGGATCAACTGCTGCCCTTCCCAGGGTCAGCAGATTTCAGACACAACTCCATTGGCCCATGCACTTTGACCTGGACTTCTCTGAAGTCTAATCCAATTGCATGAAGTTTCAGTAAGATTTTAGAGGCTTGGAACGCACTAATTAATACTGATATACAGACTTGCCTAGGCAGAGCCAACCATGTGTATAGGTGTGCTGTCCAGGTACAAAGATACACATTCTAGCCCATGCCCTTTTCCACCCCTTCCCATTTTCCAATTTTCCCTGGACCTCTCCTAACAATTTTGTCTCCTTAAACCCTTCCACTCTACCCTCTCCTTTAAATCCAGAGTCAGTGACACATCAAACGGTGAGGATAATTTTGCTGCAGTTCAGATATGTGAAAGGCATTGAGTGACACAAGGATTGGGATCAAAGCCCAGCACAAAGGGCGAAATGATGCCACAACAATGGATCCGATGAATTGACTGCAGTGCTGCATATTCAGTGAAGAGTTAAGTATGGCACTGCCTCAAGTCAAGTTTACTGTCTATGCATAATGATGGTGAGGCATAGGTGCCATGAAGAACTTGCATGCAGCAGCATCACAGGCACATAGACTTGGACAACAAGCAGAACATAAATTATACATAAATTCTACACGATAGTGAAAAGAAAAGACTGCAAAACAAGCCATTCAGCAGAACCGTCGAGAAAAAAACAAGGCCCGGATGGTGGGGATTCCTTATAATTAGATTTTGCTTCCTGAGCCAGTGTCTCATGGAGATGCTTTCGATGGCATGGATGACTATAACCCTGATGGACTGAGCAGTGTTTTGGGGCTTGATGAAGAGTTTGGAGTGGATGATAGTGTTGGTTTCTGAGTTGTAGTCGATGAACAGCAGTCTACCATATTGGTACCTGTTAGGCAGGTGGTCCAGAGCAGAGTGGAGAGGCAGTGAGATAGCAGCTGCCATTGACCTGAATGGTGCAGGCAGGTTGAAGCGGATCCAAGTCAGAGGTGCGGCACACGAGGATATCTCATCTGTTGCACTGTGGTGGTTGCACTTTGAGTCATTGTAATAAACAATGTCATGGGTGCATTGGATCTTATCAAGTGTTGTGGTTTGCAGTGGGTGGTGGTTTCTGTAGGGAAGTACTTAACCCACCTGCCTCGCATTCTAGCACTCCTGTGTGTGTACAATGCAGTGTTGAGCTCAGAGACCATGGCGCACGATTTGTGTGGGTGGAGGGGCATGGATGCACTTCGCATCTGACCCGTCAGCTTCACACCAATCGGGTTTGGGTAAGTTTACCTAAACTTTTGATTATTTTTTCACACCGTCAGAATGCAAATAACATCTCGAAGTAATTCTGCCGTGTTTGGATGTACCCCTGAGCGCTGTTCACATTAT
Source organism: Rhinoraja longicauda (assembly GCF_053455715.1). NCBI lineage: Eukaryota > Metazoa > Chordata > Chondrichthyes > Rajiformes > Arhynchobatidae > Rhinoraja > Rhinoraja longicauda. Next base: position 18,335,891 of record NC_135980.1, on the reverse strand, counting down.
TGTGGGGAGAGTACTACAGTAATGGACCAGACCCAACGCTCTGCTGCAGGAGGGACCTTGGTCTCAGCCTCCCTTCCATGGCCTTGCTGCCAGGTGACGTGGATCACATGTGGCAGAGCCTGGGGCATTTCCAGCTAAACCTGCACTGGTGAAATGTCGCCAGTACTTGGGGAAGTTTCAAAGCAATTTGTATGGTGTACAACAATTCATTGAAAAGTTGTTTAAAGCACCACCCTTCTGTTAATTTATGAAAAAGGCATGCTGGTGTGTGACAGTGAGTGTGGGGTGGAGACCTCAGTGACCTCATCCCCAGACTTCCCGCTGTAAAATTTTGCTAATCATCTTTTGGTATTAAGGCTAATTTGCCATTATTACATTATTGGATGTGAGTATTTACTGCGCAGAGATTGGCGGATGTACCAACGACGTACTAACCCCAGATTACACTTCAAATGAATCATAATTGACAGTAAAATTCTGAGTTGCTATACAAACACAAGTCTTTGTCTTTCCTAGTCGGTACATTTCAGTTCCACGTTGAGTATTTCACTTTGCAGATGATCCATTCACCATCAACCACTTGATTTCCACCTGCTTGTAACATCACGGCAGGAATGGGAGGGACCTGCTGCCAGTGGGAGAACACACTTTAAGGGGTATGGGGAGAAAGCAGGAACGGAGTACTGGTTTTGGATGATCAGCCATGATCATATTGAATGGCGGCATTGGCTCCGAAGAAAAGGCCGAATGGCCTACTCCTGCACCTATTTTCCATGTTAACCTTTGACTTCATCAACACCTTAATGCATCAGCAAGGCCAGCAGCATAATCAAGGACCAGTCTTTGGTCACTCTCTCTCTTCTCCCCTGTCCCACCAAGCAAGAGGTACAGAAGTTTGAAAATGCATACCTCCAGATTCATGGACAGTTTATTCTCAGCCGTTATCAGGCAATTGAACCGTCCTCCAACCAACTAGATATCGGTCCTGACCTCACTGGAGACCTTCAAACTATCTACCTCACTGGAGACCTTCAAACTATCTTTAATCAAACTTTAGTGGCCTTTATCTTGCACCAAACGTTATACCTTTTATACTGTATCTGTAAAGTGTGGACGGCTTAGTTTTAATCATGTATAGTCTTTTTGCTGACTGGATAGCAAGTAACAAAAAGCTTTTCACTGCACTTCGCTTCACGTGGCAATAATAAATGAAACTATCAACAGCACATCAACGTCTCCAACACAGGAGACAAACTATCAATTGACATCTAATATAACCCCACTGACTCCCATAGCTATCTAGACTACACTTCTTCCAACCCTGCTTCCTGTAAAGACTCTATCCCCATCTCCCAATTTCTCTGTCAACGCCGCATCTGCGCCCAAGATGAGGTGTTCCATACCAGGTCATCGGAGATGTCTTAATTCTTTAGGGAACAGGGGTTCCTCTCTTCCATTATAGATGAGGCCCTCACTAGGGTCTCCTCGATATCCTGCAGCTCTGCTCTTGCTCCCCCTCCTATCTCTCTCTCCCCCCCCCCCCCCCCCCATTCGTAACAGGGACAGAGTCCCCCTTCTCCTTACCCTCACCTTCCACTCCATCAGCCGTCACATAGAGCACATAATCTTCTGACATTTTCGCCACCTCCAATGGGATCTTACTACTAGCCACATCTTCCCATCTCCACCCCTTTTCACAGAGACCGTTCCCCCCGCAACTCCCTGGTCAACTTGTCCCTTCCCACCAAAACCACCCCCTCCCCAGGTACTTTCCCCAGCAACCGCAGGAGATGCAACACCTGTCCCTTTACCTCCCCCCTCGACTTTGTCCAAGGACCCAAACAGTTTTTCCAGGTGAGGCAGAGGTTCACATGCACCTCCTCCAACCTCATCTACTGTATCCGCTGTTCCAGGTGTGGACTCCTGTATATCGGTGAGACTAAGCACAGGCTCGGCGATCGTTTCGCTGAACACCTCAGCTCAGTCCGTTTAAACCTACCTAAATTCCCAGTTGCTCAACACTTTAACTCCCCCTCCCATTCCCACACTGACCTTTCTGTCCTCGGCCTTCTCCATTGTCAGAGTGAGGCCCAGCGCAAATTGGAGGAACAGCATCTTGAATGCAAGCTGCAAATGTCAGAGATAGCCTTTGCTGAACCATATTTCTACAAAGCTTCATGCCTAACGGAAGCTTTTGCAATAACCATCCTATTCAGTGAGAGGGGATGAGGAGGGAGTATGAAGGGATATGGGATTCACTTTGTCTCTATTCATCTTCACAGGCAAAACCTCCGCGCAGGCGTTGGCCCAGGAACCGTATGCTTGTTCTCAATGTAAAACTGATTTTACCTCTCGCTGGAGACAAGGAAAGACCGGGACTATCATGTGTGAACAATGTGTGACGTCCAACCAGAAGAAGGCATTGAAAGCTGAACATACTAATCGTCTGAAAGCAGCATTTGTGAAGGCTCTTCAGCAAGAACAGGTGGGCAGCTGACAGCTACAAAGCATCTGTTAGTCCCTGGGAATTCTGGCATCAATTCTCAGTGCTAGAATTATTGGGAGTCAGCACATTGCTGCTCACACAGTTTAACATGTAAACTTACTTTGGTATCCAAGTTCAGTCTGTAACACTGATACAGTAAGAGAGACCTGTCCCTACAATATTGTGGATCTGCACTGACAGATTTATACCAGCCAGTACTACAGTGACTGACCCAAGTGCATCAGTGCTACATCCCAGGGTTAGTGACAGACCTCTACTCGCCAGTGCACTGCATATGTGTGTGTACAACAAGGTGTTTTAATTGTCCAATTTATCCACATGGTCACCTCAGTTTTACCCTGTAGAGACACACCATTCCCTATCCTTCCCGCACCTTAACAAGCTCCTTTTGTCTCCTTCCCCGATCTGATGTAAGTTTTATAATCAGAATCGTTACCCCTGTTTTTCTTCCCACAGGTACCACCTGAGCTGCTTAGTGTTTTTGGCATTTTTTGTTTTTAATTTAGATTTCCAACATCTGCAATTGTTTGGCTTTTTGCTCTCTGGAAATTTTGGCTTGCGAGTAATTTCTTTTTCTTTGAAAGAAAAAAATTGTTGTGATTTTGCAGGAATTAATTCAGCTTACCAAGACCTAACATTCCAGTCAAGAAAAATATCTTCAGGAATAGGAAGGGATATTTATTCTGCAGTAATGTGGAGAGTGGTGGAGGGATTGTTGCCCGAGACTTTTGAGCCAGACATCTGCCTGAAGTTTAGTAGAAAGGAGTTGGGTTATGGTGCAGAAAGGACAGACAATGCATTTTACTTTGCAGGAGATTGAACAGCGGATACTGCAGCAGACAACTTCCACTGTACAGAGCAAGCAAGACTCTGCAGGTCAACACCATACGTTGAAGCAGGTATGGAAGGCAAGTAGCATCTAAATTTATCTTTGTATTTTAAAGCGTGTTAATTGGCTTCGCTTCGATTGATTGAAATATACAGCATGGAAACAGGCAGTTCAACCCATCGAGCCCATGCTGACCATCGATAATCCATTCACACTAGTTCTATGTTATCCCACGTTCTCATTCACTCCCAACATTAGGGGCAATTTACAGATTAACCTACAAACCCACACATCTTTGGCATGTTGGAAACCGGAACATCTGGAGGAAACCCATATGGTCATATAGAACTTGCAAACTCCACACAGACAGCATCCGAGTTCAGGGTCTAACCGAGGTCTCTGACGCTATGAGGCAGCGGCTCTATCATCTGCGCCACTGTGCAAAGCATTGCACTTTTTATATAACTCTCAAAACACTGGGGAATAATAGCCCAGTTTTAATATTTCAGGGCTGCAGCAGTTTGCTCTTTGCGAAATAGAAGAGAGTGTAACTTGCCATGCAACCCATTGCGCACTGAACTGCACATCCTTCCTTCCACCCTTGGTGTTCAGTATGAAAGTTGCTAACTTTCTCCAGAATCCATTTCTTTTCAGTAATGAAAGTGTGTTTGAATGTTGGAATGTGGCATGAAGAGCCAACATTTGAAGGGAAAGGTCCATTCATTTACATTTGACTCTTGAATGTCATGTTGCAGAGCTCCAGCCAGCTGTCTCGAGGGCCTCAGTCAACCACAGCCCGGGGAGTGCTGCACACGTTTAGCCAGTCATCTCAGATGCAGAATGTGTCTCTCATCAGCAGGCAGGGCAAGCACGGCGAGAGAGCCGGGGGGAAAGGCAACACCACAGCCTGGAGGAAGCAGATCTCCAACACAGGTAAGCTATGTAGTTATCGCCTCGGGCTGGCCGGTCACCCTAACCTACCACCACACCTAACCCCCCCTTGCTAACTCCCCTCCACCCACTCTTTTCCCCACCCATACCCTCCTTCCGCCCTTCCTAAACCCTCCACTCACTCTTCCCCTACCCCATCCCTTCCTCCTCTTCCTAAACCCTCCACCCACTCTTCCCTTCCTTCTTGGATGCAGAGGATGTGCGTCAGAATTAAAAGATGTTCCTTTAGGAAGAAGATGAGGGAGGAATTTCTTTAGTCAGAGGGTGGGGAATCTGGAATTCTTTGTCACAGAAGGCTGTGGAGGCCAAAATGGATAATTTTAAGGCAGAGATAGATTCTTGATTAGTACGGGTGTCAGGTGTTATGGGGCGAAGGCAGGGAATGGGGTTAGGAGAGATAGATCAGCCGTGATTGAATGGCGGAGTAGGCATGAGGGACCGAATGGTCCTATCACTTATGACATAACCTGCTCCTATCTGCTCCAATCACTTATGACATAACTTTCCCCCACTCCTTCCCTTTCCTAAACAGTTCACACTTCACCCACTCTAACCCCTACAATTTCCACCCTCCATCCACTTTTCCCCTGTTTTCTCCACCCCTATCCCCCTCCACCCACTCTCTAATAACATCCAGCCTCTTTCATCAACTATTCCCTCACCAACCCACACTGTTCCCACCCCGGCCTGCCCGTCCTAAATCCCTCCACCATTTTCCCTTAAACCCCGCCAGCCCCTGCACCTACCTTTCCTGAGCCGTAGCAACCCCTCTTCCCACCTGCACTTTCTAAACCCCCTGCCCCCTCCACGCATTTTTCCCTAACCTTCCCCCAACACATCCCACCGGTTTTTCCTCAAACCCCCTGCTGCCTCTACCCACTCTTGCCTCAACAACCTACACTACCCACACATCCACCTCCCTATCCTAAACCCCCTCCATTCATTCTTCCCTTAATCCCACCACCCATTCTTCCCTAACCTTTCCCCATCGCCCACCTAGCTGTATTTCTTAAACACCCTGCCTCCTCTAACCATCCTTCCCTCACCAGCACACGACGATCCTCTCCATTCCCCTAAATGAGATGCGTCTTGTACTTGTCGAGAAAGAGAGTTGCTAAGGTGGAGTGAAGTGAGAAGATGAGAAATTCCTACCGGTGTGCCAGTTTTGAACTGGGTGTGAATGTTTTGGAGTCCAGAGATCCTGGGTGCTTATTGTTACTGGGAACAGGCTGGAAGCGCAAGGCATTGCTAATGTTATTTTTTGTTTCCAGGGGTGACGATGGCTTATGTTAGCCCCAACCTATCGGGCCACAAGACCTCGACGATGGATCGTCAACGCGAGTATCTCCTGGACATGATCCCTTCACGATCCATCAGTCACTCAGCCTCCACATGGAAATAGATGCAGTGGTGGGTGGGTGGGAGGGGTAGAGAGAAACTTTGAGAGATGGCGGCCATCATTCTGTACCCCGTGACAGCCGGGCAGTCCATCGGTCAAAGGTATGAGGCTCGGGTGACCCAGGCCGTTCCCCGTACTCGTTTAGAATGCAACCTGCATTTCTTGGCATTTTGAGCATTGTTCTTGCACAAAACAAATGGTACAACGTGACCAGTTAGAAATGGCTTTCATCTTGCCAGATTACAAGGAAAGCTGTAGGTGGAGAAGAGATCCTTTCTCCTTGCTGTTTCTCGGCGCCTGTGCGTGAGTGTATATCTTTAATGCCCCCACGTCTGTTTTTCACTTCATTGCACATTTGAAACCAATGAAGATCTTGTATTCTAGAGTACCTGTGCTCCTCTAATGGGCAGGGAAGGGATGCCTCCTCTCCGCCTGAGGGCAAGCGTTATACTCGGTGCGAGGGGTAGGGCCGAGTGCTCATTTGGTTAGTTGGGAGCGTCGATTCACAGCAGCAGAGGCACCAGGTGTCTCGGGGACTGAACCTTGTTGATCTTGTGTGTCCCCTCGCACGATATATCAGATGTAAAGACATCTCCCATCTTCCACCTCCATACCATGCTTATATAATTGCTCTTAAACAAACCATGTAATTCCTTTGGGAATTACCCCCAACCTTCCCACGTACCGAGCAGCCTGACTCTTCAGTTGGAATTTGAAGGTATGTCTGGGGGAGGGATGAGATCGATGTTGGCACCGTGCACTGGATTCATGCAGGAATGCTGACTATTTCCATCCCTCATGTCACCTCCCCTCTTGCCTCAGCTACCGTGGGCAGCAGTCAGCTCCCCACATCCCACACTTCAAAACTGACAAACAGCAGCGCCTTTAATATGTGGGAATAAAGTAGTCAGCCTCGATGCAGCGTACGGTCGGTTGCTTTTGTGGGGACAATAATGTGAACCAGGGCTTTGTTTCTGTTAAGTGTCCTGGTGATGTGAATATCAGTCCAGACCAGGATGTGACATAAGCAAATGCTATTTCATTACAAAATGCATGTACAGGGGAGGAACCTTGTCTCAGCCCGACTGTTGTGGCTGAGCTATTGTTTGGAGTGTCTGCTCTCGAGCGGTGTCCCTGCGAACCTGTCACTGGCATAGGCTTTCTGGTGGTCCAGAGCTCACTGGGCGAAGAGGGAAGGAGGCATGTCTTGCCAATAGGTTGGAGGATGACCTGGCCTTGTGTTCCCTGACCCGTTGAGTAAGTCGAGCATTCTTGAATGGGACCGTAATTAGATGATGGCTCAGTAATCGATAATCGAGTCGTACTTAATTCTGGGCAGCGAGCTGAAGGCAGAGGAAGGCAGAATCACTCGATAACTGAGGTGGAGGCGCATGTGGTACAGCAGCCACTGTAGAAGTATCAACACCAACGTGTGGCTCCTTCCAATCTCCACAGACTTGTAAATTGCAGACATTTTATCTCGCTGCTTTCCCTTAACCTGTGAATAATCTTTTGGCATTTAGGCAGATTTTTTTTCCCCCCCAATTTTTGATACAAATTAGTCATTAGTAAGACTGAAAATATTTTGCCAGCTGTCCTTGTTTGTTAGAGATTTTGTTTGTGTTTAATTGGTTAGCTGGAATGGCGTATTTAATTCCACCAAAGTATCCTCTAGGTTAATATTTTTGTGTGCATTTTTGCACTACGGAGATGGAAGTGTAATGGCAGAGTTTGTATGCCCTGACAATTGGATCCAGTCAGCCTAGTTCCGCTCTCTTGTCACAAGGGGCTGCGTGGCAACGTTTTATCGCCAATCCCAATCCCAAGGTCTGCACCTGTGGTGGTAATTTAGTGAGTGCACAGTGTACACCAGTCCAAGAGAGGACAGTCCCACCTCCCATCACTACTCTGCAGACATCGGATCCCAGTAGGGTAGGTTAATGTGTGGGTTGTCCATTGAGCTGGGCAAAATCGTCCTGTTCCTAGTGGCAGTCCAGTCTCATCCGATGGGAAGTCTGATTGTGTGCATGTTTAAAACAATCCTATCCCTTGTTTTAAAAGGCACGCATGTGTCCTCACCCCACCATTCTGAACATTTTTAAGCGTGTTAACTTTTCCTTCTCTTGGAGTTGGGGTGTTGAAAAGGTTGTCTCTCATTGACGTTGTAGATTGGGTTGGGATAAGGAAGTTTTCTCTTGGAGAGCCTCAGATTCTCTATAATGCCATGTACATAACTAGTTTACACTGGTGTACAAGTTTGAGTTTGTCCTGATTTTCATTTGGATCTTTAAAGAATATGACGTTCAGGTCTCTGGAAGGATGGTAGATATGGGGGTGAAATGGCACCCACTACATTCTAGCCAAGGAGGTCCATCACATGTGGCAATGTGGCGGTATTCTTCTCTGGTCCTTCCTGGGAGAGTTGTGTTTTCTTTGCTGCCTGTACTTACTGCTCACAAGGTAAATGGATGTTCTTTGTCCGTGAGAGCAGACCAGTTCCCCATGCCATCTCTCCCACCTTTATTTGCGAGGTTGTTTTTGTTGGAATATATTTGAAGACTGATTGGGTTGCTTTGGGCAGCCATATTCCATGTGTTATAAGTTAATATATTCCCCGGCCAAATGATCGCTCTGTCGAGAATTCCTGTGCCTTGACTAAGTGGGAATCCCACACTTTATTAGAAATAAAGAGACCTGTAAATAACTCTACCATGTTGTTCCACCATTCCATCTTCTCTCCTCCCTCTCTCAAGGGTGTCACCTGGAAGAGTGCAGGTCTGTGGGGAGGGGTTAGATACAATCTTTCAGACAGAGCTTGCGCCTGTCTTCGTTGTGGGAACCCTCGCTCGCTTTCTGCAGTGCCACGCCACGCTGGGTTCGAACAACTTGGGCATCACCTTTTGGGTTTGTATTCAGGGAGTGGTTTTGAAGGAAAGGTCAAGAAAGGACTTCACAGAGTTGAGCAAGTTATACGGGAGAATGTGCCTCATTTGGATGTTCAGTGACATGTTGATACCAAATATCGTAGCCAGCTTAACGTTGACAGCAGTCGCTCGGGTTGAGGGAACTTTGCAAATCCTTTAGCCCATGGATCCCTTTTAGATTTGACCCCTACCCCACCGCTCCCACCAAGCTCTCGGAATTATTGCCCGGTGGCCGGGGAAAGAAGGGGTGACGGAGATGTTTTTTTCTTCCTGAAATGAATGTACCAACGCAAAGTACCTCAAGAACACATTGTCAAGAGAGTGGAAGATTGTTTCACCGATGGAGCCGCATTCTGAGCGAGGAGATAACTGCAAAAGACAAACTCTCACACAAAATAATTTTTATCTTCATTTTTTTGTCACCAACAAATTTATATTGCGGTGACTGGAACCGCAAGAGCCGTTACAGATCTGTTGATACCTTTTGGACCTTCTATTTACTGTGACTATAACCTCTAATAGAACAAACTTACAGAGAAATTGCTGCAAGAAACCTATTCCCACTGGAGAATTTCAATCCATGCTTGAAATGGATGATGTATATTGTATTGAGGGATTTTTAGAATTTGAATGACAAATAAACAGGACAAACAGCATGCTGGCATGGTTGTCTGATCCTCTTGGTGTTTGGTGTTGCTTTGGTGCTTTCTAAACTTGTGCGCATGAAGTTGAAGAGTCAGTGATGGCAACAACCTCTGTCGTCGGCTTGTAATGTGGAGCATTCTCAGGTAAGATGCACACTATGCTGATAAAAGGTAACGCACCCACTGCACTGTCCCGTCGCACACTCCCAGGATCAGAACAGCATGGGACATGGGAACAGTTAGAGTTCAGAATTCCACTTTGACTCAATGCACACACGTTTTAGAACAGCGTGGATTACATAAGATGAAAGCTCCCTCCTCGTGACCCAACACACTCTGAGGATGGGAACATCATGGATTACATGCAAATTAAAGCTCTCTCTTCACTGACTGATCACACACTTGAGGATGGAATGGTGTGGATTGCATACAGATTAAATTTCCCCTCGTACTCCTGTCAGATCTGCAGGGAGGTACAGCAGACGGGCCCAGCACAAAGCTCTCCCTACATGGGCTCACCAAGCACTCCCACTGAGGAGCAATGTGTATTAGATGCTGACTAAAATTCCTTTCATACTGTCATCAAACAGTACATAATGAAGAGTTTACTTGAGCGGCTTGATGGTGCGGTGTAGTGAGGACAGTGCAATTCCTTCAGTGAAACAAGCTGGTGTACAATTGGGTGCCAGAGATGGAGGGACATTGATGGGTCGAGTGGACAAGCTCAAAGCAGGTGTGTGGAGACGGTGAAGACATTGACAAACGAGGTGACAATATTAACATTCTATTACAAATGGGCCCAGACAACAAGGTCAGAATGCAGAGGAGAGTGTTCTCATGAATGCTGAGAATAGTGGAACTGGGTATAAGGTCAAGATCTCATCTAATGACACAAACCTGTGGCAAGTGGGGATTTAAATTCAAATAATTGAAGTAATCTGGAACCAAAGGCCCTTGAATAGTGACTCTGCAATTATCATGTGCTAAAAAAAACATTGTGTGGTAGAGTTGCTACCTCACAGTGCCGGAGAACCGGGTTCAGTGCTGACCTCTGCTGCTGAAAAGGCAATACGGGGAGAAAAGATGAGGTGCGAGGGTAAACTAGCCAATAATATAAAGGAGGATAGTAAAAGCTTTTTTGGGTATATGAAGAGGGAAAAAAAAATAGTCACAGCTAATGTGGGTCCCTTGAAGACAGAAGCAGGGGAATTTATTATGGGGAACAAGGAAATGGCAGACGAGTTGAACTGGTACTTTGTATCTTCCTTAGTGAAGACAGATCCAATCTCCCAGATGTTCTAGCAGCCAGAGATCCTAGGGTGACGGAGGAACTGAAGGAGATTCACATTAGGCAGGAAATGGTGTTGGGTAGACTGATGGGACTGAAGGCTGATAAATCCCCAGGGCCTGATGGTCTGTGTGATGTATATGTAATGTAAATGCCAGTGCAATGTAAATGTCAAGGCCAAGAGCAGAAGCTGGCCAATGGGCTTGTGCCTTGTGACTGAGGTCAGATTACCTTCTAGGGCCAATGGGCTTGTGCCTTGTGACAGGTCAGGTGACCTTCTAGAAGTTTCCTGGTGAAGGATCAGTAATAAAATCTTACAAGATGTTGGGCGTATATTCATTGTGCTAGCCACAACAGGGTCTTACAGAGGACATTACATGGTGTCAGAAGTGGAGAAGAATGTCTGGACTCAAGCCACCGGGACCACTCTCCCTGCAAGGGAACATGGCCAAGAATTATAAGGACTGGATACGGGCATTCCAGCTGTACGAGACGGCAACAGAGACAGAGACAGAGTCAGAGTGTCGGGTCCCTGCTGGCAGGACGACTGCGGGGATGAGTTCCAGGAAGAACCTGAGCCGTTTCTGGGAGTGGGAGAGAAAGATCGTGTGCGTGGGCAGGAACTACGCCGAGCACGCCCAGGAGCTGGGGAACCCGATGCCGGGCAGTGAGCCGCTACTCTTCCTCAAGCCTCCCAGCGCCTACCTGCGAGAGGGCTCCCCGCTGCGCCTGCCCCACTACGCATACAACATAAATACGACACAGAACGGGTTGGAAATACGACTTGCACGAGAAGTGGGCGATTGTCCAAACCCCCGGCACAGCTTGTTATGTAAAGTTTGTTTTGTAGTTTGAAGAGCATTGTGTTATTTGTGGTGTTTCATCCACATTAAATTGATGCAAGTAAAGTAAAGGGGGAGATGTGATGTAATTAAAGTAAAGGGTGAGATGTGATGTATATGTAAATGCAAGTGCCCCCTTGAGGCCAAGAACAGAAGCTGGCCAATGGGCTTGTGCCTTGTGACTGAGGTCAGGTGACCTTCTAGAAGTTTCCTGGTGAAGGATCAGTAATAAAATCTTCTTACAAGATGTTGGGCGTATATTCATTGTGTTAGCCACAACAGGGTCTTACAGAGGACATTACAGTCTGCATCCCAGGGTACTTAAGGAGGTGGCTCTAGAAATTGTGGACGCATTGGTGATCATTTTCCAATGTTCTATAGATTCAGGATCAGTTCCTGTGGATTGGAGGGTAGCTGATGTTATCCCACTTTTTAAGAAAGGAGGGAGAGAGAAAACAGGAAATTATAGACCAGTTAGTATGACATCAGTGGTGGGGAAGATGCTGGAGTCAATTATAAAAGCCGAAATTGCGGGGCATTTGGATAGCAGTAACAGGATCGTTCTGAGTCAGCATGGATTTACGAAGGGGAAATCATGCTTGACTAATCTAGAATTTTTTGAGGATGTAACTAGGAAAATTGACGGGAGAGCGGGATGTGGTGTACCTTGACTTTCAGAAAGCCTTTGACAAGGTCCCACATAGGAGATTAGTGGGCAAAATTAGAGCACATGGTATTGGGGGTAGGGTACTGACATGGATAGAAAATTGGTTGGCAGACAGAAAGCAAAGAGTGGGGATAAATGGGTCCCTTTCAGAATGGCAGGCAGTGACTAGTGGGGTACCGCAAGGCTCGGTGCTGGGACTGCAGCTATTTACAATATACATTAATGAGAGGGGATCTTATCGAAACATATAAGATTATTAAGGGGTTGGACACGTTAGAGGTAGGAAACATGTTCCCAATGTTAGTGGAGTCCAGAACCAGGGGGCTACAGTTTAAGAGTAAGGAGTAGGCTATTTAGAACGGAGATGAGGAAAAACTTTTTCAGTCAGAGAGTTGTGTAAATCTGTCGAATTCTCTGCCTCAGAAGGCAGTGGAGGCCAATTTTGTGAATGCAATCAAGAGAGAGCTTGATAGAGCTCTTAAGAATAGCGGTCAGGGGGTAAGGGGAGAAGGCAGGAACGGGGTACTGATTGAGAATGATCAGCCATGATCACATTGAATGGTGGTGCTGGCTCGAAGGGCCGAATGGCCTACTCCTGCACCTATTGTCTATGGCTGTCTGGAATTTTCATATTCTTCCTGTGACTGGGTTTCCCACTCCCAAGTTTTTTTTACACAGAGGGTGGCAGATACGATATTAGTGTTTAAGAGGCTTTTAGAGTGGCACATGGATATGCAGGGAATGGAGGGATATGAATCACTTGCTGGCAGAAATTAGTTTAACTGGGCAACATGGTTGATGCAGTCTTCATGTCTTCCTTTGTTGTTCCGTGATGTATATCTATGTTTCGTGTTCTAATTTCTGTGCTGTTGCAACATCCAAGCCATGGACGATTGGCAGATACAATGTCGAGTGGTGGTGGCTACCTTTGCCTTGCTGCCTCCTACAGCTGTATCTGGGTATCAGCGGAGAATGAGAGAGGTGCTGGCCTGACATGGGTGCAGGTGATGATTAGAATGAGTGAGTGTGGGCACCCTAAGGTTTTGAGATGAATAAAAGATGAGAACAATTAGTTCAGATTCCAGGGACAGAGTGGCTCTGATGCCCACCATACTGAGCCCAGTCTAGAGACATGCCACGCTTAAGACACAAAGTGACTTACACTTCAGGTTTCATAGAAAATCGAACAGTACAGCCCAGGAACAAGCCTGAAGAAGGATCCAGATCTGAAACGTCATCCATTTTCCCCAGGGATGCTGCCTGAACCGCTGAGTTAGTCCAGTATTTTGTCTCTTTCCACAGGAACAGGCCCCTGGGCCCACCATGTCTGTGATCATGATGCCAATCTAAAATAATCTCATCTGCCCGCACATGATCCATATCCCTCCATTCCCTGCATATCCATGTGCCTGTCTAAAAGCTTAAACACCATCATATCTGCTTCCACCACCACTTCTGGCCGCACCTTCCAGGTACCCACCTCCCTCCGTGTGGGGGGGAAAACTTGCTCAGCTAATTTCATTTAAACTTTGCCCCTCTCATTTTAAAGGTATGGCCTCTAGTCTTTGGCATTTACGTCCTGGGCGAAAGGTTCTACTCAATCCTATCAATGCCTCATAATGTTATATACTTCTCTCGGGGGGGAGCACATGGTTCCAATGTATGTGCTGGGGAACAGAACTTCCCAGTAACAGTGGGATAATTTCCCCAAGGATGTGTGGCAAGTGCGGGCAGAACCCCTTGGATGAACAATGCTTCCCTCCCCACCCCACATCACTAGTCATCCAGAGCAGGGAAGGGGCTTGCCAGGGATATTGATGGTGGAATCTATTCAATCTGGAGCAGCTAGTAAAAAGCACTCTAACATCACCAGCCTGGCATCAGGATAACCTTGTTCATGTGGCAATAGTCCATTGAAGTGCTGGCTGCATGTCATACTGCATGGAAACAGTCTATTTAGCCAACTAACCCATGCTAAACAAGATGCCCCATCTATACCTTTCCCACCTGCCCGCGTCTGGCCCATATCCCTCTAAAATTTTACCATCCGTGTAACTGTCCAAATGTCTTTAAAATGTTGTTATATGACCTCCTTCAACTACCTCTTCTGGCAGCTTGTTCCATATACCCATCACCCTCTGTGTGAAAAACGTTCCTATTAAATCTTTCCCATCTTGCCTTCAACCTATATTCTTTGGTTCTTAATTTCCCTACTCTGGGTAGAAAAACCTTGTGTTCCCCTCATGGTCAAATCTGAACACAATCCTCCAAATATGGCTTTGTAGCGACCATAGAGAATGGTCCAGGTCGTCGAACCCTCGGATTGGCCAGCGAGGTCACGTGTGAACGCGACCATGGGGATTGGTCCAGGGAGCGACATCGCTGATTGGCCAGCGATGTCATGTGCGCTTTTGGCGCCCGAAATAGACAGTTCGGCGAAGTCTTCGAAGAAGACAGTAAGTTTTTGATGGTTGTCCTTTACCTTGTTGTTTAACTCTGTATTCGAATATTGCGGCTGCAATAAACTTCTTCTACAACCAACAAGTTTTCGGACTCGCCATATTGGTGACCCCGACGTGATCTGGACGATCACCGACTAAGCAGGAACCCGACGCCTCGTTGACGATGACCGCGCCAGGCACAAAGGAGTTAAGCGCGGCAAGCGTTCACCTTCCGTTGTTTTGGACGCACGCACCGCAAGCTTGGTTTATCCACACCGAAGCTCAATTTCATATAAAGAAGATATCGAACGAATCCACGATGTACTACTACCTCGTCAGCGCTCTATCGCCGGACACGACCAAGCGCGTGATGCGGTTCATCGTGAATCCACCTGCGGAAAGTAAGTACGAGGCCATGAAGAAAGTATTACTGCGAATCTTCGGGTTTAATAAGCATGGTGGTGCGGCAAGACTTCTGCACCTACCGGATCTTGGAGACCAACTGCCTTCCGTCCTCGTGTCCGAAATGATGATGCTAGCCGGTGAGCATACGGATTGCCCTATGTTCGAACAGGCATTCCGCGAGAGACTTCCTGAGGATGTCCGACTGCTGCTCACGGATTGTTCTTTTAAGGACCCCGAAGCATATGCAGCGAAAGCGGACGCGCTCATAGCGGCAAAAAACAAGGCAAACGGTTCGATCAACAAGGTCTCGACATCAGTGACCACGCCACAGCGACGGCAAGATGGCGCCACGTCTCCCGCCAATTCTCCGAAAGCCCGCCAAAAAGATCCGCACAAGCGCGGCTGGTGCTATTATCACCTACGATGGGGTAGCGAATCCCGCAACTGCCGCTTGCCTTGTACCTTCGCGGGAAATGCCTCGACCGATCGTACATAGGGGCAGTTACGATTGGCCAGAACCGGCGCCTCTATGTCCATGATCGATTCACGGACACAGAATTTTTGGTGGACACGGGAGCCATCGTCAGCATAGTGCCGCCGACCGACCTCGAAACCAGATCGGGTAAGACAGGTCCCACCCTCATCGCGGTTAATGGCAGCCCAATTCGCACTTTCGGTATACGGAAGATGTCCCTTGTGTTAGGCCTCCGCACGTACGAATGGCCATTCATCATAGCCGACGTCAAACAAGCGATCCTGGGCGCAGATTTTCTCTGGGCTTTTTCACTGGTCCCTGATGTCCGCGGTAACGACCTCCGACCCTCCGCCGAAGATGAGCACGTCGCTCCGACAATCGCCTCCTCGCCCAGCCCTACTGTCCAGGCCGTCGTCGCGGCCCCCGACTCGTATGCTGAGATTCTGGCAGAGTTTCCAGAGCTGCTCATTCAACGTTTTGACACGCCTTCGGCCAAGCACGGCGTGGTCCATCACATCCGCACTGAAGGCCCTCCCGTTTTCGCTCGGGCCAGGAGACTACCGCCAGACAAACTGGTGGTGGCACGGGCGGAGTTCAGGAAGATGGAGGAAATGGGAATTGTCCGTCAGTCTGACAGCCCGTGGGCCTCGCCGTTACATATGGTCTCCAAGGCATCTGGGGGGTGGAGACCATGTGGCGATTATCGGCGTCTCAATGCTGTCACCACGGCTGATCGCTACCCCATACCGCACCTACAGGACTTTTCATCTGGGCTGGAAGGAGCGGTGGTGTTTTCCAAAATCGATTTGGTGCGAGGATACCACCAGATCCCGGTGCGACCGGAGGACATACAGAAAACTGCAACGATTACTCCGTTCGGGTTGTTTGAATGGTTGCGTATGCCTTTCGGTTTAAAGAACGCGGCACAGGCTTTCCAATGACTGATGGACCGCGTGGGCCGGGGTTTACCCTTTTTGTTTATTTATTTAGACGACATCCTGGTCGCCAGCCCCTCAGTGCAGGAACACCAGGCCCACTTGCGGACCGTGTTCCAGCGGCTCCAAGACCACGGGCTCATTATCCAACCCTCCAAATGTCAATTCGGCCTTCCTGCTCTTGATTTTCTAGGGCACAGAATTACCCCTGCTGGCGCCTCCCCTTTGCCCGAGAAGGTGGAGGCTATCCGGGCATTTCCCAGGCCCACCACAGTAAAAGGGCTACAGGAGTTCGTAGGCATGGTTAATTTCTACCATAGGTTCGTTCCGGCAGCTGCGCGAGTCATGCGCCCGCTTTTCCAATGTCTTGCAGGGAATCCGGTAGAGTTGATATGGTCCCCGACCGCAGAGTCGGCTTTTACAGCAGCTAAGGCAGCCTTGGCAGACGCCACCATGTTGGTCCATCCGAGCCCCTCCGCCCCCACGGCCCTGACGGTTGACGCCTCTGACGTGGCGGTGGGCGGGGTTCTGGAGCAGCAGGTCGGTGGCCGTTGGCAGCCTTTAGCGTTTTTCAGCCGGCAACTAAATTCGGCCGAGCTGAAGTATAGCGCATTTGACCGAGAGCTTCTGGCTCTCTATTTAGCTGTTCGTCATTTCAGGTACTTCCTCGAGGGCCGCCCATTTGTGGCCTTTACGGACCACAAACCATTAACATTTGCTTTTTTGAAATTGTCTGACCCATGGTCGGCCCGCCAGCAGCGGCACCTGACTGCTATCTCCGAATTTACCACCGATGTCCGTCATGTCGCGGGTAAGCTTAATGCCGTTGCTGACGCCCTGTCTAGACCCGCTTTTCCCCCTATTTCGGCGGTGGACTGCGAAGTGGATCCCCAGGAGCTTGCGGAGGCACAGCTTCTAGCGGATACCGTTTCGGCATACCGGTCCACCACTTCGGGATTGAAGTTGGCCCAGGTAGCTTGTGGGTCGGAAGGCACAAAAGTCTGGTGCGATGTTTCTCTTCCCCGTCCCAGGCCGGTAGTACCGCCCTCCCTTCAGCGCCGGGTTTTCGATGCCATTCATGGGCTGGCGCACCCGTCCATCCGCTCCACCTCTGCCTTGGTAGCAGCGAGGTTTGTCTGGCATGGCCTACGGAAACAGGTAGCGGGTTGGGCACGTTCCTGCGTTCCCTGTCAGACCGCTAAAGTCCAGCGCCACGTCCAGCCCCCCGTACAGGATTTCGAGGTCCCAGCAGTTCGTTTTTTCCACATCCACGTGGATTTGGTCGGGCCTTTGCCTTCCTCCCGGGGCTACACCCACCTCCTCACGGTGGTGGATCGGTTCACCCGGTGGCCAGAGGCTTTCCCATTGTCTGATATTTCGTCAGCGTCTTGTGCTAGGACTTTGGCCCTTCATTGGGTAGCTCGTTTCGGGGTCCTGGCAGTTATTACCACTGACAGAGGGCCACAGTTCACTTCGTCCCTCTGGGCCGCGCTCGCAGAACTGTACGGTTCCAAGTTACAACCCACTACTGCATATCACCCCCAGGCAAATGGACTCGTAGAAAGGTTCCACCGTCAACTTAAGGCATCCCTCAGTGCAAGGCTTGAAGGCCCGGACTGGGTAGACCAGCTCCCTTGGGTTCTTTTGGGCATCCGGACTGCTCCTAAGCTAGATCTCGGTGCGTCGTCCGCGGAGCTAGTATATGGCTCGACACTTCGAGTACCCGGAGATTTGTTTCCGGACCTTTCAGACCAGCTGCCTACAGTCCCATCGGTGTTAGCATCTCTCCGGGAACGGGTGGGCTCCCTGGCCCCAGTTCCAACTTCACGTCATGGGTGTCCCATGGTACATGAACCGCCTTCCCTGAAGGACTGTGAGTTTGTTTTTCTGCGAAAAGATGCCCATCGCGCCCCGTTGCAGAGGGTCTATCAAGGGCCGTTCCGGGTTTTGCGTAAGGGAACGGCTACCTTCACCTTAGACATGTGCGGCAAGAGTGAGCTCGTCTCGGTGTCCCGGCTCAAACCTGCACATTTGGATCCGGATCAACCAGTCCTGGTCGGTCAAACCCCTAGGAGAGGCCGACCTCCGTTAGTTCCGCTCAGTCCAGGACCCCCCGTTCCGACAGTTCCTCCAGGACCCCCCGTTCCGGTAGTTCCTCCAGGACCTCCCGTTCCGGCTGTTCCGCCAAGTCCGGAACCCCCGGCTCCTGTGGTTCAGGCTGTCCCTCTCCGTACTCGTTATGGTCGCGAAATCCGGCTCCCTGCTAGGTTCCGCACCTCGGGTTCTGGGGGGGGTCATGTAGCGACCATAGAGAATGGTCCAGGTCGTCGAACCCTCGGATTGGCCAGCGAGGTCACGTGTGAACGCGACCATGGGGATTGGTCCAGGGAGCGACATCGCTGATTGGCCAGCGATGTCATGTGCGCTTTTGGCGCCCGAAATAGACAGTTCGGCGAAGTCTTTGAAGAAGACAGTAAGTTTTTGATGGTTGTCCTTTACCTTGTTGTTTAACTCTGTATTCGAATATTGCGGCTGCAATAAACTTCTTCTACAACCAACAAGTTTTCGGACTCGCCATAGCTTCACCATTCTCTCATACAACTGTAACATAAGATACCAACTTCTATTATCGGTACCCTGACTGATGAAGGCCAATGTGCTAAAAGCCTTCTTGTCACCCTATCTACCAGTGACACCACTTTGAAGGAACTCTACCAGTGCAGAGCCCACTGCTCTACAACATTGCTCAGGGCCCTGCCATTCACTGAAGGTCCTGTCCCCTGGTTTGACTTCCAAAAATGCAACACCTTGCACTTATCTGCATTAAACTTAATTAACCATTCCTTCACCCACTTGAGCAAGCTGATCAAAATCCTGCTATAATTTTTTATAACCATCATCACTATCTAGTATTTGCAAACATTTACTCATCTACACGTATGTTCCTGCAGCAGGGACTGAGCTGCCTGCTGTTCTCTTCCTGCCAAGCTACCAGAAATCACCAGGTTTGCCCCGTTCTTGCTCACAAAATGGCGAAGCCTTAGTCCCTTCACCAAGCTGAGCCATGCAATGGCAGGGGGTGGGTGATAGTGTTCAGCCTTGGGCAGAGGGAGCACTCCACTGGGCACCACTAGAGTGGACAAACCACTCAGTTAATCAGACTCAAAGGGAGGATCACAGAGCTGTACGGTACGGGAATAAGCCCTTCAGCCCAGCTTGTCCATCCTGATTAAGTTGGCATACTGGCCTGTTCCCAATTGCCTGCCTTTTGCTCATGTCCCTTAAAACACATTCCATTTATATGTTTGTCCATTTGTCTTTTAAAAGCTAATTTTATCTACTTCCATAGGTTCCCCAGGTAGTTTGTTGCAGATACAGACTACCCTCAGGGTATCAAGGAGAGAGGGAGTAGGTCACATAAGGGATCATCATTGATGCAACCACATGGTGGGGAACACTCACACAGGGCTCAAGCATTCATTCGCACAAAGCAACCCAGGATGGAGCTTCCCTCAAAGTGGACAAGTGCCGGGGTAACTCAGCATGTCTGGCAGCATCTCTGGAGAACATGGAGAGGTTATGTTTCGGTTGGGACGCTTTGATCTGCAACGTGGTCTAATCATGGCTCTCCAGAGTGCTGTGTTTTATAAGCCAGCATCCGCAATTCCTTCTGTCTCAATTTTCCAAATGAGTTTGTCAACAGAGAGGTTCCTCTGAGCTGCCCCATCAAACACGTCTGGGCCACAGGTTGGACACAAAGAGAGGCTCTGCCATCGACGCCTGGGTGACACAGCAAAGGTCTGCTAACACAGTCCCATTGCACATTGGCACAGCATAGGTCAGATGCAGAATAAACAAGGGAGGTAGTTTTAGGAGTGCAGCCAATGATGAAAATACAGTAGGGCGGGAGTGGAACACGTTCACCTTTGAGCTCTGTGGGACCTACCTGTCTGACCGAGTTTTGGACCAACAACTATGCAATCAGAAGGCAGGTGGAGTTTGGCCTGATCCGCTGAGTTACTACAGCACTTTGTGCCTTTTAACCTTGGCAAGCACCAGGACCCATCACAATTGGCCTTTTGCCACAATAGTGAAGCCTCTCCCCTTGCCATGTCTCTTATCCTTCTTTCCATTCTCCCTCCCCCTCATCGCCACTCTGCCCCACCCACTGCCCCTCTGTCTCACCCACTGGTCCACCCATTGGCCCTCTGCTGCCTCCCACACCTCTTGTACACGTGATTGCAATGTTTTTTGGCCTCACTCTGTCCACCACCTCCTGACAATATATGGCTTGGGAGCCAAGTGATTGGAATTGGATGGAGTCCACATCCTGTTCCCTCCCTGAGATCCAGGCAGCAACCATTTAGAGGTAGCAGTGGCTCAGTGAATTGGGGGGCTCCCATCTTTGCGTCTGATAGTTGTGGGTTCAAATCCTGCCCCAGAGACAACATCCACGCCTCCACTTCAGGGGCAGTGCGCAGGAGGCGACATGACTCCGGCGAAATTTGACCCAAACCCCCCTCGTGTAGGATCCAGTTACAAGTGCAGGGAGTTCTCTGTAGTGAAGAATCAACCAACACATCACTGCTCATGGAGACTTGCTGGCCTTAAATTGACTTGCAGCTTTCCTTGAGTTACATTTATGAACACTTTGTAAAATGCATTGCCTTGATGATAGGCTGCAATTAAATGTTTTTAAAAAAAAATCTATAATTGGACAGATGTGTGGATCGGAAGGGTTTAGAGGAATGTGGTTCAAATGCAGGCAAATGGGACTAGCCCAAAATGCCAATTTGGACAGCATAGATAAGGTAGGATTAACGGCTTGTTTCCATGTTGTTCAAATCTATGACTTATCTTTAAACTCTATTTTTCTTTAATCTGTAATCCCCCTCTCTAATTCCTTAATCCCCTTCTCCAATCTCTCCTTAACCTCTCTCACTTTCAAATTTGCCTCATCCTCTAATCTCTCTTCCCCCTCTCTCCCCCCCTCCCCCCCCCCCCCTCTGCCCCCCCTCTCCCCCACCCCCTCTCCTCCCCTCTCTCTCCCCCCTCTACCTCCCTCCTTCGTTGCTGTGAAATCTAATAATTTGGAAAGGTCGTGTAACTCACCCAGTTTTAACCTGATGGAGAACTGCAGCCAAGACACCAATCTTTGAAACTAGTTTACCAGCTGCAGATGTAGACAATGCCCAGGGCAATAATGCAACAAGGATCCTGAATTGAGCCACTTTAGAGCATATTCCTTTATTTGTGTTCTCTAAACCATGCATGCCTCGTCACCTGGTTAGCTGTTGGACGCGTCAGTGGATTGTAAGTTAACAATTTCTCTATCAAAGCCTGGCACTTTTCTTCCAGTGTAATTTCCTCTGGATAGATCACACCCATTAGCTGCCTCTCTGGTAACATGCTGATGCTGGAGTCATTGAAGGGCATGTAACCGGTCACTATTACATACAGAATGACTCCCATGCTCCAGATGTCGTACTTCTTGGGGTCATAAGGGACGCCCATGAGAACTTCGGGAGGGGAGTAGGCTGCGGAACCACAGTAGGTGGTACAGAGTTCTGGGTACCCCCAACTCTTCCTCCCAAATCCAAAATCTCCCAACTTCACCTGCATTTGATCAGTCAGTAGGATGTTCTCACATTTGAGGTCACGGTGGACAATGTCATGTTCGTGAAGGTACTTGACTGCCTTGGTGACCTGGGAAAACAAGCACTTGGCCTCCGGGCAGGAGACACAGCTCCTTTGTTGGATCAGTTGCAGAAGGTTTATTGAAACCAGCTCCATGACGATGTAGACCTTCCCATTGCGAACTTCAATAAACTCATACACATGCACAATATGAGGATGCTTGATGCCTCTCAAAATGGCCAACTCCCTCGGCAAGAACTTAGTGGCGAAATCCTTTGGAACTTTCTTCCTGTCGACCACCTTGATTGCTACATTTTTGTTGTACCTTTTTGAAATGGCCTCTTTTACTTTGGAGT
This sequence comes from Rhinoraja longicauda, assembly GCF_053455715.1. NCBI lineage: Eukaryota > Metazoa > Chordata > Chondrichthyes > Rajiformes > Arhynchobatidae > Rhinoraja > Rhinoraja longicauda. The sequence goes on along the minus strand of NC_135980.1, from coordinate 18,313,592 downwards.
AGCTGCCTTCTCCTATAGTCTTCCCCAGTTTATAACCTAACTGTGCTAGTAGTTTACTCCCCGACATGTTACCGAGCCATCTTGCTATGGCAATATCCTGATGTGCAAAACGATCAATGCACCTGCTGTAATAATTTGCTGTTGTGAAGTGTTCCTTGTGTCACGCATCATCCCCATCACCTTTTATAGACATGTGGCTGGAAATGCTTTTGCAAAAATATTGACTGCACTGACTTTGCAGTTAAATATAAATTGAAGCTTCACTCCCCTCAGTTATCTTTTCCAAAGTCCAACAAAGGACCTATGTCTCCTGCCGGGAGGCCAAGAGCTCAGAAGAGAAATCCAGCTCCATGCATTCCAAGATTCAATGAAGCTAGCGGTTGCTTCGAGAAAGAACAATAAGGAATGTACCTCCAACCCCCCACACTAAACATAGAATGCCTGGTTGGGACATGTGAAGTATCTGTCTTGCCTTTCACTGGTGGGGTGACTTCTGACCCATGACCTTGACACTCAATACTTATGAGGTCACCCCCATCAATGAAGTGAAGGGTCGAGGGAGCTGCTAGCAGGAGGCTGACTGCCCAGTGGACAGGAGTTTCCACCGCGTTCTTTTCTAGTGGGTGAATCTTGTGGATTCTAACTGTGGTCTCTTCAAACATTGGCTTCCTTCCCTCTGCTTCTTCCACCTGTTGCCCTGGATCTCCTGGAAACACTCCTCTGATGCCGCAACCGACACTGCGAACAGACGTTTCTGGAATGATGTGGCAATTGTCTTGCCCTCAGTCACAATCAATCAGGGAGGAAGATTTATGCCAAACTTTCAGCAACAGTGGAATTTCTATTGAAGCAAGGAGTTGATCTGATTTGAGTCACATTTAGTTCTCTGTGCTGTGAGACCTTTTTCATTCCATGTTCATTTCAAACAGGGGATTGTAACTTTGGGGTTCCCTGTTAAAGTGAAGAAAGTTCACCGTGAAGAAACTTTAAATGAGATGATCTTAAGAGGTTTACTTACCTTTCGAGGTGCTTCAAACAAGACCTCAATAAGGGTCCTATTGTTTTTTAATGTTGGTGTTTTTACCATTTGGGCATTTTAACTCCTCGTTAACTGTCCCTCTGTCTGTGGGGCAGGATGCCGGCAACCACCTCATAGAATCATAGACATAAACAGCACAGGAATGGACCTCTTGGTCCACCTTGTCCATGGCTGATTGGCCAGAGGAACCACTGACGTCAGTGTAGGTTTGGCAATGAACGTTCCTCCAGCATGTGAGGAAGGTCGGAAAGGAGACCAGGGCCACAGTCTGGAGAACAAGTTGGAGCAGAGGCGGTTTTCTTGGTTTGAACACCATGGAAACCAGAAGAAGCAGAGTGTGTCTGAAGATCAGGGGCACCTGATGTCAACATGAGAAGAGATGCACCAAATACACTGAACTGGAGAGAAGAGATGAGAGAATAGTCATCTGCCAGATCCCACCCTTCCTGTAATGGTGAGAGGAGAGCTTTTTGGGGTTGTGAGTGTAGAAGGGAGTTGGAGAGGAGAGGAGCTGAGGCTTGGGTCAGATTAGCCATGACCACATTGAATGGCAGGCCAGGTTTGAGGGGCTGAGTGGCCTAATCCTGCTCCTATTCCCTTGTTTCTTGCGTCTGGGTGGTGGAACTTCCTCCTGGGAGATGTGAGGTGCTCAGCCGATACCTGTGAGAGAAGATCTGACCCTCAGCTGTCGACTCCTTGCTTGTGTTGGACGGTTAGAGAGCGAACGGACTGTCAGACCCAAGCACTCCATTCCCACAATCAGTCAAATAGTGTTTTAGTTCCTACAATGCTAGGGGCTTTGAACATGTGGGGAGAAGAGGGGCACGTTGTCCTCTCCCCTCCCCAGTGATGTCTCCCCTCACTGGATGACCTCAGGTACAGTACGACAAGTCCACCTTAATGGGAAGCCACAGTCCAAGGGGCAGAGCAGAGCTGGTGGCACCAGTGTGGTTCCGGACCAGCAATGATCCTTCCACCAATACTGGTGACACAGGCAATCCAGTCAATATTGTGTTGGTGCTTACTGTGCATAAATTGCTAGTGTAGCAAAGGCAACCCTGCCAAACTGAGCTACTGAGTACTACTGTACTCTGTATCCCTTTGCTATTTCTATTTATTGTACTTGAGTTTGACTTGATTGTAGTGATCTATAGTATTATCTGTTTTGTTTGGATAGCATGAAAAATAAATATTTTCACTGTACCTGTCACTGTACCAGGTGACAATAATAAAATTGAACCTATCTGGCAATGGAGTGCCTGAGTGCTATAAGAATGCAGTTTAATATCTGCAACAGTTTTCCAAATTGGCTGGTGGGTGGTCCCTGCATCTCCAGTGCCATCCCTGGGAACATTGAACAAGACTCTGATGGTGAATATCTATGGCAGAGGGCCCACCTGAGAAAGGGCCATCTCGATGTCCCTCCACTGGCTAGTGTGGACAACCCTGGCCGCGAGGTTTTCCTCAGCATCTCTAGGACTGGCTCTCGGACAGACCGGCTGGAGTCCCCCAGAGATCTCAGCATTGGGCCACTCAGCTCCTTGTGTCTATGTAAACCAGAGATTGACTACGTAGACATCCCTTACTTCCCTGCTCCTAGCGCTGCATGTCACGGCTGCCCTGAGCTGACAATTACTTTCTGGTTTTCTGTTTCTACAAACGCACTGGTAATGGAGGAAGATATACAATAACGATGTTTAAGATGCTTTTAGATAGGGACATGGATATGCAGGGAATGGAGAGATATGCAGGCAGAGAGTTTAACTTGGTATCATGTTCAACATGAGCATCGTGGACTGAAGTGCCTGCTTGGCTCCCGAGGTCCAGAGTACAGTAAACACCAATAAACTCCATCAGGACCTCTGAGGTCAAACCGATCCGGTCAGTGAGTGAGGCGAGTGTGCGATTCATCCCACAGTGAGGGTCTAGAGAGAACAGCAGAGAGTGTAGAGCAGGATGTAAGAACAAACATATGGGAGAGAGGGATAGAAGGAAGATAGACACAAAAAGCTAGGGTAAATCAGTGGGACAGGCAGCATCTCTGGAGAGAAGGAAAGGGTGACGTTTTGGGCCCGCACCCTTCTTCAGACCGTCTCGACGCGAATCGTCGCCCTTTTCTTCTCTCTAAAGATGCTGCCTGTCCTGCTGAGTTACTCCAGCTTTTTGTGTCTATCTTTGGTTTAAACCAGCATCTGCAGTTCCTTCTTACATGAATGATAGAAGGAGATGGTTTAGAGTCCAGTTCAGAAAAAGGGCGTGGAAAAAGGCCATATGGCGAAGGAATCCATACTGACCATCTGTTTGCATTAGTTTTATGTCATCCCACCATTTCATCCACTCCCTAAACACAGGAACAATTCCCAGAAGCTACTAACCAACAAACCTGCACATCTTTGGGATGTGGGAGGAAACCAGAGTACCTGGAGGAAACCTATACCGTCACAGGAATGTACAAACTCCACACAGACAGCACCCACTAGTCAGGATCGAACCTGGGTCTCTGGCGCTGTGAGGCAGCAGCTCTACCAACTGCACTACCATGCAGCCATGGCGATGGGGATCTGTGGGAAGAAAGCCCGGAGTCCGCTCCACCTTACCTTGGGAAGTGGTGTGTGTGATCAAAGTTTAATTACAACTTACGAAATAAGTTTGTTCACTTTCAAAGGTTTAATTGAGAATGGTTTAGATAGGTCGTTATGGTAACGCTGCGCAGAAATTAACAGTGGCTGCCCTTGGGGCTGTGCTCCTACTTGTTGTCTCTGATCCAGGCGTGCTTGATGACTTGGCTGGCCAATGGCCGTCCTGAGGGGCAGAACTGCAGCAGCTCCCTGATCAAGGCCTGGCATTTTTCCTCTAGTTGGATGCTCTCGGGGTAAACTACCCCCTTCTGCTGGCTCTTGGGCAACTTGCTGATATTGGAGTCATCAAATGGCATGCAGCCGGTCACGATCACGTAGAGGATGATCCCCAGGCTCCAGATGTCGTACTTCTTGGGGTCATAAGGCACGCCCATGAGGACCTCGGGGGGAGCATAGGCAGCTGAGCCGCAGTAGGTGCTGCTGAGGTCAGGGTGGCCGTGAAGTTTCTTCCCGAATCCAAAGTCGGTGATCTTTACCTGCATCTCTTCAGTCAGCAAGATGTTCTCACACTTGAGGTCGCGATGGACAATGTCGTGCTCGTGAAGGTACTTGACTGCGCAGGCGATCTGGGAGAAGAGGTGGCGGCCTTCGTTGCATGGAATGTGGCCTCTGTGCTGAATCAACTGCAGCAGATCGGTGGCAGCCTGCTCCATGACAATGTAGAGCTTCCCATTGCAAACCTCAATGAACTCATAGACCTGAACAATGTGAGGGTGTTTGATCCCTCTCAAGATGGCCAACTCCCTTGGCAGGAATTTATTAACAAAGTCCGGGGGAGCCTTCTTCCTGTCGACCACCTTTATAGCAACATTCTCCCTGTATTTCTTGGAACTGCCTACTTTAACTTTGGAGTAACTGCCCTCACCAATGGTCTTCCCTAGCTTATATCCTAACTCTGTCAGAAATGTGTCTCCAGACATGGTGCATGGCCATGTTTTTTTCCAATTTATTGAGGGGTAGCTGTATGTGTAAACCAGTTCACACCAGTGCTGTAATAATTTTCAATTGTGAAGTTTTTGCAGGCGTCATGAACCCTGCAGCCATTTATAGACGTGGCCATGGGAAACACGTTTTGAAATCTGGAGAGAAGTTACATCTTTTCAGTTCTGAGAATCTCTACAAGGATTGTCATGATTGACGGGGAACTGGACCGCGAAGAATTGAACGATAAAGGAGCAATGTCTAAGAAGCTTTGCATTATTTTGCAGGCACACCAGGCTGAGTAAATACCTCCAGCTGCAAGGGGCAGCTGGATTTTGGAGAAATCTGAGTTTATTTCTTTAATTATTTCTCCTGTTATCTATCTGCATGATCTGCTCTACAGGTTAGTGGTTTTGTTCCAGTGCTAATGATGTTTGATAACCAAATCTTAGCTCTCTGTAGATGACACCAGGTGACCTTTGGTTTTGATGCTGGGGGTCAGACACATCTGGTCACTGTGACATCACAGTTTGACAGGCAGGGGAGGGGAGGGTTACCTCATCAGCTGTGGGAAATCTGATGGCAACTTCACTGAGAAAAGCACAGGTCGTTGAGGAGGCACCGGAGAAGTATGGGTCTGACCATGGGCCAGGTGTGCACCTACAGCACAGTATCTACGCTTGGAATCAAGCTTGGAGTATCTTTTGCAGAACACAAAGTGCTGGAGGAACTCAGCGGCTCAAGCAGCATCTGTGGAGGGACTTGGACAGACAAGGTTTCAGGTTGGGACCTTTTTTTCTGACTGATTGTACTAGGGGGAGGGTAGGGGGAAGGACAAAGCATGGCAAGTGATGGGTGGATACAGGTGAGGGGGCTAATTGGCAGATAAGTAGAATAGGTGATAAAGGTCAAAGATGAAAAGGAGACAAAAAGGTATCAGGTTAGATCCTAGTTGGGCCCAAACTGGGAGGCCTGGAAACGTATTTAGAATTCATGTTGCACTTCGAATCTACTCTGCTACCCAAAACAATCGTGGCTGACCTATCTCAGTGTCTTCTGCTGTCTCCCCATAAGCCTCAATGCCTTTTGTATCTGGAAATTCATCCATCTCCATCTTAAATATTGGTATTGTTTTATTAGGGTCACATGTATTAAGATCAAGTGAAAAGTTTGTTTGCATGCTATCCAGTCATCATATTATACATGAGTACGATCAAGCGATACACAGGTACAACAGGTAGTGTAACGAGAAAATTACCAAGTTGCAGAATATAAAGTTGTGGTGTAATGGCGTTAGTTATAGAGAAAAAGTGCTCATGCTGCAAGGAAATAGGTTGGAAGATCGGGACTACACCCTAGCTTGAGGAAGGACCATTCAGTATTCTGATAATAGCGGGGGAAGATGTCCCTGAGTCTGGTGGTGTGCACTTTGAAACATTTGCATCTTCTGTCCGGTATACGGGAGAAGATGGAATGACCAGGGTGTGAGTGGTCCTTGATTATATGCCTGCTTTTATGAGGCAACATGTAGATGGAATTAATGATGGGAATTCTAATCTGTGCAATGGACTGTACTGCATCCACAACTCTATTCAATTTCTCATGGTCTTGGGCAGAGCTCTTCCCAAACCAAGCTGTGATGTATCCCGACAGTATGCTTTCTATGGTGCATCTGTAGAAGTTGGTTAGAGTTGTTAATGTGAAGAATGATGTTTGGTGACTTCTGCAGTCCTCTGTGGCAGAGAATGCGTGAGTGAGGAAATCTCCCCCTATCCTAGTCCTAACCAAGCCATCACAGACTCTTGGCGACTCAGACAGGGAAACATTCTCCAGCCATCAAACCCTGTCAGAAGTTTGCTTGCTTCTAAACTCTAGTTTTGTCAACCCAGGTGCTCCTCGTGCACCAGACTCGCCTGGAATCAGTCGAATACATCCTTGCTGCACTCCCGCCATGACAGGCACATCACAACAGCACACAATATCCCAAGTGCGGCCTCACCAAGACCTTAGAAACTGTAGCAAGTCATCCTTTACTTTTTCCAGCTCATACTAATTTCCTGTAGGTTCCCCCGTTTCATTAGACTCTTGGTTCTCTTGCATTTTTGGCAAGTTCTTTCTCTTCAGTGAAGACAAAATCAAGGTATTTGTTTAATTGTTCTGCCATTTCTTTGCTCCCCATTATAAACACTCCGATGTCTGACATTGTAATGGTTTGGGATTTCTGGTTTACATCTTCCACTGGAGGTGACTGATATTTGCTTCGCTTTGTATCCTCCATCCTCATCCCAGTTACTTTACTGCACTCCCACCTGATTGTTGTCAGGACCCAGGTCCAGTTTAGAAAATAACAGCACAGAGTGTAAAAGCAATCAGGAGGCATTTGCTTCTATCATATCAGTTAGATTGTAAATGTATCCATGTTTTAATGACACAGGAGTTACATTGCTAATCAATCTTGTTTTAATCTTGCAAACGGGTGGGGGGGTGGGCACATGAGTGGAAAGGGTGTTTCTTTAAAATTAGGCGAGACCACTTAATAGTTCAATATTATTCAATACTTTCAATATTCACTGAAAATGTCTGAAGAGTTTTTGCACAGTTTTGTTTGCAATATGTTTTTTATTCCAAGTCAGACAAAATAAATTACCGGAAGTGGGTGCGCAGGAAAAGGATTCCGTCTCGGGAAGGGACCAATGGGCGGCGTTATCCTGGTAACGGAACCTCTGCGCGGCCTCGGGGGAAGGTAAGGTGCGGCACGGCCCAGGTGGGTGAAGCGGGGGATGCCGGCGACACCGGGACTGGGGAGGGAGCGCAACGCAGCGCAGCGGAGCGGCGGCGGCGGCGGCGAGGTGTGGGGTGGGGTGATGGCGGAGTGCGAGGTGTGGCGGGGCGGGGCCTCCCCTCTGCGGCCGGGCGAGGGATGCGTTGTATCCGAACTGAAGCCGCGCCCCCCCCCCCCCCCAGGGCCCGTCCCTCAGTCCCATCCACATCCCGCAGCGTAGAACAATCGGCGCAGAGATTGTCCTTCAATCCCAGAGCATAAAACAATCGGTCGATGGGGCACAGGGACCATCCAACAATCCCATCCGCATCCCTTAGCGTAAAACTATCCTTGTCAGTCGATGGGGGCCCAGGGACCATCCCACCCGCATCCCGCAGCGTAAAACTATCGGCCAAATGGGACCCCAGGGACCTCCGTCAATCCCATTCGCATCTCTGCTGCAACCCGGTCAAGCTAATCTACTCACGATTGAAATACTCCCTCCCCGAGCGACATCCTGGTGAACCTCCTCTGCACCCTCTCCAGTGCAATCATATCCTTCCTATATGGTGTGGCGACCAGTACTGACAATGGCATTTATTGGTATTGGTTTATTATGTCATGTATAATGAGATACAGTGAATACATGCATACTAACCAGTCAATTTATGCTATATGTGAGCACAATCAAGCCTTACACAAGTTCAACAGGGAAGGATACCGGGGTACAGAATATAGCGTTATAATCCTATAGGGAAAGTGTAGATTTTAAAAAGTGCAAATTCTGCAATGAGATAGATTGGGAGACTTGTACTACACTGTTAGATTATGAGAAGGTCCCATCATTAGTCTGATAACAGCAGGTAAGGATCTGATCTTGAATCTTGTACATGCTTTCGTGCTTTTGTATCTTCCACATGACAGGAGGGTTTCCTTCATACACATCTAACTTTACACTTTTGTCACTGCTGTTGGTGAGGTAGTGGAAAAATGGTGAGCAGACGGATTACTCAAGAGACCTTTGATAATGTTGTGCAAGAGAACATAATCGAGTTTGAGATGGAGCCGGAGGAGGCTTTGAAAGAAGCAATACAACAGTTTGAATCACAAGGTATGTAGATCTGTTAATCACTGCTTTCCATCGTTTTAATACCTTCCCTGCTTTGGACGAATAAACGCACATATTGGGTGTTCTGTTTGTAGACACTGAACTCAGTACAACAGAGTGACTATCAGCCTCCGCTTTAATTCTTCATCCCATTGCAGCCTGGCCTGTCAGTGGCCTCCTGCACTCTTACACTGAAACAGCACATCTTCCAGACAGGAAGGTTGAGGCCTTTGCAACTTTATATTGAATTCAATGAGTTTGGGGAACTCTGTTTCAGAATTGTTCAGTTCTGCTAAGTTATCCATCTGTATTATTGACTTACTGAAATGGCCTCCTTTACATCAATGACACCAAGTGTAGACTAGTCAACCATTTTGCCGAACACTTGCGCTCTGTATGCCAAGGTGTGCTGCATCTCCTAGTTGCTGACCATATCCTATCCCCTATCATCCCTCTAGCTTTACATTCCACTCCTTTTCTTCTCTCTTTATCTGATGCGGTTTTGTCTCCTTTTCACCTCCATCCTTTGTCACTGACTGCACTCATGTGTCTATCAAATAGCCCCATTACGTATCCACCTATAACTTGGGAGGCTTTGCCCCACCCCCAATTTTCCCCAGTATGGCCCCCACTATTCTAACCGTCTGAAGAAGGGTCCCGATCCGAAAGTTCACCTATCCATGCTCACCTGAGATGCTGCCTGACCTGCTGAGTTATTCTAGTACTTTGTGTCCTTTTGTGTAAATCAGCATCTGCAGTTCCTTGTTTCTACACTTTGTTCAACTATCTATTGGATGTTGTCTTCAGCAGCTTTTCACCCTGCCCTCGCCATATCCAAAGCTCTCCAGTAATCCCACATCTGATTGTTTAGAAATCCAAATGGTGGGTTAGCTCTCACTCATTGGGATCAGCCATGATGTCCAGTCAAATGAATTGTTTTCTGCTTATCAACATGCAAAGTACATACAATACAATATATCTTTATTGTCATTGTACAGGGGTACAACGAGATTGGGAATGCGATGCAATAAATTAATTGGCTAGTCAGCATTAATTTAAACAACCCAATGAAACAAATTAGAACAGTTTTAAAATAAAGTGCAAGTAGATCTTTAATTTTTAATTTTCTTTAATTCATATCTTTAATTTTTCCTCTCACAAACTCGAGGGCCCTGCTTTCTGTGCTCCCACTCCACCTACTCCCTATTTTCTACTCCATTTAAACTCACCGTTCTATTTAACGGCGATGTTCTGTTATTAGTTAAAGGTTTCTGCTTCCTGCTCCCTTTAAACTCATGGACTCCATTTCTCGCTCCCTTTAAACTAACCCTGTTCCTTATTTTCAAGCCCTGTTTAAATTCACCAGGTTCTCTTGGTAAATGGTATATCTGGGCGATTACTAAAATCTTGTGCTACTCAGCTTGCTCCAGTGCTCACCACAATATTTAACCTCTCCTTGGCAAAGTCCGTGGTCCCTGCATGCTTCAAAAGATCCATTATTGTACCGGTGCCAAAGAATGCCTCTCCAGCTTGTTTAAATGACTACCGACCGGTGGCCCTCACCTCGGTTGTCATGAAATGCTTCGAGAGGCTAATCAAGAAGCACATCTATGCCCTCCTTCCTCGCAACATGGACCCACTACAGTTCGCATACCGTCCGAACATGTCCACGGATGATGCGGTCTCCCAGGTTCTGCATACCGCTCTCTCTCATCTGGACAGCCAGAAGGGGGGCTATGTGAGGATGCTGTTCATTGACTTTAGTTCAGCTTTCAACACAATAGTCCCCAGCAGACTGACTGAAAAGCTGCTGGAACTGGGGCTTAGCACCCCCCTGTGTGCCTGGGTCCTGGACTTTCTCACGGCCAGGCCCCAAGTGGTCAGGATGGGAGAACACACATCTAGCCCCCTCACCCTGAACATAGGATCCCCCCCAGGGTTGTGTCCTTAGCCCCCTACTGTACTCCCTGTACACACATGACTGTGTGGCCAGGTTCAGCTCAAACTCCATCATCAAGTTTGCTGATGACACTGTGGTGGTGGGCCGGATCTCCGACAACGATGAGAAGGCCTACCGGGAGGAGGTGTGACTTGGATAGATTAGGCGAGTGGGCAAATGCATGGCAGATGCAATATAATGTGGATAAATGTGAGGTTATCCACTTTGGCGGCAAGAACAGGAAAGCAGAGTATTACCTGAATGGTGACCGATTGGGAGAAGGGGAGATGCAACGTGACCTGGGTGTCATGGTGCACCAGTCATTGAAAGCAAGCATGCAGGTGCAGCAGGCAGTGAAGAAAGCGAATGGTATGTTGGCATTCATAGCAAGAGGATTTGAGTTTAGGAGCAGGGAGGTTCTGCTGCAGTTGTACAGGGCCTTGGTGAGACCGCACCTGGAGTATTGTGTGCAGTTTTGGTCTCCTAACCTGAGGAAAGACGTTCTTGCCTTAGAGGGAGTACAGAGAAGGTTCACCAGATTGATCCCTGGGATGGCGGGACTTGCATATGAGGAAAGACTAGATAGACTGGGCTTGTACTCGCTGGAATTTAGAAGACTGAGGGGGGATCTTATAGAAACATATAAAATTCTTAAGGGGTTGGAGAGGCTAGATGCGGGAAAATTGTTCCCGATGTTGGGGGAGTCCAGAACCAGGGGTCACAGCTTAAGGATAAGGGGGAAGTCTTTTAGGACCGAGATGAGAAAACATTTCTTCACACAGAGTGGTGAGTCTGTGGAATTCTCTGCCACAGAAGGTAGTTGAGGCCAGTTCATTGGCTATATTTAAGAGGGAGTTAGATGTGGCCCTTTTTGCTAAAGGGATCAGGGGGTATGGAGAGAAGGCAGGTACAGGCTATTGAGCTGAATGATCAGCCATGATCATATTGAATGGCGGTGCAGGCTCGAAGGGCCGAATGGCCTACTCCTGCACCTATTTTCTATGTTTCTATGTTTCTATCTGGCACTCTGGTGTCAGGACAATAGCCTCCTCTTGAATGTCAAAAAAACTAAGGAGCTGATTGTGGACTTTAGAAGGGCTCAACATCCAAGAATGTACACGCCACTGGAGATAAATGGGTCTACTGTGGATAGGGTGAGCAGTTTTAAATACTTGGGAGTCCACATCAAAGAGGATCTGACATGGGCAACGCACATTGCCGCACTGGTGGGTAAGGCAAAGCAGCGCCTTTACCACCTTAGACAGCTGAGGAAATTCAAAGTGTCTCTGAGGATCCTTCATTGCTTCTACTCTGGGGCTGTATAGAGCATCCTGTCCGGCAACATCACAGTCTGGTTTGGGAACAGCTCTGCCCAGGACAGGAAGGCCCTGCAGAGAGTAGTGCGTTCGGCAGAACGCACCATGGGAACTACACTCGCCCCCCCCCCTGCAGGACCTATACATCAGGAGGTGTAGATCGAGAGCAAGCAAGATTATGAGGAACCCCTACCCCCCCCCCCCCCCCCCAGCAACGGACTGTTCCAGCTGCTACGGTTAGGCCAGCGCCTCTGCTGTCATGCTGTGAAAACAGAGAGGATGAGACGGAGTTTCTTCCCACAGGCCATCAGGACTGTTAACTTTTATAACTCCAGGGACTAAATTTTGTCTTCTCTGTATTAACTTTTATTTATATGCTGTAACTGTAATTTTTTTTTGTGCACAATCCGCAGGCATTGCCACTTTCATTTCACTGCACATCGTGTATGTACATGTGACAAATAAACTTGACTTGACTTGACTTGCTGGTCCCATAAACTTGAGTCATGTCAAGTTGAGTTTATTTTCCTACTCATAACTATGTCAAAAAACTTTGCTTGCGGCAGCATCACCTGTTTCTTTAGAATATTTATTGTTCTTCTGTGTAACAGGCAGGTGGGACTAGTGTAGATGGGACATCTTGGTCGGCAGAGGCATATTCGGCCGAAGGGTCGGTTTCCATGACTCTATATAAAATCATAAGGAAGATGTCAGGATATTAATCGAACTACCATTCTGAAGTCTGAAGAAGGGTCTCGACCCGAAACGTCACCCATTCCCTCTCTCCTAGATGCTGCCTGACCTGCTGAGTTACTCCAGCATTTTGTGATACCTTCGAACTACCATTCAATATTCTGGAAAAACTGATAATCCAACATCACCAAAACCCCAAGTGCGTCAGGTTATTTGTGTTTTCCCTTTTGTTCTGTCCAGCCCTATCTTCCATGTAACTTAAAACAAACTTGTTTTCTCTCTTTCGTACTTCTGATGAATTAACTTCTCTTTCAGTCAATCAATGCTGCCTGAATTGCTGAGTATTTCCAGCATCTTCTGTTTTTGTTTCAGATTTCCATCATCTGCAATTTAAAAATTTTGATAAATGGCAGCAAAGTTGAGCAGCTGGTAGAACTGCTGCCTCGCTGCACCAGACACCCAGGTTTGATCTCGACCTCGGGTCTGTCTGTGTGCAGTTTCCATATTCTCCCTGTGAACCAGTGGGTTTCCCCTGGGTTCCCCGGTTTCCTTCCACAACCCAAAGACGTACGGGTTTGTAATTTAATCGGCCTCTGTAAAATGCCCCTTGTGTGTAGGAAGTGGATGAGAAAGTGGGATAGCTTAGAACTAGCGTGAACGGGTGATCGCTGGTCGGCATGGACTGGTTGGGCTGAAGGGCCTGTTTGCACGCTGGATCTTTCAATCAATTCAATCAATCAATCAAAGCTATCAATGTTCAGACTAAAGGGATTGTACAGATACTCATTGGGCCAGATACACATTGGAGTTGCTCAGTAAACTGCTAGAAACCTCGACTTTCCTCCAGAATCTCTTTCCGTTTCCTTACAGGTGTCGATCTTGTCAATGTGGTGAAAACTGTGCAGAATTCCACAGCCGAAAGCAGCGACCCGAAGCACCATGTCCTACAGGTAATGGAGTGTGCACAGGGCAGCAAGGTTCACGTCTACTGTAAATAAAGATAAACCTATCCTCTGCTAGATGGTCCCGTGTTAATCTTACCTCTTCTAAAAGTAAATTCCATTTGTTTGAAATATTTTTTCACCTCAGACACTGGAAATTCTGTGCTCTTCCCCCAACACCCCTCCTACCAGATGTCTGACTACCAGTCATAGAGACACAGGTTAAGCTTCCTCACCCAGCAACTATGTTGTCACTGCCTGGCCTAATCTGGATGTTGCGAGATGGCACCAGAATGTGGCGACTCTCTGCATGCTGTTCCAGAAAAGGGTCTGTTGTATTTATGTATGGTATGGATTGACTGGAGAACAAAGCTGTGACAATAATAAACTAAACTAAAAGGTCCATTTTCAACAATAGACCTTCATTGTGAAATGCCTTTCCTCCTTTAACTCTTTGCTTCTGAGTTCTGTGGTTCTGGTAGTGTATCTGATCAATTTGCAGCCTGGGTTGCTGATTATATCTCTCGCAACAGCAATCATACAACTCTGGTCACTCTTTGCCCTCCTCAATGACCTTGTTGTCTTAAATGGATGCTCTCAGAGAAGACTAAATCTTCTCTGCACTCTTTCCAGGTCTTGAGTCTCTCCAGCTCCCTGCCTTATGTTCCTTAAAGATGCTGATTTAACCTGACACAAAGTATGTCAAATTTTGCCCACAAGTTCCTTGAGAGTGCAATTTGAGATGTTGTGTGTTTGTAGGCTCTGGATGCACTTCAGAAAGCCCTGGATATCTTGGCTCTTGACGAAATGGGGGAGCACCTGAGTAATTTCACCAAACAGTGCAGTGCTGACTTTGCACACCGCCATCTGGCGGCTGAAAAGTCCGCCTACGCCACGGTCCTGTCCTGCTGCAGAGCGCTGATGGCCGATGGGCTTGGCCTGCTGAAGGGAGTCCAAGCCCTGGCGGCACTGCTGGACGGCCAACCAGACCTCCTCGACTCGGAGGGCAAGCACCTGCTCCTCGAGATCCTGAAGCAGCACCGAGAACACGTGGAGCTGAGCGCCACCACCATCCGCGCCATCCGCCACGGCTGCCTGAAGCACGAGCAGAACCGGCAAGACCTGGTGCAGTACGGGGCACTGCCACTGCTGACGGCTGCCATTGTGAATCACGGCACCAGCCCCGATGTGGTCAGAGAGGCAGCTTCTGCCCTGAGGGTCATGACCTACGATGACGACATCCGGGTGCCCTTTGGCCGGGCCCATGATCACGCAAGGATGATCGTGATGGAGAACAATGGACTTCAGATCATCGTCGATGCTGCAAAAGGTAGGAGGCAGAAACCTGTACGGATAATAATATCACCAGCTCATCCACTGAAGGAAAGATAACCTCAGGAAAAGTTATAGTACGAGTTACAAATGGAGTCAAGTTTCCTCCACACTTCCCGCCAGTTAATCTACCAAAATTGTCACTAAAAATCTGCTAATAATTTGAGGAATATGTGTTTAGACATGGAATGTTTCCCTCTGCACAAAGAAGTATTCCATCAACCAAAGAAAAGAACCAATAAGTGCTGGAGTAACTCAATGAATCAGGCAGCATCTCTGGAGAACATGGGTATGTGATGTTTTTTCGGACTGAAAAAGGATCCCGACCCGAAACATCACTTATTCATGTTCGCTAGAAATGCTGCCTGACTCGCTAAGTTACTCCAGTACTTTGTGTCCTTTTGTGGAAACCAACATCTGCAGTTCCTTGTTTCTACAAAAGAAACAATACACAGGTTAAAAACAGGTCTGCACATTGTTCCCCAAAACAATAACAGGGCAGATATTGCATTAAATACAGAGTAAAACATTCCCTACACTTTCCTGTTATTCATTGCCAGGGCAGGCTCAACATGGATTAGACTCAGGAGATAAAAGAGAAGGTAAAATTGGGTTAGGCATAGAGTAAATCTCTCTACATATCCTACTATTTAATCTGTGCCATAACTGGACGGTGGCAGAGGGATTTACTAAGATCATTGAGGGAACTTAATGCTAATGTTCAAAGCATTAGTGTTTCATTTCCCAGCAATGAAATTGCTGACCAGAATATGATCAATCTGACTGAATGAGAAAATACAAGCAGCTCTTATTGGATTTGACACATATATATAATCTCCACAAAGAGGACTACCTCAGCAGACCCATCACCCTGCTCCTGCCTAACTCAACGCGTACTTCAATTCTATCCCATCTCCCCTTGGCCAGTCCCATCCCAGCAACGTCCAAGACACCTTGCAAACCCCTACACACAGTTCTTAGTTGCTACTCATATAATTAGAATTAATTTAATCGCGATTACGAGTAATGTCTTGTGGAATTATTCTGACCTCATAGCCCAGTGTCATCTGTGACCACACTCCGTATTGTAAGGGGTTTCTGCGCCGAGCTTTCGCCCGACCTAAGGTCCCCGTGCCTTGCTCTGGTCCCTCGACCAGACCTCGCACACTGGTTCCCCGTGAGTGGTTCGACCCACTCACCCCCTACGGTTCTAGACACTGGACTTAGATGCAGGAGCGTTGATAGTGCAGGAAAAACTCAACCAGACCAGATTTGAAGACCAGGGTTTAAATGGAAAAGGCTTTTATTGAGCGCTTGGGACTATTGTCCATGAATACATATACACAGTTTTATTAGACATATGCACAACTACACGAATACTTAGACACAGTTCCACTAGACGTATGCACACTTACACGAACACTTTGACGCAGTTCTAAAAGACATATGCATAACTACACGAATACTTAGACACAGTTCTATTAGACATATTCTTGACTGTAAGATGGGGAACGTACGACACATCGCAAACTTGACCAACACATATTCATTTACACACCCACGTTTATTCAAACCACCCTCCCCTCTACACTAAAACTATGTCCAGGATGTGCAGGATCGGGGTACATGCTCACCATGGGGCTATTACTGGGGTTACTGGCTGTTCGTGCTGCTTCTCCGTTGCTTTCCGTGAGGGTCGTGCTTGTCCCCTGAGTTTCTTCCTTCCGTTTCTTGCGTTCCTGGCCAGTCGTTGCGAGCGTTGCTGTCCCTGCTGCGAGCGTGTCTTTCTTGCCTGTCTTTTCGTCTTCCTCCTGGCTTGTGTTCCTTCCAGGTTTTCTTGCAGTATTTCTTCTTGAGTTGCGTGCCTGTTCCTCTCTCTCTTGCACTTCGCTTCTTCTTGCCTGTCGTTTCTTCCTCCTGCATTCGTTTGACTTGAGTTTAAAACCCAAAAGTCGTGGTCAGTTATACTATTCTGACCTGTCCTATCTCCCGCCAGATCTTGGGATCTCTTTGTTTAAAAGATATGTATGAGTTTTCTCTCTGATCTGCGCTTATGTCCGGGGGTACCGGGGATGGCCAGACAGTGTTAATTGGTATTTCGTTGCGAGGTGATGGGTTTAACTGGTTTCCCATCACCTACCAGGTAGTGTTCTATGGGCTATTGTGCCCCCTTAACGAGATTAACTGTGTAGGTCGGCTTGGGGCATTGTGAGTATGCTGATGTCAGCGCCCCAGTGTCTGGACTTCGACCTGGTTTCCCAGGTTTCTGCATGGCCAATACCCATCCATTGTTCTGGCCATGGCTTTGCAGAAACCTAGAGACTGGGCTGTAAGGTTTTTGCTCTTGTGGCTGGTCACGAGGTCCTGCGGCCATTTTAGGACCCACAGATTGTGACATCCCTTGGTAAACTGACCGCAGCCTTTCTCCGCTATCAGCCCCAGTCTCCCGTTTAAAATGTCCAAACTGCAGCTCTTTGGTTTGGTGTTGCTTTCAGAATGAGGGAAAACTTCTCAAATCTTACAGTCCCTCCTGTTGATTTGCATAACCCCAGCTTATCGAATCAATTAAATAATGTGGTTGAGCAATGTTTTCCTGATTCTCCACATCCAGACCCCTGAGGTTTTAACTAAACTAGTGTTCCATTGCGAACGTACAGTCCCCATCTTTTAGGCTGACCTTTACTGCCCGTGTCCCGGGCAAAACTATATTACAAGTATGTACATTTTCATGTCAGACATATACACCTACACCTTGTCCCAGGCCGATGCCTCCGCCATCCTCCTACTGGTGTCAGCTTTAATGTAGGACATGAAAACAACACAACAGCAAAACGATACATTTTTTTACATTCCTTCAACACAATCATTCTTTATATAATTTTGAAAAAGGACAATGCAAAACACAGTTCACTCGGTGTGGAGGGGGCCCGACCTTCTAGCAGCTTGCGGCTGGGTCCTGCTCGCCCACCCGCACGTCAGCGATACCTCGAACCCCACATACACATATAAATCCCCTCATCCGGTTCCCACCATTTGTCCCAACACACACTCAACTGTTCATTAGTCCCAGAAAAGTCCTGTGAGTGTCGTTGATAAGTCTCTCCAACTCAACAGTGGAGTTGGCCATTGTCCGGCTCGTTTTCCTCAGCCACCATCGCCTGCTCGCGGGGACCTTCCCCGTGCATACCAGGCAGATCCCTTTTCCAACGGTGGCGCTTACCCTTTGGGCGACGATTTTGACTCTCGGGCACAATAACGAAGTGTCCCGATAAGCAAAGCCTGAGGCGCTGGAATACTCCGAAGAGTTCGATCCCAGCCACCCCGGCCACCGGCCTTCATGGAAGTGAACTGCGGTCTCCTCCGCTTCTCTCCTTCCAGTCCCATCGGTCGCGATGGGAGCCGTGTCCCCGGAGCAGCCGTAAATGATGATGTCCTTGGTGCGGCCCCGATAGGCCCACCCACATCCGATCGCCGTGGCAACGATCCACCATACGAGTGCCTCCTTCCACTCCAGAAAAACAGATAAAATATGGTATAGCCAGCCTCTTGGGGAGCGTTTGGCTTTGTTAACGCCTCTGCGGGCGGGTCTCTTGACCCCCAGCCTGCACCCCACACCCACACATCCTGGACGCATCAACTTTATTTACAACTATCCCCACAAAACTTATCTAAATTACTTATCCTTATCTAATTACCTAATCCTTATCTATATTACCTAATCCTTATCTATATCTAAAATATAATACAGCGCCGCCTTCCCAGGGCGACTCAGCTAATCCCTGTCAGGGCTGCAGCGGGTTGTCTCCTGTGGCTGCACCACGCTGTCTCCCACCTTTGATCCTCCGCAGCCTGTCGCTGCCTGGCGGGGGCTAAACCTCCTCTGAAACGTTAGCTCCCTCCTCCCTACTTGGCTCCGGTACCTCGGGGCGTGATTGACCTCTGGCCAAAACTTTCTAGGTTGGGGTCCCCTGCTAGACCTACGGAGAGTCACCTTAGGCACTGCCCCCTGGACAGCCTGGCTGAGGACCGGTTCCTGCCGTGCCGCAGCTCGGGTACCCCCCGCAGCTGCCGACCCTGGCCCCGCCTCATCCAGCGCTGCCCCCTTGGTGCTGGGTATACCCGCGGCATCCGGCCTCACCCTGCCTGTACCTACAGGTGGTGAGCCTCCGCCCGCTACCCCCGCCTTCCTGGTGCTTGAGTCGGGGACGTTACTGTCGCCCCCCTCCGACTCCTCCTCCTCCGTAATGGGATCCAGCCCCTGGTCGAGCTGATCAGGCTCTTCCTCGTCTGAATCCCACCCAAAACGCGAGACTCTCCATTCCTGGAGAATGTCCTCCCCCCTCACGCAGGCAACCTTGTCTGTCTGCGTGACCTGCCTCATCCTTGGCTGTGAGTCCCCACTCACAGGGCTGGCCCCTGTGGTTGACCCCTGTACTCCCGGCCTGTACAATTTACATTGATTGATATGAAACCACTTAATCCGCCGGGGCATCTTCACGGCGTAGACCATGGGGCTGGCTTTATCTACAATGCTGTATGGCCCCGTGTAGAGTGGTTCGAAACTACCTACCCTAGCGTAGTTCCGAACCATTACCAGTTCTCCTACCTCCCACTCCTGCAGCTTGCGCGGCTCCAGCAACAGCTTGTTGCCCAGGTGCTGCCTTCCCATGTTCCCAGCCGCCTGCCCGTGGACCTGCTTCAGATGCTCGAAGAGGTTCTGGACAAACCTGTCCCTCTTAACCTCTTCGAGCTGACCCTCCGTGAGCACCGGGGCCAGAACATGGGTGGGAGTGCGCATAACCCTGCCAGTCATCAGCTCGTACGGGGAATACCCCGTGCTCTTAGACTGGCTGGCCCTGATCCCCATGAGGACTAGGGGCAGGACCTCCGCCCATTTTTGGGGCGAGCCCATAGCCTCCTTCCTCAACTTTTCTTTCTGTGTCTGATTCATGCGCTCCACAATCCCTGATGACTGGGGATTGTGGGCTACGTGCCACTTCCCCTCAATTCCCAGGAGCATGAGGGTGTTCTGCATTACCTGTCCGGTGAAATGACTCCCTTGGTCGGACTCCACAAAACGAGGGAGCCCCCACCGTGAGAACACCTCCCGGACCAGGATCTTAGCAGTACCCAGTGCCGTAGCTGCTTTACAGGGGAAAGCCTCCACCCACTTTGTGAACACGTCAATGAGGACGAGGTAGTACTTATAGCCTCCTTGGGTGGTGGGCAAGGGCCCGATGTAGTCGATCTGGATCGACTGCCATGGTCCCTCCACCCTCCTGACGTGTCCCATGGGCGCTTTCCTTTTCTGGGGGTCTGGGTTATTGGCAGCACAGACGAGGCAGCTGGCGCAGAACTCATGGACCTCATCCCTAAGCCCCGACCACCATCCCGCCTGCTCTACCCGCTGCCACGTAACCTCCGGTCCGGGGTGCCCTGCCCCTGGACCCTCATGTGCCAGCTGGAGGAACTCCCTCCTATGCTGCTGTGGCACAACCCACTGTTCGGCATGGAAGAGCATGCCTTCTTTTACGGAGAGGGTCGCCTTACCGTAGAGACCCTCTACCTGCTCGCCCTCACTAACAGCTCTGAGGACGGCTTTTAAAGCAGGATCCTGAGCTTGGACGGTCCTCAGGTCCAGAGGCAATGTAACCTTTGGGGTCCCAACATTACCCTCCTTACCCTGGATCGCTGCTATCTGCCTGTGCCCATAGGGGTCCCAGAAAATGCCACTGCGGGCGCCCTCCTTAGCCAGGGCGTCCGCCTGCTTGTTGCCCTCCCGCCGGGGCTCTGTGGCGGAATGGGCCTTCACCTTATGAATAAAAACCTCCCCTTTCTCCCCTACTGCGGCCAAAATCTGCTCTAGCAGGGGTTTAACAGTTAAAGGCCTCCCGTCTGAGGAAGTGTATCCGCGACGGGACCAGATGGCCAGGTACTCGGTACACGAATTGCAGGTAAACATACTGTCCGAGCAGATCGTGTACGGGGTTGGGAACCTCTCTGGGTGGGTGACAACGTACGCCACTGCGGACAGCTCGGCCTGCTGCGCGCTCATGAGACTGGGGAGCTTAATTGCCAAGGCAATGCCTGCCTTGGGATCATAAATTCCACATCCCGTGAGTCGTTCACCAGCTGACACCGTACTGGAGCCATCCACATAGATCTCCCGGCCTGTGGGATGGATCCCAACCCGTAGACCCATGTCGACGTCCCAGACCCCCTCCACGGAACACCGATGGGCCGTTCCGGGATATACTAAATTTGTCGCGAGCTTGGGCTCGCACAAACCTTCAATCTTCAGATTCATCTGTGAAAGGAGGAGGGTCCAGCGCGCGATGCGGGCGCTGCTGACAGTCCCATCCTTGATCCTTCCATCCAGAAGCATCTGGGTGGGTGTGTGATGGGTGAGGAGAATGATTGGAGAGGTACCTGTGAAGATTAAAGCCCTCTTCACAGCCCAATGCGTGGCTAAAAGGTACCTCTCGCAATTGGAGAAACTCCTTTCCACATCGGTGAGCACCCTGGAGGAGTACACCACTGGTCGCAGCCTACCGTGCCGTTCCTGCAGCAGCACGGCACTCAGGCTGCCCCCACTGGCTGCCACCTCCAGAGAAAACCCTTTCTCCCCATCTATGGCTCCTAAGGCTGGTGCGGTTTGCAGATCCCCTTTCAACTTCTCGAACGCGGCCTGGCAACCCTCATCCCAAGCCCACTCCACTCCCTTGTGTAGGAGTCGGAGTAGCGGGGCTGCGGTGGCCGCGTAGTCCTCGATGAAGTCTCTGCAATACCCGGTCAGTCCCAGGAAAGACCTCACACCCGTTACTGTATAGGGAATCGGCAACTCCTGCACTGACTCTCTCCTAGCCTGATCTATAGCCCTTTCCCCGGCGCGGATGGTCAAACCCAAGAATTTTACCTCTGGCAGACCGATCCGTGCCTTCTTCGGGTTTATCTTAAAACCCTTCCTAGCCAGCAGCTCTAGCAGCTCGGCCAGCAGTGGACCGTGCTCCTCCTTTGTGTCTGTGAACAAGAGGAGGTCGTCCACATACTGCACGACCTGGTGGCGCTGGCTAAACTCCCTCAGGCTATCCGCCATGCACTGGTGAAAAATGCTGGGGCTGTTGTGGAAACCCTGTGGTAAGCAGTTCCAGGTATACTGTTGCCCTTTAAAAGTAAAGGCAAACTTGTACTGGTCCTCCCGCCGCAGCGGAATGGACCAAAACCCATTTGAAATATCCAGCACCGTGAACGTGGTCGCGGATGCTGGGATACTTCCTATGAGGTCGGCAACTGCTGCCACCGTGGGTGCGCAGGCGAGGATATTACTGTTGAGGACCGGGTAGTCCACCGTGGCCCTCCATGAGTTATCCGGTTTCCTAACCGGCCACAATGGAGAGTTCACGTGTGTGGCTATCGGCCTCAGCACGCCCTGCTGCACCAGTGAAGATCACCAGTGGCTATCTCCAAATCGGGTTCCGCCTCCTTGGGGAAATTGTACTGCCTCTGGGGTCTGATCATGGGGTCCCCGTCTATGCTGACCTCGAACCCCACTACCCTACCACAATCGTGTTTGTGGGTCGCAAACGCATTCACGTTGCTCCCCACACACTCTTGTAGTTCGGCCGGGACCTCCGCCACCATGCACTCGAGGTCGTAACCTCGGGCGGCTTCATGGTGCAGAGTCCCTTTCCCCTCCTTTCCCCTAATTACTATTATCTCCCCTTTACCGCCCTTGTCCACCCAAAGGCAGTGGTTCCGTAAGTCCATGAGGATCTCATGGCTTACCAAAAAATCGGATCCAATGATCCCCTTTCCACCCCCTTCTGTCCACTTCATCAGGATACACTCCCATGTGGTATGGAGTGCCCCCAAATGAATGGACAGCGGGATGGAACGTGCGCCAGCCTGTTCCTTCCCTGTGAACCCCGCCAGTGCGAAAGGGACCCCTGTGGACAGGGGAGAGTCAAAGGGTTCCTCTGTGTGGACCACGGTGCATGAAGCCCCCGTGTCCAACAGGTAATTGCCCCTTTGCCTCTCCACTACCATCTCCACAAGCGGCCTCTTCCATGCATCGTAGCGGAGAGGACACAGGTAGGCGGGCTGCGCGGGCTGATGTCATTGGGGAATGTCCAGTGCCCCCCTCGCACCCGGGGAGCCGGTAGCGACTGCCACCTTCCCCTGTGCGGTCATGAGGGACCGCATCACCTCGATCATCGTTTCGATGATCTCGGGCTTAACTGGGACATCGGCGCGCAGGGTGTTGCTAACCCTATCTTCCTTGGTGTGGGCCCTGCAATCCTTCCGCCAGTGCCCCACCTTACCGCACCTAAAACACTTGGACTGTGCGGTAGGGTTACCCTCCTGTCGCCACTCCTTTTGGGTCGGTGTAGTAGCCTCCGCTACGTGCACCTTCCCTTTTACGAGTCGGGTAGACGTACTCCGGGTGTTCCTATACCCTACCGTGAGACGGTCCAAAACCGCCTCCTCTACTATTTGTGGGATCAAACCAGGCTTTCGCCTGCTCCCTGACGGCCACCAGGCTGTTTGATACCAAACATCGGAGCCACTGGGTTCTCCCATTCCCGACCAGGACATCCCGCGCGGGGACGTGCGGGCAGCTGCTCTGATACACTGTCCACAGTCGCGCCGCAAAAACCCTTGGGGGTTCTCCCTCCATCTGGAGGGTCTTCCCCAATCGGGCAAATGGACCCTCATCGCCCATCCCCAAAACTTCCAGGACCTCGTCCCATAGGAGATCGTAGGTCCTGGTCCCTCTTTTACTCTCATCTGAGAGGCATTGGAGGATCGAGGGAGAACAGCAACATTTTTGCCCGTTCTCCCTCGTCGCAACCGTTGATTGCGGCGGTTTGATCGACCTCCCTAAAATGCAGCGAAGGGTCCCCTGATTCGGACAATTTCATTACATGCCCGATCATGGCTCTTAACTGCTGGGAGCTGTGGGGCACCACGATCTCGCTTTGAATGGGTCTGGCGTCCCCATTCAGCGCGGTGGGTCCCCGTCTGGTTTCCAGGACCGGGCACATGGGCGCCGGTGCCGAGTCCTCGACCGGGAGTTCCTCTCTCTCTCTCTCCCCTACACTACCCCTTTCCCAGGATGCCTCGTAGCTAGGGGAATTGTGGAGTCTGGGGGCCGAAGCCACCACGGTCTTTCTGGGGACCGGAACCGGGACCTTCGCAACCGCCAGCGACTGGCTCGCTGGGGGGTTCATTAGATAGACCAGCCCGCTTGCTTTATTTAAAGCACTCCGCAGACCCTCTATCTCCTGCGGCAGGCCCCGTGGTCGGCCCTTTCCGACCTGTCCTCCAAAACCATTTTGTAGGCTGCCCTAACCCCCTTGAGGTTCTCTTCCTGGGTCTCCAGCTGGCGGCTCAGGGAAGCGCACTGCTCCCTGAGCCTGCCCTCACTGAGCATGGCCTCAGTGATCTGGCACTCCATCAGCTCTACCCTGGCCTTGTGGCGGTTGGTCACGACCCGACGCTCCTTGTTTAAAGAGTCCAGAGCCTCAATCAATTGGTTCCCACCCGCAGCCTTCTCCTCTACCTGCTCCTGAAGGTCCCTGATCTGGGCTGCCTGTGCCACAACCACGCGGTCCAAAAGCTGGACCTGCTTTTTATAGCAGGTCAGCCAGACCGCCTTCTCTACAGATCTCTTGTGGGCTTTACTGGCCGTCCACCGGATCGCTGCATCCAGTGGGCGCTTGTCCTCTAACAAACCACACATCCATTGTTTGGTGATATTCACCTTGCTAAAAACATAGTCCGCAATGCGCTCGTCCATTACATCCCTAGTTTTAAAATCCTTTTCTGGTACACTATCGTCCTGCTGCCAGTGTCCCTTCGTGGTCGCCATTATCTGTAAGGGGTTTCTGCGCCGAGCTTTCGCCCGACCTAAGGTCCCCGTGCCTTGCTCTGGTCCTTCGACCAGACCTCGCACACTGGTTCCCCGTGAGTGGTTCGACCCACTCACCCCCTACGGTTCTAGACACTGGACTTAGATGCAGGAGCGTTGATAGTGCAGGAAAAACTCAACCAGACCAGATTTGAAGACCAGGGTTTAAATGGAAAAGGCTTTCATTGAGCGCTTGGGACTATTGTCCATGAATACTTATACACAGTTCTATTAGACATATGCACAACTACACGAATACTTACACACAGTTCTAAATGACATATGCATAACTACACGAATACTTAGACACAGTTCTACTAGACGTATGCACACTTACACGAACACTTTGACGCAGTTCTAAAAGACATATGCATAACTACACGAATACTTAGACACAGTTCTATTAGACATATTCTTGACTGTAAGATGGGGAACGTACGACACATCGCAAACTTGACCAACACATATTCATTTACACACCCACGTTTATACAAACCACCCTCCCCTCTACACTAAAACAATGTCCAGGATGTGCAGGATCGGGGTACATGCTCACCATGGGGCTATTACTGGGGTTACTGGCTGTTCGTGCTGCTTCTCCGCTGCTTTCCGTGAGGGTCGTGCTTGTCCCCTGAGTTTCTTCCTTCCGTTTCTTGCGTTCCTGGCCAGTCGTTGCGAGCGTTGCTGTCCCTGCTGCGAGCGTGTCTTTCTTGCCTGTCTCTTCGTCTTCCTCCTGGCTTGCGTTCCTTGCAGGTTTTCTTGCAGTATTTCTTCTTGAGTTGCGTGCCTGTCCTCTCTCTCTTGCACTTCGCTTCTTCTTGCCTGTCTTTTCTTCCTCCTGCATTCGTTTGACTTGAGTTTAAAACCCAAAAGTCGTGGCCAGTTATACTATTCTGACCCGTCCTATCTCCCACCAGATCTTGGGATCTCTTTGTTTAAAAGATATGTATGAGTTTTCTCTCTGATCTGCGCTTATGTCCGGGGGTACCCCAGGGATGGCCAGACGGTGTTAATTGGTATTTCGTTGCGAGGTGATGGGTTTAACTGGTTTCCCATCACCTACCAGGTAGTGTTCTATGGGCTATTGTGCCCCCTTAACGAGATTAACTGTGTAGGTCGGCTTGGGGCATTGTGAGTATGCTGATGTCAGCGCCCCAGTGTCTGGACTTCGACCTGGTTTCGCAGGTTTCTGCATGGCCAATACCCATCCATTGTTCTGGCTGTGGCTTTGCAGAAACCTAGAGACTGGGCTGTAAGGTTTTTGCTCTTGTGGCTGGTCACGAGGTCCTGCGGCCATTTTAGGACCCACAGATTGTGACATCCCTTGGTAAACTGACCGCAGCCTTTCTCCGCTATCAGCCCCAGTCTCCCGTTTAAAATGTCCAAACTGCAGCTCTTTGGTTTGGTGTTGCTTTCAGAATGAGGGAAAACTTCTCAAATCTTACAGTATCCAGCACAAGATTAGCATTGCCTCAGCAACTTTCTCTATGTATGGCTTTGTCTTATCATCTTGTACATTCTATAACTGAGGCAACTGCGGCTGTTTGTGAAGTTTGCATGTTCTCCCTGTGACTCATTGGTTACTTCTAGGTATTCCAGTTTCCTCCCACATCCCAAAGACGTACAGGTTTCTAGGCTAATTGGCCTTTATCAATCGTCCCTGTGTGTAGGGAGTGGATGAGAAAGTGGATAACTTAGAACAGGTGTGAATGGGTGATCGAAGGTCAGCGTGGACTTGGTGGGCAGAAGGGCCTGTTTCCATGCTGTATCTCTAAATTAAACTGGGATTACAATGATGCATTGGTTGCAAAACATTGTGAAAGATGCTTCATAACTAATTATTTTTCCCCTTTCAGTTTTCGCAGAAAATCCCACTGTCCTCCGTGAGCTGTGCTCCACCCTGTCAAAACTTGCGGTCAGGAACGAGTTCTGCCAGGAGATTGTGGATCTGGGAGGTCTGAATTTCATGGTGGCTCTACTGGCCGATTGCATCGATCATCGGGTACGGAACAGCCCCTTCCACTCCAGGGTGCTTACTCTAGGAGAGCAGGAGAAGAGGTGATACGATAGAACGCCTCAGAATTAAGCAAGGGTTTGAGTGGGTGGATACAGAGAGGATGATGCTGTTTCTGGGATTGACCAGAGCCAGGAGAATAGACAGCAGGCATTGATAAATCTGATTTGCAATTTTGGAGGGTTTATTTAACTTGGGGAATGGCTTAAATGTGGGAGATACTATGACAGTGATCATTTGAAATAAATATTCAGTCCAATGAAGAAGGGTCTCGATCCGAAACGTCACCTATCCATGTCCTCCAGAGATGCTGCCTCACCTGCTGAGTTACTCTAGCACTTTGTGTCCTTTTATGTATTTACCGGCATCTGCAGTTCCTCGTTTATTCAGTCTTATGATCTTTCTTACCCAATGCTAATTTGTTTGTGGCTCAGTTAATAATTCGGACCTCTTCGGCTTTTTCATGTTGTAGTTTGCAGCTGTTATAAGGAATTAATACAAGTTTGGCAATTCTCTCAGGTGTTGGGAACCTGGTTGGGGAAGGTTACAAATAACTCTTTTGTATAGTACCCTTATTGGTGAAGGGAGGGCATTCAGACTTTCGTGCATGTAATGTGGTGGTAATATGATTAATCCTCTCTCGTGAAATCAATTAACAAATTTCCCAAGTACAGGGTTACTTGGGGGGCATCACAAGTTTGCTTCATGGAAAGGGGTTAACTGAGACCTTTTGAAGGTAGTGGAAAGCGATGGGGGAAAAAGGCATTTGCAGAATGTGACGGCATTTGGAAAATCTTTTGGTGCTGGAGTAAGAGGAAAGGTTAGGTGACTGGGCAGTGATTGAGATACATGGCTGGAGTGGAGAAAAATGATTTGGATTTGAAATATTTGAAGTTGGCACTTTGAAAGAAAGGAAGGCACAGGTGGTGGCCCCTGAGTATGAGGAACTTTGGAGGGGAGAAGTTGTGATTCCGTGTCTAGAACCAGAGGCCAATCTGCTAACTACCTCCTCCTCCAGCAGTGTGGTCTGAGACTGTCGGGACAAATGCACTGTCCCTGGTTGGCAATGGATTACCTGGGGGAATGGTTAACCACCAGTTTATTTGAAGGGAGGCACTAGCCCCTGTTCAACCCATGCTAGAATGGTTGAAGTTGGTAACTCGGTATATATGTGTGATAATGTACTGGCCCCTACTTGCCAGGCACAGTGTGCTCTTGCCGGCCACAGTGTGCTCTACCACGGTGTCCCTGTCATAATGTAACTTGCACCATTGTTCACTTGTTGGTGTGCACCAATGTTGCAGAAATATTTATGACTTTTCTGTCTCTTCTCTCAAACTGCAGGAGCTAGTGAAGCAGGTGTTGGGTGCATTACGAGCTATTGCAGGGAATGATGAGGTTAAAGATGCGATCGTCAACACTGGCGGAACGGACCTGATTGTGTTAGCAATGAACCGTCACATGGGAAGCCCACAGGTACAGAACTGCAACAGAGGTGCAGTGGGGGAAGGCAGCCTGAGCTCTCTTAATGTGAGGTTTTGGGAGGATCAAGATTATTTTCTCGCGATTATTTCAGCAGGCACACAGAACCATTCAACCTCCAGAGTGCCACAGTACTGAACTGCTGTTTGAGTATACTCCAAACACTCAGTCCAGGCCCAATATGTTACAAATGTGACAGACTTTACTTTTTGATTTCCCCCACACCTTTCAACGGTGTCAAAACTTGGAATGTGGAATGACAAATTGTGATCCATAATGAAAGCTCTGAGACTTCCCCTGCTGCCCTGACAAGGTGGCAGGGAGAGGTAGAAATGCAGCCGCTTACACTTCTCTCTTTGTTGCAGGTCTGTGAGATGGGTTGTGCGGCCTTGGGAATGTTTGCCTTGCGGAAGCCGGAAAACTGCCGGGTGATCATGGAAGACGGGGGTGCTCTGTTGGCACTGCAGGCAATGAAGTCCCACCCGTCGGAACTGAACGTACAGGTATGGTGGCGGGAGGGAGAGTGGGGGGAAGGCTGAGGATGGAGAGTGGGGATGTTGGGGGAAGAAAGGGGCAACTGAGGGGGTGGGGTAAGAAGAAATTAGGAGGAAGGAAATAAAAGAATGGAATGCAGGGATAAAATGGCAGTGAGACGACATTGTTTTGGGTGCGGGGACTGGAATAATGGACGAGGGAACTGGCGAGTGGATATTCTGGTGGAGTGGTTGGATCTGTGAAAGAGATCACTGTTGAATCTTGCATGGGTATGGGGGGGAGGGGGGGGGGATAAGGATCAGGTGCAGACAGGTGAGATTAGTATATGTAGACATAAAAGATGCTGGTGTACCAAAAGAGAGCACTGGAGTAACTCAGCAGGCCAGGCAGCATCTCTGAAAGACATGGATTGGTGATGTTTCAGATCGGGGCCCTCCTTCAGACTAATCTAACTCGAAATGTTGCCAATCTATGTCTTCCAGAAATGCTGCCTGACCCGCTGAGTTACCCCAGCACTTTGCCTGTTTTATAGTTTAATTGACTTGGCACGGACTTTATGGGTCGATGGGTCTGTTCCTGTGCTGTACTGCTCTATGATCTGTGAACCTCTCTCAGCGATGACTGATGTTTTGTGTCTGCAGAAGCAGGCCTGCATGCTGCTCCGTAACCTGGTGGCGCGGAACCCTGACTTCACGGCGCTGATCCTTGAGATGGGAGCAGAGGTGCTGATTCAACAGGCGAGGGCCACGCACCAGGACTGTGGAGACCTGGCCAAAGCTGCCTTGAGAGACCTCGGCTGCAAAGTGGTGCTTCAGGAGCTCTGGACAGGGCAGAAAGGCGGGATCCCCCAGTAATGCGCTCCAGAGAACACATTTGAACAAGCCAAGACATTATCTCGAGCTCAGATGAACAGGTTTCAGTCTCTTTCTCTCAACCTGACCCACTGTCTGCACAAACTCATCAGTAATAACCTTGATATTAAAGGTTCAATGCGTAGTGCACCTTTCTCATCCCCATCTTTTTTGTTTTTAGAAAAACTATTGTGTCACAGCTTTCTCAGTCTGATAAATGAAGTTCAACAAATATTTTTCAGATTTAGACTTTACAGATGCAACACAGAAACAGGCCCTTTCGCCCACCAAGTCTGCATTGACCAGCGATTGCCCCGTACACTAGCACTAGGGCCAGTTTACAATTTTAACAAATTAACCTACAAACCTGTACGTCTTTTGACTGTGGGTGGAAAGCGGAGCACCCACAGAAAACCCACGCGATCACAGGGAGAACGTACAAACTCCGTACAGACAGCACCCGTAGTCAGGATTAAACCTGGGTCTGTAGCGCTGCAAGACAACAACTCTGTCATTGTGCGCGCCCCCAGATGTTTGTAAATTATAGTGACTTAGGCTGTTGGGTAACTTCATTGTTGGAGCAATACAGCGCAGAAACAGGCCCTTTTTGATGCCCATCTATGCTGATCCCATTTGCCTGTATTTGACCAATGTCCCTCTACTTTCTCATCCAAGTATCTGTCCAAATATCTTCTAAACCTGGGGGAGTCCAGAACAAGGGGCCACAGTTTGAGAATAAGGGGTAGGCCATTTAGAACGGAGATGAGGAAGAACTTTTTCAGTCAGAGGGTGGTGAAGGTGTGGAATTCTCTGCCTCAGAAGGCAGTGGAGGCCAGTTCGTTGGATGCTTTCAAGAGAGAGCTGGATAGAGCTCTTAAGGATAGCGGAGTGAGGGGGTATGGGGAGAAGGCAGGAACGGGGTACTGATTGATAGTGATCAGCCATGATCGCATTGAATGGCGGTGCTGGCTCGAAGGGCTGAATGGCCTACTCCTGCACCTATTGTCTATTGTCTATTGTCTATTGATTATTTCTTCCTCAACTGCCTTATCTGGCAGTTAGTTCCTTCCATATAACCACCATCCCCTGTGTGAAAAATGTGCTCTTCTAACCTTCTTTAAATTTCTCCCCTCTCTCTTTAAATCTGTGCTGTCTGGTTTTATATTCCTCTAGCCTGGGAAAAAATATGACTATCTACCCAACCGATGCTCCACATACTTCTATAAACCTCTGTAAGTTCATCCTTCAACCTCCTGCACTTCAATGAAATTTTTACTTGCAGCAGCACAACAGGTTTATCAATAGATAAGATCATAAACATAAACATTTTCAATTAAAAAAACACCGATATTGTGCAACAAAAAAAAACAGAGCCCAGAGTTCACAGTGCAATCCGTGCAGTTCAAACTGATCAATGTTCCTCTGCATCTTGAGACAACCTCTTTGTTCCCAACTATTCCACCAATTTTCATGTCGTTGGCAAACTTACTAATCATACCACTTAGTTTCTCATCAAGTAATTTTTGTATATTACCAACAATAAAGGTGTCAGCACCAATCCTTGATACAGCGTTGGTTACAGATTGCCAGTCAGTAAAGCAACCCTCCTGCTTCGCCCCCTGCCTCTTTTTACCCGGCCAATTTTGCCAACACACCTCCTGTCCCGTGCTCTTTAACTATCAGGATCAGCCCACAATGCTTGAACCTTGTCAGAAGTCTTGCTAAAGTCCTTGTATACCACGCCCATCTCCTTGACCTGCAATTTTCTTTGTAACCTCAACGAATCTCAAGCAGATTTGAGATAAGATTTCCCCTGCAAAAAAACCATGCCTACTCCCCCTGAGCTAGTAAAGTACAGGAGTAGGAGAGGTCAGGTGAATTAGTGGCTGTGGGATGGTGCAGGGAGCAGGCTTTAGGTTGCTGGATTATTGGGACATGTCTGGGGAAAGTGAGGTTTGTACAAGCGGGATGGGTTTTCACTGCAACTGGAATGGGACCAACATCTTTGTTGGGAGGTTTGCTCATGCTGATGGGGTAGGTATAAACTGATTTGGCAGAGGAAGGGGGCCCAGGGAGATATTTGCACAGGGATGGATAATCCCATGGAGGAGACATAGCCCAGTCAACAGAAGAAGTGGGTAAGTGCACATCAGGGGAATTCAGACCTAAGTTGCATCTATGTTAATGCAAGGAGCTTAACCAGTAAGGTAGACAAACTCAAAACAGTAGTTTATCTGGTAAAACAAAATACTGTTACCATGACTGAGAGCTGGTTGAAGGAGCTTTATGTGGCAGTTCAGTGACTCGGAGTATAGACGGTCTGAGGAGATGGCATGGCACTGTGAGTCAACTAATGCATTTCTTCAATATTGAGAGAGGATATCCTCAAACAAATAAAGACATATGGGTAGTGAATAAAAGCAAAAAGAGTATTGTCACTTTGAAATGCTTTAACAGCTTCTAACGGTCAACAAAAGGTGGTAGAGGAACAGATATACAAACAGATATCAGAGAGATGCAATAAGGAATTGGCCCAAGATACATAGCTCAATGTCTGCAATGAGGTAGAGGTGAATCAGACAGTACCCTAGCTTATGGAAGGACAGTTCAGAATAATAATAATAATAATGCATTACATTTATATAGCGCTTTTCTAACACAGAAGCCTGATAATAGAGGGGATGAAGCTGTTCCTGACTCTGGTGTGCACACTTTCAAGCTACTGTACCTGCTGCCCGATGGGAGCAGGGAGAAGGAATGACGGGTGGGAAAGGTCTTTGATTATTTTGGCTGTTACTCCATCTACAGCACGCTGCCTCGGGAAAAATGCTGGGAAGTCTGGTCTGTATGATGGACTGGGCTACATCCACAACTCTCCGCAAGGTCATGAGATCCTGGGCTGAGCTGTTCCCAAACCAAGCTGTGAGGCAACCTGACAGTATGCTCTATGGTGCATCTGTAGAAATCCACCACTCATCTTCACACAGGGGTCAACTGATCAATTAAACCTACTGACACGCTGGGGATTTTGAGGAAACCCCTGCAGTTCCAGGCAGAACGTGCCAACTCCACACGACCGCACCTGAGGTCAGGATAAAGCTGGATCGTTTGAGCAATGAGGCGGTGATCCCAAGCTTAAGGGAATACAGAACATCACAGAATCAGAAAGAAACACTACATTAGATGGTGGGTTAGTCTTTTGTGTCTGCACTGGTTGAGAAAGAGCTGTTCAGCTTGGACTCACTTCCCACATCTCCACGTATAGGTTGTGGCACAATGGGAGCTTAATCAGGTACTTGTCCAAGCTTCTGCCGACACCACCCTTTCTAGTAGTGGGTTCCATATCCCTGCCTGCAGGAGAATAGAAGCAGATGGCAGGGTGTCAGGGACATCACTGACTTCAAGAGCAGCCCTGCCTGCCCCCACAGGGATGTCACACTAACCAACGAGCTAAACACCTTCTTTGCGCGCTTCGAAACTGGCAACACCACCTTGAGTGGAAGAACCCCAGCCAAGGCGGTGGGACAGGTCTTGCAATTGAACACACAGGAAGTACAATGCGCTCTGCGAAGGGTCAACCCACGCAAGGCTGTAGGTCCGGATGGAGTTCAAGGAAGGATACTTAGGGACTGTGCTGAACAGTTGGCTGAGGTATTCACCAGGATCTTTAACCTGTCGTTATCTCTGGCTACGGTCCCCAGGTGCATGAAGTCGGCTACCATAGTGCCAGTGCCAAAAAAGCAAAAATCACCAACCTGAACGACTACCGTCCGGTTGCCCTAACTCCTATAGTCATGAAGTGCTTTGAAAGGCTGGTCCTCTCACACATCAAATCCAGCATCCCTGCCTCACTGGACCCACATCAATTTGGTAACAGGGCAAACAGATCCACAGAGGACGCCATCTCTCTGGCTCTTCACACTGTCCTGACTCACCTGGAGAGACAGGGCACGTACGTGAGGATGCTATTCATTGACTATAGCTCTGCCTTCAACACGGTCATCCCCACCAAGCTCATCACCAAACTCCACCAGCTAGGCCTCAGCTCGTCGTTATGCGACTGGATCCTGGACTTCCTGCTGGAGCGACCGCAGGCAGTGAAAATGGGCCCGCACCTGTCCTCCATTATCACCCTGAGTACCGGCACACCACAGGGCTGTGTTCTGAGCCCCATGCTCCACTCCCTATTCACACACGACTGTGTTCCTGCATTTGACACCAACACCATTGTCAAGTTTGCAGATGACACAACGGTGATCGGGTTGATCACCAACGATGATGAAACAAACTACAGAGCAGAGGTGCAGAACCTGGCGGACTGGTGCTCTGATAACAACCTGTCCCTAAATACCTCCAAGACAAAGGAGCTGATCATTAACTTCCGTAGGTCACACAACAGGGAATACGCCCCGATCCTGATCAATGGGGTCAGTGTGGAAAGAGTGCCAGCTTCAAGTTTCTGGGCACTCTCATTTCGGAGGACCTAACATGGTCCAATAACACTGCTGCGCTGGTCAAGAAGGCGCAGCAACGATTGTTCTACCTAACAACACTGAAAAAGTCTGGTCTACCCCAACAGCTGCTGATGTCCTTCTACTGCTGCACCATAGAGAGCATCCTAACACATGGCACCCCTGAGTGGTATCTCAGCTGCACGGAGGCAGAGAGGAAAGCTCTTCAGCGGGTAGTCCATAGAGCTCAGAAGACTATCGGAACACAGCCTTGGAGGGCATCTACAACACACGATGCCTCTACGCCCGCACCTCCAGACTGAGGAACAGCTTCCCCAGGGCCATAGCTGCCATGAACCGGTCCTGCTGAGCCAGATGGTCACATCGCACAGTGAACCAGCACAGATCTACTTGCACTTTATTCTGTTTTAAAACTTTCTAATTTGTTTCATTGGGTTGTTTAAATTAATACTGATTAGCTAATTAATTTATTGCATCGTATGGGAGGCGCATTCCTAATCTCGTTGTACCTCTGTACAATGACAATAAAGATATATTGTATTGTAGTTGTCAAATGAGGATGCTGCATTATCAAAATAAGCTACTCAGATGAAGTCTTTTCAGAACTTGGGAATTTGTTCACTGAGGTTGCTACTTCAAGATGTCACAACGTGCACTCTGATGATGGCATAGGTGGCCCCAACACCAGTTAGCAGGAGTGCCCCGACACTGTACCGACTGTCAGTGCTTGATGCTGTCAGGTTAATTTTCAGTTGTACATCAAATGTGCACTTATTATATTAGATTCATCACAAGAGTAACCCTCCATTATTCTGTGGAACGAAGTTGAAGTGTCAGTGACATCTTTATATCAAAAGTAAGTAGCAACTGAAACTTACCTATTTTTATTGCAAACGTGCTGGAATAGTTGACCTCCTTCATCCTATTAACAGCAAATAGTTGTATTTGTGTGTTATAATTTGCATAATTCTAGGGCGTAAATGGGTTAAAATATCAAACCTGTATCCAGGTGAGGGTACGCAGCCAGTCGATCTGTAGGTAAAAGTGTTAACGCCTTGATTTCACAATGCTGGACCATGCTGGAGGGGCTGAATGGCCTGTTTCTGTTCCTTTGACATTCCTTTGCTGTATGTGCTCTTGTTCTGTTCTGAAGGACGAAACACAGCAGCAAATCATCTGATGTACTAAAAATAGCAGCGGACACACTGGGCAGATCTATAAGTGTAACTCTCACCCAGATGTTTGCACTTTGTCAGCATGAGTTGCAAAAATAACTGCAGACCAGAGTCTAACCTGACTCATTCACTGAGGTGGGTGAGGGACTTGCATAAAAGCACAAACATAAACTCCTGCCTTCATGGGAATACTCTTCTGGCTATTGAAGGAGTCTGAAAGCCAGGCCATACAAAGGTGATGACTGGATGCCCTTCACAAACTGGGGGAAGTCTTGAACTCTGCACAGAATGGTTGGTGAGGTTATGGGACAAATGAAACCTTAAGAAAGATCCTAATAGATTTTGGCTTGACTAGGTGATTCAGGGCACAAAAATCTGGGTGGTGGTGATGGAGATAAGTTGTGTTATAATTGATGTTCTAGCCCATAGGCTGCACTGTTCAGTTCCCAGAATTTCCTGTGTACAAGGAATGTGGGGGATGGGGGAGGGGTGTAGCACTTGCCTTTCAATTACTTTTGTTCTGCGAGGTTAGAAGATTAAATGATGAAGGGACATGACTAGTTAAAAGAAACATTTCCAGAGAAAATGCCGAAATCTCTCCTTAGATCCTGGGAGTCTATGAAATTAGACATTTCTTGGGTAACAGTACAAATAGAGCAGGACTCGAAAGGAAAGGACTGTGACTCCTGGAAATACTGGGGTGCAATTCCTCAAAGGTGTTCAGGAGAGTTTTCTTAAGCAGTATGTGGAGGCCCCCACATGTGAGAGGTCAACACTGGATCTAGTATTGGGAAATTGGGAGGGGCAGATTAATGAAGTGTGTGTGGAGGAGCCTTTTGGGACCAGTGACCACAGGTCGATTAGGTTTAAGATAGTTATGGATAGGGACAGAGAGGGTCCACATGTTAAAATGCTCAACTGGGGTAAGGCCAACTTTGAGGGTATGAGAGAAGGTCTCGCTCAAGCTGACTGGAGCAGGTTATTTGAGGGGAAAGGAACATCGGCCAAGTGGGATGTTTTTAAAAATGTACTGAAGAAAGCTCAGGACGAGTACATCCATGTTGCAGTGAAGGGCAAAGCAGGCAAATGTAAGGAAGCTTCGCTGACGAGGGAAATTAAAACGTTAGTCAAAAACAAGAAGGATGCATGGGACAGGTATAGACAGCTGGGATCAAGTGCTGAAGGAGTTTCAGGAACTAAGGAGTGTACTAAAAAAGGAAATCATAAAAGCAAAAAGGGGGCAGGAGATAGCTTTGGTGGGTAGAACAATCTTTGGGTAGAACAATCCCAAAAGATTTTATAAATACATAAGGGGGAAAAGGGTAACTAGAGAGAGCATGGGACCTCTCAGGATTCAAAGCGGTCACCTCTGTGTGGAGCCACAGGAGATGGGCAAGGTCCTAAATGAGTATTTCTCCTCTGTATTTACCGGGGAGAAAGACAGTAGGACGGAGGAAATTGGAGCAGTCACTGGAAGTTCTTGAGAGCAGTCAAGGTTACTGTCGAAGAAGTACTGAAAGTCCTGTCGTGTTTGAAGGTAGACAAATCTCCAGGTCTTGATCAGAGATATTCGAGGACATTGCGGGAAACTAGAGAGGAAATTGCGGTAGCCCTGGTCGAAATGTACGAGTCGTCCTTAAATACAGGAGAGATGCCGGAAGACTGGAGGGTGGCAAATGTTGTGCCTCTTTTCAAGAAGGGCTGCAGGGAAAATGCTGGGAACTATAGGCCGGTGAGCTTAACATCTGTAATTGGTAAGTTATTGGAGAGTATTCTGAGAGAATAGGTTATACAGGCATTTGGATGGGCAAGGGCTGATTAGGGATAGTCAGCATGGTTTTGTACGTGGGAGACCGTGTCTCACAAATCTGATTGATTTTTTTGAAGACGTGACCAAAAAGGTTGATGAGGGCAGAGCTGTAGATGTTGTGCACATGGACTTCAGTAAGGCTTTCGACAAGATTCAACATGGTAGGATGCTCTGGAAGGTTAGATCGCATGGGATCCAAGGAGAGATAGCTGAATGCATAACAAATTGGCTCATGAGAGGAATAGATCGGGTAGATGCACAGTCTTTTGCCCAGAGTAGGGGAATCAAGGACCAGAGGACATAGGTTCAAGGTGAAGGGGACAAGATTTAATAGGAATCCGAGGGGTGCACACAAAGGATGGTGAGTGTATGGAACAAGCTGCCAGAGGAGGTAGTTGAGGCTGGGACTATCCCATCATTTAAGAAACAGTTAGACAGGTACATGGATAGGACAGGTTTGGAGGGATATGGACCAAGCGCAGGCAAGTGGGACTAGTGTAGCTGGGACATTGTGGGCGAGTTGTGCCGAAGGGACTGTTTCCACACTGTATCACTCTATGACTTACTGTGTCAGACTGCATTTCTGACGTTAATGCGAAACTCCTGAAACTTTCTCTCGACTGGATATGTTTCTTTTTTTTTCCTAGTCAGATGTGCAGCACTTTGGTCAACGTGGGTTGTTTTTAAATGTGCTATACAAATAAATTGACTTGACTTGACTTGACTTGGATTCTAAATGGTGGTGTAAGGAACTGCAGATGCTGGTTTACTAAAAAAGACTGGAGTAACTCAACGGGTCAGGCAACATTTATGGTGGACATAGATGTTTCGGGTCATGACCCTTCTTCAGACTGGTTGTGGTGGATCTAAGTTGGGTGAAAGGGCCTGTTTCCCTGCTCTATGACTATAACTATGGAACCTTATTGGTTTGGAGCATTCCTCACTCTTATTTAGCTGCTCAAAGACGAAGTATGAATGGAAATGCCGCCGGAGTTTTGGGGTTGGCCCACTTGACAAGGCAGGAGCAGCCGGGCCCGGCCTCTGCGTGACGGAGCTCCCGCTGTACCACGCGTGCTCCAGGAAGGTGGGCAGCACCCTGTTACCTGGGCAATGTGACAAAAAAGTACTCACCCCCATCACTGAATCATGTAACACTACAGCTGATCTCAGTGCCCTGAATAAACAGATGCTTTAATTAGCAGACCGTAAACATTCACAGCCTCTATTAGTGGTGCATCGACGAATGCCTGCAGCCAGCTTATGTGGCATATTGGACATTATCTCCCATCCTGTAAATCTTCCACCTACATGGGCAGTAGTACCTGGGGAGCACAAGCCACCTGTATGCTTCACACTGCCTTGACTTGGAAATGCATTGCCCTTCCGCCATCATCATTGAATCTAAATCCTTGAAAATCTAACCAAACAGTTGAATTTCACCTGAAAATGTTTTAAAACCTGAGCAAGTTCTGCTGTAACATGTTTTCATGTTTAAATTTCAGCTGGTTTTATTACGTTATTGTCAATGGATAATCCTTTGAGCATTTTTGTTCAAGTATCTCCATAAAACAAAGCCTTGGTGAAATCTTTTTTGTGCTTATGTTTTATTAGAGCCTTTCAGTCCAAATTATACTCATCTGCTGTACACTTCCTGCTAATGGGACTATCAGTCTCCATTCTTGTCGGTTGCCTTCCCGCTCAGACCTCAGTCTCCTCTTCTGCTTGGTGGCAGCAGGAAGCACAGCACGTGGAAGCAAGAGGGAACTCTATACTCCCTTGTCCCTCGTGCCTGTTCCATTATTCAGTAACATAATGACTGAACTGTGACCTGTTCCCTTTTCTCCGTGTGCCTTCATCCGAATCACTTCAACAACAATCATAAAGTGAGTTCAAGACCACTGCATATTGAATGAATTTGTCTGGGATGAAGGATGTGTTGATGTGGGAATCTTTTGAGACCTGAATTATGGCAAGATTTAACAGGAACCTGAGGGGCGAATTTTTCCACAGAGAGTGTGGTGGGTATATGGAACGAGCTGCCACAGGTATTATAACAACATTTAAGAGACATTTGGATAGGAACAAGGGAGGGAAAAATTGGAGAGATTATGGGCCATACGTGAGTAAATGGGACTAATGTCGATGGGTTGTCTTGTTTGGCATTGGCAAGTTGGGCCGAAGGGCCTGTTTCCGTGCTGTATGAATTTATTTACGTATACAGGCAGAGGAGAGTGATTAGTGACTTCCCCCCAGTCCCATTGAGAACTTCTTCACTCCTGCCAACGCCTTTTTGGCTGCAGGGAGTCTTGGTCACAGTTCTTGACTACACAAGATGGTTTGGTGTACCTGTGCCTCACTGTTCTGGTGCATTTGACAATAAACAAACTTTTTAGAGCAAGAATACTACCGACATTTTTCCACATAACCACTATTGGTATTAATCCACAATTATCATTCACCCTTGCATTACTACCACCGTCACTATTCTACTGCCGTTAATTCCCTGGGCACACTAACATACACCCACCCTAATGCTCTATGCTGGTCCCCACGCTATTCCAAAGCATTTTCCCAATTTCTAAACCTACTTATAAACACTTTGTTTGGTTCAGAGCTGAAACATTAAGCCCTCTCTCTCAGATACTGCCTGGCATACCAAGTATTTCTAGGGCTTCCTGTTCATATTTTTAGGCTCCCGGTAAGGCCCTGAAATTATATTATCAGTCTCCAGTGCAACAATGGTGTTGGAACTGGAGATACAGGAGTCCTATATCTCCTCGGGGAACTACAGTGCCCTCCATAATGTTTGGGACAAAGACCCACCATTTATTTATTTGCCTCGGTACTCCACAATTTGAGACTTGTAAAATAAAAAAATCATATGTGGTTAAAGTGCACATTGTCAGATTTTAATAAAGGCCATTTTTATTCATTTTGGTTTCACCATGTAGAAATTACAGCAGTGTTTATACATATAAATTTCAGAGAACCATAATATTTGGGACACAGCAATGTCATGTAAATGAAAGTAGTCATATTTAGTATTTTGTCGCATATCCTTTGCATGCAATGATTGCGTGAAGTCTGCGATTCATAGACATCACCAGTTGCTGGGTGTCTTCTCTGGTGATGCTCTGCCAGGCCTGTATTGCAGCCATCTTTCGCTTATGCTTGTTTTAGGGGCTAGTCCGCTTCAGTTTTCTCTTCAGCATATAAAAGGCATGCTCAATTGGGTTCACATCGGGTGATTGACTTGGCCACTCAAGAATTGACCATTCTTTAGCTTTGAAAAACTTTGTTGCTTTAGCAGTATGTTTGGGATCATTGCCTTGCTGTAGAATGAACCGCTGGCCAATGAGTTTTGAGGCATTTGTTTGAACTTGAGCAGATAGGATGTGTCTATACACTTCAGAATTTATTATGCTACTACCATCAGTAGTTGTATCATCAATGAAAATAAGTGAGCCAGTAACTTCAGCAGCCATACATGCCCACGCCTTAACACCCCCACCACCGTGTTTCACAGTTGAGGTGGTATGCTTTGGATCTTGGGCAGTTCCTTTTCTCCTCCATACTTTGCTCTTGCCATCACTCTGATATAAGTTAATCTTCGTCTTATCTGTCCACAAGACCTTTTTCCAGAACTTTGGTTGCTCTTTTAAGTACTTCTTGGCAAACCTCAACCTGACCATCCTATTTTTGCGGCTAACCAGTGGTTTGCATCTTGCAGTGTAGTCTCTGTATTTCTGTTCATGAAGTATTCTGCAGACAGTGGTCATTCACAAATCCACACCTGACTCCTGAAGAGTGTTTCTGATGTCGGACAGGTGTTTGGGGATTTAAAAAAATTATATAGAGAATTCTTCTGTCATCAGCTGTGGAGGTCTTCCTTGGCCTGCCAGTCCCTTTGCGATTAGTAAGCTCACCAGTGCTCTCTTTCTTCTTAATGATGTTCCAAACATTTGATTTTTGGTAAGCCTAAGGTTTGGTAACTGTTTTATTCTTGTTTCTCAGTCTGATAATGGCTTCTTGACTTTCATTGGTACAACTTTGGTCCTCATGTTGATAAACAGCAATAAAAGTTTCCAAAGGTGATGGAAAGACTGGAGGAACGACTAGGTGCGGCAAGCTCTCTTATACCTGCAATAAGGAGGCATTTAAACACACCTGAGAAATTACAAACACCTGTGAAGCCATGTCCCAAACATTATGGTGCCCTGAAATGGGGGGACTATGTATAAACACAGCTGTAATTTCTACATGGTGAAAACAAAATGTATAAAAATACCCTTTAATAAAATCTGACAAAGTGTACTTTAACCACACGTGATTTTTTCTATTACAAATCTCAAATTGTGGAGTACAGAGGCAAATAAATAAATGATTGGTCTTTGTCCCAAACACGATGGGGGGGACTGTATGCACAGCTGTAAGAGCTTCCCCACTAAACACTATCTGTTACATTGACATGCAGGAAATGAGAGGTTGGACACAGAAATTCTGGACATAATGCAAAATAATCTACAAATTTGGAGCCAGCACAACTGGGAAAAATTGAACAGATTTGGACAAGGATAAAACAAAAAGAATAATCCATTCTACTTCCTTGCACACTGAATGCCAGATATTGCAGGGGCATTGAGGGATTATGTCCCACTTCAGAATAGCCATTGGGTAATGAATATTTGCTCTAATAGAATTCACAAATCCCTACACCTTAAGGTGTGAATACAGAATAATATTCTCATGGAATTTATATGAAAAAAATAAATAAAAAAATGTTTTCAATTCATGTTCTATGTGTGCAGATGATGTTACTGAAAGTTGCAGTAAAAAACCGTTTTTAGGAGTGCAACCCCCACCCACACCCCGTCCATCCCCAGCAGCATGGGGTCGCCAATA
Source organism: Rhinoraja longicauda (assembly GCF_053455715.1). Taxonomy (NCBI): domain Eukaryota; kingdom Metazoa; phylum Chordata; class Chondrichthyes; order Rajiformes; family Arhynchobatidae; genus Rhinoraja; species Rhinoraja longicauda. The sequence goes on along the minus strand of NC_135980.1, from coordinate 18,271,792 downwards.
TGCTCACTCTCTACCCATTCCCAATGAGGGACTTGGTTATAATCAGCTCTTTTTTTGACTATCTTTGACAATGCAAGAAAACGGCAGCACATCAGGCAACCTCTGTGGAAAGAACCATCTCAGTTACCAAGTGTCACCAACCTAAAACACTGACACTTTCTCTTTCCACAGATGATGTCGGACTTACGGAGAGTTTCCAAGTTTTTCAGATTTTGCTTCAAATTTCCAGCATCTGAAGTTTTTAAAATATCTAATTGACTGTCAACACAGGAGGTTATGATGGAGTCTCTGGATTAGATCCTCTCACCACATATACAGCCTGACCTGCTGAGTGCTTCCATCATTTTCTGCTTCCATTTCAAAGAATCCACTTCAGCAGTTTGTTTTGACTTTTCAATAGCAGTTTTCAGGCGGAGGTTAAGTTTATTATTGTCATGTGTACTAGGGAACAGTAAAAAAAGTTTTATATGCTATCCAATCATTAGATACTATACATAAATACAATCAAGCTAAACTCAAGTACGATAGGTAGCTTGAAGGGAAATATACATAATGCAGAATACAGTCCTCAGCATTGTGTAACAATTAGAAATGGTGTGAGAATTACATGAAGTTTAAAAGAGTAGGGCTATTACATCGGTTAATAGTAGTTCATCCTCTGGGACCAGCACACAAAGAGTCACCAAGCTCCGGCAACTTAGATGTTGAAGGAGTCATGGTTTCTGAGGACAATGCAGGAACAGGGTGAAGTGGATCAGCTCTGAGCTTAGATCATAAAACGTAGGAGCAAATTTAGGCCATTCGGCCCAACAAGCTTGCTTTTCTATGTGTTTGTGGCTGATCTATCTCTTCCTCTCAACCCGATTCTTCTGCCTGCTCCCCATAACCTTTGACACCCTTACTAATCAAGAACCTATCAATCTTCACTTTAAAATTCCCCAATGATTTGACCTCCACAGCAGTCTGTGGCAATGAATTCCACAGATTCACCACCCTCTGACTAAAGATATACCTCCTCATCTCGATTCTAAAGGTTTGTTCTTTTATTCTGAAGCTGTGCCCTCTGGTCATAGACTCTTCCACTACTGGAAACATCCTCTCCACATCCATTCTATCGAGGCCTTTCATTATTTGTTAGGTTTCAATGAGATTCTTCCGGTTATCATTCTAAGCTCCAGTGAGTACAGGCCCATAGCCATCAAACACTCCTGATACCTTAACCCAATCATCCTCAGTATTGTTGCGTGATGGCACAGGCTGGAGAGTGTTTTTCTATATACTCCACTTTACGTTTGCTTAATTGTGATTTGCTTCTTTAAGAGGAAGGATCAACCACATTTACCTCTGTCAATATAACCTTCACTACACATCTTATGCATGATACACATTCCACCAGGTACTCCAGTCCGGGATTTGAATAGGACTGCAGTCACTGATTACAGCCTGCTTTGTAGTTCACCTAATACTTTGTAATGGATTGATTACAAAACAGGTTGCTAAACAAATAATTAGAGGAAATTGCAAGAACTATATATATATATAATTAAACCATAAACATAAACCATAAAGGTCAAATCGCTTTTATGGTTTATGTACATCATGCGAAAAATAAGATAAAGGGAGAAAATAGAGCGTTGGTTTAAATCAAAGTTGCTTCTGATCCATGAGAAGGAACTTTGAGATCTATTTATCTCTATCTTGCCTCTTACACACACATTCATATATATATATATATATATATATATATAAGTTACATTTGTGCAGAGTGTGTGTTGGAGCAATGCAAGGGAAACTGCACTAAAGAGGGGGCTGGGGAGGAAGGATGGGAAATGGGCAGAAACAGAAATAATAAAATCAGAGAGATTAAGCAGGGGAAACATTTAAAAAGAAAAATAATTTTAAAAACTGAATTGATAGATGAGATATATTCTGCTTTTTTATGGTATCATCCCACATAATGTTCCCCCACAACACTGATTACACTGCCAGAGGCATAACGGTCGGCGGGTTTTGCTTCCTAAAATGGCGGACGTTCCGCTCCGTTGCGTACTACACTTCAGTCTCGCGACCTTGACGGAGTGGTCCATCTTGCTCCGCTCTATTATCTTTGGTCTTATCCATGGCTGTTGAAGAACGTGGTCCAGGTGTCAACTAATCCGACGCTGGATGTTTCAGAGCCACTTTTCGATTGGTCAATTGCGCTGCCAATCTGTCGGACTCCTTCCGCGCTCGACCAATCGGATCGTGGCCCCGTGGGGGCGGGCGAAGCTCGGCGCGTGCTGCGGCTCCGGGCTGGTCCGCCAGTATCCCACAAACCCCGCGCCGCGCCGCACCGCTCGGGTGACAGCTAGGCTAGAGTAGAGGGGCCGAACAGTAGCTGGGCAAAGCCCGGGGCAAGGGGGCAGATCGGCCTGAGGGAGGGGTCGGGTTAGTGCCACGACCTTTGTGAGGGAGGGGGGAGGGGAATCGGCCGGTGTGAGGGGGTGAAGCCGAGGGGGGAGGAGGGTCGGCTGGTGTGAAGGGGGTGGGGTATGGGGACAGCTGCCGGGTTGTGGGAGGGGTGAGGATGTCCTGAGGAGGAGGTGGGCGGTGGGCCAGGGTAGAGAGCGAAGGGGGGAGGATACAGGTGAAGAAGAGGGGGTGGCTGAGTGAGGGGAGGGGTGGGTGTGGCAGGGCCGAGCCGTGGTATCGCCCAGCCAGGCAGAGTAAGCCGGAGCTGTCGGTCAGGATGCTGAATTGAGCTCAGGCAGAGCTGAGACGGGTTCACCAAGCAGCTGTCCCACCCCCCCACTCACTCCACGGTAAGTCCAGTGAAAGTCCGTCTCCTGTTGATAGTAAACGATCCTTCGCTATTTACTTTTCTGCTGAAGATTGAACAAATGCGTGCAATAAGTGGAAATAATGCTCATATAGTTTCGGAGTTTGAAGAGAAATGGGCTTAGCATTTAGGAATGAGACGGTTTTTTAAATTGTAGAGGCTTTTAACGAAACTAATTTTTGGTATATTGATTACCGTCCCGATCCGAAACGAGGCCTGTCCATTCCCTCTACAGATGTTGACCCGCTAAGTTACTCCGGCAGTTGGTGTTTTGCCCAAGATTCCAGCATCTGCCGCTCCTTGTGTCTCTTGTTTACTGTTTTATTTTGGGGACACAAGGAACTACCGATGCGGGAATCTTGAGGGGGGAAAAAACAAAACTGGAGGAACTCAGCGGGCCGAGCAGCATCTGAACAGGGAATGACAGATGCCGTTTCAGGTCCCGTTTTGGGACTTCAAATAGACATGTGATGTGTCATCTGTGACAGTTTTTACTGGTATAATTGTCATATATTTTAATGTCCCTAGCCCTTAACCTGACGCATGGTCGCGACCGAAACATCGCCTATCCATTCCCTCCATAGATAACATTTTGTGTTTTACTGTTTTGTTGGTTTTGGATCACCACAGGGTTTATTCTCTTTCTCTGCAGCCAGACGGCATGTTATTTTGTTGTTGTAATTCAGATGTACTCAGTATTTTAAGAAAGGATGGTGGCGCGTGGGGGCAAAAGTAACCTGCCCTTTAAAGCTATTGCCTGGTATCCAGTTCCTTTAATTCCTTGAATTCTGATCAGGCCTGTTAATTTTAAAATGATGTATATATAACAATCGTTGTTGTTATCATTTTGTCTGGTTTAATTTGTAAATGATAAATAAAAATATATGTACAAATAGAAATAGAAGACACATTTGTTACAGATTTCTTACATAGCTTCAATTTTTAAATTTTTAAAGAGAGAAAATAAAAAATTAAGAAGAAAGAAAAAAAAAAAAAAACTATAAACTATTGGGAAGAGAGAATAAGAGGATTAAAAAAATATATAACTATAAAAATTAAAGGGAGTAGATCCGGGAGACAATAACCACAGTTGTACATCCAACCCTTAACTCAAGTTTCAACTTTTAATTTAAAATTTTTATTTTAGTCCTGACGGTTTGAACTTTAAGGAGACATTGTATAGTTTGGGACATTTTCCCTGGAGCGAAGAAGGCTGAAGGGCGATCATGGAGATTTATAAAATTATGATGAGTATAGATAGGGTAGATACTCAGTTTTTTTCCCATGGTAAGGGAGTCTAAAGTTAGAGGCCATAGGTTTAAGGTAGAACTGAAAGACTTAAACAGGTCTGAGGCATGTTTATCACATCGAGGGTGGTGGATAAATGGAACCAGAGGAAATGGTGGACGTAGATGCAATTAGAGTGTTTAAAAGACATTTGACCAAGTGCATGGATAGGAAAGTTACTATGGATATGGGTCAAAATCAGGTAAATGGGATTAGCCTCGCATTTAGGTCAGCATGGGTGAGTTGGACTGAAGGACCTGTTGCTGTATAATTATGAATCTAAAACAATCATTTTAGCTTAACTGCACCCACACAGATAGCAGCTTGGATTTATCCAAATCGTGCGGATCCAACTAAGGGGGGATTTCTCTGTACCTTCTGCTCATAAAGTTTTAAAGAAAATAATTTCAACCATTGGAAATCTGATTTTTTTCAATCCGTATCATTGTTTTTCCTTCATCTTCATCCTATCACATGCATTTGCTTTGTTCTTCTCACTCTACTTTAAAAAAATTGCATGTTTTCAAAACTCTCCACATTGCCGTGGAACAATAACAGTTTCTGCTTTTGCAGGTGCATTGGCATTGGCAGCATTTTCTACTTTTGCCTTCAATCAGTTGCACACCGTGAGGTGGTATAAAGATGTGACATTGAGGATGAATTGCTTGGCTTCTTGGGGAGAAACAGGTTGTAATGTATTACATGCTGCATTGAATCAGATGTTATGGGGGCTGTTTGTAGAATGGGAAATTATTCATTAGCACTTTCCTACCTTGGGGAAATAGCAATAGCAAAGGTTAGTGAAAGAAAGAATTGGCTTGTGACAGCCCGCCATTAATTAAAGATTCACTCTGTGAGACACTGGTGGATACAATATATGCCGGATGCTGGACTATGTCTCGTAGATTAGCCAACGATATATTTAGTGCTCGACACACATTGAACTCCCTTTTGTTGAGACTCTGAGAATGGCACGGCACAGTGGCGCAGGAGTAGAGTTGCTGCCTTGCAGCGCCAGAGACCCGGGTTAGATCGTAACTACAGGTGCTGTCTGTATGGAGTTTGTACGTTCTCTCCGTGACCAGCGTGGGTTTTCTCCGGGAGCTCAGGTTTCCTCCCACACTCCAAAGATGTACAGATTTGTAGATTAATTGGCTTGGTATAATTGTAAATTGTCCGAGTGTGTAGGATAGTGTTAGTGTGCGGGGATTGCTGGTTGGTGGGCTGAAGGGCCTATTTCCGCGCTGTATCTCTAAACTAAACTAAACTAACCTCTCCAAGTTTCTGATAAACTGGCCTTAACACAGAAGTAACGATGATAATGTTTTATGGGCAATCTAGTGACTCCCTGCTGTTGGTTCTGTTGTTCATGGATTCTCATTAGTGGAGTCTTATTAGTAGGACTTACATTTCTTTCAGCGCAGAGTTTACTGTCAGTGGTCTGTGTGATCATAGGTGAGTGGCGAGCAGCAGCAAATGGTGAATGCTCGAGTAGTTGCAGATCTGTTTATTGCCCATTTGTTCCAAATGAGGAATAGAAGAAAGTTGTGCCTGAGCTCTCACTGACGTATCCTGACAACTGGCTGATGGAGTCATTCATCATTAACTCTCTGTGTTAGAGAAATAGAGCACGGAAACAAGCCCTTTGGCACACAAGTCCATGCCAACCAACAGTTAGTTACTCATTTACAATAATCATGCATTAATCCCGCTTTTTAAAAATTATATCTACCTTCTCTCCAATTCCTCCCACATTCTACCACTCAGCCATACACAAGGGGCAATTTACAGCACCCACTTAACTTACCAACCTGCATGTATTTGGAATGTGGAAGATACCAGAGCACCTGGAGGAAACCCACACAGTCACACGGTGAACGTGCAAACTCCAAGCAGACAGCATCAGAGGTCAGGATTGAATCTGGTCGCTTGCGTTGCAAAGTAGCGGCTTCATTAGCTAAGCCACTGTGCTGTCCCTAACGTGCATGGAGATGCAAATAGAGATCTATGTACGTCCTGAAATCCACTGGTGGCCCACAGAAATTGGTCTCCATCTTGTGCCTGCAAGGCTGCAACATCTCCCCAAAACTTGTCAAATCTTTCTCACTACAACACTGCCTCTCACCCCCAACAAGCTTCCTGTTGGAATGGAGCTAATCTACAGGTCAGACAGCCATAGAGTCATACAACACGGAAACAGGCACATTGGCCCAACTTGCCCATGCTGACCAAGATGACCCATCTACACTAGTCCCACCTGCCCCCAAATCTTTTCTATACATGTACCTGTCAAATGTCTTTTAAATATTGCTATAGTACCTGCCTCAACTACCTCCTCTGGCAGCTCGTTATATATATCCACCATCCTCTGTGTGAAAAAGTTGTCCCTCAGTTTCCAATTAAATCTTTCCCATCTCACCTTAAACCTATGTCCTCTGGTTCAAACATCTGTACTCAATCCCTGGACTGATGAAGGCCAATGTGCTGAGCGCCTTCTTGACCACCTTATCTACCTGTGACGCCACATTCAAGGAACTAAATATCTTCATCCCAGATCTCGTGCTGGTGAGGGCAGGAACAGGGAGATACGGGATCTGAATGTGTGGCTGAGGAGCTGGTGCAGGGGGCAGGGATTTAGATTCTTAGACCGCTGGGATCTGTTTTGGGGTAAGGGTGAATTGTGCAAAAGGGACGGGTTGCACCTCAACAGGCGGGGGACCAGCATTGTGGCAGGCAGGTTTGCCACTGCTACACGGGTGGTTTTAAAATAAATAGTGGAGGGGGCTGTTTCAAATGGGATAGACAAGGATGGAGTTAAAGGGAAAGAGAGTATAGGAAAATTTAAGAAAAACCCCAGAATTAACGGGACAAGGCTCACGTAGGAATAGGAGAGAATGGCCGTGTAATAGGAATCGAAAATTAGGTTGGTTCTGGACCCCAAGAAAGGGAGTTTGCATAGTGCCTCCGAGATGGATTTTTAGAGCAGCTTGTACTAGAGCCTACCAGAGGGAAGGCAATTCTGGATTTAGTGTTGTCGAATGAACCAGATTTAATTAGGGAACTCAAGGTAAAGGAACTGCTTGAAGGTAGTGACCATAATATGATTAGTTTTAATCTGCAATTTGAGAGGGAGAAGGTTAAACTAGAAATATCAGTGTGGCAGTTGAACAAAGGGGACTATGAAGGCATGAGAGAGGAGCTGGCCAAGGTCGAATGGAAAAGGATCCCAGCATGAATGACGGTGGAACAGCAATGGCAGGAATTTCTAGGCATAATCCAGAAGATGCCATTCCAAAGAGGAAGAAATATTCTAAGGGAAGTAAGATACAACCGTGGCTGACAAGGGAAGTTAGAGATGGAATAAAACTAAAAGAAAAGATGGATAACATAGCAAAGAGTAGCGGGAAGCCAGAGGATTGGGCAACTTTCAAAGGACAACAGAAGATAGCAAAAAAAAGGGCTGTACGGGCTGAAAAGATGAGGTACGAAGTGAAGCTGGCCAAGAATATAAAGAAGGACAGTAAAAGCTTCTTTAGGTATGTTAAGAGAAAAAGATTAGTAAAGACAAATGTGGGTCCCTTGAAGGCAGAAACGGGTGAAATTATTATGGGTAACAAGGAAATTACAGAAGAGTTGAACAGGTACTTCGGATCTGTCTTCACTAAGAAAGACACAAACAATCTCCCAGATGCACTATAAGACAGAGGATCTAAGGAGACAGAGGAACTGAAAGAAATTTGCATTAGGCGAGAAATAGTATTGGGTAGACTGATGGGACTGAAGGCTGATAAATCCCCAGGGCCTGATGATCTGCATCCCAGGGTATTCAAGAAGGTGGCTCTAGAAATTGTGGACGCATTGGTGATTTTTTTCCAATGTTCAGTAGATTCAGGATCAGTTCCTGTGGATTGGAGGGTAGCTAATGTTATCCCACTTTTCAAGAAAGGAGCGAGAGAGAAAACGGGGAATTATAGACCAGTTAGCCTGACATCGGTGGTGGGGAAGATGTTGGAGTCAATTATTACAGAGGTAATAATGGCGCATTTGGATAGCAGTAAAAGGATTGATCCAAGTCAGCATGGATTTATGAAGGGGAAATCCAGCTTGACTAATCTTCTGGATTTTTTTGAGGATGTGACAAGTAAAATGGACGAAGGAGAGCCAGTGGATGTAGTGTATCCAGACTTTCAGAAAGCCTTTGATAAGATCCCACATGGGAGGTTGTTGAACAAAATTAGAGCACATGGTATTAGGGGTAGGGTATTGACATGGAATTGGTTGGCAGACAGGAAGCAAAGAGTAGGAATAAACGGGTCCTTTTCAGAATGGCAGGCAGTGGCGAGTGGAGTGTGCAAGGCCCGTGCTGGGGCCGCAACTATTTACAATATATATTAATGATTTGGACGATGGAATTAGAAGTAACACTAGCAAGTTTGCAGATGACACAAAGCTGGGTTGCAGTGTGAACTGCGAAGAGGATGTTAGGAGGTTGCAGGATGACTTGGACAAATTGAGTAAGTGGGCAGATGCATGGCAGATGCAGTATGATGTAGATAAATGTGAGGTTGTCCACTTTGGCGGCAAAAACAAGGAGGCAGATTATTATCTCAATGGTGTCAGATTAGGTAAAGGGGAAGTGCAACGAGACCTAGGTATCCTTGTACACCAGTCACTGAAAGTAAACGTGCAGGTACAGCAGGCAGTGAAGAAAGCAAATGGCATGTTGGCCTTCATAACGAGAACTGATCAGCATAGATGAGGTGGGCCAAAAGGGCTCGTTTCTCTGCTATACAATTCTATGATTCTAAATACTCTGCCTGACTAGTTTATGAAGCTGAACAAGGAATTATAGGACATTTCAGAATGACTTAAAGTATTTAAAAAAAACACATGGTAAGGAAGTTTTTTTTTAAAAAGCACATGGTAAGGCCAGTTTGTGAACATCCCTACTTTTGGAACTAGGGATTGAATCAGGAATTGAGGTTAAAAAGTAGAATTTTTTTAATCAGTTGCTGCTGATAACATTTTAATGAAAACCCACTAATAATAGCAGAGTATAGTCAGACATTATAGTATATACAATGAAAGCATCTAGATAAAAACAAGTATTTCTTACGATGTACTCCTGGTGGCTTGTTCATATTGATTTGAAAGGTGTAGTCATACTAAGCTAAGGAAGAAGAGGCTATTTGTACTTTTCTAAATAAATCAAAGTACACTGATCATCTTATTTCCCTCATCTCCCATCTCCCTCCCGTTTCTGGAAAACCTGGACTATCTCCGACATCTCCCTCCCGTTTCTGGACCTCACCATCTCCATCACAGGTGTTTCCAAATACACAGGACAAGATGTTAGAAATCCAAAGTGCCAAATGTCAATTTGCTCCCGGTGGTAATGGGAGGCTTATGCACTCACCTATGCTCCTCCGATGTTGAGAAAGGCTAGGCGGACACGTCATTGGGGTTATCAAGTGGGCACCTACTTTCATCGACGTTTCGCTGATTGGACCTACGACGTCTCCAGTAGGCTCAGCAGTGCATTCTGGCGTCCCAGAACCACCCCCCTCTGCATCTGCCTAGCCGGCTTATTTGGGAGACCAGATGGCTCTGGCTGAAGACGAAAGACCCCATTCTGCCACCTGTGATGTTTCCTTGATAGCCTGGCGTAGGGCTTGTCCGCTGATCCCAAGGTCCTTCATCAGTCTTACGGTAGATGTTGCCACAAATCCTCGACATCCAACTTCTACCGGGCAGATCTTTGCTCTCCAGCCCCGCTGTTCTGCCTCCGCTGCAAGGTCTGTGTAGCGCATTCTTTCTTTCAAAGGCTTCCTGCACAGCATTCTCCCAAGGGACTGTGAGCTCCACAAAATACATCATGCGCTGAGAGTTGGACCAGAGGACAAGATCAGGCCTCAAGTTGGTGATGGCTATCTCTGGTGGAACTGTAAGCCGTTGGTCCACATCCACCAGCATCTGCCAGTCCCAGGGTGCCTCCAGCTGTCCAAACCTTGTCCTTGGTGGAATTTTCCGTTGCTTTTGTTCCCCCTCCCGAACAAAGGCAATTGGCATAACTGGGTTGGTTGTTCTGGGCGGCAGGGCATTGTTGGTTGTTCTCCTGCTTTCCAGAATCGCTGCCAGGCATTTGAGCACTTGATTATGTCTCCAGGTGTACCGTCCTTGGGAGAGGCTTACTTTACACCCAGTGAGGATGTGCTTAAGCGTGGCTGGTGTTGAACACAGGGGGCATGATGGATCTTCGCCCAGCCATTGGTTGAGATTTTTTGGGCTAGGAAGGACATCATAGGTTGCCCGAATAAGGAAGCTTATCCTGCTCGCCTCCATCTCCCACATGTCCTTCCAGCTGACAGGAGACAGACTAGTGACTGACATCTACTATAAACCCACTGACTCGCATAGCTATCTGGTACGGGATACTGAGTTGGATGATCAGCCATGATCATATTGAATGTCGGTGCAGGCTCGAAGGGCCGAATGGCCTACTCCTGCACCTATTTTCTATGTTTCTATGACTACACCTCTTCCCACCCGGTCTCCTGCAAAAAGTCTATCCCTACTCCCAATTCCTCCGTCTACGCCGCATCTGCGACCGGGATGAGGTGTTTCACACTAGGGCGTCAGAGATGTCCTCATTCTTCAGGAAACGGGGCTTCCCCTCTTCCATTATAGATGAGGCTCTCACTAGGGTCTCTTCTACATCCCGCAGCTCCGCTCTTGCTCCCCCTCCCCCCACTCGTAACAAGGACAGAATCCCCCTCGTTCTCACCTTCCACCCCACCAGCCAACGGATCCAACAAATCATCCGCCAACATTTCCGTCATCTACAATGGGACCCCACCACTGACCATATCTTCCCATCCCCTCCCCTTTCTGCGTTCCGCAGAGACTGTTCCCTCCGTAACTCCCTGGTCCACTCGTCCCTTCCTACCCAAACCATCCTATCCCCGGGCACTTTCCCCTGCAACCGCACGAGATGCAACACCTGTCCCTTTACCTCCCCCCTCAACTCTGTCCAAGGACCCAAACAGTCTTTCCAGGTGAGACAGTGGTTCACCTGCACCTCCTCCAACCTCATCTATTGCATCCGCTGCTCCAGATGTCAACTTATTTACATCGGCGAAACCAAGCGCAGGCTCGGCGATCGCTTCGCTCAACACCTGCGCTCGGTCCGCGTTAACCAAACTGATCTCCCGGTGGCTGAGCACTTCAACTCCCCCTCCCATTCCCAGTCTGACCTTTCTGTCATGGGCCTCCTCCAGTGCCATAATGAGGCCCACCGGAAATTGGAGGAACAGCACCTCTTATTTCGCCCAGTGGTATGAACATAGACTTCTCAAACTTTAGATAGTTCCTCTGTTCCTCTCTTCCCCTCCTCCTTCCCAGATCTCCCTCTATCTTCCTGTCTCCACCTATATCCTTACTTTGTCCCGCCCCCTGACATCAGTCTGAAGAAGGGTCTCGACCCAAAACGTCACCCATTCCTTCTCTCCTGAGATGCTGCCCGACCTGCTGAGTTACTCCAGCATTTTGTGAATAAATACCTTCGATTTGTACCAGCATCTGCAGTTATTTTCTTATACTATCTTATTTACTAAAGTTTAATAACTCTTGGGTGTGAAGTGTTCGGTGATTTAATAGCTACAATATAAACACAACTACTATTCTCTCTCCATTCTTGATGTATGAGTATTTTCTTCTTTAATCTGAGTTTCTATCTGTGGCACAAAGTCCAATACATACAATGTAATTTGTTCAGGTTCACTATTTATAATCGAAGACTGTCCTTATCCTGATGTTCTTCCAATATTTGACAGCACATTGTCCATGCTTGTTTACGTGAGATCATTGGATTTTGTTCATAGTCCAGTCTGCTGCAAGTGTAATATTGACAGAGTTATCAGAAAGGGCCTGTAAACCAGGAGTGGCACCAAAGCTTGTATTTATGGACAGCACTTTTGTCTCTCTTCTATTGCAGATCAGTTATTCTTCCTGCTTGATTCACTAACCTGGGGCACGATGAAAAGTCTAAGCTAAGCACATTTAAACATTAAACATGAGTTACTCCATCATTTTAATAGACAATAGGTACAGGAGTAGGCCATTCGGCCCTTCGATTTTGTACATATCTTAGGTGTAAACCAGCATCTGCAGTTTCTTCCTACACATTTAAACATTATGTACGGATATTAAAATTACTCTCTCCCCTTGGATGGACAGAATATATCCCATTATGATGAAGAGTAAGGAGTTGCTCCTGGTTTATGGCCCATATTTACCCATCCACCTATCTTACAGAACAAACTGTCTGGCCATTGTTAAACTGTTATCCTTTGGAGTTTGCTGCATTCAAATGATCTGTCCTGATTATAACAATAATTACGGCATGTTTCAAAAGACATCATTAGTTGTACCTAATTGGGACCCTTGATTGAAAAATGCAAGTGTACCACTGCTAAAAATAGTCATCAGAATACTGTGCATCTCATTTGACTTATAATAGTGGATCCTTTGATTCTTTATTCTAGAAATGGTACATAAAGGCTTAGTTTTTTGCCTGGTGGTGAGTTGCTATTATTGCCGAGTCATTTTCCTTCCCAGGTTATCTCTTGAACCATGTGATTGAAAGGGCTGTTTAATTTAATAGTTAGTAGCAATATAAACCGTGTCAGTTTTGTGCTTTCTTGGACCTTGCAAGTGAGTACTTTCCAACTTTCAAGACTATTTTAGTTACATGGTTACTTTCCAACTTTCAAGACTATTTTAGTTACATGGTTACAATCGAGTCATCTACACTGTACAGGTACATGATAAAGGGAATAATGTGAATAATGTTTTGTGCAAGATAAAGTCCAGTAAAGTCAGATCAAAAATAGGCCAAAGGTCTCCAATGAGGTAGATAGTAGCTCAGTCCTGCTCTTTAGTTGTTGGTAGGATGGTTCAGTTGCCTGATAACAGCTGGGAAGAAAGTGTCCATGAATCTGGTAAGGTCAGTATTTATTGCTACTCCCTCATTGCCATAGGAAAGGTGGCAGTGAGCTGCTACAATGATGAAGTTCCAGAATATTTAACTGGCTGCAATTAAAGCTCCAACTGGCACTCTTCCAGTTTGGCACCGTGTCAAATTTGTGTGGGACTTTGCAGCAGATGTGGTGTACCCAGATGCCAGTTGATTTGTGCTTGTAGCTGAAAATGGTTGTGGGTTTGGAAATTCTTGTGTTGATGGCACACACTCACAACCATGACGGTCTGAAGGCGGGGTGACTGATTTCAGGTGGCGGATAGAGTTCCAGTCTATGTTCTAGATGTTCAGTTTCATGTGCATGGTTTGAGATCACTAACTCATGTAGGTCGTGTATATTCCACCCAACTCGTGACTGAGGTAGGCATTGGTACCTCTCATAGAGCCAGACTGAAAACTGGTGGAAAGTCAAAACTTCATCACAGCCTGGCTCAGCGTAAGTAGTGATGCTGCTCACAAAGGGAGTTTTGTTCAGAGTAGCAGCACCACGGAATGATCACCAACATTTTTGACTTTAATTTAATTAGGTTTAAAATGAAGATGGTTAATTAGTATTTAATTGAACCACATAATTAGATTGGAAATTGAAATGATCATACATACTAAAATGTGTCAGTTGGTAAATGCATGGCCCACTATGGAAAAGAGCACGAATCAAAGATCAGCCAGTGATTTGTGCTTAGTGTTTCTCCTTGTTACGTCCCTGTGCTTAAATGTGTCCGTCAGTTTTCCTACTTGCCAGTTTTAATAAAGTAGAAAATATGTCAAGGTTCTCAACCGGTGATTTTATTTTGGAAATTGTGTGGAACGTGACGCCTGGTCTCCTCACTAAATGGCTCTGACTCTCACCCTAGTCATTACTTTGTTATACTTCCATACGTATGCCTGCATATCTGAGAACCACAGACTTTGTGTATTGTTCATCTTGTCCATTAATATGTAGAGTCGCATTCTTCTTGATGTTCAAATCATAGAGATTTAAGCACAGGAGACCATGCCAAGAAAAAGCCGAAAGACCAGAAAACATTCTGTTCTGTATCCATTGTGTTCCTGCAGCTCCCTGCACCCTGAAAGCAGCCCCATCTCTCGCCAAGCTGTTCTACTGCAGTTACTGCAGTGACACAAAACTGGGAGATTGTGAGCGCTGAGGAGGATGCAGAGAAACTTCACACTTATTTAGACAAGTTGAATGAGGAAGCAAACACATAGCAGCTGCAGTATACTGTAGATAAACTATAATATAATAAGACCTATGTAACATTCAAACATGGGCTTATGAGTGCAAATATTTGTTTTCTGTCCTGTGCAGATTGTTGTACATTGTACTGGACTGTGGACAAAAGCTGAGGGTAAATATTTTGACCATGGGGAGACGTGTACCTTTGATTTTAATCGTAATCCATTGCTGCCTCCTTATTTTGTAGGGCTCCTGTTGCCATTGGAGATTGAATTGTTATGTTGTCAGTGAGGGCAGAATCTACACCAGGTTCCAGTGATGAAAGATCAGTGTTCAAGTCAATTTCACCAATAAAGGTCATGCAGGACAGATAAAGGTCCTTTGGCCCATCATATCTCCACTGACCACCAACTACCTACTTACACTAATCCCATTTACCAGCATTTGGTTCGAAACCTTGATTAGCAGTATCAAATTAACTGTAAATCTCATTATAACCTTCTGAGATCATGGAAAGTGCTATGTGAAAGCCTGTCCCAGACTGTGTAACACTTCTTACTTTGATGAGTTCATATTCAGAGACGACTAGCCAGTCATTTAGTTTTCAGATGAAATGGCATCAGCTGTGCGCAGGGATGACATTGCACAGACATGATAGCAGATGGAATATGATTCAACATTAGTCATTTCAAAATATTCAGCAACAGCGAACGTGAATCTGGCATCGTTTGCCTGACACTGCAAGGCATTGACATTATTGACCTTTGTCACAAGTTGGATTGTGTTCAAGGATAAATGTTTGCTTTTAGAGGCATCAAATGATATAGCATCAATCTAGTCCAGATGAAATGAAAACAGCAAATGCTAGAAATAATATAAATTTGAAAAGCAAAAATTATAGATAAATGATGAGAGATGAAAGGAATTGAAGGCCATGAGGTCTGGGGCTGATAATGCATAATTGCATTGAATGGCAGGTTAGGCTTAAAGGACATGACCCAAAACATTGTCTGCCATCCCCTCCAGCATTGTGTTTTACTGAAGGTTCTAGCACCTGCAATTTCTTGTGTCTGCCTCCACAGGTGCTGCCTGATCTGTTGAGTTCCTCTAGCAATATGTGTTTTGCTCAAGATTCCAGCATCTACATTTCCTTGTATCTCCTTAAGGGGCCGAGTGACTTTCTCCTGCTTTATTTCTTGGTTTGATATTGTGCATTCCCCGGTCAGT
The DNA here is from genome assembly GCF_053455715.1 of Rhinoraja longicauda. NCBI lineage: Eukaryota > Metazoa > Chordata > Chondrichthyes > Rajiformes > Arhynchobatidae > Rhinoraja > Rhinoraja longicauda. The sequence goes on along the minus strand of NC_135980.1, from coordinate 18,256,246 downwards.
TCCTCTCTCAAGTAGGTTTGTTGGTGTTGCCAAATGTTAAATATCAGCTTCAGGCTCTGGGTGTAACATTTTAATTGACAATCAGAAAAGCAGGATAATTGTAGTGGCGGAGATTTGGATGTGAAGGTGCAACTGAACTTATTAAATGAAGATTGGGTGGAGAATGTGTTGAAGGTTTAGTGAAGTGCTGAATAGGGAGGATAGTTTCATCATGTGCAGGTCATTTGTCTTGAATGCTGCAAAGAACCAAAGATCACAAGCGGAAAATTTCAAACGACCTGCCCTAGACCAACCACAATGATACGACTGCCAAGACTGCCAAGAAGGCACACCAACACCTCCACTTGCTTAGGAGACTGAGAAAATTCAGCATGTCACCAATGACTCTTACAAACCTCTGCAGATGTACCATAGAAAGCATTCTGTTGGGTTACATCACAGCTTGGTTTGGAAAAAGCTCTGCCCAACACCGCAAGAAATTGCAGAAGGTTGTCGATATACCCCAGTCCATCGCACAGACCAGACTTCCCACCAATAACACCATCTATACTTCACGCTGCTTTGGAAAAGCAGCAACATAATCAAAGACTTGTTTCACCCAGTCATTCCTTCTTCTCCTTGTATATGCACATACTTGGCCAATAAACGTATTCATTCATTCATTCATTCTCCCTCCTCACATCGGGAAAAGATACAGAAGCTTGAAAATGCCACCACCAGACTTGGGAACTAGTTTCTGTTATTTCTGTTATCTTTCTGTTTCTCTTTCTCTTATCAGGCTTCCGAACAGTCCTTCCATAAACTAGGGTACTGTTCGATTCATTGGATAGTGGACATTGGACTTTGTCTCTGGACGATGCGCTACAATGCTGAGAACTATATTCTGCACTCTGTATCTTGTACTTTACTCTACCTATTGTACTTGAGCTTGAATTGATTGTATCTATGTATGGTATATCTGATCTGAATGGATAGCATGTAAAACAAAGCCTTTCACTGTACTTCGGTACATGTGACAATAATAATGTGTACAGCAAAATTGCAATTCTATTTTTCTTCAAAATATAATATTTCCTGACCTTTTCTACACAGCTTTTTATACTGGATCCAAAATGAATAGAACAACATACAGAGTACTTTAACCTACAGCTAAATGTACTATGCGAATACTAGTTTTTTTAAAACTCCACATTGCAAAGATGATGTTTTGATGAAGGTTATGGAAGACCATGTGTTTATTTATTCTGTGACGCTGCCTCTTGCCTTTCACTTTGAATGAGTAATTAATATGAATTTTCTAATCTTTTTCAGGACTCCTGTAATCCTCACTGCTCTGTATGTGTGAGGGGCACTGGTATGGAGAATGTTGCAAAGAAACCTCTTGAAACTGCTCCTAGTCAAGTGACGGTAAGAATGGATGACGTATTAGGTTCACGAGGCTCTAAAGCGGAGGTTGCATTGATCAACTTATTGATCAAATCTTGGAGTCCAAAATGGCAATGTGAGATTTCTTTGCTCACAGTGGAAAATGGTGACCTTTCATTCAATGGTAATGCATATTAGTTTACAGACCTAGTAAGGACACATCTCGGTAACTTAATAAACAACAGCAGCTTCTGGTATAGGAAGGACCCATGTAGACCAAGGCATCTTGAATTTTATTTTGTGTTGACTGAGTTGATATTAGCCAGGTGTAGCGAGAGCGATCGGTTGGGTTATCACAGTTGAATAGAAAACTATTAGATAACAGGAGGTGGGGAAGGAGAATAGCTTAGATTGTGCTGCAGATGCAACCGGAGAAGAGGCACCCGTGAACTGTACTGTAGCAAGTTACAGTGCCTTCAGGAAACGATGAACATTTTTGTTATGGATGGAGTAATGGAACTAGGTGGTGGTTCACATGGAGATAGGCACTGACCTGCAGAGTTTAGCTCTATAGGCTGCTTTTATGCTGAAAATTCTTCACAAACAACAATCATTTCAGAGCAACGCTGAAGGATAAACACTCTTGTGGTTTCCATTATCATTTTTACTTGCATATTGTAATATTTTTATTTCTGCATTTAAACTTTGATCCATTTTGAGGGTTGATTGGTTCCAAATGTAAATGGAATAAAATGGACCTTGTCCCGTGTGCATGCAAGCTTTGCTTGCTGTGTGTTATTTCCAGGCAATCTTAAGCAGTATGTACATTTGCCTCTTCGTGTTAACAGTTGAGAAACGTGAAACCACTTATGGATTTAACACAGACATAAAAATAGCCGACTGTGGATTGAAGTATTCCTCTGCCGATCTCCCTCTCACCAAGTTGTGCACGTTTCCTAACAAATGCAGCATCTGTGCCACGGGAGGCTGATGAAACAAATAGTATTTCTTTCTTCACGTTTATGCTTGTAACCATTACTTGAGCCCTGTCCCATTTTTTATTGAATTGTGCAGTTACTAGATTGTGGGTGATTGCTTTGCACAGGTTGGCTGCCACCTTTTCCCGTATTACATCAGTAACCAGATTTCAAATGTACTTTGTCTGTGAAAGTATATTCCAATGGCCTGAGATGTGAATGATAGACTCAAAATTCTAGTTGGTCTTACACCTACTATGTCGGATTCTATCTTCAGCCCTGGGTCTTGATTCCTCTTAATACGACATTCCCGCCATTCCGGGAATTAACCTAGTGAAGATATGCTGCACGCCCTCAATAGCAAGAATGTCCTTCCTCAAATTTGGAGACCAAAACTGCACACAGTACTCCAGGTGCGGTCTCAATAGGGCCCTGTACAACTGCAGAAGGACCTCTTTGCTCCTATACTCAACTCCTCTTGTCATAAAGGCCAACATGCCATTAGCTTTCTTCACTGCCTGCTGTACCTGCATGCTAACTTTAAGTGACAGATGAACAAGGACACCCAGATCTCTTTGTACGTCCCCATTTTCTAACTTGACACCATTCAGATAATAATCTGCCTTCCTATTCTTATCACCAAAGTGGTAGATAATTGTTAGATAATTCTAATCTCATTTGCCTGTCATGTTCTGTCATGCACTTATCTCCTTTTCCTTGAACCCTGTTCTCATGCAAAACATGATCTCTGCCTCAAATCCTAACGCTGGCTCTGCATTTCAGCCTTAAATCTCTCTAAAAGTAAATGATTAGTGCCTCTATTCTAAATGCACATGCAGCCATTTCCCCCTCAGTCGGGGTCTTTTAACCACAAGCCTCTTATGGTAGGGTATTGCTCAGTGTTAGCTCTGCTTCAGAGGGTCACAGATTCAAAGCCAAGTTCAGACACGATCTGTCTGAAGAAGGGTCCTGACCCAAAACATTGCCTGTCTATTCCCTTCACAGGTGCAGCCTGACCCGCACTTTCCTCCAGCACTTTGTATTTTGCACATGTGAATGATCTGGGCTAACATTTCATTGCAGAAACAAGGTACCACAGCGTTCTTGGGTTTGATGTTTTCTGAATGAGATCATAAACCAAAGTCAAACATAGCTCCAGGGAACTTCAAAAAAATTCTGAGGAATACATTACTTTCAGAGTTTTAGCTAATTTATCCTTGGGCAATGCCACTTAAAAACAGAATATGCCTGCTTATTTATTACATGCTTTTTGTAGATCAAAATTTCCCTCAAATCTAACAATATTGGCATTTTATTATGCTAGTGGTGTGGATTTGCAACAAAATCATGCGTTGGATTGATGTCCTTTCTGTGACGCTCTGAACTTTATACACACCAGCTACGATTTCATTTAAACAACAGCTTTTATTTTCTTCTACTCTTGGTATTGTAAACTATAAAAGTTTATTTTTAGGTGGGTCTTATTCAACTTGATATCTTTTGGTAACTGAATGCCCACATCACTTGATCTTCTGGGTCAGTGTTTTTGAAGTTTAACTCTATTATATCAGTCCTGTGTTGTTGGATGGGATGATGACTATAGCATCCCACCCAACACCACAGAGTTGGTACAATACAGAGTGGAACTTCCAAACACACATAAATATGCAGAGAATGGAGGGGTATGGATCACGTGCACGCAGAAGGGATTAGTTTAATTTGGCATCATGGTTGCCACATGTTTTATTGTTCCTGTGTTGTACTGTTCTATGTTAAAACTGTTTTATGGTTTCAAAATAACTATGGAGTCTTCATGTGATACACCCCAGCCCCCCTGATTCCCAGAAGACTTCCACCAAGCCAGCAGACACTTCTTGTTCCCTATTCAGGACAGCTGGCAAGAGGAGAACATGTGAATATCAGGCAGTCAACATGGACAGACCTCCTGATAGACTCGTACCTGGATCTGTGAATGGCCAGTGAGGCTAGGCTGAGGAACAGACTAACGAGATATCCTGACCAACCCACCCATTTCCACTTTGGGAGGCCAAAGGTCAGGAGCTGCAGGCTAATCAGAACCTGTGCTGTTCTTGTCCTGAGTATTTGGGACTCGGATTGCTTCACTGTATTTCACCTGTGTGGGTGACTTGGAGCCAGAGAGTCATGCAGTCATACAGCACGGAAACAGGCCCTTTGACCCAATTCCTCCATGGTGACCAAGATGCCCCATTTAATGACTCCCATTTGGCCCTTATCCCTCTGAGCCTTTCCAATCTATGTATCTGTTAAGTGTCTTTTAAATGTTGTTACAGTATCTGCCTCAACTATTTTCTCTGGCAGCTTGTTCCATATACCCACCACCCTCTGACTTGTGCCGTATGCTTAGTGCGTAAAGTAAAATTGCTTCAATTTTTGCCTTGTTGATACAACATTTTTGAATAAAGTCAATAGGAGACTGGATGTTGCTGTCCTGATGTTCCTTTTGCTCTGACTTTGCCAGGACGTGAGAGGGAAGCAGCACATCATTAATTCTCTCATCTCTGGGGCAATTGCTGGCGCTGTGGCAAAGACAACAGTGGCACCGCTGGACAGAACCAAAATAATATTTCAAGGTAGGGGAGCCTGCCACGTCGGAAATGGTTGCCTCTCTGTGTGCTTTGATCAAAGAAAATGCTGCAGGCTGGCCTGATGTGATGGCCAGAATGCGAGCTTGCAGGTGTGGCAAGTGAGGCACAACCTTGTGTTAAGGTTGGGAAGTGTCTGAGCTTTGTGGTCGTGCAAATTATCACTGCCTGTTGTGGTTGCGAGATCCAAACCCAAAGGTGGTTGCAGGGAGGTGCGTGTAATTTGGGGCAAAGGCTGTACTAAGGGCATCTGTGCTGGGAAATTATTATCCTGGTCAAGTCCTGCCTGTGTGTCTATGTCCTTCCTTCCTCTTCAACTATCCTTCCCACCTGAGCCCCCTTTCCCACCCTTGTGAGTAATGATTCAGAGACCAGTCCGTGAGGTGGGTCTATAAAACCCACCTTTAACTCACTGCTTAATCAGCGGACAACTGACTTGGGGAATGGGAATAAATGGGAAATGTGGCCCTTGATCGGCACCTTGCATGAGGGTGATTGGAATTAAAGTGGATGGTTTGGTTCATGCTATCTGTCTCTAGTTTGTTTGTGTATCCGCGTGCGTATTTAGGATTGTTGCCATTTTATTATGACTAACTGTTTTCTTTTCCCTCGTCACAGTATCTTCAACCAAGTTCTCGGCTAAGGTGAGAGTATCTTCTATTCCTTCTCTCTCTGTTTTCTTCACTTCACCCATTGCTTTGTTTATTTTGTTACATATAAAATCATCTTGCTTTAAAACATAGGAGAGACAGTTGTTTCCTGTGGCTTCTTGTAAGTCCTCCATTGACAGAATCAGTCCTGGAGCAACTGATGATGCAGCCATTTGGCCTTGTGGCCATACAGTGACACACCTCTTTCTCAGTAGTGTAATATGATGCATATCATTGAGGTGTACAAAATTGTGAGGGCACAGATTGGACGAATGGTGAGAATCGTATATCCTTGGCAGAGGCGTCTATTTCCTGAGGACACAGGTTTCAGGTGAGAGGTAGGAATTTTAGAGGGGAAGATTTAAAAAAAATCCAAAGTGTAGTTGAATCCTGGGGTGGTTGCTACCCGAGGAGTTACTGAAGGCAGGAACTTCCCCCAACATTTTAGTAGTAGCTATTTGAACACTTGAAATGCCTGGGAACAGAAAACCAAATGATGGGAATGGGACTCGTTCAGGGCGGATTCAGGTATAGAGTGGCCTGGAACTTTGTTTCTGTGATGTCTGATTCTTTGACTAGAAATTTGTTTACAAACCGTATCCTTCCAAAAATGGATATCTGGCAGTATACACGTTTGATATGCTTTTAGAAACATGAATAGAATTATAACATTTACAAATGAAAATTTAAAAATTGCAGATGCTAGAAATCTGAAGTAAAAACAGAAAATGCTGTAAATAATCAGCAGGCCAGGCAATGTCTGTGGGAAGAGAAAACTGAAACCTTAACTTCCCTTCACTCACAGATGTGGTCTGACCTGCTGGGTATTTCCACTTTTTTGTTTTTACTTCAAACTTTTATAGTACACTGGTTATCCCTCAGTTGGACAATTGCCCTGTGGTGGGAATCACTTTAGGAAGGTTGGCAGGGATCAGGAGAGTCTGCAGACTTGAAAATAAGTGAGCAATGAAGTTTGGTGCTGTGCAAAGGCTAGTGAGGATATGATTGTTCAACTTTGGAGCCCAGAAGAATAAGGAAAATGTAGTATATTCAAAATCATGAATGATTTTAGTGAGAATAAATAAGAAAAAGCAGTTGGTAGTGAAAGAGGGCTCAGATTTATGAAAATTGGCAGAAAGTGAGGTGGTAAGGCATGTCTTTAGAGACCAAATAGTTATGATGTGCAAGGCTGCTGGAAATAAATTCAGATTAAATACGTAGAAAATGTATGGGGAAAGTGATAGCAACTTTTGCCTTTGATTGATGTCCACCCCAGGAAATTTTAGGGTAGGTGAACTAAAACCAAAACATTAGGTTTTAAAGGGTTTCTTAAATGAGGAGAGCGGGAGGGGGTACCAATGTTTTATGCCCAGATAACTGAAGGCATGACCTTTTTTGGCAGAGCAATTACAGTTGTGGGCACTCGAAACTAGAACTAGTGGAACGCAGGTATTGAGGATATAGTTGGGGAGAAGGGACGGAATGATATCCTAAAACTATTTTAAATGTGCGAGAATTTTGCATACTTATTGAGGACGATTGAATGGGATGTTGCAACTTGCAACATGTTCAACATAGTTTTGTATCACTAAGCTTCCATAGAAAAGAACAAGACTGGCTGGCCGTGTGAGTTTGGTTACTCAAATCTAGAGGTAATAATAATAATAATAATATATTCCTTTATTTGTCCCACACCGGGGAAATTTACAGTGTTACAGCAGCAAAGTGGATAGCAAGAGATCATTCATTATAAATAAAAGATACATAAATTGTTATCAGTTTTCTGTGTGTTCTAGCTGTTATTGTTGACTCATCTGCTGGGAGCAGTGCTGGTTGTGCAGTCTCACAGCAGCGGGAAGGAAGGACCTCCTATATCTCTCCTTCACGCACTTGGGGTAAAGGAGTCTGTCACTGAACGAGCTTCTCAGTGCAGTGACAGTGTCCTGCATGGGGTGGGAGTCGTTGTCCAGCAGCGATGTTAGTTTTGCCATCATCCTCCTCTCTCCCACCACCTGCACTGAGTCGAGGGGGCAACCTAGGACAGAGCTGGCCTTCCTGACCAGCTCGTCGAGTCTCTTCCCTTCCGCCGCTGAGATGCTGCTGCTCCAGCAGACCACTCCATAGAAAATGGCCATGCCACCACCGTGCTGCAGAAGGTCCTTAGGAGTTCTCCCTGCACTCCAAAGGACCTGAGTCTCCTTAGCAGATAAAGTCTGCTCTGGCCCTTTCTGTATAGCGCATTGGTGTTTTCAGTCCATTCCAGTTTATTGTTGAGGTAGACACCCAGGTACTTATAAGAATCCATCCTCTCGATGTCCATTCCCTGGATGTTCACCGGTGTCGGAGGGACCTGGCTGCACCCATGGAAATCTACCACCTTCTCCCTGGTTTTCCCCGCATTGAACCGGAGGCAATTCCGCTGGCACCAGTCCACAAACTCCTTGATCTGTTCTCTGTACGCCCTGTCCTCGTTGCCCGTGATGAGGCCGACGATGGCAGAGTCGTCAGAGAACTTCTGTAGATAGGAGTCTGCGGAGCTGTGCTGTGAATGAATGAGGATTTCCATAGCATCCGGGTGAAGCAAGGTGAAGCTGGATGATGTTAGAGGCAGGAATTAGGTCATGAAGTCTTGAATCATCTCGGTCAATTTTACCCAGTGGTATGTGTGTGAGAGAGAGAGAGTTTTTTTATTATCATACGTATCGATAAAGAACAATGAAAGTTACTAGCAGCACAATAAATTTGAAAACAGTACTCAATAGGAAATGTAATAAGCAAACAAAAATAAGTTAAATTTTTTTAAAAAGCAATATAGTGCAAAAACAAAACAAAGCAAAAAGTCCTTAGTGCAACCCAGGCAGTCTGTAGTTCGGAGTTTAGTTGCAGTTCATAGTGTTCAAAGTTGGAGTTTGTAGTGTTCATAGTTTGTGCTGGGCCAATGGTTAATGACAATGGAAGGTGATGAAAAGAGGTGGTAGATTAGAATAACGATTGGTGTTATGGGCAGAGGTCTAACTGTTATGTTGTTGAGTAATTTTCAATAGTTTTATTGCTATAAACTGCGTGAGAAATCTGCTTGCTCTTGTATATTGTAGTAAATTGTACAGTATGTTTCCAGCAGAGGGAGCTCAGGAGCAACAATGATACGATGAGGGTTTTGTTGCTGATGTACTGAAGGATGAATATTTACCAAGGACACTTCAGTCAGGTGGCCCAAATTTATTATTCATCCCCCATTGCCCTCAGAATGGTGGTAAACTGCTGCAGTCCACAGTGCTGCTGGCTGAGGAGTTATCATATCATATCATATATATACAGCCGGAAACAGGCCTTTTCGGCCCACCAAGTCCGTGCCGCCCAGCGATCCCCGTACATTAACACTATCCTACACCCACTAGGGACAATTTTTACATTTACCCAGCCAATTAACCTACATACCTGTTGCTGAAGTTAGACTCAAACTTAGTAACTTATTTCCAGTGGCGCAGTGGTAGAGTTTCTGCCTTACAGCACCAGAGACCTGGGTTCGATCCTGACTACGAGTGCTGTCTGTATGGAGTTTGCACGTTCTCCCTGTGACTACGTGAGTTTTCTCTGGGCGTTCTGGTTGCCTCTCACATTCCAAGGACATGCAGGTTTGTAGGTTAATTGGCTTCTGTAAATTGTCTCTACAGTGTCGGATAGAACTAGTCTACAGGTGATCACTGGTTGGCCTGGACTCAGTGGGCCGAAGGAGCCTGTTTGCACGCTGCAAATTTAAACTAAACTAAGCTTAAAATAGTATGAGACTGGGTGAACCTATAGCTGGTGCCAGAGAATGCTCAGCCTGTAACTGCCTTGTAGAAATAAAGTCTAGGTAGCTGATCCAGTTAGGTTTCAGTTTACTGGTGACGTTTGATTATGTGGCGGATGGAGAGAGGGATTAGCAATGGTAATAATGCATCATTTTGGACGTCCTTGTTGGAGATGGCTATTGGAACTGTGGCTGTACATGTTATATGCCACTTGTCAAAACAAGCGTGAATGTTCACTGCATTATTAGGTCTTCTATGTTCATCCGAGAGAGACGATGGGGCTTTGGTTTAGCATCTCATTGAACAATTTAGTTTAGTTTATTATTGTCACATGTACCAAGGTACAGTGAAAAGCTTTTGTTGTGTCTAAAAGACTGTACATGATTACAAGCCATCCCCAATTTACAGATAAATGTTAAAGGGTACAGCATTTAGTGCAAGATGGCAGCTGTGGGAACACAGCACAGCCTTGGTACTTGCTCGGTGGTGTACTGGTGATGTGACTGCCATTTCCTGATGAGTCTGCACTCCGAACTTGGCTATTCTTTCAACGTGTACCTTGGTACCAAGCGTTTGTGACAGCTTGTAGAAAAAAAAACCAGAATAGGAACAGGAGTTGGTGGCTCGGGTCTCTGACCCACTCTTATCATTCAGCATATCTGTTGCTGAACAATTAAATTCATAGAGTCATACAGCATAGAAACAGGCCCTTTGGCCAAACTTGCCTATGTTGACCTGGATGCCATTTATGAGGATTTGTTTGAGGAAGTATCAGAAAGAATGAAGAGAGGAGAACAGGTAGGTGTAATAGATTTGGATTTTCTAAAGATGTTTGACAAGGACCATGCAAGAGGTTTTGTCAGGACAGCATCATATGGTGTTACTGATAATTGGCATCGACAAAGAACTGGGTAATTAGCAGGAAGAGATAAATGGGGCAAATAGAGTCTAGCGTCTCGGTAGGCATGAACAAGTTGGGCCAAAGGGCCTGTTTATGTACTGTACGGTTCTGACTCTAGAAATAAACAAAAGTAATGTGAACTGACTTTTCAGTGAAAGTCTCAGACCCTGAGCAAATGAGTGTGGCTGCTGCTAGAATGCCAGCCACAGTGACATCAGCTCGGCAGCCTTTAAAGAATTGTTCCCACATCAGCTTAATCTGTCTTTGTGAACTATGTCTCTCAGGGTGCTAAAGTGGAAGTTGCAGTGGTGATCTACGTGGGAGGGTAGTAGGCAGGTTGAGTAAGTAAAGGTAGGACAAGGCAACCCAACTTGGTGCTCTCCTTCCTGAGCATCCCCACCTTCTCTCTTACAGTTCCCCTCACCCACCTCTCATGGACCCTCCCTTCTTGGACCCACCCTTACTGCACCCACCCTCTGGTTTTCCAGGGTCTCTGTAATTTTTCATGGTTGGTAAAAATAATTTAAAATGGCTTCTTCCAGGCTCACCTCCACGTACCACCTGCTGCCTTCCCCGACTGTCCGCCTCCCTGACAGCGTCTCCATCTCCCCCCTCTGACTGATGAACTACCTATTTCCCCCCCCTCCCACCACTCCCCTTCCGATGAGATAACTACCACTGACTGAACCCCAAAACCCAAAACTAGTGCCCCCCCCCACCCATAACCTACCTCCCTCTTCCTGCATATCAGAGAGTAACTGTTGTTCTTGCTGTTTGCCACAGGAGGTTGTGAAGCTAATTTACAATACGTACAGGCAAGACGGTTTCTTCAGCCTGTGGCGAGGAAACTCTGCCACCATGGTCCGCGTCATCCCTTACGCTGCCATTCAGTTCTGCTCTCACGAACAATACAAACACGCTCTAGGAGCCTACTACGGAACCCAAGGAAGGTCAGTACAGGGCTGGGCTGTCACTGGGAGGTCTTCATCAGGCGATCGCTTGTACCCTTCTGCCCACTCCCCCTGTGGTTGGAGCTGCCGTTCAGTCACACTGCCTGCCTGCCCTTTCCCATATACCGTCTGAATTCTGTTGTCCTGTCTGGGGTTAATGGTGGAAGATATTTAGAATGTTCCAGGTCTGAAGAAGGGGCTCAACCCAAAACGTCACCTATCTATGCTCTCCAGAGATGCTGCCTGAACTGCTGTTACTCCAGCATTTTGTGTCTTTAGATTCTTTTAGACCTCTAGAGATACAGTACGGAAACAGGCCCTTTGGCTCACCGAGTCTGTGCTGACCAGGGACACCCTATATACCAGCACTATCCTACACACTAGGGCCAGTTTACAATTTTTACCAAAGATAATTAGCCAACAAACCTGTATGTCTTTGGAATGCGGGAGGATTTATGTGGTGATGTTTAGAGTTAGGACATTTCTTCAGACGAAGGGTAAGGGATATCGTTTGAAGAAGGGTCCCAGCACAAAACATCACCCCTCCATGTTTTCTAGAGATGCTGCCTCTCCCGCTGAGTTACTCCAGCACTTTGTGTTTCTTTTGTAAACCAGCATCTGCAGTTCCTTGTTTTTACACTCCCCATCCATAATTCTTCCTTCATTAGTTTTTGGAGCTGATTTGTGCTCAACTTTAAAACCGCTGCATCTGTCAGTTATCGCATTGCAGTACTGATCTTGGCCACTTGGTGACAGTGGGGAGCAATCTGATTCTGCTTCCCAATTCAAAGTTTGACTCCAGCCTCAACATCCAATGTAATCATGTCAGTGGAGATTCCTACTGCACGTTCAAAGTGTGTGAGATGTAGCCACCATAAGTGTGACCGGGCTCAAGTGTACGTCTGGAAGAGCTGCGTTTCACAAGACAGTAGCTCTTCAGCTCATCGATGCCTCCCTTCCACAGCCCTCTCCAATACAGTTTTACCCCTCCCACAGACAGCAGCACAGTCTCTATCCAACAGAAAGGACCTGTGCAACATTCCCTTGGATATGGACTACCAGCCTTTGAGTTTGGGAGTGAGCCTGTCTTTGAATCCATCGATGACAATTTACAGAGGCCAATTAACCAACAAACCCATACGTCTTTGGGATGTGGGAGGAAATTGGAGCACCCAGAAAAAGCTACACGGTCACGGGGAGAACGTGCAAATTCTGCGCAGACAGCACCCGAGGTCAGGATCAAACCAGGTCTCTGGCGCAATGAGGCAGCAGCTCTACCAGCTACGCCACTGTGACTGGTTGACAGTCAGAGGGCACTTAGTGGGCCATTGAGCCTGTTTCCGTGCTGTATCTGTCTCTGACTCCATAACACAGGGAAATCTATGGTGGAGCTGTGACCAATGGCCTGTAGTGTTGTTTTTATCCAAGACTAAAAAAGCTGTAATGAGGAAACATTTACAAAGTAAGGAATGTTTGTACTGCAGTAAAATAATAACAAAAGCACTTTCCTTGGGCTGGGAATCATCATTGGGGTGTGTAGTTTCCAAAACGCTGCCCGTCTGCCTATGTAGCATTGTCGGGCAGATTTGGTGCAAGCCCATGTGTTGCTGTTGGACTCCACATAGAGTTTAGCGACAGGGTGGAGTGACAGATATGGCATCTGTACTTAGTAACCTCCATCTGCAAGTCAGGGACTTGTGTGGGAATGAGAAATGTAAACCCATTGGATGCCCAGTAGTACAAATCCTTCCCTCCGTAACTGTGGAGTAGCACCTCCAGTGAGAAGACTTGGGTTATCCTTCAAACTCTGCTCCTGAATTACTTTGAAATGTTCCCTCAGTTTGGAGAGAATTTCCAGAGTTGTTTCATTGTGCCAGATTTTGTAGGTCATCTGTGACACTACCTGATATGTAGAAGGAAAGAGTGTAGAGCTTATAATTGTCTCAATGCCATTTTAGAGTTATGTGATCCTCGACGGCTGTGACAGAACATTGAGTTTCTATTTATCCCTTTGCTCTGTGCCAGGCCGCTCCCTCCTTTACCACGGTTGCTGGCGGGTGCAATGGCAGGTACTACTGCCACCACACTAACCTACCCACTGGACCTGGTGAGAGCACGAATGGCTATCACCCCCAAGGAGATGTGAGTAGTCAGTGAATAACTTTGTGAGCTGCAGCTGCCCAGCAAACCCTCACACTATCACAAACCTGAGCGCATCCACCACGCACCGACTCGCACCGAGCCTTGATCACTCACCGTGCCCCCTGTTCCCCACAACAACCGCATTAAACAGTCACATTCTCTTTCGCCGATTTCTCAGTTCAGTTTGGTTTATTGTCACGTGTACAGTGAAAAGCTTTTGTTGCGTGCTAACCAGCCAGCAGAAAGTCAGCTTCTCCACATTCAACCCCCTCCCTGTCTCTGTGATCATGATCTACCTTCTCAACCTGCCCCTCACATTCCCATCTCTTGTGGCCAAGCATTCGGAATGACAGGATGCCCGTTCTACTGCTCCCTGCCATGGCTCCACCTAAATCAGGCTGCAATAATATATTCCTTTATTCGTCCCACACCGGGGAAATTTACAAGGTGCACTTGGTGTGTGTTCATACATGGCAGTTTTAATTACTCAGTTAACCAGTGGGTTAAGTACAGCACTACGTGATGCCTGTGCAATAATTGCATTAAATGCCTTCCTGCTCTTTTCCGACAGCCCTCAAAGTGCTTTCATGTTGTGTTTGCATACAAGAGTAGAGCACAGAAACAGGCCCTTTCGCCCACAGTGTCCATGTCGAACATGATGCCAGGTTAAACTAATCTCGTCTGCCTGAACATGATCCATCTCCCTCCATTCCATCTATATCCATGGGCCTGTCTAAAACCTCATATCCACTATTGGTAAACCTCTTTTGCTGTCTCCAAAGTGTCCACATCCTTCCTGTAATGGGGCAATTAGAAATGCACACAATATACCAAATGCAGCCGAACCAAAGCTGCATCATGACTTCCTGACACTTACGCTCAATGCCCTGACCAAAGAAGGCAGTATACCATATGCCTTCTTTATTACTCTATGCTGTATACTTTCCCCTTAGATTTGACTTCTTGAAGTGCCATACCACACTAGCTTGGTTTAAACTCCATCTGCCCATTTTCTGCAAAACAGATCTATATCTCGCTGTATACTTTGTCAACCTTCCACACAGTCTACTTGAAAGTTTTTATTGTATCTACATTTGCTCTTTCACACATCGTGTGAGCAGCATATTTGCACACGCCACATCTGGTTTTGTTTTGCCAATATCGTTTGAACTGTCTTTGGAGTCCGTTCTTGTGCGCCAAGAAACAGTTCTTGGTTATCAACTGATCGTGGCTTCCTGCTGGAACTATGTTGTGTCTGTGACTTGTACCCACAGGTATTGTAACATTTTGCATGTTTTCATCCGGATAAAACGAGAAGAAGGAGTGAAGACCTTGTACAGCGGCTTTACACCAACCATCCTTGGAGTCATTCCTTATTCTGGTCTCAGCTTCTTCACTTATGAGACATGCAAGAAATTACATGCAGGTAAGGCAGCAGCTTGTGAGACCTTGGGCTTTGGGAATGGCTTTGAGTTCAGAGCCCTGATGATGGAGTTGGAGTAGAATTTGGCCGCAGTCATGAGTATAGTGAATATAGTAATGGTCTGAATGTGCATCCTTGCTGGGCACTGGTGTTGAAGATTATTGTGGACGAGATAATAGACAATAGGTGCAGGAGTAGGCCATTCAGCCCTTCGAGCCAGCACCGCCATTCAATGCGATCATGGCTGATCACTCTCAATCAGTACCCCGTTCCTGCCTTCTCCCCATACCCCCTCACTCCGCTATCCTTAAGAGCTCTATCCAGCTCTCTCTTGAAAGCATCCAACGAACTGGCCTCCACTGCCTTCTGAGGCAGAGAATTCCACACCTTCACCACTCTCTGACTGAAAAAGTTCTTCCTCATCTCCGTTGTTGTCTATCCTCACTGATTATGGTCTGCAGGTCAGAAAGTCAAGGATGCAGTTGCAGAGGGGAGGGCGGACTCCCAGGTCAAAGGGTGTGGAGATGAGTTTGGTTGGGAGATAGAGCTCGAGTCAATAAACAGGAGACTGACGTAGGCATCCCAGCTAACCAGATGTTCCAGGGATTGGTGAAGGACCAGGGAGCCAGTGACATCCATATCCCATGCATGCTAATTTAACAATAAACATCTGCAGTTCACTGGAACTAAGTTGTGAATCTAACCAGGGTAGAGGCTACTTTAGATGTGGCTGAGTGTACTGAGAGAGGAATCATTTGTAATTTTATGGCATTGGGTCGTAAGGGGTAATCCTAATCGAAATATAGAATTCCATTTACTGTGACAAACCAAAAACACATGCTTAAAGCATTTAGCAGACGGGATGAGCTGGCCAAGATAGATTGGGAAGTTAGATTATAAAATACGATGGGAAATAAATAATGGCAGAAGCTTCTATAAATATTTCATGGTGGCAGCAATGGAGCGCTAATGAGGCTGAAACAGACACCATGAATGGCAGGGTGTTGGAGCAGTGAGGGGCAGAGAGACCTCGGAGTACGTCAAAGACCCGGAAGAAGTTGACAACGCACTAGAGCCCACATGGTTAGTGAGGCAGATGGATGCAGGCCATCGTAATTTGGAGCATTGAATACAAAAGTAAAGAGGTTATGCTCCGGCTTTATAAAACCTTGTTCAGTTCTCACCTGGAGTATTGCATGCAGTTCGGGTCACCACCCTGCACGACAGATGTGATGCACTGGAGAGGCTGCAGAGGAGATTCACTTGGACATTGAAACAAGGAACTGCAAAAGCTGGTTTATAAAAGAAGAAACAAAGCGCTGGAGTAACTCAGCTGATTTACACCAGGATGTTGCATGGGATGGAGTGTTTCAGTTATGAGGAGAGACTGGAGAGGCTGAGTCTGTTCTCCCTGGGTCTGTATATAAAAATTAAGGTAGACTGCAAGAAACTTTTCCCCATATCAGAGGTGGATAAATCTTAGGGTATCTGGGTTTAGGGTAAGGAGGAAGCAATCCAGAAGGGATCTGAGTGGGGGAGATACTTTTCACCCAGAGAGTAGAGAGTACCTGGAACACATGGCCCCAGAGAGTGGTGAATACCTGGAACACACTGCCCCAGGGAGTGGGGAGTAAATGGGACACACTGCCCCAGGGAGTGGGGAGTAAATGGGACACACTGCCCCAGGGAGTGGGGAGTAAATGGGACACCTGCCCCGGGGAATGGGGAATAACTGGAACACACTGCCCCAGGGAGTGGGGAGTAAATGGGACACATGGCCCCAGGGAGTGGCGAATACCTGGAACACACTGCCCCAGGGAGTGGGGAGTAAACGGGACACCTGCCCCAGGGAGTGGGGAGTAAACGGGACACCTGCCCCGGGGAGTGGCGAATACCTGGAACACACTGCCCCAGGGAGTGGCGAATACCTGGAACACATGGCCCCAGGGAGTGGAGAGTAAATGGGACACCTGCCCCAGGGAGTGGGGAATACCTGGAACACACTGCCCCAGGGAGTGGAGAGTAAATGGGACACCTGCCCCAGGGAGTGGCGAATACCTGGAACACACTGCCCCAGGGAGTGGGGAATGCCTGGAACACACTGCCCCAGAAAGTGGTGAATACCTGGAACACACTGCCCCAGGGAGTGGAGAGTAAATGGGACACCTGCCCCAGGGAGTGGCGAATACCTGGAACACACTGCCCCGGGGAGTGGCGAATACCTGGAACACACTGCCCCGGGGATTGGCGAATACCTGGAACACACTGCCCCAGGGAGTGGCGAATACCTGGAACACACTGCCCCAGGGAGTGGAGAGTAAATGGGACACCTGCCCCAGGGAGTGGGGAATACCTGGGACACCTGCCCCAGGGAGTGGAGAGTAAATGGGACACCTGCCCCAGGGAGTGGCGAATACCTGGAACACACTGCCCCAGGGAGTGGGGAATGCCTGGAACACACTGCCCCAGGGAGTGGAGAGTAAATGGGACACCTGCCCCAGGGAGTGGCGAATACCTGGAACACACTGCCCCGGGGAGTGGCGAATACCTGGAACACACTGCCCCGGGGATTGGCGAATACCTGGAACACACTGCCCCGGGGATTGGCGAATACCTGGAACACACTGCCCCAGGGAGTGGCGAATACCTGGAACACACTGCCCCGGGGAGTGGCGAATACCTGGAACACACTGCCCCAGGGAGTGGCGAATACCTGGAACACACTGCCCCGGGGAGTGGCGAATACCTGGAACACACTGCCCCAGGGAGTGGCGAATACCTGGAACACACTGCCCCAGGAGTGGGGAGTAAATGGGACACACTGTCACATATTTACCACACAGAGGGTGGTGGGTACATGAAATGAGCTGCCAGAGGAAGTAGTTGAGGCAGGTTCTATAACATCATTAAAAAGACATTTGCTCAGGCACATGGATAGGGAAGGTTTAGAGGGATATGGGCCAAACACGGGCAGGTGGGACTAATGTAGAGGGGCATTGTGGTCAGCATGGGTAAGTTGGGCCAAAGGGCCTGTTTCCATGTTTGATGACTCTATGGTGTTTTGGAGCATTAACCCACTGTGCCACTCTTTATCACACTTGCTTTCAGAGTACACAGAGAGGCTGCACCCGTACCCCCATGAGCGGCTGTTGTTCGGAGCCTGTGCTGGCTTGATCGGTCAGTCAGCCTCCTACCCGCTGGACGTAGTGCGGCGGCGGATGCAGACAGCGGGTGTGAAGAGCCACATGAAAGGCGGCATTGTGGAGACCATGAAGCACATTGTGAAGGAGGGTGGTCTGATCGGTGGCCTGTACAAAGGCCTCAGCATGAACTGGGTCAAGGGCCCCATTGCTGTGGGCACCAGCTTTACCACCTTCGACCTCATGCAGATCCTGCTCCGCAAATATCAGGAGCACCACACCTTGTAGAGGTAGTAATGGGAAGGCCAAGGCCTCAGGAACCCGAGAACTGGATCAACATCCGCACGTGTACACTACAGTGTCCAGGGTGGGAATTGACAATGACTGGACCGGTATTTATCAACTGGATTTACAGTGTGCTGTGCTACGGAGGTCGGTGGTACTGATAGCTCTTGTAGCACATTCCTCCGAGCACAATCACATAACCTGATTTAGTATTGATCTTTGTTGAGGCTCTCGGTTGCCAGCTTTTCAATTTAAAGTTGTAATGAGTTAAAATAATACTGGAATGCTGATCGCTCCCCGCACGACTTCCCGGCAGCTCTGAGTGACAGGGAGTGGCTCCCCTGCTAGCCCAGCTGTGAAGGGAGGGGCGGCTTGGAGTTTTGCACACAGGTTTGTCGCCAACCAGCAACTTAGTTTTGCAGGAGGGTGAGGACTGGGGAGGAGAGGGATGGCCGCTGTTTGTCGGGCTGAGTGGGAGAATCGCACCAGCCACGGCCCTCGGTCTCGAACCAGCTCCTGAGGACTAATACCTCTACTGCTGTATCCCAGTGGCGCACTCGATGCCTTCAGAGGGGCCTGGATTGATTAGGGTGAGGCATTCAAGTGAAGGGTTTGCAGGTTCCCATTGCAGGAGTGGACTGATGCCAGGGTGCAGTTCTCCAGCTGATCTTTATTTTGGTTTTAAAGTAATTTATTTTAGTTTTACAAACTACTTACATACTGCCCGACTGCACTGTGAACTGGACAAAGTTCTCTCCTGAAGTGGTCGATGTGGTGGCTGACCTGAACCTTTCCATTTTGGACTTTTACTTCAATCCGTACAAGCAGCCAGTAATTGCCTCTTACTCCGTTCTCCCACTTGTGATAAAACATTTATTGTTGCCAAACATTTGCCTCTCTTGGTTGAAAGATTTTGTAAGAAATTGCACTAATAACATTTGGTATTTGGTAAGGGCTTTTTGTCAAGCTCTTGACCTGACCTTGTGTAGAACACTAAGTTTCAGGAGCTGTTGACATTTTAAGGAATCTTTGGCATCTTCACTTTGGTAACGGCCACCTCGTGACTCAGCAGCTGTCCTGAGCGTGCTGGGCTGGGCTGGTCATCAGGCCTGCTGCTGCCAGATTAGTGTCTGTGGCTGGAATGTGCCTTCAGGTGGCTGTGTCGGGAAACAGGGTGGACTCCAATGCTTCTCATCAGCCAGCAGTGGAGCTGCATATCAAGAGGACCTGGTAACTATTGCTGTGCGGAGCAATGGGGATGTCACCAGGCGTGGGCGGAGGAGTCGGGTCACGTGAAGGTACTGCTGTTGGGGGCAAGCTGCTGCTCAATGCCTGATGGGCCTCTTCTGGAGGTCAATGACTCCTGAGTTCCTGTTCTCAGTAACTCCTCCTTCTGTTCCGTGTTTACATGTGCCACTCACTGCTCGAGACATCCCAAAGTCCTTTATAACCAGTCATGTACCTCTGTGCCATTGTAATGTATGAAGCTTGCACACAGGCAGCAATGTGAAGGGATAGATAATGGCCTGGATTCTGCGAGGGAATGTGGGGATACAGTTTAAAGTCTTCACCAAAAGACAGCACCTCTGACAGGGCAGCACTCCCTCCCTTGTTGGCTTGAACCAACTACATTCACTGAGGTCACACTGGGTTACGGCTAATGCTTTGTTGGGGAGCTAATTTGAGTAAACTGTTTTCTGTGTAGAACGGACCACATCTCAAAAGACCTTAATGATACGACAGGAATGAGAGCTGTCAGAGGGAACTTTCTCCCTTATCAGAGTAATGGTAAGACCGGGCAGTGGAAGGTGGTGTCAGTCGTGCTTCAGTAACTCAGTGACTCAAGGATCCAGAGCAGAGTAATCCAGGCTGGTACTCAAGGGGTGCCCAACGGTGGGAAACATTACAGGTGTGGCTGCTCTCTGAGGGGAAGAGGTGCTGTATGTTGTGATCAATGTCCATCATTCAGCCTCTCGCACTGTGACTTTGAACCCGCCCTTGATCTCGTAGCTGTTTGTGGGAGCTGGCTGTGTGGAGCAGTGCTACTGTTCCACGATATCATGGTGGTTACCGCCCATCAGCTGGTTTTGAGTGCAATATCTTCTGGGAGGTTTGGAGGCTGAGAAGTCGGGGATTTGCCTTCCCAGAAGTGGCTTCAATTCAAAGTGTTAAACTGTATGCAACTGTTTGAATGATTTTTGTTAATACAAAATAAAATTATTTAAATAAAAGAAAATCTTGCTTTTGTTTAAAAATACCAAGAAACATAGAACAGTACAGCACAGGAACAGGCCCTTCAGCCCAGTGTCTGTGCCAAACATGATGCCAAGCTAAACTGCTCTCCTCTGCCTGCACATGATCCATATCCCTCTCCATTCCCTACATTTCCATGTGCCTATCTAAAAGCCTCTTAAACACCACTATCATATCTGCCTCCACCACCACCCCTGGCAGCACATTCCAGGCACCCACCATTCTCACTGTAAAAAAAACTTGCCCCAAATAACTCTGCTCATCTCACTTTAAAGCTATGCCTTCTAGGCTTTGACATTTCCACTCTGCAAGAAAGGTTCTGACTGTCTACCCTATCGATGTCTCTCATAATTTAATATTCTTCTATCATGTCTCCTTTCAGTCTACGACATTCTAGAGTAAACAATCCAGGTTTGTCCCACCTCTCCTTACAGGTAAAACCTTCTGAGGGTTGATGGGCACCGCGGTCCGACAATAGACAATAAACAATAGGTGCAGGAGTAGGCCATTCAGCCCTTCGAGCCAGCACCACCATTCAATGCGATCATGGCTGATCACTCTCAATCAGTACCCCGTTCCTGCCTTCTTCCCATACCTCCTCACTCCGCTATCCTTAAGAGCTCTATCCAGCTCTCTCTTGAAAGCATCCAATGAACTGGCCTCCACTGCCTTTTGAGGCAGAGAATTCCACACCTTCACCACTCTCTGACTGAAAAAGTTCTTCCTCATCTCCGTTCTAAATGGCCTACCCCTTATTCTTAAACTGTGGCCCCTTGTTCTGGACTCCCCCAACATTGGGAACATGTTTCCTGCCTCTAATGTGTCCAATCCCCTAATTGTCTTATATGTTTCAATAAGATCCCCCCTCATCCTTCTAAATTCCAGTGTATACAAGCCTAATTGCTCCAGCCTTTCAACATACGACTGTCCCGCCATTCCGGGAATTAACCTAGTGAACCTACGCTGCCCTCTGGCACTGTTACCCACCGGGGTCACCTGCACCAACCCTACTGTCACCATCGACTGCCCATCTATCAAGTGAATACCGAGCCTGTCCTCACATCCCATCGCTGGAGTTGCCATTGGTGCCACCCCTGGGCAAAGAAGCGGTGGCAGTGGGGTGAAGGGATCAACAAATCTGGGCTCTTCCTCCCAGGCTAGTGGAGACACTGGGACAAGGATAACCAAACACAAAGTGCTACGATGGGCCACGTTTCGACAATGAACCATGGTGGAGATGATAGCGACCGGTAACCAAAAACAGGGTTGAGTTTAAAATGTCCAAAAGCAGGAATGAAAGAAGGGTCCCGACCTGAAACATCGCCTATCTGTGTTCTCCAGAGTTGCCTGACTCACTAAGTTACTCCAGCAAAAGGACACAAATTGCTGCAATAACTCTGCAGGCCAGGCAGCATCTCTGGAGAACACAGATAGGCGACGTTTTGGGTTGAGACCCTTGTTCAGACTCTGATTACTCTGGCACTTTCTGTCTTTGTTAATGACAGTGTAATATTCAGGTTTGTAGAGGGAGCTGTGGGTGCAATTACAGAGGTGGTTGAGCAGAAATCTAGTCGGTGTGGGGGGTTGTGGGTTGTTAGTGGTAGGCATGTTACAATGCAAACAAGGATCAACACTCCCAATTCAAGCTGTTGCCAGGCTGGTGCTGTCCATGGGGAGGGGAGGGGGATTTGGTGCACATCTGACTGGGTTAGCAGAGTTTTGGATAAGTGTAAGGCTGACAAGGAGAGGGGTAAGGCAGTCGGTCGACACAGCACGAGGCTCAACTGCAGACCTTCACAGGGCCCCTGGAGTGAGAGGGCTGTGTGCTGGTGAATCACCTCGCCGCCCCAGATCTTAGCCTGCTCAACAGCAGAGGGCACTGTTTCACAGGACATGGCCTGAGAATCTGGAAAACTGCAGATGCTGGAAATCTGAGATAAAGACCAAGCTCTTATGAAGGTGTAGACACAAAGAACTGCAGATGCTGGAATCTTGAGGAAAACACGAAGCGCTGGAGTAACTCAACGGGTCAGGCAGCACCTGTGGAGGAAATGGACAGACATTTCAGATCGGGACCTTCAGTTATTGTAGCGGGGGGAGAAAGCTGTAAAAGAGAGGTGGGTACAGGTGGGGGGGGGGAGGTGATTGATGGACAGAGTGAGTGACAAAAGGTTAGGGGTGAAAAGGAGGAAAAGGAGAAAAAGGGTGTCAGAAAAGGAGAGGAGCAAAATATAAAGTCGGAGGGATATTGAGGGAAGGGGATGGGGAGGGGTGGGGTGGGATAGTGGGGACAAATGGGTGTGTGTCAGGAGGGAGGTTTACTTAAAATTGGAGACTTCAATGTTACAACAATGTATGTTGGATTAGATACTTTCTTATTGTTTGTCTGCAAACAGGCATTCTTGCTTGCTGTCCTTTGTTGCTTTTCCTTCATCTGCACAGTCTGTCATAGTTCACGAGGCTGCAGACAACGTTGCATGACCTGGGAACCACATTAACAACACATTACACAAACAACAAAACTTAATCTGAATTTAACTGTCATATGATTTCACCCACCACGAAATCACCCACCACGATGGTTCACCCATCACCTCTCACATTTTCTGCATCTAAACTAATGTTCCTCCTCTTTCAGACCTGAGGAAGGATCCCAGAAATGAAACATGAACGTTTTCTCTCTCCACTGATGCCGTCTGACCTGCTGAGTTTTTGCGGACTGTTCTGTTTTTTTAAATTTAGGACTTTCAGCATCTTTTGTTTTCTGTTGTTTAGATTCATAGAGTAATATCGCACAGAAAGAGGCCCTTCAGCCCAACTTGTCCATGAGGAAGGATATTCTTGCTATGGAGGGCGTGCAGCGTAGGTTCACTAGGTTAATTCCCGGAATGGCGGGACTGTCGTATGTTGAAAGGCTGGAGCGATTGGGCTTGTATACACTGGAATTTAGAAGGATGAGGGGGGATCTTATTGAAACATATAAGATAATTAGGGGATTGGACACATTAGAGGCAGATAACATGTTCCCAATGTTAGGGGAGTCCAGAACAAGGGGCCACAGTTTGAGAATAAGGGGTAGGCCATTTAGAACGGAGATGAGGAAGAACTTTTTCAGTCAGAGGGTGGTGAAGGTGTGGAATTCTCTGCCTCAGAAGGCAGTGGAGGCCAGTTCGTTGGATGCTTTCAAGAGAGAGCTGGATAGAGCTCTTGAGGATAGCGGAGTGAGGGGGTATGGGGAGAAGGCAGGAACGGGGTACTGATTGAGTGATCAGCCATGATCGCATTGAATGGCGGTGCTGGCTCGAAGGGCTGAATGGCCTACTCCTGCACCTATTGTCTATTGTCTATTGTCTATTGTTTTATAGCTGAGCTAGTCCCATTTGTCTGCATTTACCCCATCTCCCGCTAAATCATTCCTATCCTTGTACCGGTCTAAATGTATTTTAAACAGAGCCATTGTATCCACTTCTGCAGCTTCCTCTAGCAGATTGTTCCTTCTACACATCACCCACTGCGTGAATAAATTGTTCCTCGAGTCTCTTTCAAATCATCCCCCCTCACCTTATACTTCCTCTCAGGTACCTTTTATTATTGCACTATGTAAATGCATGTAATAATTGTTTCATTATGCTGCAGTTTTGTAGCCAAGTAATGAAATTGATGTTCCCAGATTTCGAGGCATACAGCATGGAAAGAGGCCCTTCGGCCCTTCTTGTCCATACTGACCAAGTTCGCATACTGGGCTATTCCCATTTGCCTGCATTTGGCCCATATCCCTCTAGAATGTCTTCAGAATACTGTGCAAATGAAAACTGTTTTCTTCTTTTCTCTCATATAGTTATTGCTGATACCTGATTGGTTTCTGGATGCCATGAGGCTACTGCAAGGCAGGACAAGTGGAACCTTATTCACTACCCAGCAGGAAGTACTTGATGCATTCAAACTTGAGGGAGTGCGTACTTGTTCTAATTTTATGTAGAGACAGGTGATAGATGAGCAAGAAATGGAAACTAGCATTCAAATCATTGGTATCTTCAAAACCTCCACACTTGCAAAATTTATATACATATATATCTTTTTTGCCCTGTAATAAATCCATCTCCAATAATTACAGTAAGGTCTATGTAAGCAGGTAGTCTATGTAGCAATCCCGAAACACTGCTGGAAGTATATTGTCTCAGTGTAGCAGTATACATGAACTGTGATACCGGAGAGATTCCACATGGCCATATAATTTTCTGTTTTAAATATTAATCTGAAAAAATAGGACATAAAGTGTGGTTGGAGAATGCGGATTGGATTGCATCTGCATGATTTGGCCCAATGTCTTACTCACTAATATGTGGTCTTAAGGTGTGGCTCTGCAATGGCCTGGGCAGAGTGATAGACTAAATATACTTTGACAGAAAATATTAATTTTGATTAAATGTAATTCAAGGGTGAAAGAGTTTAAGATAACAGCAACAGTCCTCGCATGACCACATCACTCCTACAGAACTACATCAATGGCATTTCTGACCTCCAACTTGTCCTTGCCCTTGTCCATCTGATGGTGTTCTTGACCCACATCTCACCCTGCCAATATTCTTTTTATCCCTCTCTCCCTCTTTCCCAAATTAATCCAGGTTTCCCTTCAATGTATCTTTACAATTGCAATCAATCACTCCCTGCTTCATGGTCTGGTTGCCCCACAAGTACCATCTCCTCAAACCCTTCTGTAATCTGTTGGACATTTTGGCATCCTTTGATCATCTCTCTTCCATCGTGAAGCCCTCCATTCGCTTGGACTGTCCCAATGCTAAGCCTTCATTTCAGACATCATCTTTGTAAGCTCCTGGCCAGTTTAACTGCTAAAAGGTTGTCCTGAGAGAGAACGTTGCACCATTGTTACTTATGTGGGACAAGATTCCCTACACCATATATCTTGATTTAAAAAAAGAAGTGAAGCCCATATGCATTCCTGATTGTGGGGGACAGGGAGATGGAGTTCATGAACAAATTTCCTACCCAAATTCAGTGCTGAGTTTTATGTTCCTACAGGGTTGGGGAGGCTGGATCTTTGGGGGGCATTAAACGAAGCAGATATTTTTTTGGTTTTTCAATGATTTGAGGGTTGTTGCAAATGTGGCAAAGAAGAAGAGTTGAGGTTTTGGGTTATTATTGTCATGTGTACCAAGGTACAGGGAAAGGCTTTGTTTGATATGCTATCCAATCAGATAAGATAAAAACAATCAAGTCAAACTTGAGCACAATAGGTGGAGCAAAGGAGAAGATACAAAGTGCAGAATATAATTCTCAGAATTGTTGCGCACCAGTTCCAGGGACAAAGTCCTATGTCCACAACGGGGTAAAATCATACATAGTGTCATACAGCACAGGAAGAGGCCCTTCGGCCCAACTTGCTCTTGCTGACTAAGATTCCCCATCTGTCCACATTTGGTGCATATCCCTCTAAACCTTTCCTATTCATGTAGCTTAAATTTTGCTATGAAATGTAAACTGAACTGGTGAGCAGTCCAATTATCACGGGCAAGTGCCACGATCACCCTGCTTTTCTCTCCATCCCAATGAACAACCAATTGACCATGCGAATCATCAGTCCCTGCCTCAACTACCTCCTATTGCAGCTCGTTCCATACACCCACAACCCTCTGCATGTATTGGACAGTATCCTAGCTTATGGCAGGACCACTCAGAAGAATGATAGCAGAGGGGAAGAAGCTGTTCCTGTGTTGGGTGGTACGTGCTTTCAAACTTCTCTACCTTCTGCTGGACGGAGCAGGGAGCAGAAAGAATGACCAGGTTGGGACATGTCTTTGATTCATCGCCAGCCAGCATAGATCATATTGAAAGGCAGGGTAGGCTTGAGGGGCTGAGTGGTCAGCTCCAGACTTCATCTGTTCTCCTGCTTTACAGACACTGAGAAAGCGTGAGGGGGACTCACCCTGCTGTGTCTGGGTCAAGGCTCTCTTTGCTCAGGTGAAATATCGTGGCTGGAACCCCCCCAACTGCACAAAGCTCAGGTGGCCATAAAAACGTCACTGCTTGGGGTTTTATTCCACAGTGGCATCAAATGTTTTGAGTTGATGGGTTTGGGTTATAATGGAGCTTGCATTAAAAATCTACGATTAGATTATAACTCTTTTTTATTTTTCCAGACAGTGGATGGTTCATTGTGCTACCCCCAGGGGATACTGTCTGGGACGTGTGTTAGACACGCCTGCTGCCCCCACCCTAGCAACCGTCGCTACAACAAACCCCTAACTAGGCCCAAAAACAGATGCACCATTTAACCTCGCCAAGCAGGGGGAGACTGGGGTCCCAGCATTTCATTAACTTAAACACTGATGCTTTTAATGTGGAAGCCCAGGCTGAGGCAACATTGTTAACCCTTTGAGCACTGAAGAAGTCTATTGATTGCCAACCTCCGGCACGGTGGCGCAGCGGTAGAGTTGCTGCCTTAAGGCGAATGCAGCGCCGGAGACTCAGGTTCGATCCTGACTACGGGCGCCGTCTGTACGGAGTTTGTACGTTCTCACCGTGACCTGCGTGGGTTTTCTCCGAGATCTTCGGTTTCCTCCCACACTCCAAAGACATACAGGTATGTAGGTTAATTGGCTGGGCAAATGTAAAAATTGTCCCTAGGGTGTAGGATAGTGTTAATGTTCGGGGATCGCTGGGCGGCACGGACCCGGTGGGCCGAAAGGCCTGTTTCCGCGCTGTATCTCCAAAACTAAATATAAATCTCCAGTGGAGTCACCGGGACAAAGCAGGAAGGAGTGCAGAGAAGATTTATGAGGATGTTGCCAGAAATCGAGGACCTGGGCTAACGGGAGAGGTTGGGCAAGCTAGGACTTAATTCCTTGGAGCACAGGAGGATGAGGTGTGATCTTATAGAGGCATAAGAAAATCAAGAGGAGAATAGACTGGGTGAATGCAGGGTGAGTCTTTTAACCGGAGTAGGGCAAATTAAGAAACAGAGAACATGGGTTTAGGGTGAGAGGGGAAAGATTTAATAGGAACCTGAGGGGCAACTTTTTCACACAGAAGGTGATGGGTATATGGAACAAGGTACCAGAGGACATAGTTGAGGCAGGTACTATAACAGCATTTAAAATACGTTTGGACAGGTGCATGGATAGGGAAGGTTAAGAGGGATATGGGCCAAACATGGGTAAATGGATCTAACTTAGATGGGTATCTTGGTCAGCATGGGTAGGTTGGGGGACGGGCCTGTTGCCATAACTAATCCGTTGGTGATTGTGGGCAAAGCAAAGTGAAAAATCGCTAGGGAGCTACAAATGACTACCGTGCATTCATAGCAGAATTTGAGGACTTTATCAGTAATGAACGCAAGTCAGTTTGATGGGGCCAAGCAGTTGGGCAGCCGGGGAAAGCGCGGCCTTTGGAAGCCTTACCAGGATTAGCAAGAACTTATCGTTGGGCCAAATATACAATACAATATATCTTTATTGTCATTGTACAGGGGTACAACGAGATTGGGAATGCGCCTCCCATACGATGCAATAATTTAATTAATTTAAACAACAACCCAACGAAACAAATTGTAGCAGTTTTAAGACAGAATAAAGTGCAAGTAGATCTGTGCCGGATCACTGTGCGATGTGCGGTTCATATCAGCTATGGCCCTGGGGATTAAGCTGTTCCTGAGTCTGGAGGTGCGGGCGTAGAAGGCCTTGTATCATCTGCCCGATGGAAGGAGTTCGAACAGACTGTTGCAGGGGTGTGAAGAGTCTTTGTGGATGCTGGTGGCTTTTCTGAGGCATCGTGTGTTGTAGATGCCCTCCAAGTCTGGTAGCTGTGTTCCGATGGTCCTCTGAGCTCTATGGACTACCCGCTGAAGAGCTTTCCTTTCTGCCTCCGTGCAGCTGAGGTACCACACAGGGATGCCATGCGTTAGGATGCTCTCTATGGTGCAGCTGTCGGGGTAGACCAGACTTTTTCAGTTCTTAGGTAGAACAGTGCCACGTGCTAGTCAGAGTAGGAATAGGAGGATATTTCAGATGAATACGTGGCTTGAAAAATGGTGCAAGGGGGAGGGATTCAAATTTTTAGGACATTGGAACCAGTTCTGGGAGAGGTGGGACCAGTACAAACAGGACGGTCTGCACCTGAGCTGGAATGGAACCAATGTCCTAGGGGGAGTGTTTGCTAGTGCTGTCGGGGAGGATTTAAACTAATGTGGCAGGGGGATGGGAGCAGGAGCAGAGAGACAGAGGGGTGTAAAATGAGGGTAGAAGCAACAGGTAGCAAGGTGAAAAGTAAAAGTGGTAGGCAGACAAATCCAGGGCAAAAATCAAAAAGGGCCACTTTTCAACATAATTGTATAAGGGGTAAGAGAGTTGTAAAAACAAGCCTGAAGGCTTTGTGTCTCAATGCAAGGAGTATACGTAATAAGGTGGATGAATTAAATGTGGAGATAATTATTAATGATTATGATATAGTTGGGATTACGGAGACATGGCTCCAGGGTGACCAAGGCTGGGAGCTCAACATCCAGGGATATTCTATATTCAGGCGGGATAGACAGAAAGGAAAAGGAGGTGGGGTAGCGTTACTGGTTAGAGAGGAGATTAAAGCAGT
The DNA here is from genome assembly GCF_053455715.1 of Rhinoraja longicauda. Taxonomy (NCBI): domain Eukaryota; kingdom Metazoa; phylum Chordata; class Chondrichthyes; order Rajiformes; family Arhynchobatidae; genus Rhinoraja; species Rhinoraja longicauda. The sequence goes on along the minus strand of NC_135980.1, from coordinate 18,227,138 downwards.
GGAAAGGAAGGACATTAGCTTGGAGGAAGTGGAATCGATATGGGTAGAGCTACGAAACACTAAGGGGCAGAAAACGCTAGTGGGAGTTGTGTACAGGCCACCTAACAGCAGTAGTGAGGTTGGGGATGGCATCAAGCAGGAAATTAGAAATGCATGCACTAAAGGTGCAGCAGTTATAATGGGTGACTTCAATCTACATATAGATTGGGTGAACCAAACTGGCAGGGGTGCTGAGAAAGAGGATTTCTTGGAATGTTTGAGAGATGGTTTTCTAAACCAACATGTCGAGGAACCAACGAGAGAACAGGCCATTCTAGACTGGGTATTGAGTAATGAGGAAGGGTTAGTTAGCAGTCTTGTTGTGCGAGGCCCCTTGGGCAAGAGTGATCATAATATGGTAGAGTTCTTCATTAAGATGGAGAGTGACAAAGTCGATTCAGAAACAAGTGTTCTGAACTTAAAGAAAGGTAACTTTGAGGGTATGAGGCGTGAATTGTCCAAGATAGACTGGCGATTGATGCTGAAAGGGTTGACGGTGGACATGCAATGGAAGGCATTTAAAGGTCGCATGGATGAACTACAACAAGTGTTCATCCCAGTTTGGCAAAAGAACAAACCAGGAAAGGTAGTGCATCCGTGGCTAACAAGGGAAATCAAGGATAGTATTAAAACAAAAGATGAAGCATACAGATTAGCCAGAAAAAGTAGCATACCAGAGGACTGGGAGAAATTCAGAGTCCAGCAGAGGAGGACAAAGGGCTTAATTAGGAAAGGGAAAATAGACTATGAGGGAAAACTGGCAAGGGACATAAAAACAGACTGCAAAAGCTTTTTATAGATATGTCAAGAGAAAAAGATTAGTTAAGGCAAATGTAGGTCCCTTGCAGTCGGAAACAGGTGAATTGATCATAGGGAACAAGGAGATGGCAGACCAATTGAACAAATACTCTGGTTCTGTCTTCACTAAGGAAGACATAAACCGTCTGCCAGAAGTAGCGGGGGACCGGTGGTCTAATGAGATGGAGGAACTGAGGGAAATCCAGGTTAGTCGGGAAGTGGTGTTAGGTAAATTAAATGGATTAAAGGCAGATAAATACCCAGGGCCAGATAGGCTGCATCCCAGAGTGCTTAAGGAAGTAGCCTCAGAAATAGTGGATGCATTAGTGATAATTTTTCAAAACTCTTTAGATTCTGGAGTAGTTCCTGAGGACTGGAGGGTAGCTAATGTAACCCCACTTTTTAAAAAGGGAGGGAGAGAGAAAACGGGGAATTATAGACCAGTTTGCCTAACATCGGTAGTGGGGAAAATGCTAGTCAGTTATTAAAGATGTGATAGCATCACATTTGGAAAGTGGTGAAATCATCGGACAAAGTCAGCATGGATTTACCAAAGGCAAATCATGTCTGACGAATCTTATAGAATTTTTCGAGGATGTAACTAGTAGAGTGGATAAGGGAGAACCAGTCGATGTGTTATATCTGGACTTTCAGAAGGCCTTCGACAAGGTCCCACATAGGAGATTGGTGTACAAACTTAAAGCACACGGTATTGAGGGTTCAGTTTTGAGGTGGATAGAAAATTGGTTGGCGGACAGGAAGCAAAGAGTAGGAATAAACGGGTCCTTTTCGGAATGGCAGGCAGTGACTAGTGGGGTACCGCAAGGCTCAGTGCTGGGACCCCAGTTATTTACAGTGTATATTAATGATTTGGACGAGGGAATTGAATGCAACATCTCTAAGTTTGCGGATGACACGAAGCTGGGTGGCAGTGTTAGCTGCGAGGAGGATGCTAGGAGGCTGCAGAGTGACTTGGATAGATTAGACGAGTGGGCAAATGCATGGCAGATGCAATATAATGTGGATAAATGTGAGGTTATCCACTTTGGCGGCAAGAACAGGAAAGCAGAGTATTACCTGAATGGTGACCGATTGGGAGAAGGGGAGATGCAACGTGACCTGGGTGTCATGGTGCACCAGTCATTGAAAGCAAGCATGCAGGTGCAGCAGGCAGTGAAGAAAGCGAATGGTATGTTGGCATTCATAGCAAGAGGATTTGAGTTTAGGAGCAGGGAGGTTCTGCTGCAGTTGTACAGGGCCTTGGTGAGACCGCACCTGGAGTATTGTGTGCAGTTTTGGTCTCCTAACCTGAGGAAAGACGTTCTTGCCTTAGAGGGAGTACAGAGAAGGTTCACCAGATTAATTCCTGGGATGGCGGGACTTGCATATGAGGAAAGACTGGATAGACTGGGCTTGTACTCGCTGGAATTTAGAAGACTGAGGGGGGATCTTATAGAAACATATAAAATTCTTAAGGGGTTGGAGAGGCTAGATGCGGGAAGATTGTTCCCGATGTTGGGGGAGTCCAGAACCAGGGGTCACAGCTTAAGGATAAGGGGCAAGTCTTTTAGGACCGAGATGAGAAAACATTTCTACACACAGAGAGTGGTGAGTCTGTGGAATTCTCTGCCACAGAAGGTAGTTGAGGCCAATTCATTGGCTATATTTAAGAGGGAGTTAGATGTGGCCCTTTTTGCTAAAGGGATCAGGGGGTATGGAGAGAAGGCAGGTACAGGCTACTGAGCTGGATGATCAGCCATGATCATATTGAATGGCGGTGCAGGCTCGAAGGGCCGAATGGCCTACTCCTGCACCTATTTTCTATGTTTCTAACAGTCTTTGCTGTGCCTTCTTGGCCAGCGCAGCAGCAGCAGGAACGTTGATGTGTGGATGGATTTTGTAGGAGGGCTTGTTTCTGCGCTGTACCTCTAAACTAACTAATCAGATATGCGTGTCCATGGTTTGTTGTGATGTCTTAGGGATCAGGAGACCTGGGAGAACTCTCCACCAACAAGGTGGAGGGTGGCCCTTGGGTGAACACAGGCTTGGTGAGGCCTTGGTCCAAAGGCCAGGAGGATCCAGGAAAGCACAGGCCCAGCCTACTGAGTGAGATTGGTCCCCCCCCCCACCCCGCCTTCCCATTCCACCCCACTCTTCCTGCTCAGTCAATCTGCACTGTAGATGATCCAACACTGTGATGTCATGGTTTTGTCATTCAGCAGCTGATGAAAAAATACCTGCCATTTGTTTCCTTTGGTGAAATTAGGACGTCGTTCTTGTTCCAAACTCTGCAGACTCGGGGGCCTGGAGTCCTCGCCGGGCTCAGTACTTTCATCCTAATCCCACCTCGCCGCCACAAACCAGAGCCTGGATTTACTTTGCAAATTCAGTTCCGCGATAAATAAGGGATATTAAAATCAGGCGACAGCAATTCATCTTTTCTGAGTTAAACTGGTCTGAAAGTATTGCTGGTAATCTAATTAATTTGCAAGAATGGCCCGGCCTTTCTGTGTGTGTGAGGCCACACTATTGTGACGCTCTAAATCAATGTCTGATGTTGAACAACACCCGCTTATAAATGATCTGTGAAGCGCAGACGGTCCCACGCTCAGTGTGAGGCTCTTTGTAGCGGTCATCATCTGTCAGTCTGCTCTCTGCCCCATCGCTGGATTTATGCCCCCGGACCCCATCCCGTCCCGATCCCCCCGGACCCCATCCCGTCCCGATCCCCCACCATCCCTCGTGGGTCTGTGTGAACACCACCGATACCTCCCTCTAAAACCCCATTCGCCTGTATCCACCCATCAGTTGCCAGGCTTTCTTCCCCCACTCCATTAGTCTGAAGACAGGCCCCGACCCGAAAGGTCGCCTGTCCATTCCCTCCACAGATGCTGCCTGGCCCGCTGAGTTCAACCAGCACCTTTATGGCCGGTTTTGACGCCAGCTATTCAGCCGCGAGTGGCGTCACCCACTGGCCGTCTGTCCCCCCCTCCAAGATAGTCCTACCTGCCTGTGTTTGGTTCATTTCCCTCTAAACCTTACCTTTTCACGTACTTGTCCCAATGTTTTTAAACGTTGCGATTGTACCTGCCTCAACTACCTCCTCTGGCAGCTCGTTCCATACACCTATCACCTTTTGTGCGAAAAATGTTGCCCTTCAGGTTCCTATTAAATCTCCCCCCTCCCTTCCTTTAAAATCATGTCCTCTGGTTTGTGATTCACCTACTCTGGGTAAGGCATTCACCCTATCTATTCCTCTCATGATCTTATACAGTACACCTATGTAAGACCACATCTCATCCTCCTGTGCTCCAAGGAATAAGAGGTCTGTTCAACCTCTCCCTGTAGCTCAGGCCTTCACATCCTACTGGTGGGGCAGATACCTTGTTCCAGTCCCTTCCCCAGTCACAGAGCCATTCAGCACTGAAAGTGACCCTTTGGCCCAACTTGTCTATGCCAACCAAGATGCCCCATCTATGCTAGTCTGATTCACCCAGACCATCATCCCATCTCCTGCACCCAGTGCATAGAGACCCCCTCCCAGTGCGACAATCCTGGGGGTTATTGGTTCTTCTCAGAGCGGTTGGGAGGGAGTGGGTGGTGGACAGGAGCGGCTGACATTAACCTCACGATGCAGTAGGGACGGGCAGCGCTGCTCAGTGGTTCACCCTCGGCCCGAGCGGACAGTCTGGGAGGCAACGAAGAGCCGGAGCCGCTCCGTGGGTCACAGAACCTGGCAGACGGAGGGAGGCGCAGAGTCTCAGAGGTGCCGCCGTCAGATGCCCCACAGAGAGACCGGGATAACTGAACCCGAGCCACCATCCGTAACATCAGACCCCGGCCACAAACACCACAGCTACTGTCTCCGTTAACCAGCACAGGTGAATGCTCCCTCCACCCCCACACCACCCCCCCCCCCAACCACACACACACACACACACACACAACCCAGTTTAGTTTTATGAAACAAGGAGCAGTGAACCTCTGTCTCACCTGGACAGTTTAGAGATAAGGCGTTCTATGTTATCCCACTTTCTCATCCACTTCCTACACACTTGGGACAATTAACAGAGGCCGATTAATCTATAAACCCGCACGTCTTTGGGATGTGGGAAGGAACTGGAGCACCCAGAGGAAAGCTACGTGGTCACAGGGAGAATGTGCAAACTCCACACCGAGAGTGCCCGAGGTCAGGATCGAACCCGGGTCTCCGGCGCTGTGAGGCAGCGGCTCTACTAGCTGTGCCACTCTGTCACACCTCAGTGGCCAGGCGGTCAGCAACGCACCCAAAACAACGGGGTACAGTGTTGGAGAAACTCAGATGGTCAGGCAGCGTCTGTGGAGGGAATGGACAGATGTTTCCAAGAAGTCTCTCCCAGCTCAGCTCCCTCGCTATTGGGACACCCCGGGTGTAACAGAGCGGAGAAAAATGATGAGAACTCACTCGAGATTTCAAAATATTATACTTTTTAAATTAATCCAAACACACACACACGCGCACAGCACTGTAAAAATGCCTGCAATTCTTCATCCCTTCGTGTTAAAACCAGTGAGTGCGACCATGGCTGGGACAGAGCGGAACGGCACACACCCCTCACCCAGAGAGAGTACACACACTCCTCACCCAGAGAGAGTACGCACACCCCTCACCCAGAGAGTACACACCCCCCCTCACCCAGAGAGAGTACACACACCCCTCACCCAGAGAGGGTACACACACCCCTCACCCAGAGAGTACACACCCCCCCCTCACCCAGAGAGAGTACACACCCCCCCTCACCCAGAGAGTACACATACCCCTCACCCAGAGAGTACACACCCCCCTCACCCAGAGTACACACACCCCTCACCCAGAGGGAGTACACACACCCCTCACCCAGAGAGTACACCCCCCTCACCCAGAGAGAGTGCACACCCCCCTCACCCAGAGAGTACACACACCCCTCACCCAGAGAGAATACACACACCCCTCGCCCAGAGGGAGTACACACACCCTCACCCAGAGAGAGTACACACACCCCTCGCCCAGAGAGTACACACACCCCTCGCCCAGAGGGAGTACACACACCCACACACAAGCCCTCCCTCTCCCCGTAGCTCAGACAATCCCAGCAGCACCACGAGTGGGGTGTGAAGATGAAATGCAGCGGCAGAGGGCGACTAATGGGAGGGATTAATATTTAATGTGCCTCTGGCCGGGGCGGACTGGCCCTTCAACACACACACACACAGCTTCATAATGAAGTCATTTGAGCGGGACTCAGACAGATCGGTGAAATGCGAGTCCTCCGGGAGTCTGTATGGGCTGATCTCTGAACACCAGTGAGTGCCCCAGACACACATTAGAGGGCGGAGACAGAGACTTCTGCACAGACACTGACACACACAAGAGGGTCTCAGAGGGACATGGATCAGATGGTTTACTGAACCCGAACTGAAGGCAATTTGCTTTACAGTAGACGTTCAGAAGTGAAGAGGTGTGCGCTTTTACAATTAGGGCAATCACACTACCGAGAGCCGGCTGCGTATTAGCTACGAGGTTGGACAAACTTGGTTTGGAGCGTATGAGGCTAAGGGGCGTAGATTGGGGAGACACAAAGAATTAATTACAGATGCTGGTTTACAGATAAAGACAAAGTACTGGAATAACTTAGCGGGTCAGGCAACTTCTCTGGAGATGCTGCCTGACCCACAGCGATACTCCAGCACATCGCGTCTCAAGGCACCCAGAACCTCTATCCCAGGGTGGCAAATGTTAGACTATAGGGGGATTGCACGCAAGGTCAAAGGGGGTGATGCACAAGCCTTCTGGAGGACATAGCCGTTTCCGGCATACACTAGCAACACATGCAACAGGTACATTCTCACCTTTACAAAAACGCCAAAATTGTCTATTTTTGTGCTGTAAACAATGGGGAAGCTGGAGGATCGGGCGGAGGACGAGGAACGTAGGCTGGGCGCTGGGAGCAGAGGACCAGGCCACGGCTCTGTTCGGCGGCCCCAGCCACGAGGTGTTAAGCGTCGTCAAGTGGAAGCGGAGCCCGGCAGGAACCGCAGGAAGCGAGGCGCGGAGCAGGGGCGCCGAGCCTGGAGGAGCAAGGAGCGCAGGAACGGGGAGAGGGGTCAGGACACGGAGCGCCGGAGACGTGCAGACGGGTGAAGCCGAGCTGCAGCTAAGTGCAGCCGCAACATTCAACTGCAACACCCTCTCAAATTAGGACTGACAAATTGTTCCGCAGCAGAAGACGTTCCAAACATAAAATAGATGAAAAAGACTAAGCAAAGCTGCACTGAAAGCCATAGTGATTGCTTGCAGTACACGGCTTGCCCCCCAGTGGGCGTTGCGTGGCGACAGTAGGAGTCAGGGGTCGTGACCACACCTGTCGTGCTATCCCCCTAAAGGGCATAACTTTAAGACGAGAGGCAAGATTTGAAGGAGATGCAAGTTTATTTCAGAGGGAGGTGGGTGCCTGGTGGGCGGGAGGTGGTGGCGGAGGCGGTTATCATATTGGCATTTAAGAGGTTTTTAGATAACACGTGGATATGCAGGGAATGGAGGGATATGGATCATGTGCAGACAGATGAGATTAGTTAAACTTGGCATCGTGTTAGGCAGGGACATTGTGGGCTGAAGGGCCTGGTATTGTGTTGTACTGTTCTATGTAGAAATAAAGAACTGCAGATGTTGGTGTACAAAAAAGAGACATGCAGTGCTGGAATAATTCAGCAGGTCAGGCAACATCTCTGGAGAACATGGATTGGTGATGATTTGGGTCGGTCTGCACTGTTTTATGTTCAGGGAGACGGGGGCCTCAGGGTGAGTGGTCAGTGTGAGAACACATTCCATCCTCTCCTACTCCGGGGGGAGGGGGGAGCAGACAGGCGAGGCCTTGGTCAGCAGCTCCGGACAGATAACCCCTCCCGAACCCAGCCCGAGTAGTCACCGTGTGGAAGCAGGAATCTCCCTGGAGCCCCAGATCTAACCAGCGGCCACCGGCTGGGCAGAGGGCAGGACTGCAGTGGAGGCACAAGGAAATGCAGAGGCTGGAATCCTGAGACAAACACAAAGTGCTGGAGGAATTCAGCGGGTCAGGCAACATCTGTTGAGGAAAATGGACAGACGACTTTTCAGGCTGGGACCCTTCCTCAGACAGAGAGCGGGGGGGGGGGGAGGAGGGAGGGGTTAGAAAGCTGGAAAGAGGTAGGGGTGGGACAAACTTTGGCAAGTGATAGGTGGATACAGCCGAGGGAGGCAATTAGAAAATGGGTAAAGTGACAAAGGCTGGAAACAAAAAGGGCGTCAAAGAAGAGGAGTGAAATGTGAAGTCAGAGGGAGGGAGGGATAAAGAGGAAATAGGAAACATGGGAATGGGAGATGATATAGAGGGGAAAGGAGCAGGGTGACCATTTCTGCTGCAGAAACCTGCATCCCCTTTCTTCGCAGCCACACCACCAGTGATGACCTTACAAGATGCTGCATCTTTGTTTAGTACAGACTGATGCAAAGCTGTTAAGGAAACATTTCCCCTTCTATTATATGACCAGTGTGAGTAATACCCACAACTACAGGTGCACATTCAGACACAGACCTGGTTTGAAAACCATACGGATTAATTACATAATCAACATCTGACACAGATGCATGATGACAGCATGAAGATGGCACTCTCTGGAGGGGATCCCTGGCTGGCAAGGACAGTTGCCACTGTAAACACCACTCGCTCGCCCCACATATTCCCTCTGCCTCAGCAGGCAGTGCAACGTCGCAGCTTCTCGTCAGAGGCACTGGCCCTCAGATCAGACCACGCCGAGGTTCCACTGCCTTCAGATGCTGGCAGGTCCATCCACCATTCTCTCCGAGAGCAGCAGGGAGTTCAATCACCTCTGACTCCAGCCTTGTTCAACCCACCATCACTGGGACCTGTTCTGGTCACAACCCCATCGGAGCCCCCCAAACTGCTCGGGGTAAAATAAGCTGCCAAGGTTTCAAGGTTGAGTCATACAGCACAGAAACAGGCCTTTCAGCCGAGCACATCCGTAGCGAGCAAGATACTTCATTTAAGTCCCATTGCCCACATTTGGCCCCTATCGCTTTCCTATCCATGTACCTACCAAATGTCTTTTAAATGTTGTTTATAGTATCTTGCCTATAGTACTTCCTCTCAAGTTACCCTTCAGGTTCCCATAAAATCTTTCCCCTTTCATGTTAAACTTATGTTCTCCAATTTTTGATTTCCCTACCCTGGGTAAAAGACTGTGTATTCACCCTATCTATTCCACTCATGATTTTATACACAACTATAACACCATTCCTCACCCTCCTGCGCTCCAAGGAATAGACTGCCCAACCACTCCCTGTAGTTCAGACACTCGAATCCCGGCAACATCCTCACAAATCTTCTCTGCAAACTTTCTACCCGGATGGCATCTTTCCTAGAGCAGAGTGACCTAAACTGAACTCAGTACTCCAAGTGCAACCTCACCAACGAGTTGCACAAATGCAACAGATTTTATCCCACTGTCTGAGTGGAGAGTCTGAACCACTGCCTCAAACCTCTCCCCCCCACCCCCTCCCACCAGCATATCCACACTCGCATCCCCCTGGGGCAACCACACTCAATTCCCCGCTCCCCCCCCCCCTCCTTGGTGCAACCACACATGCTCCCTCTCCCCGACTGGGACACCACCCCCCCAGGACACTTTGCTCATTCCCTTCCTTCCTCCCCCTCAGGTACCTCCCCTCCCTGGAATATCTCTCCCACATACCTTCCCCCACCCACCCACCCCGCGATACCTCCCTCCACACAATTACGTACAAGGCGGCTGCCGGAATACGTTTAGACTCTTTGTGCCCCCATGGTTTAGGACAAGGCCCAAGATCCAGTGCGAGAGCAGGCGAGCTTGAGGTGGATGATGTACTTTGAATGGAAGCATCTCGAGCCACTGACTCCCCCCTCAACCCCCCACAGGCACGGGGTAGAGGCAGAGGGCGGCAGGAGCATCCAGCGCTGTTCGTCCAGCCATCAGCCTTGGCTTGACCTGACGGGGTGATGGAAGCCGCCGGAGGAGTTTGACAGATAGATCTGCCGTTGGAGAGCCTGTCATGGAGCCGCTGTCCTTTCACCTGGAGCCTCGAGTACCAGGGCATCAGGCAGGGACAACAGTCCTATGGCTTCTGCTTGCAGCCGGGACTGGTGGAGAAGTCAGCCAGCACCGTGGGGAAGTCCTGCTGCAGGAGTCAGCACGTTGGGGAGAGAGATGCAGGGGCTGCAGACAGGGATCACAGAGTGAAGAGCTTTGTTGTGAGCTCGTTGCGAGGAGACGGAGGGAAGGCACTTGAGAGCAGATGTGGTCCTGCGCCGTCCCTCCACCTTCCTATGAGGCCATCAGGTACTGATGGAAGTACAGGCCGAAGAGATTGGTCACCACCTGACAAGCCGCCAGCCACCAGGTCAGGAAGGAGAAGAGGCCCCGGTAAAAAAGGGGGGTGAAGACACTGCGCAGGGCGCCCAGTGCCGCCATGATCTGTGAGACAGCTATTCGATAGTCGCCCTCCTCTTCGGGGACATCGTCCAAGGTAGGAGGGCTGACGTCGACCACCGGTGAAGCCATGGGCGTCTCCGGGAACAGACCCCAGGAATAGTCTCCTGAAAAACACGGGACACGCACAATTACTGTGGGCCGGGGAGCGGGAGGAGGCTTCTGGCCGGGTCAGAGGGAGAGGGGGAAGCAGATGTCTGGGCTCGGAACCAGGGACAGGGTGAGCTGCTTCAGTGAACAGCTGACTGCCCCAGGCTCACCAAGTTCAGAGACGGGAAACGCACTCATGTATGGGACGCTGGCCTTCATAGGTTGGGCAGAGTATAAGAGGCTGCAGCTTTATAGGACTTTGGTTCGGCTGCAATTGGAGTAGTGTCTGCAGTTCTGGTCGCACCATTACAGACAGCATGTGGAGTTTTCGGTGATTGTGTAGTGGAAGTTTACCAGAATGATAGATGCAAAATGCAGGAGTAATTCAGCTGGTTAGGCAGCATCTCTGGAGAAAAGGAATAGGTGATTTTTCAGGTCAGGGTCCTTCTTCAGATTTACCGGAATGATGCCTGGATTAGAGGACATTAGTTATAAGGAGAGGTTGAACAAACTTAGATTGTTTTCTATGGAATGTCAGAGACCAAGGGGAGACCTGGTAGAAGATTATACAATATTCTGAGAGGTATGATATCAGGTATGAGAGACAATCAGAACCTTCCCCCCCCCCCCCCCCCCCAGGGTGGAAATGTTAGGAGAGGCCATAGCTTTCAGGCCAGAGGGGGAAGTTTAAAGCTGATGTGCTGGGCAAGTTTTTGTTTAATACTCGGAGTGATGGGTGCTGGGAACGTGTTGTTTGAGGTGGTTATGGAGGCAGATATGGTAGTGCCATTTAAGAGACTCTTAGATGGGTGTGTGGATATGCAGGGAATGGAGTGACAGGGATTTTGTGTAGGCAGAGATTAGTTTAACTTGGCAAGTTTGGCACAGACATTGTGGGCTGAAGACATTGTAGGTTCCTGTGTTGTACTGTTGTGGGTTCAGACTCTGAATTTGGGAGCGATTGACAGGATGGCTGGTTCTGGGTGGAACCAGATCCAGGGGCACGGTCTCTGAGGAAGGGGGCAGCAACTAGAACAGAGGTACAGAGAAATTACATTGTTTGGGAGTTTGAGAGATTGCTCTCCCCACAGGCAGGGAATATAGTGTCACCCAGTGTGGGAGGAACCAAAGTCGGCAGACAGCCGGCCAACTGGGAATCTGTGCTTTGTGTGACTCGGCAGGAATGCCGGGTCTCCAAACCACTCAGCAGACCATGGGGCCCCTGCCTGTTGTGGTTGGCTTGTGATTGACTGGGATGAAGCAAGGAGGTGCAGCTGCTGAGAGCAGCACTGACAATTTAACCTGTCTCTCTGGCCCACAACACAGGCTGCCCAGAGTGAACACAGCATGTGCCGGGAGAATCCAGAACAAATCTGAGCCAGAACTCACACGGATCAAAATCAAGGACTCCCTTCTCTAAGAGGGAGCTAAGCTTCTGAGGCGGAGATCGATGGGCTCTGCTGGGCATCGATGGAACGTATCCAAGATGGATAGAGTCAAGGTGATATACAGAGATTTGACTGGCACAAGGACAATACAGACACGTGGACTATTTGCAGGTCCTTACCCAGGACTTTAAGCAGCAGAGTGGAGTGGAAGATGAGGATTACTGGGCCCAGATACTGCATGGTGACCACACACAGGTAGCAAAACACTCGTGAAATCTGCACAAGGGGAAGAAACACACCCCGTTAGTCACAACACAAGACACTGTCGACAGAATATTCACAGGGATTCACAGCGGCATCAGAATCCCTTGGGATAAGGATCCAGAAAATCCCTGGACTCGCAAAGATCTTGGCACAAGCACCAGGTAATATCAACTTCAGGTAGCTATTTCTTTAATATAATAATCTCAAACTCAAATAGTTTCCAATTGACAATGGGGTCTTTGTTATGTGTTTTAACAGAACCTTCAACTCCAGCCCCATAAGCCTTGAAACTCTCCAACCTGTAACTCACCCCAGACATTGATATTCTGCTGCCTGGTTACCAGTTATTCTATACATATCTCCACAGAACTAGAGTAGACTCCAAGCTTGGGTATTTAAGAAGAGAAACTGCCCGAGCACCAGATGCATCATCATCTTAGAGCCACTACTTTCTCAATCAACTAATTCAATGAAGAAACCATTGTTCTCACAACTTCGATCTTTCAGGCCTGCTCAGGAGGAATTGTGTAAATGTTTTCCTTGTATCCCTTGCACAGTGACACAGTCCCACCAAGCGCTCCCAGGCACTGGGCTCAGATTGAGGTTTACACAGAGGGGCATAGACGTTGCGTAATTGAGACATTGGAGCTGCTTAACGTCAGGGATGTGGAGCTGGGGATTAGTGCCGCACAACGGGCCCACCGCTGTTAGCGTCACACTGACGTTTGCATCAGGAAGATGAAATGAGGGGCTTAAATGGGAAATGCTGGCTAAGTGATTGTAAATGGTTACAAGAAAGAATTATATTGTTGACAGGAAGCGTGCTAGATTTTAAGCATGCTGCAGAGATTAATAATGCTGTGCATTAACTAGCCTAATACTTGTGGAAACAGAGTAAAAACAGAAGGATGCTTTCATAGAGTCATAGTGTTGTACAGCACGGGAACAGGCCCTTCAACCCATCTTGTTCATGCCGACCAGTTGACGATCTGGGCTAGTTTCATTCTGCTGAATTTGACCCAGAGCTCTCTAAACCCATCCTATCCATAATCTATTCAAATCTCTTTTAAAATTTGTAATTGGATATACTTCTATAGCTTCCTCTGTTCCAGATTTTTTCTGCACAAAGGGTGGTGGGTATATAGAACGAGCTGTCAGAGGAGGCAGTTGAGGCAGGTACAATAACAGTATGCAAAAGACATTTGGATGGGGACATGGATAAGAACAGAGAGGGATATGGGTTAAACACAAGCAAATGGGACTTGCTTAGAAGGGGCATATGATTGGCAAGGACGGGTTGGGCTCAAGGGTCTGTTTCCATGCTCTGACTCCATATGGACTACCCTCCGAGTGAAAAGGTTGCCCCTAACGTCCCTCTTAATCCCTCCCCTTCATCAGTAATTGCCCACCATTTCCACCGAGGTCAAGTTGATTTTTGGTCCAGAATTTTTGCACAAATTAAAATAAAAATGAGAAGAAATTCTGATCAACAAAGTTCATGAGATGGAACTTGTTACACAGTGGGGAGAGGTACGAAATGCTGGAGGAACTCAGCGGGTCAGGCACCCTCTAGAGGAAAGGAATAGGTGACATTTTGGGCTGAGACTCATGTTCAGACTGAAGAGTCTCGACCCGCAACGTCATCTATTCCTTTTCTCCAGAGATGCTGCCTGACCCGCGGAGTTACTCCAGTATTTTAGTCATAGAATGATACAGTGTGGAAACAGGCCCTTCGGCCCAACTTGCCCACATCGGCCAACAATGTCCCAGTAACACTAGTCCCACTTGCCTGCGCTTGGTCCATATCCCTCCAAACCTGTCCTATCCATGTACCTGTCTAACTGTTTCTTAAACGATGGGATAGTCCCAGCCTCAACTACCTCCTCTGGCAGCTTGTTCCATACACCCACCGCCCTTTGTATGAAAAAGATACCCCTCGGATTCGTATTAAATCTTTTCCCCTTCACCTTGAACCTATGGCCTCCAGTCCTCAATTCCCCTACTCTGGGCAAAAGATTCTGAGCATCTACCCGATCTATTCCTCTCATGATTTTGTATACCTCTATAAGATCTCCCCTCATCCTCCTGCACTCCATGGAATAGAGACCCAACCCACATAACCTCTCTATGGCTCACACCCTCTAGTCCTGGCAACATCCTCGTAAATCTTTTTTGAACCCTTTCAAGCTTGACAATACTTTTCCTCTAACATGGTGCCCAGAACTGAACAAAATATTCTAAATGCGGTCTCACCAACATCTTATACAACTGCAACATGACCTCCCAACTTCTATACCCAATACTCTGACTGCTGAAGGCCAAAGTGCTAAAAGCCTTTTTGATCACCTTATCTACCTGCGACTCAACCTTCAAGGAACCATGCGCCTGTCCTCCTAGATCCCTCTGCTCTACAACACTACCCAGAGGCCTACCATTTACTGTGTAGGTCCTGCCCTTGTTCGATGTCCCAAAATGCAACACCTCACACCTCTGTATTAAATTCCATCAACCATTGCTCCGCCCACCTCCCCAAGCGATCCATATCCTGCTGCAATCGTTCACAACCATCTTCACGATCTGCAAAACCACTAACTTATGTATCATCTGCAAACTTGCTAATTTTGCCCAATATGTTCTCACCCAAATCATTGATGTAGATGACAAATAGTAATAGGCCCAGCACTAACCCTGAGGCACACCACTAGTCACAGGCACCCAGTCTGAGAAGCAACCTTCCACCATTACCCTCTGCTTCTTTCCATGGAGCCAATTTGCTATCCATGCAGCTATCCCATGGATCCCATGCGATCTAACCTTCCAGAGCAGCCTACCATGTGGAACCTTGTCGAACGCCTTACTGAAATCCATGCACACAACATCTACAGCTTTGCCTTCATCGACCTTTTTGGTCACTTCTTCACAAAAAAAATCAGATTTGTGAGACACGACCTCCCACGTACAAAACCATGCTGCCTATCCCGAATCAGCCCTTGCCCATCCAAATGCCTGTATATCCTATCTTTAGAATACTCCCCAGTAACTTACCAACTACAGATGTTATGCTCACCGGCCTATAGTTCCCAGCATTTTACCTGCAACCCTTCTTGAAAAGAGGTACAACATTCGCTACCCTCCAGTTTTCCAGCATCTCTCCTGTATTTTGTATCTATCTTCGGTGTAAACTAGCATCTGCAGTTCTTTCTTACACATTGTTACACACTGGCTTCTGTATAGAGGAGTGCCAAGTCCTCCTCCTTCCCACAATGTGGCATGCACTGTACCTTGCGCTGAATCTCGATCATGGTGATGGATCCAGCCTCCTTCCCCATCTGCTCCACCCACTTCTCGGCCAGGTTGAGGTAGGCCTGTAGGTGATATCGCACCATCAGTAGACGCAGCGCGCAAAGTCCCAGCACCACCCACAGGCGGGCCGTGTTGTACGTCGAGTCGGACATCCTACGGGAACGGGAGTAAAAACAGAGGCAGCGTCAGAGCAGTCACATCACTGCAGGAGCTGTGCAGCAGGGACAAACCACGCAGCATTGAAGGAGAGGAATTGACTCATGTCTGGTTTGGAGAGGCCAAAGCCCAGAGCAATAAATACCTTGAGAGGAGTCAGGGCATTCATCGCGAAGGAGAGTCAGGGCATTCAGGAAGCACAAAGGTTCAGCGACATCTCAGCCCTCCCTCCCCCAACCACATCCCTGCATACCCATAGCTGGCCTACATTCACACTCCCTACCCAATACACATCTCTGCCCACCACACAGTTGGAACCCAGGATTTGGAACTGTCAAAATTGAGACCACAATGGGGTTGAAAGGGAAAAATAGATCAGTCTTGATAGAATGGCAGAGCAGACTCGATGGGCCAAATGGCCTAATTCTGCCCCTATGTTTTATAGTCTTATAAGTCAGTGCACCTGGAAGATGGAAAGGTGGTGTATGATGGAACAATGCAGAGAACACTACACTACCCCAGGAAAGAAAAACTGTAGCGTAACGGCTACATTACTGGGCGAGAAATCCAGGACAAGTCACAATGTTCCAATCTTATTATGGTGAATTCCAATCAATTAATTTAAAAACATATCAGGAGTTACAGAGCTCAACTTCAGTGACCATGGACTCAACCGTCATTAGAACCATAGTCCCTTGCAGAGTTATGGCCAGAACAATTCTGGACTCTCACTGATTCACTGGCTTCTGAAGTATCCCTCCAGATACAATTGGAATGAGCACAAACACTGGGGGTACAAGGAACTGCATTCTTGAATCCTGCGTAGATCCCAAAGTGCTGGAGTAACTCAGCAGGTCAGGCAGCATGTGGGAAAGGCATGGATAGGAGGAGGACTGGGCTGATGTACGAAAGGACACAGTGCTGGAGCAACTCAGCAGGACAGGCAGCATCTGTGGAGAACATCTCAGGGGTGATGTACACGAGTTGAGTTTATCCTTGTGGTCCCTCCCCTGCTCCGAGGGATAAAGTGAAGTTAAGACACAAAAGTAACTCAGCAGGTCAGGCGGCAGCTCTAGAGAAAAGGAATTGGTGACTTTCGGGTCGAGACCCTTCTGACGTGGCAAAGGCCAGTGTGAAGCTAGCAGGTACTCACAGCTGAATCCTCTCACTCCCGTATGGGGCGTTGATCACAAAGTCTCTGCTGATGGGCTTCACCCAGAGCAACAACATGATGACAGGCGACAGGAAGTTGGTGTACAGCAGAAACCTGGAAAATGGACACGTCAATGTGAGGATTGCCGAGCCAGACCCCACCGTGCCGCGCCCCATCCCAGCATGCCCCACCGCACCCCTTCACACCTCACCGCTCCACGCCCCACCACGCCACACACAGTATGGGCAGCACAGCAAGCTCCCCGCCGAGGCAGAGACTGTGCAGGCAAGAAGTAAATACTTAATCGAGTAGGGGAGAGGAGAGCCGGAGCTGGGTTTGAAGCAGGATTGTTAGAGTGCATATTTGCATTCTTTAGTAAATATGTCTCCCTTTGGTAATCAAGTAGCTAACTCTAATTATCTGTCTCAGAGTTAGATACTTGATTAGCAAAAGGTTAGATAAAAGTTTACTAAAGGCTAAATAAAATTCACTTTACTTCACCATCAGTTGAAGAATGTTCCATGGGTTCTAATGGACACCTGAATGGGGATCCAGATGTTGTGTTTTACTTTACCTGGCAGACAGCACCTCTGTCAGTGAAGCCGCCGCTCAGTGGTTCAGTGAACCTATCAGGTCCCTTCGCAAACTTGGAGCTCAATTACATAAGGCGTTTGGACAGAGCCATACAGGAACAACTGTGCGGGATTGAACAGCCTACTCTCACTGTTCTGCAATCGGCTTCTCCCACAGGGCCCATCCCACTGCGCAGTGCTACTCACTGTGTCAGAGGTTTGTCTGCCGTCATCTTCAGAGCATCCAAGTGAGTCTGAGCCAAGCGGAGCCCTGGGAACGTTAGACATGCTCCAATGAATGAGGAAAGTGCAACCAGCGAGAGCTTAAAGATCAGTCTGGCCACCGAGTACCTGCAACGGAAAGGAACTTGCGTCAGCCTTTAACCAACTTCTGCAGCCATTACTCCCATGGCTGGTTCAATCTAAGATCACTTATAGGATGTCGATTTGGGTGGCACACTGGTACAGCTGGCAGAGCTGCTGCCTCACAGCACCAGAGCACCGAGTTCAATGCTGACCTCAGGTGCTGTCTGTGTGGAATTTGCACGTTATCCCTGTGACCGTGTGGGTTTCCTCGTGTGCCCTGGTTTCCTCCTACATCCCAAAGACGTACAGGTTTGAAGGTTACTAGGCATTTGTAAATTGTCCCTCGTGTAGAGAGTGGATGGGAAAGTGGAATAATTTTGATCTAGTGTGAGCAGGTGATTGATGGTTGGCATGGACTGAGATGACAGGGCCTGTTTCCAAATTGCATCCTTCAAACTATCAAAGCGTTCGATCCATTTTTCAATTTGGCAAAAGTGCTGAACGTGATGGGCATACTCTCTGGCACTGATGTGGTGTAACTGTTACTTGTTGCTTATCATCCCCTGCCTGAGTGCTGTCCAGTTTTGCTGCGGGCAGGTAATGATTGTTATACATTCATCTCCGACAATGCATTTGGACCTTGAAGTGTTACAGAGAGGAGGGGCCTTTGTTAAACTTCTTCCTCAAAGGGAAAAGTTTTAGGAGTGCCCTTGTGTAAAAACTGGCCTACGTGTGCAAATCACTACTAATACCTGCGTGTCCACAGTGCCTATCATGGAATCGTGCTCTGGTTGGCATTTAAAGGTGATGCAGTCTTTGGAGGTGCTGCCTGTTCTGCAGTAGCAACCTATCTATGCACAACAAAACAGCAAACTTACAGCAGCTAGGTTGCTTTATGGTGACTTTGGCAGAGAACTAAATGTTGGCTGGGTCAATGGGGGAAGAGAGTTCCCTTCAAAGGGGCAGAGGGGCCTTAATGTGAGGTATAACTTCACAGCAGGTACATCCAACATTCGCTGCTCCATCAGAGTAGTCTATCTATCTGCCACCCATCTCTGCAACGAGCAGTGACCCATGACCACACCTGAGGGAAGAACGTTATCCTCTAAACCATGGATGAAAGAAAAATTCAAAAACAGTTTTGTAAAGGGAAAACTTGTTTTGACAAGAAAGGAGGGGCACTTACGGCCAGATGTTGCCCAGTCCTAGCTGTCTGAAAAAGACCTGCAGGTTTTCATACAAGTTGGCAAACCCTGTGTGGGGAACAAAGACAAAGAACAATCAGTGTTCGCAGATACAAGAGGCAGTTGTAGTTTCACAGTCATTTGGTACTTACTTCACCCAGTGTCTAGTGGGTGGCAGACAAGTAAGATGCCAGTCTGAGCTCCCCCATGGACCTCAGCAAGCTGACACAAGTGGCATGCAGTGCCCCTCATCCAAGTCTACAATGATGACAGGGAACTATAAAAGGGTGCTCCCCTGTACCTGCTGTCCTGGTCCTTGCAGGCAATGGATCAGGAGGGTTGCAGGCAGTGGGTCAAGGGTTCAGTTGTTCTGTACATTGAAAATAGAACAGGACAGCACAGGAATGAGCCCCTGGCCTACAATGTTTGTACATGTGTACCGAGTTAAGCTGATCTCATCTGCCTGTACATGATCCATACCTCTATTCCCTGCACTTCCATGTACCTATCTAAAATCCTCTTAAGTGGCACTATTGTATCTCCCTTCACCACCACCAATGCGTTCCAGGCCCACGCTACTCTCTCTGTAAAAAAACTTAAACCGCACATCACCATTCAACTTTTCCCCTCTCACCGTATAACTATGTCCTGCAGTGTGGACATTTCCATCCTGAGGAAAAAGGTTCTGACTGCCCACCCTATCTATACCTCTCATAATTTTCATATATTTCTGTCAAATGTCTCCTCAACAGCTGATGTACTTAATGTCAGAGCACTCAATGACAGCAACCACAGGTCTATCTGACTGCACTGTCGTTACACTCCTTGAACAGACAATTTATGAAAATTATTTTCAACAAACTCACCAGGTTCGAGTCCAAATTCCAGATATTCCTCTCGCACCACCAGCACCAACATGGCGATGAGTAGGAAGAGAAAGGCAAAGATCAGGCAGACAGAGCGCTCTGCTCCTTCCTCACTCTTGAAGTAGTGAGTCATCATAGAGGCCAGAACCTTACTGAATGCAGTGTCAAGGCAAGCAAGAGATTTGTAGGAAAAGACCCAATCTAAAATAAGGACATTCTGTGGTTCATTTTTAACATAATGTCACTCATAGTGGCTGTCGATGAACTTGCCCCAGTTTGGTAATCAAACACGTTCGGGAGGTGTAGCGAGAACGGACAAGAACCAAATTTCGTGGCCATGTATCTTGCTTGTGGAAGTCGTTCATGCTGGGCCTTTCCCGCTACTAATCTAGATGAAAGAAAATGGCATCTGGATATACCAAAGATGTGCCGGTTAATTGGTTAACGGGCTACTGTAAATTGCCCCTAGTGTGTAGGATGCAAAGCGTATCCAACAAATCATCCTCCAACATTTCCGTCACCTCCAACGGGACCCCACTACTGGCCACATCTTCCCATCCCCTCCCCTTTCTGCGTTCCGCAGAGACCGTTCCCTCTGTAACTCCCTGGTCCACTCGTCCCTTCCTACCCAAACCACCCCATCCCCGGGCACTTTCCCCTGCAACCGCAGGAGATGCAACACCTATCTCTTTACCTCCCCCCTCAACTCCATCCAAGGACCCAGTCTTTCCAGGTGAGACAGAGGTTCACCTGTATCTCCTCCAACCTCATCTATTGTATCCGCTGCTCTAGATGTCAACTTCTTTACATTGGCGAAACCAAACGCAGGCTCGGTGATCGTTTCGCTCAACACCTTCGTCAGTCCGCCTTAACCAACCTGATCTCCCGGTGGCTGAGCACTTCAACTCCCCCTCCCACTCTGACCTTTCCGTCATGGACCTCCTCCAGTGCCATAGTGAGGCCCACCGGAAATTGGAGGAACAGCACCTCATTTTTCGCTTGGGCAGCTTGAAGCCCAGCGGTATGAACATTGACTTTTCCAACTTTAGATACTTCCTCTGTCCCTCTCTTCCTCTCCCCAGTTCTCCCTCTATCTTCCTGTCTCCACCTATATCCTTCCTTTGTCCTGCCCCCCTGACATCAGTCTGAAGAAGGGTCTGGACCCGAAACGTCACCCATTCATTCTCTCCTGAGATGCTGCCTGACCTGCTGAGTTACTCCAGCATTTTGTGATACCTTCGAAGTGTGAACAGGTGATCAATGGTCAGAGATAATTCCTCGATCTTTCAAAAATGTATCTACAACCACCTTTAAATATTCCTGTGTCGGAAAGAACTGCAGATGCTGTTTGAAATCAAAGGTAGACAAAAAATGCTGGAGTAACTCAGCGGGACAGGCAGCATCTCTGGAGAGAAGGAATGGGTGACGTTTCGGGTCCAGACCCTTCTTCAGACTGATGTCAGGGGAGGGGGCGAGACAAAGAGAGAATGTAGTCGGAGACTGTAAGACTATTTTTTTAAAACCATATAACAACTACAGCACGGAAACAGGCCAGTTTGGCCCTTCTAGTCCATGCCGAACACTTTCTCCGACCTAGTCCCATCTACCTGCTCTCAGACCATAACCCTCCAATCCCTTCCCATCCATATACCTATCTAATTTACTCTTAAATAATAAAATCGAGCCTGCCTCCACCACTTCCACCGGAAGCCCATTCCATACAGCCACCACCCTCTGAGTAAAAAAGTTACCCATCATGTTACCCCTAAACTTTTGTCCCTTAATTCTGAAGTTATGTCCCCTTGTTTGAATCTTCCCCACTCTCAAAGGGAAAAGCTTACCCACGTCAACTCTGCCCGTCCCTCTTAAAAATTTAAAAACCTCTATCAAGTCCCCCCTTAACCTTCTGCGCTCCAAAGAATAAAGACCCAACCTGTTCAATCTCTCTCTGTAGCTTAAGTGCTGAAACCCAGGCAACATTCTAGTAAATCTCCTCTGTACTCTCTCTATTTTGTTGACATCCTTCCTATAATTTGGCGACCAGAACTGCACACCATATTCCAGATTCGGCCTCACCAATGCCTTGTACAATTTTAACATTACGTCCCAACTTCTATATTCGATGCTCTGATTTATAAAGGCAAGCATACCAAACGCCTTCTTCACCACCCTATCCACATGAGATTCCACCTTCAGGGAACAATGCACAGTTATTCCCAGATCCCTCTGTTCCACTGCATTCCTCAATTCCCTACCATTTACCCTGTACGTCCTATTTTGATTTGTCCTACCAAAATGCAGCACCTCACACTTATCAGCATTAAACTCCATCTGCCATCTTTCAGCCCACCCTTCCAAAAGGCCCAAGTCTCTCTGTAGACTTTGAAAATCTACTTCATTATTAATTACACCACCTATCTTCGTATCATCTGCATACTTACTAATCCAATTTGCCACACCATCATCCAGATCATTGATGTAAATGACAAACAACAGCGGACCCAACACAGATCCTTGGGGTACTCGACTAGACACTGGCCTCCAACCTGACATACAGTTGTCAACCATTACCCTCTGGTATCTCCCATTCAGCCATTGTTGAATCCATCTTGCAACTTCACTATTAATACCCAACGATTTAACCTTCTTAATCAACCTTCCATGTGGAACTTTGTCAAATGCCTTACTGAAGTCCATATAGACAACATCCACAGCCTTGCCCTCATTAATTTCCCTGGTAACCTCTTCAAAAAATTCAAGAAGATTAGTCAAACATGACCTTCCAGGCACAAATCCATGTTGACTGTTCCTAATTGTGGTGTTATTGCAATGTGCCTTTAAGACTACACAGGTCTATTGGTAGGGGGTCATCGGAGGGCGACAGGGAGGAGCCCGGCGGAGCAGATGGCGGTTGAATAAACACTCGCGTAAAAACACAGTCGGACTCACTGTATCTTTTTAAAGAACACAACATGGTGTCAGAAGTCCTGTAGGGTGCGTGAAGTGTACTTTGAGTCGAACAACTATCGTTTGGAGCTCGTTGACGGCAAAAGAGAAAGAAGAGTGCGACATGCAAGACGACAACGCACAGAGGGCCCCGGTAGGACCAAATGCTACATTTAGCATCCAGCCTCTGGAGTCCTTCGACTTTTCAAAGCCGCAAGAGTGGGCCAAATGGATACGGAGGTTCGAAAGGTTCCGTCTGGCAAGTAACTTGAATGCCAGCTCCGTAGATAATCAAGTTAACACGCTGATTTATTGCATGGGAGATGAGGCGGACGATGTTCTGCGCGGGTTAAACCTGACAGTAGCACAAAGCGGAACGTACATAGGGGTGCGCGATGGCTTCCAACAATTTTTCATAGTAAAGAAAAATATAATCTATGAGCGTGCCAAGTTCAACATGCGCAGGCTGGGAGAACATGAAACAGTGGATGCCTTTGTCACTGCGTTATATGCGCTGGCAGAGCACTGTAACTACGGGGTGCTACACGACGAGCTGATACGCGACAGGCTTGTTGTCGGACTGATGGATAAGCGGCTGTCCGAACGTATGCAGCTTGACGCAGAATTGACGCTCGAAAAGGCCGTCAATATGGCGAGGCAGAGTGAGGAGGTGAAACTGCAACAATCTTCTCTGCGAGGTGACACCAGGACAGAGACAAGTGACGCTAAATCTGTGGACAGAGTGTATAAGAGCAGTAGTAAAGGTGCCAAAAACAAACCTCACCAGGCTTATGGCCACCAACTCAAAAAACACAGCGCCCAACACAGCAGGGGGAAAAGTGTACAGTGCCATAAATGTGGCAGCTCTCCGTCCCATCCAAGGCAGGATTGCCCGGCAAAGGATGCGAAATGCCATTTATTTGGGAGAAATGGACACTACAAGCGTGTGTGTAGATCACCCAAAACCGTGCAGGAAGTTGAAGAGGACGAGGATGTTATGTTCCTAGGCAGCGTCACAGCCGATGGAGAGCCATGGCTCCTGGTAAACATCGACATAAATGATAAAAACGTGTCATTCAAAATTGACACCGGCGCCGATGTTACAGTCCTACCCCACACCGTGTTTAAAGAGATCTATAGAGACAGCGATCCACCTACCCTCCGTAAAGCAACCAAGCCACTACTGGGACCCGGGAGGAGTCCACTAGAAGTTGTGGGCTTCGCTGGGCTGTTCCTGGTGAAAGGAGAGAAAAGGGTGATGGAGGATGTGTACGTCACACGACACCTGCACACTGCATTGCTGGGGAGGCCTGCTATCGGCAAGCTGGAGCTTGTGGTTCGGCTAGACAGCATCACCATAGAGACACTTAAGACTAGCTACCCGAAGCTATGCAGCGGTCTCGGGGAGGTACGACAGCAGTATGCCATCAAGCTGAAACCAGGGGCCCAACCGTTCTCATTGAAGACACCCAGAAGGATTCCGTTGCCGCTGATGGGTAAAGTCGAGCGAGAACTGTCCCGCATGGAAGGCCTAGGGGTGATCACCAGGGTTGAAGAGCCTACTGACTGGTGTTCAGGCATGGTGGTGGTGCCGAAAAAGACAGGAGCCGTACGCATATGCGTCGATCTCACTAACCTCAACGAGTCGGTGTGTCGAGAAAAGTACATCCTGCCATCGGTGGAGGAAACACTGGGGATGCTGGCTGGAGCCAGAATATTCAGCAAGTTGGATGCCAACACGGTGTTTTGGCAAATACCCCTGACCGAAGACTCAGCAAAATACACAACATTCATCACACCCTTCGGTCGTTACTACTTCAAGCGGCTGCCCTTCGGCATTGCCTCTGCCCCCGAACATTTTCAAAATAGGATGGTGTCAGAGGTCACGGAGGGACTCGAGGGAATCGTCTGTCACATGGATGATGTACTGGTCTGGGGCCAAACACGAGAGGAGCACGACGCTCGTCTGCATACTGTGCTGGCGAGGATCCAAAAGGCGGGCATTACGCTTAACATTGACAAATGTGACCTGTCGAAGGAAGAGGTGACCTTTCTTGGTCATGTCCTCTCCTCCAGTGGCATTAGTCCTGACCCGAGCAAGACTGAGGCTGTAAGGAAGATGGAGGAGCCGACCAATGTGAGTGAGCTGAGGAGCTTTCTCGGAATGGTTAACCAGCTGGGGAAGTTCATCCCGCAACTAGCAGAGAGAGACAAGACTCTGCGAGACCTCCTGTCAAAGAGGAACTGCTGGCTGTGGGGCGTCGACCAGGCAAGAGCGTTTCAAGATTTGAAAAATGCACTGGTATCCCCACCTGTACTAGCCATGTACGACACGAACCGTGAATGCAAAGTCTCAGCAGACGTGTCATCTTATGGCCTGGGAAGTGTACTTCTCCAAAAATGGGATGAGGAATGGAGACCGGTAGCCTACGTGTCGCGATCTCTCACACAGACGGAGCAGAGATACGCGCAGGTGGAGAAAGAGGCCTTGGGCCTGACCTGGGCTTGTGAAAGGTTCCGCAACTTTCTCATCGGTAAACACTTCCAGATGGAGGCGGATCATAAGCCTCTCCTGAGTCTGCTGGGGTCACAGGCACTGGATGCTCTCCCTCCACGGATTCAGCGTTTCCGGATGCGCCTCATGCGCTATTCTTACTCCATTTCTCATGTGCCAGGAAAGTGTCTGTGGACAGCTGATACGCTGTCGCGTGCTCCTGTGAAAATGGGGGAAACGCCTGACGAAAAGGAGTTGTTTGAGAATACAAACATCTATGTGGACATGATAATAGAGAACCTGCCGGCAAGCACTGCCTACCTGGATGAGTTGAGAGCGGAGCTAAAAAGGGACAGTGTGTGCGCACGCGTAATGCAGCTGTGTCAGGAAGGATGGCCAACGAATAGCAACAGTGAACCGGCACTCAGGCTGTACTGGGCAGAACAAGCATTGCTCACGGTAAATGACGGACTGTTACTCAAAGGGGACAGATTAGTCATACCCTCAACTATGAGGAACGACGTGCTGACCAGACTACATGAAGGTCACCAGGGAATGGTGAAGTGTAGAGAGCGTGCACGACGGTCAGTGTGGTGGCCTGGACTAAGTCAGCAGCTGAACGAATTGGTCCTCAACTGCCGGACATGCAGCAAAGAGAGACAGAACCACACAGAGCCGCTGATGCCATCACAATACCCAGGCCGACCATGGCAAAAGCTGGGAGCTGACTTGTTCATGCTGGGAAGCAAGAACTACCTGCTGGTAGTGGATTATGCATCGAGATACGTGGAAATCGCTCCACTCAGCCCCACCAAGTCGACAGATGTAATCCACCACCTCAAATCAATGTTTGCACGTCACGGCATTCCGGAGACATTGGTCACAGACAATGGGCCTCAGTTTGCCGGAACCGCCTTTGCTGCGTTTGCAAAGTCGTATGGTTTCCGCCATGTCACAAGCAGCCCGAGATATCCTCAGAGTAACGGGGAGGCCGAACGTGCAGTCAAGACAGTGAAGGGTCTCCTGAAGAAAGCGGCGGATCCCTACCTCGCTTTACTTGCATATAGAGCGACCCCACTGCAAAACGGGTACAGCCCAGCCCAACTCCTTATGGGGAGAAGGCTTCGCACTACGGTACCAACACTTCCAGCTCTGCTGAATCCTGCTCTTCCCGACAATGAAGTGGTTGCGTGGAAGGAAAAGGAGAAGAGAATCAGAGATGCACAACGGTACAACCTGCGGCATCGTGCACGGAGTCTCGACAGGCTCTTTCCCGGACAAGAAGTGTGGGTCACGGATCAAGGCAAAGCTGGAGCTGTGATCGGCAGCCACACCGCCCCCCCGCTCTTACATCGTGGAGGGACCTCACGGGACGGTCAGGCGAAACCGTCGCCATCTAATTCCCATGAAACCCTTGCCGGACCAGAGTGGGGGTGGTATGAAAGAGCAACTCCCGGGTTGCATTCCAGAGCAGAGCTCAGCAGAACCACCAAAAGAGAACATTCCAGAGCAGAGCTCAGCAGAGCCACCAAAAGAGAACATTCCAGAACTGCCATCCACTCCCAGAACCAGGTTTGGGAGAAGAGTGGTGAGACCAGATAGGTTGAACTATAAGTGAAAAAAAAAGAGAGTTTCTAAAGAAAAATGTTTTTCTAATTTAGTGAAAAGGGTAAAATCCTTTTCACTAAGGCAATGTATTTACATGTACTTATGTTGAATTAATTTAGTTCAGATAGGAACAGACCTTCCAGCTAAAGAGGCAGAATAATCCTCTAAGGTCTGGTGAATCAACCGCAGTCTACCGATTGATTCTAGAAAGGGGAGATGTGGTGTTATTGCAATGTGCCTTTAAGACTACACAGGTCTATTGGTAGGGGGTCATCAGAGGGCGACAGGGAGGAGCCCGGCGGAGCAGATGGCGGTTGAATAAACACTCGCGTAAAAACACAGTCGGACTCACTGTATCTTTTTAAAGAACACAACACTAATCAGGCCTTGTTTATCCATATGTTTATATATATTGTCCCTAAGTATCTTTTCCATTACTTTTCCCACCACAGACGTCAAACTAACAGGTCTATAATTGCTAGGTTTACTTTTAGAACCTTTTTTAAACAAGGGCACAACATGCGCAATGCGCCAATCTTCCGGCACCATCCCCGTTTCTAATGACGTTTGAAATATTTCCGTCATAGCCCCTGCTATTTCTGCACTAACTTCCCTCAATGTCCTAGGGAATATCCTGTCAGGACCTGGAGACTTATCCACTTTTATATTTTTTAAAAGTGTCCATACCTCCTCTTCTTTGATCCTCGGTTTCCATCACTACTCTACTTGTTTTGCTTACCTCGCATAATTCAATATCCTTCTCCTTGGTGAATACCGAAGAAAAGAAATTGTTTAATATCTCCCCCATTTATTCCGGCTCAGCACATAGATGTCCACTCTGACTCTCTAATGGACCAATTTTGTCCCTCGCTATCCTTTTGCTATTGACATATCTGTAGAAACCCTTGGGGTTTACTTTTACATTACTTGCCAAAGCAACCTCATATCTTTTTTTTGCTTTTCTAATTTCCTTCTTAAGATTCCTTTTACATTCTTTATATTCATCAAGAACCTTATTTACTCCCTGCCGCTTATATTTATTGTATATCTCCCTCTTTTTCCGAACCAAGTGTCCAATTTCCCTAGAAAACCACGGCTCTTTCAACTTATTATTCTTTCCTTTCCACCGAACAGGGACATAAAGACTCTGTACTCTCAAAATTTCGCCTTTAAATGTCCTCCATTTCTCTATTATATCCTTCTCATAATACAAAATGTCCCATTTCACTCCTTTTAAATCCTTTCTCATCTCCTCAAAGTTAGCCTTTCTCCAATCCAAAATCTCAACCCTTGGTCCAGTTCTGACCTTCTCCATAATTATATTGAAACTAATGGCATTGTGATCACTGGACCCAAAGTGCTCCTCAACACATACCTCCGTCACCTGACCCGTCTCATTTCCTAACAGGAGGTCCAACACTGCCCCTTCTCTGGTAGGTACCTCTACGTATTGCTGCAAAAAACTATCCTGCACACATTTTACAAACTCCAAACCATCCAGCCCTTTTACAGAATGTGATTCCCATTCTATGTGCGGAAAATTGAAATCACCCACAATCACTACTCTGTGCTTACTACTAATATCTGCTATCTCCTTACATATTTGCTCTTCCAATTCTCGTTCCCCATTTGGCGGTCTATAATACACCCCAATAAGTGTTGCTAAGCCTTTCTCATTTCTGAGTTCCACCCAAACAGCCTCCCTAGTCGAGCCTTCAAATCTATCCTGCCAGAGCACTGCTGTGATATCTTCCCTGACAAGCAATGCAACACCTCCACCTCTTGCCCCTCCGATTCTATCACATCTGAAGCAATGAAATCCTGGAATATTTAATTGCCAATCGCAACCATCCTGCAACCACGTTTCACTGATCGCCACAACATCATACTTCCAGATGTCAATCCAGGCTCTAAGCTCATCCACCTTTCTTACAATGCTCCTAGCATTAAAATATACACAGGGAGAACTGAGAAGGGATGGAGAGAGAAAGCAAGGGCTATTTGAAGTTAGAGAAGTAAATGTTCATACTGCCGGGGTGTAAACTACCCAAGCGAAATATGAGGTGCTGTTCCTCCAATTTGTGCTGGGCCTCACTCTGACAATGGAGGAGGCCCAGGGCAGAAAGGTCAGATTTGGAATGGGAGGGGGAGTTGGTGCTGAGCCACCGGGAGATCAGATAATTTAAGACTGACTGACTGAGGTGTTCAGTGAAACATCGCCGAGCCTGTGCTTGGTCTCGCCGATGTAGAGAAATAAAGACTGTTTGGGTCCTTGGATGGAGTTGAGGAGGGAGGTAAAGGACAGGTGTTGCATCTCCTGTGGTTGCAGGGGAAAGTACCTGGGGAGGGGGTGGTTTGGGTGGGAAGGGACGAGCCGACCATGGAGTTTCGGAGGGAACGGTCTCTGCGGAAAGCAGAAAGGGGTGGAAGTGGGAAGATGTGGCCAGTAGTGGAATCCCGTTGGAGGTGGCGAAAACGTTGGAGGATTACATGCTGTATGCGACGACTGATGGGGTGGAAGGTGAGGACAAGGGGGACTCTGTCCTTGTTACGAATGGGGGGTGGAGGAGCAAGAGCGGAGCTGCGGGATATCGAGACCCTAGTGAGAGCCTCATCTATGATGAAAGAGGGGAATCCCCATTTCCTAAAGAACGACGACATCTCCGATGCCCTGGTATGGAACACCTTGTCCTGGGCACAGATGCGGCACAGTCGGAGGAATTGGGAGTAGGGGATAGAGTCTTTACAGGATATTGGGTGGGAAGAAGTGTTTGGGAGAGCTATGGGAGTCAGTAGGTTTGTAGTAGATGTCAGTCAATAGTCTGTTTCCTGTGATGGAGACAGAGATGTAGAAACGGTCAGGAGATGTCGGAGATGGTCCAAGCGAATTTGAGTGCAGGATGGAAATTAGTCGTGAAGTTGATGAAGACAGTGGGTTAGCACCAATGCAGTTGTCAATGTAGCGGAGGTAGAGTTTGGGGATAGGGCCAGTGTACACCTGAAACAGGGATTGTTCGATGTTAAATATTCCATGTTAAATATTCCTGATCTGGCTTCCAAAGCTCGCTGGGCTAGCGAATCCCAGACGTTCAGTGCCCACTGCAAGAACTTTCTACACACCCCTGAATTAAATGACCACATCTTACCTTTTGGCTAACATCTCAGGCTTGTCACTTGCTTCCACCCAGTCCATCTTCACAGTTCCTAGAAGTATCATCAAGGATGCCACCCCAGCCATTCCCTTTTCTCTCTTCTACCTTCTAGGAGAAGATACAGGAGCTTGAAATCCAGGGACATCCCAGACTTAAGAAATGGCACTTTGCTATTGCTATCAGACTCTACCTGAATAGCGTCAGCAGTCCCCCCCAGTGACCCTGGCCACAGCACATGGGGAGGGGGCAGGCCACTAGGGATCCAGCGGCAGGTGCAGGCAACCAATGGCAGGCACAGAGGAGGGGTAAGAGAACCACTGGCAGGTGCAGGGGCAAGTTCAGGGGACAGGGAACCACTGGCAGGTGCAGGGGTGGGTTCAGGGGGCAGGAAACCACTGGCAGGTGCAGGGGATAGAGATCCACTGGGAGGGGCAGGGGACAGAGATCCATTGGTTGGTGCAGGGGAGGGTTCAATGGGCAGAGATCCATTGGGAGGGGCAGTGGAGGGTTCATGGGGGGGGGGGCAGAGATGCACTGGCAGTCACAGGGGAGGGCCTGATCCACTTGGTTGCCCTGTTGACTGTTATTTTACATTTATAATGGTGTCAGAGGCAGGTCGAGTTTGTTTATCCCTGGCGATTTCTGGAGGAGGGAATCAAGTAGGGCTGTAAACAGCACAATTCATTACAGTCATCTCGACCCAAAACATCACCCACTCCTCTCTAGAGATGCTGCCTGTCCCGCTCAGTTACTCCAGCATTTTGTGTCTCCCCTTTGAACCAGCATCTGCAGTTCTTTGTTACACATGTTAGCTGAGAGATTGGCCATTGAAGAACATTGTTCCTCTGGTCTTGAAAATAGCATCTTTTACCTCTTATCTCGGTAGATAAGATAGGTAAATACCTATCTTTTACCTTCAGCTGAAAGAGTATTCAGGACCTCAATTGTACACCTCACCCAAACGGTGCGTCACCCACAGGCTGTGCTCAGTGTGACCTGCTCCGTAATGTCAGCCTGTTAGCTGTTTGACAGGAGAGGTTCTTTGCGCACAGATTGAAGGATGGGGTTGTTGCCATGACACAAGGATACAGCCCGAAGACCAATGTGAGCAGGCACCACAGCACGCCTACGTTGACCTCGCCCTGAACGCTGAGCAGACTATAGTAGACCTCTGTGAACACGTAAATCAGGGTCGCATACATGACAAAGTCCACCAGCCACTGGTAGTCCAGGTAGTAGCGCAGGACTAAAGAAAGGAGACAAAGGGAGAAGGACGTTTACCAGAAGTACACAGAAGTCATTTGGCGTGCTGGTCAAGCCTGGCAACACTGCGACCAGTTCTTCACTCAGCTAGTATTCTGAACCCCACCATTCACAACATTCTCACCTCCCCGTGCTCCTCCAATCAGTATCCAACCATCAATATGCTCAAGGGATATGCTTTCAAAATGGCAAAACATCTGAAGGAGCTGTACAGGAGGGGTTATCAGAAACTAGTGGAGTTTAACTTGAGCAAGTGCGAGGTGCTGCACTTTGGGAGGTCAAACACAAGGGGAAAATATACAATTAATGTCATGACAATTAACAGCATTGATATGTAAAGGGATCTTGGTGTCCAAGTCCACAACTACCTGAAAGTCGTAACACAAGCAGGTGGAGTGGTAAAGGAGGCATTTGGTATGCTTGCCTTTATAGGTGGGGACATTGAGCATGGAAGAGTCAAGACGTCATGACGCAGCTTTATAAAACTTTTGTTGGGCAACATTTGGACTATTGTGTTGGACTTCCTCCAACAGAGCGGCAATGGGAATGTAGGAAAACCAGGTAGCCAGAAACAGAGAATGAAGGAAGGTTATTGGGGATGAGTTAGACAGGAGAACAGGGAATGGATAGAACATTGTACAGTGCAGCACGAATACAGGTCTTTTGGCCCACAATATTTGTGCCGAACATGATGCCAAGACCATCACTTATCTACCCGCACATAACCCAAAACCCTGCACATCAATATGCTTATCCAAATGGTTTTTAAATGCCACTAACGTATCTCCTTCAACCACCGTTCCAGGCACCCACCACCCTCTGCAAAAAAACTTGCTACGAATATCTCCTTTAAACTTTGCCCCTCTCACCAGAAAGCTGTGCCTTTCAGTATTTCCTTTTTCCATCCTGTGAAAAAGATTTTTACTGTCTGCTCTATCTTTGCCTCTCATAATTTTACGTACTTCTATCAGGATAAAAAACATTTCAAAAGGGATTTAGTGCTGAACTGGTCAACAGCTTAGATGAGGGGCTACGGAGGTCAATGATGGGCAAGAATCAAGATGGAGGAGTGTTGGAGGATGCCTGTGAACTTCAGAATTATGACAGGACATGGATGGTATCTCTCCCACAATCCATCCCATCTAAACTTCAGAGTGCAGGTGGGCAAGTGCGGCATCTGTGAAACTTGACTCATCATCAGGGGCGGCATGGTGGCGTAGCGGTAGAACTACTTCTTTACAGCACCAGAGATCTGGATTCGATCCTAACTTCAGGTGCTTGTCTGTACGGAGTTTGGTCGTTCTCCCCGTGACCTGTGTGAGTTTTCTCCGAGATCTTCGATATCCTCCCACACTCCAAAGACATACAGGTTTGCAGGTTAATTGGCTTGGTATTAATGTAAAATCGTCCCTAGTGTGTGTAGGATAGTGTACGTGTGCATGGATCACTGGTTGGTGGGCCTGTTTCCACGCTGTATCTTTAAACTAAAAAAATGAATCTGCTGCTTACCCAAGGCATCAAGAGGCTTGATGGGCGTGGACTCCAACGACAGCTTAATATCTTTGGGGACTGTCTCTGGTTTGCTCTCAGTTACGCCATTTTGCCTCCTGTGAAGAAGTTAAAATTCAGAAGAATTCTTCTCCCACATTAGTTGAAACCCTCCCCAAAAGCACTACAAACTCCTCGGGGAAGGGTTTTCCACAATCTGGGTTGTTTATGAGGCAGAGATGTTGCAGCAGGAAACTTGTATTGAGACAGTATTTTATTATCGTGGCCTCAATGCCCCAAAGCAATTCATGATAAATAACCTGTGCAGCAAGTTTTAAGAGCAAACTTGGAACTCATCTGAACATAATCTCACAAAGTTAAGTGATGTTAAATGTCATTTTAAACCTTCAAGTGGCAGGACAGGTGGGTTCACTGCTTATCGACTTATCAAACAGTGCAACACCGTCCATGTGAAGGCCTGGGTTCCATGCTCAAGACTATGGAGTGGACCAAAGCAATAATCTGCGGATTCAGACTGATACTGAAGTGGAGATCATTGAAAAGTTATATAGGAGATGCTACCTCAAAAAGGCAGCCAGCTTCATCAACGACCCACACAATCCTGGTCACACTCTCATTTCACTCCTGCCATCAGGAAGGTGGTACAGGAGGTTGAAAACCACGACCAGGAGATTCAAGAACAGCTTCTTCCTAACAACCATCAGGCTCTTTGACACTGCATGAAACTAACCCTAGCAACTGCAAACTTCTATGGAATGTCCTTGGTTTCACTAAGGATTTCAGATTGAGAAAAACTGGCCATTACTTTATTTTAATGTTCCCAAGAGTGAAGGGTTAGTCCAAGCTGAGATAGTGCAGTCAGTGATGATTATCGTGGTCGGTGGGGACAGAGTGAAGCAGATCTAATCAGAGGGATTACTGCGAGGTTGAGTGTGGTGGTGTGCATGCTTTACCAACCTGTCTCTTCTCTGTTTGGGCTTCTGCTTCCCTGCTAGAGTTCGAAGTTCTTCATCTGATGGATGTCTGAATCGGAGGAGACTGCAAGAAAATGGAATGCACAGTCAGCGGTACTCATGAACCTGTGGGACCAGTGAGGTTACAGATGCTTTAAATGTAAAAATGACAAAACAGATAGAAAGTCGATAGGTGCACTGTACCTCTGTGTTTGCATGATCCAGCCATTGTTGTGGGATTATTGGGGGGGGGGGGGGGTCTTGCAGATGGGGTGGTGGGGCAAATGGGAAGGACAGGGATGCGGTAGGCTTCATCATTGGATATCGTTCAGCAGTGGAGGAGTCTACTATATATTTCCCTGCTCTTGTTCTGATGGCAAATTCAACACACCAGGATATCAAATCAAATGTTAGACACTTCACTGTTCCACGATAGCACGCAAGATACAGCTGGCTCACCCACCTTTTGGTTTGGGGAGCGAACCAGAATCTTTACTTGCTTCGGGCTTGTTTGTAACTGCAGTCCCATACAAATATAGATCAGGGTCTTGCTTACACTCCAAGGTTTTCCAGTCATGGATATCGGAGCGATCCAGAACCAGCTCTGCAGCTTGCCACAGTCAAATTACTGAGCTGCTGCAGTGCCATCGCCTCATGCATGAAGAACACAGGCCGTTGAAAGACAGACGTGCACCAGTCACAATCTCAGGGCATTGCAAAGTGCCTTCCGTGCAATGGAGGCACCTTTTGAAACATAATCAGCTCTGCAAGATGGGAGAAATGTAGGAGCAGATTCCTGCTGAGCATCATCACTAAAACTTTGATGTGATAATCAGTTTAGTGAAGTTGACCAAGGGATTGATATTGGACCAGGATTCTGAACTTGGTAATAACAGCGTAGGATTTCTATAATCATCCACAAACACAGGAAGACCCTCACATTGACATCTCATCTAATCCCATCAAGTCAGAGGGTTTCTGAAAATCCCAGGACTTGTGCAAGAAGCAGCTACAGAAGGCAGAGAAGTTAAAAGTGAAAGCCCAAATCCCAAAACAATTTAGAAAATAGATCTTACCTGCCGTTGCAGAGCAGCCAGCGGCCAATGGAATAGTGAGGAACCAACTTCTGCATGAGAGATGCCATCAGGAGGCTCACAACAAGCTGGACCCCAATTATACCCTGGTGGGATACAAACGTCATAAATTATAGGGAGAACACCAAGGTTCTTGCAGTTCCAATCCATTCCTCTGACTAAATGTGACTGATTTATTTTTTAATAACTATTCCCAAATCCATCCTTACAAGGCCTAAGTACTACACTGAGATGGACCGAGGTTGGGAAAGATACTTTTGAAATGCCATCACTTTCAGAGTTTGCTATCATTAACCACATGGACACACTATTGTCCTGCACTACTGACATACACCGAGTGCACTTAGTCACGGAAAGCCAGCAGCACATGTGCTGTACCACTGCCTCTGCCACTCAGATCGCTGGATGAAAAACGAATCGCTACATAAATAGGGGGCCAAACACATCAACGTTAAATGTGTAGGAAGGAACTGCAGATGTCAGTTCCATTTCCCTTTCCCGTGACTTTCAGTCTGAAGAAGTGCCTCGACCAAAAACGTCACCCATTCCTTCTCTCCAGAGATGCTCCCAGTCCTGCTGAGTTACTTCAGCATTTTGTGTCTATCTTAGCATTAACTGAAGTGTGGACACATCCATCACATGACCTGTCAATGCACAACTAATCCAAGACTTACAGCCCAGTAATATGCACAAACTTGGAAAATGCAGCAATTTCATTGAATTATAAAGATATATAGTTGTGGAATCCTATCTCATCAGTGCCAGGTGGGAGAAGATGCCAGATTCCACGACATGGAGCACAGACAGCACCAAGCCCAGTATTTCCCCAAAGTGACGAAGGCCGAGGCTTCCAAAATACTCCCGGGCAGCAGGCTCCACACCTTTATCACTTTCTGGGTTAAGCATCATTCCTTCATTTCTCTGCAGCAACTTCCTGCAGTTTTTTAGATTTCAACATCAAATTAATATCCAAAATTTGCACTTATTCCTGATGCGAGAGGAGCAGTTGGCACAGAGATGCCACCAGGCCGAGCTTTACCTCTGCCCCTGACCCGTGGACTGGAGGTGGGGCAGTGGCACCACATGGGCGGAGGGGTTCACAGATGGGGCAACGTCTGCCCCCTGCACAGTCTGGTTCTTGACCGGCTACTGGCCCGTCCCCGAGACTGTCTGTGCCCCCACTTGACCCCTGCCCCCAGGGGATCCGGGCCCTCCTCTGGATCCGTGTGGTGTGGCGTCTGGCCCTCTCCCCCTTGACTCTGTGTTCTTCCAGTCGACCTCTGGGGAAGTGGGGGGGGGGGTGAGATCCCTCCTCGTCCTCCCTCCCTCCCTCCCCCTCCCTCTCTCTCCCCCTCCCTCTCTCTCTCACTCCCCCTCCCTCTCCCCCTCCCTCTCCCTCCCCCCCTCTCTCTCCCCCCCTCTCCCCTCCCTCTCTCTCTCTCCCCCCCTCTCTCTCTCCCCCTCTCTCTCTCCCCCTCTCTCTCTCCCCCCCTCTCTCTCCCCCCCTCTCTCTCTCCCCCCCTCTCTCTCCCCCCTCTCTCCCTCTCTCTCTCCCCCCTCCCTCTCTCTCCCCTCCCTCTCTCTCCCCTCCCTCTCTCCCCCTCTCTCTCCCCTCCCTCTCTCTCTCACTCCCCCTCCCTCTCCCTCCCCCCCTCTCTCTCCCCCTCTCTCTCCCCCCCCTCTCCCCTCCCTCTCTCTCTCTCCCCCCCTCTCTCTCTCCCCCTCTCTCTCTCCCCCCCCTCTCTCTCCCCCCCTCTCTCTCTCCCCCCCTCTCTCTCTCCCCCCTCTCTCCCTCTCTCTCCCCCCTCCCTCTCTCTCCCCTCCCTCTCTCTCCCCCCTCTCTCTCTCCCCCCTCTCTCCCTCTCTCTCCCCCCTCCCTCTCTCTCCCCTCCCTCTCTCTCCCCTCCCTCTCTCTCTCTCCCCCTCCCTCCCTCTCTCCCCCCCCTCTCTCTCCCCCTCCCCCCCCCCCTCTCTCTCCCCCTCCCCTCCCCCCCTCTCTCTCTCTCCCCCTCCTCTCCCCACCCCTCTCCCCACCCCCACGCTTCATCCTGGGCCGCAGCGGCGGTGAAGCTGCGCCCGTCCTCGGCCCCGGATTCACCGCTCACCATCTTCCGCGCTCGGTCTCAGGCGAGACCCCGCCGTCACCTCGTTCGCCCACCGTTCAGGGTCACCGGAGCGGCCTCGCCGCAGTTTCACCCGCCGGTTACCGGAGCATCGCCGTCGCATGCACTTGCACACCCGAGCCCATCTTCCGCGGCGATTGGTGGATCAGCAATCAATCAGCTCGTCGGTCTGTTCATTGGCCAATCAGACCGCGGAAGGGCAAGGACTGGCTTATGATTAGTCTGCTCTCTAGTAGTCTAACCCAATCATCGTGTGCAGTGGGCGGGCTAGGGCTCACCAGCCAATCAGCATGCAGCTTGAAGGCACCGGCGAGCGCTGGACGCAGTGCGGCTGCCCGCGCAATGCCTGCTGGGATTTGTAGTCCATCTATGACACTGTTCGCTGCGCCGGAACGCGAGAGGTCACATGATCAACTTCAAATCCCAGAAGCCTTTGTGTAGCCGCTGTGTCTCATCTGGAAGTAACATTTACTGCAAGATGACTGTCATTGAGATTCTTACTTTATATAAAAGAAAGTTTTAAAAGTGTGGTAACTCAGATCCGAATGTGACTTGTGCATGCAAGAACATTATCTCTGCAGCAAAATAAAGCTGCCATTTGATACTTCACATTCCCATAAAAGGACACAATTAAAGAACAGTTAAAGGTCCACATGCGATATATTTTTGGCTGAAGGTAATTGGATCGGGGCAACTCCTGCGTTTAAAGCAACAGCTGCATATTAGCACCACCGATACTAAAGCACGTGCAAAGTGAAAAGAAAACTAGCAAATGCACTTTTGGAAATTCGTGTCTTTTTTAAATTGCATCCAGTTCAGAGCTTCTATCCATGGCTTAGGTGGCTTCCTCCCCCCCGTTTCACAAGATCTGTCATCAGGTTTCTTCTCAAAATGCACAGACTCGTGGAGTCTAAACCATGCTCCTCTGAATCAGAGATTGCAGCAGGGCCTTGCTGTTCAGGCGCCAGGCGACTAAAGCATCTGAATCCTTCATAAAGTCTGAAGGGTCCAGACCAAGAACGTAACCTGTCCATTCCCTGCACAGAAGCTGCCTGGCCCGCTGAGTTACTTCAGCACTTTGTGTTTTGTTTATAATCCCGAGTAAATTTGGTCCAGTGGTCATAAGAAACAATAAAAGACGCACCATCATAAGAATAAAACTGGACAGTCTTTTCAAAAATAAACTTTATTCAGAATAATATGTGCAAAAACTCTTCGTACACTCTCAGAGTCAATACAGTCAATAATGTCATACTCAGTCGTGTTTGCACCCATCTTTCGATAAAATGTCCCTGCCACTCCGCTGGCTCCTGATAATATTTCTTCCCTTGTTTGAGGGATGTCCCAATTGGACTCTGCCCATCAATGTCCGGCAGCAGACAGACCGTAGACCCTTGAATGTTCAGTGAGATGCAGGTTCTCAGAGAGCTCGGCAATTCTGACTTGTAGTGGGAGATAGAGAATAGAGAAACTTTACGGCACTGAAGGAAACTGTTCATTCCTTTGTCTCATTCCTTTCAAGCAATACATTTATAGAGTCATACAGCATAGAAACAGGTCATTTGGCCCAACTTGTCCCTGGTGACCAAGATGGCCCAACTACACCAGTCCTACCTGCCCGTATTTGGCCATTTCCTATTAAACCTTTCCTATTCATGTATTTATCCAAATATCTTTTAAATGTTGTTATAGTTTCATCTGCTCTTTCCCTGTTGCACTACAAGGTATTTACCATATGAATGTACAGCCCTCTGCTCACTCTCCAGCAACCTCGACTTGGTTATCAAACCCACCGACAAGGGAGGTGCCATGGTAGTCTGGTGCGCTGATCTCTACCGGACCGAGGCCAGGCGACAACTCTCAGACACCTCCTCCTACATATCCTTGGACCATGACCCCACAGACGAGCACCAGGCCTTAATCTCAAACGCCATTACTGATCTCATCACTTCCGGCTCTCTGCCCTCTAAAGCCTCGAACCTTATCGTTCCCCAGCCCCGCACAGCCCAATTTTGTCTTCTCCCCAAATTCCACAAACAGAACTGTCCTGGCAGACCCATTGTTTCTGCCTGTTCATGCCCCACCAAATTAATTTCCAACTACCTTGACTCAATCTTATCCCCCCTGGTCCAATCCCTCCCTTCCTCTGCCCAAGACATCTCACATGCTCTCCGTCTCCTCAATAACTACCGCTTTCCAGGCCCCCACTCCTTCATCTTTACTATGGATGTCTAGTCACTCTACACCTCCATCCCCCACCAGGAGGGTCTTAAAGCCCTCCGTTTCTTCCTTGACCGCAGAGCCAGACAATTTCCATCCACCAATACTCTCCTCCGCCTAGCAGAACTGGTCCTTACCCTCAACAACCTCTCCTTCGACTCCTCCCACTTCCTCCAAATCAAAGGCGTAGCTATGGACACTCGCATGAGCCCTAGCTATGCCTGCCTCTGTGTAGGGTATGTCGAACAATCCCTGTTCCAGGTGTACACTGGCCCTATCCCTGAACTCTACCTCTGCTACATTGATGACTGCATTGGTGCTACCTCCTGTACCTATGCAGAACTCACTGACTTCATCAATTTCACCACTAATTTCCATCCTGCTCTTAAATTTACTTGGACCATCTCTGACATCTCCCTACCGTTTCTGGATCTTCTATCTCCATCACAGGAGACAGACTTGTGACTGACATCTACTACAAACCTACTGACTCCCATAGCTATCTTGATCACACTTCTTCACATCCTAGTTCCTGTAAAAACTCTTTCCCCTACTCCCAATTCCTCTGTCTACGCCACATCTGCACCCAGGATGAGGAGTTCCATACAAAGGCATCAGTGATGTCCTCATTATTTAGGAAACGGGGATTCCCCTCTTCCATTATAGTTGAGGCCCTCACTAGGGTCTCCTCAATATCCCGCAGCTCCGCTCTTGCTCCCCCTCCCCTATTCGTAACAAGGACAGAGTCCCCCTTGTCCTCACCTTCCACCCCATCAGCCGTCTCATACGATATATTATCCTCCGACATTTCCGCCACCTCCAATGGGATCCCACTACTGGCCACATCTTCCCATCTCCACCCCTTTCTGCTACACTCAGTCCGTTTTAACCAACCTGATTTCCTGGTGGCTCAGCACTTCAACTCCCCCTCCCATTCCCTACCTGACCTTTCTGTCCTGGGACTCCTCCATTGCCAGAGTGAGGCCCAGCGCAAATTGGAGGAACAGCACCTCATATTTCGGTTGGATAGTTTACACCCCAGCGGTATGAACATTGACTTCTCTAACTTCAGATAGTCCCTGCTTTCCCTCTCTTTCCCCTCCCCCTTCCCAGTTATCCCACCAGTCTTCCTGTCTCCGACTACATCCTATCTTTGTCCCGCCCCCTCCCCAAACATCAGTCTGAAGAAGGGTCTCGGCCCGAAACGTCACCCATTGCTTCTCTCCAGAGATGCTGCCTGACCCGCTGTGTTACTCCAGCATTTTGTGTCTTCCTTGTG
Organism: Rhinoraja longicauda; assembly: GCF_053455715.1. NCBI lineage: Eukaryota > Metazoa > Chordata > Chondrichthyes > Rajiformes > Arhynchobatidae > Rhinoraja > Rhinoraja longicauda. The sequence continues at coordinate 18,186,838 of NC_135980.1, read as the reverse complement.
ACCTCCCTGCTCTGACTGAACTAATGATGTAGCTTGGCCACAGTACTCCCCATGAGCTTCTGGTGTATCTACCAGGTGGGTCAGGGGTCAGGGGTGTACAGTGTTGCCTAGCTGTTAACCCTGCATGCAATTGGCTGCTTACTGACCCCATGCCATGGGCAAAGGTCAGGACGGGCACTGCAGGATGGCTGATGACAGTAAAACAGCAACTGGGTGGCACAGTGGCGCAGTGCCTTACAGCGCCAGAGACCCATGTTCGATCTTGACCTCGGCTAATGGCTGTGTGGAGTTTGCACATTCCATCAGTGACCACGTGGGTTACCTTTGGATGCTCTAGTTTCCTCCCACATCTCAAAAACGTGCAGGTTTGTTGGCTAACTGTAATTTGCCCCTAGTGTGTAGGGAGTGGATGCGGAAGTGGGATAACATAGAACTAGTATGAATGGTTGATCATACAATACAATACAATACCACATATCTTTATTGTCATTGTACAGGGGTACAACGAGATTGGGAATGCGCCTCCCATACGATGCAATAATTTAATTAGCTAGTCAGTATTAATTTATACAACCCAATGAAACAAATTGTAACAGTTTTAAAACAGAACTGTGCAAGTAGATCTGTGCCGGATCACTGTGCGATGTGACCATCCGGCTCAGCAGGACCGGTTCATAACAGCTATGGCCCTGGGGATGAAGCTGTTCCTGAGTCTGGAGGTGCGGGCGTAGAAGGCCTTGTATCGTCTGCCCGATGGAAGGAGTTCGAACAGACTGTTCGAACAGATCGATCGGTGTGGTTTTGGTGGGCCGAAGGGCCTGTTTCCATGCTGTATATCTGAACTAAACTAAACTAAACACAGCACCTCCATTCATCGTCAGTGCTCCAGTGACCGCTGGAGAACTGCCTGAGGGGGTGGGATTCTGGAGGCAGAGGCTCTCACAGCATTGACCAGAATCTTGAAGTGTTCTTGAAGCACCAAGGCATAGAAGACTCTGGGCCAAGTGCTGGTAAATGGGAGTAGTATAGATGGGTACTGGATGGTCAGTATTGGGATGATGGGCCAAAGGGCCTGTTTCTATCTTGCATGATGCAGTGAGGTCAAGGAGGGGGTGTCTGGTGAGGAGTCGATAGTCTCTGCAGCCTGCTGGGTTTCCCCTGGTGTCACAGTGAGGTACACATCCACGTCACTAGTAATGTGGATGCGGTGATGGTGCCTCCTCTCTGGAATTCCCTTACTCCTCTGCTCTCTTTCCCCACAATCTCTCCTCTTTTTAGATAGGTTTAAAGGTTCAAAGTGGTGTTGCATCTCAGCAGGTCAGGCAGCATCTCTGAAGAACATGAATAGGTGATGTTTTGGGTCGAGACCCTTCTTCAGATTAACTGTCAGTTTGAAGAAGACTCCCAACCTGAAACCTCGCTTATCCATTTTCTCCAGAAACGATGCCTGTCCCGCTGAGTTACTCCAGTCCTTTGTGGGGTTTTTTGTAAACCAGCATCTGCAGTTCCTGGTTTTGTAAGTTAAAAGGTTCCCTTTGTTCACCTGGTGCAGTGATCCCATCTTTATCTCAGCATCCATTTGCTTTTGTCGGAGCTTGGCCTTGAGATATGGATGCACTTCATTACATTAAAGGTCCTGTGTAAATGCACTTTGTTGTGAACTGTTGAGAACGTTCCTGGGCAATGCGTGGGGCTGAGCCTCAATCTCCCTGCATGGTGAATGATTCATTCAGGTGGTGTTCTGCTCCTGGTGGGGGATGGAAACTTACCATGAGCGAAAGCTTTGAATTGTCCCTCCAACAGTAGATATACCAGGACACTTTCCCTCATCGTCACCAACTGACAGTGGAGTCATCCTCAGTATTGCCCTTCTGACACACTGAGGCCCCTCAGCACCACCTCTCTGCTGCATTGTTGGAGGTGCAATATTAAGGATATGCTGTGTTGTTGGAGGGGGGGGGGGGGATTACTGAGGGCTCCCACACTGTCAGAGGGGCAGTGCTAAGGGATATCCATATTGTCAGAGAGGCAGTGCTGAGAGATCGCACTGTCAGAGAGGCACTACTGAGGGATATCCATACTGTCAGAGAGGCAGTGCTGAGAGATCTCCGCACCATCTGAGAGGCAGTGCTGAGGGAGAGCTCCCTCAGTAGAGGGTCACCAGAACTTTCTCTTGGGAGATAGGTTTCTGCCTCAGAGTTAAGAACACGACCTGCAATCCCAGGTTTTGTCCAGGTTTATTCCGGCGGCAGACCATCTCTGCCAAGACCAGCATTTATTACCTATCCCTAACTGCCCTTGAAGGGAGGGACCTGCTTCTATGTCTGAGGGCAAATAGATGTCAGGCATGTCTAGCACAGACACAAGAGACTGCAGATGCTGGAATCTTGAGCAAAATACAAAGTGCTTTGGACTTGAGACTTTAGACTGTACAGATACAACCCGGAAACCCTTTGGCCCACTGAGTCCACACCGACCAGATATCATCCCTTGCACTAGCACTTTTCTACACACTAGGGACAATTTACAATTTGACCAAAGTCAATTATAACAATATAATAATAATAATATATTTCTTTATTTGTCCCACACTGGGGAAATTTACAGTGTTACAGCAGCAAAGTGGATAGCAAGAGATCATTCATTATAAATAAAAGTAAAGACAAGGATAAATTGTCATCAATTTACTTTGTATTCCTTAACTGTTACTGTTGACTCATTTGCTGGGAGCAGTGCTGGTTGTGCAGTCTCACAGCAGCGGGAAGGAAGGACCTCCTATATCTCTCCTTCACACACTTGGGGTGAAGGAATCTGTCACTGAAGGAGCTACTCAGTGCAGTGACAGTGTCCTGCATGGGGTGGGAGTCGTTGTCCAGCAGCGATGTTAACTTTGCCATCATCCTCCTTTCTCCCACCGCCTATACTGAGTCGAGGGGGCAACCCAGGAAAGAGCTGGCCTTCCTGACCAGCTTGTCGAGTCTCTTCCCCTCCGCCGCTGAGATGCTGCTGCTCCAGCAGACCACTCCATAGAAAATGGCTGATGCAACCACAGTGTTTTAGAAGGTCCTTAGGAGTGCCCCCTGCACTCCAAAGGACCTGAGTCTCCTCAGCAGATAAAGTCTGCTACAAACCTGTACATCTTTAACCTACAAACCTGTACATCTTTGGAGTGTGGGAGGAAACCGGAGCACCCGGAGAAAACCCACAAGATCACAGGGAGAATGCACAAACTCTGTACAGACAGCACCCATAGTCAGGATCAAACCTGGGTCCCTGGCGCTGTAAGGCAGCAACTCTACCACTACGCCACTGTGCCCCCCCTGAGATAGACAATGTTTTGGGTCTTCTGATTGATGAAGGTTCCCGACCCGAAAAATGGTTTGTCCATTTTCATCCCCAGATGCTGCCTGGCCCACTGAGTTCCTGCAGCTATTTGACTTTTGATTGTGTCTAGAATAATGGAGACCTGATGAGGTAGGTAACCATCCTGATGTGCTGATTTTAGTCTAGTTTATTATTTGGGTTAATATATGATGAGCATTTGAAGGCACTGGGCCTGTACTCGCTGGAGTTTAGAAGGATGAGGGGGGACCTCATTCCAACCTACCGAATAGCAAAAGACCTGCATAGAGTGAATGTGCAGAGACTAGTGGGAGATTCTAGGATCAGAGGCCATAGCCTCAGAATAAAAGGACGTACCTTTAGAAAGATGAGGAAGAATTTCTTTAGTCAGAGGGAGGTGAAACAGTGGAATTCATTGCCACAGATGGCTGTGAAGACCGTCAATGGATATTTCTAAGGTGGAGATTGACAGATTCCTGATTAGTACGGGTGTCAGGGGTTATGGAGGGAAGGCAGGAGAATGGGGTTGGGAGGGAAAGAGAGATCAGACATCAGATAGATTGATGGGCTGTATGACCTAACTCTGCTCCTAGAACTTTTGGACTTATGAACATTATTGTCATGTGTACAGTGAAAATCTTTTGTTGCATGTTAAAAGACTAATTATGATTACAATCTCGTGCTTGCCACTACTGGTATGAACTTTGAAACTTCTGTACTTGTTTAATTAACCAAAAGTGAATTACAAACAGTGGTGTTAGGATTTGAACTCACATTTTCCACTCATCATTCTCTGGGTTGTTCTTTCATTATCAGAACCAGTACGAACAACCATTTTATGCACAACCAGATGAACTCCCCTGGATGCTCTGAGTGGGATGGTTTGCTGAGCAATATCCCAGCATTTCCTTTACATTGTTGCACAAATATTAGTTTTATTTGGGGAATGCTCTGATATTTTAGAGCTGCAACAGAGGAAAGGAATGAAGTGTAGTCGCACACATGTGGGGAGAAGGCAGTCCGTCCGAACTGTGTGAGCTAACTCCAATGCCACAGGGAAGTGTTGGGATGTTGGCCTTAGATCCCCTCGACATGAAGCAGAATGAACCAGTCATGTGCTGGGGGCAGAGTTTGCAGGCCTGACTATAATTGCTTGTCTCTTCAAACACACACACGCTCTCCCTCTTTTTCTGCATGTTCAGGCAACACAAATCCCTCGGCTGCTTGTTAGATGTTTCCCCAGAACTGCAGAAGACTGAGTCACCACCAAAGCAAATATTACCTGACAACAACCTCTCCTTCTCCCTCTCTCGCTCTCTGCCTGTGTTACTTCCACTTTACCTTATATTCTCCTGCATATCACCTACTGTGGTGCCTGTTGTAGTCTCTCCCTGCCTCCATGCTGCCCCTTGTCCGCCCACAACCCCTCACCCTCTGCTTCTGTCTCTCCCTTTCAACTTCCTATGTTGCTTGATACTTTTCTATCATTTATTTATCTCCACTGTTAACCCATTGTCTCTCTCTCTCTCTCCAGCATAGCTCTTCTCCCAGTTTCTTCAACTATTTGTTTCTAATTTCTCAAAGTCTTTCTGGGGATGTGACTGCCTCTCTGCCCGATGTCAGTCTGAAGGTCGCAACCTGAAACGTCATCTGTCCATTCCCTCCACAGATGCTGCCCGAACTGAGTTCCTCCGGCACTTTGTGTTTTGTTCTCCCTTGTTGTCCTGGATGTAAGTTAGTGTGGTTCCCGCCAATTCTAAAGCCCAGTCAGAAGTAAGGCACATCGCTGAATTGGAAATGTATCACCGTACCTTTGGTGATAAAAAGCAACTGCAAATGCTGGTTTATACCAAAGACATTTTGGAGTAACTCAGTGGGTCAGGCAGCATCTCTGGAGAAAATGGTTAAGTTTCGGGTCGGGACCCTCTTTCAGCTGGCCCTTGGGTTGTCATTAGGTTATTGGGTGGAACTCCTGGGACTCCGTCCCCAACAACAATGTGGCAGCACCTTCACTGGGAGGACTGCTGTGGTTCTGGGATGTATCTCAGTTTCTCCAGGGCAGTTTTGGAGGCACAGTAAATTTTGGCCTTGCCAGTGATGACCCAATCTCATGATGAATACATATAATAAAGGTATACCTTGGAATGGGAATCAAGAACCAGAGGACATAGGTTTAAAGTCCGATGGGTTAAATATAATAGGAATCTGAAAGGCAACTTTTTCACACGGAGGATTTTGGGTATATGGAAAGAGCTGCCAGAGGGGGTATTTGAGGCAGTTACAATCATAACATTTAAAAGACATTTAGACAGATACATAGATAGGAAAGGTTTAGAGAGATATGTACCAAATGCAGGCAAATGGGACTCAATTAGATGGGAGATTTTGGTCAGCATGGAAGAGTTGGACCGAAGGGCCTGTTTCCATATTGCATGATTATGACTCTGTGACTCCATAACACGTTGTACAATTTCAATAATATTTCTCTATTTATAAACTTTGACCCACTTGCAATAAAGGTCGATATGCTATTGCACACTGCATCACCACGTTCTTGAATGCTGCACAATACTAACCACCCAGCACTATGGACTTTGGTTTCACATGATTAGACAATAGACAATAGACAATAGGTGCAGGACATTCGGCCCTTCGAGCCAGCACTGCCATTCAATGTGATCATGGCTGATCCTATTATGGTTTGGTTACCTGGTATTACTGATTATAATATTTTTACATAACTGATAATTGTTTATTTATCTGTGTGTTATGGTATTAATCAACTTCTAAATCTGCAGCAAATGAGAATCTCATTGTTCTGTTGCCGGTACATATGACAAATAAATGATCTCGACTCTTGCCTTCTGCACATTTGCTGCATCTGCTAACTTTATGATTCATGCACAAGAACATCTAGATCCCTGTAATTTACTCCTTCCAAATCTCTCTCCATCCGGGTAAGCCTGAGAACTGAGACGAGGGAAAACGGTAAGAACTGAGACGAGGAAAAACTTTTTCACACAGAGAGTTGTGAATTTGTGGAATTCTCTGCCTCAGAAGGCAGTGGAGGCCGATTCACTGGATGCATTCAAAAGAGAGTTAGATAGAGCTCTTAGGGCTAGCGGAATAAAGGGATATGGGGAGAAGGCAGGAACGGGGTACTGATTGTGGGTGATCAGCCATGATCACATTGAATGGCGGTGCTGGCTCAAAGGGCAGAATGGCCTACTCCTACATCTATTTTCTATGTATCTATGTAATGGTCTATTTTTCCTCCATTTATCAAAGTGCATGACCTCACACTTCCCATTATAATTCACTTGCTTAGTTTTCACCAACTCACTCAACCTATCAACTTACCATTGCGAAGTCTAACTATCCTCACTGTAACATGTGCTCCCACCTACCTTCATGTCATCAGGAAACGTTAATGCCTTCCTCTGCCCCCCACCTCCTGCCCTTTAATATAAATAGTAAATAATTGCTGCATTCACCTTTCATCCTTCCATGGTTGAGAGGGAGTAGAGGTGCTGTGTGCCTAATCTCTCTTCATATTTACCTCATGCTCTGACATTAATTAGAGGTAAAGTCTAATGTTTAGAATTTAGAACAGGAACAGTGTGTGTGCTGAACATGATGCCAAGTTAAACTAATCTCCTCTGCCTGGAGGACCAGACTAAAGATTTGGAGACATGAGTTTAAATTAACATTAGTGGACGGCACAGTGGCGCAGCTGGTAGAACTGCTACCTCACAGTGTCACAGACCCAGGTTCGATCCTGACCTTGGTGTTGCCTGTGTGGAGTTTGCAGGTCTTCCCTGTGACTGCATGGGTTTCCTCCTGGTGTTCTGGGTTCCCCCCACATCCTAAAGACGTGTGGGTTTGTAGGTTAATTGGCCTCTGTAAATTGCCCCTTGTGTAGGGAATGGATGCAAAAGTGGGATAACATGGAACTAGCATGAACGGGTGTTCGATGGTGGGTGTGGACTCGGTGGGCCGAAGGGACTGTTTCCATGCTGTATCTTTCAATCAATCAATCTTTTAAACGAACATATGGCAGACGAGGAATTAAAATCCAGTTAATTCAATCATCGGAATTAACAGTCAGTCTGAATACCATTGTCTGGTGTATGCGGGCTGGCCTCTGATTCCAGGGACAGCTGAATCTCAGTCCCCCTTGACAGCCCCCACTGTGGCAGCTGCCCACATCTGAAGTGCTTCCTCCTCTCCACCTCAGAGTGATGCACCACAAACTCTGGTCTGGCCCGCTTCCCCACACCCCTCCAGTGAGTAACACAGACCTCCTGGGATAAATAAAGTTCTATTGATCAGAAACGGGAGACTGTGCACAATCCTAGGGGTTTATTGAAAATTTAAAAAAAATCCAAGAGCTTTGAAACTTCGGGTCGGCCGCGCTGTAAAGAGGGTGTGGGTTGCAGAGGCCAGTTGCTGAGCGACTGGCTGTGGCCTGAGGGTTGTCTCTCCCGCTCACCCTCATCAATGGAATGAGTTGCTGCTTGATGCAGCCAGGGACTCTTCAACTAAGCAGGGGTTCTGTAACTGGGCCAAAGATCCAGAAGCCGAGAGTCTTCATCCCACCGCATGGCTTAGCATAGTCAAGAGATTGCCAGGTTGGCACTGCCAGACACCACCACCTCTGACTGCCAGCTTGTGGTCCTGGCAGCCCTGGGCACAACTGGCCATGAAAACGGGCAAGACCGGTTTAGTGCAGAGAGGTCATGGATAGGGAGGGGGGGGGAGGGTTGGTGAGACCACGGAGATGGGGAGGGGAAGGCAGGACCCTATGATACTGGTGGAGATTGGCCACTCTGTCTCGGTGAGGCTGTGGTCTGGTTAATGAACATGGCCCTGCCGGCGATGGCCAGTCTGAGACTGACCATGAAGAGAGTAAGACAAACACGTCCAGACCATCCCTGGAACATTCCCATTCCCGTTTTGTAGTTCCCATATTTAGAAACTGTAAAGATAAAAGTATCAATTAGAATTCTCCTCCTCTCCAAAGGTCCAACTATCTTCACTCCCTCTGTCTATTTGTACAGAGCCTAAAATATTATAAAGAAATCTCCTTGTGGCTCTGACAAGATGTGTAGGATGGAACTGCTGATGCTGGTTTACACCGAAGATAGACACAAAAAGCTGGAGTAACTCAGTGGTTCAGGCAGCATCTCTGAAGAAAAGGAATAGGAGCCATTTCGGGTCGAGACCCTTTTTCAGAAACGTCACCTTTTCCTTTCCTCCGGAGGTGCTGCCTGACCCGCTGAGTTACTCCAGCTTTTTGTGCCATTCTCCTTGTGGCTCTGCTGCTTTCTGCTGCAGCCTGGCATATTTCCTGTATCGTTCGTTCGTGCTTAGTGCAGGGTTTCTGTTTTTTAAGACCAATGGAAATAGCTGAATGTTCATCGCAAAGCCATCCCTCTCTCCCTGAAAGCGCCACTGGGAGCACAAAATAAACAGACTCAGCAGGAGGTCCAACTGTAGGGAACATCTAGTTCATACAGCTAATTTATGAATTGTGTTTGCTGTAAAATAGATTCCGCAGAGCTCTTTGTGTGCGCATACCCATGGTCCATCCATCTTCTCTTTGTTCGTGGAGTGAAATTAAATGCTAGACTGTCTGGACATCTTTAAATTCTCAAGGCCCAGCATTCGTTCCAGCGATTATAATGGGCTCCTTTGTGTAACCTGTACACACAGCACAGTCTGTCTGATATGCAACTCCAAACTCTGTTTGACCAAAAGCAGGTTTAGAAAAGCACATTCCTCCTCCCCCCTCCCACAACCCTCGAACTTTCTCTGGACACAAAAATACAAGGTCTTTCTTAATTTTTAAATATTCCTTCTCTCTCCTTCCCTCCTCCTTACTGGGTACATGAGACTTTTTAACGGACACTCCCGAAGAAATCATTTGAATTTCATGGTCCATTGAAGTCTGTGTGTGTGTGTTTTTATTCTTCGGGCATTAGCATGACAAAAGCAAGGGCCTGTGAACTTCATGCACCTTTAGACCTCTGCGTCAACCTGCTGAATAGCGAGTTCCAAGCTCCCTTTTCGGTTAGCATAACAAGCTCAATCCAAGCCCAGCCGAGTTTAAACTCTTTACTGAGCTAATTTAATATCCAGCTCAATATTTCCCGTATGCTGGGTGGAGAAAGGCAAACATACAGGCAGGGGCTGCCTGTTCACGCCATCTGTGGGGGTCTGTGACCAGATGGCATGTGGCTCAGAGACATCCTTGTAACTCACTTGCACGATGCTTTTTTTACTGTACGTTTCCCAGAGAACTCGCCCAGCAGCTTCACCCTCCTGAAGGTGTGCAGGTATATCCAGTCACCCTGCCTGCAGTGGGACATACTCGTGTGTCAGCTTAGACATCAAGTATATCACATTATTTGACCTTCAAGTGCACCCCACATGGTATCTCGTGCTTTTTCTGAGTTACCCCAATCCTGAGAATTTGGGGGTTGCCGTTGAGACTGGCATTACTGGTCTCTCTGATTATCTTCTTCCTTGCCCACCATAAGGGGCTGTACAGAGTTCCTTGCCCAGAGTAGGGAAATCAAGAACCAGAGGACATAAATTTAAGGTGAGGGGGGAAATATTTAATAGGAATCTGAAGGGTAACTTTTTCACACAAAGGGTGGTAGGAGTATGGAACCAGCTGCCAGAGGAGGTAGTTGAGACACGTACTATCACACTTTTTAAGAAACATTTAGACAGGTCCATGGATAGGACAGGTTTAGAGGAATATGGGTCAAACGTAGGCAGGTGGGCTAGTGTAGATGGGACGTGTTGGCCGGTGTGGGCAAGTTGGGCCAAAGGGCCTGTTGCCACGCTGTAAGACTCTATGACTCGATGACTCTAAAGAAAAACCACATCACCTTGCTTCACATTGTCAGGGAGTCATACAGTGAGAAAGAGGCCATTCAGCCCATCGAGCCTCTGCCTTCCACCGAGCGCCTCTTTACACTCATCCTGTGTCAATCCCATTTTAGTCTTTCATACAATCTCCTCAGATCCCCCCAAGTTTAACCACCCATCCACACACCAGAAGCAATTTATAAAGAGCCAATTAACCTACAGACCCTCGTGTCTTTGGGATGTGGGAGGAAACCGGAGCACCCGGAAGACATAGGGATAACATGCAAACTCCACACAGAGAGCACTAGTGGTCAGGATTGAAACCGGGTCTCTGAAGGTGTGAAGTAGCAGTTCTACTAGCTGAGTTGAGCTTAGTTTATTGTCATGTGTACCGAGATACAGTGAAAAGCCTTTGTTGCCTGCTAAGCAGTCAGCGGAAAGTCAATACATGATTACAATTGAGTCATCTACAGTGTACAGATAAATGATAAAAGGGAATAACGTGAATAACATTTAGTGCAAGATAAAGTGCAGTAAAGTTTGATCAAAGATAGTGTGCGGGTCTCCAATGAGGTAGATAATAGCTCAGGACTGCTCTCTAGTTGTTGGTAGGATGGTTCACTTGCCTGGTAACAGCTGTGCCAGAGTGTTAGGGTCGGGATGGCCATTGGTGAATCAAGTTCTAGGCCTGGCTCTAGGTTCTCGGCCAGTCCTGATCACTGGCTCAACCACAGCAATCTTAAACCCTCTTCATTCAAACCCTCTGCCCATGTCATCAGATAGGGGCATCCATCCGCTTTTAGCCCCATTCATCTCTCCACTACTTTTTTCACTGAAGCTAATTTTTTTCAGCATTCTTTTCCCATGACTCCAGAACTCCCGGCCTTCACTCCTTCCAGGGTTTTTATAAAACGTTTTCTTCCATGAATAAAAATAAAATATTTGTTTAATCTTTCTACCATTTCCTTATTCTCTTGTCTCAGTCTGCAGGGGACCCACTGATATTACCACTATCCTTTACATTTAAAACACAGTGAAGCTTTTGCAGTCTGTTGTTTTGTGTCTCTCCAGATTACCCTTTCTATTCTTTGATCAATACCGTGGTCTTCCTTTGCCGAATAGATTTTTTCCCCCCAATCTTCAGGTTACTGCTCCTTTTGGCAATAATATAAACCTTTTAAAGTCATAGAGTCATAGAACATAGAACAATGCAGCAGATGAACGGGCCCTCCGGCCCACAATGTTTGTGCTGAACATGATGTCAAGTTAACTTGATCTAATCCGCTTGTACATGATCCATATCCCTCTATTCCCTGTGCTACCATGTGCCAATCTAAAAGCCTCTTAAACGCCACTATTGTATCTGCCTCTACCACCACCCCTGGCAGTGCGTTCCAGGCCCCAATCACTCTCCGTGTAGAAAAACTGTACAACTCCATTAAACTTATCCCCTCTTACCTTATAACTATGCCTAGTCTTTGACATTTCCACCCTGGAAAAAAGATTCTGACTGTCTCCCCTATCTATGCCTCTTATAACTCTATGCACTACTTATATACGTTAAATGTTCCCTCAACCTCCGACGCTCCAGAGAAAACAAATTAAATGTATCCAACCTCTCCCTGTAGCTGAAACTTTCTAATCCAGGCAGCATTCTGCTAAACCTCCTCTGCACTCTCTCGAACACCTCCACGTCCTTCCTATAATGGGGCGACCAGAACTGTCTAGAAGAACACAGAAACAGGCCCTTCACCCCAGCTAGTCCATGCCGACCCAGATGCCCATCAGACTTTGTCCCTTTCCTTTTTATCTAATACTATCTTTAACTCTGTTTGTTTGCCGATGCTGGACCATATTCCTGTTGTGCCTTTGTGCTTTCTAGAGATATATATTTGTTCTAAACTATATACTAATTGTCCAAATGTCAGCCACTATTCATTGATTGTCATACCTTTTAATATAGTTTCCCAAGCTATCATAGTCATCTCACACCTCATTCATTGATGGTTTCCTTTGTTTAGTAGCCAGTGCAGCTGAGACCAATACACATCACTATTTCTTGATAAGACTGTTATTGGTATGGGTTGATTATTGACTTGTGTACCGCGATACAGTGAAAAATGTAGGTTGCATGGTATTCAACCAAATCATACCATACATGAGTATGATCAAGCCATACACAAGTATTATAGGTAGTGCAAAGAGAAAAATACCAGAGTACAGAATATAGTGATAAAGCATTATAGCATTATCTTATAGAGGTGTATAAAATCATGAAAGGAATAGATCGGGTGGAAGCACAGAGTCTCTTGCCCTGAGTAGGTGAATCGAGGACCAGAGGACATAGGTTTAAGGTGAAGGGGAATAGATTTAATAGGAATCTGAGGGGTAACTTTTTCACACAAAGGGCGGTGAGTGTGTGGAACAACCTGCCAGAGGAGGTAGTGGAGGGCGGGACTATCCCAACATTTAAGAAACAGTTAGACAGGTATATGGATAGCAGAGGCTTGGAGGAATACTCCATCTTTTTGTGTCGACCTTAGAGTTGAGAAATGTGTCCTGGAACTCTGTGTACACATTTCAAGCCATTAAACCAACTGTCCAACAGCAAGCACCCAACGGGGTACAAATAATGGATCCCAACAATTGGCTATGGTTGACTGACTTTAGCCTTTTCTTTAGACAGAGTGCGGAAACAGGCCCTTCGGCCCAGAGAGACCACCCTGACCAGCGATCACCCCGTACACCAGCACTATCCTACACACTAAGGAGAATTTACAGTTTTTACAGAAGCCAATTAACCTACAAACCTGTACGTCTTGGAGTGTGGGAGGAAACCGGAATACCCGAGGAAAACCCACGTGGTCACAGGGAGAACGTGCAAACTCTGTACATACAGCAGCTGTAGTCAGGATCGAACCCGGGTTTCTGGTGTGGTGAGGCAGCAACTCTACCGCTGCGCCACTGTGCCGCCCCACCGTATTGTCATGCTTTTCTGCACAAAGAATCATTTCTGACCATTGCTCGCTCTGCTGATCCTGTAACCATCAAATCCGTGCACAAAGGGGGGAGAATGGGCAAGGTCAAGTTCCCTCTCAGCATACAAACTCACGCACATTTCAGTCTGTCACAGAGTCTGTCACTGTTACAAGCAGCTGGGAGGCAGGCGATGCAGGGGAGAGGGATCCCGAGATAGGAATCAACTTCACATTGGAAGTCAAGCTCAGTCACTGACAGCAGAATGTGGCTGCTATTTTCGCAGACAAATAATTTCACACGCCTGCGGTTCTGCACTGAGGCAATGATTTTTATTTCGAAAGAATCCCTAATTTTCTTGCAGCAGTCAAGGATTCACTCAAACACACTGACTTACAATACATGATATCACCTCTTCCACGACAAACAATGGGCCATTGTGGGCTCCACCTTTCCTTCATCATCGGTGTCGTCTCTGACTTGTTCTGAACCTTTTCATACCTCTTGTTTCCCTCTCCGCTGACTCTCAGTCTGAAGAAGGGTTTCGACCTGAAACGCCACCTTTTCCTTTCCCTCAGAGATGCTGCCTAACCCGCTAAGTTTCTCCAGCATTTTGAGTCTATCTTTGATGTAAACCAGCATCTGCAGTTCTTTCCGACACATCAGTAACTTTACAAGGTGGGACATCACAGTGCGTGCAGAAAGGCCAGCAGCTGCCACACTATGCAACTTATCTCGGTTAATTGAAAGTTGAGGAGATGTGTCCAGTGGAAGGAGAACTCATTAACACATTCCTAGCATCTTCATAACTGCTCATTACAAATCAAAGTACATAATTAAAATAACACATGAACATGAGATGTTATTTGTTTATCATGTGAAACATACTAATGGCTGGTTTCTACAGCTCGTGCCGTGTTGTTCCAGTCCCGGTGAGCTGCGTCAGGGCCCTGACATCAAGAAACATAGAAACATAGAAAATATGTGCAGGAGTAGGCCTTTTGGCCCTTCAAGCCAGCATCGCCATTCAATATGATCATCCAAAATCAGTACCCCGTTTCTGCTTTCTCCCTTTATCCCTCAATTCCATTTTCCCTAAGAGCTATATCTAACTCTCTCTTGAAAACATCCAGTGGATTGGCCTCCACTGCCTCCTGTGGCAGAGAATTCCACAGATTCACAACTCTCTGGGTGAAGAGGATTTTCCTCATCTCAGTCCTAAATGACCTACCCCTTATTCTTACACTGTGACCCCTGGTTCTGAACTCCCCCACATCGGAGTGTGGAAAGAAAAAACTGCAGATCCTGGTTTTACAGAATATAGACACAAAGTGCTGAAGTAACTCAGTAAGTCAGGCGGTATCTCTGGAGAAAAAGGATGGGTGATGTTTCTGGTTGGGATCCTTCTTCGGAGATCTCTGAGATCAAGAGTTAGCCCTGATCCTGTTAAACGATGGAACAGGTATCTGGGTGACTGCTTCCTTCTTCTGTTGTAATAGAGGGAGAGATGGTGAATAGTGAGGTGAGGGTGGGTGTAGGAGAGGCAGGGGATGTGGATTCATTAACAGTTTGTGTCAGCAAGTGGGTGTGTGTGCAAGTGTATACACCTATATCTGACTGTGCATGTGTGCGTGCATGTGTATGCGTGTGTACATCTATACAAGAGTGTGTGCATGTATATGTGTTTATGTCTGCATGTGGGTGGGTGTGGTGTGGTATGGAAACATCAGCGTGTGTGTGGGCATGTAGGTATGTGTGCACATCTGAATACACATAAGTGTGAGTGTGTGGCTGTAGGTGCATGTGTACACACCTACATCTGTGTGTGTGTGTGTGTGTGTGTGTGTGTGTGTGTGTGTGTGTGTGTGTGTGTGTGTGTGTTTATGCGACCTGTATCTATACACCCAGATTTTGTTTTTTGTGTGTGCACGTGTGTGTGAATGTGTGCGTGTGTGAGTATGCATGTGGACCTGTGTCGATACACCTAGGTCATCTAGGTGTTGTTTTTTGTGTGTGTGTACGTGTGTACACAGATGTATACTTGTGGAAATCTGTCATTTCGGTGGTCTGCGCCTTCCCCTGTCCCACCCTGACTTTGGTGTGATGTTGCGCAGGGTGAGGGATGTCTCTGGAAAGGACAACCCCCAGCTGTTGCCATGAAGGTTGGGGCTGATGCCCTGAGGTCTGGGTAGAGTGGCTCTCCATCTGTAGACTGCTGTCTGTGTCTCTGCAGATCCCTGCACCTCTCTGGGTGACAGTGGCCAAGGCTTCTGTTGCTGCGGTCACGTGAACTGTGGTGCAGCAAACCTGCGGCAGCGGCGTTAGACTGAGGGCATGCTGTCTGCTGCCATGCAAGGTGCGTTTATAGGTTTTTCCTGGCTGTAGACCACCTCCCTGGTTATGGTGGGCTCCCCAACAGGGAGAGTTAGCCGACTGGATAGAGAATTGGCCTTGTGTGAGGAAGTTTGTTTTTTTGGACTGGAGGCCTGTGACTAGTGGTGTGCCTCAGGGTGCTGGGCCCACTGCTGTTTGTGGTTTATATCAATGATTTAGATGAGGATGTGCTTTGCATGATTGGTAAGTTTGCAGGTGACATTAAAGTGGGTGGTATCATAGATAGTGAAGATGGTTATCAAGAATTACAGTAGGATCTTGATCAGAAGAGGGCAGACAAATAGCTAATAGAGTTAAATGCAATAAGTCTGAGGCATTACAGGTAGATAGGGTGGCAAAGAAGGCTTTTGGTACATTGGCATTAATCAGTCAGGATACTGAGGATAGAAGCCAGATTGTAATGTTTACACTTGCACATGATGTTATTGAGGCCTCATTTGGAGTATTGTGCTCAGATTAGGTCATTAAGTCAGTTTGCTCCAGGTGTTCCCCTTTCCTCCCACATCCAAAAGACGTGCGGATTTGTAGGTTAATTGGCCTCTGTAAACTACCCGTAGTGTATAAGGGGTGGATGAGAAAATGGGATAACATGGAACTAACGTGAACGGGTGATTGATGGTCGGCGTGGACTTGATGGACTTAAGGGCCTGTTTCTGCATTGCATCTCTAAAACACTAAAAACGAAACTAAGCGAATCTCCCCGCCGTTGGCTCCGGGTGGATTTGCGGGGCTGAGAATGGTGGGGCAGCGTTGGTCCCGATATCTGTGGTGCGGAGATTCGATCGTGGAGGATAGGCCCAAGGTGTGAATCCAGTGGAGCCCAGCCTGTCTCCTTCCGTGAATAATCAGACAGACCCAGTGCTGCAATGTGCAATATTTATTTCACAATTAGCGTGAATCACATGAAGATTAACAGCGCTATTAACTGATTTTACGCTCCCTGTCTCTTTTACACCTGCACACAGGCTACCATCATTGATCATATGGTTGCCAGATGGAATCCTGCTTAGTTTGGTTTAATTTAATTTATTTATTGTCAAGTGTACAGAGATATAGTGCAATGCCTTTTATGCATGCTATCCAGTCAAAGCATAAGAAACATGAGTACAATAGATCCTCTTCTGGAACAGCACACAGAGAGTTGCAAGTTCTAGCACCATCTTTCAACTTCCAAGTCTCTGAAGAATCCGATCTTGGCCCAAGGAGAGTTGCAATTTCCTCCGTTTTCACTTTAAGGCCTGTTGCCCTGTTGTCCTGGCAGCACTGGATCTTGGGCTGTCCCTTTGATCGAAGATGACGTTGACCCACTCTGGTTCTTTTGGCTCTGAGGGGCTGAAACCAATTTTCCAAGTCTCTACTCTTCCACAGGTGAGGCAATGTTGACGGCTGGGGTAGTCAGTGAGTGGCTTCATCCCCTCTGTTCACTCAGAGCCTGAAGGTTCCCCATCCCATCCTGATTCTCCCTCCTCCACTCTGGGCAGGCATGAGTCTGGGGAATTTCAGGAGTCAGTGCAGCATTGCTTCTGGGATCACACCACCTGGGGCTGCATCAGCTCGAGCACCATGACACACACCATCTGTCGGCCTTGGCCAGTCACACCAGACTCTGAAATTGTCCACAGCCAAAGGAGGTAGGGGCAGCTGCTTAACATGGAGTGATGGAGGGCTGCAAAAGATGAGAAGCATAGAAAAGCACTGTAAATGTAGCAAGATAGATAAGGTAAATATTCTCTCAATTTTCAATTAGAAGACACTGTTCAATGTTTTGAGGAGGTGATGAAGGTGATCAATGAGGTGGATATTGTCGACATAGATTTTAGTAAGGCATTTGATAAAGTCCCCCATGGTAGGCTGATCCAGAAGATTAAGATGCACATCATTAACAGTGACTTGGTCCTCTGGATTCATAGCTGGCTTACTGATAGAAGAAAGAGGATTGTGGTGGAAGGACAATAATCAGGCTGGCGGTCTGTGACCAGTGGACCTCTGTTGTTAGTGATTTATACAAATGACTGGGAAGTAAATGGAGATGGGTTGGTTAGTAAGTTTGTAGGCGACATCAAGAATGTTGGGGTCACAGACTGTGAGGAAGGCTGTCAAAGTATAGAGCGGAATAGAGATCAGCTACAGAGGTGGACAGAGAAACGGCAGATGGAGTTTAATCTGAGCAAGTGCAAGGTCGAATGTAAGGGGAAAATATACAATTAATGCCAAGACCTTTAACTGCATTGATATACAGAGGGATCTTGGGGTTCAAGTCGTAACTCACTGAAAGTGGCAGTACAAGTATATAGAGTGATAAAGAAGGCATGTGGTTGGCTTGCCTTCATTGGTTTGGGGTATCGACTTCAGAGTCATGACGTCATGATGCAACTTTATAGGATTTTGGTGAGGACTCATTTGGAGTATTGTGTGCAGCTCTGATCGCCCCATTACAGGAAGGTTGAGGAGGCTTTGTAAAGGGTGCAGAGGAAGTTTAGCAGTATGGTCCTTGGATTAGAGGGTATCAGCTACAGCAAGAGTTTGGGCAGACATGGATTGTTTTCCCTCAAAAACTGGTTGAAGGAAGACACATTTAAAATTATTAGAGGCATTGATTGGGTGGACAGTCAGGATATTTTTCCCAGGATGAAAATACAATAGGACATAGCTTTAAGGCAAAGTTTTTTACACAGAGATTGGTGAGTGCTTGGAACATGCTGCTGGGAGTCGTGGTGGAGGTAGGTGTGACAGTGGTGTTTAAGAATCTTTTAGGTAGGCACATGGGGGATATGCAGGGAATAGAGGGATAGGGATTGTGTGCAGGCAGTTAAGAGTGGCCTTGGCTTCATGTTTGGCACAGACATTGTGGGCTGAAGGGCCTGTACCTGTACTGTGCTGTTCTATGTTCTATGTTCAATCTCGTGTCACGTCCAGTACATTTACTGCACCTCCTCAGCTGTGCTCACTGGCTTCTTGCTGACCTAATTCAGATCAACCCTTTATCTGCAGTAACCGTGCAGAGAGGGCGCAGATGAGATTCACCAGATGGAGTTTAGTTTAGTTTAGAGATACAGTGCGGAAACAGGCCCTTCGGCCCAACGGGTCCACGCCGACCAGCGATCCCTGCATATTAACACTAGCCTACACACATTAGGGACAGTTTTTACATTTACCAAGCCAATTTACCTACAGACCTGGGAGGAAACCAAAGATCTCTGCGAAATCCCACCCGGGATCCCACAGGGAGAACGTGCAAACTCCATACAGACAGCACCCGTAGTCAGGATTGAACCTGGGTCTCTGGTGCTGCAAGTGCTGTAAGGCAGCAACTCTACAGCTACTCCTACAGTTACTCTACAGCACGAATGTTTCAGCTGAGACTGGACAGGTTGTTTTCCCTGGAGTGGAGGAAATGAACAGAGAACATGAGGGGGAACAGGAAGGGGAACATGAATGAGGTATATAAAAGTACGAGGGGCGTAGACAGGATAGACTGCAGGAATCTTTTCCCCAAATCAGTGGTATATAAAACTAGGGGACAGGTTTAAGGTAATGGGGTAAGAGATTAGAGGGGAGCACGGTAGCGCAGCGGTAGAGTTGCTGCTTTACAGCGAATGCAGCGCCGGAGACTCAGGTTCGATCCTGACCACGGGTGCTGCACTGTAAGGAGTTTGTACGTTCTCCCCGTGACCTGCGTGGGTTTTCTCCGAGATCTTCGGTTTCCTCCCACACTCCAAAGACGTACAGGTATGTAGGTTAATTGGCTGGGTAAATGTAAATGTAAAAATTGTCCCTAGTGGGTGTAGGATAGTGTTAATGTACGGGGATTGTTGGGCGGCACGGACTTGGTGGGCCGAAAAGGCCTGTTTCCGGCTGTATATATATGATATGATATGATGATATGATGATATGAGGGGAATGTTTTTCACCCAGAGAGAGAGGAGAATACCTGCCATGCACTGCCCCAGAGAGTGGGGAGTCCCTGGAACACACTCTTGATTCTTGACTATTTGTCTTTTCGAATGGGCTTCACCCCAAATGGTCATGGCTGGCCATGAACTGGTGATAGGGCCCTTGGACCCCTGGCATATAACATAGACACAATTGTACTGAACATGCCCAACATGACCAGTCCTGCTTCAGTTTCAGTTTAGTTTAGTTTATTGTGTACCTAGGGACAGTGAAAAGCTTTTGTTTCGTGTTATCCAGTCAGCAGAAAGACAATACATGATTATTTACAATCGAGCCATTCACAATGTATAGGTATATAAGGGAATAAAGTTGAGTGCAATGTAAAGTCAGCAAAGTCCGATCAAGGACAGACCGAGACTCGAGACCCACTCATCCTGACGGCGAGTTTGATACCAATGGCCTTGGAATTGCACAGCCGGTAAATCCCATCAACAGTTGGGATGCAGGGCAAGGAGACGTTGGCATTGGGTGCAAGCCGATCACTGGCCAGGAATCTGGGAGGAAAAGTGAACTTGACAGGTACCAAAATGATCAGATGGAATGTCCACAGGACCAGGTCCTTCTCTTCCTCACTGTCTCAGAGCAATGAACTCTCTCTAGTAGCTCCATGAGTGGACGAAGGGCCAGAGGCCATTCAAAGCATTCTGGCCAATGGGCTCCGGTCACTGATGGAACAAACATAGACTCAGCCAATCCCATGGTGGCCGGGGAACCAAGGAGAAGCCACTGGGGTGAAGCCTATCAAACGTGAGCATGGACAGGAGGGGAACATCAACTCCACCCTGTAAGTGGAAGGGACACAGATGGATGAACACTGAATCTCCTTCCACTTATATCCCTCGCTCCGGCTTCACATTTCACTCCTCTTCTCTCCTTATCTCACAGCCTTTTATCTTATTTTTATCCCTGGCCTTTGTCTACCCATCTACCAATCAAACCCACCTATATCCACCGAAAAATGTCAAGGCATTGTGCTGCCCCCACCTCTTTTCCAGCTTTCTCCCTCCTACTAAAATAAGTCTGAAGAAGGGTCACCTATCCATATTCTTCAGAGATGCTGCCTGACCCACTGAGTTACTCCAGCACTTTGTAAACATATTTTTTTGTAAACTAGCATCTGCAATTCTTTGTGCCTACCAAGCCTGCAGAGGTCACAGAGATTTGGCGTGACCTTCAGGTCCTTGACTCTATGACTATGCTCGCACAGTTGCCAAGGTTCATCCACAGCCAAAGCTTCCATCATTGCCTGGGACGTGAGCCCAGCATCTCTGCCGGCTGTGGCTCCACACATGCTGGTTGTCCTTATGGAACTGTGCCCTAAAGGTAAAGGATTGGAAGTTGATGGGTGTGGGGTCACTGGGGCCAGAGTGACAGTGATCCGGGGAAGATTCCCAGCTGGAGAGGAGACAGGAACATCCTTTCACTTCCCCTTCAGGCAGACTCATTGACTAAGTTGTGGAACTTTGCATCGGATTTTAAGCTTTTGGCCTCCAAGAAAGGATGAAATAGTCTGACACTGGAAAGAAAGCAGGTTCAACTGGTGATGATGTAATGGGCAAATGCTTTCCAGGTGCTGCACTGTTCCAGGGGCACAGACAAGAGAAGTCAGCGGGAGGCTCACAGATCTCTGAATGGCCCTTTGTGTGTGTGCTGGGGCAGGCATGCAGGCCTTTCTGCAGGGAACCATTCCACAAACTGTGCCTGGTTTCAATCATTTTGCTTGGGGTGTGTTTGGGAATGAGAAAATGGATAAACAGCACAGTGAGGTTCTCTGGCTGGCACTGTCTATTGTCAATGGTTTATGGGAACTGGGAGAGAAACAACTGAGAAAGGCAGCACCCATTGTGTTGTAGCACTCCATCAGCCCCTCCATCAACGCCTCCTTTCCTCCATCAGAACCTTCCCTCGCCCCTCCATCAACCCCTCCGCTCACAATCAAAGATTTGTCCCACCCTGGTCATTCCTTCTTATCCTTCCATACGTACAGAAGCTTGAACGCGTGCACCACCAGACTCATGAACAGCTTCTTTCCCTCTGTTACCAAACTTCTGAATGGTCCTTCCATAAGCAAAGGTACTGTCAGATTCACCTCTACCCCATTGCGGACATGGGACTTTGTCCCTGGAACAGATGCCCTACAATGCTGAGCATACCATTGTACAATCTGTATCTTCCCCTTTGCTCTGCCTATTGTACTAGAGTTTAGCTTGATTGTATTTATGTATTGCATTATCTGATCTGATTGGATAGCATGCTAACAGAGCTTTTCACTGTATCTCGGTTCATGTGACAATAATAAACCTAAACCTTCTCTCCATCACTTTCTCCCCTCTTCCCTCCATCGGCCTATGCCTCCTTCCCTCCATCAACCCTCCCTCCTCCCTCCATCAGCCCACTCCCTCCTTCCTTCCATTAGCCCCTCCCTCCACCCTCGATCCAAAGCCCTTCTCCCAGAGGCTCTGCAGAGGAGAGTGGACCTCTGCCTCAGCAAAGGCAGTGGAGGCAGAGGCAGGAGAGCCAGATACTTTGTGTGGACTTGCAGTGGTGCCGTGGTTTTGCATGACTGCTGCTCTTCAGGATTTTCTCTGTCAATTTCTTTAGTATTCGGAGTAATTGCTCATCAGTTGGTAGTTCTCATATATGAGGATCTCGGGAATGGTTTACAGGATGGAAACCAAAACATACTGAGTGTTCCCTGTGTGGAATGTACACAGTGCACTGCACCCCAGCTGTGGTTCATACACAGCTTCCAGCTGTGGTCTACAGCGTGCAGTTCTCCTCCAGCTGCAGTCAGTACACAGCGCACAGTGCTCCATACATCGTGTGTATGCATACACAATATTCCAGATGTGGTCTCGACCCAGTGGGTATTCCAGATGTAGTCTGTGTGGGATAGTCCAGAGGTGGTGCAAACAGCCACCTATGTAATGGTCTTTGCACAGCTGTGATCTACACAGTGTACTGTACTGTACTCCAAATGTGGTCTATACAGCGTATGCACCCTGTGCTCCAGATGTGATCTGTAAACTGCATTTCAGGTGTGGTCCATGCACTGTGCTCCAGATGTGGCCCACATACTATGCTCCAGATGTTGTCTGCCAACTACTCTTGTCTTTACTCCATCGCATTCGGTTATTCCAATATTGTACTTCAATATTTTTTGCACTACTTTGGATTTTGCTCTACAATCTTGCTGTTTTGCACTCATCGTTGTGGGTATTGTTGCGTTTGTCTTTGTATGTATACTGTTTACTGTGTGAGCTTTCATGTGAACAAGGAATATCACTTCACTCAGAGGTGTACGTGACAGTAAACTAGTCTAAATGTGAATAGATTTTGAAGTGGGGAATGTGCACAACTTCCCTGGGAAACTGCAGGAGGTGATGTCCCCCTGGGTTGGAGGTCTTGGGTTTGTGAGGTGCTGTTGAAGTAACTGGGGGTGTTGAGGAGGGGAGGGGGTATGTTGAGAAGGAGGGGGGGGGTGGGAGCAGCTGTAGTGCTGGGGGAGGAGAGATTGAGGAAGGTTGTTGGTTTTGAGTACCTGTTTAGCAGATGCCAAAGGCAGCAGGGCAAGGGTTAAAGTGTCGGGGTTCTTTGCAAGCTGGGGTGAGGCTCCCGCTTATTCAGGGGGTGGACACAGCTAACTCATTATTGCCAGCCTTCTCCGTGTGAAAGGAGTCGGTGGGAAAGTTCGGGCCAGAAGAGCTTTCCATCCACAGACGCAGAATTCATTTGAATACATTTACATAAGGTTTCCTTTAATTTGTGTCTGAACTTGAATAACAAATGGCCACTTTGTCGCTTGAAAGAATCAGTGTCTACAAACTCTTTTTACACCAGCTCTGGGAACGGCGGGAGGAGGTGGTGGGCGGCTAAACTGTGTAACTGTAGAGGTTGGCTCCCCATGTTCCTGAGCCCAAGGGGCGAGCTGTCTGGGACAGTGACTTCCCCATAGACACGTCAGCTATCCCCAGCACCCATCCACGCTGTCAGCTATCCCCCGCACCCATCCACACTGGCTCTATCCCCAGCACCCATCCACACTGCCCCTATCCCCAGAACCCATCCACACTGCCCCTATCCCCAGCACCCATCCACACTGCCCCTATCCCCAGCACCCATACACACTGCCTCTATCCCCAGCACCCATCCACACTGCCCCTTTCCCCAGCACCCATGTACACTGCCCCTACCCCCAGTACCCATCCACACTGCCCCTATCCCCAGCACCCATGTACACTGCCCCTACCCCCAGCACCCATCCACACTGCCCCTATCCCCAGAACCCATCCACACTGCCCCTATCCCCAGCACCCATCCACACTGCCCCTATCCCCAGCACCCATGTACACTGCCCCTACCCCCAGTACCCATCCACACTGCCCCTATCCCCAGCACCCATGTACACTGCCCCTACCCCCAGTACCCATCCACACTGCCTCTATCCCCAGCACCCATGTACACTGCCCCTACCCCCAGCACCCATCCACACTGCCCCTATCCCCAGCACCCATACACACTACCCCTACCCCCAGCACCCATGTACACTGCCCCTATCCCCAGCACCCATGTACACTGCCCCTATCCCCAGCACCCATGTACACTGCCCCTATCCCCAGCACCCATGTACACTGCCCCTATCCCCAGCACCCATCCACACTACCCCTATCCCTAGCACCCATACACACTGCCTCTATCCCCAGCACCCATCCACACTGCCCCTACCCCCAGCACCCATCCACACTGCCAACGATTCCTCAGCACCAATCCACATTGCTAGCTATCCCCCCCAGCACACATTGAAACTGCCAACTATCCACCAGTACCCACCCACACTGCTCCTATCTCCAGCATCCATCGACACTGCCATCTATTCCCCAGCACCCACCCACACTGCCAACTATCGACCAGTACCCACCCACACACCAACTATTCCCCAGCGCCCAGTCAGGCACTGCCAGGTCAGGATGCCAATGTGTTCTAAGCTGATGTTGACACTGATGGTCAGACCCCTACCTCTCTGAAGAGGTGTTAACCTAACACCCTGACCAGTCACTCAGGGCAATTCAAAGGCTCCATGGTGGGATTGACAGGATACCAGCCCTGGTCAATGCTGAAAACAACATTAGAGGCCAACACTAAAAACAGATCAGGCCACAAAGTTGTGGAGTAACTAAAACAGGTCAGGCAGTATCTCCGGAGAACATGGAGAGGTGAGATTTCGGGTCAGGACCCTTATTTTAGACTAAAAACAGCCCATCTGGCCATCCACTGGCAATGTGGGGACTTGGTGTGCATGAGTTGCCACATGCAGTCCTTCAGTTGGTGGACAAACAGCTGGTGTTCAGACCCAAGGACATGACCTGCATCCCAATGCAGAGTAATTAGAGCCACAAAATAACTCTGCGAGCAAAGCCAGTCTCACGCTGATAACCACAGAGTTACCTGAACCTTGCAAAATCCCTTCAGTTCACTGAAATCTTCCGTGTTTCCTAGTCTATAGACACAAAATGCTGGAGTAACTCAGCGGGACAGGCAGCATCTCTGGATAGAAGGAATGGGTGACATTTCAGGTCAAGACTCTTCTTCAGCATCACCCATTCCTTCTATCCAGAGCTGCTGCCTGTCCCACTGAGTTACTCCAGCATTTTGAGTCTACCTTCGGTGTAAACCAGCATCTGCAGTTCCTTCCTACATGTTATGTTTCCTGGCCTGGTGTGTTCAGTCTCAATCGTCCTCTCAGTCCAGGGGTAGTTATGGCTGGACAATGTCTCTGCCTTGCCAGTGATGTTGTTAGGAACAAATTCTGATCTCCAGGGGACTATTTGGGGAGTCTTTGTGGCTTGCCCATTGCTTTGGGTCAGGTCTGTGGGCTGGACCACAGTCACACCTGAGGCTGGGTGGATGGATAACTCCTGCCTCTAAGCCTCCAGATGGAAACCATCAAGTCAAGAGTCAAGAGTGTTTAATTGTCATATGTACAGAGAACGGAACAGTGAAATTCTTACTTGCGACAGCTAACAGATATCTAAACACATATGTTATCTTATGGATAACACAACACACAAAAAAAAGTTCAATAAATTAAAACAAATTAGTGCAAATTTAAGCCCGAAGTCCCTAGTGCAACCAAAGACAGTTCATAGTTCGAAGAAGCGTTGGTGGTTATAGTGTTCAAGAGCCTGATGGTCAGTTTTCAGTTGCTTATACCTTCTTCCTGATGACAGGTATGAAATGAGAGTATAGCCAGGATGGGGCAGGTCTTTGATAATGTTTGCTTTGATGGTGGGGAGGTCAGTACCCGTAATGGACCGGGCAACGTCCACCACTTTTTATAAACTCCTTATTTCCTGAGCATTTAAGTTGCTGAACCAGGCCATGTTGCAACCAGTCATTATGCTCTTTATCGTACACCTGTAGTTGTTCATTAGAGTATTCACTGACGTACCAAATCTCCTCAATCTTCTAAGGAAGTAGAGGCATTGGTGGGCTTCTTTTATTGCATCAATGTGCTGGGCCTAGGACAGATCTTCAGAGATATGCACGCCCAGGAACTTGAAGTTGATGACACTCACCACCATCTACCCATCGATGAAGACAGGTTCATATATCCTCGGCCTTTCTCTTCTAAAGTCAACAATCAACTCCTAGGTTTCACTGACGTTGAGAGCAAGGTTGTTGTTCTGGCACCATTCATTCAGACATTCGATCTTCAACCTATACTCTGACTCATTATTATCTGGTGACTTCTGACTTCAACATCCTTTCCACCGATCAGAAAATGCCATTGAGATAAGAATAACATCGGCAGGACATTGATATTAATATAACACTGGGGCCAGCAACAACTGTCGCCAGTCTGAACCGTTGAAGCAAAGACATGGTGAGTGTCAGGGTCACTGTAGGGGACTGTGGGGCGGGGAGCAGTTACTGCATCGTATCCCCACAAAATCCACTTTCAAAGCAGGGGGAGAATAATAGAACCAAGGCATCTCCTGCAGACATGTGTATTGGGTAATTGCACGCTGCTGAAACTGCAATACTTCCAGGTATTCCAGATACTTCTGGTAAATGCACTGAGTCTTTGGTGAATGCACAGAGCCTTTTACCCAGAGTAGGGGAATCAAGAACCAGAGGACATAGGTTGAAGGTGAGAGGAGAAAGATTTAATAGGAACCTAAGGGATATCTTTTTCACACTGAGGGTGGTGAGTATATGGCACGAGCTGCCAGAGGAGATAGGTGAGGCAGGTACTATAACATCATCTATAAGACACTAGGACAGGTACGTGGATAGGAATGGTGTAGGGCCAAGCGTAGGCAGGTGGGACTAGTGTAGCTGGAACATCTTGGTCAGCATGGACCCAATGTTGGGCTGAAGGACCTGTTTCTGTGCTGCATGACTCTATGACTCTAGTGCTGGAGTAACACAATGGGTCAGTTGGCTTCTCGTGAGAACATAGATAGGTGATGTTCCAGCTCGGGGACAGACTCTGGTGCTGAGGATGTGGGGAATTTAACCATAGAACGTGTGTTACCATGTGCACACAGACAGTGCAACATTCTGGGTCATCATGCTATTTCAAGAATCAGATCAATCAATATCTGTCCAGGTAGAACAATATGTGCTCCAGAAATGGGAACAGGGTGGAAAAGCAAGTCAGTTTTACAGCTTTGGCAGTTTCCCATGTCAGAGGGTGAGTGCTTCAGCTTGGCTCTGGGTTTACAACATAGAACAAAAAGTACAGCACAAGAACAGGCCCTTCGGCCCATAATGTATCTGCCGAACTTTATGCAAAAATCTGTCTGAACATAATCCTTATCCCTCCATTCTCTACATATCTAATTTGCCTATCCAAAAAGTATCCTAAATGCCATTATCATATCTGCTTCAATCACCTCTCCTGGCAGTGCGTTCCAGGCATTCACCACCCTCCATGGTAAAAATTTGCCCCACCCATCTCCTTTAAACTTTGAACCTCTCACCTTAAAGCTATGCCTTCTAGTATTTAATTTTTCCATCCTGGGAAAAAGATTCTAACTGTTTACTTTGTCAATGCCTCTCAGGTCTCCCTTGAACCTCCAGCATTCCAGAGAAAACAATCCAGGTCTGTCCAACTTCTCCCTGTAGCTAATACCCTATGATCCAGGCATAATTCTGGTAAACCTCCTCTGCACCCTCTCCAAAGCCTCCACGTCCTTGTGATTGTGGTGGGGGAGAGAAAGCTGGAAGAGAGCAGGACAATCGTGAAGCCAAAGGAAGGTATATCAGTGGAAGGGAACAGAGGGAGGGGGAAGGGGAGAAATGGGTACACATCCAGGCGAGGCAAGGGGAAGATAGGGGGAGGGGAATAAAAAGGAGAGGTGGGGGATGTTTCAGTAGATTATTTATTTGAAATTGGAGAATTCAATGTTCATACCATTGGGTTGTAAAGCTACCCAAGCAGAATATGAGGTGCTGTTCTTCCAGTTTGCATGCGGCCTCACTCTCTGGCAATGGAGGCGGCCCAGGAGAGAAATGTCAGTGTGGAAATGGGAGGAGGGGTTAAAATGGTTGGCAACTGAGAGATCCACCAGGCCTTGGCAGACCGAGCACAAGTGTTTGGCCGTATGGTGGCTGAGTCTTCGCTTGGTCTTAGTGATGGAAATAAATGGTGAAAGTTTGTGAAAGCCAGGCCTAGCGATGATGGGAAGCGGTGACGTTAGACAAAGAGAATGGAGGACATCGGAGAGCACGGTACCTTTCTCTTCCTGCGATCCTTTCAACTCAGCTCACGGGAGAACCTGGGCGGCTCGCTCTAACTCACAGTACTGGGTCAGGTACAGCACTGTGAGTGGCTGGAGAAACGTTAGTCACAAAACCAGGATCTGCTGGGAAGAGACAGACCATGAATAGATAGTTCACACAAAAACCTGCCATATGTAAATAATTTGATCCGCACACATTTTTTCCAAGGGAGTGTGCAAGATTTCAATTGCAATCCTTTTTAGAGGGAACTAGCACAAGTGTGCCCGTTGGGCCCGTCCTCGTAGGGTTTCCATTGTAACCGGGAGGGGAGTGGGGGGGAGGGAAGGGAGGGAGGAGGGAGGTGTGGAGGGGGGAGGGGAGGGGGGGATGGGAGGGGGGAGGGGAGGGGGGAAGGGGGGGAGAGGGGAGGGAGCGGGGTAGGGGGGAGGGGGAGGGAGGGGGAGGGGAGGGGGGAAGGGGAGGCAGAGGGGAGGGAGGGGGGGAGGGGGAGGGAGGGGAGAGGGAAGGGGGGAGGGAGGGGGACCTCCCCTTTTCCCAGTACCCCTCTTTCCCCGTTGGGCCCGTCCTCGTAGGGTTTCCATTGTAACCGGGAGGAGGGGAGGGAGGGAAGTGGGAGGGAGGGAGGAGGGAGGAGGGGAGGGGGAGGGGAGAGGGGGGAGGGAGGGGGGTAGTGGGGAGGGAGGGGGGAGGGGAGGGGGGAAGGGGGAGGGAGGGGGACCTCCCCTTTTCCCAGTACCCCTCTTTCCCCGTTGGGCCCGTCCTTGTAGGGTTTCCATTGTAACCGGGAGGGGAGTGGGGGGAGGGAGGGGGTAGGGGGAGGGAGGGGGAGGGAGGGGGGAAGGAGGGGGACCTCCCCTTTTCCCAGTACCCCTCTTTCCCCGTTGGGCCCGTCCTTGTAGGGTTTCCATTGTAACCGGGAGGGGAGTGGGGGGGAGGAAAGGGAGGAGGGAGGTGTGGATGGGGGAGGGGATGGAGGGGGGAGGGGGGAGGGAGAGGGGAGGGAGGGGGTAGGGGGAGGGGGAGGGAGGGGGGAAGGGGGGAGGGAGGGGGACCACCCGTTTTCCCAGTACCCCTCTTTCCCCGTTGGGCCCGTCCTCGTAGGGTTTCCATTGTAACCGGGAGGCGGGGAGGGAGGGGGGAGGGAGGGAGGAGGGAGGTGTGGAGGGAGGAGGGGAGGGAAGGGGGTGGAGGGGAGGGAAGGGGGGGGGGGAAGGGGGGAGGTGGCGGGAGGGGGGAGGGAGGGGGGAAGGGGGGAGGGAGGGGGACCTCCCCTTTTCCCAGTACCCCTCTTTCACCATTGGGCCCGTCCTCATAGGGTTTCCATTTTAACCGGGAGGCGGGGAGGAAGGGGGGGAGGGAGGGAGGAGGGGAGGGGGATGGAGGGGGGAGGGGAGGGGGGAAGGGGTGGGAGGGGAGGGGGGAAGGGGGGGAGGGGGGAAGGGGGGGAGTTGGAGGGAGGGGGGAGGGAGGGGACCTCCCCTTTTCCCAGTACCCCTCTTTCCCCGTTGGGCCCGTCCCCGAGAGGTGAGGGAGGTGGGGAGGGATGGGGAAGGAGTTGGGGTGGAGGGGGGGAGGGAGTGGGGATGGAGGTGGGAAGGAGTGGGGAGGAAGGGGTTGAGGGGGGAAGGGGGACCTCCCCTTTCTTTTTTCGAAACACTTGCCCCGGTGGCCCACGAGCATAGGGGCCCCATGCTGATCTGTGTATGTTAAGTGACTTGCAATAAAAAACACAACTTTAAAAAACAATCAGCTGCTTTTCGCAACAATGTAGAACCCATCTCACACAAGCATTGTGACGTCACAAGCTGCAGACCTTGGAAAAAAAGGTTAAAAATAAAAATATGTAAATTTGTAAAGAGTAGACACCCAATAGCAGCTGCTTGTCCATTGTGACATCACACGCTGAAGGGGGGGGGGGGGAGGGGGGGCAGCTCGAGCTCATCTCACAGGGGCATTGTGACATCACAAGCTGAAGACTAAATCGGCACCGCAGCGCCCCCCTGAAAAGGGGGGGGGGCAGCGCTTTAAAACCTCTGTAACTTAAAAAACATGCGACTAAATCAAATGAAAATATCACGGCCGGTCGTTTGGGAGGTTGGCGATTAAGTCGGTGCAAAAACCGTCGCGCTACTTTTCACCGTTTTGCCGCAATCGCTGATACGAACAAATAAATATATCAAATAATTCAGGTCAAACCCAAAAAATATATATATACAACATCTGAGTTTTAGTAGTATATAGACTAGAACAAGTGTGCCCGTTCAAAGCGGGCCCGTTGGGCCCGTCCCCACACCCCCCATTCTCTCCTCCCCCAGCCCCACTCTTACTCTCCAAGTGTGCCCGTTGGGCCCGTCCTCCTGATCTGTGTATGTCAAGTGACCACTATAACGTTCTTTTGAACAAGTGTGCCCGTTCAAAGCGGGCCCGTTGGGCCCGTCCCCACACCCCCCATTCTCTCCTCCCCCAGCCCCACTCTTACTCTCCAAGTGTGCCCGTTGGGCCCGTCCTCCTGATCTGTGTATGTCAAGTGACCACTATAACCTTCTTTTTTTTTTTTTTTCCTAATCAGATGTGCAGCACTTTGGTCAACATGGGTTGTTTTTAAATGTGCTATACAAATATAATTGACTTGACTTGACTTGCAATAACAAAACAATCAGTGCTTTTCTGGAAACTTTTCGAAACAATGTAGCCGTCACAAGCTGAAAACTAAATCCTTTTCTGGAAACTTTTCGAAACAAATGTAGCCGTCACAAGCCACAAGCTGAAAACTAAATCTGCACCGCAGCGCCCCCCTGAAAAAGGGGGGGGGCAGCGCTTTAAAACCTCTGTAACTTAAAAAACACGCGACCAAATTAAATGAAAATATCACGGCCGAGCGAGCGCGAGATTGGCGATTGAGGCGGTGCGAAAACCGTCGTGCTACGGTCCGCCGTTTTGCTGCAATCACTGTTACGAATAAATATACATACGATACAGGTCAAACCCAAAAAATATATATATATATATTCACAAGATCTTAGTATTATACTAGAACAAGTGTGCCCGTTCAAAGCGGGCCCGTTGGGCCCGACCCCACACCCCCCATTCTCTCCTCCCCCAGCCCCACTCTTACTCTCCAAGTGTGTCCGTTGGGCCCGTCCTCCTGATCTGTGTCTGTCAAGTGACCACTATAACTGTCTTTTTTTTTTTCTTCCTAATCAGATGTGCAGCACTTTGGTCAACGTGGGTTGTTTTTAAATGTGCTATACAAATAAAACTGACTTGACTTGACTTGACTTGACTTGACTTGCAATAACAAAAAAGACTACTTGGAAACTTTTCGAAACAATGTAGCCGTCACAAGCTGAAGACTGAATCTGCACCGCAGCGCCCCCCTGAAAAGGGGGGGGGGGGGGCAGCGCTTTAAAACCTCTGTAACTTTAAAAATACGTGACCAAAGTAAATGAAAATATCACGGCCGATCGTTCGGGAGGTTGGCGATTAAGGCGGTGCGAAAACCGTCGCGTCACGGTTAACCGTTTTGCCGCAATCGCTGTTACGAATAAATATACACACGATATATTCAGGTCAAACCCAAAAAATATATATATATATATTCACAAGATCTGAGTTTTAATAGTATATAGATAGATAGATAGATAGATAGATAGATAGATAGATAGATAGATAGATAGATAGATAGATAGATAGATAGATAGATAGATAGATAGATAGATAGATGCTTTCAATACTGATACCATACCACCCATGTCCCTGTGACTCCTGTGTTCCTTTTAATATTTTCATTTATACACTCATACATCCCCCAATTACACTGCAGACTTGCTATGTAAAGGCCACGTTGTAATCGCACCCTCCTGCCAGCAGAAGTGCTGCAGGTCATGGCGTGAACCGAATAACAGATATCTGCAGATGCTGGAATTCTGAAATAAAAGCAGAAAATATTGGAAACACTCAGCAGATTGGGCAGCATCTGCGGAGAGAGAAACAAGATTAATGTTTCAGGTCGTGCACCTTTCATCAGGAAAGGTGGCAACACAGCTTGTCCTTGTGGCTACTGATCTAGAAGGGACAACTGTCTGGTGCACAGCACACACACACGAATAGTCACAGGGCATTACGAGCGGCCGCTTTGTGCACTGATTTATGGCCATGTTACTGGAGCAACCATTCAACAAAAGATTTCATCGCTGAGTAGGCCCTTCAGTCAATGTACGTAATGAAGAGAGTCTTCAGCGATACTTTGGATTTGAAAGTTTGCATTAACAAGCCTGCAGAAGAAATAATGGGACATCAGTTTAAAAAAGATGAAAGGTGATCACTCTCCCTTTCTCTCTCTCCATGGACACTGTGGACCTGAATATTTTCATCATTATCTTAAAACTACATTGTCTAATCTTAGTCTTATACCTACATAGAAAGAGACTATCAGCCGCAGAATTGCACTCAATCACAACCTCGTGTCCATACACCCACCACCCTTTGTGTGAAAAAGTTACCCCTCGGATTCCTATTAAATCTTTTCCCCTTCACCTTGAACCTATGTCCTCTAGTCCTCGATTCCCCTAATTTGGGTAAAAGACCCTGTGCATCTACCCAATCTATTCCTCTCATGATTTTGTACACCTCTATAAAATCTCCCCCCATCCTCCTGTGCTTCATGGAATAGAGACCCAGCCTACTCAACCTCTCCCGATAGGTCACACCCTCTAGTCCTGGCAACATCCTCGTAAATCTTTTCTGAACCCTTTCAAGCTTGACAATATCTTTCCTATAACATGGTGCCCAGAACTGAACCACAATATTCTAAATGCGGTCTCACCAACGTCTTATACAACTGCAACATGACCTCCCAACTTCTATACTCAATACTCTGACTGATGAAGCCTTTTTGACCACCTTATCTACCTGCGGCTCGACCTTCAAGGAACCATGCACCTGTAGTCCAAGATCCCTCTGTTCTACAACACTATCCAGAGGCCTACCATTTACTGTATAGGTTCTGCCCTTGTTCGACGTCCCAAAATGCAACACCTCACACTTTTCTGTTTTCAATTCCATCAACCTTTCCTCCGCCCACCTGGCCAATCGATCCAGATCATGCTGCAAATCGTTCACAACCATCTTCACTTTCTGCAAAACCACTAACTTTTGTATCATTAGTCTACTCTCGATCACCGCAGAGTGTTAGAATGGATCATCGATGGTGCCATCGAGCCACACTTGCTCAGCAACACCCGGCTCACAGAGGCTCGGTCTGAGTTCCACCAAAGTCACTCAGCTCTCGACCTCATTGCAGACTTGGTCCAAACACGGACGGGAGAGCTGAACTTCAGAGGTGACATGAGAGCCACTACCCTCGACATCGGCAGAATGTAAATGCTGCCTCAGCCTGATGCCCACATCTCTTGAATTAATTTAAAAAATGATGTCTATCAGACCGGCAACCCCTCCATCCCATTCTCGTTCCTCGTGTGTCTCATTCTCTCCCACACGTGTTCATCCACTCTCCCTTGCTTTGTGTGGCCACTGACCTACTCCAGGGGCAATTTACAGCAACCAATTAACCTACATCAAGGTTTTGGATGTGGGAGGAAAGCAGTATACCCTGGGGAAAGCCACACAGACAGTGCCCGAGGTCAGGATTGAACCTGTCTCCTGTTTGCTTTGGCAGAATAAAACTGACGGCTGGATTTACACATTTCGTAAAGAATCCAGAGATCCAAAGTTGCAAAGAATCTCTGCATTGTTCCCCAGGGAGTCAGCAAGCAGACCTGATTCCCAGGAACACACAACTGCCCAGAATACCCCATCACCATTCAGCATTTCTCCACAACCTTACAAGGCCCCAGACTGGAGCAGTCTGCCAGGCATCACCTCCTCTCCATTCTGCACACAGTCTTTGCGTTTCCTCTCAGTGCTGAACCTTGCATCCCTCTCCCATCTTCCACACCCACTCCTTATTCTCATCCTTTCTTCCACCCAAAGCCTCTCCCGCTCCACGCTGTACACCACCGGCTCATAACGCGTTTAACCATCATCTCCTGGTCAGAGACAGAGTTGGATACACTGACAGAGAGACGGGGGAGAAGAGAGGGTGTATTCCCTCTCTCAACCTCTCAGCCTTTTCACCTCGTTCTCCAACTTCATGATGTGCCTTGAAGTCCCCTTGCTTTGGCCAAGCATTCAATCACCCGTCCTAATACCTTCTCGTGAAGCTTTGCCCACTGGTGCTCTGGTGAAGGGACCGTGCCACAATTACCGCAAGCCTTGGTTGGTGCCCGCTGTGACGTGTTCAGTGTCGCCCAGTCTGCCAATGCCACTACAGCACAAAGGAAGAGACACCGGCTGTTGAGGTATTGGACCTGGTCGGCACTTACTGCTCTGGTCGCAAGCATCTTATTATACAGTGAAAGTGCAGAGTAAGTCGGTTGGCTAAGGTTAACCAATTGATGTTACTTTTAAAAAAGGACACTACGTGCTGGAGTAACTCAGCAGGTCAGGCAGCATCTCTGGAGAACGTGGATAGGTGATGTCTCAGGTCGAGACCCTTCTTCAGACTGATTGTGGTGGTGAGGGGTGGGTTGTGGAGCGAAAGCTGGAAGAGAGAAGGGGCAGGACAAATCCTGGCAAGTGATAGGGGAGACAAGTGAGATGGTTTTATTTTTGATAGACAGATGGTTGGTCAAGGGCCAGAGATAAAAAGACAAAAGGTGTGAGATACAGGTAGAACTTTAAAGAACTGCAGTCTGAAGAAGGGTGTCGACCCGAAACGTCACCCATTCTTTCTCACCAGAGATGCTGCCTGACCCGCTGAGTTACTCCAGCATTTTGTGTCTACCTCCGAACTTTAATCCAGATTGTTAAACTGGATTTTGTATTTTCTATCTGCTCCAGCCCAGCCTGCTCCATGGCAATACCGCGAGATCACCTCTCCAGATCCCAGCTGAGGGAAGGGTTGACTTGCAATCTAGTTGTGAAGCCATCCATTACTACGAGCAAAAGAGAGGGGGAGAATGTCTGAGTTGCAGGAACGAGCCCCCGGCCCACAATAACTTCAACACGCCTGCACATGATCCATATCCCTCCATTCCCCTGCATGTCCATGTGCCTATCTGAAAGACTCATAAACGCCACTATTGTATCTGCCTCCACCACCACCCCTGGTAGTGCGTTCCAGCACTCACCACCCTCTGTGTAAAAAAAAAACTTGCCCCGCACACCTCTGTTAAACAGTCCCTCTCATCTTAAAGCTATGCCCCCTAGTCTTTGATATTTCCACCCTGCCGAAAAAGATTTTGACTGTCTACCCCATGATTTTATATCTTTCTATCAGATCTCCTCGTAACCTCCCGCATTCCAGAGAAAACAATCCACGTCTGTCCAACCTGACCATGTAGCTAATACACCCTAATCCATGCCCATTGCTTTGCCCATACTCAGTCCAGTGGGGGAACGATGGACAATACGTTTATTAGTCTTGATTAGTACAGGTGTCAGAGGTTATGGGGAGAAGGCAGGAGAATGGGGTTAGGAGGGAGAGATAGATCAGCCACGATTGAATGACGGAGTGGACTTGATGGGCTGAATGGCCTAATTCTGCTCCTATTCCTTATGACCTTATGTTATTCATGGATGGAGTCCGTGTTCCTTGCCCCACAGACTAATGCTGAGCTGACAGACGTGAAGCTCCGATTCTGGAAACGTCTCTGGTGCAGGGCCAGAGGAAGGTTCGGGATGCCGGGGTTCAGCTGGATTCACACGACCCCGATCTAACCGAGCTGCTCCACCCGCACTGTCGCCTGCAGGATGGAGGGGTGTCTGGGCTCGGGGAGCAGCTGTACAGTCACCACGCTCCCCTCCCTTCCCCACCCCACCCAGAGAGAGAGAGAGAGAGAGAGAGAGGGGGGAGGGGTTGGCAAGCTGCGGGGGAGGGGGGCGCAGACAGTGAGCCATTTAAATAATTCATCAGATGCAAATGAGATGCAGAACAAAGGGCGGGGGAGCAGCGCAGACAGCTTTGACAGCTGAATGTCAACCCTGACCTTGAACTTGAACTGGGTCCTCACCACACCACTGCGTAGGCACGCCATGCCGCCAGAGCTGTCCACAGCGCTGCCTGACTCTCCCCAATGTACCGCACTGCATTCGAGGTTCCATCCCTCCCATCCAACCCGCCCTGGCCGT
This sequence comes from Rhinoraja longicauda, assembly GCF_053455715.1. Lineage (NCBI taxonomy): Eukaryota > Metazoa > Chordata > Chondrichthyes > Rajiformes > Arhynchobatidae > Rhinoraja > Rhinoraja longicauda. The sequence goes on along the minus strand of NC_135980.1, from coordinate 18,150,355 downwards.
GAGATATAAAGTGCGCACCAACAGCATCGGGAACAGCTTCTCCCCATCTGTTGTCAGGCTTCTGAACGGTCCTTCCATAAGCAAGGGGTACTGCCTGATTCACCTCTACCCCATTGCGGAGATTGGACTTTGTCCCTGGAACTGGTGCGCTACAATGCTGAGCACTATATTCTGCACCCTATATCTTCCCCATTGCTCCACCCATTGTACTCGTGTTTGATGATTGCATTTATATATGGTATTATCTGATCAGATTGGATCGCCTGTAAAACAAAGCTTTTCACTGTACCTCGGTGCATGGGACGGTAATGAACCTACACCTAAATCAACAATTACCTCTCCTTTGGATCCCCCAGTCTCAGCAGAATATCTCCTGACTTGCAATAATTCTCAGCGCCTCAATGCTCGCTTGTAATTATCCCACCCCCTCCCCTGCCAGTGCCTCTCCCTGTCTCGCCAGGTCCGCACCCCTCGGCACCAGAACCCAAGACCCCGCCCATGGTTGCTACGCACGCTGCTGCATCTGTGCCTCATCTGCGCCTCTCCCACACGGTGCTGCGGTCTCAAGTTCACCCCCCAGCCCCCCCACCCACCCCCTCCCGGCGCCACCTCCCCCGCGATTTAGATGAGAGGGAGCGGCCAACACAACGCATTAAATAGATCATTGTGTGTACAGAAAGGAAGAAAGCAAGTTCATGAGCACGGCTGGGAGAGAATGCGGCTCGCTGTGGGACACTGAAAGGGCTGGCATCGCCTGAATATTTGATTTGCACATTTTCCCATATCCCGTCCATTTACATGTCAGATAATAGATCCCCAACAGAGAATTCAAAGGCAGCAATTCAATCGAGCCGGGCTCTCCCAGATTTAAATACTGCCTTAAACTTGGTGCCAAAACATTCTTTATTCCTTAGAATAAAACACTGTAAGGCTGTAGGCTGCCTCTGATGGTGATCCATGTGCAGAGTGAGGCTGACCCGTACACACAAACACATTCCACACAGGCTCTGCCCGTCTCCAGCAAGCGTATGTCTCTATTAAACCAGAAGCAGCATCTGATGCCCCAAATCTTCCTCCACCAACACCTACAGATATCTCGAACCCCAGATTTAAATTTAGACCCATTCTCCAACCAGCCTGGCCACACCCTGCACGGGTGGGCTCAATGGAAGTGAATGCGTGGCCACTGCAGGTTAATTAACCCCTCAACAACAGGGCGGGGGCTACTCATGCACAACTACCATCAGGGGCATTCTGCAGGATTGGGGATTCTTGCTAAGTGTTCAGTAAATTAACTCTTTGCAATGCCAATCTCTTTGCTGGCAAATGATCGGGTCTGTTAAACAAGAAGGGCAGCACAGTGGTGCAACTGGTAGAACCGCTGCCTCACAGCACCAGAGGTACAGGTTCAATCCTGACCTCGGCTGCTGTAAGTGTGGAGTTTGCACATTCTACCAGTGAGCACAGGAGTTCCCTCCGGGCGCTCCAGTTTCCTCCCACATCGCAAAGATGTGCGGGTTTGTAGGTTAATTGGCCTCTGTTAATTGCCCCTAGTGTGCAGGGAGTGGATGAGAAAAATGGGATAACATAGAACTAGTGTGAACAGGTGATCGCTGGTCAGCATGGACTCAATGGGCTGAAGAGCCATGTTACACATAAACTGGATTAAGCATAGAACTTTCCACATGGACAAACAAATCCTAGGATGCCTCTTAGGGTTGGTGAAGGACGGTTATCAGAAGTTTGACATTATACCATTCAAGGAGGTCTTTAGCCATGGGTGAGGTGCCAGGAGATTGAAGGGTAGCTCATCTTGTTCTTAAAATCAAGGCAGGCAGTAGAGATGGCCACGGTGGCACAGCGGTAGAGTTGCTGCCTTACAGCGTTTTCAGCACTGGAGACCCGGTTCCGATCCTGACTACGGGTGCTGTCTGTATGGTTTGTATCTTCTCCCTGTGACCTGTGTGGGTTTTCTCAGAGATCTTCGGTTTCCTCCCACACGCCAAAGACGTACAGTTATTTAGGTTGATTGGCTTGGTGCATGTGCAAATTGTCCCTGGTGTGTGTAGGATAGTGTTAATGTGCGAGGATCGCTGGTTGGTGCGGACTCGGTGGGCCGAAGGGCCTGTTTCCATGCTGTATCTCTAAACTAAACTAAACTAAGATAAGCGAGGAAACTTCACAACTCCTTGAAAATACTGTAGCAGGACACATAGAACATAAAACGGTACAGCAAAAGAACAGTCTCTTAGGCCCATAATGTCTGTGCCGAACATAATGTCAAGATGTAATAAAAAAGAACTGCAGATGCTGGTTTAAATGACAAGACCATAGTGCCAATACCATCACTTCCCTGCATGAAAATAACCCATATCACTCTATTCCCTGCATATCCATGTGCCAAATGTATCTTAAATGCCACTATCATATCTGCCTCAGCCACCACCCTCGGCACTCACTACCATCTATGTAAAAAACTTTCCCTTTAAACTTTGCCTCTCTCTTCTTTTAATATTTGATTTTTCCATCCTGGGAGAAAGGTTCCGACTGTACACCCTGTCTCTGCCTCTCATAATTTTATATACTTCTATCAGGTCTTCCCGCAACCTCCAGAATCCCAGAGAAAACATTCCAAGTCTGTCCAACCTTTTCCTCTAGCCAATATCCCCTAATCCAGGCATCATTCTGATAAACCTCCTCTGCACCCTTTCCAAAGCCGCCACATCCTACCTATGATGAGGCAACCAGAACTACACACAATACTCCCAATGCAGCCTAACCAAAATCCTATAAAGCTGCATCATGACTTCCTGACTGTTATACTCAATGTCTCAATCTAAGAAGGCAAGCATACAAAATGCCTTCTTTACCACTCCATGTACTTGTGTTGCCACTTTCTAGGAGTTATGGACTTGGAACCCAAGATCCCACTGTAAATCAATGTTGTTAAGGACCTTGCCATTATTGCATATTTTCTACTTACATTTGACCTCTTAAACTTGCTGGGATTAAATCCCATCTGCCATTTCTCCACCCATTTCTGTAACTGATCAACATCCCACTCTATACTTTGACAGCCTTCCTCACAGTCCCCGGCCCCAGGAAAGTTGGTGTGAAGGTCAAACTTACTAACCAAACCATCTACATTTACATCCAAGTCATTTATGTACACCACGAAACAGCAGAGAACTCAGCACAGATCTCTGCGGATTTCCACTGATCATAGACCTCCGGCTTGAATGTTGTCCCTCCACCACAACCCTCTGTGTTCTCTCAGTAAGCCAGTTCTGAATCCATATGGCCAAGTCATTGTTAATCCTGTGAATCTTAATCTTCTGGATCAGTTTACCATGGGGAATTTTATCAAATACCTAACTAAATACCTTTGTGGACAACATCCACACCCTAAACTCATAGATCACCTTCATCAACAGTAGTGAAGAAAGTGTTCAGTTAGCTTGCCTTGTAGGCAGGGACATTGAGTATAAGAGTTGGGACATGTAATTCTGAATTACAAGACTTTGGTCAGACCATATTTGGAATGTAGCTTGCAGTTCTGATCTTCACACCAGAGAAAAGAGGTGGCAGCACTAGGAAGAGTAAAGAATGTTTCCTGGAATGAAAGGCTTTCGTCACAAGGAGAGATTGAACAGGCTGGGATTGTTCTCACTGGAGCACATGAGGCTGAAAGGTGACCTGCAGTGGTTAAAAAAATTAGGATTTTTAGTTTAGTTTTAGTGTAGTTTAGAGATACAGTGCGGAAACAGGCCCTTCAACCCATGGAGTCTGCACCGAATAGGGCAGATGATCATCATCTGTTTCCAAGGGCAGGGGAGTTTAAAACTAGAGAACACAAGTTTAAAGTGAGAGGGGAAATATTTAAAGGAGATCTGAGGAACAGATTTTTCGCACAGAGGGTGGTGGGTATTTGGAACGATTTTTTGCCAGAGGAGGTGGCAGAACAGTTACTATCACAGAGGATAAGAAAGGAATAGAGTGGTATGCAGGTAAATGGGATTTGCATAGATGATGATTTCAGTCAGTGTGGAAGAGATGGGCCGAAGGGTCTGTTTCCGTGTTGTATGACTCAATGACTTTCCTAAGTCGGATGACAAAATCTTGGTCCAAGATGTAGCCTCGTGAGAGAGAGGGGCGGAGTGGTTTAGGAAGGGAATTCCAGATTTTAGGGACCAGGCAGCTGAAGGTATTGTGATTTGGTAAAGTGTTCCGAGATCATGAGCTTATAAATACCCAGACACTCCCAGTACAACAGTAGGCATGCTAACCTTCATAACGCCTTGGCAAGACCACTGCTGGAGAATGGAACACAGTTCTGGGCAGTGCTCTTTAGAAAGAATGTGAAGGTTTACGGGAGAAGGGAGAAGAGAGACTGACTTATCCAAGATATTCCCTGGGGAGATACCCAGTGAATCAATCTGGAACCTTCCCACAGTCCCCAAGATCCCAGCCAATCACCAGCCCTCAGCCAGAGAGGCTCCAGAAGATGCAGCCTGAGTTTCCTCTGATCTCAGGGCCCCTCTTTTAATAACAGTCTATACAAAAGGGTGCTGTAATATTCCTGGGCCATGGAAGAAAAGAAAGGATTCTAGGACATCTTTTCAGGTGTGGAAGGAGATTTTTTTGACTCTCATCTCCGATGGAAGAACCCCTGCCACTTTGCTCCAGAAACGCAAGTTCAATCCTGATCTGAGGTGCAGTCTGAGGCATCTGCATGTTTACCCTGTGGCTATGTATTCGATGGTTTATTAATATCATGTGTATACTGAGACAGTAACATTTGCATGCTATCCAGTCAAATCATTCTATACATGATTACATTCAGGCCATACACAGGTACAACAGGGAGAAAGGTACAGAATATATTATCACAGCTACAGAGAAACATAAAACAAGGTGCAAGGGCGACATTTATGTAGGTTGGAAAATCAAGACGCCATCCTAGTTTATGAGCGGATTGTTCAGTAGTCAGATAACACTAGGGAAGGTGTTCTTGAATCTGGTGGTTTGTGCTTTTAAATTCTGCCTGACGGGAGAGGAGAGAAGAGGGAATGACCAGGTCTGAATGTCCCTCCAGGCACTCTGGTTTCATCCTACATCCCAAGGTTATGCTGACAGGTAAAATGTAATTGGTTCCTACAAACTAACCCTTTGCATTGGTAAGTGGGAAGAAAAATTGGAGGGGGTTTGAAAGGCATGTGTGAAAGAGAATGAGTTGCAGAGGGATCAGGAGAGGGGGTATGGACCAATGGGATTGCACAGCTGCGAACTGTGATGACCCTTAATGTCTGAATTGCTTCCAGTGTCGCTGTAAGTAACCTAGGTAATTAAAACTCCTCAGGGCTGTGAGTGGGGTGAGAATAGGTAGTCCACACCTCGCTTTCTCGGCTCCCTTTCAACATCGATGAGGAGAGAATGAATTTTCTGAAGCTCATTTTATTCATGCGAAACTTGGGACCTTCTCTTCAAGATGCTGCTGAGCCTGATGTTCTGGGTTGAATTGCAAGGTTCAAATGTGAGATTATAGAGGTATTGTTTGACAATAGACAATAGACAATAGATGCAGGAGTAGGCCATTCGGCCCTTCGAGCCAGCACCACCATTCAATGTGATCATGGCTGATCATTCTCAATCAGTACCCCGTTCCCGCTTTCTCCCCATACCCCCTGACTCCGCTATCCTTAAGAGCTCTATCTAGCTCTCTCTTGAATGTATTCAGAGAATTGGCCTCCACTGCCCTCTGAGGCAGGGAATTCCACAGATTCACAACTCTCTGACTGAAAAAGTTTTTCCTCATCTCTGTTCTAAATGGCCTACCCCTTATTCTTAAACTGTGGCCCCTGGTTCTGGACTCCCCCAACATTGGGAACATGTTTCCTGCCTCTAATGTGTCCAACCCCTTAATAATCTTATACATTTCGATAAGATCCTCTCTCATCCTTCTAAATTCCAGTGTATACAAGCCTAGTCGCTCCAGTCTTTCAACATATGACAGTCCCGCCGTTCCGGGAATTAACCTAGTAAACCTACGCTGCACGCCCTCAATAGCAAGAATATCCTTCCTCAAATTTGGAGCCCAAAACTGCACACAGTACTCCAGGTGCGGTCTCACTAGGGCCCTGTACAACTGCAAAAGGACCTCTTTGCTCCTATACTCAACTCCTCTTGTTATGAAGGCCAACATTCCATTGGCTTTCTTCACTGCCTGCTGTACCTGCACGCTTCCTTTCAGTGACTGATGCACTAGGACACCCAGATCACGTTGTACGTCCCCTTTTCCTATTATTAAAGCTCATGGAACCAATGTGCATTCTGAGTCAGTCGGTTGTGGGTTCAAGACCCACACCAGGGACTTCAACACAAGGTCTGGGCTGGATTTTAGTTCAGTAGCAAGGAATTCTCAGCCAAGACAGACTCCATGAAGAAGTCCTCCCCACAACTCTCGCCAATCTCTCTTCACCATTTCAACAACGGTGGACCTACTCGTGACCATTGGATCATGCTGTGCATTACCACTGTGTATGAACATGAAAAGCATTTTAACGGTCTTTTTCCTTGAGGCCATGAATGGCACTATAGAAAGGAAATTCCATTCAGGCAATTCTTTCAAGGCAGGTAAATGGAGTTAAGGGTCAGATGCGCCATGACATTGAACTCAGCCGTCCTGAAGGATAGCACAGGGTTGAGGGGCCAAGTGCTCTTTTCTTGTTCCTGTTCAGAACAATTCCTCACAGAAACGTGAACCGGAACAAACAGATGGACGTCAGTCATTTGCCAACTCTGAAAACAACTCTGCTTCTTCAGAAATGCATCATTATTTCTCCGTCGGTGAAGAGATAATTTAAGGAGCGATTAAGACAACGGTGAAATCAAACGTGGGGCTAATGCCTTTTTGCAACAAAAAGAAATGGCAACACTGTAGTTTCCTTTTGTTCTGTCTGCTATCGAAGGGAAAAAGAATGTGACGGAGGAAAAGGAAAAAGAGAAAGGGAGAGCGATGGAAAGATTGAACAGAGAGGAAACAGAGAGAGGCAGCGATCGCGAATGGGCGCTCAGAATAAAACATGCAGGATATATTGCATCGCATCTGCTCAATCAGGGGGCAGGCAAAATAACGTTTAAATCAGAATTAAAACAATGGTAGATTTAGGGCACTCCATTCCCCTTCACCAGGGTTGATGTTCTGGTGCAAATACAAATGAAATTGGGGTGAGGGTGGCGGGATGAAGCTGGCAGCTAGGCAAGTCCTGCAGACACACACTGCCAGACACATGTCAAGCAAACGATGATTTAGCTGTTATTTGTTGAACCCACCGCGCTCACATGAATGCAATGGCAATCAAGGCCGCAGCCACTAATTTGGTGCTCAGACATCTTAAGCAGATGGGGCTCCACCTGCTCTGAATATGCAAATGCAGGCTGTCTCCTGCACTCGGGGAGAGCTGCACTAGTCAGCTGCCTGCTAATTCCATCGCCGGAGGCAGCAACGCAACGCAAGGCAACAATGCACCCATTCCTGGCACGGAATGGCCGGCATATCTTTTGGGGGGTGGGGGGGTTTAATACATTGATTTTTTTCTCTTTATTATGTTATCTATGAGCGTTGTGTTGACGGGCCGGTTATGCTGATGCAACTGAGAATTTCATTGTTCTGTTGTCGGTATATACATACGACAATTGAACTCTTCCGATGGACAGAGAGAGGGAGAGTAGGAGAAAGGGAGGGGAAGAGAGCGAAGGACAGGGGAACAAAGCAGAGTTTAAATAGAGGGAAAGATAGAGCAAATGATGCCTGTATTAAAGGATATTAGCTTATAAGAAGAGGTTGGACAAACTTGGATTGTTTTTTTCTGGTGCTTCGGAGGCTGAGGGAAGACTGATAGATAAAATGATGGGAGGCAGAGAGAGGGTAGATGGTCAGAACCCTTTTCCCAGGACGGAAATGTCAAAGACTAGAGGGCATAGCTTTAAGGTCAGAAGAAGATGTGCAGGGCAAGTTATCTTTACACAGAGGGTGGTGGGTGCCTGGAAAGAGCTACCAAGGGTGGTGATGGAGGTAGGTATGATGGTGGTGTTTGAGAGGCTTTTAGGTAGGCACATGAAAATGCAGGGAATAGAGGGATATGGATCATGTGCAGGCAGAGAAGATCAGTTTAACTCTGCATCATGTTCAGCACAGACATTGTGGGCGGAAGGGCCTGTTCCTGTGCTGTTCTGCTCTGTGTTCTAATGCAGGAGTGAGTGGGGTAAACATAGGCAGTAGCAGATCCGGAGAGATGGAGCATCAGAGAAGGGAAGTAAAGGGAGACTGGAATAGTACAGGAAGGAGGAAACATAGAAACATAGAAAAATAGGTGCAGGTGTAGGCCATTCGGCCCTTCGAGCAAGCACCGCCATTCAATATGATCATGGCTGATCATCTAAAATCAGTAATCCGTTCCTGCTTTTCCCCCCATATCCCATGATTCCTTTAGCCCGAAGAGATAAATCTAACTCTCTCTTGAAAACATCCAGTGAATTGGCCTCCGCTGTCTTCTGTGGCAGAGAATTCCACAGATTCCCAACTCTCTGGGTGAAGAAGTTTTTCCTCATCTCAGTCCTAAATGGCCTTCCCCTTATTCTTAAACTATGACCCCCGGTTCTGGCTCCCCCAACATTGGGACCATTTTCCCTGCATCTACCCTGTCCAATCCTTTAAGAATTTAATATGTTTCTATAAGATCCCCTCTCATCCTTCTAAATTCCAGTGAATACAAGCCCAGTTGACCCATTCTTTCATCATATGTTAGTCCTGCCAAACCGGGAATTAACCTGGTGAACCTAGGCTGCACTCCTTCAATAGACATTATGTTTTTCCTCAAATTAAGAGACCAAATTTGCACACAATACTCCAGGTGTGTTCTCACCAGGGCTCTGTACAACTACAATAGGACCTCCTTACACCTAAACTCAAATCCTCTCGCAATGAAGGACAACACACCATTAGCTTTCTTCACTGCCTGCTGTACCTGCATGCTTACTTTCAGTGATTGATGTACAAGCACATCCATGTCTTGTTGCACCTCCCCTTTTCCTAATCTGACACTTTCAGATAATAATCTGCCTTCCTGTTCTTGCCACCAAAGTGGATAACCTCACATTTATCCACATTTTACCACATCTGCCATGTATCTGCCCACTCACCCAACCTATCTAAGTCACCCCGCAGCCTCATAACATCCTCATCGCAGCTCACACTGCCACCCAGCTTTATGTCATCCACAAACTTGGAGATGTCACATTTAATTCCCTCGTCTAAATCTTTAATATATATTGTAAATAACTGGGATCCCAGCACCGAACCTTGCTGAGGGCCTCACTAGTCACTGCCTGCCATTCTGAAAAGGTCCCGTTAATTCCTACTCTTTGCTTCCTGTCTGCCAACCAGTTCTCTATCCCTGTCAATACCCTACCCACAATACCATGTGCTTTAATTTTGCACACTAATCTCTTGTGTGGGACCTTGTCAAAGGCTTTTTGAAATTCCAGATACACCACATCCACTGGCTCTCCCTTATCCATTCTACTTGTTACAGCCTTAAAAAATTCCAGAAGATTAGTTAAGCATGATTTCCCCATCATAAATCCATGCTGACTTTGACTGATCCTGTCACTGCTTTCCAAATGCGTTGCTATAACATCTTTAACAATCGACTCAAGCAGCTTCCCCACTACCGATGTAAGGCTAACTGGTCTATAACTCCCCGTTTTCTCTCTCCCTCCTTTCTTAAAAAGTGGAGTTACATTGGCTACCCTCCATTCCACAGGAACTGATCCAGAGTCGAGAGAACATTGGAAAATGATCAGCAATGCATCCATGATTCCTAGGGCCTCTTCCTTGAGCGCTCTGGGATACAGACCATCAGGCCCTGGGGATTTATCTGCCTTCAGACCCAACAGGAGAGTGAGAAGGATTTGGTGTGGGGCAAGAGAGGAGGTCGGGGTGTAACATGAATCGAAGTGTCCCCGATGTATCTCTGAGTCCACCAAGTTCACGCCGACCATTGATTGCCCGTTCGCATTAGTTCTGTGTTAACAAAATCTTCTTATCCACTCCCTACACTCTGAGGGCCATTTACAGCGGGCAATTAACCTACAAGTAACCTGGGATATCTTTGGGATATGGGAGGACTGGAGGTGTTCCTTGGAACACCTTGCTCACCAGCTCATGGTGGAACAATTGCTCTGCAGAGGAGGTGAGGGCTCGGTCAGCCCAATGCCAAGTTGCACAGGGATTGGGGCGAAGCTCTCCAAGGATGATGGGAATTTCACAGTGAGTGGAGGAGATTATTTTTGGAAATTTCTTAATGGAAATATGGGAATTTGCTAGGGCAGGGGAGGGACTGGAACTCTGCCGGTATTTTTCCGGGTGGATTGTGGGAATTTCCCTAAAGGATGGCACTGTCAAGATTTGCCCTGGTTATGTTGGTGCCTCAGGGATGGTGTGAGAATGAGTTGGATTTACCCTGCCCTGTGATGCATGACCATCATCTGGACATTGGCCGAGGCAGGGAAGATATGGGAATGTCTGGGAGCAATTAATCCTCCACAGAAATCCTCCAGATTTGCTGAGGGACAGGGAGCCAAGAGTCAAAGCCCCCTCCGTGTGTAGATACCCGACTCCTCTCTCAACTCACTGCAAACATCCCTGGATTAGATTTATTATTGTCAGGTGTACCGAAGTACAGTGAAAAGTTTTTGTTTGCATGTTATCCAATCAAATCAGATAATACGATACATAGCTACAATCAAGTCAAACTCAACTACATATGTAGAGCAAAGAGAAATATACAGAATGCTGAATATATTTACAGAATTGTCGCATAACATTCTCAGAGACATTGCCTGCATTTGGAGAATCTGTGCACTACTCTGGCTTATGGAAGGACCGTTCTGAAGCCTGATAACAAAGTGGAAGAAGTTGTTCCAGAGTTTGGTGGTGTGCACTTTTAAGCTTCTGTACCTTCTGCCTAATGGGAGCAGGGAGAAGGAGAAATGATTGGGCTGGGACAAGTCAATGACTCTGTTGTCTACTTTTCCTAGAGAGTGTGAAGTTAATAATGAGGAATTTGGGCTGTGTGGTGGACTGGGCGACATCAACAACTCTGCAATTTCTTGCTGTCTTGCTCTGTGCTGTTTGTTCAACAACAACAGACCTCAAGAAATATACAGACATCAGTAACGTCGACCATGTGGACGGCTTGAATGTCACTAAAACAAAGGAGCTGATTGTGGACTTCAGAAGGGCTAAACATCCAAGGACGTACACGCCACTGGAGATAAATGGGTCTATTGTGGATAGGGTGAGCAGTTTCAAATACTTGGGAGTCCGCATCGCAGAGGATCTGACGTGGGCAACGCACATTGCCGCACTGGTGGGTAAGGCTAAGCAGCGCCTTTACCACCTTAGACAACTGAGGAAATTCAGAGTGTCGCTGAGGATCCTTCATTGCTTCTACTCTGGGGCTGTAGAGAGCATCCTGTCCGGCAACATTACAGTCTGGTTTGGGAACAGCTCTGCCCAGGACAGGATGGCCCTGCAGAGAGTAGTGCGTTCGGCAGAACGCACCATGGGAACTACACTCGTCCCCCTGCAGGACCTATACATCAGGAGGTGCAGATCCAGAGCAAGCAAGATCATGAGGGACCCCTCCCACCCCAGTAACGGACTGTTCCAGATGCTACGGTCAGGCAAACGCCTCCGCTGTCACGCTGTGAAAACGGAGAGGATGAGACGGAGCTTCTTCCCACAGGCCATCAGGACTGTCAACTTTGATAACCCCAGAGACTAAATTTTTGTCGACACTTTTTGTGCTATGTTTAGTAACTTATTAACTTTATTTATATGCTGTAACTGTAATTATATTTGTGCACAACCCGCAGGCATTGCCACTTTCATTTCACTGCACATCGAGTATGTGTATGTGACAAATAAATTTGACTTGACTTGACTTGACTTGACTTGATAGTCAGTGTTGATGGAGGAAGGAAGCTGATTTGGAGCTGGGACATTGGCATGAAGCTGTTGAGCCCAGTGGCCTGTTTATCCACTGTCCTTTGGATGCAATTCATCCTGTCTTTCTGAGCTGCTGAAAATTGAATCGTTTTGAAATAAAGACGCAGAATTCTGATGGTCTGCCCATGTACATACCGTTCAACCAATGCATGGATTCCCTTTGGAATCAGAGATTTATCACAAAATGAAGAAGGCCATTTGGCCCAGCTGGTCCATGCTGGCTCTTTGTTTACCAACTCCCTTGATCCCATTGCCCAGATCTATCTGCACAGAAATGGATGTTTTGTACCTATGGGGATATATCTGTAGTTCCCTCTTGACGTCTGCAGTGGAAGATGGATCCTCCGTACTCTCAGGCAGACATTCCCGAAGGGAGCCGCTCACTGTGACACTGAGTGATGGACGTGCTCATGAAGCACCTTCACGTCTCTAGAGCCAAGAACTAGATTGAGCGTGTCCTGGGAATGTTGGCTTGGGTTACGTGTGGGCTGGGATTTGAGCCTCTGTTACTCCGCTCATTACTGGGGCTGTGCTTGAGCAAACTGAGCCGTGAACCCCTGCAATGTCCAGGGACCATTAAATTGAGCTGAAGAGACAGGTTGAGGCTTCATATAACATTGTATTAGGCAAAGACCACTGTTAATGATAAGGAGCGGATTTAAAAATAGAACACATGAAGAGGCCCCTCGGCCCACAATGTCCATGCCGAACATAATGCCAGGTTAAGCTACTGTGCCTGCACATGATCCATATCCTTCCATTCCCCGCATATTCACATGTCCGTCTATAGAGCAGAGCTGGCATACGAACCTGCTGACACTCTCTGATAGGACATGCTCTTCATCAGTATTGCTATTAGTTTATTATCGTCATGCGTACCAAGATACAGTGAACATTTTTGGTTTTCTTGCTATCCTGTCAAAAGAAACCTTACCTTTCTTGAATGAGTACAATCAAGACATCCGCAGTACACCAGGTAGTGCAAAGAGAAATTGCCCACATTTTTACCCGTTGACAGCCTTTAATTCCACAAACTCAAGCAGTGCTGAGCAACACCAAAGGAACATACTGTTCCACAACCACCGACCCTTTTGAACAAGCACCCGGTGAGTCTACAATTAGTCTACTGTTGGAACTGTGCGCACACACATACACACACAGGTACACCATGTTGCAGCTTTACAAAACCATGGTTAGTCTCTATTTGGAGCATTGCTTGCAGTTCTCATCGCCCCATTACAGGAAAGATTTGGAGGCTTTCGGAGAGGGTGCAGAAGAGATTGGTGAGAGGGGCAAAGTTTGAAGGAGATGTGCAGAGCAAGTTTTGTTTAACACAAAGGGTGGTGGGTGCTTGGAGTGCACTGCTGGAGGCAATGGTGCAGGCAGATACGATAGTGGCATTTAAGAAGTTTGAAATAGGTACATGGATATGTAGGGAATGGAGAAGTATGGATTGTATGCAGGCAGAAGAAAGGGCTCGGCCCAAAATGTCACCTATCTATGTTCTCCAGGTGCTGCCTGACCTGCTTAGTTACTCCAGCCCTTTGTGTTTTTGGAGATTAGTTTAACTTGGCATTAAATTTTGCATGGATATTGTGGGCCGAAGGGCCTGTTCCTTTGTTCTACTGTTCTGTTTTCTAAGTGACATGGACAGGGGCTGACATTTTGATTAATGAGCTGAAGGGTCTCCTTCCTACTAGCCATAATGGTTTGATAATCTCACACTGATAATATGTTGATTCTACTGCCCCCGCGGGTGATGGGGACCCTGGCAGGTCAGGGTGGGTATCCCCTGAGTTAACTCCAGACTGGGGGACCAACGTCAACTGACCCCAACTCCAGGTCCGGAAAAGAAACTGGAACCTGGGCTTAAAGTCAACCCTGGGTCACCGGAAACTCTGTCTGTCCTTAATTAAAATTTATAGTTAGTCTACAGAAGTATTTGTTTTGTAGTTGGTCATACTTCGGCTAACTGAACAGGGACACGCACACACACACACACAGCCATCTCTTACTGTATCAGACATATAAACATGCACACATACATATATATACACACACACACACACACACACACACACACACACACACACACACACAGTGAATGAGTGTCCCACTTTCATTACAACCCTCACGGTTAAATTTAATTATGCTTCCTCTCTATTTTCACAAGGCAGTGGATACTCTTCCCCCCTCACTATCTCTCCCCCCTCACTGTCTGTCTACCCCATCACAATCTCTGTCTCTCTCCCCTCATCCTGTCTGTCTCTGTCCCCCACTCACTCTGCCCCCCCCCCTTCATGTCTCCACCCTCACTCCTCCCCACCTCCTTCTCTCTATAACCCAGTCCACAGATGGTGCCCAGATTTCCCTGCGATGATCAAAGGCTGGTACAAGGATGACAGGCTGAGTCATTCAGCTGCAAGATCTTTTATTAACAATTAATACCAGGCCATAAATTAAAACAAGTTAAAACACAAGGGGTAACTGGTTTAGCATTCGGGGAGCCGTCTGAATGCACGGGTGCTGATTTTCCTTCTCGAATTTCCATTTCACTTTAGCACCGCTGAGGACGGACTGAAACAAACTTTAAGAAAGTAAATTTGATTGTGGTTTGGAGAGAGGAGGGTTTACGGTGATAGCAGGCACAGCCTTCCCGAGGGAGCGGCGGAGAGGCCGCACGCATGTGCCACAGCTCGGGGCTCTTTGTTCCGTACATGTCCTCCCAGTGTCTCCTGTCTCCCCGGCAGACTCCCCTCACAGCGTGGCCCAGCACCGAGTATAGGAGGCTGGCAACTCAGCAACGGTCCACTTCCAATCCCCTCATCTACTCAATGCCTGCCCTTGCACTCTCCCTTTCACCTTTCACTCTCTTCTGTAGAGTTAACGGTATAATCTGCATGGCCTGATTGTATTTATGAATTGATGTTTTACCTGAATAGCGCACAAATCAAAAGGTTTCTCACTGTATCTCCGTACACGTGACATTAATAAACCAAAGCAACTCAACAGCTCAGACTCCCATCCCTCTTCACACCTGCCCCCACATCACTTCATCCCAAATTACCTGCTTACCTGTTCACTTCCAACTCAAGTTATCAGTCATTCTTTGGTCTATTCCAATGGCACTTCTTCACCCCATTAATACCCTCATAACTCACTCTTCTTCCTTTCCCTCCCCTCCATCCATCTCCCTCTTTGCTCTACACCACACTACCCCATCCTCCACATCTCATCCGCTCACCTCACTGCTGCCCTAGGGCAGGTACACAGATAGCAAATGTTTAGAGGGATATGGATGAGTTGGGCCGCAGGACCTGTTTCCGTGCTGTATGACTCGATCACGCACTTTCAGCAAGTTTATGGCCTTTGACTTCATTTGGTATAGAGTTTTCCGTGATTGAAGAATTAATATCAGTCTTTGGTTTCTGGCTGTTGAACATTCCTGTCAGGTTTTCAGACAATGTTGCCTTTCCCTTGATGCTTGAATGATGTGAGTGTTGCTAGGTCGAGCTGGGGTCCACGAGGGGGAGGTGGCGTGCAACTCATTCCCAGGGAGGTGGTGTGACCACAGGTGGACAGTGGTGAGGTGGAGGCAGTGCCACACCAGGGACACAGCGCTTTGCACACAGGGACCCCTGCAGACATAACAAGTGGGGGCAGCAACTACCTGTCAGACCTGCATGCCAATCCCCAACGTCACTTGGGCTGATTGGACTGTACACTCATCCCTACATCCTCCAACACCAGCAATGTTTTGCCCACTTGCTTGTCAAGAATCTATTGACCACATCCTCCAAAGACTCTGCTCTCCCTGCTCTTTGACTGCAGGAAGCATGGCAGAGTATAGGCCCCAATTAGCACCAATGGTGCCGATGTGGAAATGGTTGAGAGCTTTGAGTTTCTTGGTGTTAATATTACCAATGTTCTGGTGTAGACAAACCACATTGAAGCTATGGCCAAAGAAAAAGCACACCAACTCCTCCACTTCCTTAGGAGACAAAGGATATTCAGCACGTCTCCAACGATTTTTGCCATCTTCTACAGATACACCAGAGAAAGCATACTGTGTAGGAAGGAACTGCAGATGCTGGTTTAAACCGAAGATAGACACAAAAGCTGGAGTAACTAAACGGGTCAGACAGCATCTCTGGAGAAAAGGAATAGGTGACACTTCGGGTCGAGACCCTTCTTCAGACTGAGAGCCAGGGGTAAGGGAAACGAGAGATTTAGAAATATATAGAAAGCATACTGTTGGATTGCATCACAACTTGGTTTGGGAACAGCTTAGCCCAAGACTGCAACATATTGCAGAGTTGTGGATGTATCCCAGTCCATCACGCAGACCACTGTCCAGTCCACCAGAATTAACGCTGCATCTGTTGCCTTGGTTACTGACCTGTCGTAATTAAGATTTATGCAAATAGGCATATTTGTGCAAAGTATTAAGTTGCAATAAAAAGTGTCAACTTTTATTTCATTTTGTATAATCTTTTAAATGGGACCATCCATTACTTGAATGTTTCCCAAGTCTATGAATTCCTTTTATGGTGAGATCCTTGCTTACAGGATCAACAATTTTGAGACTAAAATTAAGTTGTCTCCTCATGAGTTAGAACATTCTTTTTTCCAGGTAGCTGGTGTCATCCAACAATCCCAGAGCATGGACAACATGGGTCTGTAAAACAGTGATTCAAGACCAGGAAACTGGTCACTTGAGTGAGACAACTAATGTCTCACTAATTCTCTGGTCTTCAAATTATTTTCATTTCATAACACTCTAGTCACAAAATTAAAAGAAATTTGCAACTGCATGATACAGATTAGATATAGTATGAAGCTCCCTCTATCCTGCCATGTCACATTGTCCATCAGTCTGAAGAAGGGTCTCGACCCGAAATGTCACCCATTCCTTCTCTCCCGAGATGCTGCCTGACCTGCTGAGTTACTCCAGCATTTTGTGAATAAATCGATTTGTACCAGCATCTGCAGTTATTTTCTTATATCACATTGTCTAGTGTTAGACACAGAGTGAAGCCTCCTCTGCAATGTCCCATTACACACTCGCAGGATCAGACAGAGTGAAGCTCTTACTCCTACCAGCCTTGCCCTATCTGAATCATCCTACCACAACCAGACAGCAGTCCTGAACTACTATCTACCTCATTGACCATAAGACTATCTTTGATTGGACTTTGCTGGCTTTACCGTGCACTAAACGTTATTCCATTATTATGTATCTATACACTCTAAAGGGCACGATTGCAATCATGTATTGTCTTTCTGCTGACTGGATAGCACGCAAAAAAATCTTTTCACAGTATCTTGGTACACGTGACAATAAACTGAACTATCAGGAAGTGCATAACTTCAGGTCTTGCTACCTCACATTTAAAAGCCTCGCATTTGCCAAACATCCATGCAAAAATACCTATTCCATTCAACCTTGACAAGCTTCTGTGTTATACCCCACCTAAAACTCACCTTGTCCTAATTTAGAACTTTAGCTTGTGGACATAATCACTCTTTATCCATGACTATTTTAAAGTGAATAGAACAGTGGTCACTAATTCCAAAGTACTTGCCCTGCCCTATTTCCCAACAGTAGGCCCAGCTTTGCCCTCTCCCTTGTTGTCTGTGCCTGTCCCTCTACATGTTGCCACAGGAAAGCTTCCTGGACACACGTAACAAATTCCATCCCTTCTAAGTCCTTGACATTATGGCAGTCCCGGCCTGCATGAGGAAAGCTAAAATCAACACTGACAACCCTATTAGTCTTGCAACTCTCTGCAATTTCCCGGCATATTTATCCCTCCAATTCCTATTGTCTATTTGGTGGCCTATAGTCCGTTCTCAACAATATGATTATCCCCTTATTTCCCAGCTCCAGCCATAACTCCTCACTGGACAATTCCTCATTAACGTCATCACAGACTATCACTGTGATGTTTTTTGTAATCAAAATGCTACCCTCCTCCTCTCTTTCCTCCACCTCTATCCCATCTGTAGCATCTGTACTCTAGAACACTAAGCAGTTCTGCCCTTCCCTTAGCCGTGTGTCTGTAATGGCTACAATATCTCAGTCTATGTACCGATGCATGCCTTGGGTTCATTTACCTTACCTGTGATGACCCCTGCATCAAAATAAATGCAATTTAATCCAACTATCTTTCCTCACTCCCTGCCGTGTTCCTGCCCGTCTTGTCCACTCAATGTGCTGGTGTTGACTTCTGTATTAACTTCCAGATTCCCATCCGCATCTGATACAGCACAGAAACAGGCCCTTCAGCCCAATGAGTCCATGCCGACCATCAGAATGTTTGATAACTGGAGGTTGCAACTTACTGATGTGCCTATTGCTGAGGGGTCTGTTTTCCTGCCTTGTGCTTCCTCTTGCTGTCTGTCCGCTGTTGCCTAGCTTGCTCTTAGAAAGGTCATGGTGGTTTACAAGCCCTGGTTCTCTTCCCTCAGACTCTCTCCCTCTGCACAAACTAGTTAGTATCTGTGTAGCATCCTCAATACATGCCAAAACATTGCAACTGCAGTCAGCGTCACTGTACAGCTGGAGACAGCCACACTTTGCACAGCACAATCCCACATAGAGCTAATGGGATGAATGGCCCAATAATTCAAGGGGTGTAGGAGAGAATGTGGGAGTGGGAATCGCAATGGGCTGAACAGCCTGGTTCTGTGCTGCATGTCTGTCTGATTCTCGGATGAGTTGACCTAATTCTCATGGCATTGACGGGTGGGGATGGGGTGAGGAAGAACTTTGGCCCAAGTCACCAGGCAACTCCTGCCTTCAGAATCCATTGAAGATCTACAAAGGGTTGGCTTAACGCTGCATCCTCAGTCAGTTCAAGAAACATAAAAGCCAACACTTGAAGCTTCTAAAGTATACGAAGAGGGAAGAGACAGCTAAAGTAAGACTTGGTTCCTTGAAGGATGAGACTGGGGAATTAATAATCAGAAATAAGAAAATGGCACAAACTTTGAAAAAAAATTGTGTTTGCCTTCACAGCAGAAGACAGTAAAAACATTCTAAAAATTGAAGAAAAGCAGGGAGCCAAAGGAGGAGGAACTTAAATGTAAAAAATGTATCCAGCAAACCAAGGGGATCAGAGGTTGACATGCGTAGACAGGATGGGACACTTCCTGCGGCTTCACAGGGAGTGCTATATTGTTGTCATCATCTAAAATGGCCTGGAATAGAGTTTGGAGTTTAGCGATACAGCACGGAAACAGGCCCTTCGGCTCACTGAGACCATGCCAACCATTGATCATTTGTTCACACTAGTTCTATGTTATCCCACTTTTTCATCTACTCCCTGCACACTCTGGACAATTTGCAAAACCTGCAGGTTGTTGGCAGTGGGAGGAAACCCACATGGTCACAGGGAGAACATGTAAACTCCACGCAGTCAGTGCCAGACATTGGCATTGAACAGTGGTCTCCAGTGTCGTGAAACAATGGCTCTATCTGCTGCACCACCATGCTGTCTTAAAATTAATCAATATCTTTGAGGGTGAATAAAGGGTCAAAAGCATTTCCGACCAAGTTGGCACACTGGGCTAGTCGACCATGACGACCAAGTTGACACACCAGGCTAGTCAACCAGGTTGGCACCCTGGGCTAGTCGACCATGCCGACTAAGTTTGCACACTGGGCTAGTCCCATTTGTCTGCATTTGGTCCAAAGCCCTCCAAACCTGATTTAAACTCCTGATTTAAGAAGGGACATCCTGGTGTTAGATGCAGTTTAAAGGTGGTTCATGAGGTTGCTTCCTGAGATGATGGCGTTGGCACAGGAGAGGTTGACTGGTTGGGCCACACACCCTTGCAGTTTTGAAGAAAGTGGGGTGATCACATTGAAGCAGAAGATAATTTGCGGGGAATTGAAAGGTGGATGAAGGTGGATGTGTTTCCTCTTGAGGGAATAAGGGGCGGCTCATTTAAAATTGAGATGCGAGTGGGTTCCTTCTGTTGGAGGGACACATGTCTTTGGGATTCCTCACTGCAGAGGTCTGTGGAGGTGGTGGCATTGAACTTATTCAGGATGGAGGGGAGTAGACTTTTACCCACTGAGTCCAGAGTTATGAGCAATGTGCTGTCTGACAGTTAGAAAACGGCTTTGTTCCCTTTCACACCCCATCCCACACGAACAGAATCGTTTCTCTATGCTTTCCCATCTGTTTAAACATGGTGGCTTGAGTGAGAGGAGAAGGCGGATATGGAGGAGACGTGGAGGCACCGGCATGAGCTTGCTGGGGTGCCCGCTAGGTTCAGGACAACCTTTAGGGGTGGAAGTGGAAATGGGGGGTGGGACGGAAGAAACCAGGTAGGAGGGTGGAAAGGGAGAGGGAGTGGGGGTGGGGAAGCAGGAGAGGGGGGGGTTAATAATTAGTGGGAAGAAGCCGAGAGAAGCAACGCCACCCGAAAGTCCGACGCAAATCAGGGCTGGCATCAGGGGGGCTAGATGGCAGGCCTGTGTGTGTGTGTGCGTGTGTGTGTGTGTGTCTGTGTCTGTCTGTGTCAGAGTGACGTGCAGAGAATTATTCATTGTCTGGGGCAGATGGGAGCATGTGTGTTTTAGGAGCGCTGGAATAATTCACTGTGATATATGTGTGTACACATGTGCCACACAGAATGGAGTGGGATTGTCTGGGCGCTGACTGAGTGTGTTTGGACTCAATAAGTATGCAGAGGGTGTCCGGGCGGTGATGTCGCCTGACCCCACCACTGGATCTCTCTTCAGTCTTCTGGGCGTGGGAAAAGGCTGGATTCCTATTCACAGCCACGCCGTTCGTTAAACTGAAGCAGCCAACAGGCCAGCTTTCCCCCATTGAGCTCACCCACTCCTTTCATAGTGCTGAAATACAACTCATTATCCCGGGCGTCTGGCACAGAGCAACAGCAACTGTTTCCCTGCGACACAGCAACCCCATCGCCACTCAATCTGCTCCCCCTCTCCCCTCCCCTTTAACTGCACCACTCACCCACAAAGACAATGGATTAATTAACAAACAGAACGCACAAATCATCACCTCGCATAACTTCTTTCAATGCAAAACAACCGAAAGCTGCTCGCCTTTCAAAGGGAACTCAATCATTGCGGCTGGTGAGGTTCACACGTCAACAAGGGCCCGTTAAAAGGATAAAATCAAGCCACTTATTAACATAACGCCAACTCATTAACGGCATGGATAATCCTCCAGTTTGTTTTTATTAATATCCAATGTTTGTTTTATTAATTCTGCAATATTAGCTCCGTCTTTTGAAACAAATCTTTGGTCTCCGACGAAGCGCTGGATATTGAAAGGCAAAAATCCATTGAAACGGGAAAAGCATTTGTCAGAGAACACAACAAAACTTGGTGCTGAAACAAAGCTGCCGCAAAATCCTTTGCTCGCTGAAGCACTTTCTCCCAATCTGTGTTGCCAGTGCTACTGATTTTTTAAAAATCCGTTTGATTAAGAATTAAATAGTACTGGTTAAAAGTGTTGAAACCGTAAAAGTGTTGACGTTATTAGAAAGCAATTCTAATAAATCGGGTAACCCTTTGTTTCAATAGCATTAACTATTTAGGATCTGCCGGTGGATATAATGGGATCCATGATGAAATAATTTAATCAGTGCCCCATCCACGTTACACATCAACGGTCAACATGCAGTGCCGTTACTTGTCCAGGCAACTCCGACAGCAACTCACTAACACACAATCCCTGTCACCAAGGAGGACAAGGGCAGCAGGTACAGGGAAACACACCACCAATAAGTACACTGTCTATACTGGGCACTTGGCGTAGATGCACCAGGTTCAGGAACAGAAACGTTCCTACAGTGTCTTGAACTGACTTGCACAACCCTAAATCCTAAACAATGTAACACTGTGGACCATATCATATATCATATCATATCATATATATATAGCCGGAAACAGGCCTTTTCGGCCCTCCAAGTCCGTGCCGCCCAGCGATCCCCGTACATTAACACTATCCTACACCCACTAGGGACAATTTTCACATTTACCCAGCCAATTAACCTACATACCTGTACGTCTTTGGAGACCATCTCCTACACAACCATGGATTTGTTTTCCAGTTATGTTTCACTCCAATGCCTTGTTTTTGCAGACTTTTTCATTTCACTGTCTTGCAGCATTTGTGTCATTGATGTGCAATTTATGTTTTGTGTGCTGTCTATGTGGAATTCTCTGCCACAGAGGGCAGTGGAAGCCAAATCACTGGATGGATTTAAGAGAGAGTTAGATAGAGCTCTAGGGGCTAGTGGAATCAAGGGATATGGGGAGAAGGCAGGCACGGGGTATTGATTGAGGACGATCAGGCATGATCACAATGAATGGTGGTGCTTGCTCAAAGGGCCGAATGGCCTCCTCCTGCATCTATTTTCTATGTTTCTATGCACCTGTGATGTACCAAGCAAGATTTTCATCCTACCTATACCTCACCACAATTGTATACATGACAATAAACGACTGTTCCCTACCAAGTGGCTCACCATCCTATATGGAAATATAATTGCTAGTCGGTCACTGCCCAACACCACAAACCCTTTCCTGCCAGCATTGTCTCAATTAATATCATGGAGTCATGATGTCGTCAAGGTCATTCAGCCCTCTGTGTCCATGGCAACAGTTGAGTTCCCTAATCATTGACCCAACATTATTCTTTCCATCTTCCCATCAACTCTCCACAGATTCTACCATTCACTGACACACTAGGAGCAATTAACCTGCCACCCCGCACATTTTTGAGATGTGGGAGGAAACAAGAGCACCAGGATAAAACTCACATTATCATGGAGTGCGTGCAAACTCCACATAGACAGCGCTACACGGATTCAAGGATAGTAAAATCATATTTGATTAATCTAACAGAGTTCTTTGTGAGTGCATCTGGAAGAGTGGGTGAGTTAGTGTATGTGGTCTGATTGGAAGGTTCCTCAGAGGAGATTGCCAAACGAGGTTAGACTTTGTGGAATTGGGGATAATATACTTGTGCAGATTGAGAATTAAATAACGGACAGATAACGTAGACTGGGAATGAATGGGTGTCTCAGACTGGGTCGTGTGATGGTGAGATAGCGTCACCCCCAGCCCCCACCTACACTTGGCCAAATGGAGCCAATGCAATGTCTCTGTGTTTGTTGATGAGGCCGGTGGTCAGAGTGGAAATGTGAGCAATGATGAGGACACAAAGGGTATAATCAGAGTGGGCAACAACATGGCAGATGGAATTGATTGTAGACAAATGGAAGGTGAACCTCATTGGCGAAATAAAAACAGAAACACTGAGTAATATTTTAACGATAAAGGATCTGGTGGTTTTGATATTCTGTATCTTTGTCCACAAAGCCCTAAAGGCTAACGTGCAGTTGGTGTAGGGAATTTGGGAAACAAACAGTGGAGTGGCCTTTATCACTCGAGGAGTTGTTGCCTTGCGGCCATTGTGCAGGGCCTTGGTGAAACTGCAGCTGGAGAACTGAGCACAATTGGTTTCCTTATCAAAAACTGGATGTCGTTGCCAAGAGGGAGTGCAGCAATGAATCACAGACTCGCCCCTGGGGTGGTAGGACTATCAAACAAAGCTGGGACTCAGTGTTTTCAGAAGAACTTTCCTCCTTTTTCAGAAGAGGAGACATAATTGAAGCATACAAATTTCAGATGGTGAACCTGGCAGGTGGTAGGGCACTTGACCCGGCTGAGATACCTGGAAGCAGGAGTCACAATGAGTGCATGTCCATTTGGGGTCGAGATGTGGCGAAACTCTTACACCCAATGGGTTGTGAATCTTCAGAATTCTCCCCCCTGGAGGGTGCTGGAGGCTCAGTCACTGATTTCATTCAAAACTGAGAATAAATCAATGTCTGGACTTTGGAAAAATCAAAGATTATGGAGACACTAAATTGATTGATTGATTGATTGATTGAATGAAAGATATAGCATGGAAATAGGCCCTTTAGCCCACTGAGTGCGTGCCCACTATTGATCACCCATTCACACTAATTTTATTCATCCCATTTTTACACCCACTCCCTGCACACTAGGGGCAATTTTACAGAGGCCAATTAACCTATAATCTTGCATGTTTTTGGGATGTGAGCGAAAACCTGGAGAAAACCCATGCGGGCATGGGGAGAATGTGCAAACTCAACACAGACAGCACCCGAGGATAATGCCAGGAAATGGTGTTGAGTTGGAAGATCACCCACAATCTTGTCAAGTGGCAGAAGGGTCTCAAAGGAGTCCAAAAGGCCAACTCCAGCTCCTTTTTCTTACATTCTTCTGTAAAACATAAACCTTTTCTCTTTTCAGACCCTGCCAAGCAGCTGTCTGCTTTTACAACATCTCTTTACAATTTAATTTTGAATCAGTTAAAAATATAATCGAATCTGAATATATTGCAGAGGGATTTTTACCTTGGTGAAAAGGAGATTTTAGTTCCAGACAGAAGCAACTTGAAATGAATATGAAAGCATGCTAACTCTTTGTAGCTCCCACTCCAGAGCTGAATTGTTTTGTATGCTAGATTAGCATATGAATAGCTACAGCCATGGAATAAATCCTTTTAACATTTTCACACCTGTTTTCCAGCCACCCTGCAGCTCACTCTCTCTCTCCACCCCTCTCTCTCCCCCCCTCTCTCTCCCCCCTCTCTCCCATCCCATCGCTCTTTCTCCCTCCTGCTCCCCCTCCCCTACTCTCTTTTTCTCACACTTATTGAGTGCGATTGCAGAGCTGACAGGACTGCCAGTATTCACCGCCATTACAGTGTGCAGCTCACTGTACCAGTCTCAATGAAAGTTTATTGTCACATGTACCTAGGTACGGTGAAATGTCTTATTTTGCATACAACCCAGTAAAAATCATATAGAGGACTCACCTGGGCAGTTCCCAAGTGTGGCCACGTTTCGGTGCCGACAAAGTTACAAAAGGTTCACCGAACATTCCGATCATCTGCCTGCCCCCCCTGCCGGCTCCCCAGTCTGGGTCTCAATGCACAAGATGCAGGATTTAGAAACCCCAAAGTTGCCTTCAGTGGCCATTCAGCCCTCATGTACAGCCGGTACTACTGGCCAACCATGGAAGATGTCGAACTGATGAAAATTCCAGATGGATTCAATTGTGAAATGCAAATTTCTGCATCAACTCACATTGCATAACATTCTCCCGGCTTCAATAACAGATTTTTCTCTGAACTGTCTATCTTCTCAGAACTATCAGGCTCTTGAACACTACACAACATGAACCTCAGCAACTTTCATAGAACAGTACAGCACAAAAACAGGCCTTCCAGCCAACAATGTATCTGCCGAACATGGTGCCAAGAACATCACATATCTACCTGAGCATGAACTATATCGCCCAAAACCCTGCATATCCATAAACCTATCCAAAATGCCACTAACGTATCTGCCTCCACCACCATTCCTGGCTGTGCGTTCCAGACATTCACCACACTACGTAAAAAATGTGCCCTGCACATCTCCTTCAAACTTGGCACTCTCACCTTAAAGCTATGCCCTCTATTATTTTATTTTTCCAACTTCTATGGACTTTGTTACCTACTGTATTATTACAGTTATAATTTATAATTGCTTATTATATATTTAGACAATAGACAATAGGTGCAGGAGTAGGCCATTCGGCCCTTCGAGCCAGCACCACCATTCAGTGTGATCATGGCTGATCATTCTCAATCAGTACCCCATTCCTGCCTTCTCCCCATACCCCCTGACTCCACTATCCTTAAGAGCTCTATCTAGCTCTCTCTTGAATGCATTCAGAGAATTGGCCTCCACTGCCTTCTGAGGCAGTGAATTCTACAGATTTACAACTCTCTGACTGAAAACGTTTTTCCTCATCTCCGTTCTAAATGGCCTACCCCTTATTCTTAAACTGTGGCCCCTGGTTCCGGACTCCCCCAACATTGGGAACATGTTTCCTGCCTCTAACGTGTCCAACCCCTTAATAATCTTATATGTTTTGATAAGATCTTAATAATCTTATATGTTTCGATAAGTTGTGTGTTATTGCATTTTCCAACCCAAGTAAGAATTCCATTGTTGGTACATATGACAATTAAACACTCTTGACTCTCGATGAGTGTTTAATGCCATTTTAAGGCATAACTGTTGTGGAACAAAATCTCGTAAAACCCTAATTTAGGCATTTGGGTTACACAATTCCTCAATATTAAATCTATGATATTTAAAATAAAACTTTGGAAAGGTTGTTCATGATAATAACAAAATCTAAAAAATGGCACACAAATATAAGATTAAGGTCAAAACTAAAATATCTCCTAGAACAAAAAACAGGAAATGCTGGAAGGTTATCTGTAGGAAGAGAAACAGAGTTTATGTTTTGACCTTAATCTTGTACCAAATCTTTATTTTGTAATTCGTAAAGTAGTTTAAAAATCATTTAAAAGTCCTGCTTTTTCCTTCATGTGAACATATGGAACTGCAAATGCTGGTTCACAAAAAAAGGCACAAAGTGCTGGAGTAACCCAGCGGGGTCAGGCGGCATCTCTGGAGAACATGGATAGGTGATGTTTCGGGTCATCTGTCTGAAGAAGGATCCTGACCCGAAACGTCACCTATTCATGTTCTCCTGAGATGCTGCCCACCAGCGTTTTGCGGCTTTTTCTTTCCTAATTTGTTGGCCTGTGAAATTTCCTCAGTGTTTGGATGGCCACAGGGATATTGCTAGATGCAAAGGATTTTGGAACTGAAGCTGAAGACCAAGTGTTGGTATTCCCAGGAATCCTGTCCTTCTGCTTCCCAGCTAATGCCAGTGTGGGACTGCAAGACTCTGGCACAGTTGGGGTAGGAGGTGCCCAGTGAGGATGGTGCTTGAAATAGCTACACTTCTGCATTTAGCACACGCCAGGGGAAACTATACTGCATTTAGCACACGCCAGGGGAAACCACGCCAGGGGAAGTGCATATAATTACAACTTTAAAAGACATTTGGATAGATATATGGATAGGAAGTGTTTAGAGGGTTATGGGTCAAATGGAAGACTATGGGACAGGCCCAATATATCAACTTGGTCGGCATGGATGAGGTGGGCTGAAGGGCCTGTTTCTGCGCTGTGCAGCTCTATAACTTTCTTTGACATGACTTCTATTAAATTCTGGCAATGGATTCAAGAGTTCTCTGTGCCATCATGGATATTTCTCCATGCGTTGGAAAGGATGCAACATCTTTTAGCAAGTCTCCAAAATGTCCTTGAAGTGTTTTCTCTGTCCTCTTGGAATCTCGACAGGAGTTTGGTGTCAGATGCAAGGACAATGTGGCCTGGCGACTGTATGTGGTCAGAGCTATGACGTTAGCCTGGGAGTGCACATTGACAATGCCTTGCCTGCCCTGCCAACAACTTTGCAAAGACAGCATCCCTATCTGTCCAGTGATTGAAGTACTTATGCAGGTTATTCATTTGCACCTACTCAAGGTGAAGCCATGGCAGGTGTTTGAGCTGAGTCAGGCACAGGATGGGGAGAAGAGGTGTGCAAAGGGGTGAGGGGGGAGCAGGGTGGTGTTGGAGTAGAGTGCGGGGGTTTTAGCCTAAAAACAATCGGGGAGAGACTTGGTGTGCTGGCGACGCCGGTGTTCCTCGGGATTCCAGAGTCTACAGTCTTGCCTTTCCGCGGCCAAGGTGGGACTGGGATGTTCAGACAAGCTAGGAGCAGACAGATCCGGCCAGAAGCCAGGTTCAGTAACTGACCCGTGTCCGGCGTCACTTATCAAGCAGTAACTCAGGACAGACAGACTGGGTGGGGAGGCGCAACTACACCTTCGTGGGGCAACCAGAACAGCAGTGGGTTGTGTTGGTTCTGAGTGGCTGCTGAGGGCGATAGGGGAAGGGCAACTCCCCCTGATGATCGTGGTTTGTCGGCAAGGAAAATATGGAATATTTCACAAATGCATATGTCTTTTTTTGTTGCAGAGAACCTATTAATATTCTATGTAGGTTATTGGTGACTCACATCTGGACCATTCATCTTTAGTGAGACAGTGTAGAAACAGGCCCTTCCACCGACTGAATCTGCGCTGACCAGCCATCACCAGCACTATCCGACACACTAGGGAGAATTTATACATTTTACCAAAGCCAATTAATCTACGATTCTGCATGTCCTTTGAAATGTGGGAGAAAATCGGAGCGCCCGGGGAAAACCCATACGGTCACAGGGAGAACGTACAAACTACGTACATACAGTATCTGCAGTCAGGATCAAACCCGGGTCTCTGGCACTGTAACGCTGCATCATTGTGTTGCCCCATGCTTGGTTATTTAAAGGAAGGATGTTTTTAAATGGGTTTGGGTTGTCCCATAAGGAATAGTTGCATGGTCTAGGCTGGGATCTGCTGGAGTTTAGATGAACAAAAAGGGATTTGATGGAACAAAGCAAGATGCAAGTGGACATTTCATCTTCTAGTAGAATTCAGGAATTGAAATGTCCTTCTGCATGTTCTCAGTGGTAGTAAATCTTGAGCAACTAATATGTAAAAGACATCTGCTGCACCAGATTTCTGGGGCATATAAAGGTCCACTTTTAATCTAATTTCAAGGGACTGAGTTTATTTTGGAAATAACTTGCTTTTGCAAATGTTCTCCCAGTCCAACTTTTCACGCAAACATCTACTACTGCTGCCTTGAAGCTTCTGACAGTTAGGTAGATTTCTGCATTGGAGGAGAGTATGACTGAATGAGGAATAAGAGTTCAAGAGCATTCCAGTCAGAGTCATAGAGTTAAACAGCATGGAAACAGACCCTTTGGCCCATTTGTCCATGTTGACCAAACTGGCATTCTGAGCTAGTCACACTGGACTGCATTTTGTCCAAAGTCATTTAACCCTTCTGCCCAAATGTCTTTTGAAACCATAATTGCATCTACTTCTCTAGCTTCCTCTGGCAGATATAGACTAGTCCAGATATTGAATAATCACCGAGTGAAAAAGTTGTCTCTGAGACCCTCTTAAATCTCTCTCCTCTCACCTTAAACCCATGCCCTCTAGTTTTAGAATCGTCTACCCTGCGAAAAATTACTGTGAGCGTTCACTTTATTCATGCCACTCATGATCTTACACTTGTCACCCCTCAACCACCTACGTTGCATAGAAAATAAGTCCTGGCCTATCCAATCTACACAAGGGCTATCCTACGCACTAGGGACAATTTACAATCTTTATCGAAGCTAATTAACCAACAAACCTGTACATCTTTGAAGTGTGGGAAGAAACCGGAGCACCCAGGGAAAACCCATGCAGTCACCGGGAGAACATACAACTCCATACAGACAGACCCCATAGTCAGTATTGAATCTGGTCTCTGGCGCTGTAAGGCAGCAAATCTACCACTGCCATATACCATACAGAGATACAATCAGTTCACACCCAAGTACAATAGATAGAGCAAAGGGGAAGATACAGAGTGGAGAATATAGTTCTCAGCATTGTTGTGCATCAGTTCCTCAGACAAAGTCCATTGCCCTTGACGCAGTAGAGGTGAATCGAATAGTACTTGCTGCAGCTTCCACATGCACATTATAGCTTATAAAGAATAGAAAGATTCTCTACCATCTTTCTCAGCTCTCTACTGTCACCTTACAGAAAGCACTAAGAGTGGCTACTCTCTGAAAACTGAGACCTGCTTTTACGAAACAGAGGTTTATCTGAATTTTCAGTTAGAATTGGAAAGCAGCACATTTCTGCCACAAAGACAGATAGACTTGCAACGAGACAACACATCTCACAACTTCTGGGTTTCCACAAAGCTAATACATCACTTGCATAATAAAGTCAGCTGTTCTCATGAAGAGAACAAAGCTACGAACATGCACACAGGAAACTGCCAAAAGCATGCAACAATAACCATCAGGGTGTTCTGGTGACTTTAGTCGAGGAAAAAGATTGTCCTCGGGGATGTTGAGCAACTTGTTTTGTGAGGAGTGACATGGGAGCTTGTACATTTAAGCAAACAGGATATTTGTTTAATGTCCATTTGAAAGACAATGCAGTGCTCCCTCAGCACTGCATCGGAGTATTACTTTTGATCTCCGAGCTCCGGAGTGGAATTTAAACCCATAACTTTCTAACCTAGGGCACAACAATTTCCTCTGAGGAACAGCAGGCACTATGCTGACTTTGGGGAGATTTTGCCAGAGGGAAACTCTGGTGTTACAGAATCCTGGCACCAGAGCCTCGATGTTAGGTGTTAAGGGGTCCCAGATGCTGAATGCAAATGCTGAATCAATGACTGTGTCACAGATCTGAGGAGGATTTGTGTTGGACAAAGACACAGCCAGTGAGAAGTTGATTGCAAAGTTCCTAGGTTAGGAAGAGTTATAGGGGAGAAGATTAGGATCAACTAGATATCCTTCTGTAGAAACTAAGAACTGCAGATGCTGTTTACACAAAGGGACACAAAGTGCTAAAGTAACTCAGCCTAAACACTGGAGAACATACATAGGGGATGTTTCGAGTTGGTACCCATCAGTCTGAAGGAGAGTCCTGATCTGAAACGTCACCTATCCATGTTCTCCATTTGTGTCCTTGGATACCCTGATTTTTTAAAGGGCAATTTCTGCCTTCTTGCTTTGAAGAGATAATCTTTTATGTCGTGACAGCAACAATAATTTGAAATTCTAAAACATCTTTGACAGAACTAAATGGTCCAAGGGCATCAGGGGAGCAAATATGAATGCTGACCTAGCAAAGGACCGACAGCCACCCAGGGATACGAGGAATTGCAGATGCTGGTTTACAAAACAAGTCACAAAGTGCTGCAGTAACTCAGTGGGTCAGGCGCCATCGCTGGAGAACACGGATAGATGACGTTTCAGGTCAGGACCCTTCTTCAGGCTGATAGTAGGAGGGCAAAAGAGAGAAAAGGTGGTGGTGGTGGGGCTGGGGGGAGGGGGTTGATAGGCAAATGGTGGACAAAGTCCAGAGATGAAAAGGCAGAAGGTGTGAAACTAATGGATTGAAGATTTGCGAATTGTGAAGCAAGAGGAAAGAATGTAGATGAGAGGGGAGGGGAGAAAAGTGTGCTAGTCCAGTTAAGGCACAGGGTAGAGGAAGTGTAGGAAGGTTGGGAGTTCGGGAGAAGTAGGGAGAGGATGAGGGTTTTGTAGTTACCTAAAATTGGAGGTATATGTTCATGCCATTGGGTTGTAAGCTATGCAAGTGGAATATGCCCCTTCCTGCAGCACATGTCAAAGGGCATTGTTTTACCTTCTTCTGAATGTGTCATTTCAACCTCGGTGCTACCTAGTCATCTCTTCAGCATCTTCCATTCCAAAGTGAATCATCTGATTTTCTCAGCCTCTACGCATTGTAAGGGTGCCGGAACAGTGCCCCTGTAAAATTAACTTATGTTTCTGAGAGGGAAAGATTCATAAAATTGGGAAAGTGCTGCCCAAATATTACAAGAAACGGGCAAGGAAAGGATATGAAGGGTTTAAGGATGATTGAAAATCACTGTCACGGAGATTGAAGAAGTAAGACCAAGGGATGTCCTGATAAAGGCCTTTAAGTTGATGAAATGGGTTTAGTTTAATGTCACAAGTATCGAATGAGGTAGATAGTAGCTCAAGACTCTAGTTGTTGGTAGAATGGTTCAGTTGCCTGGTTTAATAAGACAGATTATTCTGCCTCATCAAAAATGAAACTCATCAAATAAATACCACAAGCCCAGTTGAGAATTCAAGAGAACCATTTTGTTTACTCAGCAGGTCACAGACAAGTTGTCGTTTATCCCCCAACTTGAACAGAGGGGTTGGCTGGACCATATCGGAGGCCAACTAAAGCTCTGGCCCTGGAATCACATTTTACCAGGCACGGTTGCCCAGTGGCATTCTGCAACGGATCTCGTGATTGTCTCACAGTCACAGTAATTGAAAAGAGCTGCTTAGTGCAGATTTATTTAATTAAATCAAACTCTCTAGTTGTTTTCGAACTTGTGTGTCGGCACTGCAAACTCCAGCTAAACGATGAACAGCCTGGGTTGCACCAGGCACTTCATGCTCAGCTTTAATTTTGAACTATAGTGTTTATTTTAATTCATTTAACTTCTTTTTGTTTGTTTGCTGTGTTATCTCTCTCTCTCTCTCTCTCTCTCTCTCTCTCTCTCTCTCTCTCTCTCTCTCTCTCTCTCTCTCTCTCTCTCTCTCTCTCTCTCTCTCTCTCTCTCTCTCTCTCTCTCTCTCTCTCTCTCCCCCTCCCCCTCCCCCTCTCTCTCCCCCTCTCGCTGCCAGAGGAGGTGTGCAGATACATTTTTACAGTCGCAATAGCTCCAGTTACACGGAACAACTAATTATTTCCATCCTGGTTAAATTTAAGACGTTTGCACTTTATCTCTGTAACCGCGTTGGGTTTCTCCGGGTGCTCCGATTTCCTCCCACATTACAAAGACGTGCATGTTTGTAGGTTAATTGGCCTGTGTAAATTGTCTCTAGTGTGTAGTATGGAACTAATGTTCGGGTGATCGTTGGTTGGCGCGGACTCGGTGGGCCGAAGGGCCTGTTTCCACGCTGTATCTCTAAACTCTCAACACAAATAGACAATAGATAATAGACAATATGTGCAGGAGGAGGCCATTCGAGCCAGCACCGCCATTCAATGTGATCATGACTGATCATTAATCAGTCAATCAGTACCCCGTTCCTGCCTTCTTCCCATACCCCCTGACTCCGCTATCCTTAAGAGCTCTGTGTTCCAAAGTGTTGGAGTAATTCATCGGGTCAGGCAGCATCTCCGGAGAACATGGAACGGCGACGTTTCGGACAACAGACTGAAGAAGGGTCCCGACTCGAAACGCCAATGTATCCGCGTCCTCCAGAGATGCTGCCTGGCCCGTTGAGTTTCTCCAGCACTTAGTGTTGTACTCAAGATTCCAGTTGCAGATTCTGCAGTTACTTGTGTTCAAATTGAAGAGGTGTTAACTTCAATTCCAAGCTTAATAAACAATTTGCCTTCATTGTCAGACAGAGGACGGGAAGGAATTCAGGTGTGGACTTCCTGGTGTCAACCTTCAAAACCTCCTTCGTAAAGTGACTAAAAGCCGAGCGGTGTCAATGTGCAAGTTGCGGCAGGAACACAGATCTCCCAACTCTCTGACCGCGCGGATCAGCTCTCCGCTGCCCGCGACGTTAAAGAGCTGACACTGACACATCGAGTAATTGTCCGGGCGACTGTTGGGGTGGAAGGCGAGTTCAAGCGCCCACTGAACGTGAAACCCGCTCCCAACAACGGGGGTGTGCTCAGCCATTAGACTGGAGAGGTCTTACTCCCAGGATCCAAATTCAATCGGAAGTGAATTTTTCTTTGGGATTTTTAAAAAACTTGTTTTCTCCTTTTGCTGGTCAATTTTCTTCCCGCTCATGTTAATTTATTGTGTTACTGTTTTTTGTTCATTTATCTGTGTGTTCACGGTCCTGCAATGTTTCTGCAGGTACGAATTTCATGGCTCTGTTGCCGGTACATACGAAAAGTCACGACACTTGACACGTTTTCTCCAAGATCTAACTAACTTGATCTCGCTTCCATCGTTTGGCTCCTTGGACCGCTCTCCCGTCATTGACTGAACCACGGGTGGCCTGCCTGCGACATTTTCAACTCAGCGACCAGGAAGTCAGGGCAGCAGCGCAGGTGTGCGGCCAGGTGAGGGGCCAGGTGTTCGGCCAGGTGAGGCTCGTTACAATCTGATCTGATCTGATCGTGTGACACAAATCAAGGTTAGGGGAAAAAACGTCCCCTGCACATCTCCTTTAACCTATGGCCTCTGTAATCTATCTCAAATTCCACTGGCTTGCAATAACACTCATGGTCTGCTCATGTACACAGACCTAAATGATAGATACGAAAGCTCCGTGATGAACATCCCATTCAGCCATGTACCCTCTCCAATTGATGAGAGGGCAAAAACTGTAATGAAGCCCTAAGCTGGGGGCTGGCTCTGTGTTGACCATCACTACGTGGTGAACCACATTCCAGACCAGAGCTTCAGTGCAGGCAGCGAGAGGATGTAAAGTTGCCAAGACATTAATTTGAGAAGACCTGAGGAGTTTTAACCCAGTAGATAGACACAAAATGATAGAGTAACTCAGCGGGACCAGCAGCATCTGTGGAGAGAAGGAATTAGTGATATTTTGGGTCAAGACCCTTCTTCAAGGTTCAAGGTTTCAAGGTCAATTTATTGTCACATGTACCAGTTTATTGTACATGTACAGTGAAATTCGAATTACACGGCCCGGTGTACTGTTTTACATCTATTCCTCCCTGACTATAGTTAAACAAACACTTTGCTGTTACTGAATAGAGAGCTGTGTTTCCTGTTAGAATAAAGATTCAGTTCAACAGTACTTGAATTTTGAAATGTCCTTAAGATCAGATGCAATATAAATATTAATCAATTTAGCAAGTCACCAAATTGCTGTAACGTGAAAAGACTGGATGACATAGAAACTGCCCACCACTCGTCAAACAAACCCTTCCATTTTAGTGGAGGCTGGTGATGTCTACTTTGACCGCTGATGTACTGTATATTCCGATGCCCATTTTGTTTCCTCATTATTGCATTCTACCCTAGTAGTTTCAATGAGCAATTATTGTTTGCAATAAAACCTCATGTATTATTATCTGTTGCAACCAAATACCTGCAGCCAGGTGCATAAGGGACAAGGTGGTCTTAAATAATTTCCAAAGCAAATTGTTTTGATGTAGTTCTTTTTTCATTGCTGGATGGTACACAAAATATAGCTTGCCCACAGAAAAGCAATCTCTTTGTCACATGCACGCATGCACACATGCATGGGCACACATACATGCGCACATATATACATGCACAAACACCAGCACAAACACCTGCATGCACACACTTTCCCAAGTACATTGCACTTCTGGTATTACACATGATACACATTCTGCTTGCACATGGAGATGGAGTAATGAAATGAAAAGTTATTCACCATAATACGAGTGAGAGTAATCAACTACCTCCTGTCATTGGACACTGACAGCCAGATGCTCTATGTTCTAAGTCTCATGTCAACGTTCTTCCTGCTTCAACTAAATGTTGTGCAACTGGCCTCCCAAACACCTGGAAAGCTATTATCATCTCGTGGTAAATTCCCTCAAAATTTTGATTGGAAATTAGCGCAAACATTCCGAAGAACAATAATATGTGCAGAATGATAAGTGTAGTTTACTGTAGTATATTGCATTCTTAGAACATAGGACATAGAACAGCACCACACAGCGACAGGCCTTTTGGCAAACAATATCCATGCTGAACATGATGGCAAGCTAAACTAACATCACTTGCTTGCACATGATCCATATTTCTCCTATTCCCTACATACTGCACCAATGTGCCTATTCAAAAGTTTCTTAAATGCCACTATTTTCACTCTCACCTTCGATGCCCTGCCTGCACTTTAACCTCTGGATCACTCGTCAATGCTGCCTCGCTGTTCCTTTCGGAACTCCTTCATACGTTTCCCATGACCATGCGTTTAGTTCTAGTCCTAAGACTTCGACATGTTGCTCGGAGTCAAATTCTGCCACATGCTGAGGAAGATGTATATTAAGTTGGGAATGTAATTTTTAAAAAAATCCAGTTTCTTTCTCAGTGACAAAATGCCAACCAAGACTCTGATGATGCAATGCAAGTTCTGATGTGGTGAAATGCACCATGTAAGTACATCCTGTTGTAACATTGTTTAGTGTGTGACGATGCAAAGTCTTTGAATCTGCCAGCAATTGACTGTAAATTGCTTGCGATGAATTTACAACGGTAGGTTGACTATCACTTAGCTCAAATACATACTTCACTCTTGTGCCAATGACACAGGGCATGCTTGATCATGTGGCCATACCACAAGGCCCACACTGAATAAAAGCCACAGCATGACATCTGGACATTATTCCAAACATTGAAACCTCCAGCTGTGGTCAGAGATCACTGAACCAGATCACAAGCCTCAGACATTAACAACAACCCTTGATGGCTTGAGAACTTTAAAATATATTCAAGCCTATAACTCACACACATTTATCTATATTTCTATATATAAACCACAAATGCCTGAATTAGGGCTTGGCCTGCATGTATGAATGTTACCTTATACAGAATTTGTCCAACCTCCAGCTTTTACCTCATATCCAGGTGTGTGTTATTCTGCATGAAAATCACCATTACTTTAGAGTTCATTACACTCTCCATGGTAAATATATATATAAACCAAACTAGACCCAGATTAGATTCCAGACTGTAACTCCCTCCTGGGTATCATTTAATCAATATATAAACTAGTCCAAGTCCTTGAACATATTCTAGTTTGTAACCCACTCCTGGGTAATAGTTATTCTAAATGAATATTTTGAATGTTCAGCATATTCCATAAGCACTTTCAGTGAGGTTATTTATTAAAAATGGATCTTGCTCCATTAGGAATATCACTGCTGGCACATCTTGCTGAATATTTATCCCCCAGCTAATATACAGACCAACTGGTTATAGTGAGTGGATTGGTTAATTTTGCTCTCATTCTGTCTCCACCTTCCCATCTCCCTCTCACTTTCTCCTCCATCCTCCTCTCCCTCTTGTCTTTTCTCTCCCCCTCTCTCCATCTCTCTCTCTCTCTCTCACCAACTCTGTCTCACCAACACTCTTTCTCACCGTCTCTCTCCCACTGCCTCTCTCCCTCAGCATCTCCCCTTCTCTCTCGCCGTCTCTCTATATCTTTGTCTGTCTGTCTCTCCCACTGTCTCTCTTTCTCTCTCTTTCTCTCTCCCTTCCTCTCTCTATCTCTCTCTGTTTCCCATTACACATCTCTCTCTTAGTAATAGAGCTAGAAAATTCGGAAACCGTGCCTTCAGCCCAACCAAGTTGCCTAACCCAGCTTGTCTCACCAGTCTGCATCTGGTCCATACTCCTCTAAACCATTTCTACCCATCTACTTGTCCAAGTGTTTTTTACACATTGTAAATGTACCTACTACCATTACCATTTGCTCTGCCCTCTCATTTCATATACAAACTACCCTCTGTGTGAATAAGGTGCCACTCCGGTCCTTTTAAATCTTTTCCCCTCTAACTGTAAACCTATGCCATCTGGTTTCATACTCCCCTACCCAGGGACCCAAGGGAAAAAAACTGTGACATTCACCATATCCACACCACTTATGATTTCATTAAACGTTGTAAGGTTATCCTTCACGAGAAAAGACCCAGCCTATCCAGCTTTTCCTTATTACTCTCGTTATAACTTATAACTCAAACCTTCCAGACCTGTAACATCTTTGTAAATCATTTTTGCACACTTTTCAATTTAGTGATATCCTTCCCATAGCAGGACAACCAGAACTGTGCACAATACTCCAAATTTGTCCTTATCAAAATCCTGTACAGCTGTAACATGATGTCCAACTCCCGTACACATACCCTGGCCAATGATAAATGCCTTCAACACTCAATTCACCTGTGTCACCACTTACAGCCCACTGCCCATCTCTATCTTCACATTTCCTTCTCTCTATGTCTCTCCCCATGTCTCCCTCTCTTCCCATCCCTCTCTGTCTCCCCCATCTCTCCCCCCACATCTCTCCCATCTCTCGCTCTCTCCATGGAACATTGCGCAGCACCAGAACAGAT
Organism: Rhinoraja longicauda; assembly: GCF_053455715.1. Lineage (NCBI taxonomy): Eukaryota > Metazoa > Chordata > Chondrichthyes > Rajiformes > Arhynchobatidae > Rhinoraja > Rhinoraja longicauda. The sequence goes on along the minus strand of NC_135980.1, from coordinate 18,112,598 downwards.
CCTTTCGGCCCACTGTGTCTGTGCAAAACACCGATGATAAATTGAACTAATCTCTTCTGCCTACATATGATCAATACCCTCCATTCTCTGAATATCCATGTCCCTATCTAAAAGTCCCGTAAATGCCACTATCATATCACCTCCCTTGGCATCACGCTCCAGGCACCAACTACCTTCTGTATAAAAGTTTTCCCCTCACATCTCCTTTAAACCTTGTCCCTCTCACCTGACAACTATGCCATCTGGACTTTGATATTTCTATTCTGGGAAAAATATTTATTCTGACTGTCCATCCTCTCCGTATAGTGAATACCTTCTAATCCAGGCAGAATTCTGGTAAACTACACTTTCCAAAGGCTCCATATTTTTCCTGTAATGAGGTAACCAGAACTGTATACAATTCTCCAAATGGCCTAACTAAAGTTTTATAAAACTGAACCATGATTTCCTAACTCTTCTACATGATGCCCTGGCCAGTGAAGGCAAGCATACTACTTGCCTCCTTTACCCCTCTATCTATTTGTATGTTTACTTTCAGGGAGCTATAGAGCTGGACCCCCCTGTGCATCAGTGCTGTTAAAGACCCTGCCATGAACTATACCTTCCCCTTACATTTGACCTCCAAAAACACAACACCTCACACTTGTCTGGATTAAACGCTATCTGTCATTTCATGGCCCATTTCTGTAGCTGATCTATAATCAATCCTGCTGCATCCTTGACCAGCTTTCTTCACTGTCTGCAACTCCACCAATCTTAGTGTCATCTACAAACTTTGGCATGTCCCAAAAAACTTTCACCAACTTCTACAAATGCGCCGTACAAAGCATTTTATTGGAATGCATCACAGCATGTTTTGGGAGCAGCTCCATCCAAGACCGCAAGAAATTGCAGAGGATTGTGGATGCATTCCAGACCATCACACAAACTAGCCTCCCTTCCATTGACCCCATTTACACTTCATGCTGCCTCAGCAAGGCCATCAGCATAAATCAAGGATGAGTCTCACCCTGGTCACTCTAACTTCTCCCATCAGGCAAGAGGTACAGAAGTGCGAAAACACAAACCTCCAGATTCAGGGACAGTTTCTTCCTAACTGTAACTGGACCATCCTATCAACAACTAGAGAGTGGTCCTGAACTACTATCTACCTCATTGGTGACCCTCAGACTATCTTTAATCGGACTTTCCTGGACTTTATCTTGCGGCAAACGTTATTCCCTTTATCATATATCTGGACACTGTGGATGGCTCGATTGTAATCATGTATAATATTTTCACTGACTGGTTAGCACGCAACAAAAGCTTTTCACTGTACCTTGGTAACTGAATTAAACTTACCAACCAATCCATCTCCATTTTTATATATAGTATCACAAACAACAGAAGTCCCAGCACAGATCCTTGCAGAATTCTACAGACTTCTGGCCAGAATAACACCCTTCCACACAACCCCCTGTCTTCTCTGGGTAAACCAGTTCCGAATCCAGACTAAAACTTAATATGTGACAATATTAAACGTGAACCTGTCCAGGATCCCTCACTGCGGATCAGTCAAGCATAAGGGACCTTCCTCTCTTTCAGAAGAGAAGGAAATTCGGCAACTCTCCAATGACTGTCAGATGCACCTAGATCCCACTAGGCCCCATTTGTCCAAATTATTGCTTTTCAAAGGTGAAAATGTCCCAGCATATGTGTACTCCACTCTGATCTCACTGTCCTCCATGTCCTTCTCCTTGGTGAATACCGATGCAAAGTACTGGTTTAGTACCTCACCATGGGGCCCCTCCGTCCCGCACAGTGACCCCCCCCCTCCTCCATAGGGGGCGCTCCCTCCTCCACAGGGGCCCCTCCGTCCCGCACAGTGACCGCCCCCCCCTCTACAGGGGGCGCTCCCTCCTCCACAGGGGCCCCTCCCTCCCGCACAGTGACCGTCCCCCCTCCACAGGGGGCGCTCCCTCCCGCATAGGACCCGCAGCCTCTCCGCACCGCCCCGCACCGCATGCACAAGGACAGGCGCAAAATGCGCGCAAATCCGTCGCAGCGAGCACCAGGCAGCGGCGTGGAGCGGGGAGACTCCCGACGCTTCGGAGGGAGGTGACAGGACAAGCCGCGGTCTGTCAATGTCACACATCAATCACGCCAGGGACTCGGCAGACTGCACACCCCCGAATGGTCTCCCTCGCCTCATCCCCCTCCCCGCCTCCACTTCTCTCCCCCTCATTCCCAATGCCTCATTTTCTCTCTCCCCCCCATCCTCCCCTCCCCTCTCTGCCTAGTACTTCCCGCGCCCCATCCCTCAGTCCCTCTCATGCCCGCCCGCCCGCTGCCCATCCCTCACCCCTCAATGCCTCATCTTCTCCCTACACCCCCTCATTTTCTCTCTGCCTCTTTCTCCCCTCCCACTTCTCCTGTCCCTCCCCTCCACACTTTCTCCCTCTCCTCTCCCATTCTCTACCCCTCATCATCTCCTCCTCTGCATCCTCATCCCCTCCCCCTCCCCCTTCCCTCATCCTCTCCCATCCTCTCCTTCCCCTTCCCCCCTTATTTTTCCTCTCACCCCCCTCGCCCTGTCTCCTGTCTGCTCCCTGGGTCCAGCAGTCTGTCGGGAGCAGCCGACTCCCGGGCTCAGACCGCCGCTGCCCGGGGGAGTTCGCAAAGTCCCTACCGGCCGACTGCAGCGGGGAGGTAGCCAGCCCAGGCCGGCGAGAGTTCAGTGATGCCCGGCGTCTGTGTGTGCTCCTTCCTTCCTTCGTCCGGCCGAGCGGTGGCGAAACTCGAGGCGGTTCTTACATTCGGTTATCTAGCTTTATGACGGTACAACAATCTCATACAGCTAGATAACCAAAGACAGGAGCAGCCTCGGCAAGTCCCACTCCACGGGGCCAGTCAGTCCGCGTCGCTCCATCTCACTCTTCAACTTACTGCAAGGAATGTCTGGGGACCCCGGCCGCCGATGTAGCCGCTGCCGCCCACAGTTCGAGTGGTGCTCCGGTCCCCGCCTCAATGTGTTCCACAACCACACTCCACTCGGAATATCCTCAGTCCGCGATCAAAGCCATTCGGGCAATCTCCAACCAAACTGAGTCGCAATTGTTTGAGAAGTGTGCGTCCTGTGAACTTGCAACCAAGACTGTGCAGAGTGGGACAGAAGGGAGCAAGGAACCTCTCCACAGACATCCGACCCAGGCGCATAGGGAGGCAGGCAGGCATGTGGCGGCGATGTTCTCCAACACCCAGGGCGCTGCCGAACCGCGCCGCACTCCAGCGAAGGCACCGACGATTCAGACCCGGTCCCGGCCAACGTGGCAACGCCAGAATAGGTTCCCCCAACAACAACGCCGCAGAATGACCCGTGCATTAAACGGGTTTAGCAGGCGACATAGTACCAAACAATCACGAGCCTTGTCAAACTTTCCTATTTGGCGAGGAGTTTTGGCGTGGGGGAGAGGCGAGTGGCGAGTGGCGGCGGTCACCGGCCGGACGCCTGTGTCCCGAGTGTGTGTCCTGCACACCCCCGTCCCCGAGTTGTGGGCTCCGTCCCTCTGGGCCAGGGGTCATCGACCAGCACAATGACGATGTCATTTGACATTGGACACGCCTATTGATAAAGAGCCACATTCCCCGGCCCGCCTGCTTTCTTTCCCGTCTTACTCACTTGCACTTGATTCAAAGGACTTTGTCCTGACATTTAAATTTGTAGAGTTAAACCTATTTCTCTCCCCCCCCCCCCCCCTTGCAGCCTCCTGTCGGGCTTCTGCGGGCACTGGGCGGTGATCGCGGTCAAATGTGGTTGTTCTTCAAGTGCAAGTTGACTGCCTATTCCGCGGGGATCGGTCGGTCTTGGTCACGACCTCGCCTCGTGGCATGGTGGAGCTGAATCACTGGGAGTTGCTCCTGTCCGTCCAGCTTCACCGGGGACATAATATGGTGTCGGAAAACATCGCCGAAGGGACCGGCATCCAGTTAAGAATTGGAGAATTGGGAGTTGTCGGCAGAGACCGCGACAACGATAGTGACGTGCAAGAGACTTTTGGATAGGTACATGTATATGGATATGAAGAAAATGGATGGATATGGATTGTGTGCAGACAAATAGGAGTTGTTGATATCATGTTCAGCATGGACATTGTGGGCTGAAGGGCTCGTTCTTGTGCTGGACTCTTCTGTGTTCTATGACGTGGCTGGAAGATGGGCTGAATGGAAAGCCAGTGGCCGAGAGGTGGGAGCTTCAGGAGGTGGGGGATGCCGATAGGAAATGGAGGAGTTCCAGACTTGGACTTCATGGAGGTGTACTGAAGGCTATCAAGGGTGGGCAGGCGAGTGAGTGGGTGGGAGGGAGGGGCCACTGGACAAATTGGAAGGATACAGTCACAACATTGGTGTTCTGAGTAACCTGCAGTCCAGTGAGGCTGGAGGATCATTAATTGGAAGGGAGCGGGTGTGGATTCATCCCATGCATCCTTGACAGAGATGTCAGGGAATCTGAGGTGGGACTGGAGGCAGGAAATGTTGCTCGGGTTGAGCGAGAAGACCTGGTTCTCCCAGCCAGAAGCAGGAGGCCCAGCTTCAAGACAAGTTTAGAGGGGAATGGAGTTAGTGGGAGTGGAGATGGCAGCAATGACTACCAGCCCTACCTCATTCAATGTTCTCTTTGGCTCAGGCACCAATGTCCAATCCCCATATCTTGTATCCCAAATGATGCCGAGGCAAAGAAGCATATGCACATCCATGCATACACACATGTGTATACATACATGACACATGCACATGCATCACATATGACCAATACACATTCATACAATACATGAACACACACACACACGGGCACACATACACACACACACACACCTCTAAAAGAGTATTCTCTGTAACACAAAGAAACCTCACTCTTTGGGCAAGATACAAGACTTCCATGGAAAAAAAAACATCCAGTGTCTTCTCTGCACAAACATAAGCCACATAGGAATGCAAACACTGCCTCACTTCCACATCCCTTAAATCTCCTTCCCTCCATGCTCGCCACAACATTCTTCCCTACAACTTCACCTCAAACCTCCTCCCCTGGAGACTGCACCTGGAGTACTGTGTGCAGTTTTGGTCGCCAAATTTGAGGAAGGATATTCTTGCTATTGAGGACGTGCAGCGTAGGTTTACTAGGTTAATTCCCGGAATGGCAGGACTGTCATATGTTGAAAGACTGGAGCGACTAGGCTTGTATACACTGGAAGTTAGAAGGATGAGAGGGGATCTTATCGAAACGTATAAGATTATTAAGGGGTTGGACACGTTAGAGGCAGGAAACATGTTCCTAATGTTGGGGGAGTCCTGAACCAGGGGCCACAGTTTAAGAATAAGGGGTAGGCCATTTAGATTGGAGATGAGGAAAAACTTTTTCAGTCAGAGAGTTGTGAATCTGTGGAATTCTCTGCCTCAGAAGGCAGTGGAGGCCAATTCTCTGAATGCATTCAAGAGAGGGTTAGATCGAGCTCTTAAGAATAGCGGAGTCAGGGGGTATGGGGAGAAGGCAGGAATGGGGTACTGATTGAGAATGATCAGCCATGATCACATTGAATGGTGGTGCTGGCTCGAAGGGCCGAATGGCCTACTCCTGCACCTATTGTCTATTGTCCCTGCATTTCATTCCAGCTCACAATCAATCAAGTGTCCATTTTGTCTCCAAGGGAAGATATTCATTTTGAAAGTTTCTTTCAGAATATTCTCCTGTGTTTTTCAGTCACATAAATACTCTTGATGTAGTCAGTGTCAGAATGTGGGAAATGCACTTTTGAACAAAAGTGTGGCCAAAAGAGTGGGAGAGAGCCATAGGGTAAGTCAGAAACAGTGTGAAGACAAAGAGGCCTCAATGGCAAATGCAGGCATGATGCATATAAAGACATCGACTTGGAGACATAGAGTTTGGAAGGTCACTGGCGAATGAATCTGGACGTTTCGGAACAAGCCGCACTTAATTCAAACTACTCCTATGTTAAATCAGACTCTTGTGACAAAAGACCTTCCACATGAATCATCAACTCAACACCTCTCTTCGCAGATGCTGCCTGGCCTCCTGGGTGTTTTCAGCCGTTCCTGTCTCTCTTTTAGATTTCCAGTATCTGTAGTTCTTTTGATTTTTAGTACTTGACCCCTGAGGTATGACACTCTGAAGTTTAGGAGACTGAAATGCATGAAGTCCTCAAGAGACTTGACAGGGTTGATGCCAGGATATATACACTGCTGTGCAAATCTAGAACCGGGGGCACATCCTCAGGATAAGGGGTAATTCATTGAACACAGAAATGTCGAGAGTTTTCTTCTCTCAGAAGGTTGCAAATATTTGGAAGTTTCTAAACCATTGGGTTGTTTTGAGAGAGCTATGGATGCCGAGTTTATTATTTATTAAGGCTGAGGTAGACTGAATTTGATAACAGGGAATCAAAGATTATAGGGATTAGACGAAAGTGACCCAATGCCAAGGACTATCAGTCATGATCTTACAGAATGGTAGAGCAGTCTCTAGCGGCCAAATGGCCTACTCCTGCTCCTATTTCTGATCTTCATACGCTCTGTTTGCGGTTCTGACCTTCATAACATAAAAAACGATTTCAACCTATTTACAGAGGACACAAACTGATTTATTGTAAGATCTTAAATGAAGAAATTCTCTTCAGTTGCACACAGCAAACATGCTACATGGTGCAGTAGTAGCTGCACATTTTACATTTCTGTCTGTGGTATAAATTGAGACCTGCTAAGGCTGCATGCCGACTCTCTGAGTGCTGTACCAGAGGAGGACCTGTTGTACTCGTGTCTAGAATGATTTGACTGGAATGCTTGCAGAACAAGCGTTGCACTGTATCTGCACACTTGACAATAACAAGTGAACTAACCAACTAACTAACAAAGTCAATGGAAATGGGCTCTCAGAAGTGGGGACTGATGGGCTGCTGGTGCCTTCTGATTCACCTGTTACCCAGGTCAGTACCCCTCCACCACAGCTCCTTTCACCTGATCAACGATACATCTGTTGTACTACTGATTTGAAAATATTTTGAACTCAGAACTGATTGTTGACTTCAGAAGAGGAAGGCCGAGGATCCACAAACCTGTCTTGACGGTGGCGAAGAGAGTAAAAAAACATCAAATTCCTGTTTGTGCAGATCTTTCAAGATCTGCCATGGACCCGGCACATTGATGCAATCATAAAGATTGGTATTTATCGACATACCAAATCTGCTCAATCTTCCTTAGAAGATTGAGCAGATTTGGTATGTCGATAAATACTCCCTTGAACTTTTATCGGTGTACAATAGAGAGCATATCGACTGGTCTCAAGTAGCACTATTGCGATCAAGGCCAGTAACACGAGACCACACTCGACAATTCCGCAACAAATTCTCGAGACAAAATCAGTTTGCTGCCTGTGTGGGATCTTGCTGTGCACATGTTAGCCATTGCCTGTCCTACGTCACAACAGGGGTTGCAGCACATACAGTAAGTACCGATTTGGCTGTGATACGTTTTGGGGTATCCTGCCAGGAGTATATAAAGTATTGTAAAAATGCAGACCCTTTAAACGCTACCTGTACATAATTTCTTTACAGGGCAACTGAATCCTTGCTGAAGCAGACAGGCAGGAAGAACAAACTCTGGGTTATTAATATCACTACAATACTCGCTTCCAGTCCATCTATCACCCTTGCTATAAATAAAGCTCTGTACATGGAAAGTGACTCTCAACTGTGTCTCAGAGTCCAATATTAAATAGTAACAAAAGATAAATAACTGTTATTATTTATCATAAGCAAGAGGATTGGGGTTTCTAATAGAATTGGAAAAATGGTGATGTCAGTTGAAGAATTCTTAACCCAGACATCTACTTAGGGAAAGATTACCGCAATTACAAATGTATACCTGTTAAAGCTTCACATTTAGGCAAGTTAAAATATTAGAGTGTTTGGCTTGCTGAGTGCTAAAGCCACCAGCAAATGGCAGCTCTTTGTGTTCATACATTGTTTGGACACAAAGAGCTGGGACCATCTGAGATCACATCACATCTGGGACCGTACTTCAAATGTACTTCATGGGCTGCGAGGCACTGGTGGAGGTATTAAGGATGTCTGACTCATTTGTTCCATTCTTTTCTCTGCAGCAACGGCCAGGGAAAGACTCTTACAAATCTTTACAGTTGCACCATAGAACCCATACTCTTGGGATGCATCACAAATTGGTTTGGCTACAGTTCTGCCCAAGAACGCAAATTACAGAGAGTAGTAGATGTAGTTGAGTCTATCACACTGACCAGACTGACCATTAACTCCATCTGTACTTCACGCAGACTCGGAAAAGTAACCAACACAATCAACGACGTGTACAAACCCTGGTCATTCCTTCTTCTCCTGTTCCTGTCCAGCAGAAGATACGGAAGCTTGAAAGCATGCATGCCCAAGCTCAGGAACGGCTTTTTCCCCTCTGTTACCAAGCTTCTGAATGGTCCTTCCATAACCTAGGGTACAGTCCAATTCTCCTCTACTCCATTGTGGACATTGGCTATGTATTGGAACTGGTGGGTTTCTTCTTCTTTCGTGTCCATCATCTATGTTTCAAATGGTACATCACTGTCATCGTCCGTCCTGAAAAGGGTGCAAGCTTCCGGCAACAATCGGTGCAAACCATCACTTGTACAGTAGATGATGGTGGTAGCAGAATTAGCTCAGGACACTTCCAGTTTCCAGCCCCGCGACGTGGACGCTTCTGCTGTGGGGCCAATGGTGCGCGACAATGTTGAGAACTATATTCTGCACTCAGTAGCTTCCCATTTACTCAATCTATTGTACTTGAGCTGACGTGATGAGACCACATTTAAAATATTGTGTTCAGTTTGGGCACCATCCTATAGGAAAGATATTGCCAAGCTTGAAAGGGTTCTGATAAGATTTACCAGGATGTTGCCAGGACTAGAGGGTCTGAGCTGTAGGGAGAGGTTGAGTAGGCTGGGTCTCTATTCCTTGGAGCACAGGAGGATGAGGGGTGATCTTATAGAGATGTATAAGATCACGAGAGGAATAGATCTGGTAGATGCACAGAGTCTCTTGCCCAGAGTAGGGGAATCGAGGACAGGGGACATAGGTTCAAGGTGAAGGGCAAAAGATTTAATAGGAATCTGAGGGGTAACATTTTCACACAAAGGGTGGTGGGTGTATGGAACAAGCTGCCAAAGGAGGTAATTGAGGCTGGGACTAACCCAACATTTAAGAAACAGTTAGATGGGTACATGGATAGGACAAGTTTGGAGGGATATAGACCAAGCGCAGGCAGGTGGGACTAGTATAGCTGGCACATGTTGGCCATTGTGGGCAAGTCGGGCAGAAGGTCCTGTTTCCATATTGTATCACTCTGTGACTCAATGACTGGAGGGATTCAGTTATAAGGAGAAGCTGGATAGGCTGGGGCAGTGTTCCCTGAAGTGAAAGAAGCTATTGGATGACCTTATAGCGATTTATAAAATCATGAAGTGCATAGATAAGGTGGATGGTCACAGTCTTTTATCTAGGATAGGGGAGTCTAAAACTAGAGAGCATAGTTTTAAGATGAGAGGGGGAAGATTCAAAGGGGACCTGAAGGGTAACATTATCACACAAAACCTGGAGATATAAGGAAGGAGTTGCCAGAGGAAGTGGTAAGGGTGGGTACAATTACAATGCGTAAAAGACATTTGACCAGGTTCATGGAATGTAAAGGTTGAGAAGGATACGAGCCAAATGCAGGCAAATAAGGCCAGCTTAGAAAGGCAACTTTATCAGCATGGATGAGTTGGGGCAAAGGTCCTGATTCATGCTGTAACACCGTTTTTCTTTCATTGACCAATTGCACAAACTCTGTGTTATCAGCCACAAATGCATTTCCCTGAGAAACCCGGGGATGATCTAAAATATTTGTAGCTTATCAGGAGTTGAGTTTTAGATCTCATATCTGTACCATCACTAAGACATCTGTTTCCTCCTTCATAGTTGCACTTGCCTTTATTCTTGCCTTGGCGAAACTCATATCTTAGTTACCTGCTGATTTGGTCACTCCAATGAACATTTGGGCAACCATCCATTTTCTATACTCTATTTTCTCTAAATACACTCCATTTTCTAATCAGGACAAGCACAACTTTGCTCTTCACACCAAGTCCTGCCCACCTCTCTTCCCTCGCTCAATTGTGTAGACTGTTTCCCAGCTGAGCAATTCTCCAATCAGCTCTGCACAAGACCACAAACCAACCTCCTCCCCATCGACTCCATCTGCACTTCATGTTTCCTCGAGAAAGCAGCCAATGTATTCAAGCACCACACACACGCCCTGGTCATTCTCTCTCTCCCCCCCCCCCCCCCTCTTGTCAGGAAGAAGATCTAAAAACTTGAAAGCACGTACCACCAGTTCCAAGAGCATCCTCTTCCCCTCTATTGTCAGACGCTCATAATCTGGGGTTGAATTTTCTGAACATTCTTCTACTCTACCTCATTCCGGCCCTTGCACTTTTTATAACTGCACTCTATATGTAACTGTAACACTATATTTTGCACTTCTTTTTATTTGAACTTTCACTCTACCTGATGTACTCATGCACAGTATGATTTACCTGGATAACACACAAATAAAGCTTTTCACACTAGCTTGCTGTAGATGACTATAATAAACCAATACCAATATAAAACCTCTCAGCTTTATTTTTAATCCTCCCATGGATTTTCTCTCCCCTAATGCAGCAATCTTCTTTTACTTTACAATCCTCTCAAATCTCTGCGTAAATGCAATTCTTGTTCCTTGATGATCAACATCATAAACCATTGTAGCATGTGCACCAGTACTGCCAAAGCCCTGAGCTCTGGACTTCCCTCCCCACACCAGTATTCATTACTCTGCACTCATTGCGCTCAAGAAGTTGGCAGTGCCACTTTTGTTTTGAACTGCTGAAGTCCTTTGATGCAGTTATTCCTAGCAACAAGCTGTGCACTCAACCCTTAAGGCCCCTGTCCATCCGAGCCATCTGAACTGTACGTGAAGACTATGCTAGACTTCCATTCCTGGGTAAAGAAGAGAGAGTCATACAGCATGGAAACAGATCCTTTGCCCCAACTCGTCCATGCCAACCAAGATCCCCCATCTAAACTAGTTGGGTTTTGCCCATATCCATCTAAACCTTTCCTATCCAGAGAGTAGCACAGTGATGCAGCTGGTAGAGCTGCTGCCTCACGGCGCCAGAGACCCGGATTTGATCCAATCTCAGGTGCTGTCTGTGTGGAGTTTGCATGTTCTCCTTGCGAACGCATGGATTTTCTCCATGCGCTCCGGTTTCCTCTCACATCCCAAAGTCATGTGGGTTTGTAAGTTAATTGGCCTCTGTAAATTGCCTCAGTGTGTAGGGAGTGGATGCAAAAGTGTGACAACATAGAACTAGTGTGAATAAGTGATCAATGGGTTGGTGTGAACTCGGTGGGCCAAAGAGCCTGTTTCCATGCTGTATCTCATCTTGTTCATGATTCTCCCAACAGAGAAAATAATTTTGTAGTATCATTGTTGTTAAATCCTTACAACATTTTGAACAACTCAATCAAGCTGCATTTCTATACAGTTCCGGTTTAACCAAGAACAAAGTCAAGAGTGTTTTATTGTCATATGTCCCAAAATGGAACATTGAAATTCATACTTGCAGCAGAACAACAGATTTGCAAACATAGTACTCTGGTATCGCTACAATAAACAACAAAAAAAAGTTCAGAATGCCCCCAAGTCTATGTCGTTTGGAGAAAATTTGGAGGTTGTTGTGTTTAATAGCCTGATGGTTGTTGCAATGAAGCTGCACCTGAACTTGGACGTTAGAGTTTTCAAGTTCCTCTACCTTCTTCCCAATTTCAGGAGTGAAATGAGACTGTTGCCAGGGTGGTGTGGGTCTCTGATAATGCTGGTTACCTTTTTCAGGCAGGGACTCCTGTAGATCCCTTCAATGGTGGAGAGTTCAGTACACGTAATGGAATGGGCAATGTCCATCACTTTTTGCAATCTTCTTCATTCCTGAGTGTTCAAGTTGCTGAATCAGGCTGTGATGCAACTAGTCTATATGCTCTCTTTTATACACCTGTAGAACACTCTCACCTGTAGAGAGTTTTTGTTAACATACGGAATCTCTTCAGTCTTTGAAGGAAGTAGAAGCATTGATGAGGACAGGTTTATGGATCCTCATCCTTCCTCTTCCAAAGTCAACAATTAGTTCCTTGGTTTTACTGACGTTGAGAGTAAGGTTGTTCTCCTGGCAACATTCGGTCAATCGATTAATCTCCCTCCTATATTCTGACTCATCGCCGTCTAGTAACTCGTCCACCAACGGTGGTGTCATTGATGAATTTGAAGGTGGAGTTGGAACTGTGTTCAGCTACACAGTCGTGATTATAGAATGAGTAGAGCAGGGGCTGAGCTCACAGCCTTGATCTTTAGCTAAAGGCCTGTTGTAGTGCAGCAGCATGGTGTCACTGAATGCACAAAATACCTCAGGTTGGGACGGATCAGTGGTTTCCTCAATTTATACCTTCCAAGATTTGCAAATTATCCATAAATTAAACAAATGTATCACACAAATCAAATGAGTACTAGAAATGTGAATATAAACTTCCAGCATTTTCAGTACGAAACTTCTTCTGACCGAGATGTTATTTGGATTAATAAACACCAAACTTAGGAGATGGTTCAAAATGATTCCGAATTCTAGTTGTCTTGAAGGTAATTGAAAAGGAAAGAGTTGCATAGAACCTCAGTACTGCGTCAGCTTAGGATATGTATCAGACCTGAGACAAGAACCCATGAACTTTAAAACATTGAATCCTACGCATGGCCTAACCCTTTCAAGATACGATTAATTTAAAAGTGGTTTAAGATCACATTTCTCTACTTTAAATAACCTCTTCCAGTTTCTGACCCACACTGGCAATCCCTCCATCTCTTTTTCTGAGTCTGTTTGATCCCTTCCATGTTTGACACCTTCCGCTGCTTGATATGAACACTTATATATTGGAGATGACTATCGTGTTCTAAAAATAATGTACAATACCTATTCACTGCAGAATCAGACAGTGAACTCTCTCCAGTATCTAGAGTCATAGAGTCATTCAGTATGCGAATGAACCCTTCTGCCCAACTCATCCATGTCGACTGAAATACTTAACTATCCTATTTCCCTGCATTTGGCCCACATCCCTCTGTTCCTTTCACATCAATTAAATGTCCAAATACATTTTAAGCACTGCCATTGTACGTGCCTCCACCACCTCTTCCGGCAGCTTGTTCCACATACTAGTACTCTCTTTGAGAAAAGTGTGCCTGCAAATCCCCTATAAATCTTTACCCTCTGACCTTAAACCTATCCTTTCATTCTAATTTCTCCTACCTTTTGAAAACGACTGTAACTATCTTCCCTATCTATGCTCATAATTTTAGAAACACCTGTGAAGAGAATAGATAAGGGAGATAGTGACTACATGGATTTCCTTCAGGTGCTCCAGTTTCCACTCACATCCCAAAGACATGTGGGTTTGAAATTGATCTCTGTAAATTGCCCCTAGTGTGTAGATAGTCGATGAGAAAATGGAATAACATAGAACTGGTGTGAATGGGTAATCGATATTCAGCATACACTTGGTGGGCCGAAGGGCCTGTTTCCATTATATTTCAATCAATTGCAAAGATCTGCCACATATGAAAAGCCACATTCACCATGTTATACATTTGATGATCACTTACTACTTTCTTTTTAAAATTTATTTCTATAAGTTTATCCATCTCCACTTTATCCTTTTCAAGTCTGTGGTTTGCAAGGCTATTGTTTGGCCCTTTCATAAAAGTACATCTATTAATGATGACACAGTCACCGGTGGAAATTACCGCAGCCATGTCAATCTGCATGAACTGCTGACATGCTCGGGGACATCAGGAAGGGAGTGAATCAGTCAGCCACAGGAGCCATGCAGTAAGATCAGGCTGAGCCGCACTTTAATTTCATATTTCTGAGCAATGCCGAGAATCATGAGTGACACTGCAGAGAGGGAGGTGGGGGTTGTTCAGTCCTTTGTGCCCACTCCAGCTCTTTGGCAGAGCAAATAATCTGACTCACTTATTCTATCCACAGAGCCCTGTAATTCTTTTCCCTTCAAATGTTTATTCAATCCTTTTTTGACTGTTCCTATTGAATTGGCTTTCATCAGCCTTTCAGTCAGCACATTCCAGATCACAGGCAACTCCATCTTTAAAGTTTCTTCATCTCCCCTCTGGTTCTTTTCAATCACCTTGATTCTGTGTCCTGTCCTTGCCCGTCTTCTCTCTCTGGAACCAGTTTCTCTTTCTTTCCTCCATCAAAAACATTCATGACATTGAACACCTGTAACAAATCTTTTCTTAACTTTGAAAAGCGAAGGAAAAGAAAACCCTGCAGATGCTGGGATTATGTGGAGAGATGTTTCCTGACTTGCTGAGTACTTCCAGTGTTCTTGTTTGTTATCTTCTCTTAACTCATCTGTTCTTGGCAGAACAACCACAGTTTCTACAAAATCGCCACAAAATTGAATCCCTCAATTCTTCAACCACCTGATTACTCCTCTGTGTACTCTCCAAAGCCTTGACATTCTTCATATGGGGCGGCCGCCACAATCAGCATTCTATAAACGTTTCGCAGAGATCCTTTACTTTTATACTCTACACGTCCACTGACAAAGCCCCACAACGTTTTTTTTGACAAGCTTCTCAACGTTCTGCCTTCTTCGAAGTTTTGTATAATTATAATGCACAGGTCACTCTTCTCCTAAACGCAAATAAAATGCAGCCATCTGTAGTAGGTCACTCTCTACACCCTCAATCTTTCTACCATTTCACAATTCTCTACATTACATGTTATTTACTATGAACACCACTTAAATAATCATTCATCCATTCATCTGAAGCGTGTTCATCTTGTTCATATTGTTTTTAATTTTTTTACATTTTATATAACTTGCTACTTTATTACAAGGTCCTGTATATCAAGTTCATGTAAAATGAAGTGGTCACAACATTGAATTAAATGCTTACTGATTAATAACTATTTCTATTTCACTGCCACTGACATTGGTTTTTGTGCCACTGGATTTTCCATCCCATGGGGTGTATTATTGCCAATAGGTTTCTGGTGTGACATTTTGATAAGAACTTTTAAAACTCCATACTTGCATAAACTACAATAATCACTAAAAAATAACTTGAGCAAGTTGGTGTAAAATAATTCTCCTTGAACAAGGATACATTGATTTTCATTACCTATATTTTTCCAAATGCCAATAAGAAATTTTCCAAGATTATATTTGCAAACTGTCCATTTGTAATATATAAACAGGATTTCTATATCCTTATATATTGCAGTTGTATTTGTTATATATATATATATATATATAATATGTGTGTGTGTGTGTGTGTGTGTGTGTGTGTGTGTGTGTGTGTTAATACATTAATAAATCGTTAGAATTCTACAATAATATGCCAGAATTTTTAGCACTGTCTATCTCATCTCTCTTGTATATTATGGTAAAGCACAATCTTTTCATATCTAAAACATCGTGTTTATATATAATAAATAACAATAACCTCACATTCTCACCTTTATGTATAGTAATCAGTAATAGAAATGATCCTTCTATTATAGTAGAAAACCCTCACCTTGACCCGAGCAAACACGCCCAGCACGTCACTTCAACAGAATAAAGAACATTTGCGATGGAACCATGTACAAAGTATAGGGCGGTGATCATAAGCTTGGCCAGAAAGCCAGGTTTAAAGACTATTTTCAAAGCGGGTGGGGTGTAGAGAAAGGGAACGGTTTGGAGCGACATTATCAGAGTCTGAAGCCGTGGCATTTGATGATAAACTGCCAATAACATTAAACTTGATGATGACCACGAGACGAGACATGCAAACATGCAGAAACGGTTTGTTAGGGTGGAAAAAAGTTCGAGGAGCGTTGGGCTGGAGTGGGTTACAGGGAAAGGGAAGGATACAGGTTGGGGTCACAAAGGCGGAGAAGGGAGCAAGGCCTGGGGGGGGGGGGAGAGGGGGAGGGAGAGAGGGAGGGAGAGAGCGAGAGAGAGAGAGAGAGAGAGAGAGAGAGAGGGAGAGAGAGATACAGTGTCTGTAGATGATTACAGATAAGGAGCGGAGCAGAGGTTACAGAGGTAGATGGGGTATAGGGGCGGGAGGGGGTTGTAGAGATAGGGCGTTTAGAGCTACAAGGGGTTACAGGGACTGGGATGGGCGTAGAACTGGAGAGTTTTAAAACGGAGCCTGATCACAAAGAACGACCAGTTGACCACAGTGCCAACATTAGGGGCAATATTCTCAGCGAGGGGCGTGGGGTGGAGGCTTTGAGTGTGCGGCTTGGCCCGAGCCAGCATACCCCAACGATTGGCTGGACACACGCACACTCTACACTGTTCCCGTGAATTATCACAGGAAGTCGCCGGTCATTTATGTCCATCCCTGTCTAGCGTCCCTGTAATTCCCTTCATAAAACGTTTGAGTTTCACAAATAATAAACTGAAAGTGACACCCTGGTTGGTCGGCGACCGCTTGAGGTCAATGAGGAGCAGCGTGGTGCCGCCGGCAGCGAGGAACACGCGGGGAACCCGGCAATCGGGGAGCACCCCACGTCTGGGCCACACTTGGACTGTTCACCGAGTCTGTGTGGCTCGGCCATAGACTGTATCGGTGCGTGGTTTGGGGCAGTGTAAATGTGTGGGCGGGTGACAGTGCTGTGAGGGTGGCGAGGGGGTGAGGGTGAGGGTAGGTGACTGGGAGGGTGATGGTAAGAGTGGGTGACCGTGAGGATTAGGGTGATGAGAAGGAGGCTGAGGGTGATGAGCGTGAGGGTGGGTAACAGTGGGGGTTAAGGCGGTAATTGTGGGGGTAAGGGTGGGTAACTGAGGGTGAGTGTGGCAAGGGAGAGGGTGGGTAACAGTGAGGGTTAGGGCGGTAATTGTGGGGGTAAGGGTGGGTAACTGAGGGTGAGTGTGGCAAGGGAGAGGGTGGGTAACAGTGAGGGTTAGGGCGGTAATTGTGGGGGTAAGGGTGGGTAACTGAGGGCGAGTGGGGCAAGGGTGAAGGCGGGTAACAGTGTGGTTAGGGTGGTAGAGAGTGAGGTGAGGATGACGGGGGTGAGGGTGAGGGTATATGGGGGATGGAGGGCGAGGGTGCTTGAGGGGGTGAGGTGGCTGACGATTAGGATGAGGGTGAGAGCGTAGTGGGTCTGTGAAGGGGTGAGGGTGAATCAGGGGCGACTGTGCGCCTGTCAGTGTGACGAGGACAGGTTTGTGCAGGAACACGTTACCGGTACAGTTCCTGGTGAGTTAGGGCTGCTCGTGTTTTTTCCGGAATCTGTGGGAATCTGGTTGGCCAGAGGGCAGCGTGTGATCTCGCCTCCAGACACCCCCGCTCCCGGAGTCAGATGGGGAGGGGGTCCCAGAAATTCCAAACACGGTTGTCCCCGCTACATCCACACCCAGTCTATCCATACCGTTTTAAAACGGTTTGTTTCTGTGACAAGTATAACGCGGTGCAAAGTGCGGGCCCGGTCAGCGCACGGTGCTGGAGACCGGGGCCAACGCATCCGTCATAAGGCAGGGAAGTGTTGGGAATGGCCCCTATCTCGGGTCAGGTTTGGCGGGGCCACGGCTCAAGTGATCGGCGACCCACGGGTCGGTTTGTTGCTCAGGGTGCAGCTAACACGGGCCAAACGCAAATTGGAGGAACAACACCTCATATATCGCTTGGACAGCTTACAACAACTCAGCGGTATGAACATTGATTTATCTAATTTCAAGTAAGCCTTGCATCGCCTCTCTCTCTCCGGCCCTCGCCACCCCAGACATCCTGCAAGTTTCACTGCCGTCCTGCTTAGTTTCACTGTTTGTATCCACTCGTTACCTACCACCTTCCCCACAGCCAACAATGGACCATTGTGCTCTCCACCTTTCCTTGGTCATCTTTGGTGGCTTTGATTTGTGCTTTTTAAACCTTTTATTCATTTGTTCTTTGGACCTTTTCATACCTCTAGTTTCCCTCTCCCCTGACTCTCAGTCTGCAGAAGAGTC
The DNA here is from genome assembly GCF_053455715.1 of Rhinoraja longicauda. Lineage (NCBI taxonomy): Eukaryota > Metazoa > Chordata > Chondrichthyes > Rajiformes > Arhynchobatidae > Rhinoraja > Rhinoraja longicauda. The sequence goes on along the minus strand of NC_135980.1, from coordinate 18,094,452 downwards.
TCGACCCGAAACGTCACCTATTCCTTTTTTCCAGATATGCGGCCTGACCCGCTGAGTTACTCCAGCATTCTTCTGTCTATCTTCACTGGCTTGGAGAAACAAGCGGCGCTGTACAGTGCACGGGTAATCTTAATGGATCTACACACGGACTACAATACACACGACCCTCAATGCCCCACTCTCCACCTACCCTTATGAGTCGATATTTACATACTTGCATAAATAAGATGCACAGTTTCAGGCAGTCGTTGACAACAGTACAGTTTCATATGCTAATACATCACACTCGTCAATATGACATGGATCAATGTGCAGGAAAGCACAATTTGGATAATTGGATCTCTAAGTACGGCCCCTTTCTTTCACATAATCACGTCTCCAGGCGAAGTATTTCTTGCATTTAAAAACATGACCCACCTTCTCTCTCTACACACCGCGAGTACACAGGAAGACATAGTCTGAGTCGCGCCGTATCTGCCAGAGATTCTCTCTCTCTTCCTGTGCCACACAGTGAAATATGCGATATTTTCCACCGAACGTAAGCATTTCCTCTGAGTTTATATAGACACACTACCCCGCTGGCCATACGGCGAAGGAGCATGTAATGTCTATTGTTTAAAAAAATACACAACCACTCCTTCACCCTCGCCACTGCCATTACAATGTAACCACAGAGGGAATGACAAATGCATTATTTTTGTTTCATTCCTAAACGCCGCGAAGCCGCCCCTGTACAGGATTGCAGAATCCATCTATCTCTGTCTCCAAAGATATAAACGGCCTTTCACAGATTTCAACTGTGTTACAGTGGCTGTCGTATTGGGGCATGCTCAACCGCAGATGTTTAGCTACCTACAGTTATACGAGTTCGTCCATCGGACAAGCGAAGATGTACAATGGCAGAGTCACTGTGGACCACTTATATTAACAAATCTACCGGCGAATTCTGACACAATCCCCCCCCCCCCCTTTAATATATTTATGACGACAAAGAGTTGTGTGTGAATTAAAACAGTTCTATATTTGGCAACGTGTCTGTTTAGGGGAAAGGTGTGAATAAATTCTGGTTGCACCTGGAGGAACAATGGTATTTGACGCCTTCTTGAATCCGTATTTTGTAGATAGGCCGGGGACACTTTCTCCATCTCCAACCCCAGACACATGGCAGTCAAACCCGAGGGGTGGGGAGAGGCGAGCTGGGCGGGGGGAGATTGGGAGACGTGACAGCTCTAGATGACTGGGGCGAGAGGTTTGAAGGGGAACAGATAGATTTGATCATTTATACATTTGGATTTATTCGTGCTAAAAGGTAGCCGGGAAGCGGGGAGTTATATCCATTGAAGGACGTGTTCCCCAACAGCGCTGATCTTTCGGTGGATTACAGCCACGGCGTTTTGCAAATTATACACGGGCTGCTTCAAGGGACTGTGAAGGGTTAGGTTAAATCGGCGGTGTTAATTATAGTAACCCTAATTTGCACACAGACCCAACAGAAATTGTAACACATCTCCGCACCTTAAACTGCCCGAGGGACGGAAATGGCACCGACGAAGGTATCGAGAAATGGGCCGAGTACCCTGGCGCCACCCCGATTCTCCTGCCGGTTTGACCCTCCCCTGTTACCCAGGGCCGGCAGGGGAGCTGAGAAACAGGCTCTACCCGAACGCCAAAACTTAAGGCAATGAATGCTTGCGTTAAGCCTATGTCCATACATTGCATTAACAGCACTAGGTTGTTTGCACATGGGTCTGCCCTCTCTCTCTCTCTCTCTCTCTCTCTCTCTCTCTCTCTCTCTCTCTCTCTCTCTCTCTCTCTACTCATTAGTTACGATGGGGGAGAAATCGCCTGGGCCTAGGCCGTACCCTCCCGTAAAAACAACCCCGCTCTTTATTTGCCCTCTCCTTTTCAGTTATACATTGGAAATCTGTTTAGCTGGATGGCCATGCTAATTCCGCCAGTTTTCTACTCAGTGATTATGGACAAGACTGGCTCCTAGCTTGGCTACTCCCTGACTCCTGCCATTAATTATTGTCTCCATCGTCTCACCGGGAGCAACAATCCAGATTAAAACAAGAACGTGAAAGCAAGGTTTGTAATTCAGCCCTGGCGAGTGCGAAGAAACCTACTGCAGATATTCACAAAGGTCACATTCCACAACACTTTGAACTGTGCTTAATACAGCAGCTGCTCTCGGTAGTAATGCGTGTGTTCACGTGTGCGTTATTCTTGGAAAGATCGCATATTGTACCAGAGATGTACTCACAAGACAGCGAACACAGACTCTAATCCACAGCGGCCCCCTCCAAAGCCACGCTACACTAGGACTTAGTTCACCCCCACATTCCGATTCCCCGTTCTACTCTAACTTTCCCGCAGTTTTTGTACAACATATTGGGCTTCTCCCTGTCAGACAGAGTCGATTATTATCTGCCAATTGGCTTTGAGGTTTCAGTTTTCCGAGGTGTTGGATTTTACAAGAATAATTGGGGGAGACTGTGGCAGAATTTTGCACTTTGGGGAAGCGGTCGACAACGATTTGACAAATGTAGGGGGAGATAGTTGAACAAAGAGAGAAGGGAATTTATTGTGCACGGATCGTTGTACTTGTCGCCATTTTCGGAGTACTGTTAGTTTTGTTTCGCTGCAACACCGTCACTTTACATTCCCACTTATGCCTGGTGTAATTACAATGCAGTGCGGCGACCCAAGTAATTCCACGCATGTGTGGGCCGAGGTGTGAGGATCAGGTACAGAATTCCAGAGGGGGGGATACAGAGGCGGCTGAACTAGTCCCGGCCCGTGGCCAGTTGTACAGTACCCAGCGCTGGGCCTGCACACTACACGATATTCTTGAATATCGGCTCACTTAAACAGTTTCATTTCCCACAAATTTCAAGAGTGATTAACACGCGCAGAAAGCAGAGGAGCCAAATTTCACCGGAACAAAAAAAATCCTCGAGCGAGACAAAAGAGGCGCGACCTCGCCAACAGGAGGGGAGATTCCATCAGGTGGGACATGGAAGGGTCAGGGTGGAAGGAAGTTAAGGAATAAAGACAAGGATTGTACTCTTAACATTCAAATTCTCCTTTCTTTGGAAAACTTAATTTCGAGATAATTAAGAATTTACAAGACGTTGAGACAATGTGACTTAAAATACAATTTTAACTGTAACACAGAGAAAGATAAATAGATATTTCATGTGGCAAATGGATGGATGGTGAGCACACACAAACACACACACACACACACACACACACGCATCATCCTGAATTGTGAACCGCTTAATTCATGAATATATCTATAGATGGACAGAGAGATCTATATCTAAGTTGATTAATGGAGAGATTCGCGGATAAGATCAAGTTGCATTACTGTGGAGAACAGGGAACTAGTTCTGGAAAGCAGGAGATTAAAGTTGAAGGTTCAAAGCGAGGTTCAGGGGCCCAGAACGAGTGAATCCGTTTCATTTCACATTTGCTCGGAGGGCCCATTCCTTCCCTGATAATACACAGCTACTGCTTTAACCATTTCAATCTCTTGCGTTGAAGCACTTATTTAAGGTACGTTTGGCGAATAATTGTCAATTTTTACCATGACGTATTTTGAGATGAAATTATTGTATTGTTATTTTAAATAAATATGGCATTTGCTTTCAATTAAGGAGGTAAATAGTGTTATAATATTACGAGCAAATATACGCAAAGCAAAATGACTAAACACTGACCCTAACATTTACAGAGGCCTAATACATAGGATATGGGCCCACAGTATCCGATCCTATGTAGCGAGGTAACAATATGCCTGACCCGCTGAGTAAAATATAGAACGCTCTGGGACTCAATGTCTTGAGGTATGTTCCACACAGACCAACATCCAACATTAACAATATTTTTTTAATGCTACTTAATTAAAAAAAGGAATTACACGACCGTAATTCAAAATTTGATGTGCAGATTGTTTAACGCACTTTAATTTCATTGCAGCCAACAATGTACAAAGCGCAGGTACTTTGGTGTAGACTTGAAATGGAATCCCAGTGCCTGGAATCGGGTTTCATTGACAGAAAAGACAACCTACCTATCTGATAATTCTATCTCTCCGCCTGTCATCTTCAAAACTGTTTTAAAACAGTCGTTTGTTTTCCCATATAATGGAAGTTGATTTAAACTATATTTTCAGCTCCCTGGATTAACTGAGAGGGAAGCGTTCACCAACAGTAATGGAACAATATACACAACTCTCAATCAAATGTTGGATTTCATCGGATAGATTTCGCCAACTTTCCATCTGCAGCTGTTTTAGTGTCACTTATATTACAGTACGTTTTTATAAATTAGAGTGAAACAATAGGCAGCATCTAAAATAAGCGTTATATTCGCTTGCAACCTCTTCCAAGACATATCATTGTTCTATGAGTTTCCCCCCACTGAAAGAAATCTTTGCTGAAGACTTTTCCCCCACTTATTTAAGGTTTTTTTTTAAACGGCGTTGGTTCGTTGCAAAATTAATTCCAGCCTCCAGATTAATGCTGGCCTCAATGACCAAGGTTGCTTTCTGCAGACCGACCATTCCCGGGTTCCAATCGCGGAAGCTTGCGATTTGACTGAACCGTCTAAATTACATTTTCTTGAATCTTAAATCCTATTTCCACAGAACAGCCAGTGCCACTTTCCCAGAATATGAACGCAAACTGAATATACCTTGAGCGGGAGTTTTGGAACAGCCTTTGTCTGGACTCTGTAACCGTACAGTCTACTCACTCGGAGGGATCTTCATGCTGAAATGCTGCCTCCGTGGGTGTCATCACTGGACTGCCGTGTGCATGAATACTGGAGACTGGGAAGTGGCTCCAATTGTCACTGTGAACGTGTGGGCGTTGGGTTGTGGGGACGTTGGCCCACAGTAGCCACAAGGGCAGAGTGGCCGCTAGCACGATGCTGTGCGCAGTCTCTAATTGTAGAGCAAGGCTGCCCAACCACAAGAAATCCACCAGCCTACGCGGCCACGTGGAAGTAGAGGCAGAGAAAAGATTTGTAAATGACAAAAACATGCGTGACCAGTAAACTGGTTGACAATATATATGTTTTATTATTTACTCTGGGGGTTACAGAGTACTATGTTTACATATCTGTTATGCTGCTGTAAGTAAGAATTTCATTGTTCCGTTTCGGGGCATATGACAATATAACACCATTGAATCTTGAATAAACAGATGGAAATGTAAGTAAATTGAGATAAAAAGAAAGGATGTAAGTAAATAAAACTTAGTCCATTCGTCCAGAACAGCGCCGGTTCGGTTCAGCAACTCCAGGTGCAAGTGGAATTTGGGACATCTGATCGTCGGCATGGCGCTGACCACGCGGCCGCACAACTAGTCCAGTATAGACCCTCTCCCTCTCCTCCTCCTCTCCCTCCCTCCTTCCATGCTCTCTCTCCCCCCATAACACCCCTACACCATTTCCACCCTCTCCTCCCCTCCCTCTCGCCCGCTCTCTACTTTCCCCGTTCACCCCCTTATCACCAAACCTTTTCATCTCTCTCCTCCTCCCCTACCGCTCCTCCACATCCCTTTGCCTCTTCCCCTCCCTCCTCTCTCTCTCCTCCTACTATCCTCACTCTCTCTCTACCCTCCGTTTTCTTATACCCTCTCTCTCTCCTCGCACTCCCTCCCTCCCTCCCACTCCCATCCCTTCTATGTCTCATTGTTTCTACAACTACCAAACTGGGTCAGATTTCAATCAACAAGAACCACGCAAGTGGATTTTTTTAAATGTATTTGTAAATCAACATAAAAATTAAGGGGAAAAAACCGATTACTCGACAGATCGGGGGACGAGAGTGTATCTTGTATTTTTCTCTCAGGTGATTCCACCTCCCGCTAACGTCCAGCCATTTCTATTTTGTTCAATTCTCCACATAAATAGCTTCATTTACACTAATAATATTTTCTTTTAAGTCAGAAGCCATCTTATGCTGTCACCTTACTCCTCTCTTATCTTATTTTTATTAAAATACAAAAAACAAGCTCAAGAGAAAAAATCGTATATAAGAGGGGGTACGAGAGGGGAGATTGTGTCTGTTATTAATTTTATATTTGTGTGTCTCCCCAATACCAAACTTGCATCACTCTGAATGACTTCTCTTGTCTTGACATTGTCTTGAAAAGACTATGATCGTATGCGAGGTGAAATATGCAAATGTGCGTGTTAACACAGGTGAGTTTGTGATTATATGTGTGCTACATTTTGTGTGAGTGGAATTGAAAGCACAAATTGTGATGGTGTGTATACACAGCTGTGTGTGTGTGTGTGTGTGTGTGTGTGTGTGTGTGCACGCGCGCGTGTGTGTGTTGGCATGTATGTACATTACATGTATGTACATTACATGCATGTACATTGGTGTTTGTGTGTTTGTGTGGCAGAGAGAGCGTGTGACTGAGGCTGGCATGTGAGTCTGTATACACGAATGCCAGTGATTTTGTGATGACTGCTTCGATTGTACATTTCACTCTTAATGGGAGGGCACCTTTATACCGAATCATATGTATAAGAAAATAACTGCAGATGCTGGTACAAATTGATTTATTCACAAAATGCTGGAGTAACTCAGCAGGTCAGGCAGCATCTCGGGAGAGAAGGAATGGGTGACGTTTCGGGTCGAGACCCTTCTCGTCAGGCTAAAAATATAATGTAAAACGAAGAAAACTAACTCAGTGAGCACTTTTTCAAAGAAGTTAACACTGCTTTACATAAAAGTAACCACGACCAAAAAAAAAATCTTTGTACAGTGCTTGACTCAGTTAAATTTTGCCGGACCAGCCTTTAATTATCTAAAAAGGTATTTTATAAAAAATATGATTCACATATATACTGAAGAAGGGTCTCGACCCGAAACGTCACCCATTCCTTCTCTCTCGAGATGCTGCCTGACCTGCTGAGTTACTCCAGCATTTTGTGAATAAATCGATTTGTACCAGCATCTGCAGTTATTTTCTTATACTACATATATATATATATATATATATATATATATATATATATATATATATGCTGAATCATATTTTATATTAAATATATTTTTTAATAATTAAAGGCTGTGTGTGTGTATATATAAGAGAAATATATATATATATATATATATATATATAGTAAAAGTATGTAATATTTTGATGTGTGTGTGTATTTATATAGGCACACACACATACACACACACACATATCACAAGATAAAATAATTATTACAATATCTTACATATAGACAGTCGAGGGCTCTAATAATATCAACCTCTCTGCTACCTAACCCCTGCAGCAGTCACCCTGAATCTCTCGGCTTCCGTCTGCTGCCTTTAACATTGCGCGGGGGCATGCAGAAATATTAATTTCAGTAACCATAGATACTGTAACCACAGTCAACACACGCGGTTCCGAACAAAAAAACAACCGAAATTATATTTAAAGTCGGTTTTTTTCTGTCATCTTCTACAACCTAATGGGTTGATCAGATCTGGCTACATTTCTTTAAGCAGTGTAACCTATGCTTCTACAAAAGCAACAAAGCATTATACTACTTACTGAAGATGAAATGGTGTAGAAACAGGAATAGTGCGAGCATCTGAATTAATATTCATCTGCAATGCAGATTTTACTATGCTTTGGCCTTGCGAAAATTAATATCTTTATAAATGGAATATTCGTGACGTATTGTGATATGTAATTCTTAAATACAATTTCGTTGCTTTTTGACTTAGTATCCACGTAAAACAATGTTTAAAATAAACACAGTTTATATGAATGGTTTGCACGTTCTCAAACGTTATTTTGTTAGAAAATCAAGTGATTATATTTTTTCCACATGAATTTAAAACTATGCTATCAGCTGTCGTTCACACCACATAATGGGCTTATTATAAACTGAGTGCAATTATCATCACAGTATCCATGTACAATTTGTTTCAAAACGGCACAAACGGCTATGGATACGATTCGCCCCATGAATAATATTTCTTACCCTATTTTATATAATTGAAGTTAACCACGATTAAAACTTCGCAGTGGATGAAGTCGCTCACTCCCTACCAGGAAATGTCCATTTCACACCAAAAAAAACCCCAAATTTCACTCAGAGCCAAGCTGCTAAGTAATCGTGGCGCAGTTTACCACGAAACGGTTCAACGTTCGGCATCACATTGCAAAGGCACAGTGACGTCGAGCAGTTGGCACGAGAGAGCAGATTTTAATCAGCCAGTGTTAATTTGATGTAGAGAAATCAAGGCCGGTAATGCAAGGGAGCGGCGTTTGAAATGATGGAGGAAATGGCAGGAAGTTTGAGATTTGAAAGGCTGAATATTCCAGGACATGAGCGGGAGTGACATATTGCAGAGGAACATGAAACAATATGAACATTTCAAATGGTGAATATTACTAGGCTTGGACATTGCTGTCCCGAGAATGAATATCGCAGAGGAGGAGTGGCAATTTCTCTCTGATGTAGTTAGATCTGTTTACAGTCTGAGCCTTGCAGAGTTTGAATATTGCACAGTCTGGAAAATACAGTTCCAACATTGCAGAGTTTGAATATTGCAAGATCTGCATGTTGCAATTTCGACGTTGCAGCTTGAAACGTTGCAAAGTTTAAATATTTCGACTGTCTGAATGTGCAGATGAAATACCGGGATAGGATGTTGGTCCTGTCTATCCCATGCGGGAGTACCGCCACGTTTGTGCTTTGCTGATTTTTATTCTATCAATCGCCTCCCTCATCCGAATATGTAAAAGAAAACGACGCCTTGTGCATAGAATTGAGACTTCACCACGAGGATGCAGATAAAGGAAAAACAGTTAGATTGATTTTTCCACCTTAGATTTTAGATGAATGACAGAGATACCACATTCTCATTAGTACCAAAAGATCTTAAAATGGACTGAAATATCCTCAGTTTAACAATAACGAGATAGATCATAAAAACATAGTTATCCAATTGTACCGTTGAGAAACAGGGCCTTCCACATCCCTGTTCCATGACAGCGTGATGCCTATCCACACGAATCCAACTTGTCTGCATTCGGTCTCGATCCCTCTCTGCCTTTCCCATGCAAGCACCTGTCCAAATACCTTTTAAACATTGAAATGGAATCTGCCTCCACCATCCCGTCTGGCAGCACATTTCAGATAACTATTACTTTCGATGTAAAAAAGTTTATCCTCTGTTCTCCTTTGTACTTCTTCCCTCTCGTCTTAAGCCTGTGCCCTCAAGTTGTTGACTCCCCTGCTCTGGAAAAAAAAAAAGACTGACCATATATCCTATCCGTACCTCGCATAATGTTATTATATTTCTAAAAACTCACCCCTCAGCTGCCTACGTTCCAGTGAGCAGACTCGATGGGCCGAATGTCCTACGTCTGCTCATATGTCTTATGATCTTATGAGAAGAAGCACAGCCTATCCCATCTCTCCTTTTAACTACAGCCTTCCATTCCAAGGAAGTTCTTGTGAATCTCTTCTGAATTCTCCATATTGCTAGCACTGTTCCTGTAATGTGGTGACCACATGGGCAAAACGAGAAGGTGCGGAGACTTGTCCTATAGAGCTGACGAAGGCCGGTAAATAGAGGGATGGAATGGGGACGATAGAGAGTTTTCAGATAACCAATGCGATAGATGAGCGGAAGGAGATTGGGATCTTAAATATGTAGCGAGCGAGAGGGGGTCAGACCAGGGGCTGGAAGACCAGGACAAACTGCTACAGTGGCGATGAACGCAGAGAGCGCGGGTAAACGGACCACTCCATCGCTGAACTTCATCTATACGTTCTATCGGATTTCTACCAACATTAGATGTATTTAAGGTGGAGGCAGATACATTTTTGAATGATCGTGGGATTAAGGGTTATGGGGTCAGGCATAGAAGCGGAGTTAAGACCAGCGTAAATCAGCCACAGACTGGCCTGGTTGGCTCGAGGGGCCGAATAGTCTACTCCTGAACTTCCTGTGCTCTAGCAGCATGAATAGGGAGCGGAAACAATAGACTCCCAAGGAGTGAGTTGTCCGCGGGAATTGTCGGGACTCGGGAGACTGATACACAGGGATCTTCAGTTTTTAACACGAGATTCCATCATAAAACGTGCAAAACACTTATTCCCTTTCCTGTCCACCAGTGTTACTTCCTGAAAAAAAATCTTATTCCTGGGTATTTAGATGTGGTTTAATCTTTTATTAAGTCGAATGCCCTCTTAAATATAAATTGTTCGCACTTTAACTCAGCTATTGCTTAAAGAACCGCTAACAGATACCAACCTTCGCAAGGTTTGTTCGGTTTGACCCACCGATTTTTAAATTTGAGTTTATTGTAATGTGGCATTTTTTTGACAGAGAAATCTGGCTGCTGAGGCGTCGAGAATGAGACGGGAGATGGGCTGCATTGGAAGGTGCATTCAGGTTGCTTTGGAGGCTGCACTGTTGAGAGCGCGAGTGTGTGAGAGCGTGTGTGAGAATGTGTGAGAGAGCGTGAAAGTGTGTGAGCGTGTGAGTGGGTGAGGGTGGGTGAGTGAATGAGAGAATCTGAGAGAGTGTGTGTGTGAACGTGTGTGAAAGTGTGAGTATGTGTGAGAGTGTGAGTGTGAGAGAGTAAATCAGCGTGAGAGAGTGAGTGTGTAAAAGTGTGCCAGAGTCTGAGAGAGTGAGAGAGCGGGAGTGTGTGTGTGTGTGAGAGAGAGAGAGAGAGAGAGAGGAGAGAGAGGAGAGAGAGAGAGAGAGAGAGAGAGAGAGAGAGGAGAGAGAGAGAGAGAGAGAGAGAGAGAGAGGAGAGAGAGAGAGAGAGAGAGAGAGAGAGAGAGAGAGAGGGGGGGGGGTGGGGTGGGGGTGGGTATATAAGTGAGTGGGTGAGTATGTGTGACTGAGGTTACTGCAATTTCTCGAGTGCCGGTGAAGATAGCACACGATGTTCACACTCGGGTACAGCCCATGTATTTGTGTAAATGGTGGACTCGCGCAGTATGCCGAAGGTAGCCTCGAGCTTCCATGGGTTGTCTTTGTTTGCACTAAGCACATTGGGTTTCTTTTTGCACTCATATTCTCGTTATCCATTTATTGAATCTAGTGATTTTTGTTTATTTTGTATTATTTATGTGTGACGTGTTTGCCGACCTGTTATGCAGCTGCAGGTGAGAGTTTCATTGTTCCGTGGTCGGTCCATATGATAATTAAACACTCTTGACTCTTTTAGAACTAATGCATCGGTAACCGGATACTGCATTCTCTCAAGCAGTGTCAGCGGCCTCACAGATCGCTCATGCGCCTGTGCGGTTTAAGGTTTGTTTCCAACAAGCGATGTTTATCTAACAGCGATGTGCGTAGAATTGTCCACTCTCAGAGGGCGGCGAATCTCGGGAGTCTACAGCCCATGGAGAGGGGTGGGTCACAAAATGTGGAGACACCGGGACTGACCACAGGGACCATTGCATCAATGTACATCAACTTACCTCTGAGAACTCCTTTCAGCGGCTGGGCAAACTATCCAACAATTGACGTTAAACATCGTCCAATTCGACCCTTTGGAGTTTGTGGAACCATCGTTTGATCAGTTCCCCGTCCTCCCCACTGTGCGCAGGGATAGTTGTGGAATGTAGCAACTTAGACCCTCCCGTTTTTTTAGCCTTCACCTAATAACCTTCCCCCTATAAAACTTTCATCCAATGATTTTTCGCCAATAATCTTCACCCAATGACTTTCCATCTAAAAACCGTCCAATATCGTTCACCGAGTGACCTTCACCTGTTAATTTACCTGCCAATAAGCTTTTATGCAAAACGCTTCACCCACTGCCCTTCACCTAATATCTTCCACCCAACTCTTTTTTGAAGGTTAAGGATTTCCTTTATTTACCGGAGAGACTAACATTTTGGGTCGCACATTCTTCTACTATTCCTGGCCCATTTCGGGCGCGCTGCTGTGGGGAACAATTGGACTGCCCATGCCAAGACTAACCAAGTCTCCCCGGGGCTAGAGTTACACCGGGTACTGAATGTATCACCCGTCGGGCATGGAGTTGAATACGGGCATTCACATAAATGGTCAGAGCTAAATATTCATTATACACACGTTAGGAATTACCTTTCAGGATCCATGTGCGTCCTTCCTCGTGGATGCCGAATATCTGAAATGGAATGAAAGCAGATTAGTTTGTCCTCGTCACTTGATTTCAGTAATTGCTTTTTAGAAGCAAGCCGTTGCATTTACATTGCGCCACCGTTGATGTCCCCGGATGCCTCAAAGGCCTTCGCAGTCAGGAAGATGCTGTCAGGGAGATTGTGGTCATCCCTGGCCAACAGGGCAGGCTATGTCTGCACAGCAAGATCCAGTCAATGGCGAAGGAGGCAAACTGAGTAGTTCACCTGCCTCTGGCTCCTGGCTGAGACGGAGGTGGCGTGGATCTCGGAACATGGATTGGTTTTATTTCAATAACTGTTCTAACGGAGATTTCCAATTCGATCAAGGTGAGGAGGGCCCCGAGATTAAGTCGCCCAGCCAAAAGCAAACTAGGCGCCTGCTTTATGCTACGAAATACATGTCTGGATAGTACCCATCACGGGTCAAATCCAGCCACAAATGTTACGACCAGGGAAAACTTCCTGAAAAGTAATCATTGTTGGAATGAGAAAATAGAAATACCTTGCGGGCAGCAAGTTTCGTAAACACCAATGTGATAATATCCCAAATCATCGGCTATCGGGGCACCAGAGGCAGGAACTACTGTAACCCGGAGCAATGAATAGGCTGCTGCAGAGACACGACGGGTCAGTGGGAAATGTCCGGGTCGAGACCCTTCATCTGGCCTCGGGTTTGGTCGAGACGGGTAAATATTAACCAGGGTAGATGGCTACTCTTTCTTCAAGGGGATACCACATCTGTCTGCAGGAATGGCCCTCAGTTTAACATGTCATTGGGAAGCAACGACCTCCAACAGTGTGCGACCCAAAACTTCTCCTGTACCGAAGTGAAGTCAACCTAACTGCAAGCTCGGGTCAACGGGATGCAAAGTGAACTCGGAGCTGTATTCACCGGCGACCTGCGAAGCTGCAGCAGAGGCAAGTCGTTGACCATCAGTGATTGTTATTATGTCAGAAATATATTGATGCCAAGCGACAAGGCCGAGTTGCTTCGGCGGTAACATGTCCATTGGGATTGCACAGCGCTTGGTTCACGTTAAATTGTTGGAGGAGCTCAGCGGGTCAGGCAGCTTCTCCGGAGAACATGGATCAGGCAGCAAATCTGGAGAATATGATTCGCTTAACATCTCTGGAGAACATGGATCAGGCAACATCTCTGGTGAACATGGAGAGGCGACTTTTCGGGATGGAGCCCTTCTTTTGACTCGTTGTAGTGGAGGGGGGGGGGGGGGAAGCCGGAAGAGAGGTGGGGCGAGACAAAACCTGGCGGAGTGATTGAGGGATACGGGGGGGGGGGGGGGGGGGGAGGAGGTGCGATTGGTAGATGGTTGGATGAGGTCTAGAAATGAAAAGACAAACAGTGTGAGATAGGGATAGAAGGGCGAAATGTGAAGCCATAGGGAGGGGAGTAGATGGAAGGGGACGGAAAGGAAGGGGGAATGGAGAAATGGGTGCGTACGCAGATGGGGCACATGGACCGGGGGGGGGGGGGTGATTGTATCAAATTGTAGCGCCTAGCACAGCCAAAGTTTTCCCCTCAGCGGCAGAACCGTCAGCTGCCTCAGTACCAAGCGCTGGGATGTATTTCCTAAACCTCTCTTGTCTTTTGGAAACTCCTGACCTATGTCTCTGTAACCAAGCATCATGTTCCTCCATGCCAACTATGAGGTGTCTCCACGAATAGGGAGCCGCGGTTGTTGGTGATTTCACACAACCCGAGGAGTAAATAGAAATAGAAGGGAGGAGCTAAGGGAAAGAAATTGTAATCCCATTGGTGGAATGCATCAGAACACAAGCGTGTGATGAACACGCCATCGCTGGGATCCTTCATAGATTACCCTGGAGTAAAGACATTAATTAAATACAGATCCTGGTACCAACGTGCATCTATGTCGCATCTAAATATTCAATATTTATCATCCTCGACCCGACCACCGAATCCTCTCTCTACATCGTACACACAAAGAACTGCTGATGCTGATTAATAGACTAAAGGAAACAGTGCTGGAGTAACTCGGCAAGTCCGGTAGAATCTCTGGAGAACATGGACAGCTGATGTTTTCAACCCGAAACGTCCCCCATCCATGTTGTCCAGCCCCACCTGCTGAGTTACACCAGGACTGTGTTGTCCTCTCTCTGCATCTATGACTTCCATCTAGACATTTTTATAAACCTTTGTTGACCAAGCTTTTCCACATTTGTCCTCGCAACCTATATGGTCAACGTTTATTCAATTGTCACGGTTCAGATATTCTACAAAGTTAAATGTTTTACGGATATGGAGCGCTTAAACGCAGAGCAGCTTGGATTAACTTGGCAATATGTTCGGCACGGCCATTTTGGGCCGAACAGCCTGTTCCTTCGCAGTACTGTTCTATTTCTATGTTCTTAAAGGGCGCTATAGAAATGCAAGCTGATATTTTAAGTTACACGTTCCCTGGTTAGCCCGAGAGCTCCGATAGCTCCATATCCTAAAAAAAAAAAAAGAGAAATACATTTCTCTCCTCTCCATTCCTGGGGATTGTGGATTTAAATTCCACTGAAGAGACTACCACACAAAATGCAGGCACAAACTCTGGCACAGCGACCGAGGAGCGCCGCATGGTCAGAGACACGGCATCCAGTGACTGCTGCACTACGGGAGGGGAAGGGCTCGGGGTACCCCGCTTTGTCAGAGGGACATTATCAATGGATTGCCCTGTGTATGAATGATTGGTGAAAAGGCGTGTGGTGTCGGCGCAATGCCTAGGTGCGCTCCACTGATGAAACTGCCGCCGAGGCCTTGCTTTGTTGCTCGTGCAGTACTGAGATAGCCTTGCACCACTGGAGATGCAACCCGAATGAAAAGGTGATGAGGATAGTTGAAGAGGATCAACAATTCCCCCTGGAGTCACGGGGCCAGTATTTATAGCTCAGGCTACATCACTGAGATAGATATCGGATCATTGCCACTTGCTATGAGAGAGAGAGGGAGAGAGAGGGAGAGAGAGAGAGAGAGAGAGAGAGAGAGAGAGAGAGAGAGAGAGAGAGAGAGAGAGAGAGAGGGGGGGGGAGATACCACATTTCAAACGTATTTAATTGGAAGAAGATATACATAAAAAGCTCAGCGGGTCAGCCAACATCTCCGGAGAAAAGGAATAGGTGACGTTTTGGGTCGAGACCCTTCTTCAAACTGAGAGTCAAGCGAAAGGGACACGAGAGATATAATTGGGAGAACTTTATCTGAGTGAGATGTTGAAGAGACGTCGAAAAGTATTTATTTTATAATTTTAAACGCCTGTTTGATAATGTTAGCGCATGTCCATGGCCCCTGTGCATTATAATATGTTCAGCACACGGTTACGCACCTCAATCGGAAAAGCCAATCAGCATCACAGGTCACACCTTACGCCATTACAAATTCTAACGAATTATGGGTTAACAGATTTATTTAAAAGACAACCGATTCCATACAACATTTCCATTGGTTTTGAAGAGATCGGTGGCCTTCGCCTGATTATTTCCTTTCCCCAGATGTAGATACATGGAATAAAGCATCATGAAAACGTGAAAGAATGCTCTTCGGCCTAACTCGACCATGCCGTCCAAAATGCCCATAGGTTTGCCTACGTTTAGCCCAAAACCTTCTAAATCTCCCCTATCCATGCTCCTATCCAAGTGCCTTTTAAGTGTTATTATAGTACCTGTCTCAACCACGTCCTCTGGCAGCTCGTTCCATATACCCACCACATCCAGCGTGAGGAAGTTCCCCCGCGAGTTCCCATTAAATCATTCCCTCTCATCTTAAACCTATGTCCTCTAGTTTTGACTTATTCCCCTCCCCTGGGGATAAGCACAGTAGCCATTCACGTATTTATGCCCCTCGACTGTATACATCTCTATAAGATCACCCCCTCGGTCTCCTGCGCTTCAATGAATAAAAACCTAGTCTGCCCAACCTCTCGTTATAACTCAGGCCCTCGAGTGCTGGCAAAATTCTGAAAAATCTTGGTACACTTTCCATGATAAAGACTCTGTGCTACAGCCGGGTGATCAAAACTGTACACCGTTTCGCTGTACACTGTTACATTTGTGAATTATAATTTGAAACCATGCAAGATTTACTAACGAAGCAGACAAGTTGAGAATAATAACTAGAAATATATTTAAACTTTTAACATTAACACGTGTCTTTTAGAATTGCCCCAGCTTGACTCTGGGAGTAAGGGTGTGGCTGGGGAGAGGGCAAATGTTCGGACACCGCGGGCAGGAGTGATTGAAAGAAAGGCTGAACACGTTCTCAAACAGGCGAATCTGCCAAACACACACTCTATAAACACCCACCCAACTGTAAACAAAAATGAATTTCACCGTACCTGGCTGGGTACATGGGACAAATAAAGTACCATTTAACCATTGACTTTATGCAAGGCATTCCAGTAAAAAGAAGTTATCCCGAATTACAAATACCCGATCAGATATTGAATGGAGGATCAGTCGCAGGTTCACGGGGGAACTTGATGGAGTTTAATAATCCAGTTCATTTCTTCACGTGTGTCAGACCAGGCCGGATTTAGCTTGTATCAATCCTGCAATGTGTAACTCTAGCGTAGACTGGTGTGTGTGGCTCTCAATGACTGCCCACTCTCCACAGACTGGGGCTTTGCGTCCTGTTCGTTCCCTCAGCCGCACCATCTTTATCCACTTCGCACTTCTCGCCGAATCCACTACATCCTGAACATCCGGAAATATTCTATTAGAAGGGTCTTGATCCGAAACGTCACCTTCCATGTTCTCCAGAGATGCTGACTGACCCGCTCAGTTACCCCAACACTCTGTGTCTTCTAATCTTCTTTGCCAGATTGTGAGGAAACTTTATTGGAGACGGATGGCGGGAAACACATGGAGTTCCGCGCCCCTCCCACCACTCCCCTCTCAACGGCAGATCCCCGTCTCCCTCGTGTTAACCCCACAACCCCATGCCTCTGACCTGTTCGGCTCAACCGCTCTCTGTGTCACATACTTTCGCAACTCTCTGGGCTAAGGCATTTCTCCTGAGTTGAGCACTGGATTTACTGACGACTGTCCAGTAGGTCTTCATAACTGCTGTTTGCTTTCTAACGTCTCCTCTCATGCTCACCAGCGGCGTATCTGTCCCCAGACCGGCTATCGGAGTCAAACCCGCGCACTTCCTTCCAACCTTAACACTGCGCACACGCCCGGACACCTGGCCATTCATTCATTCGCCCTTCCAAATATCCTATTCTGTTGCAGACCAGCTACCACGTTGGGTTACTTTACAGCGATGACTATTTGAAAAATATTCCAAATAGTCCACTGATCCTTAACCACGTCGCAGGTGCTGAAGTTCGGACTCCTTTAGTTAATTGTTGACCATCGGGGTTTTTTTCTGACTTCATAAAACAACCCCCAAGGTGTAATGCACTCTTCACTCCGGTTGTCTCCTTCTTGGGCCAGCGATCTGATAGCCACGGACTGCGGGGACTGATTCAATGCCGTCCTGTCTCCGACCAGCACCTGTAAGACCCTGTGGCCGGAGGAATCACCGCCACTGCGGCGTCTAGGACCCAAGATCAATCCGGCCCCGGGCAATGCCGCAAGATCTGTAAATCTGAGCCGAACTGATCAACCGGCGAGTGAAGGGTCAGGGTCTGGCCCGGAACCCAGCCCTCTCCGTCAGTCTCAGTCGTAGCCCAGCAGACGTCGATTGAAATGCATTTGATTCATCTCAAACTAATGGTCTTGTTGAAGCCCAGGCGCGCCCGAACTGAGGGGCAGGACGAGGAGAGAGAAATGTCGCCGCTTGAGAGAAACTTTTTTTGGCGAGGACTCATAAACAACTGACCTTCTCGGCACCACGGCTGAGGGAACCCGGAGAAATAAGGCGACCCAGGCCATATGCACATCATTAATGGTTCTGGTCAACCTTCTACAATATTCGAAACGAAATGAGTTTGGGGCTTGTGGTTTTAAATACATTCCAGGAAACGAAGCGTGTCATCTTTAAGGGAATCAAGTCGTTTGAATCTCATAATTTTTCATATTCTAATCCTCACAACCCTGGGCAGACGAGCGATGATATCGCAAATTGGCCGGACGGGACTCACACTGATTATCCACCCGTTTACACCCGGATTAACAAACCCATCAGATGCTACATCTTCATCTGTGCATATACGGATTATAGGCACGGAAATCGCACAATGCTTGTGTAAAACACAGACATATAGGCATCATTTATAAACAACAAATTTAGGTTACATTTGCAACTCCTTCTATCTCAATGCAAAGTCTACATTTTCTCCAGATATGCCTGGAACTACCAACCGCTTGTAACTCACGATTGTCTCTCACCTTTCGTCTATAGCAAACACATGTAGCAAATATATATTCAAAAAAATACGTCTTTGACATGGAAAAAGTGAACCGATAGCACATTTCAATACAACACACTCAGAGTTTTGATACAACTGGACAGCTATAAATATCTCAACGCCGCCGCTTCTACCCCCCGCCCCACCCGCCATAAACACGTCCACTCACATATAGTATATGTACAAGACACACACTCACGCGTCCTCCTGCCCCCTCCCATTTATATACACATACAGACATTCAGGTGCATTCTCTTTCTCTGTCACCCCCAACCGTTAACACATGGGTTGGGTAGTTGCACTAAACAGAAATGGGAATAATTCCTCTTAAACACTGAAAAAGCAGTTCCAATGGTTGAGCGAGCATCCTAGTTCCACAGGTGAACTAAGTGCTTGACATTTTGAGAAAGGCATCATTATACACACCATCCGTGGTCGAGGGAATTGCTGCAGCAACTGTGAAGTTTATAAATGTCACTAGCAGTGAAATGCCAGGTTAATTGTGAATCGTCGAAGCTCTTGAGAAAGGCTGCGTGACAGTGCAATGTGGCCGGGATACGAGAGATTCGCTGGCCCTGAATGTGCTGGGAGTGAAGCGTGCGGAGTCCCTCAAAAAATCTAATTAAACCCATTTAAACTGAACGTTGATCGGGTGGGAGGCGAGCTAGCGGTGGTTTAAGTCAGGAAGCTGATATCCAGAACAGTGGATTCTATTGAGAGGCGAGATCTCGCCCCCATCCTGTAAAAATATGTTTAAACGTTTTTATGTCTCTTTACGTTTTATCTTCGCGCCGGGTTTCCCCAGTTAGTTTAGATTAGTGTGGTGCTGCGCCGGGAAGGAAGGGACATTTATCGTCAACTTTAACATGCGTTAGCAAGAACACACATTATCGATGGGGAGGGAAGAGACTTCCCACCTCTTATAAGGATTCGTCAATGAAAAAGGTTAAATTATTGACAAAGGGTAGGCCGGATTAATGTAACTTTAATATAATTGTTAAAATAGGAATGTTTCACATTTTTATATAAGTGGGCCACTCATAAACAATATCGTTAACAAATAAAATCAAGGATGCAACCATTTAGATTTCTAATTCTCTCTATCTCCCTCTTCCTCGCTGTCTCAGATGCACTTCTCTGTGTCTATGCAGAAATATACAACAGTAAATACGTGAAAGGTGCGTATCGTCTTTTACTCCATGTCTGTCCTCACTCCGAACTCCCACCTTTTGTCCGGGGTTTGAAGAGTTTAACCTGGAGGCTTCGTTGTCTTAAACTGGGGGTCAGTTTTATATCGAACACCATGCCAGGCCAGTGGATTTGAACAAGAGGATACAACTACTGTGCCTCAGCACAGATGCCGCACCTGTATCCCCAGGTCTCAGCGGTGTCAAATAATATATTTAAAATATCATTGTTTCTCCAGCTGAGGCAAAGTTATATGTTCCGCCTTTATTCCCGCTGATATCTCGAGTGAAGCCTTTAGCGTGAGCACACGGTGACAAAAAAATAGGAGAGTTCTATATACTCTAACAGTAAATAAGGACATCTCAACCGATCAACATGAAATGAGAGAGAACCCAAGAAACTGTGTGCAAGTGCTTGTAATTCTTCGGTGGCAGGCCCGCAAACATGCCTGTGTTGCTTCTGTTTTGTTGGTCAGTTTATAAGGGTTTACAGTCTCAAATGGGAAGGGGGATGGGGAGTATATCTCCCTTATCCTGACGGTACTTGTCTAATATTGAATCTCTTTGTCTTATTGAAGTCTACAAACACACGCAGAAAAGACAGCGCTTTGTGTTTAGTTTATCAGGAGATAGAGTCTCTGGCTTACTCTTTCACACATTTACTAAAGGAGGAGAATATCCCCTATATTCTCAAGTAATGTCCATTCTTATATTGGCCGGGTACAATTTAATCTCTGGTGAAATCTAGTTTTAAATCCGGCTGCCTTTCTCCACCCACCGCCCAAATAAAGCATGTTTCTCGGAGTCTGCTGGAGTAATGTGCAGATATATGCCCCCGGTCTCACGGATCAGACCAGCACTGGGCTGGGCAGGTCTGCGAAAGGAGGGAATGTAATATAATAATCAATAATGTTTTAAATCTTGGTGGAGAGAGTAGGCCAGCTCGCAAAGTTTTACATCCTTTGAGTTTGTGCTGAAATCTAGCATCAAACATCCTTCAATAAGGCCCACCGATCAGCGCCAGCGGGTAATCCGAAGGTTCCCCTAGAAACGTGATGTTCTGCAGGATCTTCAGCGAGTTATACCAGTCCTACGTGTGTGAACAAATGTGTGCATATACATCTCCCCCTTTCTCTCTGCAATTAACGCACACAATACACCGTGTCTATAAGTGTCCTGTCCACACACACGAAATGTGCATGCAGATACATTTAAGGAAACATAGATGGTGGATCGAGGAAAGCATGGGTGGACTGATGGATAATTGGATACTTGTTACACAGAGAGCATGATGTGGTACAATTGTGAAAATCCCCGTTCAATAAAGGGAGCTGGGGTAAAGTGTAATCCCGATTAAGAAGCTTGGAATCGGGGCCAGTCTGCTGTAGCGATAACACGACGCTGCCGTTCCACGGCTGTAAACAGCTTTTTAGGACGAGGCGTGCATCACATTTGCTACCTTTGTTAGATTGTATTAATTCGGCCAATTCCGTCTTACAAACTCCCGCCAATTATCTTACCTTCTGGTGCAGTGTATAATGGAGATTCGCATTTCAGAAGAGAGATGTTTGGCTGGTGAAATATTTTGCCGGTCAGAGTGTGACGGTGGTGGTCGGCTTGAATAAATGGAGCACTGGTCAAATGCGGTGTAACTTTAAAACAGCCCCTCTACACACTCACACCCACAGACTCCAAATTTCGCTGGATAGCACACAGATTTCATTGACAGTTTGAAATGTGACGTTTTCCTTACTCCATTATCTGAATGCTCGCCTTTAAAACGGTGCATACAGACTTGATGCCTTTTCAAATCTTGTCCATCCCATTCCTCCCTTTCCTGCCCCCTCCTCCCTCCACACAGTCAGACACAGACACACACACTTGATTATAAAAGGACAGGACTGATTCAGAATATTTTAATTTCACACGCTACTCCCAGGAGAGTGAGGGCTTTTTTTTCTCTCTCTCTTCTTAACAAGCAAGTGACCGCAAAAAATCGTTGGCAATGGAGGAAGTCAAAATCAAGTTCAACAACACAGAGGAAGACATTAACATAATAATGCGTCTGTCAGAATTGAATTTGGCCGGACAACGGGTTCTGGTGTCACGCTAGCGCAGAGCAAGGCCCTCAGCGGAATTTTCCCATGAACTGGTGATTATTAAGACAACCGGCGTTTGTCAACGACACAGGTTGTTTGGGCCTTTGCTCGTTTCTGCGCCGCCTGAGCAGAAACTCCGCGCTTTGACAAAAAAAAAATATTGATACATTTGCCCATGCAGAAATAGCTCAATTTTCTGCCCCCCGAGTAGTTACCGGCTAATAACCAGACCCGTGATAAACTTTCGCAGCTAGGATATTGATGATCTCTTTCGCCCAATTCCTAAAAGCTCTCCGCCTGAGTCTGATTGCAGTTTCCCAGATGAGGTAACCAGCACAGTTCAGGACAATACCACTTTCTCCACCCCCTCATTTTTCTTTAAATTTGAGACTTAATGAAGAAAAAGCTCGCGTTACTCACATGGTTTTGAGGAATGTAATTTTACGGCCACGAGTTCTCGTTCCCAGCAGGTCAGACATGGCGTTAAAGTTTGCATTAAAATAAAGACTGGGCATCCTTGATTGTGTTCCTTCCGTGACAGGTGATCTTGTTTGTCTTGTTTTTAGGTCTCTTTTCCGTGGCCGAGTTCGACAGATGCCCAAAGAGGGGGCAGAAAGTAGACAAGAGACGCAACTCCGTCGCTCGCCCACGACACCCACCCCTTCTCGGCTCCCTCTCATTTTCTCACACAACTTGTCCCAGGTCTCTGGGAGTCCGCGCTGGAATCCAAACTGCTGTGGACGTGTCCAGAAATACAAGCAGCCAAACTGGCAACTCATTGTCCGGATGAAGTGATGCCCATTGTTCGCTCTCTGCGGGATCAGATTTCCTCTCCCCCTTCACGCCTTGTGCTGCACACTCATTTGGGTGGAAATGAAATATGCGCCAACATTTCCTCGCGGATCTGGATGGGAAGACATGGCGCGATAGATGTTCTCTTCCGAGACTTCAACTGGCAGAAGCATTTACCACGAGAGCGCGCTCCTGTCTGGATAATCTGCTTTGTATATTAATCCCAACAGTTGGCAGCGCTTTAATGAAGCAGAGATCGGATGGCACGTCTTGGACATTTGGAGACGCCACCCCCCGCCTCTGGTCCTCTCTCATTCACACACACACACTCTCTGTCTCTCTCTCCCTCTCTCTCTCGGCCACCGTCCGAGCTATCTTAGCAATTCCTCATCACTTGGTACTACCTTCAGGGAAATACAATTGGTCTTTAAAACAGCGCGCACACAGCCGCTCACGGTCGGGATCCGGCTACAACTCACTCTATCGTTGAAAGAATGCAGCCGGGCTGTTCCCTGGCGAGCCTGTACAAAATGTATTTGCTTTTCTCACTGCCTGCTCTCCCCCCCAACCCCCATCTCCTCCCAACCTCCTTCTCTCCTGCTGGGGCATGGGTGCGGGGAACCTGCACAATCTGCCGCCGAGATCACACTGAGATGGGCTTGCTCCAACAAGGCAGAGAGAGCATTGGAAGCGGAGCTTTGGGTCACGTTGCCCGACGTGAGGTTAAAGAGAGACGTATCTCCGATTGTCTCTGCACCTTGCTGTTGGCTCCCAGCGTTCCCCCCAAACGCCGCGGGCGGTGTTACAAGCACCGAGTGCAAGCAACACAGGAGGATTTTTTATAAGCACGATATTTTAATGCAAATTATGATATCAGCCGTGGTGGGAGAAATCTTCCCCAAAATCCGCCGCGTTTGCGGTTACGCGTTTGCGTCAGTGTGCGTGGAAGTTCAAACGTCTTTTACCGCCCCGTTAGACGGCGAACGTTCATATTTTGGGATAATTTTTTGCGTGCCCTGTACATTGAAGGAATGTCTAATGGAGGAATATCTGTGATCTTTACCGCAAGGATGGAAGAATATTCCAATCAGCAAACCCAAGAAATGTAACCCGTTTTACATCCTCAGCGCGCGTTAATGCTAAATTAAAATATCACCCACGGGTTATCAATAGAGATATTTGAGAGAAATGTTCCGATCCACGGACTCGCTGTTCCACTCCTGCCCCCTACCCCACCATCCATTTAATCAATTTCAATACAGCCCGACTTCTCGATAATAATATTGGGAACTGATTATCAACACAAGATTGGAGAGTGAAAATTTGACCCAAGTCTGCATAAAACACCGAACTAGATTATTCATCGGTGCTAATGCGACAATGCGGGTCTGTAAACGGCGAACATTTCCTTAACTTGAGTTGCAGGCAGTCCTTGTGGCGACCTGGAACCCCGGGCAGATGGATCAGGGCAACGATGGACTAAATGGCACTTTACCTGTGAACGTCCCCCTGCAGGGGCGAGAAGCGGATTATTATTTAAACCTGATTTTATTTGTGCCTCGTAACCATTTTCCCGAGAGGGAAATGTTGCGATCAAAATAAAGAATTTCCGAAAGAGAATTAGTTTTTTTTTTCAGTCGATTTAAAAAATCTTGTCCTTTTAGCTGTGGGCTCCTGGACCAGCACTTGTTCAGTGTCTGATTTAAACGGGTATGGAGGGCGTCGAAAAAAGTACCCACGGAGAGCATCAAAATATCGAAAAAATGAAGTGACCTTGAAATGGTGCCGATGGGAGGTTTGTAAAACACTCGCTCTCCTGAAAGTCAAGTTCAAAATAACATTTCAGATACTGAGCAAATCCTCGTCCCAGTGTTTTTTTGAAACTGAAATCAAACTCGCAATTTTATAGAATATGTTTAATGAAAAATAATTGAGATGCGATTTTAACGAGAATGTGTAAAAATATTGGCCTAAAAATATTTAAATTAACTCTGCACCTCTTGGAATAAGCCTTAGGTGACTGATTATAGAAATGATATTTTAGTGGTTGTAAACCACGGATATAT
This sequence comes from Rhinoraja longicauda, assembly GCF_053455715.1. Classification (NCBI taxonomy): domain Eukaryota; kingdom Metazoa; phylum Chordata; class Chondrichthyes; order Rajiformes; family Arhynchobatidae; genus Rhinoraja; species Rhinoraja longicauda. The sequence goes on along the minus strand of NC_135980.1, from coordinate 18,069,772 downwards.
CGGTGTCTTTCAGCAAGGCACTTAACTTACACTTAACACTGAAGATTAACACAACAGAATACTTGTGTTTATCTTCTTCCAAAAAAAACACAATTACGTTGGGATAGAGAATGGGATGGGAAATATTTTACACATATAATAAATTCTTGTCGGCGCCACCGAATGTATATCACCGTGACACAACATCAAAAATACCGGCGAATTTGGCATTCAGAGCGGTCACTTTTCAATAGAGCGCGACATCGGGTACAAAGGGACACTTGTGCTTCTCTAAGGTAGGCCTTGGTTATGGTTACATGTGCAGGGAATTTATCCCTGATACGTGCCCCTATTTTTTGTCAGCCCAGTTCCATTGGTCTCAAAATTACGGTCTGAATGCAGGAAAGAGCTAATGCGGCAACGTTAAGCACTGATGGGCATGTATGTACAGAGCTCGTCTTTAAACAGGCCCTGATCCAGACTTTAAACCCGATCACATATATTAAAATATATATTTCTTAAAATATATTTCTATACTTTTCAAACTTCTCTAATGATGGCTTGGTGCGTTAGAATATATTTCTGAACGGAAATATACAAGATTAAATTCGAAGATATCCGATTGTATGTGACCGCCGTAATTTTTCTCCCAATTCCTCTCAATGGTTTCTAAAATAAAATGGAAATGTCCCGTCGAGAGAAGTGATAGAGTTTAGTGCTAGGATGTGGGACTATTTTACCTCTGAACCTGCTGAGCGCTACAATGATATTAAACCTGTGGAACAGACTAAAACGTATTTATTGAAGATGGGCACAAAATGCTGGAGTAACTCAGCGACACAGGCAGCATCTCTGCAGAGAAAGAATGGGTGACGTTTCGGGTCGAGACCCTTCTTTAGACTCGACCCGAAACGTCACCCATTCCTTCTCTCCAGAGAGGCTGCCTGTCCCGCGGAGTTACTCCGGCTTTTTGAATCCATCTTCGGTTTAAACCACAATATATGTGTATTGGTTTGATTTAAATAAAAGAGATGATTGAATGCTGTCTGTATGTCTCAGTCTCGGGTTCCAGAAACACAGAGTCGTTTTGTACGCTCTCTGAACTTAGCTTTTTTTAAATTATTTTTCTGTGACTGCGTTTTGAAATATAGGTGCCAGAGGAATGTTTTTTCAGATGGGCCTCTGCCCACGTGTCCCGTGCCTTCAGTTAATCCTAGTCCGCAGAAGGATCCCGACCCGAAACGTCGGCTATCCATGTTCTAAAGAGATGTTGCCTAACCCGCTGAGGTACTACAGCACGTTGTGTCTTTGTGAATCTCAGTGTCCAGGTGAGCTGCTGCTTACACGCCCCGCACCTTCAGTTAGTCCCAGTGTCCAGTCTGCCTCCAGTTAGTCCCAATGTCCACTCCCATTCCACTGGGCCGTCCGGAAGTGCAGCGCGCTCTCAGCCCCTCCCCCCAACTTGGCCCCATTTCTTGTTCACCGCCCTGGTGTTAAATGGTTGCAAAGCAGGAGGTCAAATCAATTGGTACGAGAGTCCTCGAGGGGGAGGACTGGCGGTGCACAGCCCTTGCTCAGTCCCAGGGGTGGGAGCCGCGGTCATTAGACGCTACTTAACACTTCGACATCCCTGCAACTTGAAAGCCAAGCGTCCCTGCGCCAGTCCTCGCCAGGTGAAGTCACCTTGTGATCTCACCTGCGGGGAGACGGCGCCGGGAGCAGGCACTCCCAGTAACTAGTCACATTGAGGAGCGCAATGTGTGTATTTGTTTGTGCTTTAGAAATGTACGATGTGTCCCCTTAAACAACAGTGCACATTTATATATTTACAGTAGCACATCTATATCTTTACAGTAGCATATTTATATATTTGCAAATACTCCAATAAACGTCACCTGAAATGCTTCAATGGTTAAAATATTAATTAGCGGGCACAGAAAAGTTGGAGAGTCTATGTAACGGGTGTAGGTGTTCCGCTTGAGAGTGGCGCGGGGAGGTGGAAGGCGCGGGGCAGGAGGCAGGTCCTTCAGAAGCTCAGGGTGAAGTTCTGATCATGTCTGGTTCTGAGGCTCCCACATAATTTCTACATAAAAACCCAACGGTATGAACATTTAATTCTCCAATTTTAGGCTACTAGACGACAAACAACCAATTTTTAAAAATGTACTCTTTTTTTGGCAGTCTGAAGAGGGGTTCCTACACGAAACGTCACCCATCCCTTTTCTCCAGAGATGCTGCCTGTCCCACTTAGTTACTTGGTGACAATCTTCGGTCTAAACCAACATCTGCAGTTCCTTTCCGCGCACCGTTTTTTACCCCCTCCTCTGCCCCCCACCCCCTTATATTCCTTCCTCTGGTTTAATATTTCTCACTTATTCAATCCTTATCTCACACCTTTTGTCTCCCCCTTACCCACCACCACAATGAATCTGAAGAAGGGCCCCGTCCCAAAACATCTCCAGCATTTTGTGCCTTTTTTTTGAAAACCAACATCTGCAGCTCCTTGTCTCTCGACTTTCTAATTGCACGAATAACATTTGAAATTTTACCGAAGAAAATTGTTTTAAGAATAACGTCACAATTTACAAACTAACTAATCTAGAATAGGGCGGCTTGCCATATCATCGGAAACAAAGTTAATCTAGGCCGAAACTCTCTGAACACCCGCGTTACCGCTGTTCTCAACTCATGATTTTTATGCGAATTTTATTATTTTCATTCTCATTCCATTATTGATAAAATCCACTATTATTTCATTTTTTTAAAAAAAGACAGGGGTTTCTTTTCATAAGACTGAAGAAGGGTCCAGACCCAAAACGGCACTCATCATTTTTTTCTCCTGAGACGTTGCCTGACCCTTGTATTTGGTGAATTTATGAAAATAATAGACACAAAGTGCGAGAAATTCACCAAATACAAGGCATTCGAAAATTCTGTGTCGAGTTGCAATCCTGCTCAATTTTATTCTATTGCTAAATTATTTTTAGATATTTTTTCAAGTAATTGTTAAAAACATCACGCTTTTAAAAATAAACGTGTAAATTCTACAACGAATAAGAGTTCATATTAACATGCTTCAGAATTCGCTCCTCTTTGGAACCCCATCACCGAATCACGGCGACCCAACTTTAGCTCAGACGCGAACGAAATGTCACACTGTGATTATTTTTTGTTTTGTTTTCGTCACAAAAGATTTTGGTGTTAAAATATGGACATTCGTTTTGTTGAAAAAATTGTACGAGGTTCGAGTTTAATAGAATTTTTAAATCTTATTATAAACTTCGGCCTAACTGCAGATAGAAATGGAACAAAAATAGGTGGCTCCGAATTCCGTCGGGTGGACGCCGTGTAGGGACAAGTTCTGATCTTTGGAAATGGAAATTAATTCAGCGCTTTGTATTACCCCAGGAGAAGGCTGAATTGAGAGCAGCGAGCAGAGTTAGACACAGGAGCGCTGAGCAGAGGGTCCAGCGTTTCCAAATAACGAGAATGTACCTCCGACAATCCGCAGGAATCGCTTCCAGAGAGCGTCCGAGTGCGGACAGTTGACCCCTGTCGCATTTTGGAGACAGGAAACTAATTGTAAGAGGGTTGGCGAGGGATGAAGGATTTAGTGTAATTGGTGCACAGAGGCGGCCAAGCTAACGGCAGCGCAACCTCGCTGCATCGCATCAATTCAGGGTTATTGGAGTGTTTAGAAATTAAAATATGCGAAGTTCAGAGAGCCGCAGCAATCCCGCGTTAACGAGTAAAAGACGTGGCAGTTTTAAATCGTGTTTTATAAGGTGCTTTACCACAGATGCAGCAGATTAAACTATGAAAGTATGCGTTCAACATTTGCATGTAAACGTTTAGTTTTTGTGTTACGAATAACACAGTTTTTCGCTATCTTTGAATTTTTTAATTCTATATAAATGCATATTCAGCGATGAAGTTGATTTTAAATTTTATTTCATTGAGATTTCTAGAACGCGAGGATTAATAATACAAAAAAAAAGTTTTGTCTAACTACATTTAAATCTTACGACATTTTATAATTCGTAAAATTAATTTTTTGGAGAAGGATTTTTGAGAAAATATACTAGGAAGAAGGCGGATTGAATAATGACCCGAGGGTCCATGGGCGGGAGTCGTGGGCCGCGTGTTAGTAGCAAACTCGGAGCGGAGGGCAATGAATCTCGCGTAACTACAACACCCGCTCTTTCTCCACTTTATTTCTGTTCCAATCCTACTATTTTACAGGGGGAAAATTGACTTCTGTGTTTTTTTAAAATCAGTGACTTTCTTCTAAATATCCCAGTAAAAAGCGATTTAAATGCCGCTCTCTGAAAACCCAAATGGACCCGCATAACAAAAAATAGCGATGCAGTTTAACAAAGGGTTATAGATTTCCGGTGTTGATCCATTAATAATTTTAATAGCTGAGTTCACCCCCCCCCCCCCTCCCCTCCTCCCACCATTGGTGTTTTATTTTAATATATAAAAGAAAGGCTACTCAAACAAAAGCAGGGGAGATCTGATATTCCCGGGTCGGAGTGGTTCATTTCTCCTCCACAGTGAAAAGTTACATTGAATTATTTTAAAATAAACGACAAACCGACTTCCAGGCTTGAAATCGACAGTTTTTTCTGAAATAATTATTTGCTTTATTTTAGGGAGAAAAGAAACATGGGTTATGCTGTAATGTAGAAACAAGGAAGTGCAGATGCCGGTTTACATCGTGTAAAGTCCCTTAACAAGTGTAAAGTTCCATTGAGCGAGGCCCCAGAGTTAACATTGCTACATTTCTGCCAATAATTTCTGAACTTGACGTTAACGTACACTGACATCTGTCGGTTGGTGCTCAGGTCAACCGATATCTTCACGAGGTCCCCAATTCACCAAGGACTATCCCCAATGACCCCCCCCCTCCCCTCCCCCTCCCCCCTCCCCTCCCCCCCCTCCCCTCCCCTCCCCCCCTCCCCTCCCCCTCCCCTCCCCCCTCCCCTCCCCCCCCTCCCCTCCCCCCCCTCCCCTCCCCCCCCCCCACACACACACAAAGTATGTTACTGCGAGAACAAAGTTCAGGAAATTGGGAATCAGGAGAATCAGTATAAAGAAACAGGAAACCGGTCCCGGGGCGATCATAATTAAACCTGATCTTCGCTGCCGTCGATGGTTTAACAGCAATTGTTATTTGTCTATCGCCTTCGACACGTTTGTTTCGCATCAAATCAGATAATGCTATACATAAATATAATCAAGCCAATCTGAAGTGCAGTAGGTAGAGCAAATGGGGAAGATACAGAGGACATAATATAGTTCTCAGCATCGTAGCGTGTCAGTTCCAGAGACACAAGTCCAATGTCTACAATGGGGTAGAGGTGAATGGACAGTACCCTGGCTCAAGGAAAGGTCATTGAGAAGCCTGATAACGGAGGGGAAGAAGCTGTTCCTGAGTCTGGTGGTGCATGCTTTTAAGCTTCCCTATCTTCTATCTGACAGGAGTGGAGAGAAGGAATGACCAGGGTGGGAAAGGTCTTTGATTATGTTGGCTGCTTTGCAGAGGCACCGGGGTGTAAAGGGAGTCAATGGTGGGGGATAGAGGCACAGAGCCAATGAGTTTCCTGTGCAATGCTCCTTGTGTGCGGTGTTCAATCCTAAGTGACCATGCCTTGGAGCGACGATACATATCTAACTGTTGGCTGCACACATTTGGGAGCCAGTCTGCAGGTAGATTTACTGTGGAGCATCCACCATGCTGAGGTATACCTGGATAATCAATGCGTCACACCTCAGGTAAAGACTGAACAGATAGGAGGGGAATTGATAGAGACCATGTAGAATGAAGGGAGGCAGGTAGATGAGGAAGCCAGTGACCACCCCTTATCCATCAGATACATTTCTCTGCCTGTTGCTGGAGAAATGGTTCTTTAGGTGAAGGCAGCAACTGCATTGACCGTAGCTCCACAGGTTGGTCTGGCACCAGAGACCAGGAGAAGGTGTGGAGCAGCGTCCGCAAAAGGGGCTTCTGTTATTTGGGGGACCGACTGTTCTGTAGCCAGGACTGAGACTCCAGGATGGTGTATCACTCCTCTGCTGCTGGATCAAGGATGTTGCAGTGCGGCCGTGGGGATATTCTGGGAGCAGATAGTTGCTGTGGTGTGTGTTGCGACCAATGGCAGCATTCAGAAACAGGATGAGGTCTTTAAGTTGAATGTAAGGAGTTTGGAGGTAAATTAATAAATAAGATCTCAAAAAGTTAGTAATCTTATCTTCACTCCAAGTACCACACTACACCTGATAAAAAATAATAGCAATACCAAAAGTAAGAGTGGAATAGAGAAAGACATCAGATCAATGTGTCTGAATATAGATCCTGACCCAAAACATCATCTGTCCATTCCCTCAGCAGACGCTGCCTGACCTGTGTTACAGAGCTACCCTTGGTGCCACCATCAGTGTTGTTTCTCCCTTTCCATTAAGAACCATCAAAATCCAGGGCAATGTATCTATTAGAGAAGGGCGGCTGGCATCTGTTATGGAATACCCTCTTGGACCTCTGCAGGTGTATGGTAAAAAGCATGCTGACTGGTTGCATCTTGCAATCATACCTAAGTACCCTTGTACTTAAATATGATTGTACCTACGTATTGTAAGATTTTTACTGATCTCTATGCATAAAAGGAATTTCACTGTATTTAGTTACATGTGGCAATAAAGTACCATTGAACCATTGTGGCCTGACTTGGCACTCAAATGCCTAGGAATTAAGGAGATTGCAGGGAGTGGTAGATACTGCCTGGTCCATTACAAATACTGACCTCTCCACTCTCGAAAGGATTTAAATGGGGGGGGGGGGGGGGGGGGGGGGCACATCAAAAAGGCCACATCAACAAACCCACACCACCTTGACTACACTCTCATCTCACTCCTACCATCAGGAAGAAGGTACAGACCACCAGGTTCAAGAATAGCTTCTTCCGAACAACCATCAGGGTCCTGAACACTACATAATACTAACCTCAACGATGAACTTCTATGGACTTTCATTGCACTAAGGATTTTGGGCTTTTGGGTTAATTTTTGCATTAGTATTGTTGTTATTAATTTGTTGATTTTGTTTATTACATATTATCAATGTGTATTGTTTGTATGGGCCTGTTACACCGCTGAAGTAAGAATGCCAATGTTCCATTGTCAGTGCACATGACAATTAAACACTCTTGACTCCTGAAGTGCTGAGTTCCTCCAGCACTTTGTATTTGCTCCGATAAATGTGTTTTTTTGGGGGTGGGGATAGTAATTCAGATCCCTGAGACGTGGGATTGGTTTCTGGGGAAGGTGGGACTAGTACAAAGTAGATGGTTGCAGTAAGGCCAGAACGAGACCAAAATCCTCAGAGTGATGTTGGCTTGTGTTGTGCAGGAGGGTTTGAACTAAAATGGTGCGGGTGAAAATAACTTAAGCAGGGGAGTGAGAGGGGGACATGAAGAGAGGAAAAAGTGTAAAGGAACGATTGAAAGTAGAAAGGAGATAATATAATCATGAGAAGCAAAGGGACAACAGTGCAATAAAAGATGAAGAAGGCTAACAATGTTACAAAGGCAAGTCCTAAAGGTTTATCCATTAGTACACAGAGTGTTCATAACAAGGTAGATAAACTAATAGTACAAATAATTATACATGGTTATAATATTGCTACTGTTATGAAGACATTGTACCATGGATGGGGTGAAACAACCAGCGGGAACTTAATATGTAGAAAGGACAGACAAAAAGTTGTGTTGTTAGTAAACGAGGAAATCAATGTGATGTTGAGGAAGGACATTTGTTCAATGAAGCACAATAAGTAATCTGTTTAGTTTAGTTTATTGACATTTGTACCGAGGTACAGTGAAAAGCTTTTGTTGCGTATTAACCAGACAGCGAAAAGAAACGACATGATTACATTGGAGCCATCCACAGTGTTCTCAGATACATGATAAAGGGAATAATGTGAATAAGGCACTGCAAGATAAAGTGGTGGAGGTAAGAAACACCAAGGAGTTTATGATGTTGGGAGGTGTCTATAGACCATAGATTGTGGTAGTAAGTGATGCAGCAGATGGAGTAAATTGGAGTGTATACACATGTATGTTGATAGTTGTATTGAAAAACTGACGAGAGAACAGGCTAATCCAGGCTGAGCATTGAGCATTGAGAAAGGAATAAGTAACAATTTTGTGCAGAATCCTTTGGGAAAGAGTGATCATAACATGATAAAATTCTTCCTTGGGATGTAGAGTGAGGTACCAGGATGAGAAACTAGGGTCTTGAATCTGAACCAAGGATGCTGCAAAGCTTGGATTGGCTGCGATAGTTTGGGGAACATTGGGGGATAGGGAATGGGAAACATTTAAAGAATGTATATGTGAACTATGGCAATTATGCATTTCTGACTAAAATGAATCAGGTTAGAGGGGTCAATCATGGCTTACAAAGGAAACCGACAGTAGTATTCAATTCAAAGAGAAGAAGTTGTCAGAACATTTCCAGACAAAGCAGCAGGCCACAGGATTGGGAGCAGCAGCTGTTTAGAATTCATCAAAGGGGGTCAAAAATCGATTAAAGGGCAAAGATGGAGTATGAGACTAAACTGAAACGATAACTGACTGTAAAAATCTTGAGACAAAGTAAAGAAGGTTAGTAGAAACAAATGTAGGTCAGCTACAGTAAAAAAATGGGAGAAAATATCATTGGAACTGACATGCCGGAACAAATAAACACATTTCTGCTTTCAGAAAGCAGGATGTAAGTAAAGTTCCAGAAATGTTGGGGAACCAAGGCTGCAGGGAGAGGAAGGATCTGAAGGAAATCCGTGTCAGTAAAGAAATGGTACTGAGGAATTAGTGGGGCTAAAAGCTGACAAATGCTGGTAATAAACATCCCAGAGTACAGCAGGGAGAGACTCTGGAGCAGGTCCCACAGTTTGCAGGGTGGCAAGTGGAACATTTGCAAGAGAACGGGAAAAATATTTGAAATAGAACACTTGAAAAGCCAATATCAGCATGTTTTTATGAAAGAAAAATCATACTTAACAAGTGCCTTGGAATTTTTTAGAGGATGTAACCAGCAGAATAGATAAGAGTGAACCAATGGAAGTAGTGTATTTGGACCTTCATAAAGCTTTTGACAAGGTCCATTGGAAGAGGATAGTGTGCAAAAGTACAGCTCAGGTGACTGGAGACAATACATCAACTTCGGCTGAGAATTGGTGCACAGACAGGAAACAAAGCATCAGAATAAAGTAAGAAGGACTGAGTGCGTGCCCCAGTGACCAGTGCTGGGGCTCAATTAAGACACATGGGCAGATTCAGGAATCCTGAGCAAAAAAAACCCAAAGTGCTCGAGGTACCCATTGGGTCAGGCAGCATCTGTGGATGGACTGAACCAATGCATCTGCTCATTTCCCTGCACAGATGCTGTCTGCTCCACTGAGTCTATATTCTGGACTCTTTTTTTCCTCTTTGCGCTACCTATTGTAGGTTTATGGTTTGATTGTACTCGTGTACAGTGTGATTTGACTGACCAGCACATAAACAAAATATCCCATCTACATTAGTCCCATCTGCTTGCATTTGGCCCATATCCCTCTAAATCTTTCCTATCATATCATATCATATCATATATATACAGCCAGAAACAGGCCTTTTCGGCCCACCAAGTCCGTGCCGCCCAGCGATCCCCATACATTAACACTAGGGACAATTTTTACATTTACCCAGCCAATTAACCTACATATCCTTGCACCTGTCCAACTGAGGTATAAATGTATATACTTGCCTCAACTTTCCCATCGGGCAGCTCGGTCCATTGCCCTTTGTATGAAACCGTTGCCCCTCAGATTCCTTCTAAATCTTTCCCCTCTCACCTTAAACCTATGTTCTCTTCTTCTTGATACCCCTAAAAGACTTTGTGCATTTACCCTATCTATTCCCCAATTTCTGAAACATATTGTGGCATAAATACAACAACAGGATTTTCGTGCATAGTCTTAAATCTTTTCTAATTGATCATCTGTCACAATTAAAAGTAGAGATGTTGCAGTCTGCATGACCTGGATTCATTCTCAGTGACATGGACATAAATGGCTCCTGTGGGCAGTCTCCGCCAAGGCTCTTTGTGTGAACTGAACAGCGAACAGCAATAGCAAAATGTGTTGAAGATAACAATTTGAATTCTTAAATATTTGTTTACACCTCAGGTGTCAGATAATCAACACCTTTTGAATTTGATGTGAGTGATGGAAGTGGGAATGTTCCTACGTCAGTGTCAGCCTCAAACCACATGAGGAGTCAGTACAATTAACCCAGAGTAGCCTGACTGGGGCAAGCCAAATGCTGGCCCTGCACGAGGGAGACAAGAGAAGTAGCAATCACAAGGTTAACTGGGGGAAAGTTAATGTTACTCCACCAAAGTATTTGGAGTATGGTATGCTGATCCAGTCACCCCATTACAGGAAAGACGTAGAGGCTTTGGAGAGGGTACAGAGGAGGTTTACCAGAATTATGCCCGGATTAGAGGGTTTCAGCAAGAGGGAGAGGTTAGATAAATATGGATGACTAGGACATCGTAGATTGAGGGGAGACGATAAAAGTATATAAAATTATGAGAGGTATAGATAGAGAAGACAATCAGAACCTTTATCCCAGGATGGAAATGCTCAACACTTGAGGGCATAGCTATAAGGTGAGAGGGGGAACGTTTAATGGAGATGTGCCGGGCAAATTTTTTATATAGAAAGTGGTGGGGACCGAGAACACATTTCCTGGTATGGTAGTGGAAGCAAATACGATGGTGGCATTTAAGAGACTTTTGGATAGGCACATGGAAGTGCAGGGAATGAAGGGATATGTTCGTGTACAGGCAGATGAGATCAGTTTAAATTGCATCATGTTTGGCACAAACATTGTTGGCCGAAGGGCCCATTCCTGTGCCGTAATAGTCTATAACAAAGCCAGACTACAGGGGAATTGAACGATGATCTGGTGTGTTTATAACATCAGTGTTCCCCGACGCGGCTTCCTGCTGCACTGTTTGTTGTTGTGAGTTGGGGCGGCTTCAAGACTGTGACCTCAAAGCCTAGTATAATGGCTCAGGAATAAGCTCCAGAAAAATCTAGGAATGGAAAAGCCATATCCATGATGCAGAAGTGTTGCAGTTGACACCCAGATCGCCCTTTAGAGCAGGGAAAATGTTAGAGAAAAGGATGACAGAAAGCAAAAAAACATTAGATGCAGGTGGAGACCATTCAGAGAGTCTTAGAGCATGAAAGCAGTTCCTTCAGCCCAACTCGTTCATGCCAAGCAAAATGCCCCATCTCAGCTAGTCCCATTTGCTCACATTTGGCCCATATCTCTCAAAACCTTTCCCAGCCATGCAACTGCCCAAATGTCTTTAAAATGTTGTTATTGTGATATGTGTATGTGTCAGTCAAAAAACAGTTCTGTAGCACAGTCCTGCCCTTGAGCTCTGGGTCTATAGCCATGGCATGTCTTCAAGTGTACATTCAACTGTTGTTTAAATATGATGCCTCCACCACCCTTTCAGGTGAAGAGTTCAAGTGCCGCATCACCCTCTGGATGAGAAAAACCTTCCCTCTATCCTTCCACCATTTACTTCAGGTTTATTGTCCTGATTTTTAACTCCTGAGTATGGGTCTTTTCATGTGATTCATGTCGATCCAGGTGCTCAGCTCCCAATTGCTCTAGCAGTGGCAAACAAGCTTCTTGGTCCAGTTTTAAATAACTACATGGAACAGCCTGGCTGACTGCAGAGGCTCAGGAAACGCTCAGGAACTGCAGCGGCTCAGGCTGCAACGGTTCCTTCCTCCCAGGATCACACAATTAACAGCTCTTGCTGTCAACATAGGGAACATGGGGGAGAGAAACTTACCAACAGCTTTGCAGGAACTAGAGAAGAGCAGAGAGCATGGCTTTAAGGTGAGATGGGCAACGTTTAAAGGAGATGCATGGGGCAAGTTTTTTTCTGCACTAAGAACAGTGGGTGCCTGGAATGCATTGCCAGGGATGGTGGTGGAAGCAGCTACGATAGTAGCATTTAAGAGGCTTTTGGGTATGCAGGGAATGGAGGGCTATGACTCACGTACAGGGAGAGGAGAAGGGTATAACTTGGCATCATGTTTCACATGGACATTGTGAGCTAAAGGGCCTGTTCCTATGCTGTACTGCTCTATAGTATGTTCTATGTTCACTCTAGCTGTTGCCAGCTGTGACCTTGTTGCCCCATTGATATCCATGCTTTATCCACTGGGTCTGAATAAGTAATTTCATCGCTAAACCTATTTCTCCCTTTCACATTCCTGAAACCTCTTCTCTGGCAAGAAGTGGTCACCACTGTCAGCATTTTCTTCCTTGGATGAGTGAGGTTTTATGGCATCCTGCAGAAACACTGTTAAGAGTTTTGCCCAGGTATCACCATTCTCACTTTACACCGGATATTAAACTGACATATGGCTTCCAAATACTTAGCAGTACGACACAGTTCATGATTTACCCTGTTGATTGAAAAATCACAACAGATTATATTCTAAATATTTTTTAATAGAGATCTATACAATTATGAGAGGCATAGATAGGGTAAACTGTCAGAACCTTTACCCCAGGATGGAAATATCAAAGACTGAAAGGCATAGCTTTGTGGTGAGAGGAGCAACGTTTAAAGGATATGTACAGGGCAAAGTTTTACACTGACAGTGGTGAGGGCCTGGAACATGCTACCAGGGGTGGCAGTGGAGGCAGTTACGATATGAGAGACTTTTGTATAGGCACATGCATATGCAGCGAATGGAGGGATATGGATCACGTGCAGGCAGAGGAGAAAAGTTTACATTTGAGTCGTTCACACAGACATTGTGGAGCTCTATATGGAACATAGAGCAGTGCAACACAGGAACAGGGCCTGTTCCTGTGTTGTACTGCACTATGTTCCATACTTTCTGCCCATTGCTATTTTTCCACAGAATGCCTTCAGTTTGTGGCCATTTTTATTTCCAGAAATGAGTTACTAATGAATTGAAAATAGCATCATTAACATTAATTAATGCAGAGATAGACAGGATGGTTTGAGTTCAGTAACACCAAGCCAGAGATATTAATTATTCACCAGGAACTGGATTATTTTCTCAGACCAGAGCAAAGTGAAGGAAACTGGTCTGTGTTTACTGCTGCTAAAGGCTGTACCCCTTGATTTCATCCTTTTAGTACAGGAGGCTCCCAAAGCAAAAATTAACTGGTAGAATGAAGGAACTCTGATTCGTGAAGGGCGTAGCATTGCCTTTGGACCTTTCCTAGAAAACCAACAATGCCAATTAATCATTAAACAGCAAGATCTCGCAGGCAGAAAATGAAAACGCGAGAGACTCCAGATGCTGGAGCAAAATACAAACTGTTGGAGGAACTCAGCTAGTCAAACAGCATCAGACTGAAGGAGTGGGCCTGATCGGAGGTGTTGACTATCCAATTCCCTGCATAGTTATTATCTGACCCACTGAGTTCCTCCAGCACTTTGTATTTTGCCCAACAACTTATCTTCTTACTCACTTACCTCCAGCACCAGAGGCAGCCTCCTTCCCATTGGTCCCCAATATGAGACTTGGAACCCCCAGCCCTGTCCAAGGCTCTGATCACCTTCAACCCCAGTTACCTACCCAATCACTCCCAAAATCTCTGCACTACCCCAACCCTTACACCCCACTCACCCGAACGGGCAACCGTAACTATGGGCTGGTCTCCATCACTCCCTCTCCATCCCTAGCCAATTGGGCTTTAGTCAGCAGCCGTCCTGAACACAAGGGCCAATTGGATTGGCACCCACCCAGCTCAGCAGAGGGCACTAGAAGGTAGTAGAGTCATCCAGCATGGAAACAGGCTGAACGATAGTCACAGAATGCTTTAGTAACTCAGCGGAACAAGCAGCATCTCCGGAGAGAAGGAATGGGTGACATTATGGATCGAGACCCTTCATCAGACTGATGTCAAGGGAATGGGCGGGACAGAGATAGAATGTAGTCGGTGACAGTAAGACTGGTGGGAGAACTGGGAAGGGGGAGGGAATGGAGAGAGAGGGAAAGCAAGGGCTATTTGAAGTTAGAGAAGTCAATGTTCTTACCACTGGGGTGTGAGCTACCCAAGCGAAATATGAGGTGCTGTTCCTAAAATTTGCTCTGGGCCTCACTCTGATAATGGAGGAGTGAGAAAGGACAGAAAGGTCAGATTGGGAATGGGAGGAGGAGTCCAAGTGTTGAGCAACTGGGAGATCAGGTATGTTAAGGCGGATAACATAGAAACATAGAAAGTAGGTTCAGGAGCAGGGAGAGAGAGGGAGAGAGAGGGAGAGAGAGAGAGAGAGAGGGAGAGGGAGAGGGAGAGAAAGAGGGAGAGGGAGAGAGAGAGAGAGAGAGAGAGAGAGAGAGAGAGAGAGGAGAGAGAGAGACGAAACTAAAGAAGGAAAGAGGAAAGGATTGTGGAAGGAGCAGAAGAGAGAGAGAGAGAGGCGAAACTAAAGAAGGAAAGAGGAAAGGATTGTGGAAGGAGCGGAGGGAATGTAGACAAATGGAGGCAGGGAAATGAATTAAGAAAGGATTGAGAGATGTAGACTGCGAGAAAACTAGAGATAAAATACAAAAGGGACAACCCGCAGACACAGGTATTTGTTTATAAAGTGGGAGGTGTTTCAGGGCTGTGGGGTGGGCTTTCACTGAATTCCTACATTAAGTGCTATTGACTGAAGCGAGCAAATGTTCCTCCCGGACATCGCCGAGGAAATCCGTCCATGTTCCTCCGGGAGGGTCAGTTGTCGTTCGCTATTGGCGCAGCCACTTAGCCGGATCTTTGTTTGGCCTCGGCTTTGAGGCCCCCATCCCCATCTCTCCGCCCGTTTGGCCTCGGCTTTGAGGCCCCCATCCCCATCTCTCCGCCCGGCTGCGTTCCTGCAAGACCAGCCTCTCGCTCAGCTGTCGAACACCCCCTCACTGAGCTCAGTGCCAACTTTACTTTGCAGAGTTTCCATGAAGGACCTTGGAACGAAAATGCGGTCCCAGTACATGAGGCCTTCGGTGCATCGGAAGAGCGAGCTATTTCCTCTTTTAAAAGTCACAGTATGTTGCTGTCACCCAATTATTGGTCCAAAATTCTTGCCTCTTTTTAAATTGGGCCGGGATCCCTCTTTAGACTCTTGTCCATTCCCTCTACAGATGCTGCCTGACTCCTGAATTCCACCAACTCTGTGCTTTTCTCTAGATTCCAGCACCTGCAGTTCTCTCCTGTTGTGCGTCTCTCTTGTTATGTTAGTTGAGCTAACAAGTCAGTAAACTCGGCTCAATAGCAACTGTCACCTCTCAGCCTCTGCTGTCTCCAAAATGCTGGAAACGTTATCCGTGCATTGACGATGGATATTCATAAGTTCATAAATGATTGGAGCAGAAATAGGCCATTCGGCTCTTCGGGATTACTCCGCCATTCAATCATGGCTGATTTATCTTTCACTCTCAACCCCATTCTCCTGCCTCCTCCCCGTAACCTTTGACATCCTTACTAATCAAGAATCTTGTCAATCTCTGTTTAAAAAAAATACCCAATGGCTTGGCCTCCACAGCCGCCACTGGCAATACATTCCACATATTCACCCTCTGCCTAAATACATTCCTCCTCATTTCCTGTCTATATATCTATATAAACATAGCACAAAAAGTAAGGACATTTGTGTTTGGTAGATTATTTCTTTGTTTTAACAATGCTTCTTGGCAATAAATCTTATACCGTTGGAAAGCCTGTTTATTTCCCTTTTAAATGGTGCCACATTTGTAAGGAACATGCATTTGTGGGATGAGCAGCAGAGCTGAGTATATGGGTTGCGCCCATGAAAAATTTGCCAAATCTTCTCTGCCGTTGCCAAACAGCTTATTCTGCTGTTGCTATTGACTCTTGTTTTGAGCTTCTGGTACCCCCAGGTGCTGACAATCAGGTGCCTGATTGGCACCTGATTGGCAGCATCTGTGAGCATGGGCCTTGCTACAGTGGTCAGTAGGTGTCTGCTCCAAGAATCGGCATGCCACGTTTGACTGATCTGGATAGGGCCCATGCGATAGGGCAACTTCAAGCTGGTGTTCCGCAAAACCAAGTTGCGGCATTATTTGGAGTGAGCCCTAGTACCATCTCCAAAGTGAAGGCCAAGTTCCATATAACGGGGGATGTCAGAGACAGGCCGCGAAGTGGGCGTCCCAAGAAGACGACACCAGAAGAAGACCGTTTCCTCACCCTGTCAGCACTTAGGAACCGTAGGCTGTCTTCTACAGATTTGCAGTCAAGGTTTGCAGGACGATATGGCCGACGGCTCTCTGCCCAGACAATTCGGAACAGACTGCACGCAGCCGATCTCCAGTCTCATAGTGCTGCCAGGAGGCCTGCCATGACTGCCCTTCACCGTCAGGCCCGTTTGCACTGGTGTCGGCAACACGTGCACTGGAACCTGAACATGTGGAGGAACGTTATGTTCAGCGATGAGTCCAGATTCTGCCTACGGCAGTTGGATCATAGGGTCAAAGTGTGGAGAAGACGCGGAGAACGCTATGCTGATTGCTGCACCGATAGAGTAACATCTTTTGGTGGAGGCAGTGTGATGGTGTGGTGCGGCATCTCCGTCACTGGAAAAACGAGGCTTGTCATCATTGGAGGCAATCTCAATGCAGAGAGATATCGAGATGAGATTCTGCAACCAGTGGCAATCCCATATCTCCACAGTCTGGGACCGAACTCTATCCCCCAAGATGACAATGCTCGCCCCCACAGAGCAGGGTTTCTCAGAGACTACCTCCAGAATTTGGGAGTGGAGAGGATGGAATGGCCTGCCAGCAGTCCTGACCTCAACCCCTTTGAACACTTGTGGGATCAGCTTGGGCGTGCTGTTCGTGCCAGAGTGACCAACACAACCACGTTGGTTGACTTGCGACAAACGCTGGTTGAAGAATGGGATGCCATCCTACAACAGTGTGTGACCAGGCTGGTGACCAGCATGAGGAGGAGGTGCCAGGCTGTTGTGGCTGTGTATGGTTCTTCCACAGGCTACTGCGGCTCCTGTTTATTAAATGAATAAATTGTTAAATTGCCAATATGTCTTGTTTCTTCAGACTTCAATCATCTAATCCACCAAACAACACCGAACAAGAGTCAATGGCAGAATAAGCTGTTTGGCATTGGCAGAGAAGATTTGGCAGATTTTTCATGGGCGCAACCCACATACTCAGCTCTGCTGCTCATCCCACAAATGCATGTTCCTTACAAATGTGGCACCATTTAAAAGGGAAATAAACAGGCTTTCCAACGGTATAAGATTTATTGCCAAGAAGCATTGTTACAACAAAGAAATAATCTGCCAAACACAAATTTCCTTACTTTTTGTGCTATGTTTATATATCCTTTTATTCTGAGCCTGTGCCCTCTGGTCCCAAACTCTCCCACTAGCGGAAAAATTCTCTGCACATAGAATGTTCACGCTATTCAACGCCATCCCAGAAGCCCAGTCAGTACAAAAGGGTAGTCAAACAACAGGAATGACCGAGGCAACTTTCAAGGAATTTACACTGGGAAGAATCCCAGGAAACATCAGTCGTTGGTCTGGGACAGGTTGGGATGATACGAGGACCAGTGGTTCGCGGGGACATCCAGTGGTGACACAAGGAACTGCAGATGCTGGAAGCTTCCTGCCACCTACCCGGACCCTATTCTATGCACCTCACTCAATGTTCCACATCTTTGTGTTGTGAAGCTGGAAAGGGTGTAGAGTAGGCTTACGAGGATGTTGCCAGAACTCGAGGGCCTGAGGAGGAGGAATGGGGGGGGGGGGGGGGGGGGGAGAGAGAGGCTGAGCAGGCTAGGACTCTACTCCTTGGAGCGCAGGAGGATGAAGGGTGATCTGATAGAGGCGTACAAAATCACGAAAGGAAGAGATTAGGTAAACGCACAGAGTCTCTTGCCCAGAGTAGGGGAATCGAGAACCAGAGGACGTCGTTTTAAGGTGAAGGGGAAAGGATTTAATAGGAACCTGACGGGTAACTTTTTCACACAAAGGATGGCGGGTGTATAGAACGAGCTGCCTGAGGAGGTAGTTGAGGCAGGTACTATCGTAACGTTTAAAAATATATATTGAAACAGGTACATGCATAGGATAGGTTTAGAGGGTCATGGGGGTAAACACAGGCAGGCGGGACTAGTGCAGATGGGATATGATGGTCGGTGTGGACAAATTGTGCCGAAGGGCCCATTTCCACGCCGCATGACTCTATGACTATCAGTTCCTCCTCTGCACTCAGGAAAACTAAATCGGCCCGCTCAGTGCTTTCTCGTAACTGAAATACTCCATCCCAGGCAACATCCTAGTGAATTTCCTCTGGATTACAGACATTCTGCCTCCCGCCTCCTCCTTGCAACGCTCCCCATGGTATTGGAGGTAGGGTACGGACATGGATAGAAATTTGGTTGACAGACAGAAAGCAAAGAGTGGGGATAAATGAGTCCCTTTCAGAATGGCAGGCAATGACTAGTGGGGTACCGCAAGGCTCGGTGCTGGGACCGCAGCTATTTACAATATACATCAATGACTTGGATGAAGGGATTAAAAGTACCATAAGCAAATTTGCAGATGATACAAAGCTGGGTGGTAGTGTGAACTGTGAAGAAGATGCTATGAGGTTGCAGGGTGACTTGGACAGGTTGTGTGAGTGGGCGGATGCATGGCAGATGCAGTTTAATGTGGATAAGTGTGAGGTTATCCACTTTGGTGGTAAGAATAGGAAGGCAGATTATTATCTGAATGATGTCAAGTTAGGAAAAGGGGACGTACAACGAGATCTGGGTGTCCTAGTGTATCAGTCATTGAAAGGAAGCATGCAGGTACAGCAGGCAGTGAAGAAAGCCAAGAGGAGTTGAGTATAGGAACAAAGAGGTCCTTCTGCAGTTGTACAGGGCCCTAGTGAGACGGCACCTGGAGTACTGTGTGCAGTTTTGGTCTCCAAATTTGAGGAAGGATATTCTTGCTATTAAGGGCGTGCAGCGTAGGTTTACTAGGTTAATTCCCGGAATGGCGGGACTGTCATATGTTGAAAGACTAGAGCGACTAGACTTGTATACATTGGAATTTAGAAGGATGAGAGGGGATCTTTTCGAAACGTATAAGATTATTAAGGGGTTGGACACGTTAGAGGCAGGAAACATGTTCCCAATGTTGGGGGAGTCCAGAACCAGGGGCCACAGTTTAAGAATAAGGGGTAGGCCATTTAGAACGGAGATAAGGAAGACATTTTTCAGTCAGAGTTGTGAATCTGTGGAATTCTCTGCCTCAGAGGGCAGTGGAGGCCAATTCTCTGAATGCATTCAAGAGAGAGCTAGATAGAGCTCTTAAGGATAGCGGAGTCAGTGGGTATGGGGAGAAGGCAGGAACGGGGTACTGATTGAGAATGATCAGCCATGATCACATTGAACGGCGGTGCTGGCTCGAAGGGCCGAATGGCCTACTCCTGCACCTATTGTCTATTGTCTATAAACAGAAATCGTGCACTGAATGATTATAGAAACTTGCATAAGTTTGGTTTGATTAAATGAATCCAGCAGGGATTTGTTAAAAGCCAATTCTTGTTTTACTAATGAGTTTTAATTAATGAAGGAAAATGGGGTTGATGTGATGTGTATACATGGACATCCAAAAGGCATTTCATGAGGTGAGGTGCAATAGATTAGTCATGGAGGAAAATGAACAGAAGAGGCTGCAATAGGGCGGAGAAAGATAACTGATTCAGTAGCAGGAACTAAGAGTAGTAGTGGGAGGTTGTTTCTAAGACCCGGGAGGTGTCCGGTGGCGTTCCACGGTCGTCGGGATCAGAGACACCGGTTCAATGTGTAGGAAGGAATTGCAGATGCTGATTTAAACCAAAGATAGACACAAAAAGCTGGAGTAACTCAGCGGGACAGGCAGCATCTCTGGGGAGAGGGAATGGGTGACGTTCAGGGTTGAGATCCTTCCTCGGATTTAAAGTCACGGGAAAGGGAAACGGGAAATATAGACGATGATGATTGTAGAGAGATATAGAACAATGAATGAAAGATATGCAAAAAAAGGTAACGATGATAAAGGAAACAGACCATTGTTATATGTTTGTTTGGTGAAAACGAGAAGCTGGTGCGACTTGGTCTTGCAATCCCAGGCTTCCAATGCCATACCCGCGGAGATTGATGCTGCACCACGCTAAAGGTGCTTCACAACTGTCTGTGGTTGTGTTTGTAACCAACGGAGTGCTAACCCTCGGGTCCACATTAGCCCTAACCCCCAGAGGCGTTGGTTAAAACCTTCTGCTCCCTGCAGATTATCCCGCCCACAGGCGGGTCGTAGAGGGATACAGTGCAGAAACAGCCCATTCGGCCCAACTTGCCCACACCGGCCAACATGTCCCAGTTAAACTAGTCCCACCTGCCCGCATTTGATCCATATCCCTCCAAACACGGCCTATTGTTATACCTGCCGAACTGTTTCTTAAATGTTGGGATGGTCCCTGCATCAACTACCTCCTCTGGCAGCTTATTCCATGCACCCCACCCTTTGCGTGAAAAAGTTACCCCCTCACATTCTTATGAAATCGTTTCCCCTTCACCTTAAACCTACTTCCCCTTCACCTTAAACCTATATGGGTCTCTGGCTTCAGGTACAGTTTATGTCCCCTCTCTCGGGCTCCATGACTCCAGTGCTCGGTTGTGGTGTTCAGAAACACAGAAAGAGTACGCAGAAAACAGCAATAAGAACTTTATTTGTTTTTTTTTAAGTTAACGTAATAAAACAAAAGAGTAATTTTCGCTGGAGAATTCTGCCTCCCGCCTTGAACCAAGGCCCATGGTTTACCCAGGTACGCGTTCTGGCGGTGGGGAAGGATAGTCATCACGGTCACATTGCGAAGCAAATCGCCCAGAAGCTTCCAAAAATTGCATTGGGACTAAGAACGCGTTTTGTGCAGGAATTCTCCCCATTGGTGGTCAGCGCGGAACTTTGGGAGGTGGGACGCCGAGAGATTCTCTGTTTCAGCCCTCTAGCTGTTGTATGTGACTGAACTAAACCATGAACCCCCGTCCCCCTGAGTGTCAGACGTCACTCTCCAAACATCTACGGAAGGCCCAGACCCACCCACCAGCTTCAATCACCCCTGGTGCGGCACCACGCGGTGTAATGGTCTGAACAGAAGGAACAATGTACCCTGTCCCATAACCACACCATGCCCCCATAATACACCCCCCCCTTCCTGCACCCCTCCCCTCATTTTTGTCAGACTCTAACATAACACTCCACTCCCCGCTGCAACGACCCCTTCTTTCTGTAATACCCTCCCTCGCACTGTAACGATCCCTACTTCCTGGGACGCTGCAACCTTCCTTTCTCTTTTCAACGGCGCCTCCTTCTTGCTACGCTCCCAATCTCGCTGCAACGCTCCCTCCTCGCTGCAAAGCTCCCATCCTTCTTGCCACGCTGCCCATCTCAGTGCAACGCGCCCTCCTTCCTGCAATGCCCCCCTCACTGCAACGCTGCCAATCTCACTATAACATTTCCCTTCTCTCTGCAACCCTCCATCCTCACTGTAACACTCCCTCCTTCCTGCAGTCCCCTCCCCGTCCTGCAAAGCTCTCCACCTCTCTCCTTCCTACAACGCTCTCCGTCTCTCTGCAATGTCCCCTCTAACCTGCAACTGTCCCCATCTCTCTGTATCGCTGCCTCCTTCCTACCGCGCTCCCCTCATCCTGCAACACGTCCCTAACGCTGGCTGCCGCGCTGCCTTCTCCCTGCCACGCTGCCTTCTTCCTGCAACGCTCCCGGTCTCTTTGCAAAGCTTCCTCCTCTGCAACGTTTCCCCTCTCTCGGCAACCGTCCACCCTCCTGCCTGCCACGCTCTGTAATCTAACTTCCCCGTGGGGTTGTGTTCTAGTGACCGAGTCTTGGGGCAGTGGGAAGCAGAAGGGGAAGGGGGATAGATGATTCGGAATTGGAAGGAAGATGAGAGGAGTGGAGGCTGGGGGGTCGGCCAGTGAGTGGCGCTAGGAAAGGGCGGGGTGGATTCAGTGGGGTTTGACAGTAGCTGCGCGCTACCAGGATTTAGCCAGACGGTGGAACACCAGGTCGCTTGTCCAAACTCACGCTCGGGCACACAGATACACAGATACTGGATGAGTCCCAGCTTTAACTGTGTCCCACACAATACAGGAGCAAAGTGTGGCGGAAGTCCGTTCGCACTGCGAAAAAACTTCCACTTTACAAAAAAAAAGAAACATCAATATTTAACTAAAAGCAACACCCTTTGCAAACCAGGCCGACTTTGAGCCGAGAGGAAGTAGTCAAGAGCTTAACACAAAGCGCTGGAGGAACTCAGCGGGTCAGGCAGTAGATGTGGAAGTAATGGACAGAAAATATTTCGCGTCCAGTCCGAAGAAGGGTCGCGACTCCACGCTTGCCCATTCAGACCACAGATGCTGCCCGACCCGCTGAGTTCCTCCAGCTTCGTCGCCTCGTGTCATCCAACAGTCAGGAGACGGGAGGTCCCGGGAGGAATTGGCACCGGGCAAAGGATCGTAGGGAACCTCGGGGCCGCCGTTTAACGAGCACTCTCTGTACACTGGTTTGTACCGAGATTCCCGCTCGCCTGCAACATTGTACCGTCGCCCAGGGACTCGGTGCGAAACCCATCCCTCACCCTCCTGTTAGACCGGCCCTCGCTGGTTTGGTGGGCGATCTGTACAGAGGAACCCTTGCAGTTGGGGCGTCCTGTTCTTGGGACGCCCTAGGGTGCCCGTCTGCCAGGGTGTCACTTGGACACTGCCAGCTGTACATACCCACTGCCGGGCCCCATCGGCCGCACACACAGGTCCGTGATCCCATTGCCTGGCACCACGCCACAGTTGAGCTCAGGACCGTCTCGCCTCCACCTCAGTCCCCGCATGTTGAGCGTGTGCCGGCCGGTGGAAGGGAAGAGTCGGTGGGGGGTGGTTGTGGGTGACACTGGGTCTAATCACATCCCCAGGGTGGGGCACAGTGTTTATCCACCCCCCCCCCCCCCCAGGAGGCCGTGACGCTGCGTATTGTGGCACTATGGGTGGGTTACACACTCGGTCACCCTCTCCATGGTGCGGGGTCGGACAAGGCGGCGAGACCCCCGCAGTCTCGCCGCCTGAACAACGTGTCCCATAGGGGTCGAGGGAGGCGCCCAAACATTCACCCCCCCCAACTACCCCTCCCCTCCCCTCCAACTCCACCCCCCACCACCTACCCACCCTACCCCTCCCCTCCAACTCCACCCCCCACCACCTACCCACCCTACCCCTCCCCTCCAACTCCACACCTCCACCCCACTGGGGCGTTCGGCTCCCACCAACAACTGAGCTCAGGACCCGTCCCGGCTGTGGCCATTCAGCCCGGGAGCGGATACTAGGGCGGGGGGGGGGGGGGTGCGGAGATGATGGGAGGGGTGGGGTGGGGAGGGGAGGGGTGGGATGGGAGGATAGACTTGGCCTCCAACCAGCTGAGGCTCCGGCGAAGGTTGGGACAGACGAGGCAACCTGTTCCCTCTCTCTGTACCGCTCAAAGGCGGCGGTCGGTACCGGGGTCCCGGGACAGGCGGCCCGGCCTGGGAGCGGCTCACACGGCGAGTCCCGGGGCGGCGCCGCTCCGCTCCGCACTGCTCCCTGGTCATCTGGCCCAGCGGTCCGCCGGTCGCGGCCGCTTGGCGCCCAGCCCGTCCTCCTCCGCGGACGGGGGCCGGCTCAGGGTGATGGGGCACGGATAGCCCTTGGTGAAATCAGAGGGGCAGAGCGACTGCCGCGCCTCGTGGTGCTGGTACATCCCGCCGCCGCCGCCGCCGTCGGCGTGAGGGGAGGCCCGCTCCGACTTCACACTCACCATCTGAAAGGCCGGGTGGTTCACGTGGGAGGAGCTGGTCACCCTGGGGAGAGAGAGAGGCACAGGTTAGAGGGAGTAGGCGAGGGGTGGAGGAAGGGGGGTGAAGGGGAGGGGTGGGGGAGGAGGGGAGGGGGAGGGGGAGGAGGAGGAAGGGGAGGAGGAGGAGGAAGGGGAGGAAGGGAGGGGGAGGAGGAGAGGGGGAGGGTCACCCTGCGGGAGCAGAGAAGCAGAGCTTATAGGGAGTGGGTGAGAAGGTGGGGTGAGGGAGGCGGAGGTTGTTGGGGAATGGGTGAATGGGGAGGGAAGAGTTGGGGTGAGGAACGGGGTTGTCCCCTGGAGGGGGGCACTGGGGAGGGGCTTGGACGGGAGGGGTTGCAGAGTCAGGGACTTTGATAGAAGGGAGAGGGGGGGGGGGGAGAGAGAGAGTGGAGGGAGGGAGAGAATGGAAGGGAGAGAGGGCTGGGGGAGGGAGAGAATGGGAGGGGGAGAATGGGAGGGAGGGAGAGAGGGGGAAGAAAGGGGGAGTGGAAGTAGTGGGAAGGTATGGACAAGAGGGAGAGAGAGAGAGGAGGGGTGGGGAAGGAATGAGTGAGGGGCAGAGGGAGGTGAGGAAGGGAGAGGGGTGGGAAAAACGTTAGCTAAGATTATAATGGGATCTTGATCAACGGCCACTGGGCTGAGGAATGGCAGATGGAGTTCAATTGAGATAGGTGTCTGTTGTTGACTTGGTAGGACTTGCACAATAAACAATAGGGCCGGGCGGAGTGTTGTAGAACAGAGTGACCTGGGTGTGTAGGTACATAGTCATGAAAGTGGCAAAACAGGTGGATAGGGTGGTGAAGAACGATATCATTGAACCAGTGAAGAAGGCGTTTGCGTTGCTTGGCTTCATCTGTTAGAATAGAGGAGTTGGGACATCATGTTTACAGCTGAAGAAGGGTCTCGACCCGAAACGTCGCCCATTCCTTCTCTCCTGAGATGCTGCCTGACGCTCTGAGTTACTCCAGCATTTTGTGATGCCTTCGATCATGTTTACAGTTGTATCAAATGTGAGTAAGGCCACACTTGTGTATAATTATGGTCACACTGTACAGGAAGGATGTCATTAAACTGGAAATAGTGCAAAAGAAATTCTGAGGAGAATGTTACCACGTCTGGAGGGTCTGAGTTATAAGGATGGGCTGTCCAGGCTGGGACTGTTCCCCAGGCTGGGACTGTTCCCCAGGATGGTAGGAGACTGTGGGGCAACCTCACAAACCCTATAAAATCATGAGGGGCATTAATAAGGTGAATATTCACAGCCTTTTCCCCATTGTAGGTGACTCAAAAACTAAATGCCTTTGGTTTTTCTATGGAAAGGGGAAAGATTTAGAGGATTTTTGGGGGACAACCTTTCCACACAGAGGGTGGTTGGTATATGGAATGAGCTGCCAGAGGAGGTCGTAGGAGCAGGTACAATAAGAAACATTTAAAATACATTTGAACAGGTACATGTAAAGGAAAGGTTTAGATTTATTATTGCCATGTGTACCAAGGTACAGTGAAAAGCTTTGTTTTGCATGGTATCCAGACATGTTTAGAGGGACTAGCTCAGTCAGGCATCTTGTTTGGTTTGACTGGGCTGGGCCGAAGGGACTGTGTGAATCTATGATTCTGACACAAACATGCTTCATTAATTCTGATAAAATTTCATTCAACCCTTAACAGAAGAACAATCTAACCTGCAGAATATTGACCTAAGTTACTGACCCCCAATGAAGCTCAGCGAGGGGTGAATAAATGGGAAGGGAGGGTTGGAGATGGAGAGGATTGGGTGTGGTAAAAGAATAGAGAAGAGGTGGGGTGTGGAGGGGAGGGGAAGGGAGGAGCGGTGGGGTGGTAGGAGGGTAGAGGAGAGAAGTGATGAGGAGGTAAGGGCAGGACAGTGGATGGGGAGAGGGGAAGCTGATGTAATTCTTTACTCTACCAGCCTACATTGACTATAACCCATTATCTAATTCCCTGACGAAAGACGATAAAGTGGGCAACTCAGGAGAAAACTCTCGGTTCCCACTGATCTCCGTATGAGGAGACCCCACCCGTCACTGGCCTGGGTCCATTTTATGGTTTTGCCCCTTCAGGATTTTGCCCCCAACTGAAAGGTTCTCTGTTTTCCTTCCCACAAACTCTTTGATCAGACCGGTCCTAATCAGCTTCCTATGGAACACTATTCACAACTTGGTAAGACTTTACAATGTAACCTCCACAGCCCTGGTGCTGTCCATATTGCCTTTGGGTGATGTTAGAGGCATCTGTGATGTAACTGGCCCATAGCTGGCTGTGGGGAGACAGGGTGTTTCAACAGGTGGAGTTATGGTGGGCTAATTCATGTCATTAAGCTGGAAGGAGTGCAGAGAAGACTTACGAGGATGTTGTCAGGAGTAGTGGGCCTGAGGTATAGGGAGTGGTTGGACAAGCTAGGACTTCATTCCTTGGAGCACAGGAGCTGAGGGGTGGTCCTATGGAGCTGCATAAGATCATGTGGGGAATAGATAGGGTTAATGCACAATCTTTTACCCAGAGTAGAGGAATCACAAATAAGAGAACATTGGTTTAAGTTGAGAAGGGCAAGACTTTCACTCAGAGGATGGTGGGTACATGGAACGAGCTGCCAGAGGAGGTAGTTGCGGCAGGCACAATAAAAGACACTTGGACAGGAACATGGATAGGAAAGGTTGAGAGGGATATTGGCCAAATGCGAGCAAATAGGACTTGTGTAGATAAGACATCTTGATCAGCATGGACGAGTTGGGCTGAAAGTCCTGTTTCTATGCTGTATGACTCGATGACTAATTCTCCAACCCATCAAACCTAGAGACAACTGCTGCAACTGGTGTCAAGTGTCTGTTCTCCAGTCAATGACTCTTGCCATTTTGTAACTCCCACTGTTGTCATTCAGTTCAGTGTTCTGTCTGCCACCATCTGTGCGCACTGGCAATACCTTACCCTGTCCTTGCTGTGTCCCCCACCCACTCCAGACTCTGCCCCCCTCCCCCGGTGGTTGACTTACCCCAGTGTGGGGTGCAGCTGGTGCTGGAGGGTGCCCGCGTGCGGATGAGGGTGTTGTCGCAGGTGCCAGATGGACGTTTGGTCCTGATGGACGGTACCCTGCGGGTTGTACACCGACACTGAGGCGCTGTCAGTCAGCGAGTAACCTGGGAGGAGAGAGGAAGGCGTGCATGTTTAACAATGGCCATCGAGGGAAGCCAGCGCTGAAGGAACTGGCCTGGGCAGGGACAGGAATGCTTCAAACACTCTGAGAATGATAGAGATGCAGTTGGTCCCAGATTCTCCCGAGGACACACACCCCACAGTGTTTTACTTCACAAGCTGGGGAGCGTCGCAGGCAGGGAACGCAGCACAAGGGGAGCACCGCATGTAGAGGGCGCCACATCTAGAGGGCGGCACATGTAAAGAACGTCGCATGTGGGGGAGTGCAGCACGCGGGGAACGTGTGTAGAGGGCAACAAACAGCTCGCAGGGAGCGCCACACTGCCAGAGGTGCCGTTGTTTATACAGGACTGGAGGCAGGGTGCCCTCTCTTCCAGGCAGGAAACATTCTGTCTGCTATGTGTTGCACAAAAGGGGAGTACCTCCTGACCCAGCCAATACTCAGGCACCAGCACTGGGAATGGGATCTGCTCAGGGCTGGTAGCTTGCTGTGCAATGATTGTTCACCCCAGTCCCTATGTACAGCACCCACTACCAGACGGCCCAGCTAATAAAACATGCTCTGCTTTCCCTGTCTTGGAGCTAATGGGGAGGGGGGCGTGATGATCTGTTGGGGGGAAGGGTGTGGATAGTAGCCGGGGAGGAAAGCAGAGGATTTGGAAAGGTGGGAGAGGATACAGTGTGTCTGTGGCAGCCTTGGGGATTGCACAATCCTCTTATCACCATGAGGTGGCAGTACTGCACCATAACACAAGGTGCTGGAGTACTAACTCAGCAGGTCAGGCACCCTGGAGAACATGGATAGGGTTGGCACCCTTCTCCAGACTTCAGCATTTTGTGTGTTTTATTGTAAACTAGCATCTGCAGTTCCTTGTGACTCTGGTTCAATGTGAGGAGGCTCCAGGGAACTTTGTGTGAGCTCCCTGTCGTCTAATTATAAATATTTCAGACTCTGGGTTTCAGTGAGCACATTCTTATACATCAAATGCCACTGTTTGTGTTCAAAATGATGCATAAAGATTGGATTTTATTCTGCATGAATGGACATTATTATCTATGAACCGGTCGGTGTCACTCTTCACATTCGACAGCTGAATGTTGGAGAGCATATTGACTGGTTGTATCACTGCCTGGTTCAGCAACTCGAATGTCTAGGAATGAAGGAGATTACGTAAAGAGATTAACACTGCCCAGTCCATCACGGGTGCTGACCTCCCCACCATCGAAGGGATCTACAGGAGTCGCTGCCTCAAAAAGGCAGACAGCTTCATCAGAGACCCAAACCGACCCTGGCCACAATCTCATTTCACTCCTGCCATCGGGACGAAGGTATTAGAGTCTGAAAACTGTAACATCCAGGTTCAGGAACAGTTTCTTCCCAGGCTATTGAACATTAAAACGGCAACGATGGTTGCACTCGGGAGTTAAGGTTTTTGTTTTGTTTTGCACTAATATTGTTGTTTCAATTTCTTGAAGTTGGTTTTGGGATTGTGTATCTGGGAGTGTGTGATGGGACAGCCTAGAGAGTGCTTCACTCTGTGGCTGACCATGGGAGACTGTGATTGGATAGTGTAGAGGGAGCTGCACTCAACGTTGAACTTTGTACTGCTAAATAATGTCATTTGCACCAGGAAGCATGTTCAGAGACCAGTCGCAATGGAAGATACAAAAATGAATGGGTTGAAGACAAGCTGGATTAGATGGCCAATGTTGTTACCTGTAACGCTGGGGGAGTAACCTCCCAGTGCATGGCTTGTCAGACCAGGATTTGCCATGGTAACCATCGGGGAGGTGGGATGTACAGCTGATGGATTTGTTCTCTGGTGAGAGAGACAGCAGTTCATTAGATCCACAAATGAGAGAATATTTATTTTTGCTATCTGCTTATATTAGTGCTATATTTTCTGTAGAACTCGTAAGTCAAACACTTCCATGGTCGAATCAGACCCACCAGGACACACACTACCCTCCACTGCCACATGCTAGTAAAGTCCACATCTTTGATATCTCCAATCGCTGAGAGGTCATCGAACCATGGCATCAGTCCTGATGCAGGGTATCGATGCAAAACCCCAACCGTCCTCTCCCTTCCACAGATACTGCCTGGCCCGCTGAGTTCCTCCAGCATATTACTTGTTGTTCTACATACCAGCATCTGCAGCCTCTTGTGTCTCCGACCTGCCACATCAACATCGTTTCTCTCTCCACACGTGCTGCCTGACTTGCTAAGCATTTCCTGCAAGTTCTGTGTTTATACCTGATGTGGAGTGTATTCAGCTCCGAGGAGGTCTCATCTTCCTGCGTCACCTGGACTAGGTCTGAACTCTTCACTGGTCTGTGTGGTGTCTGGTAGTTCAGTGTCACTTTACAAGAAGTTTGTGACAATCCGATCCTGGGGGACTGGATGTAGCTCCC
Source organism: Rhinoraja longicauda (assembly GCF_053455715.1). Taxonomy (NCBI): domain Eukaryota; kingdom Metazoa; phylum Chordata; class Chondrichthyes; order Rajiformes; family Arhynchobatidae; genus Rhinoraja; species Rhinoraja longicauda. The sequence continues at coordinate 18,040,207 of NC_135980.1, read as the reverse complement.
TGCATTCATCCAAGTTAGAGAGTCATACAGCACAGAAAGAGGTCCTTCAACTCTACTCATCCAAACTGGTGAAGAGCTAGCCCCATTTGCCTACGTTTGGCCTATACTGTATCTCTCTGAGCCAGCCCCCACTGCTGCTCATGTTAACGTTTGACTTGGGTCAATTTATGATCAGATCTGATTTTAATTGAATACATGAACAGATCACTAAGAGATGTTGAGGTTAAAAGAATTTGGGCAGCAGCTGTGGAGCAGATTAAATTTGATTAAGTTTTTTGAAGAAGTAACCAAGAAGGTTGACACGAGTCATAATCATTGCTTAGATGGCAAGGCCTTTAGAAAGATTCAGCATGGTCGGCTGCTCTGGTGATATCATAGTCAGTGAAGATGGTTATCAAAATTGACGGCAGGATCTTGATCAGCTGGGCAAAAGGCATGAGGAATGGTAATCGGTGCGAGGTGGGAAGTCAAACTAGGGCAGGACCTTCACAGTGAACAGCAGGGACCTGCAGAGAGTTATAGAGCAGATGCAACTAAGAGTACAGGTACATAGTTCCCTGGAAGTTGCATCACCGGTAGATAAGGTGGTAAAGAAGGCTTTTTGTACATTACCCTTCATCAGTCATGATATAGAACTTGGAACATTATGTTACAGTTATATAAGACATGATGGAGAACACATTTGGAGTATTGTGTTCAGTTTTGGCCACCCTTTTTATAGGACGGATGTCATTAAAGCTGAAAAAGTGCAGAGAAGATTTACAAGAAAATTGCCAGGACTTAAGGGCCTAAACTATAAGGGGACATTGGATAGACTCGGACTTTGTTCCTTGGAGTGCATGAAGCTGAGGGGTGATCTTATAGAGGTGTATAAAATGATGAGGGGAATAGATAGGGAAAAATGCACAAGTCTTTTACCCAGAGGAGGAGAAGCAAGGACTAGAGGACGGGTTGAAGGTGGGAGGAGAAAGATTTAACAGGAATCAGCGTGCAACTTTTTCAGAGGCTGGTATGATGTATATGGAACGATCTGCCATAGGAGGTAGTTGAGGCAGGTCAATATTAGCATTCAAAAGACCCGTGGACAAGCATGTGGATAGGAAGGGTTTATGAGGTAAAACGCAGGCGCAAGATGAGGAGGGGCATCTTGGTCAGCATGGACGAGTTTGGCCAAAGGGCCTGTGTCTGTGCTGTATGACTCTATGACTCTAAATACGAGTCTCGAAAGGTGAATAATATGTTGTAATCGTTCGAGGCTGGCATTGTACCTGCTCCTGATGCCCTTAAGAAGGTAGTGAACTGGAATTGAACTCTCACCAGTGAAGTAGCCGTGCTTCTGGTGCCGGTGGAGGTGGCGTGGAGTTCACCTCTGCCACTCTCAGGGCCAAGATTCACAGGGGTCGGCGACCTGGACGTCATGGTTCTGCCGAGGTCACTTGGGGAGGTCATCATCCCTGATGAGACGTGGACATTCAGGTAACCAGCACCTGCCACAGAGAGTTTCCAATGGTGACTCCAGGAAGAACATGTTCACCACATTTACACGGCTGATACACGCAGGCTGATACACGCTGAGAAATTCAGAAACATAGAACAGTTCGGCACAGGTACAGGCCCTTTGGCCCACAATGTCTTGTCGAACATGAAGTCAATTCCAACTATTATCTGCCTGCACTTGCTCCATATCCCTCCATTCCCTGCAGATCATTTCTATCTAAAAGCCTCTTATCGGCCTCCAGAACTGCACATAATACTCCAAATGCAGCCGAACCAATGTATTATAAAGCTACAATATGACTCCTAATTATTACAGTCAATGCCCCAGCTCCTGTGGTGAGAGTCTGAAGAAGGGTCTTGACCCAAAACGTCACCCATTCCTTCTCTCCAGAGATGCTGCCTGTCCCGCTGAGTTACTCCAGCATTTTGTGTATACCTTCATTTTAAACCAGCATCTGCAGTTCTTATAAGAAAATAACTGCAGATGCTGGTACAAATCGATTTATTCACAAAATGCTGGAGTAACTCAGCAGGTCAGGCAGCATCTCGGGAGAGAAGGAATGGGTGATGTTTCGGGTCGAGACCCTTCTCTGCAGTTCTTTCCTACCATACTTGGGTAAATGTGCTCTCTACTATAATTCATAAATTAAATGCCACTACCATAAAGTCGTAGTGCTGTGAAGTATGGAAACAGGCCCTTCTGCCCACCTTGTCCCTGCTGACCATGTTAGCCGATTGGGCTAGTCCCATTTGCCAACATTTGGCCCATGTCCTTCTAAACCCTTACTATCCATGACTATATCTGCCCAGATGTCTTTTAAAAGTCATAATTGTGCTACCTTCAATACTTTGGAAGTAGAATTTGATGTACAGTTGTTGGTGCTGGTAACTTTATGGCAGAGAACCTGTTCCTACACTGGGCGAGTTGACTGCTGGGGAGGGGAGGAACCTGATGGAATGGAGGAATGTGTTGTGAACTGGCTCTTGGGATACTATGCAGCCAGAAATGTGAGCAAAACTGGAGGGGCGACCATCAAATGGAGACAGGTGTGATACTGCTGTGTCTCTGCAGCAACACATGCTGCAAAGGGAACAATAGCACAACAGGCAAATTACTTGGTTGGTGGCCAGCACTCCAAGCCACAGAGACACAAGTTCAAATCCCACCACAGGAGCTGGGGAATTTCAATCCCAAGAATTAAAATGTTTGGAATTGAATGAAGATGCTTGTTTTAGTTACCGTAACCATGAATGTATCAGATTATCTCCCCCCTCTTCTGGTTCACTAATGGCCATCAAGTAATGGGACCTAGACTCTAAAAGCTGGAGTAACTCAGCAGGTCAGGCAGCATCTCTGGAGAAAAAGAATAGGTGACGTTTCAGGTGACCCATCTTCAGACACGAAACGTCACCTAGTCTTTTAATCCAGAGATGCTGCCTGACCCACCGAGTTACTCCAGTTTTTTGTGTCGATCTTCAGTTTAAACTAGCATCTGCAGTTCCTTCCTACTACATAAGTGACGGGATCTGCCAACTTTACCGAGTCAAACTCCAAGCCCAAGGGCAGTTAGCGAAGGGTATTGCCAGTAACCCCACATCCTGTGAGCAAACGGTGCACCCTGTCACAGCCACCCTGTGAGGATCAGGCGGCTGCTGGGGATTTTGGCAGCTGGTAAAACATTTGTGGGTAATACTGCCTCAGAGCTCAAGCCCCTCAGAAGAGCAAGCGATGTATGGTGTGATGCAGCGTACACAAACCCACTTCCTGCAGACATCGGGGCCCACACAACTCCCTCACCAGTCGCAAGATTACTGTACTCTTCCATCGAGGAATGGAAAATACTCATAAGACAGAATTAAACATTGAGAAAATTTGGAACTTTTCTGGCCCAGCGCATTGTGAAAACAATGGCTGGTTCTATTTTTGTGTCATGCGTTGATTTTGTGGGCGGTGGAGATTGTGGGTTTGTTTTACAGTTACTATGCTGTTGTCCTCCTGTTAATGTTAGTGTGTGACAGGGAGTCAAAGTCTTAGGCTTTCCCTCTTTCTGCAAAACACTAGATATGAATGAGCATGGCATAGTGGTGCAGCGGTAGAGTTGCTGCCTTACAGCGCCAGAGACCCGGGTTCGATCCTGACTACAGGTGCTGTCTGTACGGAGTTTGTACGTTCTACCCATGAACTCATGGGTTTTCTCATGGTGCACCAGTTTCCTCTCACATTCCAAAGCGTACAGGTTTGTAGGTTAATTGGCTTCTGTAAAAGGTTGTCCCTGGTGTGTAGGATAAAACCGGATGATTGCTGGTCAGAGCGGACCCGATGGGCTGAAGGGCCTGTTCCCACGTTATATTTCTAATACTAAGACTAAGAAATGCTTGGAGACTGAATCTCCTTCAGCCTCATTTAAATTTACGTTTATCATTTTCACGTGTAGCAAGGTACAAGGAAAAGCTTTGTTTTGCTTGCGTTTCCAACACATCAGATGTACTATACATAAATACAATCACATCAAACTTAAGTACAATAGGTAGAGCAAAGGGAAGGTAGAGTGCAGAATATAGTTCTCAGCATTGGAGCGCATCAGTTCCAGAGACAAACTCCGATATCCTCAATGGGGTAGTGGTGAATCGTGCAGTATCCGAGCTTATGGAAGGACCATTCAGAAGCCTGATACAGAGGGAAAGAAGCTGTATCCAAGTCTGGTGGTGAGCACTTTCAAGCTTCTATATCCTCTGCCTGACGAGAGCAGGGTGAAGAAGGAATTCCCGGGGTGGGACCGGTCTTTGCTCACACTGGGTTATTTTACAAAACATCAGCTTTAATACGCTGCATGACACATATTTCTTCTGGTGCTGTTTGAGGTTGAGTGGGAGATGGTATCTGACGAGGCTCCTGAGTAGGGCCTCAGGCGGTTTGACACCTGCAAAATGCAGGTCATTGGGTGAGAGGGAGAGCCCAGGATATGTGAATCGGCCTGGTGTACTACTGAAATGTAAGGTTACAGCCAGCTCTGTCCGCCCAGCTCTGCCCAGTCCTGCCCTCCCAACCCAGCACAGCACAGCTCAGCCCAGTCCTGGTCAGCCCAACCTAGTCCAGCCCAGCCCACCCCAGCACAGCCCAGCCCAGCCTAGTCCAGTCCAGTCCAGCCCAGCCTAGTCCAGCCTAGTCCAGCCCAGCCTAGTCCGGCCCAGCCCAGCACAGCCTACTTCAACCTGTGCAGCTGCCGAGTGCTGAGTAATGCTGAGCAGGAAATCCGCCTCCTGCACCAGGCAAAGTGTGAACCACGTCAGGTTTCGTTCTGAGGCAGTGCCCACCGATACTGTACACACTTCCTCTGACAGCAAACAGCCAAGGTATCTCCACACTCCCTCCCACACTAACCTCGTCTCTCTCTCTCTCTCTCGTCTCTCTCTCTCTCCCGTCTCTCGTCTCTCTCTCTCTCTCTCTCCCCCTCTCTCTCTCTTCCCCCCCCCAAGGCCACAATTGCAGAGTTGTGAATGTAGCACAGTCCATCACACAGACCAGACTCCCCACCATTGACTCCATCTGCACGCTGCCTTAGGAAAACAGCTGACATAATCAAAGACCACTCGTACCCTGGTCACTCCCTCTTCTTCTCCCTCCCATCGGGCAGAAGATATGTCCTTAGTCCTCAGTCCCAGCGTTCCCTCCCTAGTCCTCACATTCATACCTTGTCCAGAAGACACAGCCTCAGAATAAAAGGATGTACCTTTAGCAAGGAGACGAGGAGAAATTTCTCTAGCCAGAGCGCAGAGAAACTGTTGAATTCATTGCCATAGACGGCTGTGGAGGCCGTCATGGGTGTTTTTAAAGCATAGGTTCTTGTTTTGTAAGTGAGTCAAAGATTACAGGGAGTATAGGGTTGAGAGGGAAATAGGGATCAGCCATGATGGAACGGCCTAACGAAGAAGGGAGCTCTTTTACCTTCTCGAATGATTCCCTGCCAGCGTCTGTCTGATAGTACATCTGAGAAGCCCCTGAAGTTCCTTTGTGTTAAACATCAACTCTGCATCCCTTTCCACAGATGCTGCCTGACCTGCTGAGTATCCTCATGTTTCGATAATAGCAAGAATGTCCTTCCTCAAATTAGGATAAGAATCGAAGCATTGAGAATTGAAGGACATTCTTGCCATTGAGGGAGTGCAGCGTAGGTTCACGAGGTTAAGTGGGACTGTTATACGATGAAAGAATGGGGTGACTGGGCTTGTGTTCACTGGAATTTAGAAGAATGAGAGGGGATCTTATAGAAACATATAAAATTATTAAGGGATTGGACACGGTACATGCAGGAAACATGTTCCCGATGTTGGGGGAGTCCAGAACCAGGGGCCACAGTTTAGGAATAAGGGGTAGGCCGTTTAGAACTGAGAGGAGGAAAATGTTTTTCACACAGAGAGTTGTGAATTTGTGAAATTCTCTGCATCAGAAGGCAGTGGAGGCCAATTCACTGGATGCATTCAAAAGTGAGTCAGATAGAGCTCTTAGGGCTAGCGGAATCAAGGGATATGGGGAAAAGGCAGGAACGAGATACTGATTGTGGATGATCAGCCATGATCACATTGGTCACAGTGATCACATGATCACAGTGATCACATGATCACAGTGCTGGCTCGAAGGGCTGAATGGCCTACTCCTGTCCCTTTTGTCTATGTATCTATGTAACTCCATCACTCCTGCCCTGACATTCAAAGCCATTTAAAGAATGACTAAAACTGAAGTAACCCATTTTCAAATATATATTCACTTTTAAAATAAATTTGGAACATAAGAATAATTAAAGGAAAAGTTTTTTAAAAAGCCACATCTCTCCCTATCCCACAGCCTGATCCATCAGTTATTAAAGATGTGACAGCATCACATTTGGAAAGTGGTGAAATCATCGGACAAAGTCAGCATGGATTTATGAAAGGCAAATCATGCCTGATGAATCTTATAGAATTTTTCGAGGATGTAACTAGTAGAGTGGATAAGGGAGAACCAGTCGATGTGTTATATCTGGACTTTCAGAAGGCCTTCGACAAGGTCCCACATAGGAGATTGGGGTACAAACTTAAAGCACACGGTATTGGGGGTTCAGTGTTGAGGTGGATAGAGAATTGGTTGGCGGACAGGAAGCAAAGAGTAGGAATAAACGTGTCCTTTTCAGAATGGCAGGCAGTGACTAGTGGGGTACCGCAAGGCTCAGTGCTGGGACCCCAGTTATTTACAATATATATTAATGATTTGGACGAGGGAATTGAATGCAATATCTCTAAGTTTGCGGATGTCACGAAGCTGGGTGGCAGTGTTAGCTGTGAGGAGGATGCTAGGAGGCTGCAGAGTGACTTGGATAGATAGGAGAGTGGGCAAATGCATGGCAGATGCAATATAATGTGGATAAATGTGAGGTTATCCACTTTGGCGGCAAGAACAGGAGAGCAGAGTATTACCTGAATGGTGGCCAATTAGGAAAAGGGGAGGTGCAACGTGACCTGGGTGTCATGGTGCACCAGTCATTGAAAGCAAGCGTGCAGGTGCAGTAGGCAGTGAAGAAAGCGAATGGTATGTTGGCATTCATAGCAAGAGGATTTGAGTATAGGAGCAGGGAGGTTCTGCTGCAGTTGTACAGGGCCTTGGTGAGACCGCACCTGGAGTATTGTGTACAGTTTTGGTCTCCTAATCTGAGGAAAGACTTTCTAGCCTTAGAGGGAGTACAGAGAAGGTTCACCAGATTGATCCTTGGGATGGCAGGACTTTCATATGAAGAAAGACTGGATAGACTAGGCTTATTCTCGCTGGAATTTAGAAGACTGAGGGGGGATCTTATTGAAACATACAAAATGCTTAAGGGGTTGGAGAGGCTAGATGCGGGAAGATTGTTCCCGATGTTGGGGAAGTCCAGAACCAGGGGTCACAGCTTAAGGATAAGGGGGAAGTCTTTTAGCACCGGGATGAGAAAACATTTCTTCACACAGAGAGTGGTGAGTCTGTGGAATTCTCTGCCACAGAAGGTAATTGAGGCCAGTTCATTGGCTATATTTAAGAGGGAGTTAGATGTGGCCCTTGTGGCTAAAGGGATCAGGGGGTATGGAGAGAAGGCAGGTACAGGTTACTGAGCTGGATGATCAGCCATGGTCATATTGAATGGTGGTGCAGGCTCGAAGGGCCGAATGGCCTACTCCTACACCTATTTTCTATGTTTCTATGTTTCTATGTCTACGACTGCCCACTGCAATCGATGGGCTCTGCTGCTGATCTCTGACAACTCAACCGCTCGTTGTGTGAGGTGTGACTCCAATCACCAGAGGGTTTAAAGCATTAAACGCCACTGACCCCCATTACCAGGCACCGCATTTTCCGGTACCATCAAGCTGCCACCATCACCACCACCGATCCCGAGCATTCCCCACTTCCCACACTGTATCCGCCAAAGCGGCATTTCCCCAGGACCTCTCGCCTAACAGACCAGATGAAAATGCAAAAAGATACCCGAGCTAACAAGAATGGGAACTGTGCTCCAACCCTCCCTCCCATGTTGAAGAGCACCAGATCCTCATGGAGCCTGGCATCATGACTGCACATCGTTTCTCTCACAACTTGAGTTCGCAAAATAAAAAATGGCTTCTTAAACAGAGCTGTGTAGGAAAATAACTGTAGATGCTGGTACAAATCGAAGGTATCACAAAATGCTGGAGTAACTCAGCAGGTCAGGCAGCATCTAGGAGAGAAGGAATGGGTGACGTTTCGGGTCGAGACCCTTCTTCAGACTGATCCAGTCTGAAGAAGGGTCTCGACCCGAAATGTCACCCATTCCTTCTCTCCTAGGTGCAGCCTGACCTGCTGAGTTACTCCAGCATTTTGTGATACCTTCTTAAACAGAGCTGCTCAGATTCATATCTATTGAATTGTAGCCACTGATTTCTCTTTGATTGATTGATGAACAGCATCATGGAAACAGCCCGTCGATCCACCATGTCCACGCCGACTGTGACACTAGTTCTATGTTATCTGATTTTACTGAATGATATAACATTACAAAATAGAGTTCTGTCACTGCATTTTTCTCTTAAGCATCTTGAGAAGAAATGTGAGCATGCAGGATGTAACTACAAACATTTAGCTTGTATTTTCTTGAGTTTGGAACCAATCTCAAGGGGCTGGAAAGTGTGTCACTCTCAGAGTGAATGAGTTCATTTGTTCCTGCTGTGACTAGAGCAGGAAACGGTGCAGAACACTACACTCTGGTCAGGATGAGTCAGTGGCAGAGTTTAACCCATTCACAGCCTTCCTCTCCCCTCGCCTCCCCTCAGTGAGTCTGCATTCTCCATCCCATCGCCCGTTGAACCCTTTCCCACACACAAGACGGCCTGGAGCTCCGATTCCAGCCGGCTGTGGGCAGCTCTCTGACTCACAGCTCGTGGGTTCAAGTCCCACACCAGAGATCTGAGCACAAGGTGAAGCTGGTGTTTGCAGGCAGCGCAGAGAGCTGTTATGTGCAACCACTTGCCCTTTGCCCACTCCCACTGCTCAGATGGACAGGAAAGACCCCAGCATGTGAGTCTGGAGTAGAGCTGGGGGATTTACACCACCAGCCAATTCACCCTTCCACTGACAGCAAACTATCTCAACATGCATCTTGTGGGACATTAGCCAAGAATGTCAGCCTTCCCATAGCTAACCATTTTAGCTCCCCTTCCTAATCCCAGACTGATCTTTCTGTCCTTGGCCTCCTCCATTGCCAGTGTGAGGCCACACACATTTCGGAGGAACAGCACCTCATATTCTGCTTAGGTAACTTACAACCCAGAGGTATGAGCTTTGAATTCTCTAATTTTCAGTAACTGACCTATGTAGGTTCCTCTGAAGAAGGGTCTCGACCCGAAACGTCACCCATTCCTTCTCTCCCGAGATGCTGCCTGACCTGCTGAGTTACTCCAGCATTTTGTAAATAAATACCTTCGATTTGTACCAGCATCTGCAGTTATCATCTTATTCTGACCTATGTAGGTTAATTGACTGGGTAAATGTAAAAATTATCCCTAGTGTGTGTAGGATAGTGTTAATGTGCGGGGATCGCTGGGCGGCGCGGACTCGGTGGGCCGAAGGGCCTGTTTCCGCGCTGTATTTCTAAAAAAACAAAAACAAACAATGCCTCTCCCCTTTTCCCACCCCCTCTATTCCCTGTGCTTTGGACGTGCACCCATTTCTCCCTTTCCTTTTCAGCCTGTCCTTCCCACCTATATTCTCTCCTCTGGCTACACATTTCACACCTCTTCTCTCCTTATCTCACACCTTTTGACTGTCCAACCATCTGCCAAATAACACCCCACCCCTCTCCTCCCTTCACCTGCATCTACTTATTACCTGTGTAGGAAGGAACTAGAAATGCTGGTTTATACCGAATATTGACACAATGCTGAAGCAAGTCAGGCAGTATCTCTGGAGAAAAGAAACAGGTGACATTTCAGGTTCTGATTTGGTTCGTGATCTCTGTTCCTTTTCTGCCTTTCCTGCAGAGTGCTGCCTTACCTGCTGAGTTGCTTGAGTACCTTGTGTCTGTCTACATATCACCTGCCTGGCTTTGTCTTGCCTCTGTTCTCTTCCAGCTTTCTTTCCTCCTCTCCCTACAATCAGTCCGTGGAACAGTCCCGACCCAAAATATCACGTTTCCATGTTCTCCAGAGATGCTGCCCGACCTGCTGAGTTACTCCAGCACTGTGTCTTTCTTTCCACATCTATGAGCTCTGCAATCTCTAACCATTTACATAACCTGCTTCGCTCCCCTTCTCGTTCAGCAGATATAGACAACCTCACCTATGACCACACTACACTTCTGCTGGCAGACCTCTGCCCATTCACTCAACCATTTGTCGTTTCCTAATGTCCCCTTCAGAGCTCACTTGCCTACACGTCAGCAAATGCAGTGACAAATGCAGCAAAAATCATCAATAAACTCCAATACATCCAGAACTCCGCTGCCCGTCTACTCACCCACTCCCCGACCCGTGACCACATCACCCCCGTCCTTTACAAGCTCCACTGGCTCCCCATCCCCCAGAGAATCCAGTACAAAATCCTCCTCATGACCTACAAAGCCCTCCATAACCTGGCCCCATCCTACCTGACTGACCTCCTCCACAGACACACTCCCACCCGTACCCTCCGCTCTGCTGCTGCTAACCTCCTGTCGTCCCCCCATCCGGACCAAACTCAGATCCTGGGGGGACAGGGCTTTCTCCATCGCTGCTCCCACCCTCTGGAACTCACTACCTCAAACCATCAGAGACTCCTCCTCACTCACCACATTCAAAACATCACTGAAGTCTCACCTGTTCAACACTGCCTTCAACCTCTGAAGGTCACCTCACCTTATTCTTCCTTTTCTGTTCGTTTATTTATTTATTTTTATGCTTTATTTACCCTGTAAAGCGTCTTTGAGTTTCCAGAAAAGCGCTATACAAATGTAATGTATTATTATTATTATTATTATTATTATTATTATTATTATTATTATTATTAATGTCTTCATCCAAGCCGTTGCTGTGATTTGTACGGAGCCGAGGCCGAGCACTGACTCATGTTGCCAACCAGACATGCCTGCCCTCTGGTGCCTGTGGTCCAGCCCATCTTCTGACCAGGCCACGGGAAGCACGGGAGGGGGGGAACAAAGGAGGTAGGGAGGGAGGGAGGGCAGGGAGACAGTGGGGGAAATACAGGCAAAACGTTTATAGAAAGTACAGTGGCACTGCGGTAGAGCTGCTGCCTTACAGCATCAGAGACCCGGGTTTGATCCTGACCACGGGTGCTGTCAGTACGGAGTTTGCACATTGTCCCCGTGACCTGCGTGGGTTTTCTCTAAGTGCTCCGGTTTCCCCCTACACTCCAAAGACGTACAGGTTTGTAGGTTAATAGGCTTTGGTAAAATTGTAAATTGTTCCTAGTGTGTGCGGGACAGTGTTAGTGTGCGGGGATCACTGGTCAGCACAGACTCGGTGGGCCAAAGGGCCTGTTTCCGCGCTGTAACTCTAAACGAAACTAATTATATAAATTTGAAATTGAATAAAAATGCATGTTTTAGTTACAGTAACCATGAATGTACCATGTTATCTCAACCCCCTCCCCTAAACTAAAGAAAGGGCATCGAGAGATGCAGATGGTTCGATCATATCTGCGTGTTTGGCACATGGCTTCCACCCAGTCTTGGTGCACGGGGTCAAGGACGATACTCTGCAAGTTGAACTGTCCTTTGCTATTCATTCCTCTAACCATGCGCTTTCAATTACATGGGCTTCATGCAAATTTCTTTCACACTTGAGACCGAGGAACGTTGCAGTTGTGGCGAGGGGATGAAAATAGACACAAGAATCAGGAACAGAAACAGAAGCTGTGGTGCTGGGAAGACATCGGCAGCTGACTCTGGGGCTCTGGCTTTATCAGTAATTACCCAGCGGCAGTTTCTCAGCAAACCAGCAGAACTCGTCTATCCTTCCCCCAAACTCTTGCTCTGATGCATCCAGAGATCCACCCAACCCCAACTCATGAGTATCCTCAAGTGGCCTGACATTCGTCACATGCCCTGGTCGTATTGGGGTACAATGTGCGATCTAGCCGAGAAAACTCTCACAGTCGGGTCCCTGCAATCACTGAGGGCGGGGGGACTCCCCGCCAACAACGCCCCAGAGTCTGTGAACAAGGCGGGCTGGCCACACCGACACCAAGCCAACTACCTCATTCTTATAAACGGGAACTGTCTACTGGAAATGAAAAGTGATGCAAGTAAGCCGGCCTAGAGAAGAGAGCTAGATTGGAAGAATGCCTTCATTTATATATAGTCTTACACATCCCCTTTTGATCACTGCAAAGTGCATCACAGTATAGGCACTATGGAAAAAATCATGGCATAGGAGTAGAATTAGGCCATTCGGCACATTGAGCCTGCTCCACCATTCGATCATGGCTAATCCATTTTTCCCTTTCAACCCCATTCTCCTGACTTCTCCCTGTAACCTTTGACGCCCTTAGCAATAAAGAACCTATCAATCTCCGCTTTAAAAATGCCCATTGACTTGGCCTCCACAGCCGTCTGTGGCAGTGAATTCCACAGATTCTCCACCCTCTGGTGAAAGAAATTTCTCCTCATCTCCATTCTAAAGGTACGTCCTTTTATTCTGAGACTGTACCCTCGGGTCCTAAACTAGTGGAAACATCACATTCGCTGTGGCCTTTTAGAATTCGAGAAAGTTGAGGCGTTTCAGGCACCGGGACTATGTGGAGATCAACGAGCTGGTACAGCCTCAATGGCCGTCATGGTCTCCTTCAATAAGCGAGTTTCAGTCACTTGTTCCTAGCAGGAGGTACAGACACGGTCACTCCATGTCTGAGGTTTAACAAAACCAACAACAAAGACCAGCGGGCAAATTGCCAAAAGATTTAATAGGCCTGCTCACCATCAAAGGGATCTACAGGAGTCGCTACCTCAAAAAGGCAGCTTGCATCATCAGAGACCCACGCCACCCTGGCCACGCTCTCATTTCACTCCTGCCATCGGGAAGAAGGCATAGGAGTCTGAAAACTAATGTCCAGGTTCAGGGACAGCTTCATCCTTATAATCATCAGTCTATTAAACATCACAACCTCTCAATAGGCTCCAAACGATATAGAAGAGGACATTATTTTTGACCTTGCACTATTATTATGTCTGTTTATTTATCTGGTCGTTTTTTTTAATATGCACTGAATATTTTTTGTAGTTTATTATGGGTACTAAGTTTACATATCAGTTGTGCTGCTGCAAGTAAGAATTTCATTGTTCCGTTTCGGGACATATGACAATAAGATACTTGACTTGATAATGAGAGCCATAAGGAAGGTCACCAAATGATTGGCCCAGTGTGATACAAGTGTAGCAGTACATTTACTTCAGAGGCACAGTGTATAAACAGGCCCTTTGGCCCACCAAGTCCGTGCCTAACAATGCATCATCGTGTACACTAGCACTACCCTACGCACAAGGGACAATTTACAATTTTTTTACTGAAGCCAATTAACCTACAAACCTACATGTCTTTGGAGTGTGGAAGGAAACTGGAGCAGCAGAAAAATTTTACATGGTCACAAGGAGAACGTACAAACTCCGTACAGAGAGCACCTGTAGTCCGGATGGAACCCGGGACTCTGGCCTATAAGGCGGCAACTCTCCCGCTGCACCACCCCACCGCTGTGCCACTGCGCCCTACCTGAATGGGAAATTGTGGACACTTGCGACGTCAGCCCTGATGAATGAGCGTTTCGGGATACGACCGGCAGTTGTCCTCGGTTTAGAATGGACCCGGTAGGGTTGCTGTAGGCCAGGCCAGTGGCGTTCTGTGCTGCCGACAGAAGAGACATGTCGTGGTTCAACAAGGCACCTGGCTGAGAAAGAAAGACACAGATAATGGAGGGGAGGCAGAGGGCAAGGCACAGAGGGAGCAACTAATCGCAATGTAAACTCTTCACAGCAAGTCATTGAGGTACAAAAATAAGGCCTTCCACTAATAGAGAACATTATCACAGGAAAACAAGTTGCATCATATCTCAGGAGAATAACCCAAGCCACAAAAGGAGATATCAGTGCGGCCGATCATGGGGTTGCCAAAAGGAGAGGACTTGAAGAAGTCTTAAAAGGAAATTGAATTAGACTGGGGAAAGGAATTTTTTAAGCTGAGAACTCAGGGCAGCTGAAGAATGGCCAGGACAGACAGAAGTGGATCTGTTGGGCTGAGAAAGGGAAGTGAGAACAAGGGTGCGAATTACAAAACCAGGGTGCTGTCCAGCTAGACTGAAGAAGGGTCTCGACCCAAAACATCACCCATGCCTGCCCTAGTGGGTGCCTGTAACATGCTGCCAGGGGTGGTGGTGGAGGCAGATGCGATAATGCCATTTGAGATACTTTTGGATAGGCACATGGATATGCAGGGAATGGAGATATATGGGTGATATGCAGGCAGATAAGAGTTGGTCTCAGCATCATGTTCCGCACAGACATTGTGGGCTGAAGGGCCTGTCATTGTGCTGTACTGTTGGCTTATGGCCATTCTAAGAATGTAGTGATGTGGATCACTTACAGGCAGAGAAGATTAATTAATCGTGTTACTGATTGTTAATAGTTAATAGGTTACTGATTGTGGATGATCAGCCATGATCACAATGAATGGTGGTGCTGGCCAAATGGCCTCCTCCTGCACCTATTTTCTATGTTTGATAGGAAGAACGTGACCTTGTTCCTTTGATGTACTGATCTGTTCTATGAAAATGTTAACCCTATTTCTCTCGTCACAGAAGCTGCCTGACCAGCTGAGTATTTCCATCATTATCTGTTCCATTTCAGGCTTGCAGCATCTGCAGCTTGTAGAGGCAGGTCTGTGGCAGCAGCAGTGTTCAGGGCAGTAGGGGCCGCGGTGGACCACTACTGATAGGATGCTTCCAGCACACTGAGACGCTGAATATTTTCATGTTAAAGGGCAGTCTGCAGAGGACTGTTTGCATGCCCTTATTCGGCCTGGTCTCTTCCACTGCTCCATACTGACCAACATGCCAGGGAATTTGATGGTTCAATGAAGATTTGGGATCAAAATCCCAGGCTGTGTTGTAGGTGGAGAACAGAATGGGGCAGAGAGCAAAGAGTGATGGTCGACTGCTCACACTCCTGGTACACATGGGTAGCTGTCAGGGTGACCAGCGCCAGGGGGTCACTGACACACACACCCACGCACACCCTCGCACACGCACACCCTCGCGTACGCACACCCTAGCGCACGCACGCATGCACACGCACACCCTCACACGCACACACACACTCACACGCACACTCACACGCAAACACACCCTCGCGCACGCACACCCTCGCGCACGCACACCCTCGCGCACGCACACCCTCGCGCACGCACGCATGCACACGCACACCCTCACACGCACACTCACACGCACACTCACACGCACTCACACGCAAACACACCCTTGTGCACGCACACCCTCGCGCACGCACACCCTCGTGCAAGCACGCATGCACACACGCACACACTCACACTCACTCACACGCAAACACACCCTTGTGCACGCACACCGTCGCGCACGCACACCCTCGCGCAAGCACACCCGCCCTCACGCACACCCTCACGCACGCACGCACGCACACCCTCACGCAGGCACGCACACCCTCACGCATGCACGCACACACACTCACACGCACACCCTCACAAACACTCACACACGCTCACACCCTCTCACGCACACACCCTCACCCTCACTCACACACAGCCTCACACACGAATACTGAGCATCACCAACCCTGACACAGACCCTCACACCCACCCTCGCGCACACACACCCTTGCACTGAGCTTCACACCCGCCCTCACGCACATACCCTCAAGCACACACCCTCACTTCGGTCAGTGTAGACCCGTCCACCTTCACCCGTGGGTGGGGGAGAGAGACACTCAGCTTCACCAGCCGGGCCACCGGTGGGAGTTCAGGTAGTGGTCTGCACTTCACCGTCTCTGCAACCTGAGGCTGCTAGTGAGCAATGGTGGAGGAGACACAATATCCAGACTCCCAACTCCCAGCCACTTCCCCTCATCTCCCTCCCCTCACCCTCATCTCCCCCTCACCTCAGCCCCAACATACCTCCCACACCCCCACCCCATCCCACACCCTCACCCCAAACGTCTAAAAACTGCACATCTCCTTTAAACTGTGCCCCTCTCACCTTAAAGCTATGTTCCCTAGTGTTTGATGTTGCCACCCTGGGAAAAAGGTTTGGCTGTCTATGTCCCTTATCATTATATATACTATCAGGTCTCTCCTCCACCTCCGATGCTGCAGAGAAAACAATCCAAGGTAGTTCATCCTCTAACCCTGACTTTACCTCTGAATCATCTAGGGAAGTGGAGAGAACTCCTCCAGTCTCCAGCCCTGCACTTTGTTCATGGTGGAGGGCTTTTGTGGAGTTGGGGAGTGAATCACATGACCCCATCCTGTGACCTGCTATTGCAGCCAGGGTAGGATATCTAATGAATACCTGCTGCCATGACAACTCTTTGTCTCTCTGCCTTTAGACTTTAGGCCAGATTGCCTGGAAAGTTGCAGAGTTCCCCAGCCAAGGAGATTTGGTATAGAACTTGTACGATTTACAATACACAGTCATATCAGTTCAGCATCATGTTCAGGAGCAGCTCTGGTACAGTAGAATCATCCTATGTTGGTTCACAGCATGGAAACAACAAACCTGTCACTGAGAAGAGGAAGCTGACTGGGACTGGCCAGAGATCAGAGAGCAATGTGTTAAAGGATAAAAAAGACACAGTCCGGGAGCAGCTCAGTGATTCAGGAAGCATCCCCGGAGAACATGGATAGATGACGTTTCAGAACGAGGCCCTTCTTCTGACTGCTGCAGGTTTTAAAGGAGCCTGAGAGAGAAACAAGCGGCAGGAGGGTTTAGGGGGAAGGGGGGGGGGGGGGGGGGGGGGGGGTGAGGGAGTCCAAAACTTGGGACGAGGCAGATGAAGAAAGAGCCATCAACAGTGGAGCGATTGTGTTCGGGAATGTTTAATGGTTCAGAATTGGAGGATTGTACTGAAACATGTTCAGACATGTAGTTACACAAAAAAAATACTCAGAGTGAGGTGATGTAAACTGCACTTTGCATGCAGTTTGTGTCTTGTGATTCAAGGTACCTGCAGAGCTTGCTCTTGGCTGCGGGGAGCAGGGACAAACGGGGGGCAGAGTCAATCGCAGGCAGTTCTAGTTCTGAAGCACTGGCAGCAGGCCAGAAATGAACACCTAGGAACTGTCAAGGAGGCTTGAGTTGGATTGATGTGGGAAGATTTCAGAAGGGAGAGAAACTAAACTACTGAAGGAAAGATAAAGCACTCTGATCTACTTACACAAACTCTTGGTCTGTTGTTCATTTGCGTCATCATTTCGTACTTTCTATATTTGTCGTTCACATCCAGGCCCGGCTCCATCGAGTCCTCGATTTCTGGGTCTGGACTCTCGCAGCCGTTCAAACCTTTCTTCCTCAGCGTCTAAGCAGAATCAGAGTTTCAAAGTTGCAGTGTCACGTCTCCTTGGAGTAATCTCTGGTCCCCTGGGCCGACGGTGGAGACCATTGAAGCTTGGTGTCTGTCACCCCCCCCCCCCACCAGCCCATGTCCAGTGAATCTCACCAGTCTTGAGTCACACACACACATACACAAGGCTGCTGGAACAAACACTACACAGCTCTGCTCAGTCAGAGCACTGAGACAATTCCAGGCACCTCACTGCAGGAAGGATCTGCAAGGCTTGGATGTACAAGGGGGAGAGTGGGGTGTGGAGAGTCTTCACTTTAGACTTTAAAATAAAGGCACAGTGTGGAAATGGTCCTTCAGCCCACTGAGTCTGCGCTGACCAGCATTCAATCCCATGCACTAGCATTATCCTACACTTTAGGGACAATTTACAATTTTTTTTTAACCGAAGCTAATTAACCTACAAACTTGATGCACCTCATATTTCGCTTGGGCAGCTTACAACCCAGTGACATGAACGTTGATCGCTCTAATTTCAAGAAACTCTAACATTCCCTCCCCTCCCCTTTCCTCCCCTCCCCCACCCTAGTTATCCTACCAGTTTTACTGTTCGCATCCTTCTATCCCTCTCGTTATCACACCTTCCCCAGCCAAAACAACGGGCCATTATGGGCTCCACCCTTACCGAGGTCATCCGTTGGCGGCCATGATTTGTTCTGGTCTTTCTTGGCGCCTGTATCCCCTTCCCCTCCCCCCCCCCCCCCCCCCCCGACTTTGAAGAAGGATCCAATCCGAATCGTCACCTATTCTTTTTCTCCAGAGATGCAGGATGACCAGCTGTTACTTCGTGCATTTGGTGTCCATCTAACCTACAAGCCTGTATGTATTTGTGGTGTGGGGGAATACCAGAGCACCAAGAGAAAACCCACGTGGTCACAGGGAGAATGTACAAACTCTGTACAGACAGCACCCGTAGTCAGGATTGTACCTGGGTCTCTGGTGCAGGAAGGCAGCAACCCTACTGCTGTGTCACCGTGTCATCCCCCAAAACCTGATAGCGGGCAGCTTTAGGGGCAAAATGTTCCTCCTGTGTACAGACTGCATGTTTCACTTAGATCCTTCAGATATCATAATGGGATGGACTTTTCTGTTCTGGGGCTGTACGTGATCCCAGTCCCACACCCAGTATGCTTAACTGGTGAGGGGTCTCCAGCATATTGCAGCAAACGATCAGTGGCCTCAGAATTCAGTTACAGCGGGAGAGTTGCAGCCTTACAGCGCCAGAGACTCGGGTTCATCCTGACCACGGATGTTGCCTGTACGGAGTTTGTACATTCTTCCTATAACCACGTGGGTTTCCTTCGGGTGCTCTGGTTTCTTCCCACATTCCGAAGATGTACTGGTTTGTAGGTTAATTGGCTTTGATAAAATTGTAAATTGCCCCTGGTGTGTAGGATAGTGTTCGTGTACGGAGGGGGATTGCTGGTCGGCGCGGGCTCAGTGGGCCAAAGGGCCTGTTCCGCGCTGTATCTCTAAACTAAATTAAGCATCTTAATTCAAAAGCAACAGCACTGTTAACCAACACCTCAAAACGGTAGAGAAGAAATCCCTTTCCATTCTCATCGCCTCCCACCACTAAAATGATTGAATCTTTCAACGAAGAAACATGCAGGGTAAAGAAGGAGGCTATTTAGCCCATCCCTGTCAGGCTTCACACAAACTCCCTCCCACCCGCCTCCACCTCCAACATCAAACATCTTATCCTTCTAGCCCTCTCCCTCTGCTGTGGTTTACTGCATCAAGAATAAGGGGTAGGCCATTTAGGACTGAGATGAGGAAACATTTTTTCACCCAGAGAGTTGTGAATCTGTGGCATTCTCTGACACAGAGGCAGCGGAGGCCAATTCACTGGATGTTTTCAAGAGAGAGTTAGATTTAACTCTTAGGGCTAAAGGAATCAAGGGATATGGGGGGGAAAGCAAGAAAGGGGTACTGATTTTAGATGATCAGCCATGATCATATTGAATGGTGGTGCTGGCACAAAGGGCCGAATGGCCTACTCCTGGACCTATTTTTCTATGTTTTCTGTCTCTATGTTTCTATCAGAGAAAGATTGTGCCACGGAAGGCCATTTGGCCCCGTCATTCCACGCAAGTGTCTAGGTTCCCCTTAAATGTCTCTCTGCTGATCATCTCAGAGGGTGCCAATCCATTCCGAATATGAATCCAAACATTTCCTTCAAGCCTTTGGAAAGATCTGGTTCTAGTGACTGGAGGGAAGAGAAGGGGAAGGGTTGGTGAGGTCAGTAGACACGGTGAAGGGAAGACTCCAGTCCTTGCATAAGAGTATAAGCGGGGCATTGACCGTCCACCCCTGGACCCTGTTCTCCCACTGAATAACGCCTCACTTCCGGCTTCCCATTGAGTCTCCCAATCACCCATCCTCTCAGGGCCTAGGCCTTGAATACGCTCAGTGCCCCTGGGCTCACAACTTGGGGGAGAACTCCCAAGATACACCAAGTGCTGTAGTAACTGAGCAGGTCAAGCAGCATCTCTGGAGGACATGGTAGGTGACGATTCGGCTCGGGACCCTTCTTCAGACTGATTGTAGTGGGGGGGGGGGGGGGGAAGAAAGCTGGGAGAGAAGTGTGGTCCAGACCCGAAACATCATTCATCCATGTTCTCCAGAAATGTTGCCTGAACCACTGAGTTACGCCAGTACATTGAGTCTTTTTTTAATAGTTTCTTGTATCTCCAGAGATTCACTGCCCATTGAGAGATGTCAGGTGTCAGTGAGCAAGTCCTTGCCCAGAGCCTGTGTTCCTAAGCCCTGGATTCTCCAGAACCTCTATATGGGCCAAACACTGGCAGGACTAGTGTGGATGGGGCATCTTGGTCGGCATGGACAGGTTTCTGTGCCGAAGGACACTCTGACTCTTGGAGTCAGCCCTGACCCTGTCTGCTCGGGGCTGAGCAGCCCCCACTGGGGGGAGGGGGGTGAGAGCTCTGGTGGGTGGGGTG
Organism: Rhinoraja longicauda; assembly: GCF_053455715.1. Lineage (NCBI taxonomy): Eukaryota > Metazoa > Chordata > Chondrichthyes > Rajiformes > Arhynchobatidae > Rhinoraja > Rhinoraja longicauda. Next base: position 18,019,641 of record NC_135980.1, on the reverse strand, counting down.
GGGTGGAGTGGGGGTGCCACGCCCTTACCTCCAGGATGTCGGAGTTGGTGCGGCTCTCGTGGGGCTCGCTGTACTCCGTGTACTTGAGCAGCACCCGGTCCATGTCGGTGCTGGCGTATTGGAACAACCGGTTGGTGCTGTTGAAGATGATGAGGGCGATCTCGCAGTCACACAGCACGCTCAACTCGTACGCCTTCTTCATCAGCCCAAACTTACGCTTGGTGAACGTCACCTGTGGAGGGGGCAAAGGTCAAAGATCAGCAGGACCCTGCGCGGGGGGGGGGGGGAAGCCTGGGGGAATCGGGACTGAAAACATCGTCAGGAGAACCCAGTCCAGCACTGAATTTACCCAAAGTCAGGAGTGTTCCTCTTTGAGATAAACTGAGTTCAGACTCTCCCAGCCAGCCAAAATAACAACACTCTTTGCATTTATAGCATCAATACTGCGGCAAAACATTTAAATCCACAAGACAGCGGAGGTAGTCGAGGCAGGTACAATAATAACATTTAAAAGACATTCGGACAGGTACATCGACAGAAAATGTTTAGAGGGATATGGGCCAAATGCAGGCAAATGGGACCGGTGTAGATGGGGTATCTTGGTGAGCATGGGCGAGTTGGGCCAAAGGGCCTGTTTCTGCACTGCATGACTCTATGACTGGAAGGCTGTTCCCCATGTCCAGCTGGGAATTACAGGGCCAGGAATCCCGCATGATCACCCTTCTGCAAACGCTGGGTGGGAACTCTGGAGCAGAGGGGAATTTCCGGAGCAGAAGCATTTCAACCAGGATGCTGCTGTGTGGACAATGAACAGCAAGTCCTCAGCGTCATCCATTCGGTTCAGTTCACTTTAGTTTATTGTCATGTGCACGGTGAGGTACAATGAAATGTTTTTTGTTGCGTGCTATCCAGTCAGCAGAAAGACTATACTGTACATGATTACAATCAAGTAATCGACTGAGATGCTGCTTGATCCACTGGGTTACTCTCACATTTTATGCCTATCTTCAGGATAAACCAACATCTGCAGTTCCTTCCTACACCTCGCCACTGGTAAGGAGGGGTGATAAATGCAAAACTTGCCAGCTGCCCCGACATTCAGTGAACCAGACAGGAGAGTAACTTGCAAACCTACAGGGTGAGCTCATTCGAGTGGGCACATTGGGCGAACAAGCTGCCTCTGCAGTGCGATGCAGTGACGTTCCCCCTAGGTACAGTGTGTGTGTGGGAGGCCAGGCCACCTCTCCCACTCACTGCGTGCAGAGGCTCGACACAAAGGGCTGGTGTCAAACCACAAAAAGGGCCCTGGCAGCGTGGCTGTGACTCTGCACGTACAGCAGGAGTCCAACGACACAGTCTGCACGGCAGCCCTCTACGCCTTTCACCCCCCGTGTAGTAACTGCCTTCAAGCGGGTCAGCAGCCAGCAACGGGTCACAGCGGAGGGAGAAGCAGGAACCCTTGCATTAACATCAGTGCCAAATGCAGAAGTTAATTCAGTGAGTAATCTCTATAATCTCCTCCAGCCACAGAGCACTTCAGGATCTTGGTGTTCCTTTAATTACTGCCCCCTGACCCCCCCCCCCCCCCCCAGCTCCCATCTCCTCACTATCGCCGGCAAGCCTTCAGCTGCCATGGAATTCTCTCCATCGACCACCCCCCTCTCTCTTGCTTTCAGATGCCCCTGACAATGCCTCTCTTTCACACCGTGCCTGGCCGTTCTCTCCAGCTCAACATCCATCTGCCTGACCTCACTCTGAGAAGCTCTCAGGCCGATTCATGACAGCACAGCGTGCGGGAGTGTCCAGGAGTTAAAGGCAAAGCTTCCGCACACCGCTAAAGAACTTAAAAGTTTTACAGAGATTCAACTCTGTTCTTGGCTGTTTAATCAAGTGAGTCAATTGTGGGCAGGACCATCAGAATACAGGCGGAGAGGGTGGTAAGAAAGGCGTATAGTGTGCTTGCATTTATTGCGAGGGGCATTGAAGATTAGAGTCAGGAAGTCATGATGCATCTCTATAAGACTTCGGTCTGGCCGCATCTGGAGTATTGCGTGCAGTTCTGGTCGCCCCCATTACAGGAAGGATGTGGAGGTTTTGGAGAGGGTGCAGGGGAGGTTTAGCAGAATGCTGCCTGGATTAGAAGGTTTCAGCTCCAAGGAGAGGTTGGATAAACTTGGATTGTTTTCCCTGGAACATCAAAGGTTGAGGAGAGGGAAGAGTTGATAGTATGTAAAATTATGAGAAGCATAATTGTGAGGGTAGCTAGTCAGAACGTTTTCCTAGGCATAGCAAAGGTTGAGAGGGGGAAGGTTGAATGGAGATATGTGTGGCAACGTTTTTTTACACAGACAGTGATGGGGGCCTAAAATGCACTGCCAGTGGTGGTGGTGGACAGATATGATGGTGGCATTTAAGAGGCTTTTAGACCGGCACATTGAAGTGAAGGTGATGGAGGGATATGGACCATACGCAGGCAGATGAGTTTGGTTTAACTTGGTATCATGTTCGGCACATGTATTATTCTATGTATAGGAAGGAACTGCAGATGTTGGTTTAAACCAAAGATAGAGACAAAAAGCTGGAGTAATTCAGCGGGTCAGACAGAATCTCTGGAGGGAAGTGAATGGGTTACTTTTCGGGTGGAGACCCTTCTTCAGACTGAGTCGGGAGAAAGGAAAACGAGAGAGATGGTGAGAAATATAGAACAAATGAATGAAAGATATGCAAAAAAAATAAAGATGATAAAGGAAACAGGCCATTTTTAACTGTGGCCTAGGTAAGAACGAGTACAGTGTCTATGTTCTGTGGTCTATATAATACTGCCAACAGCCCCAGAGGTTTGTGACTGATAATTCAAAGGCTTTAGCACATCTGCGGGTTACTGGGTGACTCTGGCATCAGTGAGGCAGGACTGCAACATGGATCACTGGCAGTGACTGGTGCAGCCGATGGTCCTCCAGCACTCCTCCGCTTCTCTGTGAGAGGAACCGCTTGAGCAAGTGGTGAACACGACAGGCATGCACCACGAGCGATGGTGAGCAGCTGATGGTGTGGCACGTGCAGGCGCACTGGGTCAGCACACCGACACTCCTTTCCCAATAAAGCAAGGCATTTCTTAACGTCTTTCCTCCAGACGCAGGGTCACCCTAACTGACACCATCATCACATCCCATAATCGTACGCCAGAGACAGTTAGCTAAAGGTTTGCTGTCCCAGTTCAATTCTTTGAATTCCTTCAATTTGCGGCATGATGGCACAGTTGCTGCGTTACAGCACCAGATTCTCGGGTTTGATCCTGACTACGGGTGCTGTCAGTACTGAGTTTGTACGTTCTCCCCGTGACCTGCGTGGGTTTTCTGCGGGATCTCCGGGATCCTCCCACACTCCAAAGATGTACAAGTTTGTAGGTTAATTGCTTGGTATATTGTGAGTTGTTCCAAGTTTGTGTGGGATAGCGTAAGTATGTGGGGATCGCTGACCAGCGAGGACTGGGAGGGACGAAGCCCCTGTTTCTGCGCTGTATCTCTAAACTAAACTAAGCTGTCAGTGCAAGAATCGCCAACCATCGATCAGCCATTCACACTTTAGATTTTTTAGATTTAGAGATACAGCACGGAAACAGGCCCTTCGGCCCACCGGGTCCGCGCCGCCCAGCGATCCCCGCACATTAACACTATCCTACACACCCTAGGGACATTTTTTTATTTTTACATTTGCCCAGCCAATTAACCTACATACCTATACGTCTTTGGAATGTGGGAGGAAACCGAAGATCTCGGAGAAAATCCACGCAGGTCACGGGAGAGAACGTACAAACTCCGTACAGACGGGGCCCGTAGTCAGGATCGAACCTGAGTCTACGGCGCTGCATTCGCTGTAAGGCAGCAACTCTACCGCTGCGCCACAGTGCCGCCACTTATTCGATGTTGTCTACTTTAGACAATAGACAATAGAAAATAGGTGCAGGAGAAGGCCATTCGGCCCTTCGAGCCAGCACCGCCATTCAATGTGATCATGGCTGATCATTCTCAATCAGTACCCCGTTCCTGCCTTCTCCCCAGTCCCTGCTTTCTCATCCACTCCCAACAATTAGGGGCAATTTATAGAGGCTGATTATCGTACAAACCCACGAGGAAAGCAGAGCACCCAGAGGAAACCCATGCAGTCACAGGAAGAACGTGCAAACTCCACATAGACAGCAACCGAGGTTAGGATCGAACGCAGATCACTACTAGCTGCGCCACTGTTGCTGAGGAAAGGGAGCCTCTCTCACCATCACCAGCCCGATCGACGGGATGGACCAGTGCCATTGCGAACATTGCACAGAGCCCAAGAAAAGGAACATATTCAGTTCCTTGACACTCCCAGAACATCCACAATCACAGTGTACATTTATAAATAAGATAGTTGTTGAAGAGCAAATTAAAACGAGACAGAAACTGATACTTGGATGAGGACACCACAACCCAAAGATAGCGCAGAGAATCGAGAGACTTCACACACGAGGGACGATCGCATCTTCCTGGGGAAACACCGCGATGGCTCCCACTGCCCAGTGACGTCTCGGAGTGGCTGTTGCCTCATCCATCTTCTGACTGCTGACTCACAGCCAGACGGCAGGGAAATTTCATGCAAATCACATTGCTGTTGCTTTTAAAGTTAATTTGAAAACTGTGTTCCATCCCCTGGAAGGGATTGGGAAACCGAGAGCAAGACCTCTGCTGCCTCAGGACGTCCCAAAGTAATCTGGGGACAATGAGGGACCTTCTGGGTGGAGTTACCTGGGTAGCAGGGCAGCCAATGCCCAGCCCCAGCTAACACGGGAGCAGAGCAGCATTGCGCGGGCGTCTGGGGCAGCACAGTGATGCAGCGGTATAGTTACTGCCTTACTGCGCCAAAGATCCAGGTTCCATCCTGGCTATGGGTGCAATCTGTACGGAGTTTGTACGTTCTCCCTGTGACCACGTGGGCTTTCTCCAGGTGTTCGGTTTCCATCCACACTCCAAAGACGTACAGCTTTGTAGGTTAATTGGCTTCGGTAATTTGTAAAATTGACCCTAGTGTGTGTGGGTTAGTGCACGGGGTGATCGCTGGTCGGTGTGGACTCGGTGGGCCGAAGGGCCTGTTTCCAAGCTGTATTTCTAAAGTCTAAAGTAAAGTCTAAAGTCTGGTTGAGTGTTGGTTGTGGGAGGGGCAGGCCAGGCTCCCTCAAAGCAGAGCTGTGGGGTCCGTTACATCCACCCAGGGGAGCAGACGGGGGCGTCGGTCTAACGTCCCCACACCGCACTCAGCAAATGCAGCAAGCTCCACCAAACTGATGCGCCACGTTCAGTCCACTATCAGCCGGGAACATTGGACTGTGCAACAACTCACATGCTGTCTGACAGAAGGTTGAGGAAACACATCGGACAGTGCAGCACAGGAACAGGCCCACTAAACGTTATTCCCGTTATCCTGTGGCTGTGTATGGTGGACGGATTCATTGTAATCATGTATAGTCTTTCTGCTGACTGGATAGCACGCAACAAAAACACTTTTCACTGTACCTCGGCGCACATGGCAATAAACTAGACTAAACTATGTCTGTGCTAAACATGATACCTGGTTAAACTAATCTCCTCTGCCTGCACATGATCCATACACTTCTGTTCCCTGCACATCCATGCAGCAATCTAAACAATGCCACTATTGTATCCAAGATAACGGGGCACATCCTGGCCTGGCCATTCCTCCACCCTGTGTGTTGTAGGCTCCTTGTGGATGGACTGATGTGAGAGTGGAACCGGGCGGCACTACTCTGCTGGGCGTAGCTTGCCTCTCATAGAGACTAATGGAGTCATACAGCATGGATAGACACAAAATGCTGGAGTAACTCAGCGGAGCAGGCAGCATCTCTGGATAGAAGGAATGGGTGATGTTTCAGGTCGAGACCCTTCTGCAGATTGGAGAGTGAAGGGTCTCGACCTGAAACATTACCCATCCTGTCCCGCTGAATTAATCCAGCATTTTGTGTCTATCTTCAGTTTAAACCAGCATCTGTTGTTCCTTCCTGCTCATACAGCATGGAAACAGGCCCATTGGCCCTACCTGCCCATGTGACCAACATGTCCCATGTACACTTGCCCCAACTGCCTGAGTTTGGCCCATATCCCCCTAAACCTGTCCTATCCATGTACCTATCCAATGTTCAACTACCGCCTCCAGCAGCTAACTCCTATCATGCACCACCCTTTGTATAAAAACATACCCCTCAGGTTCCTATTAAATCCTTTCCCCTTCACTTTAAACCTACGTCCTCTGTTTCTCGATTCCCCTACTCTGGGCAAGAGACTCTGTGCATTTACCCGATCTATTCCTCTCATGATTTTGTACAGACACCATTCTGCTTTAGCTAAACATTTTGTTCAAGATGGCCGCGCCGTTGTGTTTGGCTGCCTGCCACTGTATGTTTCTTTTTTTTCCTAATCAGATGTGCAGCACTTTGGTCAACGTGGGTTGTTTTTAAATGTGCTATACAAATAAAATTGACTTGACTTGACTTGACTCTGCTGGACGTAACGTGCCATCCCCACCATGGAGGAGCTGGTAAATTACTTACTCCCATCTCAGGGTCAATAGTGGCAGCATTGCTTCTGACCTCTGCGTAGATGGAATTTCAGCTGGAATCATCAATGATCAGAGGTGCAAAGGGACTTGGGCGTGCTGGTGCAGGATTCCCCAAAGGTTCATTTATAGGTTGAGTCGGTAGTAAGGAGGGCACTGGTCAGACCATATTTGAAATATTGTCAGCAGTTTTTGGCCCCATATCTAAGGAAGGATGTGTTGGCATTGGAGAGAGTCCAGAGGAGGTTTATTAGATGATCCCAGGGATGATTGGATTAATGTATGACATCCGTTTGATGGCTCTGGGCCTGTACATGTTGGAATTTAGAAGAATTAGGGGAAATCTTATTGAAATATACCAAATAATGAAAGGCCTAGATAGAGTGGACATGGAAAGGATGTTTCCAGTAGTGGGCGAGTCTTAGACCCGAGGGCAGAGCCACAGAACAGAAGGACGTACCTTAAGAATGGAGATGAGGAAGAATTTCTTCAGCCAAAGGGTGGTGAATCTGTGGAATTCATTGCCACAGACAGCTGTCGAGGCCAAGTCATTGGATATTTTTAAAAGCGGAGATTGACGGGTCTTGATTAGTCAGGGTGTCGAAGGTTACGAGGCGAAGGCAGGAGAATGGAGGGGGAAAAATAGATCAGCCATGATCGAATGGTGGAGCAGACTCGATGGACTGAATGGTATATTTCTGGTCCTATGTCTTATGAACTTATGTACTTGGGAATATAAGCAATCGAGAGCTCAGTGGTGTGGTGACCCTGCCTCCTAATGCAATGCAGTGCAAGGTGGCCGCCTGCAAATAGAAAGAGATCCTCACTCAGTTCTTAAACCTCCTGGGTGACGGAAGGTTCCAGAGTTAGCTTTAGACATGCCAGACTCCTGGGAATTCTGCCTCCAGCCTTCACATGGAAAATGACCAATGTTCCCTGAGACAAACCTCATTGCAACCAACCAGGCCAACAGTGCAAATTCCCACAACCTCTGTGCTCAACAGCCTCATATACTGCTTCTACACTGGGGGTTACGGTTGGGGTCAGGCTAGGGGTACCGAGTGTAAACATTGCCCAAAGGAAAACAGGTCACCAGTCATGAAGTCATCAGCATCAGAAGGGAATGGGGTTGCCCCGATTCACGTCTACACATCCAGGAACCACATCAGCAGAAGATCAATTGGAAGTGTCAGGTAGGAGGGGAAGTGGTTTGAGGAGGATACGGAAAGATTTGTTGAACAAATTGCCTGTCGGCAGCTCTCGAAGTGACGCTAGTCAGCAGGTTCAGCCCCCACAAACTTCCAGCGTGATGTCTGGTTTACAAAGTTGGTGGTGCTGGCTCAGAGGAAGAGGAGAGGGTTCTTAGCCAAGGTCCCGACTCCTGGTCGCTAACCCTCTGGACCCTTTGCTATTCCCAGCAAAGCTGTGCAGACTCAGTGTGGACGCTAAACACTAAAGGCCTCAGCCAGACAGTGAGCATGTGAGTGGGGAAGCCTTTTGCAGCTTGTAACCCAGGGAAGAGCCGTACCTGTCGATTCCTCTGGTCAACTATCCGAGAGATCTGAATCTTCTTGCGTCCCATTTTTCAGCCTCCGTCTCTCTGACGTTTCAAATTCAGGGAGAGATTTGATTTGTTGTCATTACCTAGAGTTCACTGGAGAGAGAGAGAGGGTGGAAAAATACAAATTAGTAAATAGTAGCCACAGATCCTCAACATTTAACTTGCATCAATACCAAGCTCTATGTACGAAATATGACCATCCATTTATGTATTCCTACTCACAATGCAAGTGTCCCCCCTTTCCCTTGTCGAGCACACAGTCACCTAAACATTTCACCTCTCAGCACTGTACCCTGCAGAGAAATTCCCAAACATAGACACAAAATGCTGGAGTAACTGAACGGGGCAGGTAGCATCATGGTTAGGCGACGTTTTGGGTTGGAAACCCTTTTTCTTCGAGAAGAACCTCTTCAAAGTAGGCATACCCTGAAGGGACCACAGTGGAGCAGTCAAAATGTAATAACAGGGAACTGCAGATACTGGTTCATGCCAAGGATAGAAATAAAGTGTTGGAGTAACTCAGCGGGTCCAGCAGCATCTCTGGAGAACATGGATAGGCGACGATTCGGGTCGGGACACTACTTCCCAAGAAATTCCCGCATCTGTGTGGAATGCGCTCCTGCAACAGCGTTATCACAGGGGAATCTAAAGGCTGGGTGCTCAGTCACCTGCTCTACATCCATGACTGTGTAGCCTGACACAGCTCCAACACCACCTTTAATAACAGGCAACAGTGAGTCGGACCACGGCAGGGAGATCGATTGTATGATTGAATGGTGCCAAAACAACAACCTGGCTATCAACGTTAACAAGGCCAAGGAGCTGATTGTTGCCTTCAAGAAGGGAAAGCCGAGGGTCCACAAACCGGTCTTTATTGACGGCTTGGTGGTGGAGAGAGTCAACAGCTTCAAGTTCTTGCGTGTGCATATCACTCAGGATCTGTCCTGGGCTCAGCACGTTGATGCAATCACAAAGAAAACTTGTCAATGCCTCTACTTCCTTAGAAGATTGAGGAGATTTGTCATGTTGCTGAATACGCTAGTAAACCTCTACAGGTGTACAGTGGAGAGCATACTGACTGGTTGCATCATGGCCTGGTTCAGTAACTCAAACGTCTAAAAACGAAAGACGCTGCAGAAAGTGGTGCATGGTGCCTAGTCCATCGTGGTTAATGATGTCCAAACCATCGAAGGGATCTACAGCAAGCGCTATCTCAAAAAGGTAGCTAATATCATCAATGATCAACACACCATCCTGACCACACTTTCATCTCACTGCTACCGGTGGGAAGAAGGTACAAGGACCTGGGAACTATAATCATCATGTTTAAGAACAGTTTCTTCCCATCAACCATCAGGCTCTTGAACACTGCACATTAACCACAGGCCTACCTCAGCAATGATCTATTACGGAAATTGTTTGGGTTTACATTTAGTTTAGCTTAGTTTAGTTTAGAGATACAGCGCGGAAACAGGCCCTTCGGCCCACGAAGACCAGCGATCCCCTCACACTAACACTACCCTACGCACACTGGGGACAATTTACAATTCTACAGAAGCCGATTAGCCTACAAACCTGTACGTCTTTGGAGTGTGGGAGGAAACCGCAGCTTGCGGAGAAGACTCACGCAGGTCACGGGGAGAACGTACAAACATCGTACAGACAGCACCCGTAGTCAGAATCAAACCTGGATCTCTGGTGCAGTAAGACACCGCGATGCCACCTTGTACTAAGCACTATTACGTTGACCAAGTATTACTGATAATTCATTGTTACTGATCATTGTATATTTATCTTTGCGTTGTTGCATTAATATATGGCTATAAAGATGCCGCAAGTAAGAATTTCATTGTTCCATTCCCGATGCATTCCCTGTGCTAACTCTGGACACGATACAGCACGGTTTCTGATGCATTTTATGATCCATAACATCGGAACTCAAACCCGAGTTAAGTGACTCAGTTGCACAAGATGTTGGTGAGGTTGGATTTGGAGGACTGTGTTCATTTATGGTCAGCCTGCTGTAGGAAAGATATCATTAAGCTGGAAAGAGTTCAGAGAAGATTTACGTGGATGTTGCCAGGACTCAAGGGGGACTGAGCTATAGGGAGAGGTTGGGCAGGCGAACATTTTATTCCCGGAGTGGAGGAGACAGAGGGGGTGATCTTCCTTCCATCAGTCTTTGAATTCAATAGATCATCCTTCACAACGTGGCTTCCTCTACATGGGAGGGTGAAGCTGCCTGACTTGCTGAGTATTTCTAGCTCTTTCTATTTTTATTTCAGACTTCAGCACTACAGTGAGAATGATCCTGGGGATGACTGGGTTAACATATGATGAGCATTTGATGACACTGGGCCTGTACTCACCAAAGTTTAGAAGGATGAGGGGGGACCTCATTGAAACTTACCGAACTGTGAAAGGCCAGGAGAGTGGATGTGCAGAGAATGTTTCTCCTAGTGGCCAAAGCCTGAGAATAAAAGACGTACCTTCAGAAAGGAGACGAGGAGGAATTTATTTAGTCAGAGGGTGGTGAATCTGTGGAATTTATTGTCACAAAAGGCTGTGGAGGCCAAGTCAATGGATATTTTTAAGTTGAAGATTGATAGGTTCTTGATTAGCAAGGGTGTCATGGGTGATGGGGAGAAGGCAGGAGAGTGGGGTTGTGAAGGAAAGGTAGATCAGCCATGATTGAATGGTGTAGATGACTGGCCATTCGGCTGGTCTTCGTGGGCCCAAGGGCCTGTTTCCACGCTGTATCTAAACTAAACTAAGCTAAACTAAGCGTAAACCTAAACAATTTCCGTAATAGATCATGGCCTAATTCTGCTCCTACAACTTATGAACTTGCAGTGAATTTGTTGACGTTTCGAAGCTGTGTCTGTACGTGTCACTGCTCTGGGAGAGTTGAAGCTCAGTCTCACTGTTACAATCAAACGCACCAGTCCCCCTCATCTTGGTAACAGCTTATGAAAATCCCCCGTCTATGTGTATGTCTTGACTTCCTTTTGTCACGTTTGTTTTCCTTGATAATTTCCTCTCTCCAATTTTAGATTGGGATCCGCTGAAGTAAACACAACGTGGTGCAGTTACACTCATCTACCGCGGTTCACTGTAGTGCCCGGAGCCATCAAACTCCAGCTCCCCAAAGGTGTCTGCACAGAATCTCCACTTGCCGCCTGTAATCCAATCCAGTAGTAAATGAATGCATCTCAGTAGCACCTGTAGCATCTCAGCAGGTCCCAAATATTCTCTAGCAGGGAGGTCCTCGATTGTTGTCCCTGGTGTAACATGGCAACATACACAGCAAGCTCCCGCAAGCAACAATGTTAAATATGTTGAAACAAAGAACTGCAGACGCTGCTTTACAAAAGAATAGGTGGAGTGCTGGAGCAGCGAAGTGAATCAGGCAGCATCTCAGGAGAACATGGATAGGTGACGTTTTGGGTCAGGATCCTTTGGAATGATTGGATTGTTCACTTGTAATCATGGATTAATGTTTGAGTGTTAACCAGAGAGCACACACCTGCGCTCCCCAAAAGAGTGGGCGTGGGGGACTGCTGCCCAACTGAGGTAGGGCAGAAGGAACTTTTGGGCTTCATTGTCTTCCAGTGGGGGAGAGCAATGCCCATCTGGGAGTGAAGACTCTTTCGTCCAGCGAGTGTGGCTGCTGGGAATGACTGCTCTTTCTTCCAGCGAGGGAGGGAAGCAAGCATGGAGCTGCTGGGAGTGACAGCTCTTTCTTCCAGCGAGGGAGGTTAGTGAGCATGGAGCTGCTGGGAGTGATGGCTCTTTCTTCCAGCGAGGGAGGTTAGTGAGCATGTGACTGCTGGGAGTGACGGCTCTTTCCTCCAGTGAGGGAGGGCAGGGAGGGTGTGGGTGCTGGGAGTGTCACTTCTTTCTTCCAGCAAGGGAGGGAAGCAAGCACGTGGCAGCTGGGAGGGATGACTCTTTCTTCCCATGAGTAAAGGCAACAAGCGTTTGGTTGCGGGGAGTGACGGCTCTTTCTTGCTGTGAGGGGGGGTAAACGAGCCTGTGTCTGCTGGGAGTGACGGCTCTTTCCTCCAGGAAAGCAGGGCAGTGAGCGATCGGCTGCTGGGAGTGACGATTGTTTCTTCCCGTGAGGGAGGAAAGCAAGACGTGGTTGCTGGGAGTGCGGGCTCTTCCATCAGAGAGAGTACGCTGATGAAATCAGAGGAGTCCCAGACCAGAGAGCTGCTTCAGGGAACAACAGCCGGAGTCTGGCCGGGATGTCTCTGTCCACCCACTGCTCCCGCCACCAAACAAATTGCAGGAGGAACTAACTATTTCAGAGCCGAGGCAGAGCGTCTCACGGAAGCGAACGGGTGCCAAATTTTATAAATAACTGACGGCAAATAAATAAAATAGTGGAGGCAACAGAAATAGATCTAAAAATACCAGTGAGCCTTGGTAAAACAATGTAGCGACCAGACTCCTGACAAGGGCTCCCAGGGGGCTGAGTCCTGCGCCGTCTCTTATACAAAGCTGGACTACCAGCAGAATAATGACTAACCGAGTGACCAAGCTAGGGACCAGAGTCTGGGCTCAGAGCCGAGGTCACTTACTCCATCAGCTAATAGTTTGAGCAGTTTATAACAGCTTGCCAGTAACTGGTGCTGACATTAAGGCAATTTGCAAGGCTACTCTGACCATTTAACTAAAGCTTCATTGCCACGGGGTGGCCAACAGATCAAGACATTCTAAGTATTTCACAGCTGCATCGCCACTCAATGGTTGACCCTGAGCTCCAACAGGAGGGAGTGGAACAGACAAATCAGTAGCACAGGCTAGTCAGCCCCTCTAGTCTAGACTGCCTCGCCGCTCAACAAGACCATGGCAATTCCACGTTTGTGACAACCCTCCTAACCCTGGCACCCTTTGCCCATCAAGTACCTTACGCGCCCCCACCCCCCCCCCCCCCATATCTGATAAACATTCAAACACCACTTCCACTGCCCTCAAAGAAGGGAAATCTATAGACTATGAGAAAAATGTGCCTTATGTTGGCAAACTCTTACTTTAAAAAGTGAATCCTTGTTTCAGATCCTCCCGCAAGTCAAAGTAGTTTTCTGCATAGTCACCCTGTCGAGAACCATAATATTTCAATAAAGTCCCTGAAGCACTGGTGGATACAAGCCAAGCCTGAACAACCCTCCCTCCAGCTAACCTCGAGAGAGAACTGCTCAAGAACGATTAATCTTCATATGAACCAAAAATGGAACAATTAAATTCTTACTGGTAGCAGCATAACAGGTCTGTAAACACAGCACTCGTAGATAACATAATAAACAATAAATTGAAACTTTTATAAACAATTTCCAAAGCATTAATGTCCTTGCTGCGGCTTGAGTTAAGGCATAAGAGTTTGGTTGAGCTGAGGATTGTTGAGGCCAGATTCAGACATCCCGAGTGGGAGCTCACTCCCATAGGGAAGGGTCAGGGTGAACAGGAGAGAGGCCAGTCAGAGGAAGGTGGGTGGACATGAAGAAGGTGGCATGGTGACGCAGTGGGCTGAAGGTGCTGTTTCCATGCTGTATCTCTAAACGAAACTAAAGGCCTGTCCCAGTTACGCGATTTCAAAGGCGACTGCCGGCGACTGTCAAAGTCGTAGCAGATCGGCAAAATTTTCTTTTACCCTACGACAATGCCGAGTCAGGTCGACACAAGTTACTTTTTTTGTGAAACTAGCACCTGGCTAAGAGATTACACCGTCTTTGGAAAGATTGCGAGATTCCCACGCTTACCTGACCATCAAACTGTCACCTCCAATCTACCCGTCAAATGTCCTGACGGTAAATAAATTGTTAAACAAAACTATCTTCTGGTATCTTCAAATGCCTTTTCTTAATTTAATATTACGTGCTTCTAAATGCATCTGCGACAACCTAGCAAACCTAGCTACGATACCTGGCGACAAGCCAGCTGTCGCCAAGAAATTTCTATCTGGAATTTTCTTCCGCGACGCGCCGAGATCATTGAAGACTCCTCACGATCATGCCCACGACACCCCGGCGAACGTTCAGCAACAGCCTAGTCGCCGGCAGTCGCCTTAAAATCGCCTAACTGGGACAGGCCCTTTAAACTAAATGGACAGATGGTGATGGGGTGTATTGGGCAGAAATGGCAGAGTGGACTGAAGTTATGCAGAAACAGTAGCATGAAACAGAGGGACTGAATGATACGTATTGAAACTTTTAAAAATATTTCGTGCAGATGAACTGAGGGAATGAATAGTAGCCAGTCGGCATGTGGGTTAGTTCGAGACCGATGCAGGAGCTGAACATGGTGTAGGAGTACGCGTCTGTAGACATGAGGACGACGGATTGCAGACAAACCTCAAGCCCTCATCTCCTGATATGAAGGTCATTCATTCATTTTGTCTGCTGCTAAATATAATTTCTTTTGCTCTGTTATTTCAGAGTCAAATGAGCCACTATTACAGAAAGTAGGGGTTATGTTTGGTCGGCTCCATGCTTCAAACTCTTTCATCTTTCCCCATGGTTTGCTCGGCTGGAAGGAATGCTTCGCTCAGTGCCGGTCAAGGGCAGACACTTCCAGGGTTGCAGAGGAAGGGAAAGCAGACACCAAGCAGTCACATTAAAGGGCAGGGTCAGTGGTTGACTGAGTCGCTCCTTCCCCAACCAACAGAAGGTCTCCTCCCACCCAATGTCACTACGAAGCATCTCTTTGAATCTGCAGCAACTCCAGAGCAACATCATCCCATCCTGAGGCACTGCCTCAAAAAGGCAGGCAATATTATCAAAGACCCACACCACCCTGGCCACGCTCTCATCTCACTGCTACGGCCATGAAGAAGGTACAGGAGCCAGAGAACGGTGCCCTCCAGGCTCAAGAACAGCTTCTTCCCAGCAACCATCTGGCTCTTGAACACGACACAACACCAACCACAACTATGATCTTCTTTGGACTCCATCCTTGCTCACACTACCGACTTCAATCTTGCACTATTATGATTACCTAGTATTATGGTTATAAACTTGTTGATTTTTTTATTATTATGCATTATCTGTATGTTATTGAGTTTGCATGCCTGATAGGCTGCAACAAGAATTTCATTATTCTTTTGTTGGTATACCTGACAATTAGATATTGTCTCTTGAGGATAGACACATAACGCTGGAGTAACTTAGCGGGTCAGGCAGCATCTCTGGAGAAAAGTAATAGGTGATGTTTTGGTGTCCAAGTACAATCATATGCAGGGGGAGGCGGGAGGATTTTCAGCCCATCACCTCTCTGCTAACTCATTAAAGCATCTCTGGTTGCCCTCAGTTGCCTCCTGGCAACCAGTCCTCACTTTCAAAGGTTGTTCAGATAAGATCAGGAATGAGTGAATCTACCACCAATACCTTCAGGAAGGACACTGGATATGCGCAGCTCAGAGCAGGGACGGTGTCAACCATTTCATTCAATTCCTTCTGACACCTTTGCCTGTCCAAGTGTTTGAGCACAGAGTGGAGGGAGCAGTGCATTGGCTGGTGGGAATGCTTAGGGGGTGGGAGAGATCGGGACACTCCCGGGAAAAGACCACACCATAATTGGCAATGTCACAACTACCATCTGATCCAGTTTCTGCACCTGGCACAGAGCTGCCCACCCACACACCTGCCCACATATCTTCCCTGGGGTTCCTGGAGGACTGTCCCACTTGCTGACAGAGTTGGGAGTGTCCCAGGGAGGGGGCTGGGCCGGCCCCTGCAGAGCAGCCTGGAGCTCTGAACAAAATCCAACCTATTCCCCAGTGACCGGGGAAAAGGGCGGAGGTCAGAGGCCCTCGAAACGTACTACAGCTAAATTTAGGGCCTCTGAGACAGAAAATATCTTACTAGGAAAGGACATGCCTCAGTCAAACGGCACACTAACAATAACTCCCAACTGGGCGTTACCAGGCTTGGTCATGGGGCGAAGTTGGGGGTAGAAGGAGGTATTCTGCCCCTGGAGACTAGGCCTTTCGGTTCCTCAATGCTACATATTGCAGCTTTCCCACACTCAAAAGGATTACCCAATCTCTGCTGGCCTCCAGCATTGCCAGCCTTGCAGCAGGGTGTCGCAAACAGGTGCTCCCTTTTCCTTGCAGATCTGACATTTAGATGGAGACATGAACTGGCAGAGAATGAAGGAATATGACCAAACGGAAGCAGATATGATTAGTTTATCGGCATCAAGGTTGGGCGGCACGGTGCCACAGAGGTAGAGTTGCTGCCTTACAGCGCCAGAGACCAGAGTTCGATTCTGACTATGGGTGCTGTCTGTACGGAGTTTGTACGTTTTCCCCATGACCTGCGAGGGTTTTCCCCGGGAACTCTGGTTTCCTCCCACACTCCAAAGATGTACAGATTTGTAGGTTAATTGGCTAGGTAAAATTGTAAATAGTCCCCAGTGTGTGTAGGATAGGGTTAATGTGTGGGGATCGTTGGTCGGCACGGAATCATGGGCTGAAGGGCCTGTTTCCGCACTGTATCTCTAAACTGAACTAAACGAAACATTCCTCCATTCTTGGCTCCACCGTTATGTCTGTTCCTGAACTCTCAAGCCACAAGGATAATCTTTTCTGATTCTGCTCAACTCCACCCTTCTCTCGACTGGAAGGCTGTAATTAGATCGCTCCTCAATTTTCTCCATTCACAGTCTAGGAGGAGGGGCAGCAGACTGTGCTGCTGCAGAGGTTCTCGGGGGTGACTGACTGAAGTGGCAGCAACGCTATGGGATGGTGATCCATGGTGTGAGGAGGACAGGAGCACCGTCAGGGACGAGCTGGAAGGTGCCATGGTGGGACATCTCTGGAACCAGGATAGGAGTGGAACCAAGAGCAGATCCACAGAGACACAAGGAACTGCAGATGCTGGAATCTCGAGCAAATCACAAAGTGCTGGAGTAACCCAGTGGGCCAGGCAGCATCTGTGGAGGGAGTGGACAGACAATGTTTCAGGCCAGGACTCTTCTTCAGACTCGACTGAAAAAGGATCCCAACCTGAAACTTCACCTGTCCATTCCCTCCACAGGCACTGCCTGACCCACTACGTTGCTCCAGCACTTTGTGTTTTGCAACAGTCCCATAGACTTCCAGCAGTGAAACAGGCCATTCACCCCACCACATCCTCGCCACCTACAGGACACCCATCCAGTTTAATCACATATTCCGTGAGTAGTGGGGGCCTGGAACACGTTGCCAGGGCTGGCGGTGGAGGCAGATACGATAGTGGCGTTTAAGAGGTTTTTAGATAGGCACATGCAAGGGTAAGGAATGGATCACGTGCTGGCAGATGAGCGCAGTTTAACTTGGCATGATGTTTGGCACGAACATTTTGGGTCAAAGAGCCTGTTCCTATGCTCTATTATTCCACGCTCTGTGCAGGCTGGCTCCTGCACTGAGGGAACCTGAAGCTTCGCTCACAAAGGGTGGTTGACAGGAGATAAACCATCAGGAAAAATCCTGATGGAATCCACGTGCCTGGATGAATGCAGCTCCAACAACACAGCACCGTCTGGGACAAAGCAGCTTGCTTGCTTGGCACACATTCACCACCCTAAACATTCTCCGCCAACCCTCCACCACCACCTCTACCACCAGCGCACAGTGACGGCAGGGTGCACCGTTTGCAAAGTACATTGCAGATACTCCCCACACTGCACCTCCTGAACACGTGACCTTTGCTATCGTGCAGGATGTGGTTTGCAAGCAGATGTGAACACCGCCACCTGCACGTTCCCCTCCAGCTGCACACCATCCTGACTTGGAAATCTATCACCATTCCACCACAGTCACAGGGTCAAAAAGCTGGACTGCCCACCAGCACTGGGGGAGCCAATGCAACACCCCACTGCAGCGGTTCAAGGTGCCTCTCGTCTCTCACCTTCTCCGGGACAATCAGAGAGGGGTGACTAGATGCCAGCCTTTGAATAAATGCACACAAAGCCAGCTGTCCAACACTGCATTTGGTAGACTTACACAAGTGGAACGTCTCTGAATATTTACTCATGTCTTCAGCTCTTGCCCCTATTGACTGTGGTTATATTTAGCCCGAGTGTGTGATCTAGGTTTATGAAAGGAAACACATAATTCCATTCCCACGACCCCTGTCACCCAGTCTGTCAGCTTACTGGTCAGCTTCTCGATTGACGAAGAAGGCATTCTCTCCACCTCCCGTACAGATGTAACCATTCCTCATAAGGACATCGTCGATGCACGCATGGACCTCCTCACAAGGGAACCTGGACCACCTTCCCTCCTCACCCACCCACTCCCCTCCACAACACCTCCTCCAACTCCGAGCCCTTCTGCTCAGATTTGACGGGCAGAGACGGTGATGGGACAGGTTAGGGAGCGGTTGGTGGTCTGAGCTTCCCACAGTCCCTGGGAATAAAAGCAGCCAACACTCGCCAAGAGATCCAGCATTCCGTTCCCACCAGGATCTCAGCTGACACAGAACATGTCCTCCCTCCATCTGGCCTTCGGTCAATGTTACGGGGCTTTGTTCAAAGCTGCTCTACCATTCACTGCCCCCTAAGCAGCAAACAGGAGGCAGCCATAGGGCCCAGCTGACCTTTTCTAACATTCGTCAAAGTCATGGCTGATCTGCCTCAGTCCGATTTCCCCACAACTCCTGACGTTCAGAAATCTCTGATCTCTCTTTTGAACAAGCTCAGTGATAGTATCCCCACTCTCTGGAGTCCAAATTCCATTGGTTCACCCTCAAAATGGTGGAAGTTCTCCTCATCCAGTTTTAATTGGACTATCCACTTTTTTTTCCGAGACTGCGGCCCCTGGATCGGGACTCCTCCGTTACGGAGAATTCCTCCCCGCAACTGGAAACTCAGGAGAGTGCAGTCACAGTCTGTTCTCTCGTCTCATTCGACAAGCATGCCATCCCAAGAAACAATCTCGTGATCCTTCTGTTCTGTTCCGCTCAGTCCTGTATATCTGCTTTAAGGCCAGGAGACCAAAACTCTACACAATATTCCAGGGGCAAAATGCAAACTCTTGGAGGAACAGCGGGTTCAGCAGCATCTGAAGATGGGGGAGGGGGGAAGGAAATGTCGACATTGAGTCGAGACCCTGCATCACGATACGAAATGTCCTCTCCACTGATGCTATTCAAGCCACTGAATTCCCCAGCAGTTTGTATTTTGCTCCAGAACCCAGCAGGTGCAGCCACCTTAATATTCTTGATCTCACCAAGGTCCCATATATCTGCAGTGAGACATCCCGACTCAAAACCTCCAGAAATAAAGACCAGCAGACCACTGGCCTCTCAAGCATTTTATCTTTCAGTGATTTGAACACAAGGACATCCAGGTCCCTTTGAACACCAAATATTGATGCAGATTGAAGCCCAAGCATCAATCTGCATGGTAGCTCACTGGTCATCTCCTACAACCAGAGCAAGATCCTTGCAATTCCAACTCTTGACATTCTGTCTGATAATGAATGCTCATTGCATGTCAATTTATTACCCCGAGTCTATGTGCCCCAAACCTGTTGGCCATGCTCTTGTATGGGACCTTATCGGTATCCAGAGAACATCTTTGCCATTCCACTAGTCAGATCCACAAAGGAATCCAGTAAATTAGTCAAGTGTGACTTTTCTTTCACAAACTCATGCTGACTAGGCTCTGATCAATTCTGTTCTTATTGCATGGTGTTCTGTTGGTACATTCTTTGTTGTAGATTCAAGCATTCTCCCAACTACTGATCAGTCCAACAAGTCCCACGTTTGCTGTTTTCTCTCTCCCTCTGTTTTTTAATCATGGGGTCATATCAGCTAATCTTCAGCCTCCTCTTTCAAAACTCTGGGATGTCCAACATTGCTCCTTGGAATCTAACCAGGTGTTAGTTTCACCAATATATCCAGTATTTATTTGTTACTAATATTTATTTCCTTCATTTCCCTCTTCTCACTCAACCCTTGGTTCTCTGGTATTTCTGGAGGTGAAGAGGGACACAAATTGTTAATCTGTTGCTCCGCCATTTCCTTGTTCCCATTATAAATTCTCCTGTCTCTGCCACATTTATTCTCACAAGTCCTTTCCTTCACATACCTATTGAAGCTCTGCAATCCACTGTTATGTTTCTTGCCAGTTTACACTCGAGTCGAGTTTATTGCCATATGCACAAGTCCATTAAGGTACAGGGATAATGAAAATCTTGTGTTGTCTAAGTTGCTGTTCAACGCTGGTTTTGTCAACATTGAGCAGCAACACAAACACATAAACTACACATCAACTGCACACTAATTCCACAATCCAGTAAACAGAAAAAGACTGAGAAAACAAGACATAAGTGTTAAACACAATTCGAAAACAAGTCCACAGTGATGCAAGAGGTGGTACATAGTGCTCCATTGTTGAGGTAGGATTAGGATTGTGCCCATTGGTTTAAGAGCCTGATGATTGTAGGAAAGTAGCTGTTCCTGAAACTGTTGACTTCAGGCTTCTGTATCTCCTGCCCAACGGTAGCTGTGTGAAGAGGGTCTGGATGGTGGGGATCCTTGATAGATGCCGTCTTCTTGAGGCATCGCCTCAACTAGAGGTTTTCTACATGAGGAGGGCTGTACTCATGATGGACTGGGCTGAGCCCACCAGCCTGGACATTTTCAACAGAGCATCTGCAGGTTAAAGTATTTGGTGACCTGCCAAATCTCTTAGAACGTCTGAGAAAATAGAGGCACTGATACACCTTCTTCGTGGTGCATCACCCAGGTCACCCAGATGTTGATGCCCAGGAATTTGAAGCGGCTAACTCTCTCCACCATCGACCCACCAATGAAAACTGACATGTGGTCTCCCAACTTCCCATTTCTGAAGTCAACAATCAGTTCCTTGGTTTTGTCAACATTGAGCATGAGGTTGCTGTGGCACCACTCAACCAGGTGTTCTACCACCATCTTGTATGCTGACCCATCACCACCAGTAATTCAGCCAAACCACAGCCAAGTTGTTGACAAGTTTATAGATGGCATTGGAACTGTGGTTAACACCCCGTCACGAGTGTAAAGAGTTGAGCAGGGAGCAGAGCACGCAGCCTTAATGGTTAGACAATAGACAATAGGTGCAGGAGTCGGCCATTCGGCCCTTCGAGCCAGCACCACCATTCAATGTGATCATGGCTGATCATTCACAATCAGTACCACGTTCCTGCCTTCTCCCCATACTCTCTGAGGGGGTTAGTAAAGAGATATTGCTCCCAATCTGCACTGGCTGAGCTCTGTCGGTGAGGAAGTCAAGGATCCAGTTGCCCAGGGGGGTACAGGGGCCCAGTGCTCGTATTCTGCCTATCTTTATCAATTACTTGGTCCTCCTTTGCCGAGTTCCTAACTGCTCCTGGTTGCCTGACCTCCAGTTACTTCTAGTAACTTTATAGCCCATTCCCTAATGGAATGCACATTGGTTCATCCACACGGCTCGAGATCAAGTTTGGCTGAAAAGCCCAACAACCCAGCCCAGGCAGCATGGTGGCGCAGCGGTAGAGTTGCTGCCTTGCAGCGCCAAAGACCCAGGTTCGATCCTGACGACAGGTGCTGTCTGTCTGGAGTTTGTACACTCTCCCCGTGACCTACGTGGATTTTCTCCGGGTCCTTCAAATTCCTCCTAAACTCCAATGACGTACAGGTTCGTAGGCTAATTGGCTTGGTAAAATTTTAAATTGTCCCAAGATAGACACAAAGTGCTGAAGTAACTCAGCGGGACAGGCAGCATCTCTGGAGAGAAGGAATGCCTGACGTTTCAGGTCAAGACCCTTCTTCAATTGTCCCTAAAGTGTGTATGATAGTGTTAGCGTGCCGGGATCGCTGGTCAGTGCAGACTCGGTGGGCCGTAGGGCCTGTTTCTGTGTTGTATCACTAATCTATACTAAAGTTAAGCTGGCCAACATGCCTCAAACACTTGAAACAGTTGCTTGGTGAATACTAATTAGAACACAACGGTGTTTTATTACAAATGATTTAGCCTGATCTGAAACTAGAATCTTAAATCTAATTAAGCAATTCTCAAAGGCATGAGATGGGAGTTGGCAATGGCAGATGAGGAAACTACTTTAAAACATGCAATGGTTAACATTTAAAGAATTAATACTTAGTTTACAAATTATATACCTTCAAAAGAAATATATAGTCAGCTGCGTCTATCAGGAGAAGTTAAAAATGGGTATTGGATCAAAGGGAAAGAGTTATAACATTCTTAGAAAAGCCACTGCCTGGGCGAGGAACAGTTCAGAATTGGGTCAAGGGCAGTGTGAAGGGGGCAGAATGGAGGATATGTGGGAGGGGAGCAAGAAACACATGGAAAGATATAGGCTGCTCCATAGAAACCAGCAACAGAATCAAACTGAAGATAGACACAAAACGCTGGAGTAACTCAGCGGGCCAGGCAGCATCTCTGGAGAGAAGGAATGGGTGACGTTTCGGGTCGAGACCCTTCTTCGGTCTATCCCTTGTAGATGATGCCAGGGGGTACACTACTCGGGACATGAAAATGGCAGAGAAATAAGGCGATGCACAGAAAAATCTCAGAGACCAGAGAATGAGCTCCCACTTGTTAAAAAGTAGTATTGGAAAAATTACTGTGACTGATGGCCAAAAAATGTCGAGAGGTCAATCATCAGCATTCGATGATACAGAAGGAAGCAAATTTGAAGAAAGTGCAGGCACAAGTTTCCATCTTTATCAGCACTAGAGATTCAATGTAATCGCATTATTTCACAAAGGAAGCCAAGGAGAAGACAGCAACATATGGCCTTAGTAATCCCAAACCACATGGATGCCCAAGAAATGGAGGGTATGGATCACGTTTAGATAGAGGAGATTAGTTAAATTGGCATCATGTTCAGCACAGACATGGGTCCCTTGAAGACAGAAGCAGGGGAATTTATTATGGGGAACAAAGAAATGGCAGACGAGTTAAACCGTTACTTTGGATCTGTCTTCACTGAGGAAGATACACACAATCTCCCAAATGTTCTAGGGGCCGGAGAACCTAGGGTGATGGAGGAACTGAAGGAAATCCTCATTAGGCAGGAAATGGTTTTGGGTAGACTGATGGGACTGAAGGCTGATAAATCCCCAGGGCCTGATGGTCTGCATCCCAGAGTACTTAAGGAGGTGGCTCTAGAAATAGTGGAAGCATTGGAGATCATTTTTCAATGTTCTATAGATTCAGGATCAGTTCCTGTGGATTGGAGGATAGCAAATGTTATCCCACTTTTTAAGAAAGGAGGGAGAGAGAAAACGGGTAATTATAGACCAGTTAGTCTGACATCAGTGGTGGGGAAGATGCTGGAGTCAATTATAAAAGACGAAATTGCTGAGCATTTCGATAGCAGTAATGGGATCATTCCGAGTCAGCATGGATTTACGAAGGGGAAATCATGCTTGACAAATCTACTGGAATTTTTTGAGGATGTAACTAGGAAAATTGACAAGGGAGAGTCAGTGGATGTGGTGTACCTCGACTTTCAGAAAGCCTTCGACAAGGTCCCACATAGGAGATTAGTGGGCAAAATTAGGGCACATGGTATTGGGGGTAGGGTACTGACATGGATAGAAAATTGGTTGACAGACAGAAAGCAAAGAGTGGGGATAAATGGGTCCCTTTCGGAATGGCAGGCAGTGACCAGTGGGGTACCGCAAGGTTCGGTGCTGGGACCCCAGCTATTTACGATATACATTAATGACTTAGACGAAGGGATTAAAAGTACCATTAGCAAATTTGCAGATGATACTAAGTTGGGGGGTAGTGTGAATTGTGAGGAAGATGCAATAAGGCTGCAGGGTGACTTGGACAGGTTGTGTGAGTGGGCGGATACATGGCAGATGCAGTTTAATGTAGATAAGTGTGAGGTTATTCACTTTGAAAGTAAGAATAGAAAGGCAGATTATTATCTGAATGGTGTCAAGTTAGGAGGAGGGGGAGTTCAACGAGATCTGGGTGTCCTAGTGCATCAGTCAATGAAAGGAAGCATGCAGGTACAGCAGGCAGTGAAGAAAGCCAATGGAATGTTGGCCTTCGTAACAAGAGGAGTTGAGTATAGGAGCAAAGAGGTCCTTCTACAGTTGTACCGGGCCCTGGTGAGACCGCACCTGGAGTACTGTGTGCAGTTTTGGTCTCCAAATTTGAGGAAGGATATTCTTGCTATGGAGGGCGTGCAGCGTAGGTTCACTAGGTTAATTCCCGGAATGGCGGGACTGTCGTATGTTGAAAGGCTGGAGCAATTGGGCTTGTGTACACTGGAATTTAGAAGGATGAGGGGGGATCTTATTGAAACATATAAGATAATTAGGGGATTAGACACATTAGAGGCAGGAAACATGTTCCCAATGTTGGGGGAGTCCAGAACAAGGGGCCACAGTTTAAGAATAAGGGGTAGGCCATTTAGAACGGAGATGAGGAAGAACTTTTTCAGTCAGAGGGTGGTGAAGGTGTGGAATTCTCTGCCTCAGAAGGCAGTGGAGGCCAGTTCATTGGATGCTTTCAAGAGAGAGCTGGATAGAGCTCTTAAGGATAGCGGGGTGAGGGGGTATGGGGAGAAGGCAGGAACGGGGTGCTGATTGAGAGTGATCAGCCATGATCGCATTGAATGGCGGTGCTGGCTCGAAGGGCTGAATGGCCTACTCCTGCACCTATTGTCTATTGTCTATTGTCTATTGACATTGTGGGCCGAAGGGCCTGTCCCCATGCTGTTCAATTCTATGAGTTGGATATCATTTCGTTAGAGGTATTTTACCCAAGGCTTTCAGAAAGTACAAAAATACTAGAATTCATTATTAAAGATGTGGTAATGGGCACTTGGAAAGTGCATGGCAGTGGAAAGAAAGGGAGGTTTTTTTTAGGTAGTCATTGGCAGATTAGATAAGGAAGAACCAGCTGATGTGGTGTGTTTGGACCTTCTGAAAGCCTTAGATAAAACAGTGCTAAAGAAATGATAATCACGTGGTATTAGAGCTAATATGCTGCGAAATTTAGGATTGACCAATGGAGAAAAGCAGGAAGTGGGAATTAAAATGTGACTTTCAGCTTAAGAGGCTATAAAATAATGAAAGGTGTTGACCAACCTGGGGAGGTGGGTGAGCTTCTTTGGACCTGTCCCTGATGAGCTGGGGGGGGGAGGGGGGGGGGGTGTTCCCTTGCCAATGTCCTGCGGATGGGGTGGGGTTGCTCCTCCAGTCTTACCCTGTATTTCCTACGCTCGAGCTTTTGGAGTGGGAGCTGAATCCATAATTTTCTGATTAGCAAGGAACTTTGTACAGCAGAGGGTTGCAACCACGGCGCCGCCGCGGGACACCATTCTGCTTTAGTTAAACATTTTGTTCAAGATGGCCGCGCCGTTGTGTTTGGCTGCCTGCCACTGTATGTTTCTTTTTTATTTTCCTAATCAGATGTGCAGCACTTTGGTCAACGTGGGTTGTTTTTAAATGTGCTATACAAATAAAATTGATTTGACTTGACTTGACACCCAGGAACATCCAAAGTCTCTGATAACTTGTGAAACTTCGCCAGGGCTTGGGATTTCTGCAGCACAAAAGCCCAGTACCCTGGCAACCTAGTTCTGAACCTGTGTTGGTGCTCGCCCGGAATCTGCTGTGATGTGTCCAGGGACTCAACAACGCAAGGTGCACTTCCTGCTCCCAGGGCCACCATCGTCAGGGACTACTGCTGTTAGACTAATCGCTCCCACCTCAAGGACCACAACCATAATAATGGATTTATATCACAAGAAAAGCTGAGAAACATCCCAAGGTCTTCATCAAAACCCACCTTGACAATGGAACATGATGGACTACCTCTGGCACCACCATGCACTTGTCTAATTGCGATTTGCACCCATGTATAGGTTTTTGCAGTCTTTCTCTTGGCACTGTCTTGTTGAATGTGTTTTTCTGTGTGCCCAAGTCTACGTGTCCGTGATATTACCGCAAGCAAGATTTTCATTGTACCTGTACCTCACCATACTGGTGCACATGACGATAAACTCAACTCAACATGACTTGAGAAAGAGTCACAACCTGATCAGAATGATCACCTGGAACCAGTAACCAACAGCTGAGCCAAAGAGGAAGCTTTCACAGGGTGTGCTGCAGTGGAGCACTGAGCAACAGAGCTCAAGCTGAAGCCGAGGGAAGGACTAGCAACCATCTCAGTTACACAGGGTTGAGCCAAGGAGGTTTGCTCTTGAATAATTGCATGGTAGGAACAGCCTTGCCACTCAGCTTTTGAATTCAAAAACAAGCTTGAGAATGATGTGCAAGTCTGCGGGTTGTTTGGAACACAAGGGGAATGGAAACTCAAGACAGAATGTGGCAAACCCATTTATTTTAGTTTAATTGAGAGATACAGCGTGGAAACAGGCCCTTCAGCCTACCAAGACCATGCCGACCAATGATCACCCATTCACTAGTTCTATCCTACACACTAGGGATAATTTACAGAGGCCAATTAACCTACAAACCTGCACGTCTTTGGAACATGGGAGAAAAATCGGAGCACTTGGAGAAAACCCATGCAAGCACAGGGAGAATGTACAGACAACACCCTTGGTCAGGATTGAACCAGGGTCTCTGGTGCTGTAAGGCAGCAACTCTACCACTGTGTCACTGTGCTGCCGTATCCCCTGAACTAGGGTTACTGTGACGAGGTTGATGACTCTACACCATCGACTGGAGTTGACCCCTACCTCTGTGCCATCTCCCTGCACTAGCCCCACACCCAAATCTATTCTCTCCTCGTCCTGAATATACTCAATCATCCACCCTCCAATCCCCCATGGAGTGGACAATTACACAGGTTCACTATTCCCTGCACTGGATGCAGAGGTGGAAATGCTCAGCCAGCAAGAGCCTCCGGATCATTGCACAAGACAAGGATATGTTGAGTTGAGTTTAGTTTATTGTACAGTGAAAAGCTTTTGTTGCACGCTAACCAGTCAGCGGAAATTTGGTTGAAAGTTGGAAGGTGAATGGGAGATTTAATTAACATTTCCAGGGCAGCAGGAGTTGCAGACAAAATAAAGAGAGAATTTTGTTCCCACCGGCTGAGAATGTCAGATGTAGGGGTTAAGGTTCGGAATCTGAGGCTTGTGTTTTGGGAGAGAATTTGCGAAACACATCCACACGCAGAGGATTGGACAAGATTCCCCGATGTTGACTGGGAATTAATCCAGACGTGGACAGAGCTCCACGTCAGACGGGAGTCTGGGGAAGGGATTTGGGAAGGGTCTGGTTTAATGGGGGGGGTCCATGCATTGGCAGACTGGAAGGAGTCTGCTGCAGCGGGCAGGTCCAACATCACTCTACTGCCTGGCAAGTCCGGTCAGTTTGGCCAGCGTTCAACCACCTGTCTCCAGGGAGAGCTGCCTGCTGATACCAGTCATTGAAAACAGGAAGCAAGGGGCCAGCCAGTTACGGGTCAAGCAAGGGGCGGGGGCAGAGTTTTGATGCAGAAATAGGCACAAAATGCTGGAGTAACTAAATGGGTCAGGCAGCATCACTGGAGAAAATGATATGTGATGTTATGGGTTAGTCTGAAGAAGGGTCCCATCCCGAAATGTTACCTATCCATTTTCCCCAGAGATGCTGCCTGACCTGCTGATTGACTCCAGCTTTGTGTGTCTTTTTGTTCCAGGATAAAAGGAACAGGAATGAAGCTCTGTTCTTGCCTGCTTCTGGCTGATGATACAGATATTTACTGGGGTGATAGAATGAGAGGAGCAAAGTGGCAAGGGATTGGGGAACATTGCAACGTTTGAGAGACATATGGGTAGGAAAGGTTTCGAGGGAAATGGATCCAAACGCAGACAAATGGGATTAATGTAGATAGGCACCGGTTCGGGACTGTCTGAAGGGTCCCGATCCAAAACTTCACCGATCCATGTTCTCCAGAGATGCTGCCTGACCTGTCAAGTTACTCCAGCACGTTTTGTCTTTCTTTGTAAATCAGCATCTGCATTGTTTCTACATTATTCTCCCTTCGCCTTGCACAAACACGCCGCACCATTGTGTTGCTGCGCACCTCCCCTCCACATCTGCAGAGGTTACAACTGGTTCACCGACACCCCAACATCTGGCTGACGGCAGTAACGGTGGCTGTGACCAGAGGCAACGGCAAGCAGGCATTTACAGAGACGACCTGTTGGAACACTCTTACACCAGGCTCGGTGAAAGTAATTAAAGAAAATAAATGACCAGAAACGATGGGAAATACAAGCCGACCTCACGGTGACATCCCTGGTGGTTTGAAGGTAATGAAGGAAAGTCTCTGAAGCCCAAAGCCCGTGTATTGGCACCATCCAATTACTCCTGCCCTTCTCGGCTTCTAATATTGCTGGCATGAGAGGCTTTATTGAGAAAACAATCCGACAACCATAATATCACAGGTAGAAGCCTCGGGCGATGTATAATTGACAAAGATCCCTGTGTACCTCAAATTAATACATCTTAGCACTCAATACTTCTTCACAA
Source organism: Rhinoraja longicauda (assembly GCF_053455715.1). Taxonomy (NCBI): domain Eukaryota; kingdom Metazoa; phylum Chordata; class Chondrichthyes; order Rajiformes; family Arhynchobatidae; genus Rhinoraja; species Rhinoraja longicauda. The sequence goes on along the minus strand of NC_135980.1, from coordinate 17,990,991 downwards.
CAGATGAGGAACTATTTTCGGTTAAAAATGCCAATGTTAAATTCTGCAATATTTTGTTCCATGAATTCATAATCTGGTGGTCAAAATGAACAAGTGAACAATTGAGGACATAGGCTAAAGGTGAGGGGGAAAGATTTTATAGGAACCTGAGGGATAACTTTTTTTTACACACAAAGGGTAGTGGGTGTACGGAACAAGCTGCCAGAGGAGGTAGTTGAGGCTGGTACTATCATAACATTTAAGATACATTTGGACAGGTACATGGATAGGATAGGTTTAGAGGGTTATGGGCCAAGCACAGGCAAGTAGTACTAGCATGGATGGGGCATTATGGGTGGCACAGGAAAATTGGGCCAAAGGGTCTGTTTTAGAACATTGAACAGTATATCAAAGGAACGAGCCCTTTGGCCCACAAGGTTTGTGTCGAACATGATGTCAAATTAGACTGATCTCAGCTGCCTGTACATGATTCATATCCCTCTATTTCCCTATTTCCATGTGCCTATCCAAAAGCCCTTTAAACGCCGCTACCATATCTGGTTGTTCGGATGGCTTTGGAAACAGGAAATAGGGGCCAGAGGGCTTGTTGCACATTGTGATTGGATCCAGGCTGACCTTTCCCCAACCCCCATCTTCCTGCCCCAACCCTCACTTCCTTCAGCATCCCAGAACAATATCTGTAGATGATTCCAGGAATAGTGGGGGCACCAGCAGGAACCCCACAGAAGACACCAGTTACGTTAGACTTGGAAATAATCTTAACTTTGGATTCATACGCACGAGGGATTTGTTCAGCCAATGTGCAATAAATGTAATCAGTGAGCAGAACAGCTCAGAGGAGGGCTTGCTGATTCACCCTAATCTCATCCTGTTGAGCGGAGGGAGAACCAGGGGCACCCACAGCCAGTCTGCAGCTGCCCACATTCCATGGGGTACATTGTCACCCCACTGTCAGAGGACACACACAAGAACTGCACTTCGGCTCACCATGTCCATACCGAACATGATGCCAAGCTAAACTAATGTCCGCTGCCTGCACATGATCCATATCCCTCCATTCCCTGCATATCCATGTGCCTATCTAAAAGCCTCTTAAATACTACTTTTGTATCCGCCTCTCCCATCATTCCTGCAGTACTTCCCAGCCACTCACCACCCACCCTCTGTGTAAACTAAACTGCTACCCCCTGTAGTAAATCCCCTCTAATCCAGGCAACATTCTGGTAAACCTCTTCTGCACCCTCTCCAAAGCCTCCATATCGTTCCAGTAATGGGGCAACTAGAACTGAACACCATACTCAAATGTGGCCTCATCAAAGTCCCTTAAAGTTGCATCATGGCTTATACTCTTATACTCAATGGCCTTGTCGCGGAACGTCGCGGGCTACCTTAAGACCTAGAGACTAAAACTGAGTAGGGCCAAAACCACCACAACGGCCTTTCACCTGAACAACAAGGAAGCTCAACACCAGCTAACCGTCACCCTCAATGGGTCACCCCTACCCTACAACCCATTTCCTACATATCTCAGGGTGAAACTAGATCAGCAGCTGACCTACAAGCAACACCTTGAAGCTCTCCGTGCTAAAGTCTCGGCACGGAACAACCTCCTGCATTGCTTGGCCGGATCGTCATGGGGCGCTAGGACATCTCCTCTTCGAACCAGTGCTCTTGCGAACCAATGCTCGTGTACAGCGCCGCTGAGTACGCCACCCCAGCATGGTGCCGCATCGCTCATAACAGCAAGCTAGACCCCACCCTCAATGACACCATGCAGATCATCACTGGCTGCCTGCACCCTACTCCGACAGATCTCGCAGGTATCGCACCCGCCATGCTTCGCAGAGAGTTCTCCACTCGTAGGCTTGTGTGCAAGGCTCCATCGGACGCCAAACATCCTTTGCACCACCTCGCCCAGGATTCACAGCAACTGGGACCTCAACGCCTGTCATCTCGTCACCCTTTCTCCCGTCATGCAGCGACCCTCTGTGGCTCCGGTTTCAACATACTAGGAGCATGGAGAACCAGCTGGGAACAGACATCCCGACCTCCTCAATTCACTGTCGCATCGGACATCACAGCCCCACCCGGCTCGGACATGCCCCGCAAAGAGTGGGTCGCCCTGAACCGGCTCCGCACAGGGGTCGGCCGGGTCAATGCCAACACGCATCGTTGGGGGTTGTGTTCATCAGCAGTCTGCATGTGTGGAGCAGACTAGCAAACAGCGCAGCACGTCATTTTCGACTGCACTGTCCTCCGTCCCCCTGGTGGAGGGGTAGACCTCACGGCCCTTGACAACAGCACATTGCACTGTCTACAGCGCCTGGAGGGCGTTACATAATTTCTGCTGCCTCAAACGCAAGATGAAGAATGGCCTGGTCGATGAAGGCAAGCATTGCATACGGCTTCTCTACCACCCTGTCCACCATGGTAAAATACCTTGCCCAAACTTCCAATGGAATAGTGGGGAGGTTTGGGAAAGCAGATACAAAGCAGGCTTTGCTTTAAAAAGTGTATTCACTCAACTGGGTTAGCCCCACCTCCACATCTCAAGCCTCCATTCAATGTTCAAGAGTGACTGGTTTGCACAACGTTGACAAAGGTGATAAATTATTCCTCTCGATCTACCGTAAACGCATTGGGAGGTGGTGGGAGAGAACCTGTGAGCGTGAGAAGCTGTGATCAGCATCTCTCTACGTGAACAGTTCATGCTCCACAGCACCGCTGCAATATCTCTGCTACCTCACACAAAGGCAACACTCATTCTTGGCACCATTACAAGTTTCCATTTCACCAATGCGGAAAAACAAAAACACACGCACACACAAACCCTTCTCTTCACAGAGGTGGAGAGCAGTCAAAATTATGCTCACATTTAACCCTTGAGCCTTTACTGCTGCCCATGGAGCAAGGTTATCCCTCCCCTTCCCCCCTCCACATCTCCCCCTCCCCCTCCCCTTCCCCCCTCCACATCTCCCCCTCCCCCTCCCCTCCCCCCTCCACACCTCCCTCCTCCCTCCCTCCCCCTTCCCTCCCCCCCACTCCCCTCCCGGTTACAATGGAAACCCTACGAGGACGGGCCCAACGGGGAAAGAGGGGTACTGGGAAAAGGGGAGGTCCCCCTCCCTCAACCTTCCCCCCTCCCCTCCCCCCTCCCTTCCCCCCCCTCCCCCCCCTCTCCCTCCCCCTCCCCCCTCCCTCCCCTCCTCCATCCACACCAAGTTATGTAGGTTAATTGGCTGGGTAAAATGTAAAAATTGTCCCTAGTGGGTGTAGGATAGTGTTAGTGTACGGGGGTCGCTGGGCGGCACGGACTTGGTGGGCTGAAAAGGCCTGTTTCCGGCTGTATATATATGATATGATATGATATATGATGCGGTTGTCAGTCAGGCCCAAGTGTGGGACTGAGCAACTCACTGCACCCACTCTTCAAACCTGAACGACGCCAGTAAAAGCTCAGTCCTCGAGCAATGAAACCATCCAATACTCCCAGTGCCACGGACTCTGCAGCTCCAGGATTAGTTTAGTTTAGAGATACAGCTTGGAGACAGGCCCTTCAGCCCACTGAATCCGTGCCTACCGATAATCACTCCATACACTAGTTCTATCCCACACTCTAGGGACAATTTACAGAAGCCAATTAACCTACAAACCTGTACATCTTTGGAATATGGGAAGAAACTGGAGCATACGGAGACAGGTCACAGGGAGGATGTATAAACTCTGTACAGACAGCACAGTTTAAACCTGGGTCTCTAACGCTGTAAGGCAGCAACTCTACCCCTGTGGCACTGTGCCACCCATATTCTAGGGGAGACATTTCACAGGTGCAAGTAGCAACATTTCACCCAATCTCAGTTTCGTTTAGAGACACAATGTGGAATCAGGCACTTCAGCCCACCGGGACCACGCTGAGCATTGATCACTCGTACACTAGCACAATCCTACACACTAGGGACAATTTACCAAAGCCAATTAACCTACAAACCCGTACGTCTGTGGAGTGTGAGTGGAAACTGGAGCACCCGGAGAAAACCCACAGGCCACAGGGAAAATGTACAAACTCCATACAGACAGCACCTGTAGTCAGGATCGAACCTGGGTCTCTTGCGCTAAGACAGCAACTCTACCACAGCGCCACTGTGCCTGATCTCTACAGTGCTGAATTCCTCAAACTTTCAAAAATGTATCTACCAGCACCTAAAACACTTTGAAAAATCCAGCTCCACTGTGCTCCAGGGTAGAGAATTCCAGAGATTCACGACCATCAGCCAGAAGATGTTTCCAAGTGCGGCCTCTCTGGGTTACGAACGACATGATTTACAGAAATCAGACATTACGCTAATTCTACTTTCCAAGCTGGTATTAATAATAAGAATAATATGTTTCATGGCATTTATTTATGATTGGATAAGGTATATATTCCATTAGTTTAATTTTGGGAAATGTTAGAGCAAATATGTGATGAACTGTAAGTAATTACAGTAAGTATATGTGGAGTGCTAGGACATGTGTTACTGTAGAAATTAGATTCTCCCCTGCAAAGAAATCAGTTCTCAGGGGAGAGTTCATACCTCACTCAGGGATTGCCCGTTAATAAGTTTTAAACAACTGACCCCTTATTTTGTTTTTAGTTTTAGAGATGCCCACCAAGTCCGCGCTGACCAGCAAACCCCACACATTAATACTATTCTACACACACTAGGGACAATTTACAATTTTACCAAGCCAATTAACCTACAAACCTGTACATCTTTGGAATGGGGGAGGAAACCGAAGATCTCGGAGAAAACCCACCTGGTCACGGGGAGAATGTACAAACTCCGTACAGACAGCACTCATAGTTGGGATCGAACCCAGGACTCTGGCGCTGCAAGCGCTGTAAGGCAGCAACTCTTCCGCTGCGCCACTGTGCCGCCCGATCATCTTAAATATGACCCCTCATTCGGGACTCACCCACTAATGGGAACACCTCAACGCTAACCCTGTAGGAAGCAAGAACTTCAATGTTCTGGTGCATATGACAAGCTCATTTAAGCTCCTGAACCTTAGATGTTTCAAAATGATCACATCTCATTCTTCAAAAATGCTAAAAAAGTACAGACAACTGTTTAGCCTCTCTTGATCGGACAATCCTCTCAGTCCAGTAATTAGCCTGGCTGTTCGCCTTTGCACAGCCTCTAATGCTCCTTAATCCTTTTTTAGGTAAGGGACCGAAATTCATAATAAGTTCCTAAGACACAGGAACAGAAATAGGCTGTTCGGTCCACCGAGCATGCTCCGCCATTCAATCATGGCTGATCTATTTTTCTCTCTCAACACCATTCTCCTGCCTTCTCCCCGTAACCTTTGACACCCTTACTAATCATGAACCCATTAATCTTCGCTTTAAAAATACCCAATGACTCGGCCTCCACAGCTGTCTGTGGCAATGAATTCCACAGATTCACCACCCTCTAGCTAAAGAAATTCCTCCTTGTCTCCATTCTAAACAAGTACGTCCTTTTATTTTGAGCCTGTGGCCTCAGGTCTTAGACTCTCCCACTACTAGAAACAACCTCTCCACATCCACTCTATCTCGGCCTTTTATTATTCGGTATGTTTCCATTAGATGCCCCTCATCCTACTAAACTCAGCGAGTACAGGCCCGGAGACATCAAAGGCTCTCAAATGTGCACAGTATTGCAGTGTAGCCTTACCAACACTCAGTAGCACCGAAACAAAAGCACCCTCTATCTAAACACCAACCCTTTTTCAATAAAGGTCAAGACACCATTTGCCTTCCTCCTCACTCACAAGGGCAGCATGGTGGCGCAGCAGTAGAGTTGCTGCCTTACAGCGCCAGAGACACGGATTCGATCCTGACTATAGGTGCTGTCTGTACGGAGTGTTTACGTTCTGGCTCTGACCACAAGGGTTTTCTCTGGGTGCTCTGGTTTCCTCCCATGCTCCAAAGACGTTACAGGTTTGGAGGTTAATTGGCTTGGTATATTTGTAAATTAATTGTAAAAAATAGTCCCTAGAGTGTGCAGGATAGTGTTAGTGTGCAGGGATAGTATGCAGGGATTGCTGGTCAGAGCGGAACCAGTGGGCCGAAGGGCCTGTTTCTGCGTTGGGTCTCTAAACTAAATACTGCACCCAAGATAGACACAAAATGCTGGATTGACGCCGTAGGACAGGCAGCATCTCTGGAGAGAAGGAATGGGTGACCTTTCGGGTAGAGACCCGTCTTCAGACAGTTGTCTTCCTCCCTAAACACTGCACCTGCCTGCTAACGTGTGATCCATGCACTCGGGACACCGAGATCCCTCCCTACTCCACTCATTTGCAGCCCCACAATGCCATTGGTCCAGCCTGATCACTCATGAGGGAAGTGTTGCATCTCCGGCAAGACAAAGGGATGTCAGAGAAAGGAGAGTCTAGGTTTAGGTGTATTAACGTCACGCGTACCGAGCTACATTGAAAAGCTTTCTTACCAATGCTTTCCTGTCAGATCAGATAATACTCTACAATCAAGTCAAACACAAGTACAATAGGTAGAGCAAAGGGGAAGATGCAGAGTGCAGAATGTAGTTCTCATCGCTAGAGCGCATCAGTTTCTCAAAGTCCAATGTCCGCAATGGGGAACAGGTGAATCGGACAGTACCCCAAATTATTGGTGGACTGTTCAGAAGCCTGATAAGAGAGGGGGAGAACCTGCTCCCGTGTCTGATGGTGTGGGCTTTCAAGCTTCTGTACCTTTTGCCTGATGGGAGCAGCGAGAAATAGGAATGACTTGGGTGGGACAAGCCTTTGATATAATGGCTGCTTTTCTGAGGCAGCGTAAAGTGCAGATGGAGTCAATGGTGGGTAGTCTGGTCTGTGTGAAGGACTGGGCTATATCTACAACTCTCTGCACTTTCTTGCGGTCTTGGGCAGCGCTGTTGCCAAACCAAGCTGTGATGCAACCATTTCCTCCATTCTCCCGGCGACAGCAGTGTCTCTCCCACCCAGGGAACAACAAGCGATTGGCGCCGTGGCCAGGCTACATCTGGAAGAGGTGCTTGCTTGAACCGACCCCCCTGCCCCTCTACCTAGCCCCACCTGCACTGCTACCATCACCAACCCTGCAAGCTCCACTGCGACAGCGGCGCACGAGTGTGGAGCCTGTGGGGACCCAGCTGCATACCTGGGCATCCTGACGGGCAGTGACCCGACCGACCTCTCTGCATCGCCCACAGCAACCCAACACCAGGGTATCACCTCAGAGCTGGGCTGGGACAAGGTGCAGACTGCAGCTCAGGGTCAATCGGCCGATGGCTTGCCACGCCGGCTAAGCTGAAGCTGTCCGAGTCAGAAATCCAAACGGGTTCTAAATTTTGAGCTATAAACGTGAACTGTTCCCTGTGCTGCTGCCAAATAATTTGCGTTAATGATTGAAAACTGAATTTGTCAGGTGACGTAAAACTGGCCTGTCCACTCTCTCAGAAGACATTGTCCTGCGGTTGCACAGTTGCTATTGAGTGAGCCCATTCAGCCCAACGAACCTCACCCTGCATTCAGTAACTTTGTTGCTGATCCTGAACCTCTTGCTGCCTGATCCCTCAATCCCGAGGTGTCCGAGACTCCACTGACCCACAAACTGCTGATGCTGGTTTACTGAAAATGACACATAGTCCTGGAGTAACTCAGCGGGTCAGGCAGCATCTCTGGAGAACATGGATAGGCGACGTTTCGGGTCAGGACTCTTCTTCAGACTGATTGCATTGTATAATGTTGTGTGATGGGGCATGGTGATCAGTGACCAGGAATGTTGAACATCAGAAGATATGACCTGTGGGATCTCTCCCAGTTTTTAGCTCTTGGCATCACTGGGACAGATGATCTGGATATCATCACGTTGCTGTTTGCGGGAGCTTTCTCTGCATTTATCCTGCGTGATAGCAGTGGGTGAAGGGGAGAGTGGTCAGAGGAGGAGGGGTGGAGCCATAACAAAAGAGGCTGCACATTAGGATGGGACATGTATGAAGGAACTGCAGATGCTGGTTTACAACGAAGATAAGACACAAAATGCTGGAGTAACTCAGCGGAACAGGCAGCATCTTTGGATAGAAGGAATGGGTGATGTTTCGAGTCTCAGGCCCTTCTTCAGCCTAGGATTGGACTTTTGAAACGGGGCAGTAAAGTGCATCTGATGTTGAGAGAGGCTGGAACAATGAGACTGCAGACAGCACGAGCTTGGGGCTAGTGCAGGAGGTCCCTGAGGGTCACCGTGGGCAGTAACAGATTGCTCTGATGCCTGGGATAGTGGCAGTGCACATGCCAACTGATGCCCAACACAAACGCCTCTTGTGGTCCCAGCCTCCCACTGTACTTTGAGCATCGAACTGTACAGCACAGGATCGAGCCCTTTGGCCCACAATGTTTGTGCCGAACATGATGCCAGGTTAAACTAATCTCCTCTGCCTGTACATGATCCACATCCCTCTATTCCCTGCACTTCCATGTGCCTATTAAAACGCATCTTAAATGCCACTATCACTACTACCACCCCAGGCAATGCATTACAGGCCCCCATCACTCTGTTTAAAAAAACTTTCCCTGCACAACCCATTAAATATTTCCCTTCTCCCTTTATAGCTATGCCCTCCAGTATTAGACATTTCCACACTGTGAAAAAGGTTCTGTGTCTACCCGATCTATGCCTCTCAATTTTATGTACTTCTATCGAGTTTCACCTCAACCTCCGAGGAAAACAATTCTGATCTATCCAACTCTCCCTGTAGCTGAAACCCTCCAAACCAGGGAGTATTATGGTAAACTTCCTCTGCACCCTCTCAAAAGCCTCCACATCACTCCTGTAATGACTTGCGACCAGGACTGCAAATGCGGCCTAACCAAAGTCCTACACAGTTGCTTCATGACATTCCGACTCTTGTATTCAATGCACCGAGCAATGAAGGTAAACATACCATACACCTTCTTTACCATTCTATCTAGTTGTGCTGCCACCTTCAGTGAGCTATGGACTCCAAGAGCCCCCTGCACATAAATGCTGTTAAGGGTCTTGCCATTAATTGTATACTGTCCCCTTACATTCAACGTCTCAAACCCCTCTCAGGGGGCTCGGGAGGTTAACCTGTTTCTTGTGTTGTCCTTGGGCCAATGGTTGTTGACTGATCTACAAGCTGGTGCAATGCACCACAGAGGCAGGGTTAGGGGCCCAGTTTCATCGCACGCCTCCTCCCCGGCATTGGCACTGAAGCAAACTTTATTTATTTTTGTTAACTTCACAAAGCATTTACATTTGCAAAGCGGCCCTGTTGGGATTAGAACCCGCAATTATCGCGGTTGCTCGTGGAGTTGCTGGGTCCAATGAGAACGCTGGGGTTGCGGGGGTGGAGAATGGAGCGGTGCTAATGAGTGCAGGAAGGAACTGCAGATGCTGGTTCACACCAAAAACAGGCACAGAATGCTGGAGTAACTCAGCGGGCCAGGCAGCATCTCTGGAGAAAAGGGACAGATGACGTTTCGGGTGGAGACGCTTCTGAGCGAGTTCCCACAGTCACTCACCAGCATTGTTCCCCGGGCCAGCCCCTCCACCCCCCTACAGCCCTTCCACCCCTCCACAGACCCTCCACAGCCCCCCACCCCCCCACCCTCCACAGCCCCTCCACCCCTCCTCCACCCCTCCTCCACAGCCCCTCCACCCCTCCTCCACAGCCCCTCCACCGCCCCATCCACCCCTCCTCCACAGCCCCTCCACAGCCTCATCCGCCCCTCCCTCCCCCCTCCACAGCCCCTCCACCCCTCCACAGCCCCTCCACTCTTCCACCCCCCCTGCCTTGTGGAAAGGGTTTAGACCGCCCCGGCGGCCGACAGCTCTGAACGTCAGCACTTCCCCTCCTCACTGGCAGCGAGCCGAGGAATGAAGCACGTCACCACACAGCTCAGATTTCAGGCATCTGCAGGCGAAGACTCACGGCCCCCTCTGATGACCCACCCCGCTGCGCTTACTGGCAAAGTGCTATATTTAGATTGGAACTAAACACAGCTGGAGAGCAGGGACTCAGTGACACTCGCAATGTAACGGCGTGTACAAGTACAAGTACCTGCTTCCCAGATAGAACAAGGGCAGGTTCACGCGAATAACGGCAGAGACAGCGAATAACGGGACACACAAACACTGGGAGATGCATAGAAACACACACAGGTGTACGGGGGGGGGCGGGGGACTGACTGACTGACCTACAGAGAGAGAGAGACAGAGAGAGAGACAGAGAGACAGAGACAGAGAGACAGAGACAGAGAGACAGAGACAGAGAGACAGAGAGAGACAGAGAGAGAGAGAGAGAGAGAGAGAGAGAGAGAGAGAGAGAGAGAGAGAGAGAGAGAGAGAGAGAGAGAGAGAGAGAGAGAGAGAGAGAGAGAGGCAGAGGGAGAAAGAGAGGGAGAAAGAGAGGGAGAAAGGGAGAGAGAAAGGGAGAGAGAGAGAGAGACAGAGGGAGAAAGAGGGAGAAAGAGAGAGGGAGAAAGAGGGGCAGCCTTGGGGATTGCTCTTTGAGCAGCTGTTTAATGGAGCATGGCGAGTTAGGTGGGAAGATTTGAAGGGGGGGGGGAGCTCGCAACCCATAGGCAGGGCCGATGACCCTCCGCGTTCACCCTCATCACACACGGCACAGTGCCCAGAGAACTAGAGCACTAACAGCTCCTTCCCTCTCCCCCCCTCCCCCCCACAAAAAAAATGTTTCCAGGCAGCAGCATCTCGGGACACCCTGCAGTAATGCGACCGGGGGAATGGAAACAAAATACCAGGCAAACAGGAAGCAGCGCCGTTCCCTGAGCTATTGATAGCACAGAGCAGGAAGTCAGAGTGGCCTCAGTGAGTCGAAGGTTAAAGGGCTAGGTCTCTCAGGGTCAAGGGGTGAACCTCCTGGCCTGACCAGTGTCCCACAGCAGGGTCAGGCGGATCCAGACCCACCCCACCCCACACCCATACACAACACTCCGGACATTCACACCCACAGGGACTCGGACTCTGCTCTCCGGCCACGGGATAGGACCTGCCTCCGGGCGTCCCAGACCACTCTACCGCCATCTAGGACAGTCTGGTAGCAGTCCCTACCCCGAGATGCGAAACGTGGCATCAATCCGCACACAGCAAGATCCCAGGACAGCCGCAAAAATAATCAGCCACTTTTCTTCGCCTTTACCCATTACTTCACTTCTGTGTAGGAAGAAGTTGCAGATGCTGGTTTACACCGAAGAAAGACACAAAATGCTGGAGTAACTCAGCGGGACAGGCAGCATCCCCGGAGAGAAGGAATGGGTGACGTTTCGGATTGAGACGCTTCTTCAGACTGAGAGGCTTCTTCTCACACCTTACACTTCCTTATCTCTGTGCCTCCTCCTCCTCTGACTCTGTCTGAAGAAGGGTCTCAAACCAAAACGTCACCCATTCCTTCTCTCCAGAGATGCTGCCTGTCCTGCTGAGTTACTCAAGCATTTAGTGTGTATCTTCCATTAGCTTCCCTCTTCCCTGTCAATCTGCAGAAGGGTTTGGACCCGAAACGTCACCTATTTCTTTTCTCCAGAGATGCTGCCCAATCTGCTGAGTTACTCCAGCATTTTGCGTCTAACTTCACTTCTGCTCTTCCTTCAAACGATCCCAAGGGATCCACTGCGTTCTCTCCTGACCCCTCCACAAGTCTCGGTTGGAGAGGCAACACATTAGATCCCATCAGCCAGCTCAGTGATGGGCAATTCCCAACATTCCCAACCCAAAATATTGCCTCTTCAGTCCTGCTGGGTTACTTCAGCAAGGAGTCAGGCAGCATCTCTGGAGAACATGCATAGGAGTTTGTGTTTCTGTTTTGCTAACATGTACTGCCTCCTGCCAGTGAGATGTGCTGGCGTGGAATCCTTGCCAAGCCCCTCATCGAATAGACAGCACCACTGACAGATCACAGAAACCATGGCCAACTTCTGATATCAGGCAACTGAACCATCCTATCAACAACAAGAGCGAGCCTGAGCTACTATCTACTTCACTGGAACTATCTATAATCAGACTTTACTTGGACTAAATGTTATTCCCTTTATCAAGCATTTGCACACTATGGATGGCTCGATTGTAATCATGTATATATTGTTTACATCTACTGGTTAGCAAAGTGGGCCGAAGTGCCTGTTTCCATGCTGTACAGCTCTATGACTCCAAATGAATAGTTTTCAGGCTGGAGGGATAGAACCACTGGAGTAGCCCAGGGATCCAGTCTTGGCCCACAATTGTTTAGTCGATCACCTGAGGATTGCAGCCTCAATAGACAATAGACAATAGGTGCAGGAGGAGGCCATTCGGCCCTTCGAGCGAGCACCGCCATTCAATGTGATCATGGCTGATCATTCTCAATCAGTACCCCGTTCCTACCTTCTCCCCATACCCCCTGACTCCGCTATCCTTAAGAGCTCTATCTAGCTCTCTCTTGAATGCATTCAGAGAATTGGCCTCCACTGCCTTCTGAGGCAGAGAATTCCACAGATTCACAACCCTCTGACTGAAAAAGTTTTTCCTCATCTCAGTTCTAAATGGCCTACCCCTTATTCTTAAACTGTGGCCCCTTGTTCTGGACTCCCCCAACATTGGGAACATGTTTCCTGCCTCTAACGTGTCCAACCCCTTAATAATCTTATACGTTTCGATAAGATCCCCTCTCATCCTTCTAAATTCCAGTGTATACAAGCCTCTGGTCATGATTAATAGCACTCAATTCATTGGCACGTCAACAGGCACTTCGGCTTGTCCATGCCGACCCTTTGTTTGGGGCAGACTTCTCCAAAACCTTTCCTATCCATGTGCCCATTGAAATGTCTTTTAAATGTTAGTTTTGTACATCCTCAGCTGCCTCCTCTAGCAGCCTGTTCCAAATACCCACGGCCATCTGTGTGTGAACAATCAGAGCTCAGATCCTCTTACCCAATCTTACCCCATCATCTTAAATCTGTGTGCTCTAGTTTGACGCCCCACCATAGGGAAAAGACAGATTATCCACATGAACCATGCCCCTCATGATTTTAGACATCTATAAGGTCACCTATCAATCTCCTACATTCCAGGGAAAACAGTCCCAGCCTATCCAACCTCTCCCGATAACACACCCTCTCATCCTGGCATCAGCCTTTGAATCATTTCTGCACGGTTTGCAGCTTAATGACATCCTTCCTATAGTATAGTGACCAAAACTGTACACAAGCCTCCATTTGTAGTCTAACCAACATTTTGTACATCTGTGACATGACATCCCAACCATTATAATCAATGCCATGCGCCTTCCTTCACCACCATCTATCCTTGTAGTAGCTGTGTCTTCACACATGGCTCAGATGGTTCCTAACTGTGCCAAGGTAATGCCATTTAGGGCACTGCTCTGTCTGCTGAAAGTTTCTGATAGAGTATGGGCATCCCAGGGCCCAGCAGTTTTTTTAAACCAAAAATAGATTTATTTAATTATTACAATAATATGTACAATACTAAACAATACAAACAAACCCACCACCATAATACAAGTGAAACAGATATTCTTAAATGTCTCAATCCTTATTAAGGATACATTCCACCCCCCATGGTGCCCAGCGGTCCCAGAAATCCCTAGGGTGCCCGTAGGCAGCACGCAGTCCTTCTCTAATACCACCCAGGTGTGGATGTAAACCCGGAAAAGGGGCAAGCAGCCGGCTTGGGCAGAGCCCTCTTCCGCCTGGCACCATGACTCCCAGATGGCCAGCATGGCCAGGCCTAGGAGCAACCCAATCAGGACCCAGCCTGTGGGGACAATTCTAAACATAAACATCAGTCCCCCAAGGCTCTCCAGGTTCCTTCAGTAGATCCACACATTGTCTACAGGAAGGACATCACACGGCAGATTGGCTGAAGTTCCACTCTGCCAAACCCAGTTTCCAACAGAGCCGAGTGCATCTGAATTCTACCAGAGTAAAAATACTTAAATTGCCTGCAAGGCCAGCATTTGCTGCCTATGCCCAGCTGACCTTTTCAATTAGAGGCCTGCCAGACTATTTCAGGAGGGAGTCAAAATGCAGCCATGTTGCTATGAGTTTGAGCCTGAGATAGATGGTCAATTTCCTCCCCTGACACACATTAGAAGATTATTTGCAGAGTTGAACACTCAAGGTGGGGAAGCTGGTCCTTGGACATCCGACCCACTGCTCCTACTGCTGACTTGAGACATTAGACCAACTGATGGCATACAAACATTCAGCAATGGTGACCTGCTGGTTTCTCTCCCAAAGTTTGTAACTTAAAGTATTTTTTTATTCTACAAAGTGAAGTTAAACACACCAGATCACTTTGTCGGATTTGAAATCAGTTGTCCAAGTCAGTGGGAGGTTCCCATTCATTAACTCTCCTCTGGTTTTAGTCAATATATTACCTAGGTTGCCTGTTCACTCCATTAACTCGTGAAAGGTTCCGGTGTGTCTGTGTACAGCCAGCTGCTTGAAGTTACAAATGTTCCCTTTGATGTGGAAATGTTCAGTTTAGTTTAGAGATACAGCATGGAAACAGGCCCTTCGGCCCACTGATGCCACACTAACCATCGATCATCCATTCACACTAGTTCTATGTTATTCCACTTTCGCATCCCACACACTAGGGGCAATTAGCATTCATAGGAATCCCATGTGGTCACAGGTAGAACGTGCAAACTCCACACTGACAGTACTCGTAGTCAGGATCGAACCGGGTTCTCCGGCGCTGTGAGGTCGCAACTCGACCAGCTGTGCCATTGTTCTGCCCAGGGATAGTCACTTTCTGGGCCAGACTGCTCAAACCTCTGTACACCACATACCCTAAAACAGACAGCGATCAAGCAACTTTTGTTTTTAAATAACATTAGTTTTTATTGATCCAAGCATAATTTCAATGTGGTCCTGGTGAGAGTTGTACTCAATGTAAAATTGTCTTTACCACAACTCTATCATGGACGCTGAAAGCCAGGATTGATGCAATGTCTTTGGGGTTTTATAATCAAGTCAGTACTTTTCAGCAGAGACACGAGAGACTGCGTTTCTGGAATCTGGAGCAAAACAAAAAGTGCTGGAACAACTCAGTGGCTCGGGCAGCATCTGTGGATGGAATAGGATAGGTGACGTTTCAGGATGGGACCCTTCTTCAGACTGACAGATGCTGCCTGTCCCATTGAGTTCACCCCCCCCAGACAGTTTGTGGGAAGCGTAGCAGCCAGTGGGAAAATGGCCAATGATTTCAGTAATAATCAGTGAGAAATCCTTGAACAGGACTCCGGGCTAAACTCGCCCAGCGCATTGCATTACAACACAAAGCCAAACAGGGCCTCGGTGAACATCTTACCGGATCAACAGTACCTCTGACAGTGCTGCAGCCCCTCAGAACTGTGCCGAAGAATCAGCCTGTCTCAGTGTTCAAGCACCTAGAGTGAGACTTGGACATTCGACGTTATGACTCAGGAGGGCGAGTACTGCCCACTGGGGATCGGTCGACTCCAGAGATGGGAGCAGCTGATTCCAGACCCATCCGTTTTCTCCAGAGATGCTGCCTGACCCTCCACTGATGCTGAGTTACTCCAGCACATTGCGTCTATGTTTTTTTTCCCCAATCGCTTACCTCGACGGAGATGCGATTTTTCTCCATATCGTATCTCCGTCCCCATTGCGGCCTAACATCGAGGAGTTTGCGGCCTTTCGTGGAGACTGGCCCGGCGCTTCATGCCACAGGCGCGGCGCAGACTTTAACATCGTGGAGCTGCGATCCTTTGCCGAGGATCGACTGTGAAGAGCTCCAACCGCGGGGCCTGTGGACTTTAACATCGTGAAGCCCGCAGTCTCTGGTAAGAAGAGGCCGACTCGGGAGGTCCATGCCACGGAGAGTGTTTCAACCGTCCCGACGCGGGAGTTTTCGACCAACCCGACACAAGGGCTTCGGACAATCGGCAGCAGCAACTGCGGATGATTCAACAGTCCCGACCGCGGGTGAACAAAGAGGAAGATGATTGAACTTTATTACCTTCCATCACAGCGAGGAATGTGGAATCCGCTGTGGTGGATGTTTATGTTAAATTTTATTTTATGTGGCTGTGTGTCTTATTCCTTTTCACTTAGTATGGCTGTATGGTAACTCAAATTTCACTATACCTTAATTGGTACGTGTGACAATAAATTAATCTTGAAGATCAGAGAAATCAATATTCGTCTTCCTGTCGTCCAGGGTATGTTGTGACCGGGCGTGCCTGGATCAGCGCACCAAGCCTAGATGGCTTCCACCACACTGGACGGCTCGATTGTTATCATGTATAGCCTTTCCGCCGACTGGTTAGCACGCAACAAAAAGCTTCCCACTGTACCTCGGTACATGGGACAATAAACTAAACTAAAGCAAAAGCCTCCAAGAACAACCGCAGCACCACCATGTCTCAGAGTTTGAACACGGTGGCAAGTGACCGGTCAATGTTTACTGCTGGGGTTAAAGCTGATTGCGCACAGAAGCTGGCTCAGGATGGGGTGAGCAGGGCTGTGGGAGGAAGAAATCAAAAGGGAGTGTCAGGAGACAGAACCAGTGATCAGTGTCCCCACCCCCACATCGTCCCCAAACCTGCCACAATCCCAGCACGTAAAAATAGCAACGATCATTCAGGGAATTGCCAGAATTTATTCTAATTCCAATCATCTGTCTATTTGTCTGCTATTACGGAGCCTCCGCAGTGAGATTTAGAAGCACGTATATTTATACGCACACACACAGCACATTTAATTGCATTTAAAAATATAAACCTTGTAATTTTCGCGTGCTGATGTCAGGCTGCACATTGCCACAACCTGTAATTTGCTGCCTCCGCTGTCAGTCAGACAGTTTTATTTAGAACACGTTCTGCCTCTCCGACCCTCCCGAGTTCCGCTGAGTCAAGGAGGCCTTTCCCCAAGGAGCTGCTCAGCCCACAGGGAAGAGGCAAGATCCACATCACCCCACAGGAACAGGGTCGGCCTATGCCGTGTGCTGGAGGGCCCACCTCACTCTCTCACCACCGCTCCAGAGTCCCCTTGTGCATTATCTAGAGTCCTCTCAAATGCTTTCCACATCTATTCTCCCTGCCCTCTGCCCCCTTTATGCCCTCCAGAAAGAGAGGGTCCATGCCCTCAATGGATAGGAATGTCAATGGACCAGGGTTCCCTAAAGATCTTTGAAGCAGCCCACCTGAAACAACCTGCTGCACCCTCAGTGGGATTTAGACTGCAAGGCCTCTGTCCAACCAGCCACCACATCGGGGTCCCCAGTGTGGTGATCCTGATACTTACAGTGCTGATCATATGGTGGCCCATTGAGGACAATTTAACTGGCCAAAGATACCATCGATCTGACTACACTACAACAGCACCTCATTTAGTTCAATATGTCCGAATATTAAATGAGAAATTAATTATTGGCAGCACAGCAGTGCAGCCAGAGACCAAGGTTTGATCCTGACTTACAAACCTGACCCAGGTTTGGCCTGAAGGGCCAATTTCCAAGATGCATCTCTAAACTAAACTAAGAGAGAGTAACTGGAAACTGGGTGGCACAGTGGCGCAGCGGTAGAGTTGCTGCCTTACAGTGAATGCAGCGCCGGAGACTCAGGTCCGATCCTGACTACGGGCGCCGTCTGTACGGAGTTTGTACGTTCTCCCTGTGACCTGCGTGGGTTTTCTCCGAGATCTTAGGTTTCCTCCCACACTCCAAAGACGTACAGGTATGTAGGTTAATTGGCTGGGCAAATGTAAAAATTGTCCCTAGTGGGTGTAGGATAGTGTTAGTGTGCGGGGATCGCTGGGCGGCGCGGACCCGGTGGGCCGAAGGGCCTGTTTCCGCGCTGTATCTCTAAAAATCTAAAAATCGAAACAGGACTAATGGGAAGTTCCTCCCAGATATATTGTGACCAATACATAGAACACTAGAAAGTATTCAGACCATTGGAAAGACTCCAGCTGATCCACTGATGATTCTTTTGGGAAAGATTAGCCACACAAGGCTGAATGCAACTCCTGAACAGCAGACATGAACAGCAAACTCCGCGCTGCATTCCTCCTGCTCTGCAGATTCGATGGGTTGACAGGTCCATTTCACAACTGTACCATTCTCCATCTCTGTGGGATGCTTTAAATTTCCCCTGTGAGACTTGGCAAACTCTCCCTCCCATGTTCACCCTCCCTTGAGACAGACACTGCAATCGGTTACATTTCACATATTCCTCTGTTTTGAGTTTACTGGAAGCATCAACCATCAGGAGGGAGGATTTAAAGTGCCAACGCAGTTAGACTTGTGGCATGCTTGCCTTCATCAGACGGGGCAGAGGACAGGAGTAGGGACGCCACGTTACAGCTGCACAAGACATTGGTAAAGCCACATGTGGTGTACTCTGTGCTCCAATTGTATCAAATTCCAGTTAAGACCCCACAGGCATCAAACATCAATCCAGTGGTCAGGGGGGCTTCCAAACTTGGAAGCTCAAAGGACAAGGGTCTTCCTTGGCCTGGAGCCACATCCAGTAATCTGAGAGTGGAGATGGTACAAATGTTTTGCCACCTCTGAGGCCAGGTCTTAGTTTGAGCTCAGGGAGACTCTGCACCCCAGTAGCTACCCTCAAGACTTCCTTCGTTAATGGGCTTTACATCCTCACAATCTGGTTTCCCATGGTTACACCCCAACACAGAGTAATCTTTAAATTAGAGTGCAGGTGTGAGCACCGATGTTGTTCAGTGCTGGTGGTTAGACTTAAGCTAAAGGTAGATGCCAACTAACTGACTGACTGACTGCAGTTTTGACAGGACAGTGAGGAAAGGATTTTAATCTGTATCTAACCAATCTAGTTCCCACCTGGGAGTATGGTGAGCAGGACTTTCTGGCTGAAATTCATATGTACTTTCCCACATCCTCTCACCTTAATGAGAACACTTTGTTTCTAATTTCTTCAATAGTTTTCATATTTTCACACCAGGTAATTGAATTATCTTCTAGCTCCAGCACCTCTTTTTTTTAAATCATGAATTCATGTTACATTAATGCCAATTCCAGTCACAAATTCTTGACATAACTTCCAGCGTGCTCAAAACTACAGAGAAAGTTGGTGCCTTTATTTCCCAAATCTCTAAATCCACTTCCTGTCCAACACTCTACCAACTACCCAGTCTCAAATTACTCACAGCTCGGATAAAAGTTATTGACCTTTAGGGTTTAGTTTAGAGATACAGCATGGAAGCATCCTTCAGCCCACTGAATCCACGTTGACTATCGATCACCATTCACTCCAATTAGTTCATTTCAGGTTAGTTTATTGTTACGCGTACCGAGGTACAGTGAAAAGTTTTTGTTGCATGCCATCCAGTCAGCACAAAGACAATATATCATTACAATCAAGCCATTTACAGTGTACAGATACATGATAAGAAAATAACGTCTAGTGCAAGGTAAAGCCAGCAAAGTCCGACGAAGGATCGTCCAAGGGTCACCAAAGAGGGAGATAGTAGTTCAGCACTGCTCTCTAGTTGTGGTAAGATGATCCAGTTCTATGTTATCCCACTATCTCATCCTCAGAAGGCAGTGGAGGCCAATTCTCTGGATACTTTCAAGAGAGAGTTAGATAGAGCTCTTAAGGATAGCGGAGTCAGGGGGTATGGGGAGAGGGCAGGAACGGGGTACTGATTGTGGATGATCAGCCATGATCACATGGAATGGCGGTGCTGGCTCAAAGGGCTGAATGGCCTACTCCTGCACCTATTGTCTATTGTCACTCCATACACACTTGACGCAATTAACTGAGGACAATTAACCTACAAACCCGCATGTCTTTAAGATGTGGGAGGAAACCCAGTCGCAAGCAGAGCATGCAAACTCCACATGGATACCACCGAAGGTCAGGATTGAACCCAGGTCTCTGGTGCTGTGAGGCAGCAGCTGTGCCACCGTACCGCCCTGAAACATTAACAGTATTTCTCGCTTCACAGAAGATTCTTGACATGCGAGTATTTCCAGAATATTCTTTGTACAGTCAATAGACAATAGGCAATAGGTGCAGGAGTAGGCCATTCAGCCCTTCGAGCCAGCACCGCCATTCAATGCGATCATGGCTGATCACTTTCAATCAGTACCCCGTTCCTGCCTTCTCCCCATACCCCCTCACTCCGCTATCCTTAAGAGCTCTATCCAGCTCTCTCTTGAAAGCATCCAATGAACTGGCCTCCACTGCCTTCTGAGGCAGAGAATTCCACACCTTCACCACTCTCTGACTGAAAATGTTCTTCCTCATCTCCGTTCTAAATGGCCTACCCCTTATTCTTAAACTATGGCCCCTTGTTCTGGACTCCCCCAACATTGGGAACATGTTTCCTGCCTCAACTGTGTCCAATCCCCTAATTATCTTATATGTTTCAATAAGATCCCCCCTCATCCTTCTAAATTCCAGTGTATACAAGCCTAATTGCTCCAGCCTTTCAACATACGACAGTCCCGCCATTCCGGGAATTAACCTAGTGAACCTACGCTGCACGCCCTCAATAGCAAGAATATCCTTCCTTGGAGACCAAAACTGCACACAGTACTCCAGGTGCGGTCTCACCAGGGCCCGGTACAATTGTAGAAGGGCCTCTTTGCTCCTATACTCAACTCCTCTTGTTATGAAGGCCAACATTCCATTGGCTTTCTTCACTGCCTGCTGTACCTACATGCTTCCTTTCAGTGACTGATGCACTAGGACACCCAGATCTCGTTGAACATCCCCTCTTCCTAACTTGACACCATTCAGATAATAATCTGCCTTTCTATTCTTACTTCCAAAGTGAATAACCTCACACTTATCTACATTAAACTGCATCTGCCATGTATCCGCCCACTCACACAACCTGTCCAAGTCACCCTGCAGCCTTATTGCATCTTCCTCACAATTCACACTACCCCCCAGCTTAGTATCATCTGCAAATTTGCTAATGGTACTTTTAATCCCTTCATCTAAGTCATTAATGTATATCGTAAATAGCTGGGGTCCCAGCACCGAACCTTGCGGTACCCCATTGGTCACTGCCTGCCATTCCGAAAGGGACCCATTATTGTCTGTGTTGGACAATAGACAATAGGAGCAGGAGGAGGCCATTCGGCCCTTCGAGCCAGCACCACCATTCAATGTGATCATGGCTGATCATTCTCAATCAGTACCCCGTTCCTGCCTTCTCCCCATACCCCCTGACTCCGCTATCCTTAAGAGCTCTATCTAGCTCTCTCTTGAAAGCATCCAGAGAATTGGCCTCCACTTTGTATCATCTGCAAATTTGCTAATGGTACTTTTAATCCATTGTAAACTTCTGACAGTATTTATTTTGGAATTAAGAGTAGATCTGGACTCTTGCACCAGAGGGAGGGGCCATTCGGCCCAACATACCCAGGGCGTCTCTCTGATCGGCCATTGCAGGTGATTGCCGCTCCCGCCCCCAAAGACCACAGTCCCCACTTCCTGCAATTGTCCGATTTCCCTGGGAAAGATCCGGCTGTATCTGTTTCCATTCCCACCCCCCTTCCCAGGCGGCGCGTTGCAGATCATGCAACTCACCGGCAAAACAAACCTCTTATCAACTCACTGGTTGCCAACATCTTCTAGTAACTTCTTCATAGTCTCCCGACCATCAACAGTGTAGAACAGTGTTCCAGGGTAGGCGCAAAATGCTGGAGTAACTCAGCGGGACAGGCAGCATCTCTGGAGAGTAGGAGTGGGTGACGTTTCGGGTCACGCATTCCTTCTCTCCAGAGATGCTGCCTGTCCCGCTGAGTTACTCCAGCATTTTGTGTCTACCTTCCATTTAAACCAGCATCTGCAGTTCTCTCCTACACATCGTGTTTCTTCCAGTGTCCTGGCTAACTGACTGGGCACCTTGCTTGTTAGAGCAAGAGCCGGAGAGGGTGGTTACAGCCAAGTACACGGGCTCGGACCAACCCCTCCCCATCACCCCCCCCCCCCCCTTCCCTCTCCCCGCCCCAGGGCCCGCAACGCCATCTGCATCGTGCATCTTACAGTCTGACTGGTCCCCTGCTCAGGAAGTGATCGTCCCAAACGCCAAGTGTCATTGGCACCGAGTCACTGATGCATGGACGCCGACGAACAGCTCAGCACCGAACCAGGAACCCGGCCCGCGGCCAGTAACGCGCTCGCACCGGGATTTGGGGAACGCAGTCTCTGCCACCTCTCCCGGACCGGCCCCGCTCCAGCGGCTGAAACCCCTCCCCTGCCCTTGGAATCATAGACCCTTCGTTCCAGCGCACCTCAACTTGTTCCTGTCCAAATGTCCTCTGCAACCCCTCCATCCTCCTCCTCGTGTCCGGAGGCGAACGCAGCAGTTTGTTTTCAAGAGGGAGTTGGATTTAGCTCTTGGGGCTAAGGGAATCAACGAATATGGGGGAAGCCGGAACGGGATACTGATTTTGGATGATCAGCCATGTTCATATTGAATGGCGGTGCTGGCTCGAAGGGCCGAATGGGCTACTCCTACATCTATGTTTCTCTGGGAGACGGGGAACCTGCGCTAACACATTCCCCATTCAGAGGCCGGTCGGCCCGCTCCTCCATCACCATCCATAGAATGAAACAGCGTGGAAACAGGCCTATAAGTCCATCTTGTCCACACAGACCAGCATGCCCCATCTACTCTAGACCCACTTGCCTGCGTTTGGTACATATCCCTCCAAACCCCGTTCCTATCTGTGCACCTGTCTAAATGTTTCCTAAACTACCTCCTCCGGCAGCTCGGTCGTTCCATACTCCCAGCACCCGTTGTGTAAAAACGTTACCCCTAACGTTCCTATGAACCCCGCCTCTCCCTGCCCTTAAACCGATGTCCTCTGGTTCTCTATTCCCCTACTCTGAGCAAGAGACTGTACCCGATCTATTCCTCTCACGATTCAAATGTCTTTTATTGTCACGTGTACCAATTAAAGAGCAGTAATATTCAGAAATCACGGATTTCAAAATTCCCGCCAGTTTTCCCAGTTTAGTTATTCCCGTATCATGTATCTGTACAGTGTAAATGACTCGATTATATCCATGCATTGCCTTTCTGCTGACTGACTCGTCCCATCCCACCCTTTTCCCGGGTCAGGGGTCAGCAGCAGTTGCTAAATGAATGCAGAGAATGTGACCGTGGCCGGCCTGGGACTGTCTCCCGCCAGTACTTGCTCAACACATCACGGCATCCCCGGCCGATACCAGAGTCCGGGGAGCCAGGGTGTGTCGGAAGGAACTACACAGATACTGGTTTAAACCGAAGATAGACACAAAATGCTGGAGTAATTCTCTTTGGAGAGCAGGAATGGGTGACGCAAGAAGGGCCTCGACCCGACATGTCACCCATTCCTTCCCTCCAGAGATGCTGCCTGCCCCGCAGAGTTACTCCATCCAGCATGTTGCCTCTGTCCCGGGAGACAAGGTTGGCGAGCTGATTCCAAGTTAGAACATGGAACAAGTACCGCAGAGAACAGGCCCTTCGGCCTAAAGTCCCACAATACCTGGTATCTCTACAACACCATCAGCGCAGCAAAACAGAAACATAGAAAATAGGTGCAGGAGTAGGCCATTCGGCCCTTCGAGCCTGCACCGCCATTCAATATGATCATGGCTGATCATCCAGCTCAGTAACCTGTACCTGCCTTCTCTCCATACCCCCTGATCCCTTTAGCCACAAGGGCCACATCTAACTCCCTCTTAAATATAGCCAATGAACTGGCCTCAACTACCTTCTGTGGCAGAGAATTCCACAGACTCACCACTCTGCAAACAGGTGCGCAACGTTTAAACTCTATCTGACGCAGTCCCATAAAGGCCAGGTACCAGAGATAGAAAGGTATCCTCAATGCTGCGGGACTGTTAGAGACTATAGAACAGAACAGGAACAGGCCCTTCGCTCATAATGTCTGTGCTTCATGCATAACCATGTGCTTATCTAAAAGCCACTTAAACACCACTATAGTACCCGCCTAATCGCCACCCCTGGCAGAGTGTTCCAGACGCACGCCACCCTCTAAAAAATGTTCCGCGCATCTCCTTCGAACGTCGCCCCACCCCTAAACCTATGCCCTCTAGTCCTTGACATGTTCACCCAGGGGGGCAAAGGTTCTGACTGTCTACCCTATCGAGGTCTCTCATAATTTTGGAAATTTCTCCGCTCAACTCCGGGCCCTATCCAAGATTGTCAAACCTCTCCTAGAGCCAATACTCTCTAATCCATGTTGCAATCTGCACCCTCTCCAAAGCCTTCGTGTCCTTCCTTGAGGCGATCAGAAATGCACTCAATACTCCAGTCTAAAGCGTTCCGATCCGAAATATCCGATCCTAAAGCGTTCCGATCTGTCCATTCCATCCACAGATGCTGCGTGACCCGCTGAGTCCCTCCAGTTTTACTCAATACTCCAAATGCGGCCCAACCGAAGACCTGTTAATGGTTACAGCCCGAACTTGGAGCCGAGAATCGGGAAGAAGTGAACAACTGCTCTGGTGTAGCTGAGGTTGTGACCTGGTTCTGTTCTGTTGTTAAGCAAGATGAAACCAAGCACTGGATGAGATGGGGATGTGAGTGGAGGAGAGCGGGCGGCGGTGAAGCGCCCGGGAGCCGTGGTCGTTGCCCCCCTCCCCCGCCCTGTCCCCCCATCTCCTGCGGAAATAAACTTGCTTAAAATGTCATTTGTTAACCGTGCCCCATACCGGGGGTCGCTCGCTCGTGCACGTGGCCGCGCCGGGGGTCGCTCGCCCGTGCACGTGTCCGCGCCTGTTGCGGGGGGCGGTAATGCTCAGCCGTGCCGCGATGCTTACACCCGGACTCCAAGCCCACCATAGAGAGAGAGAGAAAGAGAGGAGCCCACCCCCGCTCACGCACTGAGGGGCAGGGGAGAGTCACATCCGAGATGCAAGGAGGGCCCTGAACGAAACGAAGCCTACTCATTCCCTTCCCAAATGTTGCCTGGCCCACGGACTTCCCCCAGCACTTTGACAGTTTGGCTGACGATTCCAGCATCTGCAGTTCCTCGTGTCTGCAGCGGGAGGTTGCATCGCAGTGACGAGGAGAGACTGGGTTTGTTACCGTGGAGCGGGGGAAGCTGACGAGACCCCCAGGGCACAAAGTGCTGGAGACTCAAGTCCGAAGAAAGGTCCTGACCCGAAACGCCGTCTCCCCATAAGCTTCAGAGACGCTGGATAGACACAAAATGCTGGAGTAACTCAACGGGCCAGGCAGCAACTGAAGAAGGCCTTTTCCTTTTCTCCAGCGATGCCGCCTGACCCGCTGAGTTACTCCAGCACTGTCTCTTTTAAAAAAATAAATCAGCATCTGCAGTTTCCGGTTTCCACACGCCATGAGGACCGTAGATAGACCGGAGGGAGGCGGGTGGGAGATGAAAGGGATCAGAGGAAGACTTTGTTTTCAGCGAGGGGTGGTTGGGAACGGGAAGTGTGCAGGAAGTCTTGAAATGAGCTCCCGGGATGACGGCTGGGGTCGAGGGCCGCTCGTGGGTTTGGTGTAGGCAGACATCAGAGATAGAGTGGGCCGAAGGTCCCGTTTCC
This sequence comes from Rhinoraja longicauda, assembly GCF_053455715.1. NCBI lineage: Eukaryota > Metazoa > Chordata > Chondrichthyes > Rajiformes > Arhynchobatidae > Rhinoraja > Rhinoraja longicauda. The sequence goes on along the minus strand of NC_135980.1, from coordinate 17,965,402 downwards.
CTGCTCCGATTGTAGCCGAACTCAGCACCAGCTGGAACGTGTAGGAATGAACTGCAGATGGTGGTTCAAGCCGAAGAAAGACACAAAATGCTGGAGTAACTCTGCGGGACAGGTTGCATCTCTAGAGAGAAGGAATGGGTGACGTTTCGGGTCGAGACCCTTCTTCACCGTGTCTGAAGATGGGTCTCGACCCGAAACGTCACCCATTCATTCTCTCCAAAGATGCTGCCTGCCCTCCTGCTGAACTGAATTACTCCAGCATTTTGGTGTGTAGCTGGAACGGCCGCTTTCCAAACCCCCCCCCTTTCCAACCCCCCCCCAGTCAGAAGGTCAAACAGCGCCAGGAAGCAGCGACACAACATCTCTCAGCGTCTGGCCGGCTGATGGACAATACATGGGCATCCTGCGCACTGACTCTCGCCCACGTAGCCGCCGCCCTTGCTCCATCATCCGCGCCCGCTGCGGCTTGCTTTTTAAAAAAAAAACTCTCGACTTTCTTTTCAAATTCCCGCATGGTCTCGCCCTTTCTCCCGGTTCCGTTCTCCCGGTCTTTCGCCGTCTGGTCTGCGAGTTCGGCTCCTCCCTCACCGAACCCCCTGTCTACTTGTCTCTCTCACTCACCCTGGACCTTTCTGTGGTTTAGTGTCAAATTCTGTCTAATGACAATCGTGGAAAGCGCTTTGGGAAATTTGACTGTTAAAGTGTGTGCAAATGCAAATTAGATAAACAAGCACATCAAAGATGAGTAATCAGCCGAGGCAAAATGAGCCGTGGTTCACAACACGCCACTGTGGGCACATGCTTGGGTGAGCGGTGCCTGGCGGGCGGGCGACCTGCGTGCTATTCGGGGGCAACAGAGCAGTTTGTTTCAGCACAGAGCCGGCACAGGCACAATGGGCCGAGTGGCCGCCTTGTACAAACTTTCTGCGGAACAAACAAATCATCGCTCTCAACATCTAACGCGAACTATTCACTCTGGTTCGAATCTGTCACCTGGAGATATTTTTTTTAATCGGTTCGTGTTTATATATTAAAACAATCACACGCTGCTGAACAAAACTTGCATTTCATGACTACCTCGGCGCACGTTCGCACCGAGAGTTTCCGACGGCTATTAAAAGACACAACTTCGGAGAGCGGAGAAGCGGGTTTGCGACTGCGAGGGAGTGTTGACCGCGACTTCTGTAAACCGGCGGCACTCTCGGTGTCCACTTTGACATCTCATCCCGCCATAAAAACACCAGCTGCTGTCCGACAACAGGCTTGAATCGCGTTGGCCCGCCGACAGCAGTACGTTCAACAGAGCTTTAATCTCTCACATTCCAACCATATCATATTGACCCATACGTGTTTCTCACTCACTGCTTAAATACTTAATCAAATGTATGTTTCACTCGCAGCTCCTTTAGCTTTCCTTGTTTATAGAAACACCACCAACCTGACACAGTGAAATCGATCGCTCCCGAATCCACTCCTGCGTTTTCGGATTAAAACTTCCACGCAGTAAAACAAAATCCAAACTAGGAGATAGATGACAGATAAACGCTCATTTGAGACGGATGAAAAATAAACGTTGCTGCGTTTCAAACGCACCGCCTCATTTTCCTCTTGGGTTTGCAAAATGACGGCGGCGCAGCTGTGCGAAGCCAGCCCCAGAGTGACAGGGCAGCGAGTCCGGAGGTGAGAGGCCCGGAGCCGTGACAGTCGCTGTCAGTCGGTCCAGGGAGGGTCAGTCGATTGGCGGCTCGTTGAACTCCGGCGAGCAGGAGCGGTCGGCCCCACTTCCAGCTCCGGCTTGAACACTTGGGTGGAGGGAGGGTGGATACCGTCCCTTAGTAAACACCCCGCTGAGCGAAGGGTCAGGCCAGCCGCGTCCCGGTTTGGCGAGGGTGAGCAAGAGCGGTCGATCCCCGGTCCCGCCGCCCCACGTGAGTCTCCAGCTGATGTTTGTTGCAAGAAAGTTGCAGCCCGCGGCCTCCGCCCATTGGTCCGCCCACTCCCTTAATTATCATCCTAACTCCCGCCCTCAGGCTGCCATTGGCCACTGCGCTTCCGGTACCAAATCTCCCTCCTTTGATTCGCGGCCTCGAGGTCTGGTCCCCTCATTGGCTAATGCGCCCATCAGTCAATCCCGTATGCGCCCCTCAGTCAATCATTGAAGCTTCATTGGGTTTGCGTCTATGTCGGGTTGGGGAATTCATCAGTTCCAGGAGCAGAATTAGGCCATTTGGCCCATCATGTCTACTCCGCCATTCCATCATGGCTGATCTATCTTTCCCCTTCAACCCCATTTGGCCTGATCCCCATAGCCCCCGACACCCTTACTAATGAAGAATCTGCCAACCTCCACCTTAAAAAATATTCATTGACTTGGCCTCCACAGTCTTTTGTGGCATTGAATTCCACAGATTTACCACCCTCTGACTAAAGAAATTTCTCATCTTTCTTAAGGTACATCCTTTTATTCTAAGGCTATGGCCTCCCCACTAGTGAAAACATCCTCTCCACATTCACTCTTCCCAGCCTTTCACGATTCGATAAGTTTAAATGACGTTTAAACTCCACCAAGTACAAGCCCAGTACCTTTAAACACTCATCATATGTTAACTCAAGCATTCCTGGGATCCAGAACTACCACATCAGAGGTTGAAGGTCAGATTTAATAGGAATCTGAGAGGCAACTATTTTACACAGATGTGGCATCTTGGTTAGCATGAAAGAATTGGGCCGAAGAGCCTATTTCCATACAGTGTGACCCTATGGCTCTGATACTATGTATAGTTATCCAGCTATTCTTGGTCCCAAGCTCCAGGTTTGGGCCAGAGGTGGAAAGAGAAAAATAATAGCAGTAGATGCAGGAAATGCTCAGCAGGTTGGCTGCATGTGGGGCAAGAGAGAAACAGATCCAATGGTTCAGATCAGAGGCAGTGTATCAGAGAGCGTGAGTCCCCCTCCCCCCTCCCCCCACCCCAGCTCTGTAGGAGGCTGTGTCCTATAGATGGAGCCTCCGCAACCCCCTGTTGCTGCAGCTTCAGCTAGCTGTTTTTATCAACATTTCCTCCCAGGCTTTGAAACAGCACTGACAGTTATTACTAAATCAATGTGACAGGCAGCATCTCTAGAGAACATGGATAGGTGGTATTTCGGGTCGGGACCATCCTACATACTTTGTGTCTTTTATTGCAAACCAGCGCAATCCCTTGACACACATACTAATCAAGAACCTATGAATCTCTACCTTACAAATATCAATTGACGGCCTCCACAGCCTTCAGTGGCAATGAATTCCACAGATTCACCACCCTCTCACCAAAGAAATTCCCCCATGTCTCCTTTCTAAAGGAACGTCCTTTTATTCTGAGGCTATGGCCTCTGGGCCAAGACTCTCCCACTAGTAGAAACATCCTCTCCACATCCACTCTATCCAGGCATTTCACTGTTCGGTAAATTTTAATGAGGTTCCCCCTCATCCTTTTAAACTCTAGCGAGTACAGGCCTAGTGCCATCAAATGCTCATCATATGTTAATCCAAATATTCCTGGGATCATTCTTGTAAACCTCCTCTGGATCCTCTCCCATGCCAGCACATCCTTCCTCAGTGTGCGGCCCACAACTGCTCACAATACTCCAAATGCGAACTGACCAGTGCCTTATAAAGCCTCAGCATTACATCCCTGTTTTTGTATTCTAGCCCTCTCAAAATAAATGCTGCCATTATATTTGCCTCTGTTACTACCGAAACGACTTGCAAATTAACTTTTTGGGAATCCTGCACCAGCATGCCCATGTCCCTTTTCACCTCTGATTTCTGAATTCTCTCCCCAGTTAGAAAACAGTCTACGCCTTTGTACAGAGGGTGATGGGTGCCTGGAACATGCTGCCAGGGGTGGTGGTGGGGGCAGATACGATAGTGTGTGTTCAAGAGACTTTTCGGCACATGGATATGTAGGGAATGGAGGAATGGGGATCACGTGCAGGCAGGGGAGATTAGGTTTACATAGCTTCATGTTCGGCATGGACATTGTGGGCTGCAGGGTCCATTCCTGTGCTGTATGTTCTAAATTGTAAGAGAGTTTGACTGCTGGAGCCATGAGAATGTTAAAATCAAGGGGAGTTTAGCTGGGAATGAGAACGTTCAGTGAGCACAGCAGCAGAATGGGACACTGAACAAGCAGTGGAGTTTTCAATGATCTCAGTAATGGCGGTAAGAGGCGGCGGGGAGGCGGGGGGGGGGGGGGGGGGGGAGCCAGGAAAACACATGAGTATTTGGCAAAATGCAATGTTCACACAGTAGAGTGAGCCAACAGCTTAGTGAGTGACCTCTTGATAGTAGGGCCAGGGAATGCGAACCAGACAGAGGAGGCGGGAAGGACAGAGATTCAAACAGGAAAGGCTGAATGAGGAGAGCAGGATTTCCGTGTGCAGATTGGCTGTGAGCAATACACATTAACACAATCCATTACATCGAACTAACAACACGCTCAACAGCTGTACACTTCCACACTCCTCTCTCGGCAACTGTAGCTCTGGAGAGCGATGGACTTTGTTGGGCATGGGGATTATCACTGTGGCAGGTACTGTCATAATATTTAAGGGACATTTAGACAGGTACATGGATAGGATAGGTTTAGAGGGATATGGGCCAAGCATGAGCAGATGGGACTAGTGTAAATGGGGCATGTTGGGCGGCATGAGCAAGTTGGGCCGAAGTGTCTGTTTCCACACTGTATGACTCCATGACTCTATGATTCTATGTGGCAAGTGGACAAAAAGATTGAGTTGCTGTAACTCAGCGGGTCAAGTAGCATCTCTGGAGAAAAGGAATAGGTGAGGTTTCGGGTCGAGATCCTTCTTCAGCCCTTCCCGACCTGAAATTTTAGCTATTCCTATTCTCCAGAGGAGAAATGTAAGCCCCGCTGAGTTACTCCAGCTTTTTGTGTCTATCTTCAGTTCAAACCAACATCTGCAGTTCCTTCCTACGTAACATGGAGTTACGGTTGGCCTGAATATGGAGTTCATGTCAGAGGAGGCATGGCATGGGCGGGGTGTTGCAGATGGCAGGGAGGTAGCAATGGGCTGGTTAAGACTGAGATGTAACATGTGATGCACTGTAGGACGGCAATAAAACAGGAGGAAATCATGGTATAAGTCGGATACCAAAACACTGACCAGCCTTGGAGTGCAAATCCACCCATCCTTGGCCTCACTCAAACTGGAGGAACAGCACCTCATATTCCTCTTGGGTAGTTTACAACCCAATGGCATGAACATTGAATTATCCAATTTTAGGTAACTAACCACCCCCCATAAGCCACCACCCCCACACCCCCCATTTCTGCTCCCCTCCCCACCCCTGTGCCCCCACCTGGTCTCTGACCTATTTCTCCCCCCCCCCCTCCCCCATACATTTCTCACTCTGGTTTCACAATTCTCACCTTTTCAATCCTGTCTGACACCTTTTGCTTTTAGCTCTGGCCTTTGTTCCTGTCAAAACCTGCCCTCGCCAGTGTCCATCTCTTACCTGCCACGCTTTGCCCTGACTCTCCCCTCTTCCAGCTTTCTTCTCTCCCCCCCCCCTACAATCAGTCTGAAGTAGGGTCTCAATCTGAAATGTCACCTTTCCATGTTCTCCAGAGATACTGCCTGACCTGCTGAGTTACTCCCTGTACGTGTCCTTTTTGTATTAACCAGCGTCTGCAATTCCTTGTTTCCACCTCCTCTTGAACCTTTGCTGATGCCAAAATTCTACATGCCCACTTTCTTAGCTGAAGGAGGAAGGACATCCCTGTTCACCGCACTAAGAGAGTCCAGGGAGATGAGGTGAGAGCGGGGAAGTGAGGTGTCAATGGGCTGGAGGTGTCAATGGGCTGGACTGGTGGACACAAAGTGGTGAGTACCATTGTAATCAGAGGGGGTTGGGGGGATGGAATGTGCGGTGACACACATGGGAGGGGAAAGGCAGCGAGAGAAAACAAACAATAATAACAAGTGTGGAGGAACAGAGAGATCTTGGTGAACACATCCACAGTCCCTGAAGGTAGCAGGACAAGGGATGGAAGGTGACACATGGGGCTCTGGCCTTTATAGCTGAGGCACAGAATATAACAGCAGGAAGGTCAGATGGAACAGTACAAATATTGGTTAGGCCACAACTAGAGTGTGGAGTCCAGTCCTGGTCACCACACTACAGGAAGGATGTGGTAGCATTAGAGTGGGAGGAGACGGGATGTTGCTTGGGCTGGAGATTTACAGTGAGGAGAAGCTGACTAAGTTCGCCTCATTTTCTTTGTAGCAAAGGAGGCCGAGGGGAGGTTCAGCTGGTGTGATAAAAGGATAAAAGATGTTGTCAAGCTGGAAAGAGTACAGAAATTTACGAGGATGTTGCCAGGACTAGAGGGTCTGAGCTATAGGGAGAGGTTGAGTAGGCTGGGTCTCTATTCCATGAAGCGCAGGAGGATGAGGGGTGATCTTATAGAGGTGTACAAAATCATGAGAGGAATGGATCAGGTAGATGCACAGAATCTTTTGCCCAGAGTAGGTGAATCGAGGACCAGAGGACATAGGATTAAGCTGAAGGTGGAAAGATTTAATAGGAATCTGAGGGGCTACTTTTCCACACAAAGGGTGGTGGATGTATGGAACAAGCTGCCAGAGGATGTAGTTGAGGCTGAGACTATCCCAAAGTTTAAGAAAAAGTTAGACAGGTACATGGATAGGATAAGTTTGGACGGATATGGACCAAACACGGACAGGTAGGACTAGTGTAGCTGGAACATGTTGGTCAGTGTGGACAAGTTGGGCCAAAGGGCCTGTTTTCACTGTATCACTCAGACTCTATAACTCTAAACTAAATTCCGCTGATGTCGAGCTCTTTATGTTGGCAAGGCACATGGTATATACCTTCCTTGGTCAGGAGCATTGAATATAAGAGTCAGGAAGTCATGATTCAGCTTTGTCAGGCTTTGTTTGGGCTGCATTTGGAGTATTATATGCAGTTCTGGTCACCCTATTATCGGAAGGATATAGAGACTTTGGAAAGTGTGCAGAAGAGGTTTGGAACGATGATGTCAAGAATTATGTCTTGATTAGAAGATCGGATAGGCTAGACCGACGAGGATTGTTTCCTCTGGAACATCTGCGGTTTAGGGGAGATCTGATAAAAGTACATAAAATTATGAGACGCTTAGGTAGGGTAGCCAGTCAAAACCTTTTTCCTAAGGGCGGAAATGGCAAAGACACAGATATTTTTAAGGCAGAGATTAACAGATTCTTGATTAATAAGGGTGTCAATCCAGGGTGTCAGGGGTGATGGGGCGAAGGTAGGAGAATGGGGTTGAGAGGGAAAGATAGATCAGCCATGATTGAATGGAGTAGACTTGATAGGCCAAATGGCCTAATGCTGCTCTTAGAACTTATGAACTTATGACACAAGGACATAGTTTTAAGATAAGCAGGACAAAGTTTAAAGGAGATATGTAGAGCAAGTTTTTACGTGGAGGGTGGAGCCTGGAACCCGCTGCCAGGGGTGGTGGTGGGGGCACGGTAGTGGCATTCAGGACATTTTCAGATATGCACATGGATATGCAGGGAATGGAGGGATATGGATCAGGTGCAGGCAGAGGAGATTAGTTTAACTTGCCATCGACCGCCCCGACATGCAGCAACAGCGGCAGCGACAGCGTGTTCGCCCGCCCCGGATTGCGGGGCTTGGGTCGGCCCGCTGCGGACCTTCCACCGTCCGGCGCGGCCTGGAACGTGGCAACGACACCAGCCTGACCGCGGGAGAAGACAGCAGGGGAAGGGAAAAGACATTCTGGCCTTCCATCACAGTGAGGAGGGGACTGGAGGAGACTCACTGTGATGGATGTTTTTTTTTTTGTGTGTTGGTTGGGGTTGGGTAATTTGCTTGTTTTATTGCTTTTATTATTGGACTGTGGGTGACTAAATTTCATCCAAAAAACTTGTTTTTTTGGATGACAAATAAAGATATCTTGAATCATGTTCAGTGTGGACATTGTGGGCCAAAGGGCCTGTTCCTGTGCTGTACTTTTCGATGTTCTATGTTCAAAGGGAAAGATATAGGAGCATTTGGTCCCTTTGATCCTGCAGACTATACAATAAATCATGACAGGTCCACCAACTCACATCCTCTCTCCCGCTCATCTCTCCATCTCCTGGTGTCCATCGATCTTAGCCTCGAATGTAGTCAACAACTGAACATTCACATCTCTCAGAGTGAACGACTTTCTGCTCTCCTCATCCCGAATGTTTGCTGCGTAATCTGGAACAATGAACCTGGTTAGATTCACAGTCATAGAGTCATTTCCTGCATATCACAGACATTAGGCCAATGGTCTATAGTTTCCAGGCTTTTCCCTGCAGCCTTTCTTAAACGGGGACACAATGTTAACCAAATATGTCCTTGTGTCATAAGTTCACAAGTCCACTCTACTGGCTCCTCACCTATGTCTAATGTTCAGCCAGGACGCCAGCAATTTCTTCTCTGGCTTCGCAGAGCCTCCTTGGATATATCTGATCAGGCTTGGGAGATTTACCTACCTTCATCCCTGCTTAGGACATTCAGCACCACCTCAACCATAATAGGGACTGTCCTCAAGACATCTCCAAAAACAGCCCCACTTTCCCCAATCTTCATGTCTTTCTCCATGGTAAAAACAGTGGATAAATACTCATCGAAGACTTTACCCATCTCCTTCTTTAGTTTCCACCTCTAGTTACCCTCTTTCCCTTAATGTACCTGTAAATTCTCTTGGGATTTTCCTTAACTTTATCTGTCATAGGCCTCTCCTGCCCACTTTTTGCCCTCCCGAATTCCTTCTTACATATGCTCCTCAGTTCCTGAAACTCCCCCAGGGATACACTTGATTCCAGCTGCCAATAACTGCTCCATGCCTACCTCTTTTACCTGACCAGAGCATCAATTTCTCTCATTATCTAAGCTTCCTTACACCCACCTGCCTTTCCCTTCACTCTAATAGGAACATGCATGCCCTGAAGACGCTTGTAAAAGCATCCCACTTTCCGGACGTTTCTTTGCCCACAAACGTTTGTAAACGTTGATTTCTCTAATTTCAAGTAACACCTACATTCTCCCCCCCCCCCCCCTCCCCCATTATCATTCTACAAGCTACATTGTTCACGTCCTTGTGTCTCTGTCATTAGCACATCTTCCCGAACCAACAATGGGCCATTATGGACTCCACTCTTCCTGTGGTCGTCTGTGGCCAGTCCTGTTTTGTTCTGGCCTTTTCTCGACTCCAACCCCCCCCCCATTCCCGCCTCTATCTTTCAGTTTGAAAAAGGGTTCTGACCTGAAACGTCACCTATTCATTTTCTCCAGAGATGCTGCCTGACCGGCTGAGTTACTCCAGAATTTTGTCTCTACCTTCGGTATAAGCCAGCATCTGCAGTTCTTTCCTAGGCATTTTGTCCATTCCAATCAAGTTCCTGTCCAATACCATCAAAGTTCGCCTTGCCCCAATTCAGAATTGTTAACTTGTGGGCCCACCCAGTCTTTATCCACAACTATTTAAAAGTTAATAGAACAGTGGTCATTGACCCTAAAAGAGTTAGCCTTGGATACCTCTACTTCCTAAGTCACTTGCACTTCCCAATTTCCAAAGAGTAGATCAAGCTTTGCCCTCTCCTGTGTTGTGCCCTCTACATATTGCCTGAGGAAACTTTCCTGAACACACTACACAAATTCCACCCCCTCTAAGCCCTTGGCACTATGACAGCCGCAGTCTATATTGGGAACGTTGAAATCTCCCACTGTGACATCCTTATTAGTCTTGCAGCTGCCTGCAGTCTCCTGGCATATTTGCTCGTCTAATTCCCATTGACTATTTGGGGACCTGTAGTACACTCCCAAAGAGGTGAGCATCCCCTTTTTATTGCTCATCGCCACCCATAGAGCCTCACTGGACGAACCATCAATAATGTTGTCTCACTCTACTGCCATGACATTCTCCTTAACCAATAAAGCAGCAACCCCTCCTCTTATGCCCCCACCTCTATCTCTCTTGCAGCATCAGAACCCTGAAACATGAAGCTGCCAGTCCTATCACTGTCTTAGTCAGGCTTCTGTAATGGCTACAACATCCCAGTCACATGCACCCATCCATGCCTGAGTTCTCTCACCTTACCAGTCAGGCCTCACTCATTAAAATAGGTGCAATTCATTCCAAAAGTCCTTCCTTATTCCCTACTGTGCTCCTGCTTATTCCACTGAACATTCCTGCATCATCTTCTATTCTGACCTCCATCCTCTCACCTTCCTCAGTCCTGCATTAGATCCCGCCACCCTGCCAATCGAGTTTAACTCCACCTGTGTAGCACTAGCAAACTTGCCTGCCAGGATATTGGTTCCCTTTCAGTTTAGGTGCAATATATCCCTCTTCTACAGGTCGCCTCTGCCCCAAAAGAGGTCTCAATGGTCCAAAAGTCTGAATCCCAGCACTCTGCACCAAATCCTCAGTCACACGTTCATCTATCCTATTTTCCTGTTCCTCTGCTCACTAACACATGGCACCAGGAATAGTCTGAATAGCAAGCACTACACTGGAGGTTCTGCTGCTTAAACATTTTGCCTCACTCCCTATATTCATTTTGCAGGATCTAATACCTCCTGATCCCGATGTCATACTGTATGTGCCAACATGCACAATGACTTGGCTGCTCACCGTTCCCTTGAGAATGTCATGCAGCCTCTCTGAGACATCCTGGTCCCTGGCACCAGCGAGGCAACAGATCGTCCTAGAATCTTGATTGCTGCCATGGGATCTCCTGTCTGCCCCGAGAATTAACGAGTCCCCTACCTGGGGCCCCCCCTATGGCTCTGTCTGACATTACTCTTCCCCACTGTGCCTCAGATCCAGGCTTAGTGCCACAGCCCTGACCCTGCCTGCCACTGCTTCTCACCCCTGACGGGTCATCCCCACCCCCCAATACTGTCCAAAAGGGTATACCTGTTTTGAAGGGGAATGGCCATAGGGGTCACCAAAACTCTCCGATTACTACCTGTCCTCATGGTCAATAACCTACTCACTTCCTGTACCTCAGGCTTGACCACCTCCCCTTAACTCTTCTCTATTAAACTCTCATTCTCCCGAACGATCCAGAGGTCGTCCCGCTGCAGCTCCAGTTCTCTAATGTGGTCAGCAAGGAGCTGTAAGGTGTCAGGGGTTTGGGGGAGAAGGCAGGAGAATGGGGTTAGGAGGGAGCAATGGATCAGCCATAATTGAATGGCGGAGTAAACTTGATGGGACCAATGGCCTAATTCTGTTCCTGTCACTTATGAAACTATGAGGTGCATCTGGACATAGGGGTAGTCATCAGGGACGCCAGCATTTTCCCTGACTTCCCGAATCCTGCACGAGGAACATCGCACCATTCTACCTGCCTTCACTACGACACTAAAACCAAAAAGTTACAAAAAGCACAACAATCACACACAAGAAAAACAGGCACTGCCTTTACCTCCTGTTCCCCTCTGCTCTGCCTCCTCACCCCAGCCTCTTGAGCCAATGCCTCATGCTTACCCTCAATACAGCACTTATGCCTCCACTGTCCAGTCTGAGGAAGTTCTCAGTGAATGTTCAATGCCCAAACTTGTGTGGTGGGGACTGATCTCATTTCTCTGAATCCTCAGTCCAGATCTCTGGATTATTAATCCTAAAACCCAACCACTGGTCCATACCTCCTTCTTATACTGCCAATATATATCTTATACAGATGGGCCCATATGTATACCGCAGCCAGCATTGAGGGTGAGAAAGGAGAGCATATATGATGCAATATCACTCAGAAACCCTTCGTCCTTTTCCCTGAAAGAGGAAGTGTAAACTTGATTCATTTCCCAAGCTTCCCCCCTCCCCCCCCCCCCCCCCCCAACCCCACCCACCGCCCCACACTCCCCACCTCTGTGAGAGTGCTCAGCCTGCGGAAGTGTGGAGCTGTTTATAGTTCTCTTACGGTTACTCTGTGAGCTCAGCAACCACTAACCTTTTCATTGTCTGTTTTGTTTTTTCATGCCTAAAACAGTAGCTTTGTCCGACTCTTCACTCCTCTTGCACTTGGCTCTGTGATGAACCCAAAGTGTACATGTTCACCCACAGAGTTACAGTGGTCAGTGTGACAGCAGAACCAAAACCACACTTGGCCCAGTCTGGACAGATTCCCACAGGCATTCAGCTACGATTAGTCACACCTCTTCTTAAAACTAAATAGCCATAGTTCCTTTCCCTGGCCCAAACCCACCTCTTACAATCCCTAACTTCCTCATCTCCCATTGCAGGCAGTGGGTGTTACACACTTTCAGAGGTAACGCGTCTTTAATGAAAAAGTAACTCGAGCCCCTGTCTGGTCAAAAATGGTGGATAGGGTGGCCAAGAAGGCTTTAAGGCAGCCATGCTTTCATCAGCAAGGGCATTGCGTCTAGAAGTTGAGACATTATGTTACAGTTTTACAAGACGTTGGTGAGGCCACACTTGGAGTACTGTGTTCAGTCTTGGTCAACCTGTTATAGGAAAGTTGCCATTAAGCTGGAAAGAGTGCAGAACCTTATTCTTTGGAGCGCAGGAGGCTGAGGGGTGAGCTTATGTAGGAGTACAATATCATGAATGGAATAGAGAGGGTAAATGCACAGTCTTTTTCCGAGGATGGGAGAATAACAAACTAGAGGGCATAAGTTTAGGATGAGTGGGGGAAGTTTTAATATGAACCTGAGAGGTAACCTTTTTACGCAGAAGGTGGTGGGTATATGGGACCAAATGTCAGAGAACGTAGTTGAGGCAGGTACATGGACAACGTTTAAAAAACACTTGGACAGGTACATGAACAGGAAAGGTTTAGAGGAATATGGGTCAAATGCAGATAAATGGAAATAATGTAGATAGGGTATCTTGTTCAGCATGGATGAGTTGGGTTTGAAGGGCCTGTTTCTGTGCTGTATTAAAAGAGAAAATAATTACATAGAGAAACCCACCATGACTCTTTAGACAGCACCATTCAAAGCCATGACCTCTGCCAGCTTGAAGGGCAAGGGCAACAAAAGCACAGTAACATCGCCACCGGGAAGTTGCCCTCCAAGCCACACACCATCTTGACCTGGAAATTTATTGCTGTTCTTGAGAAATCAGAATCCTGGAACTCTCTCCCTAGCAGCACTGTAGCTAGACTGCAACACAAGGATTATAGCGCTTCAAGAAGGCAACTCACCACACCTTCTCAAAGGCAGTTAGGGATGGGCAATTAAATGTAGGTTCAGCCTAAATCAAACCATCACTAAATATAGAACAGTCTGAGATGTTGTATTTTGGTAGGTCAAATGCAAGAGGAAATTGTAAAGTGAATGGCAAGATCCTCAGAACTATTGGTGTACTGAGGGATCTTGAGGTTCAAGTCCATAGCTCCCTGAAAGCTCCCTGATAGAGTGGTATAGAAGACATATGATATGCTTGCCTTCATCAGTCAGGGCAGTAATTATAAAAGTTAGAAAGTCATGTTGCATCTATTAAACTTTGGTTCATCTGCATTTGGAGTATTGTATACAGTTCTTTTTTTTTATTTTTTATTTTTTTTTTTTTTTATTAAAAGTACGGTAAATTACAATAATACAACAGGTATATCTTAATACATTTTTTATACCGCTTCCTTTTTTTGAGCTTTAAGAAAAAGATAGAAGTAAAGAAGTAAAGAAAGAAAGTGCGCAAGAGTCGTGAAGTGCAAGAGAGTGTTGGGAAAAGAAAGCCCCTTGGAAAAGAAGTTAGAGAAGGAAGTAAAGTAAGAAAGTAGACCCTAGAAAAGAAAGAAAAAAAAAAAAAAAAAGTAGAAACAATCGCTCTATTATAACATTAAACTCCGCAGGAAGGGGACTACCAACCAAGTCTGTTTTGTTGTTTTACCTCCCGTTACCAGGTCCTGATACCATTTATTTATTTATTTCTTTGTAAAATTACTATTGCACCTCATGCTTGTAATAGGTCCAGAAACGTAGACCACGTCTTTTGGAATTGGTCTGCTTTACCTGCTAAGAGGAATCTCATCTCTTCCAAATGTAGTGTTTCAAACATATTTGATATCCACATTTTTATTGTTGGTGTGGGCGCATTTTTCCAGAATTTCAGTATGAGCTTTTTTCCCATTATTAGCCCGTAATTAAATAAATTCTTCTGAAACACGTTTAATTCAGGGTTACCTTCCGATATTCCAAAAATGATCCATTCTGGTTTTGGTACCAGTTTTATTTTGATTAATTTTGAAAAAATATCAAATATTTCATACCAGAATTTTTGGATTTTTGTACAAAAAACAAAAGAATGCGCTATAGTAGCTTCTTGACACAGACATTTATCACAAATTGGTGAAACATTCGGGAAGATTTTATTTAATTTAGTTTTTGAATAATATAATCTATGTAATGTTTTGAATTGGATGAGCGTATGTCGTACGTTGATCGAACATTTATGCACCTGTAGTAAATGATTATCCCAACTCTCTTTTGAAATTTTTATAGCTAATTCTTGTTCCCAGTCTCTTCTAATTCCATCTGTTGTGGGTATTGCTATGTTTAAAATGATATTATATAAATACGATATTAGATTAGCTGATTCCGCCTTTGTCTTCATTGCTTCATCCAGTAAGTCGGAAGGCATATTATAATAATCTTTTGTATATTTTTTCAGATAATCACGAATTTGAAGATATTTAAAATATTGGTTATTTTTCAAATTATATTTCAGTTGTATTTGTTGAAATGATAGTAATTTTCCCAATTCATACAAATCTTCGAGCGATTTGATTCCCATTCTTTCCCATTGTATAAATGATTTGTCTATAATTGATGGTTTAAACGATGGATTATTGACTATTGGTATTAAAAGAGATAAGTTTCTTAATTTTAGATTCTGTTTTATTTGTTTCCATGTTCTAATTGTGCTATGTATAATTGGATTTTTATTATAATTTTTATTATTCAGATTTATTGGTGAGAGGATAGTCGCTCCTATATTACTCGGGGAGCAGTCCCCTTTTTCCATTAAGATCCAGGCCGCCTGATGGGCAGAATTGTCCAGCAGGTGAATCATATTTTTAATATTTACTGCCCAATTATAATACATAAAGTTAGGGAGCGCTAGACCCCCCAACTCTTTTCGTTTATTAAGGTGTGCTATTTGTATTCTATGGGATTTATAATCCCATATAAAATTTGTAATATCTGAGTCCAATTTTTTGAAAAACCTTTTAGGAAGATATATAGGTATTGTATACAGTTCTGATCGTCCCATTACAGGAAAGATGTGGAGGTTTTGGAGAGGATGCAGAAGAGGATTATCAGAATGCTGCTTAGATTGGAGAGTACTAGCTATAAGGAGAGGTTGGACAAACTAGAATTGAATAGAGGAGAGGTGATAGGTTTATAATGTCAACTGCTAGAGCATTGGTTTATGGTCAGAGGGGAAAGTTTCAAGTGGTTGTACAGGGCAAATGTTTTCCACAGAGAGTGGTAGACGCCTGGAATGTCCTTCCAGGGGAGGTGGTGGAAGCAGATATGACAACCACATTTAAGAGGCATTTAGGCAGAGACATGAACAGGCAGAGAATGGAGGAATATGACCATGTGCAGGTAGATGGGATTAGTTTGGATTAGTGTCAAGGTTGGCAGCATGGTGGCACTGCGGTAGAGTTGCTGCCTTGCAGCGCCAAAGTCCCGGGTTCAATCCTGACTACGGGTGCTATTTGTGTGGAGTTTGTACGTTCTCTCCGTGACTGCGTGGATTTTCCCCGGGTGCTCCAGTTTCCTCCCACACTTCAAAGACGTACTGGTTTGAAGGTTAATTGGTTTTGGTAAAGATTGTAAATTATCCCTAGTGTGTATGATAGTGCACAGGGTGATTGCTGGTCGGCACAGTTTCGGTGCAGTGTTTCTGCACTCTATCTCTAAACGAAACTAAACTAAACTAAATGGTGGGCTAAAAGGCCTGTTCCTGTATTGTTCTCTGCTCTATGTTGTTCATAAAACACTCGTGAAATTCGGAGGTTCTGAAAGGAGCTCAGTGCACAAGGTTCCCCAGAGAGGATGGTTAGCAGTGGGGCCAGGCTTGCGTTGATCAAGATGGTTCAGCAAAGACTCTGCCCTCTGGGGAATTCTAAGAACCCAACATTATCAGAAGCAGAGATGCATTCAGCAGCAGAGTGTGACTCATCCCTGGAACGGCGAGAAGATCCACTTTTTATCAAGTGGCACCGTGGAACCACTCACAGGCACAGCCACTTCCTCTTCTCACCGGTGGGTTCATACAAATTTGCTGCTGCCCTGGAGTGAAACTTCTCACAAAGAGGGCTTCAGCCCCAGCAATGTGCACCTTCACTGCCTTTCACAACACTTTACATGTGCAGCGTAGTCCGGCTGGAAGGGCAGCTGCCAACATTGAGTCTGTCTCTTGAGTATTCATTCACACCAAGAGGCACACAAAGTCAGAGAGGCATATGTGAGGCGAATGGTTATAGTCTTTTTCCCAAGATAGAGGGTAGAGAGTAGTAGAACTATTGGGCATGGGTTTTAGGTGAGAGGGGAAACATTTACAAGAGACCTGAGGAATATATTTTTCGTGTAGAAGGGGGTGTTATACATGGTTGAGTTGAGTTTAGTTTATTGTCACGTGTACCGAGGTACAGTCACAAGCTTTTTTTGCATGCTAACCAGTCAGCGGCATGATTACAATCGAGCAGTCCACAGTGTGGAGACACATGATAAAGGGAGTAATGTGAATAATGTTCAGTACAAGATAAAACCAGTAAAGTCTGATTAAAGATAGTCCAAGGGTCTCCAATTAGGTGGACAGCAGTTGTGGTAGGATGATTAAGTTGCCTGTTAACAGCTGGAAGAAATTGTCCCTGAATCTGGAGGTGTGGATCTTCTCGCCGTTCTAGGGATGAGTCACACTCTGCTGCTTTTGCCCAATGGGAGAGGGGAGAAGAGGAAGTGGCCAGGGTGCGACTCATCCTTGATTATGCTGGTGGCCTTGCCAAGGAGGCGTGAGGCATAACTGGAGTCAATGGAAGGGAGGTTGGTTTGTGTGATGGTCTGGACTGCGTCCACAATTCTCTGCAATTTCTTGTGGAAAGAGCAGGCAGGGGAAGCTGTAGAGGTGGGTGCAATGGTGACATTTAAAACAGAATGACAATAGACAATAGGTGCAGGAGTAGGCCATTCAGCCCTTCGAGCCAGCACCGCCATTCAATGCGATCATGGCTGATCACTCTCAATCAGTACCCCTTTCCTGCCTTCTCCCCATACCCCCTCACTCCGCTATCCTTAAGAGCTCGATCCAGCTCTCTCTTGAAAGCATCCAACGAACTGGCCTCCACTGCCTTCTAAGGCAGAGAATTCCACACCTTCACCACTCTCTGACTGAAAAAGTTCTTCCTCATCTCCGTTCTAAATGGCCTACCCCTTATTTTTAAAC
Source organism: Rhinoraja longicauda (assembly GCF_053455715.1). Classification (NCBI taxonomy): domain Eukaryota; kingdom Metazoa; phylum Chordata; class Chondrichthyes; order Rajiformes; family Arhynchobatidae; genus Rhinoraja; species Rhinoraja longicauda. Next base: position 17,947,913 of record NC_135980.1, on the reverse strand, counting down.
TGTGGCCCCTTGTTCTGGACTCCCCCAACATTGGGAACATGTTTCCTGCCTCTAATGTGTCCAATCCCCTAATTATCTTATATGTTTCAATAAGATCCCCCCTCATCCTTCTAAATTCCAGTGTATACAAGCCTAATTGCTCCAGCCTTTCAACATACGACAGTCCCGCCATTCCGGGAATTAACCTAGTGAACCTACGCTGCAAGCCCTCAATAGCAAGAATATCCTTCCTCAAATTTGGAGACCAAAACTGCACACAGTACTCCAGGTGCGGTCTCACCAGGGCCCGGTACAACTGTAGAAGGACCTCTTTGCTCCTATACTCAACTCTTGTTATGAAGGCCAACATTCCATTGGCTTTCTTCACTGCCTGCTGTACCTGCATGCTTCCTTTCAGTGACTGATGCACTAGGACACCCAGATCTCGTTGAACATCCCCTCTTCCTAACTTGACACCATTCAGATAATAATCTGCCTTTCTATTCTTACTTCCAAAGTGAATAACCTCACACTTATCTACATTAAACTGCATCTGCCATGTATGCGCCCACTCACACAACCTGTCCAAGTCACCCTGCAGCCTTATTGCATCTTCCTCACAATTCACACTACCCCCCATCTTAGTATCATCTGCAAATTTGCTAATGGTACTTTTAATCCCTTCATCTAAGTCATTAATGTATATCGTAAATAGCTGGGGTCCCAGCACCGAACCTTGCGGTACCCCACTGGTCACTGCCTGCCATTCCGAAAGGGACCCATTTATCCCCACTCTTTGCTTTCTGTCTGTCAACCAATTTTCTATCCATGTCAGTACCGTACCCCCAATACCATGTGCTCTAATTTTGCCCACTAATCTCCTATGTGGGACCTTGTCGAAGGTTTTCTGAAAGTCGAGGTACACCACATCCACTGACTCTCCCCTGTCAATTTTCCTAGTTACATCCTCAAAAAATTCCAGTAGATTTGTCAAGCATGATTTCCCCTTCGTAAATCCATGCTGACTCGGAATGATCCTGTTACTGCTATCCAAATGCTCAGCAATTTCGTCTTTTATAATTGACTCCAGCATCTTCCCCACCACTGATGTCAGACTAACTGGTCTATAATTACCCGTTTTCACTCTCCCTCCTTTCTTAAAAAGTGGGATAACATTTGCTATCCTCCAATCCACAGGAACTGATCCTGAATCTATAGAACATTGAAAAATGATCTCCAATGCTTCCAATATTTCTAGAGCCACCTCCTTAAGTACCCTGGGATGCAGACCATCAGGCCCTGGGGATTTATCAGCCTTCAGTCCCATCAGTCTACCCAAAACCATTTCCTGCCCAATGTGGATTTCCTTCAGTTCCTCCATCACCCTAGGTTCTCCGGCCCCTAGAACATTTGGGAGATTGTGTGTATCTTCCTCAGTGAAGACAGATCCAAAGTAACGGTTTAACTCGTCTGCCATTTCTTTGTTCCCCATAATAAATTCCCCTGCTGCTGTCTTCAAGGGACCCACATTTGCCTTGACTATTTTTTTCCTCTTCACGTACCTAAAAAAACTTTTGCTATCCTCCTTTATCATATATCATATCATATCATATATATACAGCCGGAAACAGGCCTTTTCGGCCCTCCAAGTCCGTGCCACCCAGTGATCCCCGTACATTAACACTATCCTACACCCACTAGGGACAATTTTTACATTTACCCAGTCAATTAACCTACATACCTGTACGTCTTTGGAGTGTGGGAGGAAACCCAAAATCTCGGAGAAAACCCACGCAGGTCACGGGGAGAACGTACAAACTCCTTACAGTGCAGCACCCATAGTCAGGATCGAACCTGAGTCTCCGGCGCTGCATTCGCTGTAAAGCAGCAACTCTACCGCTGCGCTACCGTGCCGCCCAATATTATTTATATTATTGGCTAGTTTACCCTCGTACCTCATCTTTTCTCCCCGTATTGCCTTTTTAGTTAACTTTTGTTGCTCTTTAAAAGAGTCCCAATCCTCTGTCTTCCCACTCTTCTTTGCTATGTTATACTTCCTCTCCTTAATTTTTAGGCTGTCCTTGACTTCCCTTGTCAGCCACAGGTGTCTCTTACTCCCCTTAGAGTCTTTCCGCCTCTTTGGGATAAATTGATCCTGCAACCTCTGCATTATTCCCAGGAATACCTGCCATTGCTGTTCTACCGTCTTCCCTGCTAGGGCCTCCTTCCAGTCAATTTTGGCCAGCTCCTGCCTCATGCCTCTGTAATCCCCTTTGCTATACTGTAATACTGACACTTCCGATTTTCCCTTCTGCCTTTCCATTTGCAGAGTAAAACTTATCATGTTGTGATCACTGCCTCCTAATGGCTCTTTTACCTCTAGTCCCCTTATCAGATCAGGATCATTACACAACACTAAATCCAGAATTGCCTTCTCCCTGGTAGGCTCCAGTACAAGCTGTTCTAAGAATCCATCTCGAAGGCACTCTACAAACTCTCTTTCCTGGGGTCCATTTCCAACCTGATTTTCCCAGTCTACCTGCATGTTGAAATCTCCCATAACCACCGTAGCATTACATTTGTGACACGCCACATGGATGCATGGATAGGAAAGGTTTAAAGGAATATGGCCAAATGCAGGCACATCTTGCTAATAGAATCTGAACTGTATGGATGAGTTGGGCTGAAGGACCTGTTTTCCTGCTGTATGACTCTGTGACTCTAACTTTTTTTAGAGACAAGCTTCTTCTTCGGGCTCAATGCTACATGAACGAAAGGTACACGAAGGTAGAGATGCCTGAGCATCTCCATTGCTAAACGGAAGTAGAGTGGGCAATTTGATGGGAACAATTCTGAGGGACATCATTAATCAGATTCAGCAAGGCACAAATTAATCAAGAATAGTCGACATGGATTTGTAAAAGGCTCAAAGCTTCTAAGGAAATAACTGTCAGAGCTGAAGCATGTGGCATGTTTGCTTGTGTCTGTATGGATCTTGGCAAGGTTATTTTGTCTGCTCATTTTAATTAACTGTATTGCTTTGTATGGTAATGTACTATGTTTTTAACTATTGTACATATTGTATTGTATTTCTTTTCTAGGATGCCTAACAACATCAGGCTAAGGGACTGTCGATGAAAACTAGCCTCTTGGTTAACTCGAGTACATTTACATTTGTTTAAATGTCAATTAATGTACATTGTCCCCTTTTCAAATAATTTATTATTATTGATGAGATCCCAGTTAAGATCTGAACACAATACTCCAAATGTGGCCTCACCATTATCTGGAACATAACATCCTAACTTCTATACTCATTTCCCGGATTGATGAAGGCCAGTGTACAAGAAGGCTTCTTCATCACCCGATCTACCTGTGAAGCCACTTTCAGAGAACTGTGCACTTGTACTCTTAGATTCCTTGGTTCAAGACGTTAGCACTGCGAGTGTTGCCTATAGTTTTGGTCAACCAGCTATAGGAAAGCCATTACCATGCTGGAAAGAGTACAGAAATGATTCACAGGGATGTTGCCAGGAGTCGAGGGCCTGAGTTATAGGGAGAGGTTGGCCAGGTTAGGACTTTACTCCTTGGAGCATGGGAGACCAAGGGGTGACATTATAGAGTTGTGTAAAATCATGAGCAATAGATAGGGAGAATACACAGTCTTTTTCCTGGGGGAAGGGGGGTCAAAAACTATGCATAGGTTTAAAGTGAGAGTGGAAAGATTTCATAGGAACCTGAGGGCAACATTTTCACACAGAGGGTGGGGAGCAAATGGCACGAGCTATCAGAGGAAGTGGTTGAGGCAATCCAATAACAACATTTAAAAGATACCTGGACAGGTACATGGATAGGAAAGGTTTAGAGAAATGTGCGAAACATGGGCAAATGGGACTAGCTTAGATGGGCATCTTGGTTGATATGGAGGAGTTGGGCCTAAGGGCTGTTTCCATGCTATATAACACTATGCTGTATAGTTTTTTTGAGGCTGGGGTTGCTTCGCTCTGTAATGGAAGAGGTTGAGAATAGGTTTACTTAAGATAATTAAAATCCAAAGGGCAATTGCCAGGCCACGTATGTTTAAGTGCATGAGTAGAAAGATTAGAGGGAAGTTGAGAGAGGGGTCTGGTATTCACTCGATGGGACACTAGACTCGAGGCCGAGAACAGGGCAGTTGGCTTAGGCTGAGAGCACTTCTTTTAATCAAGTGAGCAAATGAGCCAAAGAGCTCTCCACATGCCATAAATACGTGCGGTTCTTTGATACCAGGCTGCTGCTGCAGCATGACCTTCATATTCTCAAGATATTTTTAAAATTACTTGTTTCACATGTTTGTGAATCACAATGTCACCCACCATCATTCTCCTGGGACCCGTTCTCTTTTATAGGTTCTGCTTCAGCGGCTATCGATAAGTGGAGCCCTCCCTGGGTCTATTTATGGTCAACAGTACTAGTTCTTGGAAATAAATAACATTTCTTCTGAGACACCTGTCACTTCCCCTCTGATCATGGGTGCAACACGCCCCAGAGACAATGTGGCCACCTAAGCTGCTGGCCATTCCATACCTAAATACACAACCCTTCACCCCGCTCATGCTTTCTGCATCCCACCGCATCCAGAACCAGGCTGTTCCCCACTTACCTGACCAAGGCACACTCTGACATCCTTTCCTCTCGAACTCTGGTCTTTCATTGACTCTGGAGGGGTTTAATCCAAATCGTGCAGAAAGACACGAAACGCTGGAGTAACTCAGCAGGTCAGGCAGCATCTGTGGAGAACATGGATAGGTGACGTTTCTCAATTGGTTTTAGTTCCTCAAGTGTTGTGGGTTCAGACGTCATGTTTCTCCAGCAGTGGCCCAAGTTGTGGAGATCAACCACTGTTGGAGGCACAGTAGTCTAGCAGGCTCCTAGGTTTCTAGGTTTAATCTCTTAATCTGGTTTACAGATTAAACCAGGCCTTAGGTTTAATCAGTAGCAAGATGGAAGGGATTGCTCTGTTCAGAGGCGTGTGAACTTGGCCACTGGGATGGAGTGGATGATGGAATCAGGGGCGTCTACTCTAAGTCAGGATATTGTGGGCTAAAGACCTACTTTTGAACCCTCCACAAATATTAGGGCAGGGACTTCTACGTGATACTGAGAGAGCGCCGCGTTGTCATAGATACAATCTATCAGCTGGAACATTAAACCCAGGGCTGGATTAAGCTAGTAGGGAGAAGGAGGGCCGGGGGGGGGAGTGGGAGATGGGGGGGGAGTGGGAGATGGGGGGGAAGGTGATGAGGTGGTGAACGTGGCCCGGGGACGAGAGAAAAGAGCCGATGAGCGAGGAGTGAGAGGGCCGGGATGTGTTGGGAGACAAGGCCAATATTCGAGCAGAGAGGTCCGGAGGAGTGAGGTGTTTGGGTGAGGCCGGAGGTGTGTGGCGTAAGAGGGCTGGAGACTGGGCTCCATTGGGCCGCGCAGCCCCGCCAACACATATAAACCGCTGCGAGTCCGGGAGCGGCTCGCACAACACAACGCCCCTCAGTGGGAGGCCGCTTTCAAACATTTAGCTTGCAAGCATTTAGTGCGGGGCCCTCGAGAGAGCGGGACCCGTAGCAAATGCTACTTTTGCAACTGTGTTAATCCAGCACTGACTAAACTGAGGTCAGTACTCCACACCCCCAGGCTAATTTTAAAGATGTAGAAACAAGAAACTGCAGGTGCTGGTTTACAAAAAAAGAACACAAAGTGCTGGAGTAACTCAGCGGGTCAGGCAGCATCTCTGGAGAACATGGATGGGTGACATTTCGGGACGGGACACTTCTTCGGGCTGCATGTTCTCCAGGGATGTTGCCAGACCCGCTGAACTACTCCAGCACTTAGTGTCCTCATTTTAAAGATGCCATGGTCATTACTTCATGGGAGAGTGGAGGATTTCTCCATGTGACCTGGGCTAACATGTATCCCTCAAACAAAACACATGAAGGTTTGGTCATTATCGCACGCAGTCAGATGGACTGAACCGTGTTGGATTTGCCGATCTTCCTTTCCCTCCCTCCAGGCTGCTGGTGAAATGATAACGACCCAAGAGGAAGGATGAGTGGGAAAACGCGGGGGTGGGGAGGTTAAGAAGGGCCTCCGTGAGTCAGCAACACAAGCAGGAAAAACTGGAGCAAAGACAGGAAGATCGGTTCAAAATCGTGCAGCAAGTTGTGGTGAATGTTGCACGAACTGAGCACGCTTCCCTCCAGAGAGGCCAATTACTATTGTCATCATCTGACTTGTTAGCAGTTCAATTGTTTCCCCGAGGAACATAAATTGGGTAAACTCGACACGACACAGCGAAGGCAATTTGTATCACTGAGGAAAAATGGTTAATTGGTTCCTTATTCTGTCTCGCAACCTGTAAGCTGTTGATTCAGAGGTCAGTAAACAATAGAAGGACGCTGTAAGAGGCAGCTTGCACTGCTCACATCTCAGGAACAGCGAAGTCCTTCACAACCATTGGAGAACATCTGAAGCACAGTCAGATTGCAATGGAGAAAAGGTTGGCACAGTGGCGCAGCTGGTAGAGCTGCTGCCTTACCAGCACTAGAGACCTGGGTTCGATCCTGACCTCGGGTGCTGTCTGCGTGGAGATTGTACCTTCTCACTGCGACCGTGTGGGTTTCCTCCAGGTGCTCTGGTTTCCTTCCACTTTCAAAAGTGGAAGGAAACCAGCAAATTTGCAGATGATACAAAGCTGGGTGGTAGTGTGAACTGTGAGGATGATGCTATGAGGTTGCAGGGTGACTTGGACAGGCTGTGTGAGTGGGTGGATGCATGGCAGATGCAGTTTAATGTGGATAAGTGTGAGGTTATCCACTTTGGTGGTAAGAATAGGAAGGCTGAGTATTATCTGAATGGTGTCAAGTTAGGAACAGGGGATGTACAACGAGATCTGGGTGTCCTAGTGCATCAGTCACTGAAAGGAAGCATGCAGGTACAGCAGGCAGTGAAGAAAGCCAATGGAATGTTGGCCTTCATAACAAGAGGAGTTGAGTATAGGAGCAAAGAGGTCCTTCTGCAGTTGTACAGGGCCCTAGTGAGACCGCACCTGGAGTACTGTGTGCAGTTTTGGTCTCCAAATTTGAGGAAGGATATTCTTGCTATTGAGGGCGTGCAGCGTAGGTTTACTAGGTTAATTCCCGGAATGGCAGGACTATCCCTTTCCCTTTGAGAGTGGGGAAGATTCCAACAAGGGGACATAGCTTCAGAATTGAGGGACAAAGGTTTAGGGGTAACATGAGGGGGAACGTCTTTACTCAGAGGGTGGTGGCTGTATGGAATGGGCTTCCAGTGGAAGTGGTGGAGGCTGGCTCGATTTTATTATTTAAGAGTAAATTGGATAGGTATATGGATAGGAGGGGATTAGAGGGTTATGGTCTGAGTGCAGGTAGATGAGACTAGGTCAGGGAGAATGGTCGGCGTGGACTGGTAGGGCCGGACAGACCTGTTTCCATGCTGTAGTTGTTATATGTTATATGTTATATGTTACTATCATATGTTGAAAGACTGGAGCGATTAGGCTTGTATACACTGGAATTTAGAAGGATGAGAGGAGATCTTATCGAGACGTATAAGATTATTAAGGGGTTGGACACGTTAGAGGCAGGAAACATGTTCCCAATGTTGGGGGAGTCCGGAACAAGGGGCCATGGTTTAAGAATAAGGGGTAGGCCATTGAGAACTGTGATGAGGAAAAACCTTTTCAGTCAGAGAGTTGTGAATCTGTGGAATTCTCTGCCTCAGAAGGCAGTGGAGGCCAATTCTCTGAATGCATTCAAGAGAGAGCTAGATAGAGCTCTTAAGGATAGCGGAGTCAGGGGGTATGGGGAGAAGGCAGGAACGGGGTACTGATTGAGAATGATCAGCCATGATCACATTGAATGGCGGTGCTGGCTCGAAGGGCCGAATGGGCTGCTCCTGCACCTAATGTCTATTGTTGAAAGACATGCAGGTTTGAATGTTAATTGGCCTCTGTAAATTGCCCCGAGCGTGTCGGGTGTGGACGAGAAAGTGGGATAACATGGAACCAGTGTGAACGGGTGATGACAACGCTGCACTCTCTCAGTTTCACGCATCATGGACATGTCGGCTGTTCTCAGAAACCCCCTCCACATCCTCTCTAGTGCAATGGAACACAGAAGAGTGCAGCACTGAAACAGGCCCTCCTGCTCACAATGCCTGCCTGCACATAATCCATAATCCTCCATTCCATATGCATATGTCCATATGCTTATCCAAATGTCTTTAAAAATTGCACTATTGTATCGGTCTCCTCCACCATCCCCGGCAGCGCGTTCCAGGGACTCACCACCCTCTGTGTAAAATACTTGCCCCACACATCTTGTTTAAACTTAGCCTCTCTCAACTTAAAGCTATGCCCTTTAGTATTTGACATTTCTATCCTGGTAAAAAAGGTTCCGACTGTCTGTTCTATCCATGCCTCTCATCTATATACTAAAACTCTCGTTTGTTATCTTGTTTGTGACTGAGCTTCAGCCAAAACGGTACACGATAGCGCAACAATTTTAGGCCCACCTTACTCACCATTGTCACTTTAGTGATAATGCAAGTATTTTTATTGAAATCGGTGTTATATTTTTAAAGTTATTCACATTTTAAAGTTTAAAAGGAGGGAAGGGGGAGGGGAGGAGGGAGGGGGGAGAAGGGAGAGGGGAGGGGGGTTGAGGAGAAAGGGGAGGGAGGACAGGGTGCTGCACCAATGCAGGAGAGGTTTGGGCCCAACGGGTCCACTTTGTCTAGTAATTTTATATACTTCTTTCAGGTCTCCGCACAATCTCCTGTGTTCCGGACAAAACAATCCATTTCTGTCCAATCTCTACTGGTCGCTCATACCCCCTAATCCAGGTATCATTCTGGTGATCTTTCTCTGCACCCTTTCCAAAGCAATCACATCTCGTGTATTATCTTTCTGGTGGTAGACACAAAATGCTGGAGTAACTCAGCGGGCCAGGCAGCATCTCTGAAGAGAAGGAATGGGTGACGTTTCAGATGACTGGTTAGCACGCAACAAAAGCTTTTCACTGTACCTCGCTCGGTACACATGACAATAAACGTCCCTCATGTAATGGGGTGACTAGAACTGTCCACAGTGCTCGAGCTGTGGCCTAACTAGCGTGTACACAGTTCCAGTGTAATCTCTCTGCGGTTATATCCTGTGCCTCAGCCAACAAAGTTACTTTTTAACCCATTATTGTCTTGTAATCTATAAGGATCTGGGCATGAACATTCCCAGATCCCAATATTCCCCGATTCATTGTACGTCCCCTTGTATCTCGCATCTCTTTGGACTCAATTCCACTTCTCCTTTTTCTGTTCAACTGATCTGACCATCTGCAATAAACCAATACCATCTGCATCCTCCTGCAGTTTGCACCTTCCTCCCACTCTCGGTCACATTGTATCACAGGATCCCACAGCACGGAAACAGGCCCTTTGACCCGCCACATCTGTGCTAACCACCAAGCCCCTTTCTACACTCATCCCGCATTAATCCCACTTTTCCTGTCAAATGTCTATTCACTCCCTCCCATACTAATCCTCCTGCCACCTTTACACGAGGGGTTATTTTACATTGGCCATTTAACCAGCCAGCCCGCTTGTCTCTCAGATGTTGGAGGAAATCAGAGCACTCAGAGGAAACACAAGCGGTCACAGGGAGAACGTGAAAACTCCACACAGACAGTACCTGAGGTCAGGGCTAAACCCAGGCAGGTCTCTGGCGCTGCAAGCTTACTTACCATGCCCCCCTACTTGTAAATCCAAATCTGGAGCATATTCTTTAGTTAGAGGGCGGAGAATCTGTGGAATTTGTGCCACAGACGGCTGTAGAGACCAAGTCAATGGATATTTTTAAGGCGGAGATTGACAGATTCTTGATTAGTAAGGGTGCCGGGGGTTATGGGGTGAAGGCAGGAGAATGGTGTTGAGAGGGAAAAACAGATGAGCCACGACTGAATGGCAAAGTAGACTTGATAAGCCGAATGGCCTAATTCTGCTTCTAGAACTTATAAACTATTACACTCAATCCATGGCTCGATATACTGAGTCCTGTGGAATCCCATCTTCACAGAAACACCACTCACCATTCCTTTTCGCTGAGGAAAATAACTGCAGATGCTGGTTCAAATTGAAGGTAGACACAAAATGCTGGAGTAACTCAGCGGGTCAGGCAGCATCTCAGGAGAGAAGGAATGCGTGATGTTTCAGAAGAAGGGTCTCGACCCGAAACGTCACCCATTCCTTCTCTCCTGAGATGCTGCCTGACCCGATGAGCTACTCCAGCATTTTGTGTCTACATTCCTTTTTGCTTGCCGTAGCTGCCATAGTTTTGGATCCAACTTGCCACTCTCCTTTGGATCCCATAGGATGTTACTGTTCTGACTACCCTGACGTGTGCGACTTTGCTGAAACCTTACTAAAACCCACGTGGACCGCATCAAACTGGCGTCCTCATCTGCTCACCTAGGAAACTCAAAATCTCAAATCATGTTAGTCAAACACATGACTAACAATTCCTCTAACAATTCCATGCTGCCTGTCCCTGTGTTTTTCCAAATGAAAATGTATATTGTTCCCTAGAATGTACTCCAGTAATTGGCACTCCACTGAAATTAAACCAACTGGCTTCTCGTTACTCAGTTTATTCCTTCTCCCTTGTCAAGCAACGGTATAACGTCAGCTGACTTCCAATCCTCTGACACCTTTCCTGTAACCAGGGGCAACTGAAAGTGCGATATGTAGAGCATCCTACCAACAAGTAAAGAGCAGTCCTGAATAACTATCCATATCTCTTGAGAAGCCTCGAACTATCTCGATCTTCGATCTGACTTCACTGGCTTTATCTTGCACTAAACGTTATTCATGTTATTCCCCTTATCATGTATCTGTACACAGTGGATGGGTCTATTGTAATCATGTATTGTCTTTCCGCTGACTGGTTAGCACGCAACAAAAGCTTTTCTCTGTGCCTCGGTACACGTGACAATATACTAAATTCAACTAAACTAAAGAGCGATGCGCTGAGTTCCAGTTGCTGGGGGGTTGCACTTGAACCCACAATCTTCTGACCCACATGCTTGGCAGACATAGGACCACCCATTTCGACCCAGACAACATCTCTCTCCAGGATATGCTTTCAGCATGTAAGGCGCCTTCAGGTATCCAAACTTCCTTTCAGATTAGGCACTTCCTTCACTCTGCACATAACTAATAGCACCATAGATTACACGGCACGGAAACAAGCACTTTGGCCCAATTTGTCCATGCTGACCAAAATGCCTCATCTAAGCTTAGTTTAGTTTAGTTTATTATTGTCACCTGTACCGAGGTACAGTGAAAAGATTTTTGTTGCGTGCTATCCAGTCAGTGAAAAGACCATACATGATTACAATCAAGCCGTCCACAGTATACAGATACAGGATAAGGGGAATAATGTTTGTGCAAGATGAAGTCCAGTCATGTCTGATTATAGATAGCCCACGGGTTGGGAAGCTAGTTGCATATGCTCCTGTTTGGCCTATATCCCTCCAAATTTATTCCTATCCATACAGCTGTCCAAATGTCGTTTAAAGATTGTCATGGTACCTGTCTGAACTCCCTCCTCTGGCAGCTCATTCCTTATACTCACCATCTCTGTGTGGAAAAGTTGCCCCTCAGGTAACTAATAAATCTTTCCCCTCTCGCCCTAAACGTCTGTCCCCTAGTTCTTGCTTCCTCTACCCAGAGAAAAAGACTGTGCATTCACCTTATCTACTCCCCTCAAAAACACCCCTCAGCCCCCTGAGCTCCAAGGAATGAAGTCCTTGCTTGCCCAACATCTCTCTATAACTCAGCACCTCAAGTCCTGGTGAAATCCTCATGTATCTACTCTACACTCTTTCTGGCGAAATGACAATCTTCCTATAGCAGGGTGATCAAAGCTAAACACAATACTCCAAATGTGATTTCATATGCGACCAACAAATTAACCCTCTCCATATTGTGGGCAAGTTGGATGGGTTGCATGGATCCCTGGATGAGATGTATGAGAACTCATGGGCCTATACTGTCTGACCACTTCATCACCACTCACTTCTATTTTCTCCAATGTCTCCCAATCTCATGGCTGTTCAGGAACAATGTTCCTCACTTTGTCCACTTTTGCCACTTTCCAGTTAATTTAGTTTAATTTAGTTTAGTTAGGAGATTTCACATGAAAACAGGCCCTTCTGCCCACAGAGTCCTTGCTGACTAGTGATCTCCCGTACACTAGTTCCATACTACACACGAGCAAAAATTTACAGAAGCCAATTAACCTACAAACCTTCAAACCTGCACATCTGTGGAGTGTGGTAGGAAACTGGAGCACTCGGAGAAAACCCACGCATTCACAGGGAGAAAGTGCAAACTCCGTGTCGACGGCACCCGTATTCCAGATTGAATCCAGGTCTGTGGCGCTGTAATGCAGCAACCCTACCGCTGCATCACTGTGTGCCCTTGTACCACCGTGCCACCCGAGCATTCCTGTCAATTGCCTGGCATCCCACCGGGGTGACAAGTTCTTGAAAACCTTAAAAGCATCAAAATCCAATCTTGACATCACCTATCCTCTGATCTGCATTTTGTATAAATATGAATTGAATATACTCATGGTTGGTTTATCATTGTCACATGTACCAAGACACCAAGTGAAAAACTTTGTTTTGCTCAGATCTCCAGGGCAGAAAATTCCAAACATTCACAGCCCTCGAGGTGAAGAAACCTCTGCTCGTGTCTGTCCTGAACACCCCAGCGCTGGTCCTGACGCTGTGACAACTGGTTCCAGACTCTCAAGCCTGAGGAATCTGCTATCGGCACTTGTCCCGGCAATTCTGCTCGGAATCTCTGTGTCAACACTCGGTCTTCTCAGATCTGGCAAATCTGGGCAGAAAATCTCACCTCACAGGTGAGAGAGAAATCAATCCTGTCTTCAACCATGGTGGCACTCACTCGAGAAGGACAATCCTTCGGGTCCCATCAGCTGCCTGCGTTGTCAATGATGGAGTTGAGCCTCTTGGGTGTTGTTGGAGCTGCACTGATCCAGACAGTATTCCACCTCATTCCTGACACTTCTTGTAAGTGGTGAAAAACATTCGCTGTGGTGCGTGGGCATTTGCTCACTTACTGAGAAGATAACAGATTGCCGTTGACTTCATGCCTTTGGTCCACTGTGCTGCTCCCATTAACAACCTCAAGTTAGGAGAGTTAGGGGCGGCACAGTGGCGCAGCGGTAAAGTTGCTGCCTTACAGCGCCCAAGGCCTAGGTTCAATCTTGACTATAGGTGCTGTCTGTACCGAGTTTGTACGTTCTCTCTGTGACCATGTAGGTTTTCTCCAGGTGCTCCAGTTTCCTCCCACATCCCAAAGGCATGCAGGTTTGAGGGTTAATTGCTCTGTAAATTGTCTCTAGTGTGTAGGATAGAACTAGTGTACAGGGATCACTATAGGCGTGGACTTGGTGGGCCAAAGGGCCTTTTTTCACACAGTATCTCTAAGACTAAGATACAAGAGGCAATCTGTGTTTTCTGCTGGAACAGGTCAAAGGTCATAGGGCGATGGGGAATTGGTGATGGGAATGCTCATGAACCTAAGGAAGAGGTGACCATTGGCTTTGCCATGCAGTGTGAATGTTACTTGCCTTGTTTCTGTTCACTCCTGAGGGTTGCACTCCTGGCCCAGCCATTCACTTTAGGCAAGAACCAAGGCTGCTCTGATGCCCTTCACAGTTCAAAGGGCTTCCGCCGACATCACAGTCGAAGAAAGGGGGAGTGTGGGTGATGTACAGCGACAGGTGTATGTTTACCCCTGGCAGCTTGCAGTTTCAGGAGCAGAGGGGGTAAACCACCAGAGGAGGATATTGAATCATCAGGGAGATAAGAGCAGAGAGGAGAAGGGAAGAGATAACAAACAGTCAGCTGTAGCTTTCAACATCTCGCTGCCAGTGCTTAAATTAGAAATGCAAATTACATCGTGTAGGGGCTTCAATCAAATCTAATTCGAGAGAGAAAAAAATTCCAACTACCATTGTGTCACGGGGATGGATGGTTTCTTTACCGGTTTCTTTGCAGACAAGGAGATGTTTCTTAATTAAATTCAAAGCACCCCTTTCCCACAATAGATCATTTAAAGGAGAACAATGCAGCACACGGACAGGCCCTTCGCTCCACAATATCTGTGCTTGAACACAATGCTATGTTGCCAGGACTTGAGGGGCTAGGCTTCATGGAGAGGTTGGGCAGGCTAAAACTTTATTCATTGTAATGCAGGAGGCTGAGGGGTGATCTGTGAGAGGTGTGTAAAATCATGAGAGGAATACACAGAGTCTTTTACCCAGTGTAGGAGAATCAAAAACAGGATGACAAAGTTGAGGGGGACAAAATTTAAAACAAACCTGATGGGAAACCTTTTCATTCAGAGGGTAGTTGCTTATCTGGAACGAGTTGCCAGAGATGGTAATTGAGGCAGCTACTATAACAGACACTTGGACCAGTACTTGGATAGGAAAGTTTAAGAGGGATAGGGGCCAAATACAGGCAACTACAACTAGCTTAAATGGGCCATCTTGGATGGCATGGGCTGGAAGACCTGTTTGTGTGCTGTATGACTCTATGACAATAACTAATTCTGCCATGCGTGCAAAAAGCCAAAATTGCAGGTGCTGGACATCTGAAATAAACAGTAATAGCTGGAAATGCTCAGCAGGTCGATCAGTGTCTGAGAACCAGTTAGTGTTTCAGGCTGATGGTTCTTCAGTAGAACCAGTGGACAGTTCATCAGTCTGAAAGCATAATTCTGCTTAGCAGTGCACATTTACTGGCAGAAATGTAGTGAATACCAAGGCTTGGGACATGCAAATACCGTCACTGATCACCATGATGTTCAGGACCACTTGTCCAATGCTAAACAGCTGGGAAACTGGAACTCCCACCATCCAGGCCATGGAGTCTGAGCAATTAGTAGAGATCTCTGGAGCCTGGTCACACTCCACGGTCTCAGGACTAGGGCTGCCCAAGGTCCCATTCGGTGTGTGTTTTCCTTGGCAGCCCCTTGGGATAGAAGTTGATGCATCCACTCTGGCTTTGTGGATCTGAGGTGGTAGATGAGGAACAGCAGACTCTGCCATGGAAGGAGTGGAAGGGGGTTGATGTTGTGGGTGGGTGGAGTGTGAGGTGGAGCACAAGGGACTGAGATGGAGATCAACCTTGATCTAACTGGGTGAGGGGGCATACTTGAAGGCACAGACAGCAGAGTGGTGGAAGCTCCTGCAATTTGCTGGGTGAGTAGAGCTCCAACGACACTCAAGGAACTCCATCATCATCCAGGAGAAGGCAGCCTGCTCTATCAGCCCTCCAACCTCCAGCCTGAACCATCTCTCCCTCCAGCACCAGTGCATGCTGGCTGCAGAATGCACCATCTGCAAAGTACCATGCAGCAAGTCTCCAGTCCCCCCTAATCTGTGACCTCCTCCACCACCTAGAATGACAAGGGCAGCCGACGTAGGGGAACACCACCACCTGCAGGTCCCCTCCAAGTTGTGACTTGGAAATATGTCGCCTTTCCTTCATCAACACTGGGTTTAAACCCTGGAACTCCCACCCCAACCGCACTAGAAGGATGGGGATTGAAGAAGGCAGCTCAGCCCCACTTTCTCAAGAGCAGCCATAGATGGGCAGAATGGCCTTTGCCAGTGAGATGCCAGGCCAGCCTGGACTGGTGACCAGCAGGTAGGAAGGTCAGTACCAAGGGCTGCAGGCACCCTTGCTGCTGCTAAGCTTAGTATTCGAGGGTCAGGCTGAGACCCTACCACTGGGTTCCATTGACAGCACTCATGTCTCACGTCCAACATTGGGGAGGTCCAAACCCCATTCCAGAGAAAACGGACTGGATTCCTGGCTGGAAGTTCCCAGTGTGGTGTTGAGGAACAAATGCTCTGTTGGGGGTTCCCGTTTAGTGAATGTAAAGATCAGCAGTATTATTTAGTGGAAGCGCAGAGGGATTCTCCAAAGTGGAGACACAAGGAACTGCAGATCCTAGAATCTTGAGTAACCCAACGGGTCAGGCAGCATCTATGGAGGGAATGGACAAATAATATTTTGGGTCAGTATCCTTCTTCAGACTGATTGTAATAGGAGAGGAAAGCTAGAAAAGAGATGGGGCCAGGACGAAGCCTGGAAGTTGACTCAGAGTGTGGTGAATCTGTGGAATTAATTGCCGCAGATGGCTGTGGAGGCCGTCAATGGATATTTTTACGGCGGAGATTGACAGATTCTTGATTAGTACAGGTATCAGGGGTTATGGGGAGAAGGCATGAGAATGGGGTTAAGAGGAAAAGATAGATCAGCCATGATTAAATGACGGAGTAAACTTGATGGGCTGAATGGCTTAATTCTGCTCCGAGAACCTACGAACTTATGAAGTGTCTCGGTCAATAGTTATGCCCCTGTCGGTATCCCCACAGTAAATTTTAACTGGTTGCTATATCACTGGTGTGTGTGTGTGTGTGTTGCGTTCCAGAATTACAACATGTCCACTTTCATCTTGTGTCTCTGAGGGTCAGGGAGTTGTACTGACCAACAACGACCAGCAGCAATTAACACCCCCAAACCACACCACTTTGACACTGCTACCTCTCTCCTCCGCCTCACCTGAGGCCAGCGACTGAGCGAGGCAGTGAGGCACTCCCACCCCCCCCCCCCCCCCACATCTCTCTGACTTCTTCTTTCTGCTGGTCTGCAGGCATTGTGGTGCTGTGCTAACCAACAGAAATAGCACCCCAGCCTCGGTGCGGTGAACCCCAGCGCATCTCTTTTGAGGAAAGGGCTTATCGCTCGACACAGGTAACCCAACCCGAGCGAGATGACTCAGATCTCTCTGCACTTTTGGCCGTTTGAGCAACAAGTCATGCCGGGTTACTGTCTCAGGGTGCGGATCTATCTTCAGCCGCTGCAGCAGCAAGCTCCTATTAATAGAATTCAGATGCAAACATTTATATCATCAACTGGACACCTTGAACGCACACATTCTAACAAACTCCATTTCCTTTCTCAGGCCTCCTGAGGGACTGAACTCTGCAAAAAGCAATAATATGCTGAAGAACAAAGGCAAGTTTATAAATCATTGAAGATTCTTCAGACCTTTGGGTGATATACCCATCGCCACATCCCAGCGCGTCGACTCACCTGGGGAATGGGGGGAATGGCCAACCACCCTGCGCTCAGGGGGAAGATGGTGATACAACTGATGGTCTCTCTGGGTCACTGCCGAGGTTCTGCATCCATTCAATGATAGGCTGGTGTCACAAAAAGATCTCATACAATTGATAGATTTCCTTCTCGAAATTGGTGGAGCTCACTAGTCTTCATAGTGTTCAATAGATTCACAAAGGCATCTGCCCATTTTATTGACATTATCAACTAGTCTGGTTACAATCTGTGCATTTTTCCTAACTAATCCCCTCACGATCTTATACACCTCAAAAAGATCACTCCTCCTGCTCTCCAAGGAATAAAGTTCGAGCCTGCTCAACCTCTCCCTATAGCTCAGACCCTTGATTCCTGGCATCATACTGGTAGATCTTCCCCGCACCCATTCCAACTTAACAACATCTTTCCTATAACAAGGTGACCAAAACAGAACACATTACTCCATATGTGGCCTCACCTTTCCCAATAGTATCAATAAGCTTGGGGGGGGGGGGGGGGGGTTGGATGGGGTGAGGGACTGATGGAAACTTTTCCTAGAAGGTGGTGGGGTGGTGGGGTCTGGAACTCACTGTCCTACAGGGTGGGAGAGACAGAGACGTGCACATCTTCACACAGTACCTGGGTGAACCTGAGGACTAAAGACCATGTGTGGGGTAGTGGGATTGGGCTGAGAGTCTCTCAATTATCCACTGGGATGGAGCTTCAGGTGAAGAGCCTTTCCCTTTGTTTAAATTGTCCCTGATTCTAAAACATAGCACAAAAAGTAAGGAAATTTGTGTTTGGTAGATTATTTCTTTATTGTAACAATGCTTCTTGGCAATAAATCTTATACCGTTGGAAAGCCTGTTTATTTCCCTTTTAAATTGTGCCGCATTTGTAAGGAACATGCATTTGTGGGATGAGCAGCAGAGCTGAGTATGTGGGTTGCGCCCATGAAAAATCTGCCAAATCTTCTCTGCCAATGCCAAACAGCTTATTCTGCCATTGACTCTTGTTCGGTGTTGTTTGGTGGATTGGATGATTGAAGTCTGAAGAAACAAGACATATTGGCAATTTAACAATTTATTCATTTAATAAACAGGAGCCTCAGTAGCGTGTGGAAGAATCATACACAGCCACAACAGCCTGGCACCTCCTCCTCATGCTGGTCACCAGCCTGGTCACACACTGTTGTGGGATGGCATCCCATTCTTCAACCAGCATTTGTCGCAAGTCAGCCAACGTGGTTGTGTTGGTCACTCTGGCACGAACAGCACGCCCAAGCTGATCCCACAAGTGTTCAATGGGGTTGAGGTCAGGACTGCTGGCAGGCCATTCCATCCTCTCCACTCCAAAATTCTGGAGGTAGTCTCTGAGAAACCCTGCTCTGTGGGGGCGAGCATTGTCATCTTGGAGGATAGAGTTCGGTCCCAGACTGTGGAGATATGGGATTGACACTGGTTGCAGAATCTCATCTCGATATCTCTCTGCATTGAGATTGCCTCCAATGATGACAAGCCTCATTTTTCCAGTGAGGGAGATGCCGCCCCACACCATCACACTGCCTCCACCAAAAGATGTTACTCTATCGGTGCAGCAATCAGCATAGCGTTCTCCGGGTCTTCTCCACACTTTGACCCTATGATCCAACTGCCGTAGGCAGAATCTGGACTCATCGCTGAACATAACGTTCCTCCACATGTTCAGGTTCCAGTGCACGTGTTGCCAACACCAGCGCAAACGGGCCTGACGGTGAAGGGCAGTCATGGCAGGCCTCCTGGCAGCCCTATGAGACCGGAGATCGGCTGCGTGCAGTCTGTTCCGAATTGTCTGGGCAGAGAGCCGTCGGCCATATCGTCCTGCAAACCTTGACTGCAAATCTGTAGAAGACAGCCTACGGTTCCTAAGTGCTGACAGGGTGAGGAAACGGTCTTCTTCGGGTGTCGTCTTCTTGGGACGCCCACTTCGCGGCCTGTCTCTGACATCCCCCGTTATATGGAACTTGGCCTTCACTTTGGAGATGGTACTAGGGCTCACTCCAAATAATGCCGCAACTTGGTTTTGCGGAACAACAGCTTGAAGTTGCCCTATCGCACAGGCCCTATCCAGATCAGTCAAACGTGGCATGCCGATTCTTGGAGCAGACACCTACTGACCACTGTAGCAGGGCCCATGCTCACAGATGCTGCCAATCAGGTGCCAATCAGGCACCTGATTGTCAGCACCTGGGGGTACCAGAAGCTCAAAACAAGAGTCAATAGCAACAGCAGAATAAGCTGTTTGGCATTGGCAGAGAAGATTTGGCAAATTTTTCATGGGCGCAACCCATATACTCAGCTCAGCTGCTCATCCCACAAATGCATGTTCCTTACAAATGTGGCACCATTTAAAAGGGAAATAAACAGGCTTTCCAACGGTATAAGATTTATTGCCAAGAAGCATTGTTACAACAACGAAATAATCTACCAAACACAAATTTCCTTACTTTTTGTGCTATGTTTACAAGCAATGAACCACAGCCATGTAAAGTAGGTGCTGCCAATTTGTCCGCAGTAAACCCTCTCAATCAGGGTGGAGGCCTGGTAATCTGATCAACATCCCATGTGATCCAAGATAATCTCCTTCACTCTTCCCTTTCCCACCAATTATGGTGTCATCCAAAACTTACTTCCAAATTGTTAATATGAATTGTGAACAACCGTGGACCCAGCAACAATCCCTGTGGTACACCACTTGTTATAGGCCTCCAGTCTGAAAAACAATTCACTACCACAAACCCTCTGCTTCCTGCATTCAAGCCCACATTGTATCCAATTGACTAGCTCACCCCGAATCCCATGTGATACAATAATAGTCATAGATTGATATAGCACAGGAACAGGCCCATTGGCCCACTTGCCCATGCTGACCAAGATGCCCCATCTACACTAGTTCCACATGCCCATATCCCTCTGAACCTTTCCTAGCCACACACACCTGTCCAAATGTCTTTTAATTGTTGTTGTAGTACCTGCCTCAACTACCTGTTCATTCCATACACCTACCAATGTTTGTGCAAAGAGGTTACCTCTCGGGTTCCTGTTAAATCTTTCCCCTTTCACGTTAAACCTATATCTTCCGCTTCTTGATTCCCCTCCTCTCGGTAAAAGACTAGACATGCCATCTAACCTTCCAGGCCAGCGTACAATGTGGAACCTTACCTGTAAGGTTATCCTGTAGCCTGATATAAGTTTATAAAATGATGAGAGGCATAGAGTAGACAGTCACAACCTTTTTCACAGAGTGGAACTATGAAAGACCGGAGGGCATAGCTTTAAGAGTGAGAGGGGCAAAGTTTAAAGCAGGTGTGCGGAGCAAGTTTTTTTTGCACAGAAGGTGGTGGGTGTCTGGAAAGTGCTGCCAGGGGTGGTGTTGGAGCCTGATACGATGTTGGCATTTAAGAGGCTTTTGCCTGGAGGAATGGAGGGATATGGATCATATGCAGGCAGAAGGGGTTAGTTTAAGTAGGCATAATGTTCGGCGTAGACATCGTGGGTTGAAAGGCCTGTTCCTGTGCTGTACGGTTCCATGCTCTATGTTAGACAATGTGTGCTGCCCTGCCTTCATTAATGTTCCTTGTCACAACTCAGTCTGAAGAAGAGTCTCAACCCGAAACGTCACCCATTCCTTCTCTCCAGAGATACTGTCTTCCCACTGAGTTACTCCAGCTTTTTGTGTCTAACTCAGTCAAATAGTTGAGACACAATTTCCCACTCACAAAGCCATGATGACTTTCCTCATATATCCCTAATCAGTCCGTACCTTTCCAAATGTACGTAGATCCAACCCCTCAGAAACCCTTCCAATAATTGACCCACCACTGATGTCAGCCTCACCGACTTGCATTTCCCAGGCTTTTCCTTTCAGTCTTTCTTAAACAGAGCCAGAACGTTAGACATCATCAAGTCTTGTAGCACCTCACCATTGGCTGTCGATGTTACAAATGTCTCTGCAGCAGGGGCCTGGTAATGTCTTCTGCAGCTTCGAACCAAGGGACCAAATGACCTCAACTATGTAGAGTAATCTCACCTGAAGAAATGGTTCACCGTGGAACAGAGACAGTTGAGCAGTTATTTTACTGCTGTCCAACACTATGGGTGTTTCAATGAAGAAGGGTGTGTTTGAAGTGGCAGGAGGTACAGTGACAGAGGACAAGGATGGAAGATAATTGGCAAAAGGATCAAAGGAGACCTGAGAAATTAGTCTTGATGCAGCGAGTTGCTCGGATGAGGACCCCACTGCTTGCAAGGTTGGTGGAAGTAGGTAGGTCGGAATAAGCAAAGGGGAAATGTCTGTTTGCCCTGCCACCGACATCCCAACATCGATTGCATCTGCACTTCACTCTGCCTCGGGAAAACAGCCAACACAATCAAAGAGTTAGTAGTTATGAACCGCAGGTGCTGGTTTACACAAAAGGACACAAATTGCTGGAGTAACTCAACGGGTCAGGCAAAAGGTCCCGACTCAAAATGTCACCAGAGGGGGCCGACCTGAAACGTCATCAGAAGGATTCAGACTAAAAGTGTCACCTACCATATTCTGCAGAGATTCTGAATGACCCACTGGGTTTCTCCAGCACTATGTGTCCTTTTTAATTAAAGACATCCCACCTCAAACATTCGTTCTTCTCCCTATTCCCGTCCGACTGAAGGTACAGAAGCTTGTAAGCACGCACCACCAGACTCAGGAACAGTTTATGCCCCACTTTAAATCAGGCCTCTAAATGGCCCTTCCATAAGCTAATGTCTGATTCTCCTCTACCCCATTGCAGACATTGGACTTTGTCTCTGGAACAATTGTACTACAACGGTGAGAACGATATTCTGCCCTCCGTATCTTTCCCTTTGCTCTCCCTATTGTACTTGAGTTTGATTTGATTGTATTTATGTATTTCTGATCTGTTTGTATAGCATACAAAACAGGGGTTGGAGGGTTTTACAGAGACAGGGAGCGGTGCAGGACTTAGAGGGGGTTATAGAGACAGGGAGGGTGCACATACTGGAGGGGATTACAGAGATGGATGAGTGTGGAGGTTAGAAAATAGAAACATAGAAAATAGGTGCAGGAGAAGGCCATTCAACCCTTTGAGCCAGCACTGCCATTCAATATGATCATGGCTGATCATCCAAAATCAGTACCCCGTTCCGGCCTTTTTCCCCATATCCCTTGATTCCCTTAGCCCTAAGAGCTAAATTCAACTCTCTCTTGAAAACATCCAGTGAATTGGCCTCCTCTGCCTTCTGTGGCAGAGAATTCCACAGACTCACAACTCTGGCTGAAAAAGTTTTTCCCCATCTCAGTCCTAAAAGCCCTTATTCTTAAACTGTGACCCCTGGTTCTGGACTCCCCCAACATCGGGAACAATTTTCCTGCATCTACCCTGTCCAATCCACTAAGAATTTTATGTTTCTATAAGATCCCCTCTCATCCTTCTAAATTCCAGTAAATACAAGCCCAGTTGACCTATTCTTTCATCATATGTCAGTCCAGCCATCCCAGGAATGAACCTGGTGAACCTACGCTGCACTCCCTCAATGGCAAGAATGTCCTTCCTCAAATTAAGAGACCAAAATTGCACAATATTCTCCAGGTGTGGTCTCACCAGGGCCGTGTACAACTGCAGCAAGGCCTCCTTGCTCCTAAACTCAAATCCTCTCACAATGAAGGCCAACATGCCATTAATTTTCTTCACTACCTGCTGTACCTGCATGCTTCCTGTCAGTGACTGATGTACAAGCACACCCAGGTCTTGTTGCACCTCCCCTTCTCCTAATCTGACACCATTCAGATAATAATTGAATTCCTGTTCTTGCCACCAAAGTGGATAATTTCACATTTATCACATTATACTGCATCAGCCATGCTTCTGCCCATTCACCCGACTTATCCAAGTCATCCTGTAGCTTCATAGCATCCTCCTCGCAGCTCACACTGCCACCCAGCTTTGTGTCATCCGCAAACTTAGAGATGTTACATTTAATTCCCTTGTCTAAATTGTAATATATATTGTAAACAACTGGGATCCCAGCCCCGAGCCTTGCAGCACCCCACTTGTCACTGCCTGCCATTCTGAAAAGGACCCGTTAATTCCTACTCTTTGCTTCCCGTCTGCCAACCAGTTCTCTATCCATGTCAATACCCTACCCCCAATACCACGTGCTCTAATTTTGCACACAAATCTCTTGTGTGTGACCTTGTCAAAGGCTTTTTGAAAGTCCAGATACACCACATCCACTGGCTCTCCCTTATCCATTCTACTTGTTACATCCTCAAAAATGTCCCAAAGATTTGTCAAGCATGATTTCCCCTTCATAAATCCATGCTGAACTTGTCCAATCCCGTCACTGCTTTCCAAATGCGCTGCTATAACATCTTTAATAATCAATTCCAGCATCTTCCCCACCACCGATGTAAGGCTACTGGTCTATAATTCCCTGTTTTCTTTCTTCCCCCCTTTCTTAAAAAGTGGAGTTACATTGGCTACCCTCCAGTCCACAGGAACTGATCCAGAGTCGAGAGAACATTGGAAAATGTTGGGAGGGGTTAAAGAGACGGGGAGGGGTGTAAGTGCTGGAGGGGATTACAGAGACAGGAAGGGGTGTAGAGGCTGAAAGGGGCACACGCTATATTTAAAATGGGCCATCACTGTGCTGGTACCAATGGTCAGTCAGTCAGCACAGGGTAAATCTTTCTGAGCCGACCCATATAATTACTATCTCGTCCAGAGGTCATGGGAAAAGCAGTCCGAACACAGGCTCACGTAAACTTGTATTCTATATATATTTCAGTAGAATGAGAAAAAGCAGAGATTTGCTGTTGTTCAGACTGCATGTGCAGTCACTGACTGGTTCAAGCTAGCTTCCAGTTTTATGACAAGGCTTTAAGCAGTGGTTTAATGTCCCTGTTAATGGCAGCTTGCTGTCTTGGTGGCTGTTCCTAACCATCAAATTGCTGTTATCTCTCTGTTTCTCTCCTTCTTTGTGTGTGTCACTCTAAGATTACATGCACCTCTCTCTTTGTCTCACTCTCCTTTTCTCAGAATGCGCAAGTCTCACTCTGCGAAAGTGACTGTGCATGTTTCTCTCTGATTCTGTTTCACAGGGTGTGTTACTGTTCCTCTCTCTCTATATCTCCCCTGAAACATGTTTCTGTCAATGTTTTTGCCTATCTGTCCCTTTGAATGATGGTTTTTGGTTCGCATTAAGTAACAAGGGATGTTGCGTTGGAGTGAGTACAGATCAGATGCTGAATGGTGGAAAGGGTTAGGATATAGAGTCACAGATTCACGGCATTAAATCCTTTGGTCCAAATCATCCACACCAACCAAGGCACCTTCGTGAACTAGTTCCATTTGCCTGCATTTAGCCCATATTCTGCTAAACTATTCTTATCCATGTACCTGTCCAAGTGTCTTTTAAACATTGCAATTGCACTTGCCTTGACCACTTCCTCTGGTAGCGTTCCACATATCCACTACCCTCTGTGTGTTTTAAATCTCATCCCCCTCATCGTAAATCTATGCTCTCTAGTTTTAGACCCCCCCACCATGGAAAAAGACTGTGACCATCCACCTTATCATTTTGTAAACCTCCATAAAGTCACCCCCTCATCCTCCTAGATAATCTAACCCCTTGCACTTTGCAAACAAGGAAACTACATCAATGGAGGACCCCATCTCTTTTACACTATATTCAGCCCCGGATCACCTTTTCAAAAGCGCACCAATGTCAGGATGCTATTCACTGACGACAGCTCAGCCTTCAACACCATCATACCAAATAAGATCATCCCTAATCTCCTGGATCTTGGCCTTTGGGTCTCTATCTTCAACTGGCTCCACCCTCACTCCCAACGCTGGTGCCCCTCAGCTTTGTGTGGTCAGTCCCTTGCTCAGCCCCCTGCACACCCATCACCATGTAGCCAAGTACAGTGCCAACACAGTCTTTACATTTGTCAATGATAGCACTGTTGTTGGCTGGGTCAACAACAACAATGACACAAAATACAGGAAAGAAACCAAGAACCTTGTGTGATGGTACGAGGACAACAACCTAACCCTTAACGCCAGCAAGACGGGAGAGTTGCTTGTTGACCAAAGGAAGTGAGGTGGTGTAAAGAATCCTATCCCCATTAACAGAGCTGCTTTAGAAATGATCGAAAGCTTCAAGTTCCTAGGCACCCATCTCACCAACAAACTAACCTGGTCCATTCACACTGATATAGTCATGAAGAAAGTGCATCAATGTATTTACTTGCTTGGGCATCTGAGAAGATTTGGCATGTCCACGAGGATTCTCTCAAATATCTACGGATGTGCTATAGAAAGCATTCTGACGGATGCATCTCAGCCTGGTGTGGGCAACTGCTCTGCTCTTGACCACCTGAACCTGCAGAGAGTGGTGAACGCGGGCGGCCCAGTCCATCACAGGCTCATCACTTCCTTCCATCCAGTCCATTTTCACGGTGCGTTGCTTCAGGAAGGCTGGAGGTATCGCCAAGGCTGCCTGACACCCTGGCAGTTCCTTTTTCTCTTGTACCTTCTGGGAGAGGAACCAGGAGCTTGAAAGCTTGGATGTTCGGACTGATGAATAACTTCTTCTTCACGGCATGACTCGTGAAGCTACCTCTTGCACACCACCTTTCCTGAGGTGCTGCACGTACTCTTACTCCTAACTACCTCATTTGGTTATTCCGTTGTTGTACTTACATTTTTATTTTTTTATTTTATTTTTTAAAATATTTTATTTTTGAAAAGCATATGTACAGATAGAAATAAAAGACAAATTTGTTACAAAGTTCTTACATAGCTTCAATTTTAAATTTTTAAAAAGAGAAAATAAAAAATAAAGAAGAAAGAAAAAAAAACTATAAACTATTGGGAAGAGAGAATAATAAAAAATAAATTAAAAAAAGATATAACTGTAAAAATTAAAGGGGGTAGATCCGGGAGACAATAACCACAGTTGTACATCCAACCCTAAACTCAAGTTTCAACTTTTAATTTAATTTTTTTATTTTAGTCCTGTGTCAAACCCATTTACTTTTCTAAAAATTCAATAAATGGAGACCATATTTTTAAAAATAAATCAGGTTTGCCAATTAAGGCAAATCTTATTTTTTCCAAATGCAGGGTCTCTGTCATTTCCGTAGTCCACATTTTAATTGTGGGGGTTATTGTTTTTTTCCAAAATTTAAGTATTAATTTTTTCGCATTTTTATTTTAGATTAGTTCAGCGTGGGAACAGGCCTTTCGGCTCACCGAGTCCGTGCTGACCAGCGATCACCCATTCACTAGCTCTATCCTACAGAACCAGGGACAATTTGGAGAAGCCAATTACAAACCTGCAACCCTGCAGAATGTGGGAGGAAACTGGAGCACAGGGAGAAAACCCACGCGGTCACAGGATCATCATACAAACTCCGTTCAGACAGCACCCATGGTCAGGCTCGAACCCTGTCTCAGAATATCCTCTCTCAACCATTTCACATCTCTCCCTCTCTCTCTTCCTTAAAGCCTAACTCTTTGACCGACCTCAGCTCACTTCCCCTGAAGTCTCCCAGACGCATTGATGGTCACATATGGTGTGATGATCCTCTTGTGGTGCACTTCAGCATCTCCAAACTGCTGCCCTTGCTCCCTGATCATGCCCTACGCCTGTGTTTAGTTTAGGTTATTATTCTCATGTGTACCGCAGTAGAGTGAAAAGCTTTTTATTGCGCCATCCAGTCAGTGAAATGTCTACACATGATTACAATCAAGCTGTCTTACAGTGTCTGATGTTTAGTGCAAGAAAAAGTCCAATAAAGTTTGAGTTTGAGTTCAGTTAATTGCCACGTATACTGAGTTACAATAAAAAGCTTTTGTTGCATGCTAACCAGTCCGTGGAAAGACAATGCGTGATTACAATCGAGTCATCCACATTGTACAGATACATGTTAAAGGGTATAATGTGAACAATGTTTAGTGCAAGATAAAGTCCAGTAAAGTCCAATCAAAAATAGTCCAAGGGTCTCCAATGAGGTAGATAGTAGCTCAGGACTGCTCTCAGGTTGTCGGTAGGATGGTTCAGTTGCTTGATTACAGCAGGGAAGGCACTGTTCCTGAATCTGGAGGTGCTTGTTTTCGCACTTCTATACCTTTTGCTCGATGGGAGAGGGGAGAAGAGGGAGCCAGGGTGCGACTCGTCCTCGATTGGCCTTGCCGAGGCAGGGTGAGGTATCAATGGGGTCAATGGAAGGGAAGTTGATTTGTGTGATGGTCTGGGCTGCGTCCACAATTCTCTGCAATTTCTTGTGGTCTTGGATGGAGCTTTTCCCAATCCTTGCTGTGATGCAGCCCAATAAAATGCTTTCTAAGATTGTTCAAAGGTCTCCAGTGAGGTAGATGGGTCAGGACCGCTCTCTAGCTGGTGAGAGGACGGTTCCTTTGCCTGATTCCGTCAGTGGCCTTTGCTCCAATCCACTCAGTGATTGCTTCTGAACGTTGATGCAGTTGGAACTGTGTCTTGAACTTGATGTGAGCTCCCGCTCCACAAGGAAAGGAACAAGGGATTTGCAAGACCTCGCAGACCACAAAGTGCAGCAGCTGCAGAGCTCACGATGCACTGCAACGTTTGCCTCTTGAAACCACAGATGTGCCTGAACACAGGCCTGGATAACAGCAGAGAAAGGAACCTCTCGCCCCACCTCCCCAACCCTAGCAGAGGGTCACCAGGAGAGGTAACACCGCTCCAATTGGGCCAGGGCGGGTTGGAGAGGGCGGGACGGGAGGTGTGGGATCAAGCTCACAGTTATCTGCACTGGGCTTTGGTTCAGCAGGACTCTCAGCCACTTCTGCTTTTTTCACCGTGTCGCCTCCCTAAGCGGGAGAGGTTTGGAAGGGATGTGCGCAGAATGCTGAACCCACTCAGTCAAAAATAAACTGTGTGGTTTCTGCCGGTGAGCCTCACTGAATGTTGGACAAGAGCAGCCAAGTACTGGAGCTCAGCTTTCCCCAGTGTATCTAACTTCAGCCAACCTGCCTGGTACAAATGGGCAGCAGCCCAACCTGGCACCAGTCAGATGTGACCGAGCTGTGACCCCCAACACCCTGCCCAATAAATTCCATCAACCCACAAAGTGTCTGGACCGGATGGTGTATCTGGCCGGGTTCTCAAAACCCGCACAGACCAACTGGCTAGAGTCTATGTGGACATCTTCAACCTCTCCTTACTGAGTTCTGAGGTTCCCACCTGGTACACTAATACCAAGAAGAGTAAGGTGACATGCCTCAATGGCTACCGACCAGTGGCACACGTCCGTGGTGATGAAGTGCTTTCAGAGGTTGGATACGGCACATAATGTGGATAAATGTGAGGTTATCCACTTTGGTGGCAAGAACAGGAAAGCAGAGTATTATCTGAATGGTGGCCGATTAGGAGAAGGGGAGATGCAACGAGACCTGGGTGTCGTGGTACACCAGTCATTGAAAGTAGGCATGCAGGTGCAGCAGGCAGTGAAGAAAGCGAATGGTATGTTGGCATTCATAGCGAGGTGATTTGAGTATAGGAGCAGGGAGGTTCTGCTGCAGTTGTACATGGCATTGGTGAGACCACACCTGGAGTATTGTGTACAGTTTTGGTCTCCTAATCTGAGGAAAGACATTCTTGCCATAGAGGGAGTACAGAGAAGGTTCACCAGATTGATTCCTGGGATGGCAGGACTTTCATATGAAGAAAGACTGGATAGACTCGGCTTGTACTCGCTGGAATTTAGAAGATTGAGGGGGGATCTTATAGAAACTTACAAAATTCTTAAGGGGTTGGACAGGCTAGATGCAGGAAGATTATTCCCGATGTTGGGGAAGTCCAGAACAAGGGGTCATAGTTTAAGGATAAGGGGGAAGTCTTTTAGGACCGAGATGAGAACGTTTTTTTTCACACAGAGAGTGGTGAGTCTGTGGAATTCTCTGCCACAGAAGGTAGTTGAGGCCAGTTCATTGGCTATATTTAAGAGGGAGTTAGATGTGGCCCTTGTTGCTAAAGGGATCAGGTAGTATGGAGAGAAGGCAGGTACAGGATACTGAGTTGGATGATCAACCATGATCATATTGAATGGCGGTGCAGGCTCGAAGGGCCGAATGGCCTACTCCTGCACCTATTTTCCATGTTTCTTTGTTTCTAACTCCTACCTCAGCAAGAACCTGGAGTCACTACCATTTGGATATCACCACAATAGATCAACGGGGGATGCGATCTCACTGACTCTTCACTCTGCACGGGACCACTTGGACAATAAAAACACATACATCAGACAGTTGTTCATAGACTACAATTCGCCGTTCAACACCTTATTATCAAGCTGAGGGAGCTGGGTCTCCCTTTGCAACTGGATCCTCAACTTCCTCATCAACAGACCACAATCAGTACAAATTAGGAACAACACTTCCTCTTCAATAACCATCAGCACCTGACCATCTCAAAGCTGTGTGCTCAGCCCCCTGCTCTGCCCACCCTATGTGCAGTTGGACACAGTTCAAACTCCCTGTTTAAATTTGCCAACAACACCACCATTGTTGGACAAATTATGGATATTGATGAGTCAGAGTATAGGAGAGAGATTGATCAACTGCCCGAATGGTGCCAGAACAATTGCTCTCAACATCAGTAAACCAAAGAACTGATTGTTGACTTTAGATGAGGAAGACCGAGGATACACAAACCTGCCTTCATCGACAGGACAGTGGTGGAGAGAGTCAAAAACTTCACATTCCTGGGTGTGCACATCTCTGAAGATTTGCCCTGCACCCAGCACATTCATCCAAACATCAAGAAAGCCCATCAATGCCTCTAATTCCAAAGAATATTGAAGAGGTCTTGTATGTCAATGAATACGAACTTCTATAGGTGTACAGTGGAGTATATATTAACTTAACATCGCAGCCTAGTTCGGCAACTCAAACGCCCGCGAAGAATTGAGTTTACAAAGAGTGGTGAACCCTGCCCAGTCCATCACGTGTACTGACCACCCTACCATTGAAGGGATCTACGGAAGTCGCTGCCTCAAAAAGACAACCGGCATCATCAGAGACCCACACCTTCCTGGCCACGCTCTCATTTCACCCCTGCCATCGGGAAGAAAAGGTAGAGAAACCTAAAAACTATAATGTCCAGCTTCAGGAGCAGCTTCCCAATAACCATCAGGCTGTTAAACACTACAACCTGCAAGTAAACTGTGAACTACATAGGAAGAATTGTTTTTGTATTTGTACTGTTATTGCCTGTTTGTATTTTTTAATATATATACTGAACATTTCTTGGTGTTTATTTTAGTGTTTATAGAGTACTGTGTTTACATATCTGTAGTGGTGCTGCAGGTAATAATTTCATTGGTCCGTTTCAGGACATCTGACAGGAAAACACTCTTGATTCCCTCCTCCCTCTTCCCCCTGCCTCTCGACTCTGCACCTTGTATTACCCATTGCTCTCTCGGACCTTAGCTTTCAGTACATTGGCCTTTGTCAGTCAGGGAGTATTGAGTATAGAAGTTGGGAAGTCATGTTACAGTTGTATATAACACATTTAGAGTATTGTGTTCAGTTTTGGTCACCATGTTATAGGAAAGATGTTGACAAGCTGGAAAGGGTGCAGAGAAGATTTGCGAGGATGTTGCCAGGACTCGAGGGCCTCGGCTACAGGGAGAGGTTGAGCAGGCTGGGACTCTATTCCTTGGAGCGCAAGAGGATGAGGGGTGATCTTATAGAGATGTACAAAATTATGAAAGGAAGAGATCAGGTAAGTGCACGGAGTCCTTTGCCCAGAGTAGGGAAATCGAGAACCAGAGAACAGAAGTTTAAGGTGAGGGGGGAAAGATTTACTAGGAACCTGAGGGGTAATTTTTTTTACACAAAGGGTGGTGGATGTATGAAACCATGTGCTAGTTGAGGCAGGTACAATCGTAACATTTAAGAGACAATTGGACAGATACATGGATAGGACAGGTTTAGAGCTGTTATGGGCCAAGCGCCTGCAGGTTGGACGTGTAGATGGGGCATGTTGGTCAGCGTGGGGAAGTTGGGCCGAAGGGCCTGTTTCCACACTGTATGACTCGATAACCGTACCCACCTAATCTCTCAGTTCTCTCTGCCTCGGTGCACACTCAGACCTCAACAGGAAGCTTGGAGCTTTGACCTTGTTGCAGCTGCCGTCCGTTGTGGTGGCAGCTGTGCACAGAGACTGTACAGACCAGAGGGGATGGTGGGGGGAGGAACGTGTGGCACAGGGGGCACTGCGAGGAGCATCCAGAGCTAGCTCTGCCACTGCGGGTGGAGTTCCCTCCACTGGGGGCAGTGTGATGGGCAGAGGGTGGAGGGTGGACCCAATCCGACCGTGGACCGGCCACCGCCCCACCCCTACCCCCAACTCTGCACCCAAGCCACGCGGAAAAGGGCTCTGCCCGAGCTGGCTGCCTGCCCCTTTTCCGGGGTTACGTCCGCGCTCGGGTGGTACTAGAGAGAGACCACGCAGTGTCCACAGGCGCCCTGGAGGATTTCCGGGACCAACATCTAGTCCTGGCAACATCCTCGTAAATCTTTTCTGAACCCTTTCAAGCTTGACAATATCTTTTCTATAACATGGTGCCCAGAACTGAACACAATATTCCAAATGCAGTCTCACCAACATCTTATTGCGAGACCGGTTCCAGAATATCTTTGGCTCGATCCTCATGTCTTTTCATCTCTCGCCTTTGTCCAACCATCTGCCAAACCACCCCCCCCCCTTCCCCCGTCACCTGTATCCACCTATCTCTTGGAGGTCCCACACCCACCTCTCTTCCAGCTTTCTCCTCTTTACTATAATCAGTCTGATGGAGAGTCCCAACCCGAAACACCCAGAGACACTGCCTAACTCACTGCGTTACTCCATCTATCTCTTTTAGATTTTTCCCCAGCACCAGTGTATTCGTGATTGGTCTCGGGCTTGTTCTCATCATGGCCCTGGGGGAGGGAGTGGAGCTGTCGCCAGGGACAGTGTTCCTGGCCAAACCTTACCTCCCACTCGCTGGTCCGGGTGGGAGAGGGGGGTGGTTGGGGGTTGGGGAGTGAGAGGGTTGGGGAAGTGTCCACCAACACAGATCGTGAGCTGCCTTGTGACATTCCTGCTGTGTGTGCAGCTGCCTGTCAATGGGTTTACTCTCAGCCCCTAAGTTTAACATTAGCAGCCCCAAGCCCCAGAATAGCTGCCATCTCTATAATACATTCAGCACAGCAACAGATCCTGGAACGCTTAAACTCAATTTGACCCAGCCCCATGAAGGCCGGGTACCAGAAGATCAAAAGTGCCGAGGGAAGGTCAAAGGAGACCATAGAACACAGAACAGTACAGCACAGGAACAGGCCCTTCGACCCACAACGTCTGTGCCGACATGATGCAAAGTTAAACTAATCTCCTCTGCCTGCAAGTGATCCATATCCTAACATTCCCTGCATATCCATGTGCCTATCTAAAAGCCTCTTAAACATCACTCTTGTACCTGCCTCCACCACCACCCCTGGCAGTGCATTTGAGGCACCCATCACCCTCTGGGTACATCTCCATTAAACTAAAAACTATGCCCGTCCAGATTGGACATTTCTACCCTGGGGGAAAAAAATGTTCCAACTGTCTGCCCTATCTATGACTCTATAATTTCATTATCTTCTATCAGGTCTCCCATCAGCCTCACATCGTCCAGAAAAAATAATTCAAGTTTGTCCTCTCTTATCTAAAAGCCTCTAATCCAGGCAGCATTCTTCTTAACCTCCTGCACTCCCTGCAAAACCTCCACTTCCTTCTTGTAATGGAGTGACCTGAACAGCACACAGTATTTGAAATGCGGCCTAACCAAAGTTTTTTTAAGCTGTATCAGGGCTGTGCTGACTCTTGTATTCAACACCCCAGCCAGTGAAGACAAGCATATCATACGCCTATTTTATCACCCTATCTACTCTTGTTGCCACTTTCAGGGAGCTGTGTACTTGGACCTCAAAATGCACTCTGCACATCAATGATGTTAAGGGTCTTTCCATTAACTACATACTTTTCCCTTACAGTATACTTTCCCTTGCATTTGAGCTCCCAATTGCAACACCTCACTTGTACAAGAGTCGGGGTGATGTTAACGAAGGGGAGATGGAGAGGGTTGGGTTAAGGCCTTTGGAATGTGCGATCACCACTGGGGCAGTGATGATATTCAGGGGTTCATGGGATGTCAAGAGACAAGAGTGTTTATGTACTGAGAAATGGAACAATGAAATCCTTACTTGCAGCAGCTTAACGGGCATGCAAACACAAGACATGCAGATAACTCAATGCTAGCATTTATTTCAAGAAGGCTTGTAGACAAAAATAAGAATGCAATGCTGAGGCTCTACAAGGCGCTGGTAAGGCCGCATTTGGAATATTGTGAGCAATTTTGGGCACCATATCTGAGGAAGGATGTGCTGGCTCCGGAGAGGGTCCAGAGGAGGTTTACAAGAATGATCCCAGGAATTAGTAGGTTGATGAGTGCTTGTCGCTTGTCGGCACTGGGCCTGTACTCGCTGGAGTTTAGAAGAATGAGGGGGGACCTCAATGAAACATGCAGAATAGTGAAAGGCTTGGATAGAGTGGATGTGGAGGATGTTTCCACTAGTGAGAGAGTCTAGGACTAGAGGTCATAGCAGAATTAAAGGTTCTTTTAGGAAGGAGATGAGGAGAAATTTCTTTAGTCAGAGGGTGGTAAATCTGTGGAATTATTTGCCACAGAAGGCTGCAGAGGCCAAGTCAGTGGATATTTCTAAGGCAGAGATAGATAGATTTTTGATTAGTGCAGGTGTCAGAGGTTATGGGGTGAAGCCAGGAGAATGGGGTTAAGAGGGAGAGATAGATCAGCCATGATTGAATGGTGGAGTAGACTTGATGGGCCGAATGGCCTAATTCGACTCCTATCATGACCTTATAACATATAATAAACAAACATTCGATAAATTAAGAGCGCCAATGCTTAACTGAATGATTGTAACGCTGGGTGTGTTGTCCAATGATTGGGCTAAATGTGGAAGACGCATAGTAATCTATATTGGTTGCTCGCTGTGTCCCCAGTTCTGACCACCAGGGATCCGCTCCCCGGGTTCATATTCCTTTAAGGAGCCGCTCACCGTGTGTCTGCCCCTTTAAGGGAACACCGACCCCCGGTGGCGACAGTGGGCGCTCCTCCTCTGGTTGGTTGGTGACCTGATGCCCCCTGGTGTTGCTCGCTGGTATTTCACTCCATTCTACAATTCTGCCAAACGGCGTGAAGGGCCTGAACAGAAGGAGCCCTAAACACCAGGGCAGAATGAACACAACCTGGGGTTAACCCTGGGGTCAACGGCCAAACCTTCCCAGATATATGGGCACAACAGTGGCTGCAGATCACAGAGTGCTGGGGGAACTCTGTGGAGGGAAGCACAAGTCAGGCAGCATCTGTGGAAGAAGAATGTAGAAACAAAGAACGGGAGATTATGTTTAATACACAAAAGGGCACAAAGTGCTGAAGTACCTCAGCAGTTCAGGCAGCATCTCTGGGGAGCATGAACAGCATCACTGGAGACTGATTGTAGGGGGGAGACAAAGCTGGAAAAGGGGAGAGACAGGGTGGAGCGTACAGGTAATGAGTAGACACAGGCGAGGGAGAGGGAGGGGTGGTTGACAGACAGGTGCTTGGAACAGGGGCCAGAGATAAGAACAGAGGTGTGGAACAGGATTTAAGAGGGTGGATTGTGAAGCCGGGGGTGGTAAGTAGCAGAAGGAGGAGGAGGTGTGGAAAGGAGAACTAGGTGGGAGTTCAGATGGGGCACAGTGGAGGGGAGGGGAGGGCAGGGGAGGGCAGGAGGGGAGGGCAGGGGAGGGCAGGGGAGGGCAGGAGGGGAGGGCAGGGGAGGAGTGGGGGAGTGGGGAGAGAAAAAAAAAGAGCGTCTGGGGAAGGTTAGAGCTTACCTAAAATTGGAGAATTCGATGGTTAGTGGGGTTACAAGTTGCCGAAGTAGATGGGATATGAGGTGATGTTCTTCGGGTTTGATTGGATCCTCACTCTGGCAATGGAGGAGGCTCAGTCGGCCTTGGCGGACCGAGCACATGTTCAGCGAACCCGTCGCCGAGTACCCGCTTGGTCCCGACAATTTACAGGAGGAGGCAGTAGATGAGGTTGGAGGAGGTGCATGTGAACCTCTGCCTCACGTGGAAGGACAGCTGGGTCCGTGGATGGAGGAGAGGGAGGAGGTATAGAGACAGGTGATACATCTCCTGCGGTTGCAGTAAAAGGTACCTGGATTGAGTGAACCAAGGACTTGTGGAGTGAGCGGTCTTAGAAGAAGGCAGAAAGGGGTGGGGCTGGGAGGATATGTCTGGTGGTGGGAGCACGCTGGAGGTGACCGAACAGTCGGAGGGTGATATGTTGAGTGCGAGGCTGGTGGGGTGAAAGGTGAGAACCAGGGGAGCTCTATCCTTGTTCTGTCTGGGGCGAGGAGGGGCCAGATAGGAAAGGTTTAGAGGGATATGGACCAAACTCGGGGAAATATGACTAGCTTAGATGCGATATATTGGTCACCAAGTATGAATTGGGTCAACTGAGCCTGTTTCGTGCTGTATAACTCTCCGACTCTATTAGTTTAGTTGAGAGATACAGCGCGGAGACATAGCCTTTGGCCCGCGCCGACCAGCGATCCCCGCACACTATCACTACATACACGGGGCACAATTTATAATTCTACCAAGCCAAGTAACCTACAAACCCGCACATCGTTGCAGTGTAGGAAGAACCCGGAGCTTCTGGAGAAATCCCACGGAGGTCACGGGGAGAACGTACAAACTCCGTGCAGGCAGGACCCGTAGTCAGGATCGATCCCGGGTATCTGGCGCTACAAGGCAGCAACCCTACCGCTGCCGCCCACATTCCTCCAACTTTGATAAACGCCCCAGCGTCAAAGACACTGCAGGAGGAAAGTGGACCGCTAGCCAAGTAAAGTCCGATTCGGGCAGCGGTCCACACACCAGGCAGCGAGATTTGGGTTCAGGACAATCTTAAATAAATTATTGTCAGAGTCTCCAGGGTGCTGATATCTCGGTGGGTTAGATGGCTGGAAGGAGCAGGGAAGAGGAGAGGTAAGAATAGAGGGGGGGGGGGGGGGGTTGAAGATTAACATATATAGCTTGTGCAGAGATAGTGAGCAAAGTCATAGTGAGCAAATATTCTGATGCACAGACATGGACTTTAGATGCACTGTTTAGCATCTTCCATTCGTGGATATTTGTGGGATAAATATTCCCTGCGACTTCACTTGGAGTGGAAGATAGACACAAAAAGCTGGAGTAACTCAGCGGGTCAGGCAGCATCTCGGGAGAGAAGGAATGCGTGACGTTTCGGGTCGAGACCCTTCTTCAGACTGATGTCAGGGGGGCGGGACAAAGCAAGGATATAGGTGGAGACAGGAAAATAGAGGGAGAACTGGGAAGGGGAAGGGGAAGGGGAAAAGAGGGACAGAGGAACTATCTAAAGTTGGAGAAGTCAATGTTCATACCGCTGGGCTGCAAGCTGCCCAGGCGAAAAATGAGGTGCTGTTCCTCCAATTTCCGGTGGGCCTCACTATGGCACTGGAGGAGGCCCATGACAGAAAGATCAGACTGGGAATGGGAGGGGGAGTTGAAGTGCTCAGCCACCGGGAGATCAGGTTCTCCCCCCTCAACTCCATCCAAGGACCCAAACAATCTTTCCAGGTGAGACAGAGGTTCACCTGCACCTCCTCCAACCTCATCTATTGCATCCGCTGCTCTGGATGTCAACTTCTTTACTTCGGC
This sequence comes from Rhinoraja longicauda, assembly GCF_053455715.1. NCBI lineage: Eukaryota > Metazoa > Chordata > Chondrichthyes > Rajiformes > Arhynchobatidae > Rhinoraja > Rhinoraja longicauda. The sequence continues at coordinate 17,910,811 of NC_135980.1, read as the reverse complement.
GAAACCAAACGCAGGCTCGGCGATCGTTTTGCTCAACACCTGCGATCAGTCCGCCTTAACAAACCTGACCTTTCTGTCATGGGCCTCCTCCAGTGCCATAGTGAGGCCCGCCGGAAATTGGAGGAACAGCACCTCATATTTCGCTTGGGCAGCTTGCAGCCCAGCGGTATGAACATCGACTTCTCCAACTTTAGATAGTTCCTCTGTCCCTCTCTTCCCCTCTGAAGAAGGGTCTCGACCCGAAACATCACCCATTCCTTCTCTCCTGAGATGCTGCCTGACCTGCTGAGTTACCCCAGCATTTTGTGAAATAAATACCTTCGATTTGTACCAGCATCTGCAGTTATTTTCTTACATCACTTGGAGTGGAAATCAGTCTGCTGACGGTGCAGTTCTCCGACTCGGGGAACGGCCACTGGGGGAGCCAGGGAGCAGAACACGCCTCTGTACATCACACTGCTGCAAAGCTAACATACATTTCTGTAGCGCCTTTCACAACCTCGGGACATCCCAACGTGGTCACTGCACCCGGGGAAGTACATTTTCAGTACTCTGTGTTGTCGTGTAAGAGGTCAATGCATAGAAAGCTCCAACAACACCGGCGTAGTGTCATCAAAACTGGTTTAATACTCTCTCCACCCTCGGTACTGGATCTAGAGATACCCCAGCACAGGGTCCCAATACAGTTCTCGTCCCCAGAGTACGAGAATCTAGATGCCAGATTTAAGGTGAGAGGGGAAAGATCTAATAGGAACCTGAGGGGCAACTTTTTACAGAGAGGGTGTTGGTATGGAACGAGCTGCCAGAGGAGGTCGTTGAGGCAGATGCTACAGCAACATTTAAAAGGCATTTGAACAGGTACACGGATAAGAAAGGTTTGGAGGGATGGTGTTGTAGATAGTGAAGATGGTTGTCAAAGATTACAGCAGGATCTTGACGGGTTGGCCAGGTGGGCTGAGGAATGGTTGCTGGAATTGAATACAGAGAAATGTATGGTGTTGCATTTTGGGAAGTCTAAAATGGGCAGGACCTACACAGTCAATGGTAGGGTTCTGGGGAGAGTTGTGGAGCAGAGGGATTTAGGAGTGCAGGTCATAGAGTCATAGAGTAATACAGTATGGAAACAGGCACTTTGGCCCAACTTGCCCACGCCAAGAAACATGTCCCAACCACGCTCGTCCCACCTGCCTGCGCTTGGTCCATATCCCTCCAAACTTGTCCTATCCATGTACCTCTCTGTTTCTTCAAAGTTGGGATAGTCCCAGCCTCAACTACCTCCTCTGGCAGCTTGTTCCATACACCCACCACCCTTTGGGTGGAAAAAGTAACCCCTCAGATTCCTATTAAATCTTTTCCACTTCACCTTGAATCTATGTCGCCTGGTCCTTGATTCCCCTACTCTGGGCAAGAGATTCTGTGCACCTACCCGATGTATTCATCTCATGATTTTACACACCTCTATAAGATCACCCCTCATCCTCCTGTGCTCCAAGGAATAGAGACCCAGCCTACTCAACCTCTCCCTATAGCTCAGACCCTCTAGTCCTAGCAACAGCCTCGTAAATCTTCTCTGAACCCGTTCAAGCTTGACAACATCTTTCCTATAACATGGTGCCTAGAACTGAACACAATACTCTAAATGCGGTCTCACCAACGTCTTATACAACTGCAACATGACCTCCCAACTTCTATGTGTAGGAAAGAACTGCAGTTACTGGTTTAAATCGAAGGTAGACATAAAATGCTGGAGTAACTCAGCGGGATAGGCAGCATCTCTGGAGATGCTGCCTGTGCCACTGATTTACTCCAGCATTTAGTGCCTACCTCCCATCTTCTCTACTGAATACTCTGACTGATGACGACCAATGTGCCAAAAGCCTTTTTGACCACCTTATCTACCTGCGACACGACCTTCAAGGAATCATGCACCTGCACTCCTAGATTCCTCTGCTCTACAACACTCCCCAGTGGCCTACCATTTACTGTGTAGGTCCTGCCCTCGTTAGCCGTCACAAAATGCAACACCTCACATTTCTCTGTATTCAATTCCATCATTCCTCGGCTTACTTGGCCAATCGATCAAGATCTTGCAGTGATCTTTCACAACCATCTTCATTATCTGCAAAACCACCCACATTTGTATCATCAGCAAACTTGCTAATCTTGCCCTGTATGTTCTCATCCAAATCATTGATCTACATAAATGACAAACAGTAACGGGCCCAGCATTGAACCCTGAGGCACACTACTAGTCACAGGCTTACAGTCCGAGAAGCAACCTTCCACCATCACCTTCTGCTTCCTTCCATGAAGCCAACTTCCTTTCCATTCAGCTACCTTTCCTTGGATCCCGGTAAATCTTTTCTGAACTCTTTCAAACTTGACATCTTTCCTATAATATTGTGACCATAACTGAACACAGTACTCTAAATGTGGCGTCACCGACGTCTGGTATATCTGTAAAATGACCTGCCATCTTCTATACTCAATACTCTGACTGATGAAGGCCAATGTGTCGAAAGCCTTCTCAACCAGTTGCTTGAAAGTGGTATCACATATGGATAGGATGCCGATTCTGAGCCGGAACCCCAGATGAATCTCTACCTGTCTTGTTCATGGACACGCCACTAGTTGCTCAGAATGTGTTCATTTCTCAGCACACACATGATGGCGCACGGTGGCGCAGCGGTAGAGTTGCTGCCTTACAGCGAATGCAGCGCCGGAGACTCAGGCGCCGTCTGTACGGAGTTTGTACGTTCTCCCCGTGACCTGCGTGGGTTTTCTCCGAGATCTTCTGTTTCCTCCCACGTACAGGTATGTAGGTTAATTGACTGGGTAAATGTAAAAAAATTCCCTAGTGTGTGCAGGATAGTGTTAATGTAAGGGGAACGCTGGGCGGCGCGGACTCGGTGGGCCGAAGGGCCTGTTTCCGCGCTGTATCTCTAAAATCTAAAAGAAAATCTAAAAAATGCTTCCCCTGTGACGGTTCAGCGTGTATTGAAGCCCCCCCCCCCCCCCCCCCCCCCCACCCACCACCACTCACTTGTGTCTTCACTTTGCCTTGTTCGGAGCTCGATCGGGCTTTGGTTGGGCTCGTTTGCAATAATATTGCGTGCATTTTTAGTCGCTCCATTAGATCCCCGGTTTTGGATTTGGGAGAGGGCGCAGAAGAGGTTTCCGCGAATAAAACACGGAATATAGGGTATTAGCGGCAAGAAGAGGTTGAAAAAAAAAGTTTTTTCCCTCTGTGGCGTCGGAGGTTGAGGAGGAACCCGGTGGAAGGTTATTAAATGATGTGAGGCATAGATAGGGTAGCCAGTCAGAATATTTCTCCCAGGGTGGAAATGTCAAAGACGAGAGGGCATACCTTTAAAGCGAGAGGGGAAAGTTTAAAGGAGTTGTGTGAGGCAAGTTTTTTTTACACAGAGGGTGGTGAGAGGGAAAGATAGATCAGCCATGATTGAATGGCAGGGTAGACTCGATGGGCCGAAAGGCCTAATTCTGCTCCTACGACTTATGAACTGATGTAACTCAGTGAGTCGGCCAGCATTTCTGGAGACGTGACGATAGACACAAAGTACTGGAGTAACTCAGCGAGTCGGGTAGCATCTCTGGAGAACATGGTGACGATTAGGGTCGGGACCCTTCTTTAGACTATATCTGAAGAACCTGTGATCACCTGTGACCTGTGATCACCTATGCCACTCATCCCCAAACTGGGATTTTTCCCCGTCGCTCTCTATCACACCTGTGTACAATGGGCGGCTCCGAGCAACGGTGTTACTCGGGCTACGGCATGGCACCATCGCCACTTGGGTCTGGTCGGGGGTCACTGGGCGAAGCGCTGCCTGGGTTGAGGTGAAGAACGGCTGCAAGAGTGAGGGGCAAGCGGGGCTGTGTGTGGCCCCGTGCCCAGCGCTGGCTTCACACAGTGGCAGCAACGCTGGTTCTCTGCCAGCTCCCGGCAGATGAGGAAACGCGGCTCTCAGGCCGGGGCCCTGGGGGAGTTGAAGTATTTAAGAGGTCAGCACACGGAATCCCAACGAGTCTGCAGCTCATGCAAATCATTGAACACTGAGTTCCCACCGTTTGCAGATACTTGCCACGTCGCCATGGAGACTCTGGGAAACTGAGACGATGCAAATGCGGCAAGAATGGAAAGTGGATCGCAGAGATTGGCTCGGTTACCATCGCGGACCGCTCCCAAACGCCGTACAGCTCGAAATATAAAGTGACCGTTTTTAAAATGTAATCTTATCACGAGTTGAAACAGCAAACATCACTATTATTTAACTAGGATATTACAAAACGTTCCGTGTTGACTGTTATTTCAGTCTTTGGCAGCATTTCACGGGTTAACTCGGACCGTTGGCCGCAGCCATTGTAGTCCACTGTGTACCGTGTCTCTGGTTACGCAGCGGACTTCGGTTTTGCACCGTTATGATTTACCTGGTATTACTGAGTATTCATATATTGTATTGCTGGCTGTTGTGCATTTCCGTGTGTGGTGTTGCGTTCACGGACCTGTTAAGGTGAATCAAGTAACAATGTCATTGTGTATGAAGGAACTGCAGTTGCTGGTTTAAACCGAAGATAGACACAAAAAGCTGGAGTAACTCGGCGGGACAGGCAGCATCTCTGGATAGAAGGAATGGGTGACATTTCGGGTCGAGACCCTTCTTCAGGCAGAGAGCAATGTAATTGTTCCGTGGTTGGTACCTGAGGCAATGAAACATCTTGACACTTGGCAACAGAACCGAAGGACCATGACTGCTCCAGAAACTAGGAACTGCAGGTGCTGGTTGATACCAAAGATAGTCACAAAGTGCTGGAGTAACTCAGCGGGTCAGGCAGCATCCCTGGAGAAACTGGAGATTGAGAGATTCTTAATTAGTAAGGGTGTCAGGGGTTATGGGGAGAAGACAGGAGACTTGGGTTGAGAGGGAAAGATAGATTAGCCACCAATGAATGGCGGAGTAGACGATGGGCCGAATGGCCTAATTCTTCTCCTGGAACAAGGGACCCGACCTGAAACGTCACCTATCCATTTTCTCTGGAGATGCTGCCTGGCCCACTGAGTTACTCCAGCACTTTGTGTCTATCCACCGTTACTGTTCCTTGCTGATAAATCAAAGGTAAAGCCCAAGGTAAACGCTCTGCGCACTCTCTTCAAACTGTCATGATGCGGATAACATGGAATGAAGAGGGACCCTGTGCGCGCCTTGAGCGCAGCCCAAAGGCCATTCCGCCCATCAGACCGGGACATGTCTTTGGGAGAGTTCTCTCCTTAGTCCTATCACTCCCACGACCGACTACCCTTCTCTTTTAGATTTATCAGTTATTGGAAATACGAACATTTGTCTTTAACCCATCCGTACCGACAAACACACCCGTCACCCAGTTTAGTTTATTGTCACGTGTACCGAGGTACGGCGAAAAGCTTTGGTTTCTTGCTATCCAGTCAACAGAAAGACAATACGTGATTACAATCGAGCCGTTTACAATGTGCTAGAGTAGACCAAGTGGACCCGTTGGACCCTAACCTCTCCTGCATTGGTGCAGCACCCTCTCCTCCCCTCCCTCCATCCTCCACCCCCCTCCTTCGCTCCCACCCTCCCCCTCCCTCCTCCCCCCCTCTCTCAGCCCCTCCCCCTGTCCCATCCCCTCCCTCCCCCTCCCCCTCCCCTCCCCCTCCCCCACTCCATCCTCCTCAACCCCCCTTATCCTCCCTCTTTCCCCCTCCCTAAGAGATAGATTTTAAATGTGAATAACTTAAAAAATATAACATCGATTTCAATGAAACTTCTTCCATTAGCACCAAAGGGACGACGGTGAATAAGGTGGACCTAAAATTGTCGCGCTGTCGTGTGCCGTTTTGCCTGTAGTTCAGGAACAAACAAACAAACAAACGAGAGTTTTAGTATATAGATAGATACATGATATGGGAATAACGTTTAGTGCAAAGTAAAGCCAGCAGAGTCCGATCAAGGATAGTCCGAGGCTCATAAAAGAGGTAGATAGTAGTTCAGCCCTGCTCTCTAAGTGTGGTAGGATGATTCAGTTGCCTGATTACAGCTGGGAAGAAACTGTCCCTGAATCTGGGGGTGTTCGTTACCCCGTTCCCCACCACATCGATACAACTCCTTGTTTTTTAGACCATCTCTGGCGCCTGGCCTTTGGAGCCGGAGCGCAGGAACCCTCTCCCTAAACCTCTCTCTCCCCCTTCAAAAGCCACCGCGGGCCGGGCTCCGACTCACCTGCGCCAACGTGGGCTCGGGTCCAACTTTAAAGTCCAGGGAAGGGCGTGGAAACGCCGGGCTGCGCCGAAAATGCGCTTGGGCGGGGAGGTATTGGCCAGACTGGGAGACCGTCCCTGTCCCTGCACTCCGCTCTCCCACCTACCGAAGGTTATTGGGGACGGTCTCCCCCCGGCACCGGTGGACCTCATCTCTGCGCTGACCCGGGTTGGCCCGGGCTTGGTGTAGAGTGCCCCAGGTGAGTGAGAGAGGCAGTGATTGGCCGGAAGTGAGAGCGGGGCAAAGTCTGGAGCGCCGGTGGAGCGGTGGCGCAGACATGGAGAGGGCCGGCGGGAGGGCGGCGGGGACTCGGGGCGCGGCGTCTCGCTGCCCGGATCGTTGCCTGGCCGCGCTGCTCTCGCTGGCCGCCCTGGCCGCTCTCATGGCGCTGCCGCCGGCCGCTCTACTGCTGCAGGAGCCGGGCCCGCACTTGTCCCTGGTGCCCGTGGGGCCCGCCCGGCTGCTGCGCTGTGTGGCCCGGGGGCTCGCCTCGCTTTCCGTGTCGCTGCACCTGTGCTGCCTCCTGCTCGCACTCCTCCACGGGCACCTGGCGGCGCAGCCCGGCGGGGCCGACACGCACCCCGACAGGTAAACGCAGCGGTGGCGCAGCCCGGCGGTGCCGAGGAGGGAGGTGCGGTGCCGAGGGGCGCACCGGTGGATTGGAAGGGCGCGGAGGGAGCACCGCAGCAAGGCTGGGGTGGGGGTGGGGGGCACCCCGAGGTGACCCCCTGACTGCTGTCCCGCATCGCTGGACCCTCACCACCGCCTCAGAGGCGCCTGGGGTTTCTTGGGATCCCGATGTATTAGGCGCTACAGCAATACAAGTCTTTGGGAATCAGCGCACCTTTACACGGGGCAGCCCTGCTTTGTCGGGTCTAATGACGGCTGGGATAAGATTGCAGCCCCACTAAATGATGGGAGCAAGGACCGGGTGACCTTCGGCCCATTGTGTCTATGCTGGCCCTTTGAGAGAGCTCTCAGACTGGTCCCGAGCAATGTAGGGACTGCGGGTGTTGAGAAGGGTTGAAGGTCAGCAACAATGTGAGCAGAGGGCGATCCCACAGGAGATAATGACCCGATGATGCTGTGTTTGAGTGAGGGGTGTCTGTGGGCAGGAGACGTGGGGAAAGTCACGGCGCCCTGGGAACATTCACTTCCAGCCACAGCCGGCTTGGCTTTAGGGTCACTGCTGCGCTCCCTGGGTGCAGGGAATGCGGGGATCTACTCGTCTCCAGGCATTAAGTGGTGGAAGGTGCGGGGACCTGTTGAGAAGGCGCCGCTTTGTGACTGTTCCAGGGGGACCTGAATCTATCGTGACCGCCATGTTGGTGAAAGCTCTCGGTTGCGTGAGCTGGGAGTTGAATGAGCTGCCGTCTTTGTGTGAGCGTTTCTTCTCTCAACCCCTTCCCGGCTCAGAATGAACGTGTCGACCCCCAGCTGCCTGGTCGGAGCTGACTCTCTCAGACAAAGAGTGCTGCCCCAGTCCCGTCACGGCCGTGGCTGCCTTCCCACAGGCTTGTGTTCAGAAAGGAATTCAATTGGAATCGCAGGATCGGCAGAGTGAGGAGAGGGGAGGCGAGTGCACACCGGGGATCGGAAGGGACAGCGTAAAGAATGGATGCAATAGGGTTATTGTGCCGGCAGCCCAAACTATCTGGCAAGGTGCTGCCTCTGTGAACAAGAAACACGCCATAGTCATGCCCACCGCAGGGAATCAGCAAACAAGGGCATCGCCAAGAAACAACAACTCTTCAAATCCCTCTCCGTCGACACAGAGCCCGAGTGGAGGAATCTGAACCATATGTGGTTGATTCTTCCCAATAATCTCGAGTTCGTGGGCCTCCGGGTATAGGGCGGGCAGTTGGAGGATACAGATAGACGATGATTTTGAGACAAGACGACGGGCAGTGGGAGAATTTAGAGAGCGGCTGTTTCTCACCCCATTCCAAACTCCCACATTCTCGATATTGCGATTGGGGTCTTTTCTGAAATTCAGGGCAAAGTGTGGCCTTTCGCAAATGTTTGTTGTGGAACTCCACACACCAGCCTCCCTTTCACAGACACCCCTACCATCCACTACCCTCTGCTTCCTGCCTCAAAGCCACCTTGCCTCTCCCTGCTCTGCCATCCCACCCCCACCCTCGCCTCTCTGTCTGTGGCCTCTTGCACTTCTCCACCGCGGCTGGAGGAACAGCACATCACCCACCTCGGGAGGTTGCAGCCCACATTGATCTCGGGATCTCGGCAGCCAACGTGTCTCTTGAGGTTGCGGCCCACATTGAATTCTCCAACTTTAGATAACTCTCGTTTGTTTTGTCTGGATCACAACCGGCTGTTTCTGCCAATCCTCTGTGATTTTTGGCTCGGTTTTTCTCTTGCCAATGTTAGCGCCTGGCTTGCAGGGCAAGTCCAACGTCAGCACTGGGAAGTGTAATGCCCAACGGTGAGGCACAGTGGCGCAGCGGTAGGGTTGCTGCCTGACAGCGCCAAAGACCCGGGCTCGACCCTGATTCTGTACGGAGTTTGTACGTTCTCCCCGTGACTTGCGCGAGTTTTGCCGGGATCTCCGGTTTCCTCCCACACTCCAAAGACGCAGAAATTTGTAGGTTAATTGGCTTGGTAAAATTGTAACTTGTACCTAATGATAATGTACGGAGATCACCGGTCGGCGCGGACTCAGTGGGCCGAAGGGCCTGTTTCCGCGGTGTCTCTAAACTAGACCCATTTGGTCCCACCCTATCCGCGATATTACCTTCAATCTGTCCATCTCTCTCTCCTTCAGTCATTTTCTCCCTCTCAACTTTGACAGCGTCTTTGACCTGTAGCATTAACTCCGGGTATCTCTCCACAAATGTTCAGTCCCCATCTGTTCAGTCGTTTCTGCTGCTTTTAGATCTCCAGAACCTGCAGGATTATTTGACTTTGTTTCACTTTTGTTTACGACCAAAGGTAAGTCTTTGAAGAATTTCTTGAGACAATTTCTTGAGGGATGGAGAGGTTCAGGAAGAGGATTCCAAGTGGAGCCAGGCATGGGCTGCTCTCGACAGATCAGTTATTATAGAGGCACACCACTCGTCACAGATCTCCAGTCCACAAGACAACTTTCCGCCATCACCCTCCGCTTCCTTCCATGAAACCAATTTTCTCTCCATTCAGCTATCTTCCTTGGATCCCAGGGGATCTAACCTTTCAGAGCAGTGGAACCTTGTCGAATGCATTGTTGAAATCCATATAAACGTCTTCAGCTCTGCCTTCATCAACCTTATTGGTCACATCATCAAATAACTCAATCAGATTCGTGAGACACGACCTCCCATGTCAAAACCATGCTGACTATTCCCTAATCAGCCCCTGTCCATCTACTCTCTAGTAACTTTCCGACTACAGATGTTAAGCTCCCTGACCTGTAGTTCCCGACCTTTACCCTGCAGCTCCTCTTGAATAAAGGCACATTTGCCATCCTACAGCCATCGGGCACCTTGCCTGCATTTAATGACTAGTGAATCTCAGTCTGGGCTCCTAAAATGTCCTCTTTTGCTTCCCACAGTGTCCTCGGAAATATCAGTTAAAGTGGTTTGTAGGGCTGAGGAGGTTGCAAAATTGACGTTGGGGTAAGGCTACAGAATGACGTTATAAGGTCAGGAACCTATGTAGCTCACTCATGTGAAAAGAAGATTGTGGAGAACTGAAATTAGGGAGTTCCTGGATTCCGACCCTGGATTTCACCCTTTTTACAGTGTCTCACGACCCTCTAGTTAAATCAGTGACTCTCTACAGCTGTAGCCTGGTCCAACCACTTTTCCAGCATTGTTGGTCTTTAGATTTTGACTGTTTCCATTTTCTGCTCCACTCCAGGGCTGGTTGGCTTCTCCTGAACAGCCGATCCTCTCGACATCTGGCTCTCACTACATTCTGCCTGGGCGTCATTGTGTACCTGGCAGGTAAGTGCGGAGATGTGGAGCACCAGTTCCTTCTCCTGCAGACACTGTCTGTACTGTTGGCCGTGCCTCAGAACTATCAAGTCCCACTCCTCGGGCTAATGCTCCTAATTTGTTTGGGGGGGGGGGGGGGGGGGGGGTGTTAGATATGAGGTGAGAGGAGATTCAAAAGTTACCTGAAGGCTAACTTTTTCTAGAGTGGTGCTTACATGGGATGAGCTGCCAGAAAAATTGGTAAAGGCAGGTACAATGACATACTCGGAAGTCATTTTGGACAGGTACATGTATAGGAACGGTTTGCAAGGATATGGGCCAGGTGCAGGCAAGTGGGACTAGCTTGTTTTGGCAACTTGGTTGGCATGGACAGAGCGGTCTGTTTCTGCGCAATTTAACTCAGATTCTAATCAATATCAAATCCAATTAAATTCTCCTTGAGCCTTTTGTGTGGGATCCTGCTGTGTGGTCTGATTGCCATCTGGCAGTGGAAGGTTGGTATGAGGCTCTCAGGGTTAAACTCCCAGTGAGATGCTGGGCTGGGCTGTGCTTCTGTCCTGGGCATTCTCGTTAACCATCATGGGGCTTGGTGTGCAGACAGCAGGTCACTCTCCCTTGTGGGGCGTGAGTGTCACATTGATGTTAGAAAGGCCTCCAACTGTCCTGGATGCCAAATGGATCACTGGGCATGAGAGGGCAGATGAAGATAAACCAGACTATTCCTGGCCTCAGGGTCATATCTAGGCCAGACGGGGCTGGGGTGAAGTGGTTCACTGACCATGGTCTGAACTTGTTCCTTGATCACCGGACCAGTTTGGCAACATTACCATCACATTTGTACATTCTCCCCGTGAACATTCTCTGGGCAATTTAATAAGACAGATGCAAAATGCTGGAGTAACTCAGCGGGTCAGGCAGCATCTGTGGAGAACATGGATAGGTGACGTGTGCCCCAATATCTACCCACACTCCAAAGATGTACAGATTTGTAGGTTAATCAGCTTCGGTAAAAATTGTAAATGGTCGCTAGTGTATAGGATCGTGTTAAGTGTACAGGGATCACTGGGCTGTGCGAACTCAGTGGGCCAAAGGGCCTGTTTCCGTGCTGTATCTCTAATTTAAACTAAATTACTTAATGCCCAACGCACCATGAGTTACCCGCAAAGACAGCGAAACTTGCCAAACCAGCTCACTACTTTCTATCCATTTATTTACCATAGTTAATGCATGCCCACCAAAACCACACAAAGTTCTCGGGCACTGCCCAGATCGAGCCCTCATCACAGAACGGCCCAAACCGCATCTCGAGGCAGGAGTGAGGAGTTTCAAGCAGTGCAGCCGTGAGATCACACACACCGAGGCTAGTTTTTTACGGTGCCTTCAGTTATCGTGAGGAGGGTCTTGATGGAAACTGGGACCAATGTCCCCTGTGCACAATCTTCATTATCACAGATAACAGCGGGCAGGCGAGCTCTCACCCCGTCAGTGTGCAACATGTCTTGGATAGAGAACCAAGGAACAGCTTGCGTGCAGGAGTGGTACAGCTTTAGTGGAATAAACTCTTCAGCATTGTCACAAAATGCTGATGAAACAAGTTCTACCAGAGGCAGCTCCGAGTGCCTGTGTGGGAACGCACATGCATATGCAAGTACACAAATGCATGTGTACACACACGCAAACGCGTACACACACACACAGCCAGTTCCGTCACCTCTCCGATCTCCTCAGAACCTCGCAGTGTCAGATGCGGTTGGTTCGCATGGGCTGGGGTGAGCTTGACGGCCATTGTTCACTGAATACACCATCCAACACTGTGGAGAAACCAAAGCAGATGTCAGCCTTGCTGGGTTAGAGTGTTGTCCCCATAACGTCAGTGGGGCAATATCCTGCCAGGTCAGCCACTGACCCCATAAGGCTGGAGGTCCCTAGTTTGATTCCTGCTCCCTACCAACAGGTGCAACATGACATTATGCCTCAACGCCATCAAACTGGGGGGGGGGGGGGAAGATGGACTCGGCAAGTATGTACGGCTCTGAACCCATGGCTGAATGGTCGTTCTAAATGTTGGTGAGGGGGCAATGCTTGGCCAACTCGATGTCACGAGGGGCCACAGTGGGTGTGGGAGGTAGAGGGAAGTTGGAACATTGCTGCTCCCACAACTCAGCCCTGTCACAGTTGGGACAGCAGGGACAGGGAGGTGCAAAGGAATTGCATCCAACTGTACACTGAACTGGGTTGATCTAACCAGATCGCAAGAGTAAGGCAGACTTTGGAAGGGGACTGACCTTGAATTTGTGTTCTTCAGATCATTGGGAATTAGTGTACAAATCAAAAAGGTCTGCTTGCTTCCACAAGCTGGAGGCTCTCTCTCCAGTGCTTCTGAAGATGGGAATACTGGTCAAGGAACCAGAGGGGGGGATGGGGAGTCCAGCGTGCGATGGAACACGCTGCCTGAGAGGGCAGTGGAAGCAAATTGAGTGGAAGCTTGCAATAAGGAATGGATAAATGCTTGAACGACAGAGCAGATGGAAAGCCTGGGTCCACAATCAGCTCCAGAAGAGGGTGGTTTGATGGTCATTGTCAGCACGACCCCTTTCCAATCCATCAAGAAGCAGGAATTGCTGCAGTTCTGAGGTGCCCAAGCAGGTGGTAACTACACCGATGCCATGCGACAGTCCACTCTTGCCGGGCAGGCAGACTCCGCAGTGTGTAGTGAGACCCTCTCACTGACCTTGTGTAACAGACAGCGGGGCTGCTCTGAACCACAATATACCATGGAAACTAACCCGTGTGTCAGGGATGTAGCTGCAGTTTGTAGTTCAGTGGGTCAGCTCCCTGCTGCCTGTTAGGTACAAGACATGAGTCCATAATCCGGGTGAGGGAAGTATGCAGATGCATTGCACGGAGTGATGGGAGCTGCCGATGGACTCCATGTGGAGCAGTCGGGATATGGAAAGTGTAGTGGACGTTTAGTGAGCTGGTCACTCCGCAGGTGCAGAGAGAGAGAGGGGCGATGGGTGTCCACCAGGAAGAGCAGTCAGGGCAAGTATTGCACATTTTTGGTTGGGTCCCCTCTCTAACAGGTACACCATGTTCAGGACGGTTTGAGACGGGGAAGGGAGTGATCTCCCGCCCTCCCAGGCGCACAGCTTGTGGCACTGCAGTGTGTGTTGCTGCACAGAGGGGAGGGGAACAGGAGCAGGAGAACGAGGGTTCTATCAAAGGGCAGGCAGATAGGCATATCTGCCACCATAGACAAGACTCTGGTTTGGTGAATTGCCTCCCTGGTGCTGGGGTCAAGGATGTCTAAGAGTGGCGGCAGGATGTTTTGAACAGGTAGGGTAAGTAGTCAGCAGTTGTGGTCCATGGTGATACCAGCAACATGTGTAGGGGAAGGAATGAGGTCCTGCACCTTGTGTTTGGGTAGCCAGGTAGCCATCTCACCAGCAGGACCTCAAAGCCTGTAATCTCTGGAATGCTTCCACTGCAACACTACAGATTTCAGGGTAGAGCAGTGAATCCTGAAGCATATCGACATTATGAAGGATAGGTGCTGGCAGTCTTAAATGCATAAAGGTAGATAAATCCCAAGGTCTGACCAGGTATATCCTAGGATGATGTGGGAAGCAGGGAGATTGCTGAGACCCTGGCAGATATTGTTGTACCTATGTTAGCCAGAGGTGAGGTACTGGGAGGATGGCTAATATTCTTATTTTAAGAAAGGCAGCAAGAACAAGCCACTGGTTAGAGTTGGCACAAGCTGGATCAGTGCCCTGTTTCCATGCTGTAGTTCTTTGAACATCATCTCAATGGATCCAGGAGTGAAATCCTCCATTTCAAGTACAGCCAATGTAACTTTTGCAACAGAAATGATATAAAAGGCAGTTGTGTGGTCCACTAATTCTTCTGCCTGGGATCTGCACACGAATAGACAACCCTTCAAGCCAGACCTGCCAAACCGTTAAATCACACAAGATCTGCACTTTAACTTCAGCCACCACGGTGTTCCCATAATCCACAATCCCACTTCCCAACAATGATCAGCCGTGGCTAACATCTTACTTGGATCTCCAGGTTCATCAGCACCTTGGAATAGCACAGCATTTCATATTTCCACATCCTGACATCACCCCCTTAATAATACGGCCTTACTTTAATGAACCTTAATGTGGGAAGAGTAAAACATTGGGATGAGTGTAGGATCAGAGTAAATGGTTGGTTGATGGGTCAAGGGACTGTCTCTATGACTGCTGCATCTCTCTGACTGCGATTCGCCTCTTTGTTCTAGATGCCTCTTCTTCCTCTACTTGCCAAAAACAGCAAGCGGTTGGCGCACCCACCCATTCAACGCCTTTAACCACCTTCATCAGAACGCTGTTTAATGCTAAGTAACAAGGGTCTGATGGGCATAAGGGATATGCAACAAACCCGACAGCTCCTATTGCATGCCAGTGTCTCCGTCCCACACATCACTCATCCCCTCACCTCCAACCCCTCCCTTCCAGGCGCACAGCCCGAAATTGTGTCTGCCACAAACCTACCCTACCCTCGATTGTTGTTTCCAGAGACCTGGCTTGCATTGCAAGACCCATCTTCATCAGGGAAGTGGATGGCCAGTACAGAACGTCAGATTACCCCGCCACGTGTCTTGAGTCAGACAGCATCCCACCCCCAATTCCCTCTTCTACCCACAATGAAAGAGCATTGGTGTCACCAACAAAAGAAGTGCCAGTGTTTTCCATCATCAGTGGGCACTCTCAGACTTGACATCAACTCCCCAAATAAACACCAACTCCAGGAACTGTTTTTTTTCAAGGGGTGAGGGTGGGGGGAAGAGCTTGGATCACAATATACGCTGACAACAAAAGCACCATCGCTTGCCCATTATTTGTGAATATTATGTTGCGGGTGGAGGGGGCTCCATTTTCCGTGAGGGAGATTGCTGTGACATGCAAAGGGAGTTTTACTCTGACTAACCCGTTTTTTGCCTGGGAGTGTGAGCTTTACTGTGTATCTGCCCTGGAGTGCGTGATGGGACTGTGTAGAGGAAGCTTTACTCTTGTGTCTAACCCATGCTGTCCTTGCCCTGGAGAGTCCCCTATACTGGAGTAGAATTGAGCTGAACTGCTCCTGCCCTGTGAGTGTGTGATGGGACAGCGCAGAGGGAGCTTTACTCCATGTCCATCCTATTCTGTCCCTGACCTGGGAATGTGCGATGGGATAGTGTAAGGGGAGCTTTATTCTCCCCCGTCCCTGGGAGTGTACGACAGGATAGTTTATTCTCAAGTGAGAAGTGTTGATGAATGAACCCGGGAAAGTTTAACAAATGCCAAATGTCAGCTCCAGTGCTCGTGTGCCGTGCTGCTTTTCCTTTGGCTCTGTGCACTACATGTGGAGATTGTTTGCTTTCCCCTCCAGCTCTCTGCATCCACGTGCTGCTGGAGTTTGAGAAGGAGAGTGCGATAGCAAGTGCCAGTGTCCTTGGTGCTGGAGTGCTGGCAGCAGCCACCATTGTGGTGCACGCGCAGGTGAAGGCTTGCCGAATGGACGGGCCGGGTGGTCCTGAGCATGCTGCCACCCTCTTCGAGAACAACTGCCCCTCGAGAGGCAGGTACCTGGATCCCGAGCATTTGGACCAGGCGGAGGAAGAGGAGTCATCGCGCATGCCTGCCTTCCACAAGGAGACAGCCTACGAGCGATACCGGGAGCAAAAGGCCTTCTACGTGGCTACCTCGGCCGGCCGCAATGGTTATGGGCAATCCCGGGCTCAGCCTTCTGCCCGCACGCTGCCCGCTGCCCGCACCCTGCCCCCCGCCGGATCATGGGATGGAGTCTCCCACGAAATGAGGCGGGTGCTGGCACGCAAGGGGACTGTTTGCAGGAGGGACTCGACGCTGGTCTGAGCCCTACATCGTCAGCACGACGGAAGCAACATTGACACCGATCCCGTCCCCAGCACAGGGTCACTCTCAGTTCCTGACCTTTTGCCCTCCAACACTTCAGCCTTCAACCAGGAGAATGAATTTTGTCTGCATCAAAGCTAGACCATAACCACACCGCCTTTACCCTAGGACCGAGGAAGAAACAGCGAGTGGTGAAGTGGGATGTGAGAATGAATTGGGGTCAGTCATGATCAGGAAGAGGTGAAGGAAGACAAAGACAGCAAAGGGAAGCCAGAAAATAAATGGAAAAAATCAACCAAAATTTCTAACATTTTCTACCTTTAGGAAAGAGTTCTGTTTTAAATTGTACCTTTACTGGGCTGTAAAGGTTGTGTGCTTTTGAATATAATCTTTCTCATTAAAAGTTACTTACAATGTTGTGTTAACCTGCCTGCTGTGAGCTTGATTCACAAATAAATCAATGTTAAGAGGAAGATCCAAGGATGATTTCACCCAGGCCTCAGCCCATCCCTCAGTTGCTGAGACCAACCAAACACCCCAGCACCAGTTCACTAAAAATAGGTTTGGAGTCAAAGCAACAGGCAAGCCATCATATAAAGAAACACAGGAGGCAGCCATTCAGCCCCACTTGCCTCCTCTGTCGTTCAATGAGACCATGGCTAATCTGTCCTCCAGACATATCTTTGTATCCCTCGATTCTCTCAACATCCGAAACACGTTTGCTCTCTCTCTCTCTCTCTCTCGCTCGGATACAGTCAGTGAGGGAACCTCCACTGTAAAAGCCACAAATATGGAATTGGGTCCTTTCAGTTGACATTTATCTGCGTGGTTGTCTGTGTGTTGGAGGCGGTCTTGCTGCCCAGCCTTAACCTGGTCACATATCATTTGAATAGTGTCAGAGGTTATGGGGAGAAGGTTATGGGTGTCAGAGGTTATGGGGAGAAGGCAGGAGAATGGGGTTGGGGGGCCAAGATAGATCAGCCATGATTGAATGGCAGAGTAGACTTGATGGGCTGAATGGCCTAATTCTGCTCCTATCAGTTATGAATCATGGCACTGCTGAAGGTGTACATGTTGAGAAATGGTTTGGGTTTGGACTCAATATTTTATCGTATAACTGCACATCCTCCATCACCACAATATGCTTTCATTTTTTCCTTGCTTTTCTGCAAAATATCCTGGGTCAGGTATGGAAAACGATTGTGGAGGAAGGAATTGCAGATGCTGGTTTACACCGAAGATAGACACAAAATGTTGGAGTAACTCAGCGGGTCAGGCAGCATCTCTGGAGAAAAGGAATAGGTGACATTTTTGGTCGAGACCCTTTCGTCAGACTGAGAGTCACTTGAGAGGGAAACGAGAGGTATGAAAGGGTACAGTTTCATGGAAAAAGATATAATTACTCTCACTGGGTCAAGTTGAGGTTGGAATTTAACACTTTAGTTGAACAGAACTCTACCCTCAGCATTCCCAGAGCAGATGGGGGGAAGGATTGCGTCCGGGATGCTCTCCACAGTGACAGTGATTGGATAATGATCGGCTGAGTGCCACATTGCAATTCAGTGAGGGACACAAACCCCTGACCCTGTTCACTGACGGGAGGGGATGTTGGAGACTGAAGGAGAACAATATACCGCCTTTCGCTCACCTGGCCCTTGAAGACAAGCCTTATGCTCGTGCGACTTATTCTCCAACCCAAGCTCAGGACATTCTTTGCATCACTTCCTGTGGTGATCAAAAGAAACACCAAGGTAACTAATGCCCAATCAAAAAATTATGCACATACACAATTTAACTTTCTGCTCCTCGCATCCCACTTCCCCGCCATTATTTTTTGTTCTGTCCAGGACTGGTGGGCACTGTGGGCATTGGTGATGGGTCCTAATGTGTACTAAAATGCTTTGGATAAGGAGATCAGGTAATATATATTTAAGAATGCTAATGATACTGTTCCTATCCATTCCCCAGAAGTAACTCCACACTGTAAATTTCCCACAGTGTTGTGTGATCCAACGTTATTTAATAATCTCTTGTGTGGGAGGCGAGAACGATGCAGAAAGGCTTTGGGGAGATATGTCAGGCTGTCTGAATGGGCAAGGATGTGACCAGAACTGCACACAATACTCCAAGTGTGGTTTCGCCATTATCTTGTGCACTTGTAACATGATGTCCCAACTTTTGTCTCAGTGCCCTGGTTGAAAAAGGAAAGCATATTAAACCTTTCTTCACTACTCTGTCTACCAGTGTCACCACATTCAGGGAATTATGTATCAGTATCCCAAAGTCTCTCTGTTCTACGAAACACGCCAGGGGCCTGTATTTACTGTGCAAGTGCTGCCCTAGTTTAATTTCTCAAA
Organism: Rhinoraja longicauda; assembly: GCF_053455715.1. Lineage (NCBI taxonomy): Eukaryota > Metazoa > Chordata > Chondrichthyes > Rajiformes > Arhynchobatidae > Rhinoraja > Rhinoraja longicauda. The sequence continues at coordinate 17,892,323 of NC_135980.1, read as the reverse complement.
ACGCAACACTTCACGCTTGCCTAGGTTAAATTCCATCTGCCATTCCTTGGCTCACTTTCCCAGTTGATCTCAGTTGTGGCAATCTTAGACAACCTTCTTCATTGTACACTACCACTAATTCTGGTATCATCCACAAACTTGACCACGGCAACTACAATCTGATCCAAATCGTTAAACACCACCACCATGTGTAGACAAACACCACTGCAGCACTGATCCCTGAAGCACATCACAGGTCACAGGCATTCAATTTAAAACCAACCCTCGAAATACCACCCTCTGCCTCCTACCATGACCAATTTTGTATCCAACTGGGCAACTCATCCTGGGTCCCATGTGATCCCACCTTGCAGACCAGACGACCATGCAAAACCTTGTCAAAGGTCTTGCTAAAGTCCGTGTAGACAATGTCTATCGTCCTCCCCTCATCAATGCCCTTGGCCATGTTTTCCCGTATGTAAAGCCATGCAGACTATCCCAAATCTGTCCCCGCCTTTCCAAATGAAGATAGATCCTGCCTCTAAGAATCTCTTCAAGTAACTTGCCCACCACTTATGTTAGGCTCAGCAGCCTTTAGTTGCCAGACTTTTTTCACAACTATTCTTTAATAAAGGCACAAGATTAGCCACCCAGTACCTAATTCGTGGCTCATGATGACACAAATCTCTCTGCCAGAGCTGCAGCACTTTTTTCCCTGGTTTCCCACAACCTCATGGGACAACCTTTATGTTTCCCTCTTCCTTCTCTCTCATGCCGAGATCCTCAGCACTTCGCAAGAGCTCTTCAGTGAAGAGTAGCAGAGACCTGTCCTCTCCATTGCTCGGAGGACCTGTTTGTCACCCAAACCCCACACGTCCGCTGCTCCACTCGAATGGCCTGTAAAAGGAGAAAGATGCATTGCTTGGCACACATGCAGACCTTCCCATCTCAAGGTCAATTTCACTGGCTGCTTTAGGCTCGCAGAAGCCACTAATTCACAATTTTTACATTTCAATTTAATATATGCCATTACAGCAATATATGAACTGCACCCACAGTAATTCAAGTAATTTCAGAGATTGTTCAAGATAGGCGGTTAGGTGGGAGATCTGCATGGGTCAAAGTGTTATTCACGATTCAGCAGCGATCAAGGCTGCTTTGGCGCCAGGCCAGCTTGTGCTCCTGGTATCAGCAATACTAACCTGGAAAGGGAGGGGTGCACGCTTGGCTCTGCACTCAGGAAGAAGAGAAGGAGGGAAGTTCAGGAACTGCCTGTGTAACAACGGAACTGTAACAGACACGCACATCACTAAAGCTGCATGCAGCGATGGGTGAAGAAAAATATAAAGATGGAAAAATGCAACGTAAACCGTGGAGTACTGAGCGTTCATTACAACAGTGGAGCAGGGGACTGACCCTGTAACACGTGTCCAACGAGTCGGCCCGAGAACAGGCAATGGACACACAGCAAGACCATAACCATTGGCATTGAAGAATGCAGATTTCCCTCGGATCCCACCACTCGAGATCCAGTGTACCAGTTGTGCACGACCTAACATATGGCATGTGTGGTTTTCAACATGTAACGGTGGCTTTGGGGAAGAGTTTCTCAGAGCTGTCAAACATAGGAGTTGTTTCCATCATGCACAGAATGGGAAGGCTTTCAGCAAAACAAACAATGTACTGGAGAAACTCAGTGGGTCAGGCAGTATCTGTGGAGGGAATGGACAGATGATATTTCAGGTCATGAACCTTCTTCAGATCAGCCTGAAGTAAGGTTCCCACACAAAATATTGCCTACTCATTTCCTCTACAGATGCTGCCTGACCTGCTGAGTTCCTCCAGCACTTTGTGCTTTGCACAAGATTGCAGTCTCTGTTGTCTCTTGTCTCTCTAAGAGTGAGCTTTCAGCTGGTGCCCAGACTGACACGCAGTAAGATCACAGCTGGCCCTCAACGTCATGCACTTCCGCCTGAGCCCGAGCTTCAATTATTCAGTGTCCCAGCGTAGTTTTATAGCATGAATAGCTTGGGGTTTTTTTCTTGAACTTTTTTTTAATGTTTGGTTTTAATATTATCAGTACTGTGTTAACAAACCTAGTTTGCTGTTGAAATTAAGAATTTCATTGTTCCGTTTTGGTTCATATTACAATAAAACACTCTTCACTTTTTTTATTCTTGATGGAGGTAGGTAGGGCCTCGGTCACCAAGACATGAGAGGCTGCAGATCAAATGCTAGTGAATGGGATTAGTGTGGTTGGGTATGATGGTCAGCATGGATGTAATGAGCTGAACGGCCTGTTTTAGTGCTCAAGCAGTTGTGTGGATATGGGGTAGAAAAAGATGGCGTCATGGAGAATGCAGATGTCAACACACACATGAAAAGGCTGCCAAATTCTGTTGCAATCGACACTCAGTACTCAACAGAACTAGAACACAGGTACAAGAAAAATACCAAAATTCAAATATCAAACTAAACACTCCCCCCGGGGGTTTCATTAAATCAGCACATCACCATTGATTATATTTGAATCTGGCATTTCTTTATGCCTCATTGAAAATCGAATGAATTCTGCACACCTCCTGTGAAGGACATTCACGTCCGGTACTCTCTGATTTTTGGTCGATATTGATAGGAAGGTGCAGCTAGAGCAAATCGCTGTGGCAACACACTTCCCATTGCATTTGGGAAAAATGTAGCAGCCCGACAGATGGGTGGGAATGCCGTCCTGCGACCACGCATGGTGGGGAAGCAGCAGCAGGAGGCGCTGAGTGTGCAAGGACTTATGGAGGCCACACGCTCTCCATCCAGCATCACCCACCCATCCAGACCACGAGCGCAGTCTCACAAAGGACTTTGGCCACATCAGAACCAAATGAATTGCGGTGAACATATCCATTCAATTTTCCTCTTCCCACCATTAAGTTGCAATAAGACCGGCTTGCACCGTGAACTGAATTTCTGAGACAAAGTGGTCATGTTCACAGGCGGGCATTTCCATGGCAAGTCTAATCTCCCTTCAAGGATGGGACAGGCCTGACGTGCTGCTTTTAATGGCTCCCCCGACATCACCCGAGCACAATGAGTGAACTCAAACCACAGGAATGGGGTGAGGCGGGGCGGGATAGGGAGGGTGGGCACACCAAGCAGAACCTAAGGCCCTCGCAGTACCTGCGGCTCTGCAAAGAGCTCATCTGGTCCTTGATGCTGATGGCTTGTCGGAGCAACCCCTCGATGTTCGTGAAGTAGGCTGCACTGTTAGACATGCTCTTCACCGCACTGCATGAGGAGGCGAAGAGATTACAAGTTCATGGTAAAAGTTAAGATCACATCGCAAGGAAGAATATCTAGCACAAACAACAGTGACTGAGGCAAGTCTCCTGTCAGCCACAAGTCCTCCACATAAAAGAATGTAAAGCATGGAGGCCGTGTTACAGAGGCAGGAAGCACAACACACAGTATCAATTATCACTGACACATAGGGTGACACAGAAACCCGTACAGCTGGTGGCAACATGGAGTTGTGACACACTAGTCTGTTGCCAATCCGTAATACGCTTTGAGGGTTTAACTGTGCGTCTAACCAGTGGTGCCCACTCCAGGGAGTATGGATGGGGCAATGTAGGGGTTGGCTCAATATCCAACCCCATTTGCTTTGGGCATTCAACCCGAGGCCTGATCATTGTATGCCTTCCTTCTTTGTTGTATCTGTTTTTGACAAAAATTCTGCTCTTGCCCTGCAGCAAAATGTAGAGGGGAAAAGGGTAAAAAGACTGAATAAAAGCTCTGTGATCTAAATGCATGGAGAACTTGCAATAAAAGAGACACACACACATGCATGCACGCACAAAAAGAAAAATTGCAGCAAACCTATCCTCATTCCAGGCATCAGGCTAGTAAACCTTCTCTGAACTACATCCAACACGTCAGCATATTTTCCTAAATGAGGAAATAAAGACGGTACGCAACACTCCAGACCTCACCATATCTTGAAAACAGGAGCATTATCTCTCTACCTTTCCATTGTATTCACCTGACAATAAATATTAACATGTCTTTGGGCTTGCTAAATACATGCCACACTTGCCTACCAGCCTTCTGCAAGTCAAGGAGGCCCACATCCCTCTACATATTCAAACTCTGCTGTCTCACCATTCGGAAAGAATGCTTTTGTTAATCTCTATCTCCTGCTAGAATGCACAATTTTCAATTTTTTTCATAAAATACTCCATTTACCATACCTGAGAGAAGAAATCTGCATCCCTTTGAATCCTCCTTATGTGCTATTCACAAAGATTTACCTTGAATGGGCAATCTGTTATTTTTAAACAGTGACCACTCTCGATCAAGATCCCGCAAGATTTTTAGTTTCAAACAACCTCCTAATCTAAACTTCCAACAGATGGTGACCAGTACATCCAACCTCTCGTCGTTTCTCTTGTTTTAAGAGGAGCCAAGAATATGTCTTCTCTTCCAAACGCACCTCCTGCATTCATTTGTGTGATGCACACAGACCTTGCTCCAGAGGGTGCCTGGCATACAGCATGTTTACTGCACCATATACCCTCCCTCCCTCCAGAGACCCTCACCTGCAAGCATACTCCACAGTATAAATCGCTCCTTGGCATTGTTCTTCCACGCCTTGCATGTCTGTCTGCAGAGGAAACAAAAAACAAGGTCACACACCACTGATTAACTGGACAGCTTTCACTTCAGGGTCAAGAAATCCTTCTGTTCAGCAGACTGGTCAGTAACGGACTGAGGTTCTTCATGCCCATAAATCAGGTCCTTCTTCTTTGTGTATACCTGTACGTGCATGCACGCACACTGGGGTTGCATCTGTCAATGTGTTCAGTTGCTTGCAAGCAATTAGTCATAATGTCATAGATGGGAAACAGGCCCTTTGGCTCAAGTTATCCATGCGGACCAAGATGCCTATCTCAGCTCGTCCCATTCGCTCATTTTAGGCCCATACCTCGCTCCACATTTCCAAATTCCTTTTTAAATGTTGTTATTGTACTTTCCTCAACTACTTCCTCTGGCAGCTCAATACATATATATACCCGCCACCCTCTGTGCAAAGAGGTTGCCCCTCAGGTCCCTTTTAAATCTTTCCCCAATCATCTTAAACCTATGTCTTCTAGTTTTTGATATCCTTTCCCTGGAAGAAGACTCTGTGCATTCAACTTACCTTTGTCCCTCATGATTTTATACATGTCTCTAAGAATACCCCTAGGTCTCCTACGCTCCAAGGAATAAAAACCTAGTCTTCCCAACCTCTTCCTGTAGTTCAGGCCCACGAGTGCTGGCAACATGTTTGTAAATCTTCCCTGCACATTTTCCAGCTAGCTATATAACATATTTTTCAGAGTGACCAAAACAGTACACAATATTCCAAGCGTGATCTCACTAACGTGTTGTACAACTGTGACATGACGTCCCAAAGTTTATACTCAATACCCTTAATGATAATATCAGTATGCCAAAGGCCTCCTCCACTACCCTGTCAATCTGAGGTGGCATTTTCAGGGAGATCTATGCTTGTGCTTCAAGATCCCTCTGCTCTACAACACTCCTCAGAGTCCTGACATCATTTGACTTCCCAAAATGCAAGACCTCAGACATTTAAATTAAACTCCATTTGTCATCCCTCAGCCCACTTGCCCAGCCTGCCAAGTTTAGGTTTGGGTTTAACATCCACAGTGGGTGTATAATTATTTGAAGGCCTGTGTAGATCTGGAACGAGAAAATGGTAGTGAGGGGAGGAAATGGTAGTGAGGGGAGGAAATGGTGGTGAGGGGAGGAAATGGTAGTGAGGGGAGGAAATGGTAGTGAGGGGATGAAATGGTAGTGAGGAAGAGAAATGAAGACGAGGAGTAGAAGGTGGTCAGGTGGGGAGGAGGTGGCATTGGCGAGGAAGGGTGGAGAGGAGCAGGTGTGGTAGTTTCTGACAGGATCGGCAAATGTAAGGTTACACTGAAGCCAAGGATTCCGCAGCGCTCAGTCCCCTCACCTTGTGCTGCACCAACTCGGGGAGGGATCGCCGGACGTGCTCCTGGAGACGGTAAAGAGCCACCGATGGTTCGTTGGCCAGAAAGTACATGCTCTCCGTGAACTTATCTGTAACTGATGACAACAGGGAGTTAGACCCGGTGTGATTCGGGGGAAGGGGGGAGGTTTGAGAGAGACCGGGGAGAATGACAGGGGCGGGATGAGGAGGCCACGGAGGGGGGAGAGAGGGCGGGGATGGGGACGCCTCGGCGGGGGGGAGGGAGACGAAGACGGGGATTCTCCTGGTTCCCGTTCCCAGGCCCAGCCCTCACCCCGGCGAACTCGCAGTTGCAGCTCCGGCTCCTCCATGTCGCCACCGCCTCCGGAAGTGTCCGCCGCTCCGCCTCCGGAAGTGTCCGCCGCTCCACCTCCGGAAGTGTCCGCCGCTCCGCCTCCCCCGGAGTCACGGTGCCGGGGTACGGGTTCCGCCGCAGTCGGGAAGTGGGTGGTGGGCGGCACCGGAACTCCGGGCCGTTGCCAAGTGTCGCCAGGACCGGTCACTGTGGCCCCTGACCCGGCAGCAACGCCGAGAACACAGAACTGTGCAGCATATCTTCAGCCCACAATGTCTGTGCCGCACATCATGTCAACACTCTTACCTGCCTGCACACAACCCATATCCCTCCATTCCCTGTGCATATCCAAAACCCTCTTGAAACACCACTATCGCATCTGCCCCATCACCACCCAGAGCAGGGCTTTCCAGCCTCTGTGCAAAGAAAGTTACCTCGCACAAATCCTTTAAATTTGACCCCTCTCATCTTATATGTATGCTCTCTCGTCTTTGACATTTCCACCCTGTGAAAAAGGTTCTAACTGTCTACCCTACCCAAGCCTTTCATAATTTTATATACTATCACGTTTTTAGTGTCAATTGCTTACATACGAACCAAATTTTAAAGCCACCCAGAGTAGGACATTTTGTAGACAGTGAAGATGGTTATGAAAAATTACAGCAGGATCTTGAGGCAAGTGGGTTGAGAAAGGGTGAATGGAATGAAATGCAAATAAGTGCATTAAACCTTCACAGTGATGGCAGGGCGCTGGAGAGCGTTGTGGAGCAGAGGGATCTAGGGATCCTTGAAAGTGGTGTCACAGGCAGATAGGATGGTCAAGAAGGCTTTGGTATATTGGCCTTCATTAGTCAGGATGTTAAATGTAGAAGTTGGGATGTTATGTCACAGTTGAATAAGACATTGGCATGGCCATGTTTGGAGTAGTATTGGGTTCCCGGTTGGGGTCCTCCACAGGCCTAATAATCAGGAAAAATATAAATGTTACCGATATTGATTGAGGAATGAAGCTCAGCTAGGATAACTACCCCATGCCTCTTTGCAAATGTGCCACGGATCCTTTCCATCACTTGACACCATGACTGGAGCCCTGGTCAAACATCTCAACAAGCCAAGTCCTACTGACAGTGCAGCACACCCTCAGAACCACACGTGGTGTTGCAGAGCCGGCAGCGGATGTCCGACCCACAGGGAGCATTATCAACTGAACCGTAGCTGGGAGAAATCCTTGGTGACGGAGGATGGGGAGAGGAGTAGTTCTGGGATGAGCTGAGGAGTCAGAGAGGAACAAGAGGCAGAGATCCAGCTTGATGGGACTGATCAGATGTAGTGACCACAAAGGTGCTGGGTTGCATAGAAAGGGAAGAACAAGAGGAACAATGTTTGATTAGAACAGGCAACTGAACCATCCTCTCACCAGCTAGACCAGCCTGACTTCCCACCTACCTCATTGGACACCTTTGAACTATTTTTAATCGGATTTTATTGGACTTTATCTTGCATTAAACGTTATATCCTTTATCCTGTATCTACATTGTGGGAGAAACTGCAGATGCTGGTTTAAACCAAAGATAAACACAAAATGCTGGAGTAATTCAGCGATACAGGCAGCATCTCTGGAGAGAAGGAATGGGTGATATTTTGGGTTGAGACCCTTCTTCAGTACATGATTTGATTGTAATCATGTATAGTCTCTTCACTGACTGAAGAGTCTCTTCACACACAACAAAAAGCTTGCCAATAATAAACTATGTGGCAATAATAATAAACTAAACTAAGCCTATATATACACACACTGAACTTTTTTTGCTTGTTTAGTGTACTGTTTACAGTGTACTATGTTTACATATTCTGTTGTGCTGCTGCAAGTAAGAATTTTGTTGTTCTAACTGGGACATATGACAATAAAACACTCTTGAATCTTGATAGTTATTTATCATTACAATATGTATACTGTTTATTTTGTAGCTATGTGTGAACAAGAAATGTAATTACTTCCTGGTGTATGTGACAATAAACTAATCAGAATCTGAGGAGTGATATCAGAAATAAACTTTTTTCATAAGGAATAACCAGATCTGGACATTAACTGTGAAGTTGGGGTAGACTGGGGTTTCTTGGGTTTGAGTATCGAGGGCTGTGAAGCAAAGGCATGATAATGATGACGTTGGCCACATTTCAGACAGATTGGTTTCTCTGGAATATCGGAGGTTGCGAGTAGACCTGTGAGTAGAGGTATATAAAATTATGAATGGCATTAGGACGACAGTCTCATAACCTATTACACAGGAAGGAAATATCAAACACTGGAAGGCGTAGCGTTGAGGCAAGAGCAGCAAAGTTTAAAGGAGATGTGTGGGGCAAGATTTTTTACGGAGGGTGGTGAGTGCTTGAAACGTGCAGCTGGGGAAGGCGATGGAGGCAGATACGATAGTGGCATTTAAGAGACTTTAGGGTGGGCACATGGATATGGAGGGATATGGGTTATGTGCGGGCAAATAGGAGTTGGTCTTGGCATCATGCTCGACACTGGGCCGAAGGACCTGTTACTGTGCCGTACTGTTTTGTTCTATCACCCAGGATCCTATTGGAAGGTGGAGCTCTGGAGGGGCTAAATGTCCTCCTGACTGTGGTGATGAATCCTGGCTCGGCCATCTCCACTCTCTCAGAGTCCGATCAGTGGCGCTGGGTCCAGTGAGAGTCCCCAGCAACTGGAGGTCAGACAGCACACGCCGGGCAGCTGATGGCCTCAGTGAGGCAGCGCACTGTCAGTGTTGAGGTGGGGTTCACGATCTTCCAGCACCTTTGTCATTACTTTGTCATTACTGGCCTGTGTCAGATCACTCACTCACGGCACCACGGAATCAGGAAGTGCTGCACCCATGGTGGTCTGTCCCTCAGGCGGAACCAGCATCTTCATCAGGGGCAGAGGCTTTACAGCCACTTGTTACATGGCCAGGAAAGGTTCAAAGAGAAATGGGCCAATCCTGGGCAAATAGGACTAGTTGAGATGAGGCATCTTGGTCAGCACCGACGAGATGGGCAAAAGGGATGTTTCTGTACTGTGTGACTCTCTGAATCTAAAGCAGGAGGATGGAGGGACTGAAATAAATGGGAGGATCCATTCTCCACACCCCAACCACAAACTGATCTTAAAATGTCTGAATTGCCGGCTTGTTTTAATAATGCAGCTCCCAGAGTCGTGGATTGAGTGAGCCCTGTGGTGGAATGGCCTGCTCTCTGAAACAGTCGCCAGCTGAATACTGATGGCACAGTGCCGGCCTGCCACAGTGTATGCATGCTTGGTGTCAGCCTTCCACGGTGTGAGTGGGCATGGTGCCATCCTGCTGCAGTGTGTGTGAGCATGATGCCAGCCTGCCATGGTGTAAGTGTGCACAGTGCCAGACTGACACTCTGTGAGTGTGTGCATGGTTAGGTGAAAGGATAGGTGACGTTTTGGGACGAAAGGGAAGAATGCTCCTGACCCGGAACATTACCTTTCTTTTTCTTCTCCAGAGATGCTGCCTGACCAGCTGAGTTCTCCATCACTTTTTGTCTATCTTTGGTTCTGCAGTTCTTTGTTTCTACACTGGGGGATAGTTATTTGATACCGCTGCGATCAGACTACTGAACCAATCACCTTTCGCACACCCCCTTCCTGGAGGTGATGATATGCACTCTTACCTTTAACTCTATCTCGTTTGGTTATCCTGTTATTGTACTTCAATATACCTTTGCTGTACTTCAGATGGCACTAGCACTTTGCAGCAAAACACATAATGCTGGAGTAACTCAGTGGGTCAGGCGGCATCTGTGGAAGGAACGGACAGATGAGGTTTCGGGTCAGGTCCATTCCTCCCGCACTTTGTGTTATGAGCAAGATTCCAGCATCTGCGGTTTCTTGTGTCTCCAGTCTTTGCACCATTCTGCTGTTTTGCATTCATCATTGTATGGATTGTTGCATTCATCATTACCATGTGCATTGTTTGCTCTGTGAGCTTCGTGTGAAAAAGGAATTTCATTGCACCCTGGTTTATGTGAGAATAAACTAATCTGAATCTGAATCTGTGAATGACACAGGATAATAAGGGAACAGAGCAATGTTTTTTTTGCATTCAGCCAGGACTGTCTCCGGACTCACTGCCTGAGAGGGTGATGGAGACAGAAATGCTTGCAATGTTTCAAAGGCAGTTGGATGAGACCTGGAAGAGCCATACTCCACAGGCTACAGACCACGGAAAGTGGGATTAGTTCCAGTGCCACTTTATTCAGGCGATGAATGAGTGGTCCCCGAGGCTACAAATGATTCAATCACCACATTCCCTTCTAAATAATCTCACTGAATCTACTTCCAGCTTTTCAGGCAGAACCTTCCAGATCACAGTTCCTTCATTAAGAAATAAATGTCCTAGCCTGACCTCTGGTATCACTGGCAATGTGAAAGCAAATTAAAGGCAACGGGGATTTAATAACTGCGGCTTCTTCTCTCTGCCTCTCTGACCCAGCAAAGGACACACACACATTGCATAATCATCGCAACCCTGAGGCACTGCTGGCTTGAAAAACAACCTCAGAACTAGGTCAGTTTGCATGCTGTCTCTGTGTTTCTCACAGACCCTTCTGAAGCAGTTCCATTTGCCAAGCCTTTGTGCTTCTGTTGAATCTGTGCAATCTGTTCTGACATGAAAAATAACATTATCTAGTTCAGATTGATTTAAAAAGGCCATAATCATTTTATTTCAATCTATGGATCTTTGTCTTGCAAGGGCAGACAAAGATCCAACTCAAAAATTATGCACAAAATTGGATTGGGTTTTCTAAAGTGCAAGAGATAACAAAATTCAATTTGAATAGGTCTTTTCACAACATTTCAAAATGACAGAGGTGATGAAATATATTATAGGGCGGCACAGTGGTGAAGCTGATAGAGCTGCTGCCGCCTCACACGCCAGAGACCTGGGTTCAATCATGACATGAAGTGCTGCCTATGTGGGGTCTCGCTGTGACCTCGTGGGTTTCCTCCAACATCCCAGAGGCGTGCGGTTAAGACATAGGTAATTGGTCTCAGTAAATTGCCCTTAGTGGAGAGGGAGTGGATGAGAAAGTGCAATAACATAGAACTAGTGTGAGCGGGTGATCAAGGGTCTGTTAGACTCCGAGGGCTGAAGGGCCTGTTTCTATGCTGTAGATTTCAATCCATCATTGTAAGATCATCAGCTATGTTCCACCTGTTTTCTCTAGAATGCTCTAGAGAAATGCCCTACTGTACTCCCTGTACACACATGACTGTGGGGCCAGGTTCAGCTCAAACTCCATCATCAAGTTTGCTGATGACACTGTGGTGGTGGGCCGGATCTCCAACAACGATGAGAAGGCCTACCGGGAGGAGGTGGCTGATCTGGCACTCTGGTGTCAGGACAATAGCCTCCTCTTGAATGTCACTAAAACGAAGGAGCTGATTGTGGACTTCAGAAGGGCTAAACATCCAAGGACATACACGCCACTGGAGATAAATGGGTCTACTGTGGATAGGGTGAGCAGTTTTAAATACTTGGGAGTCCGCATCACAGAGGATCTGACGTGGGCAACGCACATTGCCGCACTGGTGGGTAAGGCAAAGCAGCGCCTTTACCACCTTAGACAACTGAGGAAATTCAGAGTGTCTCTGAGGATCCTTCATTGCTTCTACTCTGGGGCTGTAGAGAGCATCCTGTCCGGCAACATTACAGTCTGGTTTGGGAGCAGCTCTGCCCAGGACAGGATGGCCCTGCAGAGTAGTGCATTCGGCAGAACGCACCATGGGAACTACACTCGTCCCCCTGCAGGACCTATACATCAGGAGGTGCAGATCCAGAGCAAGCAAGATCATGAGGGACCCCTGCCACCCCAGTAACGGACTGTTCCAGATGCTACGATCAGGCAAACGCCTCCGCTGTCACGCTGTGAAAACGGAGAGGATGAGACGGAGTTTCTTCCCACAGGCCATCAGGACTGTCAACTTTTATAACCCCAGAAACTAAATTTTTGTCTACACTATAGTAACTTATTAACTTTATTTATATGCTGTAACTGTAATTCTTTTTTGTGCACAATCCGCAGGCATTGCCACTTTCATTTCACTGCACATCGTGTATGTGTATGTGACAAATAAATTTGACTTGACTTGACTTGGGGTTGAGGGAAAATCTGATAGAAGTATAAAATTATGAGGTATAGACAGAGTGGATTGTCAGAATCTTTTTCCCAGGGTGGGAATGTCAAATATTAGAGAACATAGCTTTAAGGTGAGAGGGGAAAAGTTTAAGGGATGTGTAGGGCATTTTTTTAATACGGAGAATGGTGGATACCTGGAATGCGCTGCCAAGGGAGGTGGTGGAAGCAGATACAATGGCAACATTTAGAGGCTTTTAGACGGACATGTAGAGGCAGGGAATAGAATCATATAGGCCTTAAGAAGGAATTGAAGATTAAGTTACATTGGCGTCATCGTCTGCAGACATGGTGGGCTGAAGAACCTGTTCCTGTGCTGTACTATTCTATTTTCTACTTATCGAACATGGACACAGCAAGCTGAAATAAACGGAGACATTGGAGACAAAACTAAACAAGGAAACCTTTTGTGCTGCTCTCTTGTCCTCTGCATCTGTTACAGCAGAGCAGTCAGTGAATGTGTCTTGTTCTCAAATGTGTCTTGACTTGAGAACTGGCTCGTTCTCGTCAATTAATCCTGGTTAACAGCCAAAGCCAGGACTAGCCATTAGCCAACAGCTCATCGATGAGGACACCACAGCTCCTGGTGCTGGCTTAACACTCCTTCTAACTTTCCAGATAGTTTTTGGAGGCAGGGTCTGTGGGATGCCACCACTCATCCCCATCTCCTTTCCCTTCTGAGCCTAAAGTCATTGCTGTTGCTCCACTGTTCATCTCCTCATTCCGCCTGGACCAGTGTCCACCCTCTGTCTTGTGACCCTGACAGTTTCATGTCCAGCATGTATTCCAGAAACTGTCTATTCAAAGCTAACTTTTGGTCATATCAAAGCCAATTAACCTACAAACCTGTACATCTTTGGAGTGTGGGAGGAAACTGGAGCACCCGGGGAAAACCCACGTGGTCACAGGGAGAACGTGCAAACAGACATATACACAAGGGTGCACTGAAATTTCTATTTCACATGACGCTCAGCACCCATAGTCACCCGAACCCTGTTCTCGGGTGCTGTAAGGCAGCAACTCTACCGCTGCGCCACTGTGCCGGTGACAAGCACTGAGGGATTCATGACAACTGTGAGACAGAGAGCAGAGAGATTCAGTTCACTCTCCACTTGCAGCCTGACCGAGGGCTCCAATGCCAAGCTACTGTCGCCAGGTTTACTGCACTGCCTGCCAAGGAATCACTCAGGAGCTGGACTCCATCCAAAACCCAGCGTCGTCGCAGCACCAGCCCATCAGGCCTGCAGATCCATCGCAACCCAGAATGCTGGCTGCTGTTTCAATGTGAAAACACATTGTCCACGGAAAACCTCCGCAAGGGCCATTAAACTCCTTTCATAAACACTCTGCCCCTGGTATTAGGTTTAAGTTAGTATTATTAGGTTAGAATTAAGTTTAGTATTATTGTCACATGTGCTGAGGTACAATGAAAAGCTTTGTTTTGCATGCTATCCAAACAACTCGGATATACCATTACATAAATCATGTATAAAATCATGAGAGGAATAGATCGGGTAGTCTCTTGCCCAGAGTAGGTGAATCGAGGACCAGAGGACATAGGTTTAAGGTGAAAAGATTTAATAGGAATCTGAGGGGTAATTTTTTCACACAAAAGGTGGTGGATGTATGGAACAAGCTGCCAGAGAATGTATCTGAGGCAGGGACTGTTCCAACATTTAAGAAACAGTTAGACAGGTACATGGATAGGACAGGTTTGGAGGGATATGGACCAAATGCCGGCAGCTGGGACTAGTGTAGCTGGGACATGTTGGCCGGTTTGGGCAAGTTGGGCCGAAGGGCCTGTTTCCACACTTTATCACTCTGTGACTCTATGACTCGACATGGAAATGATTTACTGTTGGCCTCTTATCTGCAGACACGCAGGGAAGGTTCCTCCACATCCTTCTGTGGACTCTATGACTCTAAATACAATGTTCAAACTCAAATATAATAGAGCAAAGTGGAAAATACAGAGTGCAGAATATAATGTTCAGCATTACAGCATATCATAACATAGCAATATGAACAGATATTAAATATACTTTGTCAGCACCATGGAGACTTGTGTGCACAGTTTGCATTGGTGTATTGGTCCAGGTAATTAATAATATGTTTTCCAAAACAAGAGCAAAATGGGAATCTTTCTCACTCACAGCCCTGTCTATTCTCCTGGCTCGATCAACACTGCATTGTGCAGTACTCAGTGTGAGTGCTCTTTGTGTCAGAATGAGTGAAGGTTGGAATCCCATCCCAGGGTACCATTTGACCGAGAGCTGTTGCTCGCGTGCAGTGGCATTGACATTTTCTTTCTTTGTCCAAAGTTAAAAGAAGTTAGTGCTGTGAGTGCAGGCTCGCTGTGTGCAAAAGAATTGCCACATCCTTCATCCACCAGAATACATAAATTGCTGTGGGATGATTGAGAGAGGTGCTGTACGATACCAGGTGGGCCTCAGTGTTGTTGCTATGTTGCTGGGTCACGAGGTCTCAGTGGGGACAATGGTTCAACGTAAGATCTGTCCCACTGAGGAGCTCCACTGGTAGATAGGAAGGAACGAAGCAGGGGGGCAGACAGTGATCCCTTACCAAGACAGTAGATGGTAAATGGCAAAATACGATGGCACAGGAATTAAACAATTATTTTGCATCTTTCTTCAAAGAACACATAAAAATCCTGCCGGAGATGTTAGAGAACCAAGGGTCGGGTGACAATGAAGAAATGAAGGGGATTTGTATGTCAGGGAATATTAACTGAGAACTGGTGAGCCTGAGTCAATAAATCCCAAAGACCTGATGGTTTTCGTGCCAGTGACCTGAAAGAGGATGCTTCAGAGAGAATGCATGTGTTATCATCTTCCAAAGTTTTGGATTTAGGACTGATTCCTGAGGTGTGAAGGGCAGCAAATGAAATCCCCACTAGTTAAGAAGAGAGGGAAACCTATTCATCTCGTTGCCTAACATTGGTAGTGGGGAAGATTCAAATGTATGCTGAAAACTAAACAGTGCGAACATGTAGACAATAAGGGTAGAAATGATCAGTCAGCGTGGGTTTACAAAACTCAAAGCACGTTTGACTAACCTGTTGGAGCATCTCACCAGCAGAGCAAACAGTTGCACAAAAAAATACTCTGGCTCTCTGAACAATGGAGGATGGGTTCAGTTGTTCTCCTTGCACACTCTGGCCATTTCCCACCCACCAATATCAGGCCACCTGCTCTGTGGATCCTCTCACACTCCAGCCCAGAGAAGCTCACCCTGCTCAAGATGTCAGCATTGTTTACTGGATGTAAATTAGTTGCTTGGGACACGCATTACTGAGGCAGTCCCTAAAACATGTGTCTGGATGTGTCTGGCTCACTCAACAGCATTGAACTGACTTGTTCTGATCAGCTCAAAAGATAATTTAAAAGCAAGCATTGAAAAAGCTCTCCACAATCCACATTCATCTCTAGTACCCTGACGAACTTACGGAATTCCGATCTATGGAATTTTTAAACATGCTGAATACTTGCACTCGGTCCGCCAAGGCCTACTGGATCTCCTGGTTACTAACCATTTCAACTTATTTTCCCATTCCCGTACTGACCTAGGCCTCCTCCACTGCCAGAGTGAGGCCACATGCAGACTGGAGGAACAGCACCTCATCTTCTGCTTGGGTAGTTTTACAACCCAGCAGTATGAATGTTGAATTCTCTTGTTTTAGATAACCATACCAAAACACCCCACTTGCTTTCTTCCCTGTGCCACATCTGGACCTCCAGCTTGCAAAGGCATGGAGCGACAGAGCCACAGAAAAGGACATTGGCACATTGCCTGGCCAAGACAACCCCTGCAATTCCAAACCAGTGCCGCCATTAGGACAACGGTCCTCTGTGGCCAAGTTAAGACATTAAAAAAAATTGGACCTAAAGGGTACAAGATGGTGTCTGAAACGTGGTGACTCTAGACCCCACCGAGTGAGTAGACAATTGTCTTACACTCTTATGCTTAGCATGATTGTGCGTAATGTAATTTAGGATTGTCACCGAACTCTATGCAAAAACAGAATTTCACTATACTTAGTTACTCGTGACAATAAACTACCATTGAACCTTCAGAACCATAATAAACATCCTGCCCTTATGGGGGAATATTATTTTATGCATGATATTATTTGCTAGTATTTTATACATTAGACATTGTTACGGCATTATTTTATACATTGTTGTTTAAGGTTTGTAACTGCTTAGGCATTAGGCGCCTCTGTAACTAATTAAGGCGCTCTAGACATTCCGTGCCCTTGACACATCTCTGTAACACTCCTTTGTATAACACTCCTTTGCAGCTTGTACCTTTGCTTTAGCCTTGATGATAAGGGTAGCAGAATCCGAAGGGATGCGGACATTCATCAATGAGTAGGATTTAATGGTGGCAAGAGAAGAGATAAGGAAAAACATAGGCCTTGGGGGGATGGATGGATGTGAGGGATGAACTAGCAGGAAATAAGGGAGGCGAAATATGAAGGGATGTGAGCATTGAGATAAGGATATATTACTAAATGGGATTTAATGGTGGCGGGACAAACAGGTACTACAAAGCAATGAAGGACTGAAGAAAGGGAGTGTGGGAGAAAGGGAGTGTGGGAGAAAGGGAGTGTGGGAGAAAGGGAGTGTGGGTATGAGGTAATACAAAGGAGATAAGGTTTAGAATAACCCTATAAAAATAGGCTGCCCGGTGTACTAAGTGGGCAGTCAGATGGTTGACATCCTGATTGTTCCAGCCGTTGTTTGCAAATAAAGGCTTTTAACTTCTTGAAGAATTCTCCGTGTCATCTGCTTCATTTTGAACACCGGTAACCACGACAAAATTGGCGTAGTCGGCAGGATCGGAAAGAGGCCCGTTCGATAACGGACGACAAGCTAAAGGCGCTTCCAAGCCCGTCAGGGGCTCCCCGGTTCAACAGGTAAAGGGTGGCCACCCGCAAAAAGTTAGGCGGTTTTCCGCTTTATTTGGACTAATGGCCTGTTGAAAACGGGGGACCACTGGTGGCACAGGAGCGCCCAGGCGGTCCAAGGGCCTCTCCGATCCAAAGAATCTGTCTAAACTATTCTAAAAAGAGACCCGGAGGATTGCTCAAGAAGGCTGCGCAGTGGGGTAAGTAGAAAATAGATAAGTTAAGAAAGTAGATTTAGTTGAGTAAGAGTTTGTGACGTCACGAAGACCTCGTGGATACCGCCCTAAGAGGATAGGGGACTGAATAGATGAGGCGACCTGTGGATACTGCTCTAGTTAGCTAGGGATCTCTGGTTGGCTAGGGGTCTGTACGGGCAGGATAAAGCGTCCTGTGGATACCGCTCTGGTTAGCTAGGGATCTCTGGTTGGCTAGGGGTCTGTACGGGCAGGATAAAGCGTCCTGTGGATACCGCTCTAGTTAGCTAGGGATCTCTGGTTGGCTAGGGGTCTGTACGGGCAGGATAAAGCGTCCTGTGGATACAGCTCTGGTTAGCTAGGGATCTCTGGTTGGCTAGGGGTCTGTACGGGCAGGATAAAGCGTCCTGTGGATACCGCTCTGGTTAGCTAGGGATCTCTGGTTGGCTAGGGGTCTGTACGGGCAGGATAAAGCGTCCTGTGGATACCGCTCTAGTTGGCTAGGGATCTCTGGTTGGCTAGGGGTCTGTACGGGCAGGATAAAGCGTCCTGTGGATACCGCTCTGGTTGGCTAGGGATCTCTGGTTGGCTAGGGATCTGTACGGGCAGGATAAAGCGTCCTGTGGATACCGCTCTGGTTGGCTAGGGATCTCTGGTTGGCTAGGGGTCTGTACGGGCAGGATAAAGCGTCCTGTGGATACCGCTCTAGTTAGCTAGGGATCTCTGGTTGGCTAGGGGTCTGTACGGGCAGGATAAAGCGTCCTGTGGATACCGCTCTAGTTGGCTAGGGATCTCTGGTTAGCTGGGGGTCTGTACGGGCAGGATTAAAAATAAAAAAATAAAAAATAAATTGGAATAATTGGATAACATAAAAAAAAAATTAAAATTGCAAAATATTAAAGGAATATAGTAGAACTGTAGAAAATAGAAATAGCGTAATAGGTACCATAGTGACTATAGAGACGGAACGGAGTGAAAACAAGGACTGCATTTAAACTGACTGACCAAGTGCACTAACATAACATAAGACGAGTACAATGAATAAAATAACTGCAGTTGAACTACTAAGTAAGAAATTCCCCATATCCAAAGAGGATATTAAAAAACACTCTGAGAAATGGGAAAAAAGGACGAAAAAATTGGTTACAAAATGGCCCACGGAATGATATAAATATGATATAAATTTTGATATGAATTTTGATATAAATATGTGTGATGAAATGGAAGTGTTAATTAAGAACTATAAGTCAGAAAGTGGTGAAGGTGTGGAATTCTCTGCCTCAGAAGGCAGTGGAGGCCAGTTCGTTGGATGCTTTCAAGAGAGAGCTGGATAGAGCTCTTAAGGATAGCGGAGTGAGGGGGTATGGGGAGAAGGCAGGAACGGGGTACTGATTGAGAGTGATCAGCCATAATCGCATTGAATGGCGGTGCTGGCTCGAAGGGCTGAATGGCCTACTCCTGCACCTATTGTCTATTGTATAAGCCTAAGGATAAATCAGAAACCCGATTAACGAAAAAGGAAAAAGAACTAGACGTACTTAAATTGTTTAGAATAGGAGAAAGGCTGAGGAAAGCATACCAGGAAAAGAATACCACCCCAAACAAGAGTGAAAAACCCGAAAAACAGCATGAAAGTCAGGAGCTTCAGGGGAAAAAATCAACTCTGTACCCCAGCCTAAGGGACCCTGGGTATCCCCCTCCTTATTCCGGACAGGACGGAATAAAACAGTGCCCTTTGGTGGAAGGGATAGTGGAGATAGAGGGAAAAGTCGAAGTTTGGAAGAATGGGCAAGACATAAAGGAATATAGACAGAGAAGGGGGCAGCGAGAAAAGGAAAGGATAAGGCAAGAAGAACAGGAACTAGAAGGCGACATTAAAAGGTTGCAGGTCCTCAGGGATCTCAGGGACAGAAAGATTCGTGAGATCCGTCAGGCAGCAAATGAGGAGTATGAGGGAGGCTGCAATGCAGAAACACAGGCAAGTAATCAACAGGCATCAGAGAGGGCAAAACTGTGAGAATTAAGCAGAATTAGAAAGTGATGGGGAAAGAACAAGGGAGTGTAGAAGGGAAATAGAGGCATCCATAAAGCGCTTAGAGATAGAGATAAGGGAGATGGAAAAATATATGGAAAGAAAAAGAAAGGAAGCCAGGGGTATGCCCAGGAAGGAATGAGGTGGGAAAGCATACAGGTAGAACTACAACAAGAGATGGCAAACGAGAGACAGGAGCTGAAGGGTGGAATGATGCCATTACTTGTGAAAAAGGCAGGACAAACCCAGTATATTCCTTGGGTGACCCGAGACCTAGAGGGGCTGAAAAACACCTTGCCCAACATATATAACGGGGCAGGAAAATGGATTAGGGCCTTTGAGGAGGAGACTACAGGATGATTATTGGCTATGGGAGATTTGAAGGCACTACTGGTGAAGGTAATAGGAACCACGAAATTAGCAGAACTATTTGAAATGGCTGGGATAAAAAACGCAGTAAATAACCCGATGATTGATGGCACGCCATTTGATCGAGTCAGGCAGAGGGTATGGCAGGCCCTCAGAGACTGTTACCCACTCAAAGTGCACCTAAAGACATTGAAAGGAGACCCGCTGGGGGACACGGAGAACCCAGCGGCTTATCTGGAGGATCAACTGAAAAGTGGAGACTTGAAACCGAACAAAACATAGACGGTAACGAGTTGATGACCGCTTTGTTTCGGACCGCTATAGTGGACGCAATGTCTCCTCGAGTTAAGTCCAGACTGGAGGAGGTGGTGGAATTGTCAACTATATCCCACTCCCAGTTCAGGGACCACCTGGTTCATGCAGTCGACAAATGTCGTAAGGAGAGACAAAAAAATGGTGAACCAACAAGAAGAGGTGCAGAGAAAGTTGATGCAAATGCAACTAGAAGAACTAAAAAAAGAAAGAGCGTGAAAAAGGAAAGAAAATGCTGGCAGTAACAGCAGACCTGGCTGAAACAGCAGAAGTGAACGATACACTGATGCAGAGTGAGTCCTATGACAGAGCCAGGCAGAGGCCAGAGAATCCCATGCCAATAATAAATGTCTTTGGGGGAGCTTCTCCTCAAATGTCCTATCAGGGGCAAATCAGATCAGGGAATCAGCCCCGACAGGACTGGGGCCCTCAAGGGGGAGCACAAGGAAGGGGAAGAGGAAGGCCAGTAGACAGACAGGTAGTTGATAGAATATGTTGGGGATGCACCGGAGGTAGCGTACTTTTCAGTGATTGATCTCTGCTCAGCATTCTTTAGCGTGCCGTTAGTTTTTGTTTGCGTTTACTTACGGGGGCATTCAATATACTTATACTAGGATGCCGCAGGGATTTAAACACTCGCCTCATGTTTTCAATCAGGTACTGAAGGCAGATTTGGAAGGTGTATCCCTACATAGTACGTTAATACAGTATGTGGATGATTTGTTGGTCTGCTCTGAAAGTGAGGAGCAATGTGAGCAAGACACCCTGACTCTTTTAGAAAGGCTGGCGCACGGAGGCCATAAAGTGTCCAGGAAGAAGTTGCAGTTTTGTAAGCAACAGGTGGAATATTTAGGACGGTTGATCTCCAAGGGAGTAAAAGCTATAGCACCAGATCAAATTGAGGCAATAATTAAAGCTCCCAAGCCTCAGACAGTAAAGCAAATGATGACATTTTTGGGAATGTCTGGATATAGCTCAGACTGGATTGGAGAATATGCTGAAATTGTGATGCCATTGAGAAAAATACTGAAGGAAGCGGGACACACAAATTTGAGAAATGTTTTACAATGGAATGAGGAGGCGGAGACAGCTTTTAACACCATTAAGCGAGAGTTACAGTCAGCCCCAGCCCTGACCCTGCCAAATTATGAGAGAATCTTTCACTTGTACGTTTCAAACAGGCAGGAGGGCTACGCTGCAGCAGTACTGATGCAGGAAACAGGCATAGGTAAAGCTAAGCAGCCTGTGGCATACTACAGTACAAAATTAGATGAGGTGGCGCAGGGTTACCCACCCTGCTATCTGGGACTGGCTGCGTTGCACTATGCGTACAACAAAGCCTCATCTATAACCATGGGCTATCCTGTAACTATATATACACACCATAAAGTAGTAGAGCTGTTGGAGAAGGGGAAGTTTGTATTAACACCAGCCAGAATAATAGCATTTCAAATGCTGTTGACATTCCCAGACATTACAATACAAAGATGCACCACAAGTAACATAGCTGATTATGTTCCGCTTGACTATGAGGGGGAACCCCATGATTGTGTTGGGGAAACGATGTTTTTTCTAAATTAAGGACGGACTTACAATCAGAACCACTGAATGATGAGGACAAGAAAGTTTTGTTTGTGGATGGTTCATGCTATAGGGATTATGATGGCAATCATGCAGGATTTGCAGTAGTGCAGCAGGACCAATCAGGTTTTCAAACAATCAGATTAGAAGCTTGCCCACAACCTTGCTCAGCCCAGTTAGCAGAGATTAAGGCTTTAACAACAGCGTGTGAAATGATGGAGGGTGAGAAAGCTGACATTTACACAGATTCAACATATGCACATGGGGTCTGTCACCTGTTTGGGGCAGTATGGAAGCAGCGTGGCTTCAAGAAAAGCAATAGGGACCCCATACTGCATTTTCAGCAAATTTCGGACCTAATAAAGGCACTGACTAAACCTAAGGCACTAGCTATCGTTAAATGCCAGGCACATAAAAAGGGAAATGACATGATCACAAAGGGCAATCATGCCGCAGACGAAGCAGCCAGAAAAGCATCTGGATGCCAATCAGCCATTATTGCCCCTCAGGTAAATTTGAACCTGCAACCCACACAGGAGGATATAGTTGCGATGTAAGGTAGGGCTACTTTAGCTGAACAAACAATGTGGAGACAGAGGGGAGCCAAACAGAATGTAGAGGGCCTGTGGACTACGGACGAAGGTTTACTGGTAGCACCTACACCTCTGCTGACCATTCTCATCGCAGAAGCGCATGGGCTAGACCACTGTGCAAGGGGGGAGGTGTTAAAGATGTTTTAAGGAATGTTTTAAGGAATATAAAGAGAGATGGATTTTGGTCACCCTATCTACAGGCTTCAGTAGATTACATTTTGTCACAATGTGAGATATGTACTCAAAACAATGTTAGAAAGGGAATAGCAACACCTATAGGACATATACCTGTGCCCGAAGGACCATTTAGACACCTGGTTATTGACTATGTGGACATGTTGAAAAAAAAGTAAGAGGGAAAAGGTATATGCTGGTAGTAATTGATAGATTTAGCAGATGGGTGGAGGCAGTACCATCTAAGGATTTAGGTGCAGGAACTGTAGTCAAGTTTCTGACTAAATGAGGTCATCCCACGATTCGGCATACCAACCGAAATCAGTTCCGACAATGGAGCGGCTTTTATTTTAAAAACAGTTAAGTTGGTGCTGCAAGCCCTGAGAGTGAAACAAAGATTTGGGTGTGTATACCACCCTCAATCTCAGGGCATGGTAGAAAGAGTTAATGGAACATTGAAGGCTAAATTGAATAAGATTTGCGCAACTACAAAGTTAAATTGGATTGATGCCCTGCCATTGGTATTAATGAGCTGTCGCATGCAAACTAATCGAATAACTCATTTAACACCACATGAGATGCTCACTGGCAGACCCATGCCGATGCCCAAATGGAGAGGTCCTTACAAGGGACCAAGTTTGGAGCAATTAGAGGTAGAACTTAAACAATACATGCAACAGTTAACTATGATACACAAGTCTATTTACACACAGGAAAAGCAAAAGGAGCCAGAGGCGGACCAGGGAGAAGGACCTATTAAACCCGGAGATCAGGTCTATGTGCGAGCCTTTCGACGAAGGTGGAATGAGCCAAGAAGGGAAGGACCGTTCACAGTAACCAAGGCCTCACCGACTGCTGTTCAGGTAGAGGGCCGGTCCATGTGGTACCATCTCAATCATTGTACAAGGACTGTCCCACAGGCACAACCTGTGAATGACCTCGAGGTAAACGGGAAAGAGAACGAAAATACAGAAGAGGTAAGCGAGCATGAGAACGAAAACGCAGGGGAAGGATCAGGCATTGACCAGATCATAAAGGAAGTCTTGGGGGACATTAGTGACTCTGAGGTTGTTGAAGATGAGGTTGTGGGCGTCGGTCCTCCTCGCGACAATGTGGACAGGGGCGACGGGGTGGGGGACAATAGTGCTTCTCCCGAATCAGATCTGGGAGCCCTCGATTTCACAGCTTTGGACTGGGCGGAACCAGACTGGTCCTAATACTACCCTGTTAGAGTTAGGGGAACAGAGGCGAGTTCGAAGGAACGTTGAGGATAGGGATGGCGATGACTCACATAACTTAGTTGCATGGCGCACAGCAACCACTAATGATTGGTATAAGTGGGCACAGTATACGGCACACACTATGCAACGATCACAATGTATCGTATGGGCCAAAGCCAAGGAACAAATACTGGCTATACCAGACCCTCACAATTATACGCATTGATCAAGATTAGACTCTTCAGAGGTTAAACAGAATGCAGGTTACGGCTGGCTCTTTGGCTGGCTAGAAAATATTCTAGGCGGATGGGGGTCGTGGTTGGTTAAAATCGGGGTGACTATCGGAATCACCCTGCTTATAATTGCTATTGTGCTGTGTTGTGTTTTTCCATGTATTAAATCTCTTCTAGTGAAAGCTACTGCGAATCAGCTGCCGTTGCTCCAGGATACGGGCAAATTTGAGAAACAGATCTCTCCGATAAAATACTATACTGATGAGCAAGTTACTCTGGAAGATTACTAAGAACGTAGTTGGAAGGGAAGCTGGGTCTTTTTTCCTACCCTAGACATATGGGGGTAGGTTTTTGGCCGAGTGACCCAGGATGTTAGCATGTTGGAAGAAGAACACTGACAAACTGCACGTTCTTTATAAAATCCTAAGTTGGGGGGCTAATGGGTGAGAATGGATTTATGACTTGAGTTAACAGCATGTGCGTTTTTTGGTTTTCTTTTTCTGTGAGACCGTGTAGGTCTCAAAGGGGGGAATATGGGAGAATATTATTTTATGCATGATATTATTTGCTAGTATTTTATACATTAGACATTGTTACGGCATTATTTTATACATTGTTGTTTAAGGTTTGTAACTGCTTAGGCATTAGGCGCCTCTGTAACTAATTAAGGCGCTCTAGACATTCCGTACCCTTGACACATCTCTGTAACATAACACTCCTTTGTATAACACTCCTTTGCAGCTTGTACCTTTGCTTTAGCCTTGATGATAAGGGTAGCAGAATCCGAAGGGATGCGGACATTCATCAATGAGTAGGATTTAATGGTGGCAAGAGAAGAGATAAGGAAAAACATAGGCCTTGGGGGGATGGATGGATGTGAGGGATGAACTAGCAGGAAATAAGGGAGGCGAAATATGAAGGGATGTGAGCATTGAGATAAGGATATATTACTAAATGGGATTTAATGGTGGCGGGACAAACAGGTACTACAAAGCAATGAAGGACTGAAGAAAGGGAGTGTGGGAGAAAGGGAGTGTGGGTATGAGGTAATACAAAGGAGATAAGGTTTAGAATAACCCTATAAAAATAGGCTGCCCGGTGTACTAAGTGGGCAGTCAGATGGTTGACATCCTGATTGTTCCAGCCGTTGTTTGCAAATAAAGGCTTTTAACTTCTTGAAGAATTCTCCGTGTCATCTGCTTCATTTTGAACACCGGTAACCACGACACCCTCAGCCCCCATCACTTGTTAGCATTTGTTGACCAATTCCCTTGAACCAGACGGGGAATAATTTCAACTGTGGGGACTCAGCCCTGCAAGGGGTAAATTCTTCCACTTATGTGTAGAATATGTCGAAGTCTTCCTTTTCGTTTCTCCCATTTTGCTCTTAATTCAATCTTTCCTCTTTCTCTGCACTGTTGAGACTGGACCATCCCTGCTCCCACTACTGCTCCTTTCCTATTCTTCAGCTGATTGATGTCCTGCTCTTTACCTGGGTCCCAGATGCCCTCTTGTCCTCCTGTGTGCAGGAAATCCACGCAGCAGCGGCACAAGTGCCCCTGCCCCCTCCCCTCCCAGTAAAATCAACAGGCTCACAATTCAGGCCAAGAATTTTATGCAATATATAATATGTACAAGGCAGGCAGAGAGCAGCAGGTCAAAGGGCGTCTGTGGTCAGTGGGTCAGCGATGTTCGACCCTTCAACATCCTGCGCAGGATCACCACGATGCCGGCAGGGGTGCTGATGCGCTTCTTCCAGCCGTGTGTCCGCAGTCGCTTGATGAACTTCGGCTGGTACTCGGTGCCCCGCTTCTTCGTGCGGACCTGCTGCCGGCTCCAGGGGAAACTCCAGGGGGCAAAGCCACCAGCCGTGTCCGCTTGCTGCCCTGCGAGAGGGTACAGGAGGCCGCAAGGCCGGCACAGAGCGGAGCTACACACTGTCCGGTAGCTGGGGTCCGGTGAAACGGTGGGAACCAAGCACTGTGCGGGCTGCCATCTGTAGAGAGCAACAAAGACAGCATCACATCAGCAACAAGCACCTGCTCCAGGCACAACACCAGGCCACTCAGTCTATCGCATCCACGATCAGCAAAAAGGCACTATTGGGAAGTCAGGACTCGACATGGCCGTGTGGGTTACACTGCTTCCTGTCCTCATCCAGATACCTTTAAACGGGACAAGTCTCTGCTTCCTCACCACTTCAGGCAGCGTCCACTGATGCTTACCCTTTTCCAATGCTGCTGTCAAATGCCTGAGATCCAGGGCCTGTTTTTCTAATGCAACTTTCACAGGGTCCCCTGTCGCTCCTAACGTCAATCGTAATGAAGAGATTTGAACGGTTGTTAACAGGCCACGTTGGCATGAGTCTTTGAGCAGTCTAGATCTATTGCAATATTAGTTTAGAGATTACTGCATGGAAACAGATCCTTCGGTCCGCCAACCATCCATCACCTGTACACTAGTTCTATGCTATCCCACTTTCACATCCTACACACCAAGGGCAATTTACAGATGCCAATTAACCTACAAAACTGCATGTCTTTGGAATGTGGGAGGAAATCAGAGCACCCAGAAAAAACCACAGGGAGAATTACAAACTCCACACATACAGCATCCATTGTCAGGATCGAACCCGTGTCTCCAGTGCTGTGAGGCAATAACTCTACTGCTGTGCAACTGTGCTGTCCTAATTTGTGTACAGGAAAAAAGGTCTCTGGAGGAAGCCATCCCTCTTGCGTGACATTCACCCCACATCACCTTGGCAATTAGATTAACAATTTTGTCAGGATGCTATTCATTGACTGCAGCTCCGCCTTCAATAGCATCATACCAAATAAGCTCATCTAAGTTTAGATTTATTGTCATGTGAACGGAGGTACGGTGAAAAGCTTTGTTTTGTATGCTATCCAATCAGATCAGATAATACTATATACTCATTAGTACAATCAAGCCAAACTCATGTACAACAGGTAGAGCAAAGTGGAAGAATGCAGAATATAGTTCTCAGCATCGTAGTGCAACAGTTTCAGAGACAAAGTCCAGTGTCTGCAATGGGGTGGTGGTAAATTGCAAAGTACCATAGTTTATTGAAGGACTATTCAGAAGCCTGATAACCGGGGGGGGGGGGGGGGGGGGTAGAAGTTGTTCTTGAATCCAGTGGTATGTGCTTTCAAGCTTCTGTACCTTTTGACCGACAGAAGCGGAGAGAAGGAATGACCGGGTTGGGATAAATCATCAATTATGCTGGCTGCTCTTCTGAGGCAACGTGAAGTGTTGATGGAGACCTTATTGTTTACCCAGTAAACTTAATGTGAAATAGGAATTTCATTGCATCCTTGTATATATGACAATAGACAATAGGTGCAGGAGGAGGCCATTCGGCCCTTCGAGCCAGCACCGCCATTCAATGTGATCATGGATGATCATTCTCAATCAGTACCCCGTTCCTGCCTTCTCCCCATACTCCCTGACTACGCTATCGTTAAGAGCTCTATCCAGCTCTCTATTGAATGCATTCAGAGAATTGGTCTCCACTGCCTTCTGAGGCAGAGAATTCCACAGATTCACAATTCTCTGACTGAAAAAGTTTTTCCTCATCTCAGTACTAAATGGCCTACCCCTTATTCTTAAACTGTGGCCCCTTGTTCTGGACTCCCCCAACATTGGGAACATGTTTCCTGCCTCTAACGTGTCCAACCCCTTAATAATCTTATACGTTTCGATAAGATCTCCTCTCATCCTTCTAAATTCCAGTGTATACAAGCCTAGTCGCTCTAGTCTTTCAACATATGATAGTCCCGCCTTTCCGGGAATTAACCTAGTAAACCCACGCTGCACGCCCTCAATAGCAAGAATATCCTTCCTCAAATTTGGAGACCAAAACTGCACACAGTACTCCAGGTGCGGTCTCACTAGGGCCCTGTACAACTGCAGAAGGACCTCTTTGCTCCTATACTCAACTCCTCTTGTTATGAAAGCCAACATTCCATTGGCTTTCTTCACTGCCTGCTGTACCTGCATGCTTCCTTTCAGTGACTGATGCATTAGGACACCCAGATCTCGTTGTACGTCCCCTGTTCCTAACTTGGCACCATTCAGATAATACTCTGTCTTCCTATTCTTACCACCAAAGTGGATAACCTCACACTTATCCACATTAAACAAGGCATTGCATCCACATTAAACTGCATCTGCCATGCATCCGCCCACTCACACAACCTGTCCAAGTCACCCTGTAACCTCATAGCATCTTCCGCACAGTTCACACTTCCACCCAGCTTTGTATCTTCTGCATAACAATGTCCTTTTACAACTTCCCTCCCACCACCCAGGAAAGGAGATTGTCCTTCCAGTGAAGCAGCAATTTATTTGTACTTCTTACACTGCAGTGCTGAGTACTGCATTCAGTGGTCATCGTGTGGTCTTCTCCACACTGGGGAAACCAAACACAGCTTGGGTGACTACGAGCTTGCATTGCCACGGGCCCTCTGTTTTGACATGCAGGAAGCTACAGAGAGGTCTTGAAGTAGTGGGATGGGTATAAGGTGACGAGCGATTGGAAAGTCTGGGTGACCCTGTGGACTGAGCATAATAGTCACCCAAGTTGGGCCGAAGGGCCAGTCGCCGTGCTGTATGACTCCATGACTCGCGGCAGTGCGGCACTCCGCGTGCGGAGCTAAATGCCCCCCGGCCGGAGCTTGACGCTGCCCGAGTCGCGGCCCCAGGGACGGTGGACCGAGCGCCGCTAGCCTCTGGCCTACCTGCATCTCCCCGCCAGCGCCCGCAGGAAGCTCATGGCCAGCCTCAGGCTTCACCCGGTGCATGACGGCCTCAACATCCACCCTCCAACATCCCGCAGCCTCATTGGTCGCCTCGCACCGGGCGCATCTCCAATGGCGCGCGTCTCGCTGAGCATCCCGGGAGTTGTAGTCCATATGATCCTCCAAACTTAGAACATGCTGAATAAACGACAAAGAGTGCTGGAGTACCTCAGTGGGTCAGGCAGCATCTCTGGAGAGAATGGATAGACCACGTTTCGAGTTTGGATCCTGCTTCAGATTGAATGGAAGGAAGCTGGAAGAGAGGGGGCAACACAAAGCCAGACAGGTGGATGACAGACAAAGTGCTGGAGTAACTCAGGTGGCCAGGCAGCATCTCTGGAGAAAAATGACTTTTCGGTCGCGACCCTTCTTCAAGGTCTCAACCGAAAAATCACCCATTCCTTTATCTTCACAGATGCTGCCTGCCCCCCTGCGTTACTCCAACACTGTGTGTTTATCTTTGTATTAATCAGCATCTGCGGAGCTTTGTTTCTACAAGTGGGAAGACAAGCCAGTTTGAAATTGCAGAGAGGGTGCGGGTGGGTCGGAGGTAGATAGGATGAAGGAACATCTCTGGTAGAGTAAGCCAGGGTTGCTGAGGTGATTACAGTGGGTAGCGGGCTGTTTTGTTGGTGCATAATGAGGACAGTTGGAGAGGAACAACCCATGGGGCACGTGAAGCTGTGAATTGCAGGTCCGAGCATGGATTGCAGACCACGGACAAAGTCATAAAACAGTGCAGCACAGTACAATGCTGGAAATCTGGGGGGGAAACTGAGCTGCTGATTAAACAATGCTGGCTAGTCATAGAGTCATACAGCACGGAATCTGACGCTTCGGCCCAACTCGTCCATGTTGACCAAGATGCCCCATCCACACTAGTCCCACCTGCCTGCGTTTAGCCCATATTCCTCCAAAACCTTTTCTACCCATGCACCCGTCCAACTGTTTTATTTTAATGTTGCTGTAGCACCTGCCTCAACTACCTCCTATAGCAGCTTGTTCCATACACCCACCACCATCTATGTGTTAAAGGGACAGTTTGCCCGGTGCCAGTGTCCCTGAAGATGGGGGGGGAGGCCGGCCGGATGGGTGGGCCGGGCTGGGTAGGGGTGCGAGACCGATCAGAGCCGGCTGCAGAGGAGGGGTAGGCCGGAGTGGGAATGTGAGCAGAACCGGCCGGAGGTAAGGCCGGGCCGGAGGAGCGGGTAGGTTCAGGCGAACAGAGGTGACCAGCGGACGGTGCGAAGTCTCCGAACAATTGCCGCATTTCCATCGCCCACCGCCGGGGAGCGGAGGGGTTGGGGGAATGGGATGGGAGGGGAGGGAAGGGGAGAGCAGGGGAGGGGAGCTAATTGGCCAGATTCCTCTTGTTGACAGGATTGTCCCGGGGTCTGTGAGATTATTGGCCAGCAGCGGCGCCAGTCACCTATGATGAGGTGCGCATTGGCTGCTGTCTCTGCAGCGATCAAGGACGAACGGAGAGATGATCCGGAGACACGGGAGCGCGGAGACGCGAGAGCGCGCATACACGGGGCGCGGAGACGCGCATGCACGGGAGCGCGGAGACACGAGCAGCAGTCCCAGCGCTGCATACCTGTAGCGAGGATTGCAAGCCCAACCGGCGCAATGTAAACCAGGAGCGAAAAATCATCGAGCTACCGCCGCAAGCACCTTGCCCGCAAACTCGGCTGTTCCTTCAACGTTTGCAATAATTAATCTCTTTCACTGGAATCCGTGCGGTGGTTGCAATTTCATGCGCAGACCGTGGAGTTTGCTTTTATGAATGAGGTGAGAGCAATTTTATATGTTGCAGTTTATTTCAGCGCCATTCTATTCATTGATTGCATTTCTCAAATTTACAATCGGTTTATGGCGTTGCGCCGTCTCCAACCTCGGGAGCGGTGGTGCGTCGTCCTGCATCGATCCTTGCTTTTTTTTTTACCAATAGCGCAGATCTTCAATGTACCCTTCGTGTGCATTGTAAAAAAAACCCCGAATGTTATAATTTCCGAAGGCACGCATATTTCTACCTCTGCACATACAACCACGGGGGATTTTATACCTCTGTGCAAAGTGTGATGCTATTGCAATTTCTATAATAAATACAAATTGTGGATTAATTTTGAGATTTTATATATATTTGGTGGTAATGCAGCGAAGTCTGTTTCTGGCGTTCGGAAACCAACGCCATCGAGTTAATCTCTCGGGATTAGGCAGGTAGGTGCAATGTGAAAATCAGGAACGGGGAGAATCGGCCTGGAACCGAACCGTTTGATATTTTACCAAGAGCCGCTCGACGTCAAATGAAATCTGTCACAGATGGTCAGATAGAGGTTAGCAGGGGCGCCCCGGGAAAGGGTGTGTGTGTGTGACCGGTCGTCGCATGCCTGAAATCAGGAGAAAATCGCAGAGCAGCCGCGCTCCACAGATGTGCAAATCTCCCGGGCCGTGCAGGGACAGGTGCCCCGAGACCGTGTAAACCTCCCCACCGACCGGCCACCCCCGGGCCGTGCCGGGACAGATGCCCCGAGACCGTGTAAACCTCCCCACCGACCGGCCACCTCCGGGCCGTGCCGGGACAGGTGCCCCGAGACCGTGTAAACCTCCCCACCGACCGGCCGTTCCGGCCATCAGCTCGACATAGCGTGTGGGACGTGACCCTCGCCTAACATCTGTAAAACCACCCGTAGAATTACCACGTACATAAACCAAAAGACAGATCGCCCCGAATTTGCATCAAATTGTCAGACCCCCCTCACCGAGGCCGTCAGCATTTGAAATGGCAGCAGCTGTCGAGCACAGTGATGGGGCCGGGCTCACTGCGACCCCGTGCAGAGGGAGATTAACCCTGGCTGACCCGTACTGCCCCTGCACAAGGACTGTGGTCGAGCGGTGTGGAGGTTGTTTAACCCTGTGTCTGATCCTGGGGGTGTATGGGACAGGACGATGCAGAGAGAGCTTCGCCCTGTATCTGACCCTGGCAGTGTGTGCTGGGACTGTGTGGAAGGAGCTTCACCCCGTGTCTGACGCTGAGATTGTGTGATGGGACAGTGTATCGGCAGATTCACTCTGTATCTGACGCTGGGATTGTGTGGTCGGACAGTGTATAGGCAGCTTCACTCTGTGCCTGACCCATGGAGAGTGTGATGGGACGGCGTAGAGGAAGCTTCACTCGGAGCCTGATCCTTGGAGTGTCTGATGGGAGAGTTAGAAAGGTGGAAAGGAGTGGAAAGATGATTTACGAGGATGTTGCCAGGACTCAAGGACCTGAGCTACAGAGGGAGGTTGACCAGGCTAGGATTTTATTCCTTGTAGCTCAGGAGGAAGATTTTATAAAGGTGTCCAAAATCTTGAGAGGAACAGATTAGGTAAATGCACCGTTTTTTGCCCGTTGCAGGGGAATCAAGAACCAGAGCACCTAGGTTTAAGGTGAGAGGGAAAGATTTAGTAGGAGCCTGAGGGGTAACATTTTTACACAAAGTGTGGTGGGTGTGTGGAACAAACTGTTGGATGAGATATAAGAAAATAACTGCAGATGTTGGTACAAATCGAAGGTATTTATTCACAAAATGCTGGAGTAACTCAGCAGGTCAGGCAGCATCTCGGGAGAGTAGGAATGGGTCTCGACCCGAAACGTCACCCATTCCTACTCTCCCGAGATGCTGCCTGACCTGCTGAGTTACTCCAGCATTTTGTGAATAAATGCTGGAGGAGGTAGTTGAGGCAGGTATTCTCGCAACGTGTAAGAAACATTTAGACAGGTACATGGAGAAGATAGGTTTGGAGGCATATGGGATAAACGCAGGCATGTGGGTCTGGTGTAGATGGGGCATGTTGGTCGGTGTGGGCAAGTTAGGCTGAAGAGCCTGTTTCCACTCTGCATAACTCCATGAGAGTGTAGAGGGAGCTTCACTCTGTGCCTGATCCTGTGAGTGTGTGGTGGGCCAGTGTAGAAGAGGCTTCACCATGTGATTGACCCTGGGAATGTATGATGGCATGGTGCGAAGGGAGCTGCACTCTCGGTTTGACCTTGAGAATGTGTGATGGGATGTGCAGATGGATTTTCACTCTGTGTCCGACCCTGCCTGAGAGTGTGTGATGGGACTGTGTCGTTCAGTTTAGTTTGTTACTGTAATGTTTACCGAGGTACAGTGAAAAGATTTTGTTTGCATGCTCCCTGTTCAAAGTAAAGCGTATACATGAATGCAATCGAGCTGTCTGCAGTGCGCAGATAAAGGATAAAGGGCACAACATTTAGTGCAAGATATAATATTGAAGTCCGATTAAAGACAGTTCAGAGATCCCCTAAGAGATATGAGGTCAGGACCGCCCTCTATCTGATGAAAGGGCCGTTCAGTTGTCTAGGTGGCGTAGAGGAAACTTCACTATGTGTCTGACTCCAGGAATGTGTGATGGGGCATCAAGGTTATGATGGGACAGCAAACAGACGTGGGTAAATGGTGTGGGTTTAACGAACTGCCATCTCAATATAATTTTTAACATTTTGGGTAATATGTGGTTTCTGATTGAATATCATGAGAAGCTTCCTCTGCTGTGTTCAGCTCAGTGAGAGTGGACTGTGCAGATGTTGGCCTGAAGGTCAGTGCGAGGCTGGCTGTAAGGGTCTCTGGTGTTGGGGAGGATACGTGAACATCAGGTGAAGCTGCGCGTTGCTCATCAGAGTTTGTCTCCACACCCGATGGACACAGAGGGGGGGGGGGGCAGTGAAAGAATCTAATTAATTAAGTTTGTCAGTGAATGGATCCTCTACAGGGTGAGTCCGGGTGGGTTTTGCTGACCATCGATCTGTTCAGCTGCAGTAGTTCCACAGCCGTCCAGCCCTAATGTTAGACGGAGACACAAGTACCCACAGATTCTGGAATCTTCAGCAAAACACAAAATGCTGAAGGAACTCAACGGGTCAGGCAGCATCTGTGGAGGGAATGCACAGACAACATTTCGTGGGACCCGTCTTCAAATGATGGAGTATGAGGAAGAAACCTGTAAAAGAGAGCTGGGGTGGGACAAAGCAAGTTATCGTTGGAAGATAGGCACAAAATACTGGAGTAACTCAGCGGGTCAGGCAGCATCTCTGGAGAAAAAAAGAATAGGCGATGTTAGCTATTCCTTTCCTCCAGAGTTGCTGCCTGACCCGCTGAGTTACTCCAGTATTTTGTGTCTGTCTTCGGTGAAAACCAGCATCTGCAGTTCCTTCATACACAAGTGATAGGTGGATACAGGTGAGGGGAGCATGGGGTGATTGGCAGATGGGTGGAGTAAGTGACAAAGGCTGGGGGTGAAAAGGGGACAAAAGGGTGTCAGATAAAGAGAGGATAAGTGAAATGTAAAGCTGGAGGGAGGGGTATGGATGGAAGGGGAGGGAAATATTGGCGGGACACACGTTGTGGGCAGTGAAACGTAAAACAGAGGCTCAGTCTGTTCTCCCTGGAGCAGAGGATGTTAAGAATTAGCGGTGGTGGGGGTTGGCCAGTGTGTGGGGCGTTGGAATGTGGGTAGAGAGGGTGTGCGGTCAGAGAGGGTGAGGTGGTGGTGGGTAGAGTGTGTGATATCGTGGTAGGCACAGGGGGTGTGTGGGGTGGTGGTGGGTGGAGTGGAGTGCATGGCGTGGTGGTGATGGTTGGAGTGTGCATGGTAGTGGTGTGTGTGATAGTGTGTGGTCGGTGTGTGTGGAGTGGTGGTGGGCAGTGTGCGTAGGATATGTGGTGGTGGTAGTTGCAGGAAGTGTATGTGGTGGTGGTGCGTGTGGACTGGTGGATGGTTCGAGGATGGGGTGATGGACGATCAGAAAGGGTGGGGTGGTGGTGGGTTGAATGTGTGGTGTAGTGGTGGGACAGGGGACGTGTTGGGTAATAGGTGGTCAGAAAGGGTGGGGTGGTGTAGTGTGGGGTGGGTTTTTGTTGGAGTGTGTAGACTGGTGTATGGTCGGAGGGTGGGATGGTGGTGGGTGGAGTGTATGGGGTGGTGCGGTATGGTGGAGTGTGTGTACAATGGTGCGTGGTCGGAGAGGGTGGGTAGTGAGTACAGTGAGAACCCATGTGGGCAAAAGGGGGTGGTGGAGTGTGAGTAGGCTGGTGGATAGTCGGAGGGTGGACTGATGGTGGGTACAGGCAGTGTGTGGAGTGATGGATGGTCAGAAAGGGTGGGGGTGTTGGATGGGGTGTGTAGACAGGTGGATGGTCGGAGGATGGGGTATTGATGGGTGTGGGAGGGTAGGGAAATGGTTGGTGGGGTAGTGGGTGGGGGAGGGTGGGTGGTGGGTAGGAGAGGGTGGGGTGGTGGATGGTCGGTGTGGTGGAAATGTGTACAGGGAGTGTTGGGGCGGTGGAGTGTGTGGGGTGGTGTGTGGATGGTGTATGGATGGTGTATGTGGGCTGGCGGATGGTCGGTGGGTGGTAGGGTGGGTGGTAGGTAGGGGAGGGTGGGGTGGTGGGGTTGGGGAAGGTGAGGTGGTGGATGGTCGGTGGGTGGGGTGCTGATGGGCGCGGGATCGTTGAGACGGTGGAGTGTGGGACATGGTGTGTGGTTGGAGTGTGTAGACGGTTGGACGGTGGGAATGTTTAGGTGGCGGTGAACAGTTGGAGAGAGTGGGGAGGCGGTCTGTACAGGGAGTGTACGCGG
This sequence comes from Rhinoraja longicauda, assembly GCF_053455715.1. Lineage (NCBI taxonomy): Eukaryota > Metazoa > Chordata > Chondrichthyes > Rajiformes > Arhynchobatidae > Rhinoraja > Rhinoraja longicauda. The sequence goes on along the minus strand of NC_135980.1, from coordinate 17,856,690 downwards.
GTGGCGGGTGGTCGCAGTTTGTGGGGTGGATATGGTGGGGGATGTGATGGTGCCCCGTCTCACTGCGTGTCTCCCCCCTCCCCCCCCCCCTTTCCAGGCCCAATATGCTGACCAGTATCACGGAGGGCATCCTGTGCTGTATCACGGGCCGGCCGCTGAACGTGGTGGGGGCCATCGACAGCGTGGAGTCTGCGGACGGCTATGAGTACGTGGAGATGAAGCCGGGCCGGGTGCTGCGGGTCAAGCATGTGGTGCCGGTGCGGACGGAGGAGCAGCGGGCGGAGGGGTGCGAGGGGAGGCCGGGCCGTGGTGTGGTCCACTGCAGGCGCCGCATCTGCGTCTACCGCGGCGGGCAGGTGGTGATCGAGAACCTGGGCGACGCCGTGCGCTCCGAGATCCTGCACAGTCGCAACGGCAGCGGCGACCCCGGCAGCACGCTGGAGATCGAGCTATCCGACACCCATGCAGAGGCGCAGCCCGCCACCCCCGCCGAGAGTGCAGGTCCCGTGCAGCCAAGTAAAGCAGTCATGCAGCCCGGCGCAGAACACGTGCAGCCACGCACTGGTACCGCGCCGCCCAGCGCAGCGCCCGTGCATTGCAGCACCGCAACCGTGCAGCCCACTGCAGCAACTATGCAGTCCAGTGCAGCCCCAATGCAGCCCAATGCCACCACCGCGCAGCCCAGTGCAGCCAAGAGGCGCAGGCGCAGGCCGAAGCGGACGGTGACGATCGACTGTAAGAAGCACATCACCAGCTGTAAGGGCACGCACTCGGACGTGGTGCTGTTCTTCATCCACGGGGTGGGCGGCTCGCTGGACATCTGGAAGGAACAGTTGGACTTCTTCGGCAAGCTGGGCTACGAGGTGGTAGCCCTGGACCTAGCGGGCCACGGGGCCAGCACCACTCCCAAGGTGGGCGCTGCCTACACCTTCTACGCCCTCCGCGAGGACATGAGGGCCATCTTCAAACGCTACGCCAAGAAGCGCAACATCCTGATCGGGCACTCCTACGGGTAGGTGGCACCCAGCCTCTCCCTTCCCATCTCCTACACCCCACCAGGCTGGGCCGGCCGGGGCAAACCAGGCACAGTCCCGCACACGGTCTCCCTCACTGACGACTGCCGTCACCCGTGATGAGAACCAGGGGCAGCTTAGGGGCAAACTCGCATTGCTATGGCACCTGCCACGGCCACAGGTGATCACACAGACGTTACTGGGGACTGGGCCAGGCTGTGGTCCCCAGCAACTCACCGTCTGATGTCCTGCCAATGCTTGTGCCCGGCTGCTCGGAGGGGAGGGAAGAGAGGAGAGGATGGGAATGGCGAGAGGAGAGGTGGGAGGGGATGGGAGGGGGTGAGTGGAGGGAAGTGTAGGGGAGGGGTAAGAGGGCTGGGGAGTGGAGTGGAGGTATGGGTAGAGCGGAGAGAGTTGAGAGAAGCTTCAATATCTCAATAGTTCAATGGATGAGGAGAGGATGGGAGGGAACGGCTGGGGGGGGGAGAGAGAGAGAGAGAGAGAGAGAGAGAGAGAGAGAGAGAGAGAGAGAGAGAGAGAGAGAGAGAGAGAGAGAGAGAGAGAGAGAGAGAGAAAAGAGAGAAAAGAGAGAAAAGAGAGAAAAGAGAAAAAAGAGAGAGAGAAAAAAAAAAGAGAGAGAGAGAGCGAGAGAGAGAGAGAAAGAAAAATAGAGAGAGAAAAAAAGAGAGAGAGAAAAAAAGAGAGAGAAAAATAGAGAGAGAGACAAATAGAGAGAGAGAAAAATAGAGAGAGAGAAAAATAGAGAGAGAGAAAAGTAGAGAGAGAGAAAAATAGAGAGAGAGAAAAATAGAGAGAGAGAAATAGAGAGAGAGAAAAATAGAGAGAGAGAAAAATAGAGAGAGAGAAAAATAGAGAGAGAGAGAGAGAGAAAAATAGAGAGAGAGAGAGAGAGAAAAAAAATAGAGAGAGAGAGAGAAAAAAAATAGAGAGAGAGAGAGAAAAAAAAAGAGAGAGAGAGAGAGAGAAAAAAAGAGAGAGAGAGAGAGAAAAGAGAGAGAGACAGAGAGAGAGAGAGAGAGAGAGAGAGAGAGAGAGAGAGAGAGAGAGAGAGAGAGAGAGAGAGAGAGAGAGAGAGAGAGAGAGAGGAGAGAGAGAGAAAGAGAAAAAAAGAGAGAGAGAAAAAAAAAATGCTGCCTGGTGGGTTAATTGGACACTGTAATTTGTCTCCAGTGTGTGGAACTTAGACTTGACTTGAGTTCACTCGAGGCAGGTGAGGGGAGAGTGCTGAGGAGAGCCCCCTCTGTGGTATGGTAGGGCAGGTTGGGGCTTTTTTTGTCCAGCGCTCACCTGAGATATCTCTCCCACAGCGTCTCGTTCTGCACGTTCCTGGCCCACGAGTATCCTGACCAGGTACACAAGGTGGTGATGATCAACGGCGGCGGTCCGACAGCCCTGGAGCCCAGCCTTTGTTCCATCTTCAATCTGCCCTCCTGCGTGCTACACTGTCTCTCGCCCTGCCTGCTCTGGAGCTTCCTCAAGTAAGGATCAGCGATGGGCGAATGTGTGGGGCGATTGGGCGCACTGCAGGCTCCCATACTGTGTGTCGGACTGTGCAGTTGATAATTAACAGCGTTGATGTGTAGAGGGATCATCTTTAACTCACTGAAGATAGCAGTGTAGGGTGGTGATAAAGGAGTATGGTATGCTTGCCTTGATTGTTAGGGACATCTATATACTAAAACCCTCGTTTGTTATCTTGTTTGTGACTGAACTTCAGCCAAAATGGTACACGATAGTACGACAATTTTAGGCCCTCCTTACTCACCATTGTCACTTTAGTGATAATGCAAGTAGTTTTGTTGAAATCGGTTTATATTTTTTAAGTTATTCACATTTAAAAGTTTAAAAGGAGGGGGGAATGGGGAGGAGGGTTGAAGAGAGAGGGGAGTGGGGGACACAGGGTGCTGCACCAATGCAGGAGAGGTTTGGGCCCAACGGGTCTACTTGGTCTTATGAACTCAATTTCTAGTTGAACATATGAGTCAGGAAGTGATGATGCAGCTCCTCCAGATTTTGGATATGCAACATTTGGAGCATCGCGCGCAGTTGGATTTGCCCCGTTACAGGCAGGATGTGGAGGCTTTGGCGAGGGGGAGGAGGTTTATCACGATGCTGCCTGGAATAGAGGGTTTCAGCTGCAAGGAGAGGTTGGACAGACTTGGATGTTTTCTCTGGAACATCGGAGGTTGGGGGAGATTGATAGAAGTATATAAAATGATAGGACGCATAGCTAGGGTAGACAGTCAGAACCTTTTTCTCCAGAGTGGGAATGTCTGGCACTAGCAGGCAGTTATCAGGTGCGAGGGGAAAAATTAATGCAGATGTGTGGCACAAGTTTTGTTTTTACACAGAGTGGTGGGGCGTGGAACGCATTGCCAGGGGAAAGTGCAGGGGTGCAGGGAACGGAGGGGTATGGATCATTTACAGGTAGTTGAGATCAGTTTAAATATGCTCCAAGTCCGGCACAAACATTGCGGGCTGAAGGAGCCGTTCCTGTGCTGTACTGTTCTATGTTCTCCCTGCGACCCTTAGGTCCGAATAAGGGTCCCGACCGAAAGCATCGCCTATCTCCAGAGGTCTATCTGACCCACTGAGTTACTCCAGCGTTTTGTGTTCTGTACAAAATTCCAGCATCTGCAGATACACGTGTCCTCTCCCAGGGACCGTGGATGGAACAGCTCACAGAATGGAATCGCCCTCAGTAACGCCGCATGCTCGGCTGCCGCCTTGTTGTCTCAGATATTTTGGAAATCAACAAACGATGAAAGCAAATTTTGAAAAACGTCCCCATAAATTAGAGAAAAGCAAAAGATATATGTTTTTATGTCGGTTAATCCTCGTAACTGTAGTTTAACAGTGGGTCCTGGTCCCCGTGCCTGTAGTGGAATGGTCAGCAGGGCCTGTGCCTGTAGTTGAACAGTCGGCCTGTCTACAGTTGAACATTTGACCAGTCTGTGCCCCGCGGCCGTGCGACTGTTGTTTCTCAAGGCGCGATGCAACAACGCGCTCTCAGCCAACGGTCTCTCTGTTCCAGGGCGGCGTTTGCCCGACAGGGGGCCAAGGAGAAGCAGCTGCTGCGAGACGGCAATGCCTTTAAGGTGACCTCTTTCGTGCTGCGGGCCATGATGAGCGGTCAGTATTGGCCGGAGGGTGACGAGGTGTACCACGCCGAGCTGACCGTGCCCGTGCTGCTGCTGCATGGGCTACACGACAGGTTCGTCCCCATCGAGGAGGACCAGCGCATGGCCGAGGTGAGGGTGCGCTACGGGACCCTCCCAATCCCTATCCTTACCCCCCTTCCACCAGCTCATCCCTCCCATCTCCACCCTACTCATTCGCATCCCCCACCCATCTCCCATCACCCTCCCAGCCGTCCTACATCCTAACCCCTCTCCTCACACACTCCACCATCATCACACCATGCCCCACCACCCCGTCCATCTTCACTCCTCCACCCTTCCAGCCCACTACACCCTCCATCGGTGCCCCTATTCCCCTCGTCTCGGACACCCCTTTCAACTCCTACACCCCTCCCCATCTCTGTCACCGCATACTACCCCTATACCCATCCACAACTCTGTCACTCCTTCCGACCCCTACATCTCTCCCCGCCTGTGAGCCCTGAGACCCAGTGCGTGTCCCGCGGGGGTGTTGCGTGAGCTGGTCAACTCGGAAAGGGGGTGGAGGGGGGCTGCAGATTAATTCCCTGTTCCCGGGTCTGAGTGAGAGTCTCACTCGAAGAATTGCGGAACTCAGTGGGATGTTGCGTGCAGGGAGATGGAAGCACAGAAATATGGCGGGACTGGGAGAACATTTGCGATTGAATAATTCGTTAGTGGCACTGATTAAGGGCTCGGTACATAAAGGAGATCTGCCACAGCTTTGGGTGTGTAGAGAGGCTCTAATTCAATGCATGGCTGGAGAGGCAGTACAGTCTCCTTCAGAGCTGACGCTCACGAGGGGCTTGGACCCAGCTGGGGATGAGTCTGTGGCCACATCAACGCAGGGCTGAGTTAATTGCCGATGTGTTCACCCCACAGATCTTGCTGATTGCCTTCCTGAAGATCATAGACGAGGGCAGCCACATGGTAATGATGGAGTGCCCGGAGACGGTGAACACGCTGCTTCACGAGTTCCTGCTGTGGGAGCCTGAGGTCAGTGCGGGCGAGACGGCCGAGAATGGCCAGAGGGAGGAGAGCCCCAAATAACGAAGGTCAACGGGGCAATTAATCATCCAGCAACTTTGGGGGAAACGCTATTGTTGACAGGTCGATTGCGAGGAGCTGTCGGGCTTAAGGCTGTCTGTGACATGCGGTGAGGAGCCATGGACCGAGGGAATTCGGCCTGTATTCAGGCTTCAACTTGGGCATCAGTTGGTCAGAGAGTCAACCCTGTGCAATGTATACTTCGAGAAACGGCAGCTATGTGTGTGCGGTTTATCATCAGCTGTGTATTTTTTTAACAGATAAAACTCACCAGGTAATGTGAAATCCAATTATTATAAAGAGCGGAGATTTCTTGTGTTACCAGAGTTACAACAACCGGGACTACTTAGAATCTCCAGGAGGATGGTGAGGAATGGACATCATTAAATAAACAGTGTATTTTTTAAACACTTTGAATGATTATCAGAGGTATTGCGGATGGAGGTGGGGATAATAGATGGATGGCATTCAATAGTCATACAACCAGGTAACAGATGGGCTTGAGCTGGCTGTGTTGTGCACAGACTGGACAGGCGATCAATGGTGGTGGATGTGACGAGTTCTGGAATATACCCAACCAGACCAGAGGAGCCAAGAGCACCAGCTGAGGTGTCGGTCAATTTCTGGACACTGCACTGCCCGAGGTGTTGGTCAGTGTATGGCCACTGCATGGACCGATCAAGGTGGTGGTCATTGTATGGACACTGCACTGACCAGTTGAGGTGGTGGTGTGTATAGATACTCCACAGACCGAGGTGACAGTCAGTGTACAGACACTGCACTGACGGGGATAGTGGTCAATGTAGACACTGCACTGTCAAAGCGGAGGTCAGTGTCCAGACACTGCCACGCTGACCACCCACGCACACAGGATTTATAGTTTTTAAGTCCAATCTTGTTGCGATCGTTGCATGTTGGACGAGGAGTTGGAAGAGTGGAATTTGCTCCAGCTGATTGTCACCTTCCCTCGGCTGGAGTTCAGTGAGGAGGTTACAGTGAACCATTCTACTGCCTCTAGGGTCTTTGCTAGGCTCTGCTCTGCCAGTCCACATCCATCACCTGCCTCGGGTGATACAACAGTCAGCTCGCTCTCCATCAGCAGGGCCCTCTCGAGCAGATAGTCTGAGCAGTGTTTGAGGGAGGCGATGCTGGCCCTACTTTGCTATTGTCTCCAGTACCTGATGCAATGTGCTGTTATACAATATAAAGAATGTCAGTTATCACCAGTATCTTCCCCGTGAGTGCTATTGTGTAATATTTATATTATTTGGTATGTATTATAACATGGAATATATTGACCTCTACTAATCTCTTGGTGTCTATTATTTTACTTACATTATGGATGCTTGGAAGACTGCCAAGGGAACTATCGATTTAGACGTTCAAATATTAGTTTCAATTAGTCGTTATCTTTGCAGTTCACATCTTTGGCATCTGGCGGCAAGGTTCCAATGGGAAACAGTCTCTGTATTCTGGGCTATAACTCACTCCTGACTAACTGTTACTCTATATATAGACCTCAAGTCACTGACGAGATGACAACCTCTCACTCACTACTTCTATACATACACCATTTGTGTCTAATTTACCCAGGTATCTGCTATCCTATATTCCTAAGATGGTCACAGTGCTGGAGTAACTCAGCGGCTCAGGCAGTTTCTCTGGAGAAGCTTTCTCCTGCGATGCTGCCTGCCTGCAGAGTTACTCCAGCACCCTGTGCCTATCTTCGGTATAAATCAGCAATTGCAGTTGCTTTCCACACATCCTCATCCTGGGTCTCCTCAATTAAATGCCAGCATGTAACTCACTCCCAGGCATCTATCAGGATACGTATAAACCCCCTGAACATCTTGATTCTCATACTTTGAATAGTTTTACTATTAGTTGTATAGCAAGTAAAAGATGGAGGTATTAAACCACTTCCATGTACAGGGACCTTAATTATTTTAAACCAAATCACACATGGTTATCACTGCCTGACAAACACCATGAACTGCTTAAAAACTGGAAGTGTCTTCTCAGATTTCAGGGAGAGGGCCCTGGTTAGATTCGAGTGTGATAGGTTGCAACACTTGGATTGGGGTTCAGACCTAAATTCCACCATTTCCATTGCAATCGGTGCATTGTTTTATGGAACTGCAGGTGATTGTGCAGTGAAGCGGGAAACATGTTCTGCAGGCGGTTTGTGACATGTGTTTGACTGGAAGGTTAACAGGATCGGACAACGGAACAAATATCACGTGTGCTGGACAACTGCAGCCAAAACACAATATTCTGTGAACGTTCATGTTCTAGGAGCAGAATGAGGCCATTCAGCCCATCAAGTCTACGCCGCCATTCAATCGTGGCTGGTCTCTTTCCACTCAACTCCATTCTCCTGCCTTCACACCATAACCCCCGACACCCTTACTAATCAAGAATCTGTCAATCTCCACCTTAAAAATATCCATCGACAGCCTGCACAGCCTTTTGTGGCAATGAATTCCACTGCGTGGGAGAGATTTTGTAGACGTCTCTGTGGGATTGGTGGGCTAGTGATGGGGGTCGGTGGGGGGTTTCTTATTGAGGATTGAATTTAATTCTTTACTAACAGAGCCATCCCACTCTATCTGGGCTGTATGACCAGGGGAGGGGTGAGATGACCAGGGAGAGAGGCAGGACCAGGTACCTGGAAAAATGAAGCTAAGGTGGACCAAACGTGGGCGGGTGGGACTAGAGTCGATGGGGCATTGTGGGCAAGTTGGGCTGAAGGGCCTGTTTCCGTGCTGTTTGACTCCGTGACAAATGTTTTACGCGGCTGAGCCTTTCTTCGACAGGGGAAGAGTGGAGATAGAGAACATTAGTTAGAAGGGAACCGCACTTCCCATGAAGCGTTACTGGTCTAAGATAGAGAGGCCCTGGATGTCAACGTCTCCGTGGACACTATTGGCCCCAGGGTTGTTTTAGGACCGGCCCTTCCCCGTGACAATAGCCACCCCCCCCATACATTCCCTCACTACACCCAAGGAGGCCATTCAGCCCATGAAATCCATGCCAGCCCATTCCCAGCACCCGCAGCCAGTTCTCACCCACCACTCATCCATTCTCCACAGGAACATGATACATCTTTCGGAGACGTGAGGGTTTCAGAGCTCCCATGGGTGGGGGCGGGGGTTGGCGGGATGGAAGCAGCAGCACTACCCGCTGCACGCCATCTGCCCAGAAACTCACGGCGGACAGCGTACACTGGCAGATACCGACGTTAACCCCAGTCCGAGTCAGTCCGTCGCTTCCTCAAAATTACAACACATTTAAAAAATAAATCATAACTTTAGTTTAAGCCCGGGTCTCTGGCGCTGTGAGGTAGCGGCGGGCGGAGAAACAGGCGCAGTCACGGCGACGGCGCGGTAGCATCGGGTGCACCCCGTTTGGGGAAGTTAGTTGTTGTTCTCCCCAGGCCGCCACCGTCAGCACCAGACCGACTTACCCCGCGAGGTTACAACAAACACTCGTCCCCCTGGCGCAGAGAATGTCCCGTTCCACACCCCGACAGGGAGTGAATAGGGCGAGCGTTCAAAAACTATTTAAAAGCAGTGTTAAAACTTTCACACGCACGGAGGGAGGGGGCTGGGAATCCGCAGGCCCCGGGAAGAATGAACATTAGTGATGGACGTCGGCGGGAAATGCAGGAGCTGCCCCTAGTCTCACAGACGGTGGTGGACCGAGCTCTGGTGAAAGGGCCGGGCCGGTCCGGAGCGCCCCCCGCCCCCCACCCCCACCCCCCTCTCCCCCTCCATGTCCGGGTCTAGACGTCGGCGGGCCGGAGCTGCCTCTCGCCCTCGGCCAGGAAGATGTCCATGGCTCTCCGCAGCATGAGCGCCCCGAGCTGCCGCCGGCGCCGCTGCGACCAGGTGGTGGCCACGCCGTAGTAGTCGCCCCGCTTCCTGTTGGTCAGCATCTCCAGGCCTGGCGGGGAGAAGCCAGGGTTAGCGGCACTGGACAACACCTCACCCCACCCATCCCATCCCAACCTTGCACACCCCCAACCGGCACCCCAACCCCAAGTCCCCCCTCGACCCCTCACCGACACAGCCCACAGGACACTACAAGCCTCGAGGGGAGAGGGCAGGATTAGCGGCACCGACCGGCACAACAGCCTGACACCCAATTACCCCCCCCCCCGATACGCCCCCACAATGACCCAACCCTGATACCCCCCCACACCCCAACCTCCCCAATACTCATACCCCGTCCCCCACGACAACCCCCGATACTTCCGGGTGCCGTCTTCTCGACTCTCCCCAACCCCGCCCCCCTCTACTCTCCCCAACACCCCCCCACCCTGCACTCACCCAGCGCATCCACCATGCACGCCTCACGGGTGTAGGCCTCGGCCGGGATCACGCCCTGGAAACAGTGCAAGGAGATGACGCCGCATCCCGTGCCCCAGATCTCCACGATGTGCTGCAGCCGGGCGTTCACCTGCGGGAGCATCCGCACGTCAGGGGGAGGGGATAGTGCCTGGCAACGAGGGGTACCGGCAATGGGGGAGGGCACTATCCTACACATAAACGACAATTTTACAATTATACCAAGCCAATTAACCGCCAAACCTGTACATCTTTGGAATGTGGGAGGAAACCCGAGAAAACCCACGCGGTCACAGGGAGAACGAACAAACTCGGTACAGACACAACCCATGGTCAGGATCCAACCCGGGTCTCTGGCGTTGTAGAGCAACAACTCTATGGCTGCTCCACAGTGTCGCCCCTCATGGGGAATGGGGAAATAAGGGGAGGATTGAGATTATTATATTGCTTTGCGTGTCAGCAGACACATTGCGCCAAATGGTCCCCTGGGATGTCCTGGAATGACGGAGGGCTGATCACATCCCAGGCCGGTATTCATTCATGCCTCCCTCCCCCCCCCCCCCAACACAACTGGATGCACATCTGCAGGCTTACAGCAGCCAGCCAGCGTCCAGTGTCTGACACACACATCTGCAGAGCAGAGTGGAACAATGCTCATACTCGTCCCTCGCGTTTACAGGAGTTTCAAAAGCAAAGTCAGAACCATTTCAGACTTTCCCCACTCACCTTCCGACTGCCACGTTTGAAGTGGGTCAGTGCTTCATACAAGTGGCAGTAAGGCCGAGCCCGCTTGCCTTTGCCCACGTAAAAGATGGCGCGGACAAATGTGCGGAAACACTCGGAGGAGCACAGCGAGTGACAGCGGACGGGCAGGTTCCTCGTCACCCTGAGGGAGCGAGCAACAAAACACACGGGTCACTGCAGCCACACACGGAAACGAGGGGGGGGGGGGGGGGGGGGGGGGGAGTAACAACAGGGTCGCAGGGATCTCGGGGTCCCGACCCGAACATACAACAGCCCTCTACCTCCACAGATGCTGCCATCTTTTGTCGCTATCTCTCTCTCTCTCTTTCTCTCACACACACACAATTTCACTCCTGAAACGCTGCATGTAACTTGCTAATCTGAGACCCACACCCCAGGCCATCGCGTCAAGAGCTCAGAAACAGGCTCTTCGACCCAATGCATCCATGCAAACCAAGATGCCCCATCCAGGCTAGTCCCATTTGCCCATGTCCCTCTAAAGCCCTATCCATGTACCAATTCAAAAATATTTTCAATGTTGTTATAGCACTCGTCTCAACTTCCTCCTCTGGCAGCTCATTCCATATGCCCGGCATCTTGTGTTTGCAAAAGTACCCATTCAGATTCCTATTAAATCTTTCCGCTCTCACATTATATCCATGTCGTCTGGTTGTCGATTCCCCTACCCTGGGCAAAAGACTGCATTCATCCTATTTTATTTCCCTCAGTGGAAATAGTTTCTCTCCATTAACCCGATCTTTTCCCCTCTGCCTCTCAAAATTGTATGTGTTTCTGTCAGGTCTCCCTTCAGCCTTTGACACTCCAGGTAAAACCCATCTAAATTGGTCCAACCTTTCTTAATAGTTTAATAACCTCTAATCCAGGCAAACCTACATTCTCCCCAAAGCCTCCACGCCCTTCATATAATGGGGCAACCAGAACTGCTCACAGTATTCCAAATGCAGCGTCTCGACCCGAAACGCCACCCATTCCTTCTCTCCAAAGATGCTGCCTGTCCCGTTGAGTTACTGTGGCATTTTGTGTCCACCTAAAGTCCTATAAAGCAACATTATGACTTCTTGACTTGTACAATTCCCCGTCCTCTGAAAACAAGCACACCTCGTGCCTTCTTTACCACTCTATTTGCCTGTGTTGCCACTTTCAGCGAGTTATGGACTTGGACTCCAAGATCCCAGGGTGTAACAATGCTGTTAAGATCCATTGACTGAATACACTTACATCGAGCAGCCCCCAGAAAAGCCCTTACATTCAACCTCACAAAGTGAAACAACACCTCGCACTTGGCAGATGAGATGTGTAGTTTCGTTCGGTACCTTGGTACCGAATGACAAATAAAGCTCTGTTGAACTGTTGAACTTTAGACGTGGGAAGCGATGCTCACTGGCAAAGTCTAAGGGCAGAGCATGACAGGTAGTTCAGGAGCAGAGAGACCCGTGTTTACCCATCCATCATCAAGGTCGGCTGCGGAAGGCTTCTCTGGGGCACGAAGGCCGAAGGTGGCCGGACGAGGAGAGGAACGAAGGATTGTGGGACGATCTGGATGTTGGCGACGGCTGCAAAGGGAATTTATGGCCAGCTACAGGTGGGACGTTAAAAATGGCGCCAAACACTGGCGACTCTTGCATATGGAATCAGCGGGGCGTTTCTATATATATTTAGGATTGTAATTATGTACGGCGATAATTTTACTGAACTGTATGCAAAAAAAGTTTTTCACTGTACGTCGGTACATGTGAAAATAAAGCACCATTGAACATGATACGAGGGTAAAACCTATGGATCTGTTTTCATCAGATTTGGATCAAGGCATAGTTCCCTGAAAGTGGCAACACGTGTCTGTGGAGATTTTGGAAAGAGGACAGGAGGTTTGGATCAGATTTGACAATGATTTGGATGAGGGAGGCTGCAAGATTCCACCTCTGAACCAGCCACCTCTCATTTGCCTTTAGGGAGGGGGCACATGTTTACCTGGGGTCTAGCAGAAGGTAGTTGAAACTGGACTTGACCAGACCCTCCCGCCACTTGCGATTTGGATCGGGCTGATCGAATTGCTGCACTAAGGCCATTTCATCCTGACTGCAGTCTGGGAACTGGAACTTGTCCAAACACCGTGCCAGCTCAGGGCTGTAGCCTGTGAACAGAGAGAGTGGTCAGGCAGGCAATACGGAAGTCACAGCTCCCCTCGCTGTCCCGGAATGGCCACGGGCAGGGGAACACTGGCCCTGACTGACCCCCAGTAGACCGAGCCCTCTCCACGACGCAGCCCGTGACTCAGGGCAGCTTCACTCTGCAACACCGCCCGTCCACACAACGGCCCGTAAACATCCTCCATGGATCAAAACAGTTCACGTCAACGAGGGGAATACGGCAGTAACACGTTTCCCGTCGACCAGACGGTCTTGGTGTGGTTGGGCATTTGGGGAAACGCTGGCACAGTCGCGAAGTTCCCACTTCTCTTCATCGCCCAAATGGCGAGGGGACTTTCCCCACCAGGGATCGCTCAGTCAGCGGGCACAGCCGATGGCACATCTGCCCCGTGCCCACGGTGGGTCTGGCCCAGATTGCCGAGGCCCAGTCCTGACCCAGCGCGGAGTGAGGGAGAGGCCAGGCAACGCCACGGGTAACACACACGCCAAGGGGTAATGGGTCATACGCCTGTACTCACCTGGCGCCGGCGGCCGCTGGGGTTCCCTCCGTGCCCGGTGCAGACGGAGCAGGTAGACGGCCCTGGTGCGGTCGGTGACGGGTCCGGGATCCTGGCCGCACTCCCGCAACTGCTGTAGGATCTGGATGTTGGAGAGAAGCAGCAGCCGCGGCGACACCTCGGCCAGGGCTGGACACGGGCCGCTCGGTTTGGGGGTGCTTGGAGGCTGGGCTCTTGGACTGGCCTGGCTCTGACACACGACGCTTGGACAGGGGTCGCTCTGACAGGGGCTCCCTGGGCCGGGGTCACATGAACAGACGCCGCTCGGACTGGGTTGGCGCGGATGCCGGTCACTTGGACTGGTCTGGCTTGGAAGCAGATCACTGGGCTGGACGTTCTCCTTGCCCCCGAGACCACCCCGGCTGCTCCGGTAGCTCCTCCAGTCATAGACCAGGGTGGTGTCGGGGTCGGAGGGAGGGTGGCGGGAGTGGCTGGTCTCGGGGGTAGAGGGGTGACAGAGGTTGGGTGCAAGGGCAGGTGGGTGGCAGAGGCTATGCTCTCCGCTGGGGTAGCAGCACTCAATCACGCTGTGGCTGCCCTCCGTGTCCGTGTACAGGTACTCCACCGCCTCGCCCACACCCCCGCTGAGCGGGCGCCCCACCGGGGACACGGAGACGGGATGCTGCCCCCCGGGGCCCCGAGGTCTCTGCCACTCCAGCCCCCCGCTCAGGACACGGCCCGCCGGCGGCCGTGGGGAAGGGCTGCAGGAACCCTCAGTCCCACCCTCCCACTGGGTCTCGGACTCTCTCGGCCCAGGGCCGCTGGCCTTACTGCCGCCCTGGGTCGGAGCGCCAAGCGTCTTGTACAGACAGCCATCGGGCTGCCCAGGGTTAGAGGACACCGTCGCCCCCGCCCGGCCACTGCCGCCGGCACTCTCTGTGTACGATGGCGGCAAGGCTCCAAATCCCCTCTCCACGGGCCCCACCTCACCGGGCGGGACTGCGGCAGAACCAGATGATGCCACAACCCGGTTGGACTCCACCCCCTGACTCTGATCCAGGACACAAACAGCTCCCCCACTGCCCCGGCCCAACCCCACCCCTTGCCCCTGGGCAGCCAACTCCTCATCCCCGCCCAATTCTGAGCGCTGATACTGACCCCAGTCACAACCAGGTGCCCCACCGCCCCAACCCACCTCTGCCCCCGGACCCTGACCAGCTAACTCCCCACCCCTGCCCAACCCTGCCTCTTGCCCGTCACCCCTGGCAGATCCAGTCCGCCCCGCGTCCAGGCTCATCTCTGACCCCTCACCTTGACCCCGGACAAAACCAGATGCCCCACCGCCCTGGCCCAACTCTGCCCTCTGACCTTGGACATGGTCAGCTACCCCCCCGCCCCAGTCCACCCCGCCGCCGGGACCCCTGACAGCTCTAGTCAACCTCATGTCCCTCTGCCCCCAACCAGATGCCCCACCACCCCTGCCCAACTCTGCCCTCTGCCCACACCCAGATGCCCCACCATCCCTGCCCAACTCTGCCCTCTGCCCACACCCAGATGCCCCACCATCCCTGCCCAACTCTGCCCTCTGTCCTTGGGCAGCGCCAGCTAACTCCTCATCCCTGCCCCAGACAAACGGGACGGTGTCAAAACTAGCCGACCCCCTGCCCCTCGCTGCCCCCTCACCCCAGACAAACGGGACGGTGTCCAAGTCCGCGTCCTCTCCAGAGGAGGGGCGGGCGAGAGGGGGTGAACGGTCCCCGTCCCCGCCGGTCCCCGAGGTGTCGCGCTGGGAGCTGGAGTAGCCGGGGAGACCCCCACCCCCCCTCCCGGGCCGGGCTCGGACCCTCCTAGTCCGGGTCGCCATGGGGACACTCTGGTCGAAGAGGGGGGACTCAGGGGTTTGCCGCGCTCGGGTGGCCAGGCGTCTCTTGCTGCGGAGTGTGACAAAAGGAGACAGCCGCCCCTCGTCCCCCAGTGACGATCCTCCCTCTGAAGACCTGACCTCCTTGGACCTCCTCTCAGAACCATCTGTCCTAGAGATGTCTCCGGTCCTCTCCCCATCCGCCCCGTCCTCCCCGAGCCCAGGAATCTGTTCAGAGTCCGGGCAATGCTGCGGGATTTCACGGCCAGGCTGGGGGTCTGGCCGCTCCGGTACTGTTCCAAGTTGGTACCGCGGGGCCGAGGCGTCGCAGTGAGCGGCTGGGGTTGAGGGACAGCCTGTGACCGACGGGATCGCCGGATGTTCCTGGTCCGGCTGCGACCGGTAGCTGCGGCTGAAGCTTACTATCGCGCTGGCAAACACCTCGCATTCACTGTCACAGCTGCAGTAGGGGAGATCAGAGCTCCCCGAACAACCAGCCCCCTCCCAGAGGCCGAGGGACGAGCTGCCATTATCTGGGGCATTGGCACAGCTCAAATCAGCCTCGTCCGCTTTGTCCCGGTCGGGTAAGAAACGCCCACGGGTCCGGTCTGTGGAGGTCCCGTCGGTGCCTTCACCTCTGGGCGACCTCGCTCGCAGCTCGGAGTCGGACAATCCGGTGAGCTGGGGATTCCAGGGAGACCGGCTGGTTTGGGATCTCACAGACGGAGCACAGGTACAGTCCAACTCGGAGAGCCACTCAGCGCAGCTAGACTGGTCAGCGCACTGCACGGGCGGAGAGTGCTGGTCACCCAAACACTTGTCTGGGCGCGGCTGGGTGCCAGGGCTTGGGCAGATGGTGGTATCAGACCCATTGATCGCAGAATGAGGGGATATGGAGCTACGGAACCCCTGACAACCAGGGCGTGGGTAGATGGAGATATAGGACCTCTGGCTCCAAGGGCGAGGGCAGATGGAGGTATCAGGCTCGTTGATCACAGGGTGAAGGTAGATGGAGGCATTGGACCCCTGGCTCCCAGGGTGAGGATAGATGGAGGTATCAGGCTGGTTGATCCCAGGGTGAAGGCAGATGGAGGTATGGGACCTCTGGCTCCCAGGGTGAGGGGCTCCTGCCGCGGATGGAGGCAGAAAGCTCTCGTCATCAATTGAAGTGTGTGGTCCTGGGCTCGCAGCCAAAGGGAGCTGTTGAGAGGTAGCAAGGACACAGCCCCGGCTATCCTGTAGGACCAACTCGTGGCTGGATGGTGTAGGGTCTCCCACACTGTCTGCTGCAGAGTCCAATCCATTCAAAGTCTGCTCTGCACAGTGCCCGGAGTTGGAGAGGCGGGTACTGGACAACACGCAGCTCTCGGGCAGAAGTTCGCTGGCTTCACCGACACCCCTGTCTTCGTCCCCACCCTTAGGAATGTCGGCAGGGTCGCACGAACTCCATGACTCTGCAGCTGCCGATATACCCCGAGACCAGACTGACGTGACCTCTCCCACCGGGTCACCCACCGAGCTGCTCCTCACTCCCTGCCCACGCCCAGGTGAGCCGGGCACCAGCTCCCACTCACTGCCGGCCAGAGAGCGCCGCGTCCCTCTGGCTGTGGGAGATTCCTCTCTTCCTCTGGGGAGACCGGTGGTCCTGTGGGCATCGGTGACACGACTCTGGGCACCAGCAGCAAAGGGGTGCAGACCGCTACTCACTCTCCGGAAGCCCACTGCAAACAAGGAGCAAATCTCAGTCAGTAACCTGCCCATAGATCTGCTCAACACCAACCCATCCTTGCGTGAGGACGGGCAACAGAGGACGGACAACAGGGAACGGCTGGGGTCTCCCTCACCCTGCCCTCTCAGCTGAGAGAAGAGAGCTGCCAAAGCACTGTGCCCCCTCTCTAAACCTTTCCTATCCACGGACCTGCCCAAATGTCTTTTAAATGTGGTTAGAGTACCTGCCTCAGCTGGCAGCTTGCTTCATGTACCCACCTTGTGTGAAAAGGTTATGCCTCAGCTTCCTATTAAATCTTTCCCCTCTCACCTTAAACGCCCCCAGCATCTTGATTCTCCTCCCCTGGATAAAAGGCTCTGTGTATTCACCCAATCTATTCCCCTCATGATTTTATACAGATTAAGGTCACCCCTCAGCCACCTGTGCTCCAAGGAATGACGTTCTAGTCTTTCCAACCTCTCCCTATAGCTCAGGCCCTCGAGTGCAGCTAATATCCTTGCAAATCTCTGCACTCTTTTCACCTTAATGGCATCAAAGGGAGAATTATAGCATAGGTCTTGTGCGGAGTGACGGGTTTGACAAGGGGTCGAACACCGGGGTAATGGATACCATTCGTGCTGTTTAAAGATGGATCACACATCACCACCGCCAGCCAATATCAGCTGTTTCACAGTGATCCTGAGGCCAATCCAACTGCCAGTGCCCCCCCCCCCCCCCATTGGGGTTTGCCCAGAGAGGGTAACAAGATCCGGATGAGAGCTGGTCCAGAGCTCAGTACCACATTAACACCCTTTGCCTTCTCACCCACACAACCCACTTGCTCACCCATCCACAAACTCATCCGAAAGTCTTCCAGCTCGCTCACGCATGTACCTACTCACCCATCCACCTGGTAACCACCCACCCACCTATCTGCCAACACATCCACCCACCCAACTGCTTGCTCACCCCTTCACCCACCCACTCACGCATGTGCCCCTTCACCCACCGCCCGCTTACCTACTCACGAACCTACCCGCCCACCCCCTCACCTACCTATCCACTCACTCACCTGCCCGCTCGATCACCCGCCCGCCCTCCCCCAGAGAGCCGCCATGACCAGTGAGAATGGTGTCAGGAGGTAGACACTGACCGTATCGCAAGACAGGACCGTCGTCTCGCGAGTCCTCCAGCAGAGTGTAGTCGCGGTACTGCAGCAGAAGCTGGCAGCACCTCACGTGTCCCTGGTCCCGGGCCAAGTCCACAGCATTCTGCCCATCCTGGGTGGGGAATGAAGAGAGAGTCATGCTGCAGAAGGCAGATCGACCTGGTAGCCTGCCCCAGGTCAGCTCCAAGGGCTTGCAGCCGCCACTGGCCAACCCCTCACTGGTATCGACCTGGGGCAGTCCGGCAGGGGTGGGGATTGGTGACGCAGAAACCCCAACCACCCGCCGCCCGACCTTGGTCCCTGCACAGATTATGCTCACGGCTCCCACCCCAGGAACGGAGTTCAAGTTCGTGGCGGTGACTCCACCGTGGAAGGAGTTTGAGACAAGGCATCTCACCATTCACAATGGGTACTATGTCACTGTCATGCTGGGTGGACAAACAATCCCACGTGGCTTTTCCGAGGAAGAGTTGGGAGTTTAGCCTTTAGACTTTACTTTAGAGATACAGCATGGAAATAGGCCCATCGGCCCAACGAGTCTACACTGGCCCGTGATTATTCTCGGACACTAGCTCCATCTTACACACTTGGGACAATTTACCATTTACAGAAGCCGATTAACTTACAAACCTGTACGTCTTTGGAGTGTGGGAGGAAACTGGAGCACTCGGAGAAAACCTACACGGTCACAGGGAGAATGTACAAACTCCGTACAGACAGCACCCATAGTCAGGATCGAACCTGAGTCTCCGGCGCTGTAAGGCAGCAACTCTACCCGCTGCACTCTGTGCCGCTTCACTGATGTCCTGTCCCAACTCAGCGGGTCAGGCAGCATCGGCTCCTTTCAGATCTGGACCCATCTTCAGATTGCACCACTCCAGCACTTTGTGTCTCCTTTGGTAAACCAGCATCTGCAGTTCCTTGTTTCTCTATTACATATAATTAACTGGTACCCAAGAGCAGGGACTGGGTGTCCTATCAGAACCTTACAGGTGGGGAGGTGGCCATTCAGTCCACTGGCCCCAGGCTCACCCCTTGCGATCGCTTTTTTGTTGCCAACTGCCTCCAGCTCCCTCCCCCCCCCCCACCATCCCCTCATTACCACTTATAGTCAGCTTCCACCACCACGTAAGGTAGCCTGTCCCCGATCCCTACACTGCCCATAATCGCCCTCCCACACGTCCTCATAGCTCCCTGGGCTGTTACCACAAGAGCCAAGATTCAGGAGAGGTTTGCCAATGCAACAGCCAGATATCCCAAACCCTTCCCTCTGCACCCTGCACTTCAGACTGTGTTCCCCAGGTCACAGCAGCGGCAGTCAGGTCACATGGAGCCGGCTCCTACACAGTCACAGGGGAGTGGTGTCTCCGCACACACTCACCTGGTCCAGGAGAGTCGGGTCTGCTCCATTTTTAAGCAACAGTTTCACACATTTGATGCACCCCCAGGAGGCAGCGACATGTAGCGGAGTGAGATCCTCAGACGATCTACATGACGGGCAAAATCAGACATCAATAGCACTGGGTGTCAGCAGACAATCTTGTTCCAACACACAACACACGCACTGTACATGAATACATTCACTGCATAACATTGGTTGGAAGGGATCTGTCGATGTACAACACTGGGGTAGATGGGGTACAGTACTGGTGGGGATGGGCCTGCCACTGTATAACATCTGGTATGGTATTGGTGGCGACAGGTCTGTCGATATATAATCTTGTGGTTTAGTACTGGTGGGGGCAGGTCTGTCAATGTATAACACTGGAGTACAGTACAGGGTCTTCACTGTATACACTAGGGTACTGTACTGGTGGGGACAGTTCTGCCAGTGTACAACACTGATGTACAGTAATGGTGGGGATTGGTATGTCACTGTGTAACAATAATGTACACTATATAACACTAGGGTACAGTACTGGTGGGGTCGGGTCTGTCACTATAACACATTGAGGTACAGTACCAGTGGGGACGGGTCTGTCACTATATCACACTGGGGTGTGGTAGAATTTGAGACAGAGTCATACAGTGATACAGTGTGGTAACAGGCCCTTCAGCCCCTACCCGCCCACACTGGCCAACATGTCCCACCTGCCTGCGCTTGGTCCATATCCCTCCAAACTTGTCCCAAATGATGGGATGGTCCCAGCTTCAATTATTTCCTCTGGCAGCTTGTTCCATACATCCACCACTCTCTATGCGAAAAAGTTATCCCTCAGATTCCTATTAAATCTTTTCCCCTTCACCTTGAACCTGCCCTCAGGTCCTCAATTCCCCTTCCCTGGGCAAGAGATTCCGTGCATCTATCTGATCTATACCTCTCATGATTTTGTACACCTCTACAAGATTACCCCTCATCCTCCTGCGCTCCAAGGAATAGAGTCCCAGCCTACTCAACCACTAGATAAGGTGGTTGTCTGTGAATCCCTGCATTGCGGTGCAGCCTGGTGTCTCCCTCCACCCCACCTCACCTCACCCCGCCCTGCCCCGCTCTGCCAGCCTCACCTGACGTTGGGGTCTGCGCCCTGCTGCAGGAGCAGCTTCACACACCGGAGTGCAGCTTCCGTGTCTTGCCCACAGGCGAGGTGCAAGGCTGCTGTCCCATCCGGCAACACCAGGTTGGGGTCTGCTCGCTTCAACCACTTCTCCAAGGATCTAGGAGGGATTAGAAAAATCTGCATGGTTGGATTGTTGCCCCTGGCCCGAGTTGAGAGGTGGGCTTCCCCCTGCATCACCCAGCCCTCACACCGGTCCGCCACGCCTCTTAAGACTGATTGTAGGGGGGAGAAGAAAGCT
The DNA here is from genome assembly GCF_053455715.1 of Rhinoraja longicauda. Lineage (NCBI taxonomy): Eukaryota > Metazoa > Chordata > Chondrichthyes > Rajiformes > Arhynchobatidae > Rhinoraja > Rhinoraja longicauda. The sequence goes on along the minus strand of NC_135980.1, from coordinate 17,836,160 downwards.
AGTTTCTTCTACCCCTACAATCGGTCTGAATAAAGATCCTGACCTGAAATGTCACCTGTCCATGTTCTCCAGAGAACCTGCCTGACCCGCTGAGTTACTCCAGCACTTTGTGTCCTTCTGTGTGTTAACCAGCATCTGTAACTCCTTGTTTCCACATCTCAGCCAGCATTTATGTAGCACGTTTGGACGCGGTAACAATGCGAGTCTGACACATGGTCATGATTACAAACAACTGTGGGTTGGGGAGGGGGGTAACGTGGAGCTGGGGTGGGGAAGCGTGGGGGTTAACGCCGGGGGGAGGGAAGAGAAAACCGTGAGGGTGCAAAGGGGGAGCGCGGTGGGTGGAAGGGGGAATTCGGGGAAGGCTGGGCGGGGAATTTCCACAGCTGTGCATAAAGCCCAGCGTTGGACAGCGGTACCGTTGAACCAAACCCCCAGTTTAAATTCCATTTGGAATATTTTGGAGGATCAAGAACCAAGAACCAACCTTGCATTTTTAAATCTGCATTTTTTTTGGCAACTGCAACACTGTATTCGACATTCTTTTCTCTTTTGCACTATATGCCGCACTCATGGAAGTCGGTTCATGATTGTCCCGTTCACCGAGATACGGTGAACTTTGTAGGCTGCCCGGGCGGGTTACAACATGCAGTGCAAAGCAGAAACAGCGATAAAACAACCACCATCTGGTGCAAAATGCGCAGTGCGGGTCTCGACTGCACAACCTTTTCCCTGGTTGCGTTGCGTTGCTTTGCTTTGCTTACCGGGCATCATGATGCCGAAGCGCTCGGTGCAGGAACCCAACCGCGCGGTCCCTGCTCATCGTCGCCTCGTCTAAACAGCAGCCGCCCGCTCACCCGCCTCATCCAACCAGCACTGGCACCGCACAGTCCCGCCCCATGCCCTTCCTGCTCGCGAATTCAACCGTCACTTGGAGAGAATCACCGCCCCTTCCTACTGCCTACTTCCTACAGCAGCGGTATCCGCCCCTTTCCATCAACTGGCTGCCAGCGCAGTTACTCGGAGACGATCTCGCCTCTTTCCCTTTCTCTTGGTTGCTTGTCCTGGCTCTCGGCGATCATTCCCACCTCTTGCACTGTCGCTCAGAGCCGGACCCCGCCTTCTCTCTATCCCCTGGTTAATTGCACCGTGACCAGACACCATTCCCGCCCCGACCCTGCCCACTGACTACCTGCACTCTTCCCCATTCTATTGGCTGATGTTCCTGTCTCTCGACGCCAGACATAGTCACAGTGAAACAGTGTGGAAACGGGCCCTTCGTCCCAATTTGCCCACACCGGCCAACAATGTCCCAGCTCCACTAGTCCTGCCTGTCAGCGTTTGGTCCATATCCCTCCAAATCTGTCCTATCCGTGAAGGGCCCCGATTCGAAACGTCACCCATTGCTTCTCTCCAGAGATGCTGCCTGTTCCGCTGAGTTACTCCAGCTTTTTGTGCTTATCCATGTACCTGTCTAACTGCTAAAGTTGGGATAGTCCCTGCCTCAACTACCTCCTCTGGCAGCTTGTTCCATACACCTTCCACACCCTTTGTGTGGAAAAGTTACCCCTCAGATTCCTATTAAATATTTCCCCCTTCACCTTAAACCTATGTCCTATAGTCTTCGATTCACCGACCTTTGGCATCTACCCGATCTATTCCACTCATGATCTTATACATTTCTATGAGATCACCCCTCATCCTCCTTCGTTCCAGAGAAACAGAGTCCCAGCCTACACAACTTCTCCCTTGTGAGGTGGAAAGCTTTCAGTCGACGTGAAAAGGTAACGAATACAACCTGCCCGGTTATTAAGTAAGGGGAGATATTGGGAAGGTTGTGTTGTATTTGGGGGAGAATGTGATATTTGTTGAGATGAGAAGGGGAAGTACAAAGAGATCTGGGTGTCCTTGTTCATCAATCACTGAAAGTAAGCATGCAAGTACAGCAGGCAGTGTAGAAAGCTAATGGCATGTTGGCCTTCATGACAAGAGGAGCTGAGTATCGGAGCAAAGAGGTCCTTCTGCAGTTGTACAGGGCCCTAGTGAGACCACACCTGGAGTACTGTGTGCAGTTTTGGTCTCCAAATTTGAGGAAGGACATTCTTGCTATTGAGGGAGTGCAGCCTAGGTTCACTAGGTTAATTCCCGGAATGGCGGGACTGTCGTATGTTGACAGACTGGAGCGACTGGGCTTATATACACTGGAATTTAGAAGGATGAGAGGGAATCTTATTGAAACATAAAGGATTATTAAGGGATTTGGACACACTAGAGGCAAGAAACAATGTTGGGGGAGTCCAAGAATCAGGGGCCACGGTTTAAGAATAAGGGGTCGGCCATTTAGAACGGAGATGAGGAAAACGTTTTCACTCAGAGAGTTGTAAATCTGTGGAATTCTCTGCCTCAGAAGGCAGTGGAGCCCAATTCTCTTGATGCTTTCAAGAGAGTTAGATAGAGCTGTTAATGATAGCGGAGTCAGGGGGTATGGGTAGAGGGCAGGAACGGGATACTGATTGAGAATGATCAGCTGTGATCACATTGAATGGCGGTGCTGGCTTGAAGGGCCGAATGGCCTCCTCCTGCACCAATCATAAATTTTGTCTTCTCTATATTAACTTTATTAACTTTATTTATATGCTGTAACTGTAATTCTTTTTTGTGCACAATCCGCAGGCATTGCCACTTTCATTTCACTGCACATCGTGTATGTATGTGTATGTGACAAATAAACTTGACTTGACTTGACAATTGTCTATTGTCTATTGAGAAGGAAGATCGCCGTGGCGAGTGTCCCCCTCCCGGGTGCTGGTGGTGGTAGCGTCTGATTGACAGGCGGCGGTCCCGGGCCCGGATCCGGGGACGGGCGCCGCGCAGTTGCTGCAGGCGGCTGCTCGCAGGCAATCTGCCCGTGATGTTGTGTCAACAAAGTCCGCCGTTGGTAAACGTCCTTTAAAAGTTTCAGAGAGAAAATACATCCGACTTTTCCATTAAATCCCGCCTCCCGTTCGTATCGATTGGCTGCTGCGTGCAATGCTGACGTCGATTGGCACCGGCGACTGCCATTCACGCTCTGGGTTCCGGGCCGGTGGGTAGACGGGGCCCCGGGGATGTTGGGCGGCTGCAGACGCGTCCCCTGCATTTGTGAAATAAATCACAAGTTGTTGCAAATCATAAATATTGCAACAAAATACATGCATTATATTTGCTCCGCTGCATTGTGGGATATTCCCCCACTTTCACTTTTGGAAGGGGAAGTGTTTACTGTGAAGACGCTCGCTGGCTGAACCTTGTGAAACTAATTGCAGACGTCCCTTGACATCACAGGTATTGTGCATGCACTTGAAAATGTATATTAAAAGTACTGAAACTGGAGCAGTGTTGCGAAGGCTAAATACATTTTAAATGTGCAGTGTTACTGTGACTAAGCTTTGGACCAGAGATGGATTGCACTTTGATATGCAGCACTTTGCGTCCATCCTACAAGAATTCTGTAGGCTTCAATGAGATGTTTCAATGGGGCTGTTTCTGGTTGGCAGATTGTAATGAGAGGTATAGCACAGAAATCAGTGCTGGGATGTCTTGGATGACGCTATGGTCGCCAGATTTGCAGATGACACAAACGTAGGGCAGCGTGGTGGTGCAGCAGTAGAGGTTCTGCCTTGTAGCTCCAGACACCCCGGTTCGATCATGACTACGGGTGCTGTCTGTATGGAGTTTAGAGGGATATTGGCCAAACGTAGGTAGCTCAGTTAGACATCTTGGTCAGCATAGACATGCGCGTTTGTAGGTTAATTGCCACTACTGTGCAGGGAATGGATGTGAAAATGGGACAGCATAGAACTAGTGTGAACGAGTTATCGAAGGTCGGCGTGGACTCAATGGGTCGAAGGGCATGTTTTCATACTGTATCTTTCAATTCAATTCAAATGCTGGCTAGACACAGACATGTATTAGGAGTAATTATTGTGATATATTGTTCCATTTCAGGGGAAATTCTGTGCCATGGATGAAGAGGAAGGCAGGTTGCCCCGAGGTGGGGAGAGGAGACCAGGGACCGCGGAAAGTGGTCCCAGGAAGGATCAGGCGACACTGGGCAGGAATGGCGACCACCATCACAGCCAGAGAGCCTCCTCGCCACACCCTGTTGAGAAGGAGCCTGGAATGGTGGCTGCCCCGAGCAACTTCATCCAGATTACGTACGCGGCCTTGGAGGTCAACGAAAACGCAGAGCAGATCATAACACTCAGCCTGGAGCCCGAAGACCTCTCTGCTGACCTGGGAGAGACTCCTTTCTTGGGGAACGGTACGTCAGAGGAGGTATCTGAGCGAGGTATCTCGGGGCCCTGGGAATGATCTCCGGGGTCAGTGTGCGGGGTAACAGGAGCAATGGTGCTGATTCCAACATCCGAAGAGACCAAGCAGGCTGGGAACCCTACTCTGGGAATGGGAAGTTTAGGAGACGCCCTCGTGCTGGCCTTTCACATCTAGATATTGCAGTCCCTGTAAAAACAAGGAAGTGCAGATACTGGTTTACAAAAAAACACAAAGTGTTGGAGTGACTCATTGGGTCACTGACAGCATCTCTGAAGAAAATGTATAGGTGATGTTTCAGATCAGGACCCTTATTCAGACTGATTGTGTAGAGGGGAGGGAGGGGGAAAGCTGGAAGAGAGGTGAAGCTGGACAAAGCCTGGAGAGTGATAGCCAGATGCCGTGAGGGGAGAAGGGGGGATTGATAGGCAGATGGTCGGACAAAGGCCAGAGATAAAAAGACAAAAGGTGTGAGATAAGGATTGAAGAGTGTGAATTGTGAAGCCAGCGGAAGGGATGTAGGTGGAAAGAAAGGGAAGGGGGAGGGAGAATAACTGAGTCCAGGTGGGATACAGGGGAAGGAGGGTGGTGGTGGGGGGGGGGGGGGGGGGGGGGGGGGGTGGAGGACGAATTGGGAAAGGGGGATTGATAGTTACCTAAAATTAGAGAATTAAATGTTCAGACCATTGGGTTGTCAGTCAGTGGTCATTCAGTAGTCAGTGGGTCAGTCAATAGTCGGTGTCAGTGATCAGTCAGTATGGAGGCCGCCTTTGCCCAGAGTTGTGGCGGGGATGGACGGGCCAACTGTGATGCCTGCTGCAATGGAGCAGCAGACGCTGCTGGATGGGGGGTGGGTCTCAGCAGCGTGACCCCTCCCAACCCCAGAGCCCACAGTCCCAGCTGCAAGGGGGGTTGGTGGCGACATCGTGCTGACCCCTCCCTGTTCCTGCCGCATGAGGTAGGGTGCTAGCATCGTGCTGACCCCTCCCCTCCCATCCCGAGCACGCGGCCCTGCTCTAACTCGCCCATCTCTGCTCTGTCCCCAGATGGTCCCGCTGCTCCGCTGTACTCGTCCATGGAGAAATCCGGTGCCGGGCACAAGTACGCCACCACGCTCACCAACCGGCAGAGGGGCAACGAGCTCTCGTCCGTCCCGGCCAACCTCGACAGTGAGTATCCAGGAACGGTGGTCCTGGGAACGGTGCGCCTGGGAATGTCGGGGCCAGGTACGCCTGGGCTGGGATCGCCTTGGCCTGGGCATGCCAGGAATGTGAGGCTGGGAACACCAGAGATCTAAGAATGCCAGAGCCCGGAACGCTGCAGCTCAAGAATGCCCTGCACCTGGACAGAGATCTTTCACGTCAGGCCCACCACGTGCGTTCTAGCTGATGGGGCAGACCCTCTGATATGGGTGCTCAGCATTGAGCGTGGGGCTTGTTGTGCACAAACGCAGGGCTCAGCACAAAGCCTGCCACACGTGGCCTGAAGGTTGTGTACAGCCCTGGGCATGGTGCAGTGTTCTGACCATCGGTGGAACGCCTGCTGCACACAAGCCCAGGGTCCAGCACACAGCGCCTGGTCTCTAAAGGCCTCGCTGTACATGACCCAGCACTCAAACACACTGACCGGACACTCGCCTGGTCACGAAAGGCCTCATTGTACACGGCCTAGCGACCAAACACACTGACCGGACACTCGCCTGGTCACGAAAGGCCTCATTGTACACGGCCTAGCAACCAAACACACTGACCAGATACGGACACTGCCTTGGTAACTAAAGCTCTCCCTGTGCATGGCCCTGCAGCGCGGTGTGACACCACCTACTGTCGACACTGGCTCGCCACTCCCTCCGGCAGTGGGAAAGACGGGGATGTGATGTTAGGCCTCCTGTCAGTGATGGAAAGGTGAGAGCAGCCAGTCACCTGCTCTGTGTCAAACAACGTGGGGCTCAGACTGGGAGCAGGGAATTAATTTGCAAACACAGGGAGACTGAGACCAGCTGGGCGTGACTGTGTTCTCTCCTTCACAGCTTTGTCGGTTCACCAGCTGGCTGCCCAGGGAGATCTGTGCCAGCTCACGTCGTGCCTTCAGCCAGGTGAGTAACGGCAAGTCGCCGAGCCCGTCTGCCGTGGTGATCTCACCTCTTCCCATACAGTCTTGCGATGAGCGAGACCCTGTGATGATGCTGCTGCTGCAACTTACTGAACTATACCTGAGGCTTCCATAGGAAGCTATTATAGAGCCATGCACCACGGTAACTGGCCCTTCAGCCCATCTTGTCAATACTGAACAAGATGTTCCATCTTAGCTAGTTCTACATACCGACGTTTGGCCCATATCACTTTCCCATCCATTTACCTGTCCAACTGTCTTTTAAATGTTGTTGTAGTACCTGCCGCAACTACCTCCTCTTGTAGCTCATTCCATATACCCACTACCCTCTGAGCAAAAAACGTTGCCCTTTATGTTCTAAATCCCCTCTCACCTTAAACCTCTGTCCTCTGGATCTTGATTCACCTACTCTGGGTAAAAGACCTCTTGGACTCCAAGGAATAAAGTCCTAGCCTGCCCAACCTCTTCCTATTGCTCAGGCCCTCGTTCTGGCCACATCCTTGGAATCTCAAGGTTCACCACTCTCTGGGTGAAGGAGCTTCTCCAAGACCTCGGTCCTAAACCATCTGGCGTCATCTTGAGACAGTGACCCTGGTTCCCAATGATCAGCCGCAATCTTAGTGAATGGTGGAATAGGCTTGAAGGGACGAATGGTCTCCTTTTTTGTCAAAGATCTGTTTCCTGTGATTCAGGGGATGGTCTTTGACTTCAGTTGGTCTCCGGACTTGCTGTTCGCAGGGATGAGAGATTAAAGTTTGGTGATCTTTAAGAGCTGAGTGAGATAGTTCTACCAACTTGTAGCACAATTCAGAATCTAAGAGTGTCAAGAACAAACATTAGAGAAGAGTCCAGATAAGCACTTGAATCGCCTAGCTACAGAGGGCTCTGGCACAAGAGCTGGACCATGGGGATAAGGCAGAAGGATGGCATGGATCACTCGGGCCAAATGGCCCGTTTCCATGCTATAGGATTCTATTAAGTGAGACATTCATCACTTATATTGGTGCATTTCTGATGGGGAAGGCTGTTAATTGAGGAGGGACACAAAATGCTGGAATAACTCAGCGGGAGAAGCAGCATCTCCTTAGAGAGGAAAGTGGACTTCAACCTGTCCGGTTGAATAGTAGGAAGGGTCAGAGTAACAGGATGGTCTGGGACGGTGGAGATTTGTTGCTTGCTTCTTCCTCTCACTCCCATCTCATTTGATGACATCATAGAGCGATCTGATTGACCATCAGTGACCAATGTTCCAGTTGTCCGAGTTGTTCACCTGTGAGATCCCCTCAGATGGGCTGAGCCTGGCACAGGTAAGTAAAGTGGTTAGCGGTGTTTGGCAAGGGAGGCACGGTGGCACAGCTGTAGAGTTGCTGCCTAACAGGGCCAGAGACCCGAGTTTGATCCTCACTATGGGTGCTGACTATACGGAGTTTGCATGTTCTTTCTGTTACCGTGTGGGTTTACTCCGGGTGCTCCAGTTTCCTCCCACACTTCAAAGATGTACAGGTTTGTAGGTCAATTGGCTTCTGTAAAATTGTAAATTGTCCCCAGTGTGTAGGATAGTGTTAGTGCATGGGATGACGCTGACCGGCGCGGACTTGGTGAGCTGTATCTCTAAAGTCTCGTAAAATGCTGCTGCTGCTGACAAGAGCTGTCTCTGTCTTTCAGGGAGTTCACTCCTGAATGTGCCGGACGAGCGGGGGTTCACACCACTGATGTGGGCAGCAGCGTTCGGAGAGATCGCCGTGGTGCGGTTTCTGTTGGAGATGGTGAGACCATGGAACAAGAGTGGGGCTTGCACGGTTCACACTAGGCAACTTCATGAACATTGCCGAGTCCGCCTCATTGGAATTGGCCCAGCCCTGATCCAGGACCATTCTTAACCCTTGCCATTAACTACCTGGAAAGAGAGTTATGTAAAAAAAAGGGCACAAAGTGCTGGAGTATTTCTGGAGAACACGGATAGGTGACATCTCGTGTCTTGACTCCTACCCAAAGATGCTGCCTGACGTGCTGAGTTTTACTCCATCACTTTGTGTCCTTTTGTGTATTAACTAGCATCTGCAGCTCCCTGCTTCCACATATGCAGAAGAGGAGTCTCATTGTATCTAAGTACATGTGACAATATAGTACCATAGCACCATATGTTCACGATCGACAAAATACTCTCCCACTGATGAACCCACCTCTTGTCCAACCACGTTCCCTGAGGTTCGGTTCAGAACTATCCTTTTTCCCATTGGAATATCCACACACTCACTCAAAAACCTCTTCCGGATAGGCTCTAACATTTCCTCTGCCTTTTAAATCTTTTCCCCTCGGCCATCCAGTTAATATTGAGCAGGTTGAAAATCTCCACTACTGTAGCCCCGTTACTCTTGATCCACTGCTTTACAAAAGAGCATCATAAACGCAGAAAAATCCATCAGGAAACGATGCCAAATCATCACGTGGTTGACTAACTGACTGCTCGGTGTCAAAGCTTTCCTATTTGGCCTGGATAGAGTGGATGTGGAGAGGATGTTTCCACTAGTGGGAGAGTCTAGGACCAGAAGCTCAGAATAAAAGGACGTACCTTTAGAAAGGAGATGAGGAGGAATTTCTCTACTCAGAGAGTGGTGAACCTGTGAAATTCTTTGCCACAGAAGGCCATAATGGATATTTTTAAGGTGGAGATCGATAGATTCTTGATTAGTACCTTTGTCAGGGGTTATGAGGAGAAGGCCGGAAAATGGGGTTGAGAGGGAAAGATAGGTCAGCCATGATTGAATGGTGGAGTAGACTTGATGGACTGAATGGCCTACTTCTGCTCCTATAACTTACGAACTCATGAGCAGCCACTTGCCTGCCACCTGCTATCTTTTGCACGGGGCAACTCTTCGGCTAGCAGAGATAGACACAAAGTGCTGGAGTAGCTCAGCAGATCAGGCAGCATCTCTGGAGAAAAATGATGGGTGATGTTTTGCATCGGAACCTTTATTCAGACACAGGCTAACAGCAAGCAGGGAGAGGGTGATGGGCGGCATTAGGATGGCCCAGGCAGCGGCAAGCTGTGATTCCACCCCTTGTCGTTACAGGGAGCTGACCCACGTATCCTGGCGAAGGAGCGAGAGAGCACGCTGTCTCTGGCCAGCATCCAGGGATACACAGACATCATCCTGCTGCTCCTTGAACACGGAGTGGACGTCAACATCTACGACTGGGTAGGGTTGAAGCTCCAGCAGATCGGCTGCCATGAACTGCTTGCTCTTGTGCCAGGGCGGCACTGAGCAGGTCACACTGTTGAGCCCATCTCCCCACTGTTAGACACCATAATATCTCGGTTCTTATTTGTCCTATGGGTTTTGTACAGTGGAAACTGTGTCTTGTAAAAACAGAGTCCCAACTCTAGGAGGGTAGGAGTTGAGTACTAACTCTGGATCTGTGAGTTCATGAACTAATTCACTGTTACTCAGATAGGGTGAACACCATGCACCTGTGTACAGATATGGTCAGGTGTAGTGCTTGGAATAAACAGCAGTCAGGCCATTTGGCCCCATCCTTCGCCCCTCATGTACCTTTCCCTACCAGCCCAGCTTACCGTCCGTTCCTCTCGCCTGATTTATTTAACTGACCTCTGTTTAAATACTTCCTATTAGGCCATGATTGTAACAACTTCTCCCTTGAGACAACTATCATGTCTCCAGATCCTGCTGCATCAAGCTGGTGCTAAACTAATATGCCACGTAATATTTGTGCTCAGATTAAGAAGGTTGAGGGAATAATATGGAGCGTTGGCCGGATGAGAAGTCTGCTGTCAGCTGGATGTGAATGGATGAATACTTTGTTTGTTTTGCAAACCTAAGGTATGCAAAGAGTCGCCACATAAATGGCATCGACAAAGTTGCAAAGTATCCCACGCCAGGGCCTCCTTATAACGTATCACGCTGTTGTTCTGAAGGGCAGGGGAGTTCTCCCAGCGCCCTGGCTCCTGATTGTATCAGCATCACAGACTGTTCATTGGATCATTCTCGCATTCTCACATATTTTGCTGTGATCATTGGAGATGGAAATGCCTCTGCTAATTGGAGATGGGAATGTATTTCCTCATCAGATGTCGGTAATGTGCACATCTCGTGAACAAATACATTTGCCACAACACTACAAAGGTGCTTCCTGACTGGTAAATAAATGCCTTGAGATTCTCAAAGGGACATAAAAGCTTTTTCAAACACAAGCCATTCTCTCCCGCAGAATGGTGGCACTCCACTGCTGTATGCAGTGCATGGGAACCATGTACGCTGTGTGGAAGCTCTACTGGGTAAGTCTGAATGATTGGAGTTAGACATAGTGCTGGAGTAACTCAGCGGGTCAGGCAGCATCTCTGAAGAAAAAGCTAAGAACAAGAGAAATGCTATGCTCCCACCACAGTTTGTTACTCCAGAAATTCAATTTTCTTTTTACTCTTCCCCATTTCTTCAGAGCTTTCTGGTAACTCATTCCACAGTTATATTGTACGCTTATGAAAAAAGAATTCCAACTTACTTCCCCACTTTTAACTTGCTCTTTGGGTGGTGAATCTCTCCTCGTGTCATCTCTCTGCATAACCTGAAACTATTGAATATATCTTTAGTTTAGTTTATCATTGTCACGTGTACCAAGGTACAGTGAAAAGCATTTGTTTGTGTACTATTCAGTCACATTTCCATGACTTTCCATGCAAGTCAAAGGAAGCACGGTTCCTGAGGAACCTTGTAGCAAACCTACAGATTTATTCAGCTGCTTAGGAAGGAACTGCAGATGCTGGTTTAAACCAAAGATCGACACAAAAAGCTGGAGTAACTCAGCGGGTCAGACAGCATCTCTTGAGACAAGGAATAGGTGACGTTTCGGGTCGAGACGCTTCTGCAGACTGGGAGACAGGGGAAAGGGAAACGAGAGATATAGATGGTGATTTAGAGAGATAGAGAACAAATGAATGAACGGTATGTCAAAAAAGTAACAATGATTAAGGAAATAGGCCATCATTAGCTGTGGGCTAGGTGAAAACGAGTTACAGACATTAAAACGACAAGCTAGTACGACTTGGGTGGGGGAGGGATGGAGAAAGAGGGAATACAAGGGTTACTTGAAGTTAGATAAATCAATATTCATACTGCTCTCAGTCTGAAGAAGGGCCTCGACGTGACAAATCACCTATTCCTTTTCTCCAGAGATGCTGTCTGACCCACTGAGGTTTATTTAGCTTTTGGGTTTAATTGTTGTTTTCTTGCTCTCTCAACAGCCAGGGGTGCTGATCTAACGATGGAGGCAGACTCTGGTTACAGTCCCATGGACTTGGCTGTAGCCCTGGGATTCAAAAAAGGCAAGTCCTCATCATCCCTTTCGTCAGTCTCCAGATTCCTCACCTCCTTCCTGTCGGCTGTTTTTAAAATTTAAGTTAGAGATACAGCATGGAAACGGGCCCAGACCAGGAAACAGACCAGCGATCCCCACGCACTAACACTATCCAACACACACTAGGGAGAATTTACAATGTTACCATATCCTAATAACCTACAAACCTCCACGTCTTTGGAGTGTGGGAAGAAACCGGAGCACCGGGAGAAAACCCATGCAGGTCACGGGGAGAACCACAAACTCCATACTGACAGCACCCGCGATCAGGATCGAACCCAGGTCTTTGGCGCTGTAGCAACTTCCTCTGTGCCGCCCATGGCTTTCCACAGGGTAGTCCATAGGCCCAGTTGTCCAGCCCTTGGGTTGTGGTGAAGGGGTTACGGTACTGTCCCTCCCAGACTCCACCATCTCAACTGTACCACCCATGCATGGTCCTGGGGAACAGGCAATACACGTTGGTCATTTCAATTATCCTGCACTGGGTACCTGCAAGGAGGTAGAGGGTAAGGGAAGGTCATCATCAGAGCTCCTATTGGTACATGGGGTGAGAGTAGGTGGGGGGGAACGGGTTATGTTTTTTTGTTGGTTTTTTTATGTTTATTTTTTTAATTTTTAATTTAATTGATTACAGTGCATATAACAACAACAGTAAACCCCATCCCTCCCCTTCCCTACATAATCATGAAAACAAACAAACAAAAACAAACATAAAAATAAATTAAAAAAAAACATAACTACAATGTGACAAAAAAGACAAAAAGCACAAAATCATGAGGCAAGGTAATTTTCACAAGTCAAATATTTCAATATTTTCACTGCTGGATTCAAAGAAGGTACAAAAGCATGTGGCATTGAGGGGATAGTTTTACTTGTCCTTAATATGCTGCAGCACTGGGTTCCATATGTTGAAGAACTTTTGAGGGTTGCCAGACAATTCATATCTCAACCTCTCTACGTGTAAGATGCCCATTAATTCTCTTAACCAAGTCAAACTGAGGAGCAGAGTCTGATTTCCATAGTTTCAAAATACATCTGTTGGCAATTACCATACCATAAACCAAGATTGTGCGAGCATTATGGTCTAGCTTCTCAAGTGTTGTGGAATACCCGAATAGAGCAGTTTCAGGGTCCGGAGTTAAAGTGACGTTTAAAACAGCAGAGTACCATTGAAATAAAAGACACCAAAAGTTGTGAAGTTTTGGACAAGTCCAAAAGTGGTGGACAAAGGTAAGAGATCAGGAAAGATTTTATGCAGCTTAACCTTAGAGTAGTTATGTTAAGGCAAGGTGATTGTGGATCAGATAAATCCTGGGCTTGTTGGTGTGGCTGGTGCCAATGAGGCAGAAGTCATGAGGGTTCTCATCAGAACCCTCCCCAAACCATTGAGCAGGGGCCAGTGGGAAACTGCAAGTGGGAATTTTTGTCAGGTAAGGGATTTGGGTGTGGGATTGAGGTGAGTGGGTCTGCAACAAACTGGATGGGAGCTTGGGGAATTTGCTGTCCATTGCCTGTTCCAGTGGGAAACAAGAACGGGAAAAGGGCTGGGCACCATTGCAGCCCACTCATTCAGCATCCCACTACCCCAGTCTGTTGCTCCACCACCCCCCCCTCGGCACACTGGCAGAAGTGGTCTCATCAAAAGCTTTACTAAATTTCAGGTCCACCACTTGATCCTCATCAATATTCCTAATTACCTGGTGTGAAATTAATTTAAAGTTTTGGGCAAGATACAAGCAGAATGTGGGATCCTATGTATTGAGTACTTTGAGTATTATTATTATTGAGTACATTTTTAATAAACCTGTTGTGCTACAGCAAGTAAGAATTTTAATTTTCAATGCATTTGATAATAAAACACTCTTGATGGAAAATGTTGCCTGCAGTGGGGTGGGCTGTGATGCAGACTGTAGAGCGGGGTTCTCAGAAGGATCTGGATGGGCATTGGAGACATATTCACTTGCAGGGCGGTGGGGAAAGAGCAGGAAATGGGTCTAATGGAACCCCTCCACCAGGATCCCGCACTGACTCAACAGGTGAATGGCCTCCAATGCTCTACTTAACGAGACACGAGATCTATCGATGGACTCAGCCGGTGTTGGACCAGGGTGTGGTCCTTGAGTGAGATCATGGGCTGCATTATAAATCGTTTACATGTGGCTAATTGTTTTTCAGTTCAACAAGTCATTGAAAACCACGTACTGAAGCTGCTGCAGAACAACAGGGAGTGATCATGGGACAAACAAGGGAGCCGGCCAATACCCCTGGCAGCACTGATAAAATACTCTCCCACCCTGCAGCCCTCCTGCATCCTTCGTCAGCTGTACCGTTAAAGGATGGCCAGCTTCTGTCCTTGCACTGGTCTGTGAGAAGGATACCTACAGATATTACATTTCTAACATGTAAACAAGACATTAAAGTTTATTTTTTTTTAATATGTTTTCTCCATTGCCTTGAGGCTTTTATGTTTTCACTCGGAGTTATAGGTGGTTTCACACGATCAGGCAACTCATTTCTTTTAAAGTTGTTTCAAATGTTGCAGGTAAGATCCTAGCAAGAGGAATATGTTCCTGACTGACCAGGCTTGGATGAGTGGGTAAGGCAGTGCAGGTATCCCTGTTCTGGGACAGCATGTGTGACGTGTCCCATCCCCAAACCGCATCTGAACCAGTACCGCATTGAAATGGCATTCTACATCGTGGGTCTGTTCTGCAGAGACACTTGAACTCTTGCCCTTCTGATTCCAGTGATGCATTCCTTCAACACTGAAGCCTGTTGTTCACTGAGTGGCTTTGAAGAATGGCCACTCGTATGCACCTGGGAATGTAAAGGAGACAGAAAAGAGGCATTTTCCACAACACCCACCATGTTCTCAAGCGTTCCAACCCCTCTCTGACCCATTTCTAGGACGATGGTGTTCCTGGTAAACACAGTGTTTGATGCCCATCTTTATTCACCACCACAGGCAGTGGTGGACCCGCAGTGAGCCTCAACTACCTCTTGCCCCCTGAAACCACTTGTAAGAGTTGCAGGTCTGAATCATACGACTGCCAATAAAATGTGATTTAAAGATAAAACATTGGCTGTCTCAAAGGGATGAAGAAGATACTCAAGTGCATCTAACAGTACTTACCCCCCACCCCCGAGAGGGTGTGCACTGGCAGAAATGTATGTCCTGTCTGCTATCTTAGATGCTTATAAAAAATCTAATGACATTGTTTTAAAGGCAATGGAATTGCCCACAGTACCAGGCTGGTCAGGTTCACGTTGCCATTCCTGGGATCTTGGCCAATGTGACACTCAGTGGCAATTCTGCAGATTCTCTGGGCCACATTAGCTGCTGTGTGGGAGCTCAAGCACATAAATTGACTGCCTCCTACATTTCAACATTGTCTAGACTTGGAAAGCAATTTGCTCATTGTAAAGTGTTTGATCTGAATGGAAAGTGAAAGTGCTAACTACAAACCAACAGATTGAACACCGAATGAGCTATGTGGCCAGAATGAGAAAAGGCAGGATCTTCCTCCAGCGATTAGACGAGCCATTTTGTGGCTGTTTTCAGGGTCGTGCCTACATAATCATCACCGCACTCCAAACGAATATCAAGTGTGAACACTTATGGCGTGAAAATATAAAACTCTGCTGATTTATTATGAAACACTAATAACCCACCAATTTTTTTTGAAACCTCATTGTCCCTTTCTGTTCATGGCTCCAAGGTGAGTTCCAGATGCAATTGGCCACGTCTGGCATTGTTTATGCATGTCCGGCCTCACTGGAACACGAGTTCAGGCTGGTCTCTGCCCATCCCTTGTTCTGCTGTTGGCGAGTGACATCCACTGGGTTCCTGCGCTTTCTCACCAAGAACATCGAGGTGATAGAGGATAATTCTCCCAAAGAAATCAGAGCTTTCCTCAAATATAACTTTTAGTTTATCAACAATGGATTCCTCACTGATGCAGAATCTGTGAGTTGCAGGTTAAGGAAGAAGACAGTGACTTATTTGGTGAAAAATACATCTGTAAATGTAAGGATTTGTTATAAAGCAGTGCTGGACACTGCGGACAAGAGTGGGAAGGATGCTGGTGCAGTCCACAGAATTCCCAATTTGCTCTCAGGCAGGCAGCATGCGAATGTCTGAAGAAAGGTCTCAACCGAAAATGTCACCCATTCCTGCTCTTCAGAGATGCTGCCTGTCCCGCTGAGTTACTCCAGCATTTTGTGTCCATCTTATGTGCATGTTATATCTGCACCTACCGATCTTGGCTGGGGATGGAGATCGACAGGAATGATCAAGGATCTGACAACGATCCAATCTGCAATTTGCCTGCTGCATTTCCTAAAATCACCTGGATGAGACTATTCCAGCCCACAACCCTGATATTTTAACTTTCTCTATCTAACTACTTGGCTGATGACTTTTAGTTTGGAGATACAGCACGGAAACAGGCCCTTCGGTCCATCAAGTCTGCACTGACCAGTGATCTCTACACTGCTCTATCCCACACACTCGGGACAACTTATGATTTTTTTTACCAAATCCAAATGAATCTACAAACCTGTACATCTTTGGAGTGAGAGGAAACCGGAGCACTCGGAGAAAACCCACGCAGTCACGGGGAGAACGTACAAACTTTGCAAAGACAGCACCCATAGTCAGGATGCAACTCAGGTCTCAGGAGCTGTAAGGCAGCAACTCTACCGCAATGCCATGGCGCTGGAGTTGAGTTTGATCCAGGATCCACAAGTAAAACGCCAGAGGTGCCATTTGATCACAGGTTATCTGGATATTTCTTGTTCACCCCATGCTCCCGAAGTATTAATGTCTTGGTCACTCTGGTCACAGGGCTGTAGGGTCACACTGATAGTACAGTAGGAAAATCTAGACTGATCATTTAGTTCAACAGAGGGCGTGTTGCATTATTGGAGGTGCCATAAGTTCATAAGTGATTGGAGCAGAATTAGGCCATTCGGCCCATCAAGTCTATACCACTCAATCATGGCTGATCTAGCTCTCCCTCCTAACCCCATTCTCCTGCCTTCTCCCCATAACCCCCCGACGCCCGTACTAATCAAGAATTCATCTATCTCTGCCTTAAAAATATCCATTGATAGCCTCCACAGCCTTTTATCCCATCTCTCAGATGGGAAGTTGAAATGAGATCCTCTCCGGCCTCTTGGCTATTTGGAAAATTAGAGGTTTCTCTGTAGTACCTTGAGACAAAATGTTTTCTTCAGCCAGCACGATGGAAAGAATTGATTTGGTCGACGTCACTTTGCTATCTGTGAGTTTACCGTGTATAAAGTGACTGCCAACTTTCCTACATTGCAATAGTGATTCTATTTAAAATACTTCCATCTTTTAAAGTACCTTATTAAGTTGTTGAGTTTTAAAAGGTGCTATAGAGTACCAATTCCAGTGTCTACCTCCCTCCTTCTGTTAAAATCACGATTGGATCTTCTAATCAGTTTATTATAAAAGATTTACAGTCAGAACCTTTTTCCCCAGGGTGGAAATGTCCAACACTAGAGGGCATTGTTATAAGGTGATCGCAGGTGTTTAATGAAGATATGTGGGACATTTTTTTAAAAACACAAGAGAGCAGTGGGGCCTGCAATGCATTGCCATGGGTGGTGGTGGAGGGAGATAAGATTTAAGATGTTTTTAGATAGGCACATGGAAGTGCAGGAAATAGAGAGATATGGATCATGTACAGGCAGATGAGATCAGTTTAACCTGGCATCATGTTCGGCACAGATACTGTGGCCTGAAGGGCCCATTCTTGTGCTGTCCTGTTCTATTTCTAATCGCACATCTTGCACTGCACAATTCTGCTTCCCCTTTTTAAAAATCCACAACCTTTAAAGCATTAGGTTTCCAGGTTTAACCAGTTCACGACCCACACCCTGCCTTCCCAACTAGAAGCTGCTACAGACCGTGAGGGGCAGATGTCTCCTCGGTACGGTAGGAGGAAGATGAAGTCGCAGGTGTCTGCTCCAGAGTGGGGTCCACAGTGCTCCCCACTGTGTGGCTGCAGGGAGAGAGGGTGAGCTCGCTGCCCCTGCTGTTCCTGCAGCTCACACACTGATTCAAAGCTTTAGTAAAACCACAAAGCCACGCACGGCCAAGTCAAACTTTGTAGGATATTTGTAGGCAGTTGGTGTCTTCGGGATAGAAATTGGTTATTTTCATTAAATCGGCTCCTCCTCTGCTACCTACAAGACAAGATAATTAACTTTAATCAGGTAGCTGGTTTGAAAATGAGTAAGGAGATAAAAACACAATAATCGGAGTCACAGAGCGATACAGCAGGGAAATAGACCCTTCAGCCCATCAAGTCTGAGCCAACCATCAAAACCCATTCCCATTCAACTTATATTAATCTCAGTTATTTGTACGCTGCTGAGGTCCATTTTACTGGGGGTAGCACAGTAGTGCAGCAGGTGGAGCTAGCACCTAAGACCCAGGTTCAATTTTAATCTCGGATGCTGTCTGTGCATGTTCTCCCAGTGACCGTCCGGGTGCTCCGATTTCCTCCCTCATCCCGAAGACGTGTGGGTTTCTAGGGTTAATTGGCCTCTGTAAATTGCCCCTAGTGTGTAGGGAGTGGATGAGAATGGGATAACAGAAGTGGTGTGAACGAGTGGGTGAGGACTCAGTGGGCCGAAGGGCCAATATCCATGCTGTATCTCTAAGACTAAAAACTAAAACTGAAAACCTAGAAAAGACAAGATGTATGCATTTTCAGCCCACATACAGTCAACTAAGACCAACTCCTCTGGCCGAGTCTAGCCAGCTCACATCTTCCAAAGGAAGTTATTCTTGCAAGAAGTTATTCTTGCAGTAACTTGCAGTATCATCATGCGCAGGGCTTAGACTCGAGATGCATCGAGACACATGATGCACAATAAACAAACAACGGCTGGGGTTATATAGTATACAGTAATACACATTACTGGACTAATGGTCCTGGGACTACAGTTCACATCCCACATGGGAAGTTGGGAATTTTAAACTGAATTCATTTAATGAATCTGGAGTTAAATGTTGGCATCAGGAAGGATCCATGTAACTACAGACTCCATACGGTCAGATCGGATTCAGCATCTCCTTGGATAAGAACGCTGCTGTCTTTACCCAGTCTCTAAACCTGCAGTGATGTAGTTGATTTACCTGTCCTAATCTGTTGTAAATGGTCCATTCTCCAGGGAATTAGGGATGGGCATTAAACGCTGGAGCGGCCGGCTACACACACTGGTGCGGCCGGCTACACACACTGGTGCGGCCGGCTGCAGACCCTGGCCCGCACCCGGATATGGTCCCTTTCATCACTGTGTCAGGTGGGTATGTTTCATACATTCCTGCACTCCTGTTCATCCCATCTGGCCACTAACCGGGCATCACGATGTCTGTTTACCTTGGAGCCTGCACGTTCGGCCAGTGAACCCGCCTTGGAACTGTAGATGCAATTCAGTCACCTTCACGGACTGAGGGAACTCGAGCAACACCCACTGGGCAGGGCCCTGACAAGCAGGAAGGATCACAGTCAATGCAGAGAATAACGGGCAATTACATTTCAAAATGCACAGCAGGTTCGAAAGAACAAATTTCTATGGTTCAGAAGTGATAAGAGAGCAAATCAGAAACACCATTCCTCAGCACTCGTCATTGCCTTGGGAAATCCAGAAGCACAGTGCCGCAGTGGTACAATTGCTGCCTTACAGCACCGGAGACCTGGGTTCGACTACGGGTACTATCTGTGTGGAGTTTGTACAGTGGGTTTTCCCCAGTTTCTTCCCACATTCCAAAGACGTGCAGGTTTGTAGGTTAATTGGCTACTATAAATTGCCCCTACTATGTTTCAGAGAACTAGTGTGTGGGTGATCGCTGGTTGGTGCAGACTCGGTGGGCCAAAAGGCCTGTTTCCATGCAGTGTCTCAAGTTAAAAAAACTAAAACGTCACACCAATTAATTTTCTAAAGTGTGGACACTTTGGAATGGCCAACGGTGCCACAGGGCCCCCACGACCCGTCAATGAATCAAATCATATTGATTAAATAATGTTGGAAATGCAGCTGTCAGTCTGTACATGGCAGCATCACACGCCAACAATGTGACTGGGTCAATTTTGGTTTAATGATGGATCGGTGCACGGGGAGAAACATTAGGGAGAGCCCTTCTGTTGTCTATTTATGAATGCTATCTTTTATTTGGATCACAGATACCATAGAAACAGGCCCTTCGGCCCACTGTGTCCATGCCGACCCTTGTGTCTATCCATACTAAAGCACATTCAAGTACCTAGTCTCAGTAGTCTATTTCTTTACATTCGCTAATTCAGTAAAGTATTGCCATACCCTTTGCTT
The DNA here is from genome assembly GCF_053455715.1 of Rhinoraja longicauda. Taxonomy (NCBI): domain Eukaryota; kingdom Metazoa; phylum Chordata; class Chondrichthyes; order Rajiformes; family Arhynchobatidae; genus Rhinoraja; species Rhinoraja longicauda. The sequence goes on along the minus strand of NC_135980.1, from coordinate 17,815,997 downwards.
AAGTATGGCATTACTTTACTGAACTGTATGCAAAAAAAGAATTTCACTGTGTGTTTGTACATGTGACAATAAAGCACCATTGACTACAAGCCACGCTTTCTCCTGAAGGGAACAGCAAGCAGCTGCCTAGGATCCCACCCACTCACCTGGTCGGAATTCCAACAGGTTTCCTCATTTCGGTCAAACAGGAACTTTTTTCCAAACTGCTTCACATCACGGTTAAGGACAGAACTCACTCTGTGGACAAAATCAGAATGGGGGGTTTGAGAACACGTTGAAAATGTTTGATAAAGATCATATTTCTGGAGTCTGAAGAAGGGTCTTTCACCCAAAACTTCACCTCTTCCTTCTCTCCAGAGATGCTGCCTGTCCTGCTGAGTTACTCCAGTACTTTGTGTCTATATTTCTGGAGTATCTGTCCGACCTCAGGGTATCCCCACATGCAACGTCCAAGGAAGGACTTTCCCCAGTATAGTCAATAAGTTCCTTGCAGATTCTCCACAAGAGACATCCTCTGCAAAATGCCACCTGTTGCCAACCCTCAGTGCCTCCACCTCACATCCACTCCCTCCCTCGACCCCCCACGACTGTGTGCTCACCCCACCTTTTACCCAGCCCACAGGAGTGCACCCTTCTCACCCACCCCAACCCCTCTACCCTACGGGTGAGTATGTGCCCACCCATCCCCTACAGAAATGCGTGCCACTATACCCCACAAAAATGTGTCTGTCCCACCCTACCCCCCCGCGACTGGGAACCTCACTCCCCATCCCTGGGAGCACGTCCCACTGTTCCCTGCCTGTGCGCCCCATTTCCCCCCTCACCACGGGAACACGTTGCCTCATCACCCTGCCCTCGGGAGCGCGCCCCAATCTCCCCCTCCCCGCGGGAGCGCGCCCCATCCTCTACCCGCGGGAGCGCGCCCCATCCTCCACCCGCGGGAGCGCGCCCCATTATCTCCCCGCCCTCCACCCGCGGGAGCGCGCCCTATTATCTACCCGCGGGAGCGCGCCCTATTCTCTACCCGCGGGAGCGCGCCCTATTCTCCACCCGCGGGAGCGCGCCCCATTCTCTCCACGCCCTCTACCCGCGGGAGCGCGCCCTATTCTCTACCCGCGGGAGCGCGCCCTATTCTCTGCCCGCGGGAGCGCGCCCTAACCTCTACCCGCGGGAGCGCGCCGTCTGACCTGCTCCCCGTCGCCAGACACAGCACCGACGCCGCCATCCCGTGGCCGTAAACACCGTCCGTCCTCCGCTTTGCGACAACTGGGGCCTCCGTTTCGCGACACATCTGGCAACCGCCGTCAAGTAGATTGTGGCTCCCGGGAAGCTGTCAATCACTGCAACAGACGCAAAATGCTGGAGTGACTCAGGCAGCGTATCTGTGTAGCATGGAACTGCAGAAGCTGGTTTAAACCGAAGATAGACACAAAATGCTGGCGTCTGCAATCTCAGAAATATATTTGCATTTGTCTGCACCAGTTTTAATTTCTTGCAAATATATTTTTTGTTAATACAATTTTGCTGTTCAGCGGTTAGGAGCTGTGAAGTTACCTCATAACAGTATAAATTGCTTGCAAGTAGAATGGAATCCCTGGATATCCTAACGCTTTTTTGTTTACAATTGTGGAAAAAGATTAACCCCTTTGCGGGCAGCCACAAGCCCAATAAAGGAGGTTGACTCGCTGAGTTAATCCAACAAGTTGTGTCTATCTTCGGTATATACCAGCATCTGCAGTTCCTTTCTACACGATAATTAAAGTCGTAATTACATTTCATGGAGTAAACAACGTAGAGGGGTTGAGTGAGAGAATTCCAGTACTTCGGGCCAGTGAGGGAGTGATAGAAATCTGGAGCAAAACAAAACCCAAAAGGTTCTGGAAGAACTCAGCGGGTCGAGCAGCGTCCGTGGAGGCGAGGGATGGAAAAGCTGGAGAGCAGAGATGATCATGAGGCCTGAACACACACTTTGCACACCTGGAATTAACTGCAGCGAGATGCAGCTGTTGCAGTGACCGTCCACAAGATGGAGCTGCTCGCCTTCCAAAGCCTTGGCTGCGGTGCGGGTTGTTGATTACGAGGAGCACTGGCATCGCCCCCTCGCGGAAATGCGGAGAATCTGCACTTTGACATCAATGCTGTCCAGAATCACGGGAAGGTTACAGCGAAGTGCAAGGCCATTCCGCCCATCTACATGAGAGCAGTCCAGCTCATTCCACTCTCCCTCTCTTCGAAACTCTGCAAAATGTTCCCTTTCTGACACGTATCCAGGGTAGGGTGAGTGTGGCTCCGGCACAACGCCCTACACTGCATCACTGAGCCGAACAGCCCCTGGTGTCTCCCTTCCAGCTTCCCCCCTCTCCCCACAATATGTTTGAAGATGGGTCCCGACACGAAATTTCACCTGTCCATGTTATCCAGAGATGCTGCCTGAGTTGCTGAGTTACTCCAGTATTGTGTGACCTCTCGTGGTGTTCAACATCGAGCTAACATGCTTTTGGCTCTTTTAGGAAATCAGCACATTGTTTGTTGAAAGTGGTTAAAAAAACATTCACCCCTCACCCATGGGGCACTTTCTACCTGCCCTGACTGTACTCTGAAGGATATTAAATCCCCTCACAACCTCCTTCATTCCAAGGAGGAACAACTGGGACTTGCAAATGGCGCCAGAAACCTGGCATCTCTTTGTATACTGTCTCAGTACACTATTCCTTTATACTTGTACTTAATCTAAGATTGTACTTATGTAGAGTAATGTACAGTTATGTACTGAATTGTGTGCAAAAAAGAATGTCACTGTATTCAGCTGAATTACATGTGACAATAAAGTACCATTGAATCATTGAGAACATTCAAACCTCTCCCGTCTGCCCAGAGAACTAAAGCCCTTCAGCCCTGGAACCTTCCTTCTCTGAAGGCCACACATCCTTTCAAATGTGTGACTGCCAGCCCTGGACACAGCGCAGCAACAGTGGCCAGAGATTGTTTTACAAATGTTTAGTGTCACTTCCTTGATTTTGTACCTAGTTCCTTGCTTCTAAAACCCAGGATTCTGTTTGCTTTTTGACCACTTTCAACAAAATGCACACACAGCCCTGTGTTCTTGTACCCTTTAAACCTCTGCTTTAGTTAGCCTCTTCTCACTCCTCTTGTCCACTGTCTACCTCACTGGAGACCCTTGGACAACCTTTAACCTGCTCACGGCCAAGTTTCTTTTTCACTATTGGCCATGACCCGAGTGCACTCGGGGGTGGCACTGAACTGGTTAATCGGACTTTACCTTTCATTATACGTTATTCCCTTTATCCTGTATCTGCACACTGGATGGCATGATCGTAATCATGTGTAGTTTTTCCACTGACTGGTTAGCACGCAACAAAAAAAATTCACTGTACCTCGGTGCACGTGACAATAAACTACACTAAACTAAATCTAACACTTCACAATTCCGAACTTTAAATGTAATCCACCACCTCTCAACAAAAAGCTTTTCAATGTACCCCGTTACATGTGACAATAATAAACTAAACTAAACTAAACATGCTGATTCTTTATGTTCTCTCTATTTTACATTCTGTTTATCCAGGGAACTGTGGTTTAATTTTCTCTCCTCTCCCATCCAATGACCCGATTGCTCGGCATGGATGTTCTATCCTCTGATGGTTCCATCATTTCAGCTTCTACCTGCATCAGCCCCAGTACCAATGGCCCACATACTGGAGCTTCCAGTCCCACCTCTCTCCATCGCTCTGCACTGATAACTCAGAGCCTTGGGCTGCTTCTGTTCAGAGGAGGGTGGGTAATGGTGCTATGTGCCAGTGGTTGTACTGTACCAGTAGCTACTGTTCATTAAATGCTTTGAGTGACTTTGAGGGGCATTGTAATGCGCAAGGTAATGGAAGGCACTATATAAATGTTTTGTGTGAACGATAAGATACTTTTTGAAAAGCTTTATCATAAATGACAAGTGAATTTTTTTTAAATAGATTTATTTCGACCTGGCTTTTTTAACAGAGGTGGAATCAATAGAAATGCAACAAAACACAATCAGCAAAGAAAAAAAAATCAATTCTAGGCAACACAAGCGTTTCGCATCAACCCTTCCCCCTGGCAACATGCGGATGGGAAGACCAATTAGCCGCATCCAGTCGGGATTTGGCCATTAAGTGGCACCTTACACTTCCTGGGCAGCATTGTAGAGATTTCAGAGTAGGGCTTGGAAACCAGTGAGTTGATAGGAGGGATCAGTGATATCTTGGAGCAAGTCAACATTACAAAGGAGGAGGTGTTGGAAGTCTTCCAATTTATAGATGTGGATAGATCCTCGGTGACCGACCAGGTGTGTCTTAGGATGTTGTGGAAAGCAAAGGGGAAGATTGCTGAGGCAGAGATTTTTCAATTTTCGTTGCCACTGCTGAAGTACCGGACGATGGCTAATGCCCTATCTTTGCGCTAGTGGGGGTGGGGGGGGGGGGGGGTAGGCTAATTGTTATACTTCTCCATGGGATGAGGATTTCTGTTCAGATGTGGAGAGAAGAGAGAGTAAGGTGAACATAGAACAGTGCAGCACAGGAACATAGAATAGTGTACTAGGGCCCACTACGGATGCTGTCTGTATGGAGTATGCATATTCTCTCCCTGACCACATGGGCTTTCTCAGGGGGCTCTGGTTTTCCTCCCGCATTCCAAAGACGTGCAGGTTTGTAGGTTAATTGGCTTTTGTAAATTTTCCCTAGTGTGTAGGTTAGAACCAGCGCACAGTTGATCGCTGGTCAGCATGGGCTCAATGGGCGGAAGGGCCTGTTTCCATGCCGTATCTCTCTCTTAAGCCACCAGACATGAGCCTCAACTGCGCCAGAACTCTTGTTAATGTCTCTCTGCTGGCGTGTACTGAATCGCCTCACCTTACCTTCCTTATTCAGAATTTGTGATCTGGACATTAATGCCAAAGGAAGCATTTATTGCCACAGCTTATTGCCCTTGTGAAGGTGAGAGCGAACCATCGTCCTGAACCGCTGCACCCTGCTGTTGCTGTAGAGGGAGCCCCAGGGGTCACACTAGGTGACAGTGATGAACTGTCAATATATTCCAGTTAATAGCTGAATCTGCAGATCAATAAAGGAGTGTTCCAAAAAACACAAGGACATATGAATTTAAAAAATTTTTATAACAGCCTTGCAGAATGTTGTGCTCTTGTAGGAGTTCTGACTCGGAGTCACCTTGCCCCTTCCGATCAATACGTCCTCTTCAGAACATGTCCCAATCCATCTCTCCCACTCCTCGTTTCACGAGCTGTGATCGCAGCTCACATTTCCCCGAGCTAAGTGATTGGATTTTAAGGATGGCAAACTCTGTAGAAAGAAATCCTCAGTATGAATGTTCGAGCTGTTTCATCTTCTCGAGTCATTCAGTCAGCATTCCTCTGCCATCCCTCAAACCATTCTCTCGGCTAACGGCTCCATCGATTAACCTTTAGTTAACGTAGAACATAAAACAATACAGCACAGGAACAGACCTTTGGTTCACATTATCTTTGCCGAACATGATACCAAGTTAAACTGATCTCATCCGCCTGTACATAGAGTCACACAGCGTGGAAACAGGTCTGCACTACTCCCACCTGCCTGCGTTTGGCCCATATTCTCCTAACTCTATCCTATCCATGTACCTGTCCAAATGTTTTTTAAAATATTGTGATGGTGCCTCAACTACATCCTCTGGCAGCTAGTTCCATATACCTACCATCTTTTGTGTAAAAAGGTTGCCCCTCAGCTTCCTACCAAATCTTTTCCCCCTCACCTTAAACCTATGTCCTCTGGTTCTTGATTCCACTACAACCCTACATGATCCATATCCTTCCATTCCCTGCACTTCCACATGCCCATTTAAAAGCCTGTTAAATGGCACTATTATATCTGCCTCCACCACCACCCTGAGCAATGTGTTCCAGGTCCCCACCACTCTCTGTGTATAACTTATTCCCTTTAGTGTTGGACATTACTACCTTGGGAAAAAGGTTCTGACTGTCTACCCTAACTATGCCTCTCAGAATTTTATATACTTCTTTCGTCTCCCTCAATCTCTGACATTCTGGAGAAAACAATCCAAGTCTATCCAACCTCTACCTGTAGCTGAAACCCTCTAATCCAAGCAGCATTCTGGTAAATCACCTCTGCACAGCCTCCACATCTTTCCTGTAATGAGGCAACCATGAGTAGAATCATAGTGATACAGCATGGAATCAGGCCCTTCGGCCCGACTTGCCCACACCAACCAGCATGTCCCAGCTGCACTAATCCCACCTGCCCGCATTTGGCCCATATCCCTCCAAACCGGTCCTGTCCATGTACCTGTCTAACTGTTTCTTAAACATTGGGATAGTCCCTGCCTCAACTACTTCCTCTGGCAGCTTGTTCCATAACCCACCACCCTTTGTGTGAAAACGTTACCCCTTAGATTCTTATTAAATCTTTCCCCCTTCACCTTAAACCTATGTCCTCGATTCACCTACTCTGGGCATAAACTGCTCGCAATACTCCAAACGCAGCACAACCAAAGACTAAGAGACCTGCGCGATGAGTTCCTGTCTCTCACAATCAATTTCCCCAGCAATAAAGGCAAGCATACCAAATGCCGTCTTTACCACCCTATGTATTTGTGCTATTGCAAGCTATGAGCTTGAACTCCAAAATCCCTCCGCACATCAATGCTATTAAGGGTCTTGCCATGAACTGTACATTATCCCCTTACTTTCTTTTTCACTTTAGTTAAGAGATACATCATGGAAACAGACCTATCGGCCCACCAAGTCCACACTGACCATTGATCACCCATTCACAACACTTTTATGTTATCCCACTTCTGCATCCATTCCCAACACACTAAGGGCAATTTACAGAGACCAATTAACCTACAAACCCACACACCTTTTGGGACGTGGGAGGAAACTGGAGCACCCGGAGGAAACCCATGTAGGCACAGGGAGACATGCCAACTCCACAGTGTGCCAGCCGGGAACCACAGACAGTGAGGACGGAGTGGGGGTGGGTGGGGAATTAAAATGACCGCAATGGGAAGCACAGGGTCTGAATGGCGGGCTGAGCAGTGGTCAGCAAGTGATCAACTGATCTAAGTTTTGTTCCTCAGTGTTCAGGAGTCACACTGTGAACACATGACACTAAAGGACAAAGTGCTGGAGTAACAGCAGGTCAGGCAGCATCCCTGGAGAACATGGATAGGTGACGTTTTGGGTCAGGACCTTCTTCAGACTCAATGCCTCAACTAAGTGAAAGCCAGTATCCCTTTTGAAGAAGGGTCTTAACCTCAAACATCATGTTCTCCAGAGATGCTGCCTAACTTGCTGAGTTGCTGAGTTACTCCAGCATTTTGTGTCTTTTCTGTGTATTAACCAGCAGAGATGAGGGAGGGGGGGAGGGGGGGGGGGGGGCAGGTTTACTGCATTTGGAGAATTCATCGTTCATATGAAGCCCAGGATAGAGAGGTCAGTATGGGAAAGGAAAGAGGAGTTGGAATGGTTTGCAACTAGCAGTGACTAGTAGAGTTTGCAGGACTCAGTGCTGGGACCCCAATTATTTACAATATATATTAATGATTTAGACGAGGTAATTAAATGTTACATCTCCATGTTTGCGGGTGACACAAAACTGGGTGGCAGTGTGAGCTGCGAGGAGGATGCTTTGAGGCTGCAGGATGACTTGGATAGGTTGGGTGAGTGGGCAGATGCATGGAAGATGCAGTATAATGTCGATAAATGAGAGGTTATCCACTTTGGTGGCAAGAACCGTAAGGCAGATTATTATCTGAATGGTGTCAGATTAGGAAAAGGAGAGGTGCAACGAGACCTGGGTGTCCTTGTACATCAGTCACTGAAAGCAAGCATGCAGGTACAGCAGGCAGTGAAGAAAGTTAATGGCATGTTGGCCTTCATTGTGAGAGGATTTGAGTTCAGGAGCAAAGAGGTCCTACTGCAGTTGTACAGGGCCCTGATGAGTCTGCACCTGGCGTATTGTGTGCAATTTTGGTCTCCTAATTTGAGGAAGGACATTATTGCTATTGAGGAAGTGCAGCGTAGGTTCACCAGGTTAATTCCCAGGATGGCAAGACTGCCATACACTGATGAGCCAAAACATTATGACCTGATGAGCCAAAGCATTGTGACCACCTGCCTAATATGCTGTTGGTCCTCCATGTGCAGCCCCATACGCAGCAGGGTGCGATGCACTCGGTATTGTGACACATTCCTCCCGTGACCATCATTAAAATTATCTGTGACTTGTGCCACAGTAGACCTTCTATCGATTTGGACCAGATCGGATAGCCTTCATTGCCCTCGCACATCGATGAGCCTTGGGCGCCCAACACCCTATCACCGGTTTGTGGTTTGTCCCTCCTCAGACTACTGTCGGTAGGTACTCACTACTGCTGACCGGGAGCACCCCACGAGCCTTGCTGTTTCAGAGATGCTCTGACCCAGTCGTCTGGTCATAACAATTTGCCCCTTGTCAAAGTTGCTCAGGTCTTTACTCCTGACCATTTCTCCTGCATCCAACACATCAACTTCAAGAACTGACTGTTCACTTGCTGCCTAATATATCCCACCCCTTGACAGGTGCCATTGTAACAAGATAACCAATATTATTCACTTCACCTGTCAGTGGTCATAATGTTTTGGCTCATCGGTGTATGATGAATGAAGGGGTTGACTGGGCTTGTATTCACTGGAATTTAGAAGGATGACAGGGGATCTTATAGAAACATAGTAATATTCTTGAAGGATTGGACAGGCTAGATGCAGGAAAAATGTTCCCGATGTTGGGGGAGTCCAGAACCAGGGGTCACAGTTTAAGAATAAGGGGTAGACCATTTAAGACTGAGACGAGAAAAAACATTTTCACCCACAGAGTTGTGGAATTCTCTGCAACAGAAGGCAGTGGAGGCCGATTCGTTGGATATTTTCAAGAGAGAGTTAGATTTAGCTCTTAGGGCTAAAGGAATCAAGGGATATGGGGAAAAATGAGGAACAGGGTACTGATTTTGGATGATCAGCCATTGTCATATTGAATGGTGGTGCTGGCTCAAAGGGCCGAATGACCTGCTCCTGCACCTATTTTCTATGTTTCTATGTTTAACATCAGGAACCCCATCCTTGTTCAGTCCAGGGGGAGAGGGGGTGAGAGCAGACAGGTGGGGAGTAGAGGAGGTGGTGTGACCGCTCTATTCACTGTGGCAGAGGGGCAGGAGGTGTCAGAGTGCAGGGTATCGCTGGAACATGATTGTGGGGGTGGTGGCCGCTCCTGGCCCAACTGGAGCCGCAGATATAAAGCTGACCAGCAGATGGCAGCTCTGCATGGCCCATCGCTGAGCCCTCGGAACAAGACACATAACACCATAAGACAGAGCAGCGCAATTAGGCTATTCGGTCTATTGAGTCTGCTCTGCGATTCATCTTGGCTGATCTATTTCCCCTCTCGACCCCATTCTCCGTGGAGGGAAGGGACCAATGGATTTGCTGCTCCTGATGTGGCCTCCTCATCGGCGACATCAATCATAGACTCAGCGACTGTTTCAACGAACACTTGCACTCATCTGCCAAGGCCTACTGGATCTCCCAGTTGCGAACCATTCCAACTCCTCTTCCCATTCCCTTACTGACCTCTCTATCCTGGGCTTCGTACGAATGTTCTAAATGCAGTAAATCTCCCTCCTCCCGCCCCCCAACCCAAGCGCACCCCTCTTTCAATGACCACACACCAGAATCCAATCCCTTTCCCCTCTTCCACCTTCTCCATCCACTCACCACTCGCCCCTCCCTCCCTCCCCCAGATCCCCCATTTCTCCTTGTTCCCCACTCCATCCCCCCTTGGTTCCCTTCTACCCACCATCCTTCCCACCAGTAATTATCTCCAGCACTCTCTCCTCCCCCCCCCCCCCCCCCCCCCCCCCCGACTCTGCTGCTAATTAATCGCTCCACCTGGATCCACCCATCATGCCAGTTGTTGCCCTGAGCACTACTTCAGCAACCATGGCCCTCCATGCAATGTGTCTTTCGTTGCACCACAGTCTTCGGTCGTGCCTATTCTGCTCTGGTCACCCAGTATTACTGATTATTAATTTATTATCTTGTTGATTATTAAATATTTATATATGTTATATTGGGTTTCTGGACCTGTATGTAAGACTGTAATTGTCCGTTGACAATTAAACACTCTTGACATGACTCTTGAGGAACTGGAACATTGACAGTCTCCCTTTCCGCAGATGTGGCCTGACCTGCTGAGGTTTTCCAGCTTCGTTCTAGTTTAAATAGACATAAAAAGCTGGAGTAACTCACAGGGCCAGGCAGCATCCCTGGAAAAAAGAATAGGTGATGTTTCAGTTCGAGACCTTGTTCTAGATTGCTTTTTATTTAAAGTGAACATCTCACCCCAAGGGCATCCGTGGCAGTGAACACACCAGTCATGACAAGGGTCACCTTCCAGCATGCTCTGCCAACAAGAGCAGTGCTCCCCATGACCGACCTGTCACAGGCCTGGCCTGGGTGGTTCTGCAGCCAAATCTGCAGCGGGGACTGCTGAGACCAAGTCTGGGAGCAGACAATTTCTTCTACCCAACAGGAGCCTGGTTGTGTGTCAATGAATGGTCGGGTGGAACTGTGCCTTCACCCCTCTACCTCCATGCACATGGCTCTGACCATTGTCCATCTGTAGTTTTGCCTGGGTACCTGTCATTTCTTTTTTTTTTACTTTATTTTTATTATTTTTTTTTTTTACATACATACAAACACAAACTAAACAAACATAGGAGATGCATATTGAATGTAAATACCCTTACTTTAAGTTCCCAAAAACGGAAGAGACTCGAGTCCCGGCATTGCCTGTATTAATAATGACCATCTTTTATCAAACATGTCTGTTGTCAACTGTAACCTTGCTGTGATTTTTTCCATTATATACACATTTTTTACCCTATCTCTCCATTGCATTATGCTTGGAGGCTGTGGTTTCAACCACAAAGTTGTTATCGTCTTCTTTGCTATCAGCAGCAGGATTGTCAGTAAATGTTTCGAACTCTTATCTGTCATACTGTCAGGAATTATACCCAAAATGTAAAGTGCTGGTTCCAGAGGGAAGTTAATGCCCATAATCTGTTTAATTTCCTTTTGAATATTCTTCCAGAAATCCTGTATTTTTGGGCAATCCCAGAATATATGAGTGGAGTCCCCAACTTCTCCACACTCCCTCCAACATAAATCAGTTGTATTACTATATTTCGATGTAATGAATGGAGTATAAAAGTAACGCATTTTAACTTTCCAGTCAAATTCCCTCCATGTTGGGCTCTTAGTTAGTTTATGTCCCTCTTTAAATGATTCCTCCCACCCTTCTTCTGATATTATGATATTCGCTTCCAGTTCCCATTTTTCTTTGATATGTAAGTTGTTCTCTTTGGATTCATGTTGTAGTGCTTCATAAATTTTTGATATAATCCCTTTTTTTGACTTGTCTTCCGAGAACCCCCACAACACTTCCTCTAATTTAGATGGAGTCTTGCAGATGTTCTCCCATTCCTGATGTTTCTGTAGGTAATCTCTTAGCTGTAAGAATTTGTAAAAGTCATGAGCAGGTAAATTGAATTCTTTTTGAAGTTGTGTGAATATTTTCATTGTTTGTCCCTGAAACATTTGATCTATGTATATTAGCCCTTTGTCAGCCCATCTGTCAAATCCTGAGTCCATGGTAGATGGTACAAAGTCTGGGTTTTTTGCTATTCTAGTAGCCCTGCTTACCGAATTTGATAGCTTCAGCTTCTTTCTTACTGCTGACCAGATTTTCATTGTTACCCTAATCCACTCGTTGCCCATCCTGAGCCTCTTCAGGGCCTTCTCGTTTAAAAATGGGAGTGATTCTAAAGGCAAATTTTTACAAGCGTTTTGCTCCATCTCCACCCACATTGAATCTTTCTCTTTAGTGGTCCACATGATTAAGGCTCTGAGTTGCGTTGCCCAATAATAATTTCTTAAATTAGGCAAGTTCAACCCTCCCTTTTCTTTTTTGCTAAGAAGCGTCTTGTATTTAATTCTTGCTTTTTTACTTTGCCATAAGAATTTCGATATAATTTTATCCAGTTTTTTTAGAAAAGCTCCCGAGATCATAATAGGCAACGATTGGAACAAAAACAACAGTCTTGGCAATATATTCATTCTGACTGTTTCTACTCTTCCCACCAGAGTCAACGGTAAAATCTCCCATCCAGCCAAATCATCCTTTATCTCAGATATCAGTTTCCCATAATTAGCTTCAAATAGCTGTGCTGTATTCGAAGTGATAATTATACCAAGGTATCTAAACCCTTTTTTGGTCCATTTAAAATGGACTTTTTCTTTAAGTTCCACTGGACAATCTCCTGAGAGCATCATTGCTATTGATTTGGCTTCATTTGTCAAATATCCTGATATTTCACCATATTCTTTTAGGTTATCTAGTAGAGCTGGTATAGACGTGGAGGGCTCCACTATGTATGTTAATAAATCGTCCGCAAATAATGACGTCTTGTGTTCTATGCCCCCTTCATCTTTTATTCCTTTAATGTTTTTATTTTGTCTTATTGACTCTGCTAACGGTTCAATACTTGCAGCAAACAGTAGCGGGCTCAGGCAATCTCCTTGCCTGACTCCTCTTTTGAGGTAGAAGAAGTCTGAGCAGCAGCCATTAATTCTGATCCGTGATTTGGGATTTTTATAAACAATTCTTACCCAGTCTATAAACGTTGAGTGAAACCCAAAAACCTTCAATGTTTGATATAAAAAGTTCCATTTCACACGGTCAAACGCTTTTTGTGCATCTAGGCTAAGCAGCATGGTAGGTCTGGGATTATTTTTAGCACATGATGTAAGATTTAGTGTTCTCCTGATATTGTTAGCCCCCTGTCTCCCCGGGATAAACCACGTTTGATCTGGCTTGATTAATTTAGTTATATGTTGTTGCATTCTCTGTGCTAGTATGCTTGTTAATATTTTTAAATCATTACAGAGCAAGCTGACCGGTCTATATCCCTCACATGAAGTCGGATCTTTGCCCTCCTTATGTAATACGGAAATTATGGCTTCTGACCAAGTATCTGGGCGGTTTCCTGTTGATAGCGCATAATTAAAAACTTTACATAATTCTGGTGTTATGTCTTCTGCAAAACATTTATAATACTCCCCTGAGAAGCCATCTGTACCTGGGGATTTGTTACTTTTAAGGGTTTTTATAGTATCGGCTATTTCTTGTGACGAAATTGGTTTTATCATTTCAGATGCTTCTTCTACCTTTAATGCTGGTAAATGTAGTTTTTTGAAAAATTCTTGTGTTTTGGTCTCAGTGAGATTAGATTCTGAGTCACTGTATAAGTTTTTATAATATTCTGCAAAGGCCTTTGCTATCTCTTTTGGCTTAGCCATAATAAAATTGGAAGTGGGATGTCTTATTTTTGTAACTATTCTATTTGTTTGAGCTTTTCGCAGTTGGAATGCCAGTAACCGGCTTGCTCTGTTACCCATCTCATAATATCTTTGATTTATAAAACGAAGAGCTCCTTCTGCTTTATATGTTAAAAGTTCGTCTAACTCTTGTCTCATTTTTTTTAATTCGACGAGAATAGAGTTGTTTCTTGTTCTTTTATGTTCTAACTCCAACTCTCTGATTTTACTTTCTAGCTTTCCTTGCCTTTCCATTCGGGTTTTTTTCAATCTGGAAGTTATCTCTATTATTTTCCCTCTCATGACTGCTTTTCCTCCCTCCCATAATGTCGATGGTGAGACCTCGCCATTGTCATTTATTTGAAAATATTCCTTTAAGTTTAGTTTTAGTTCTTTGACAACCTTTTCATCTGATAGGATTGACACATTAAGTCTCCAGTACTTAAAGAAGGATTCCCTGCCCAGCTCAATGGATAGTATGACAGGGGCGTGGTCACTTATAGTTATGGATTCTATACTGCAGTCCCTGACTGTATGTATCTGTTGTTTTGACACACAAAAAAAGTCTATTCTCGAATAACTCCCATGTGGGTTAGAATAAAAGGTAAAATCTCTTCCTTTAGGATTATTATGTCTCCATGGATCAACCAGACCTAATTCTTTTATAACATTATTTAGGACTCTGGATTTTTTTGTTTTTGGTCCCCTCTCAGATGGCAACCTGTCTAAGTTACCATTCTGTATGGTATTAAAATCCCCTCCCAAAATTATCATCCCTCGTCCGTTACTGGTAAGTATATTGGCTATGTTTTTAAAGAATGTTTCATTTTCTTCATTTGGGGCATAGATGTTTAATATTGAAATACTCATATCTCCTATTGTGCCAACCACCATGATATATCTTCCCATATCACCTTTAATCACTTTCTCTACAGAAAATGGTAGGGATTTATTAATTAGTATGGCCACCCCCCTTTTCTTGCCATATGAAGCATGGAATACTTGGTTTACCCATTCCCTTTTCAGTTTTTTATGTTCATTTTCACTCAAGTGAGTTTCTTGGATTAGTGCAATGGCACATTGTAGTTTCTTCAACTGACTCAATATTTTCTTTCTCTTAATAGGGTGATTTAGACCGTGCACATTATAAGAAACAAGGTTCAACTTATTCATGACATTTTAAGATGTAGGCCATAAACTCGGTTCCTCCTATAAATCAAAACAACTGTGCAAAATGATACACAGCGAAAAAACAAACAAACAATACACATCTCCCTCTGAACTACTATACAAAAATAACATGTGACTCCCAAAAGTCCCGTCATCAGAGAGTGTGGCAATCTCTCTGGGGAAATAGCACAATGTGCACCTGCAACTTCTCAGAATTAAGTTGCTCCTTGCTCAAATTGAGATCCAGCTTTGCTCCTTCAACCAATTTTGACATTATTCAGTATAAGTGTTACTTAAATCCCATAACTAGCTCCTTTTCAATTCTTTGAACATTAAACATAAATTCAGATTGTCCGCATTATATATACTTCAGGATTGTCATTATTTTTTTACCCTTAGTTCCAGGCTGTTTTTTTTTTTTTAGTCCTTACCACTGTGAACCTCAGAGTTCACAGACCGAGGGCTTGTATGTCCGCCTCTGTGATGGGTGGCTGTCTCCTCTTTCCCTTCTGTCCTGTCCCCGTAGTCCAGCTGCCCTCCATCCTCACTCTCTGTAGTTTCTCCCACTCGTCCTCCTCCACATGGATCCCCATGTCCTTCAGCATGGGGGCAGCCTCCATCAGTGTATTGAATGTCTTCGTCTCTGTTCCCAGAAACACCTTCAGTCTTGCAGGATATGGGGACTGTGCCTGGTACCTGTCATTTCAATGGCTCAATGGTTCTTTATTAGCACATGTATATACAGTGTAATACTTATTTTGCATGTAGTTCAGTAAAATTATTACCATACGCAATTACAACCCCAAATTGAGTGCAGGATGTTTCGAAACAGCCCACTGAGTCCATGTGCAAGAGTGACCAGGTTTAGGCACCGTTTTCACCATAAAGGCCCATTGCAGCCATCCCCTCCATCCGGATCATCCACCGAACCGTCGTCCCACTCCTTGTGCCCTGGGGGTGCCTCCTGCAGCCGACACGGAAGGTTCCCCTTGTGCTATTGCAGACCGCCGCCATCAATGACTACCTCCATCCTCCTCTCCGGTTCTCCAGTCCTCAGCGGCGAGCAAGGGCTGGATTCGGTGGCTTCACTCTCCAGGCAGCTCCCGGTACCAAGGCGGGTGAGCCAGGGCTGCCGCCAGCTTATGGCAGCAGCCCGTTGGGAGTTCTTGCAGAGCAATAAGCAAGTTGATTTCCCCTCACTAAATCCTGGCTTGTTAGATATTCAGAGGAGTGAGTTTGTATTCTCTTCCTCTGATCTGATTAATGTTACTGAGCTGAATGAGCGCGGAAGGAAATGTGATTGCAAACAGCCACGGGCCACAGCAAACCAAGGCTTGATTTAAAACCACAGATTTAAAACTAGATTTGAGCATATCAAATTGATCTGGGAAATGGCGCTACCCTTTCATAAGAAGCTCATTCATTACACTGAACACTTATTCAATATCGGCGACACAACACTAATTATGTTTCATCTTTTAATTTACACTTTGTGAAAACAATTCCAGGCACTCAGACTCTCACACGTTGGTGATAAGAGATTCTAATGGAATTTTTGGCAGTGCTGTTTGGTGTCCACCATGCCAGGCTGAACGGGAAACTGTTCAATCTTCATCATCTCTCCAGTACCAAGATGACCCAAATCTTAGCCTTAGTTCAGAGATACAGCATGGAAACAGGCTCTTCAGCCCACTGAGTCTGTGCCAATGATCGATCACCCATTCACACTAGTTCTATGCTGTCCCACTCTCTCATACACTTCCTACAGAGGCCAATAAACCCACAAACCCGCCCATCTTTGGGATGTGGGAGGACACCGGATCACCTAGTAGAAACGCATGCAATCACAGAAAAACATGCAAACTCCATGCAGACAGCACCAAAGGTCAGGATTGTACCTGAGTCTCTTGTGCTGTGAGGCTGCAGCTCTACCATCTGCGCCACTGTGCCTCTTTGGAGGGGAACTCAAAGGCACCTTTGACTCATTCACTGAAATATGTGAAAGAAACGGTCTTCAAAAAATATCCTGAAATCCACACCCTTCCACCATCAATCCAACTCCACAGAGATCTGAGTTTGGAAGCCATCTCTCAGTGAAGGCGATCAAATTCTCCAGAGCTTGTCGATGAAGGAAGGGATGTTAAAGACCAAGACTTTGGGCCCTGTGATGACTCAGATTGGAGAAGGTGTATTTGGAAAAGAACAGAACACCTTGACCCTCCCCATGAGCATCATGCATAGGCCACCATCAAAGCAATGGAAGGGCGGCAGGACATCCCAAAATACCTATTGTGGCATCAGCGATAAAACCCGGTCGACAATGACTACACCTTGGTAGGGTGAACTCATATGATAAAGTTCAGTGAAAGTGATGGACGATGGTGTTGAGAAGGTCCAGGGACGGGGTCCCTCGTTGTCTGTGGGCAAGTGAGGAGATGCTGGCGATCTCGGGCTTGTCCTCATGGCCCAGTCTTTGCTCTCCATATGGGTGCGCTGCCCCTCAACATCTGTGGGCAGGTGAGGGGCTGCTGGCGGTCTCAGGCTTGTCCTGATGGTGCAGTCTTGGCCTCAAAAAGGAGACACTGGCTGCCTCAATCTTATCCCGGCAACATAGTCGTCCGCCAAGCCTGAGAATGGGAACCTCAGCTAGTAGGGATGCACACCCTAAGTTTTAAGAGTAAGTTTGGTGAGGTATGGGTGAGTTCATGTAATAATTGGATGCAGCTTTTGTTCCTCTAGCTGTGGCTTTGGCCTAGTCTGGAGCACTGTCCATGGTGCTGGTCTTCTGCTGCTCCTGGACGGTCTCCTGTTTAGTTTAGAAAAGAGGTACAGTATGGAAACAGGCTCTTGAGTCTAAAGAGTCCGCGCCGACCAGCGATCCCCATATACTAGCACTATCCTACACACTAGAGATCCACGCGGATACGGGGAGAATGTACAAACTCTGTACAGACAGCATCCATCGCCAGGCTCGAACCCGGGTCTCTGGCGCTGTAAGGCAGCAACTCTACTGCTGTGCCACTTTGCTGCCCCTGACACCCTAGGGAGGAGGCTTTGTCACATTCCCCCAACCCCCTCCGTCCCCTCCCCTGGGTACTTGTAAAATTTTAAAATCTGAAGTAGTCACCTTCAATCTACCACCTTGAGCATTATTGACCTGTTCTGTGAATTAATTCATTAAAATGGTACTGGGAACGTGTCCAGGAGTTTGTGCAGTACCCACTTTACATTTATTTTCCTTTAGAACAACTTTCTTTAGGTTTAAAAGTGGTGGACAATGTTCTTTGCCCATCTGCCCTGTTTCACATTTTATCCACACATGGAGTCTCCCTTCCCCTCTTCCTGCCCTCTCCCCACCCTCCCCCCTTTCCCGTTCCTTTTCCTTCCCTCCCCTTCTCCTCCCCTTCTCCTTGCCCTCTCCCTCCTGACTCCATCCGCCTACTTTTGTTTCATGTGTCTCCACGTCACCCAGCAGCCGGAGCCTCACCTCTCCCCCTTCTCCCTAGACACGTCTCCACCTGCCATCACCTTCCTCCCCCTCCATCTGGTTCCACCTATCACTCAGCAGCCTTGTTTCACCTTCCCCCTTGACCCTACATCTGGCTCCATCTGCCATCGCCTTCCCTCTCCCCCTCCTCAACTATCAGCCCCACCTCCCTTTCACACCTATATACTGCCTCTCTTCCCTCCCCACTCGTAATCCTGATGGCGGGTCTCGACCTGAAACGTCAACAATCCGTTCGCCCTCACAGATGCTGATCGACCAGCTGAGTTTCCCCGTTGTTTGTACCACCAGGTGCCTCCCGCTGCACCATCGGCCAAGGTTACTGATCGTGCGTTGACCTCATCTGTCACCTCAGACCCTCTGATCCGGACTGAGAGTGACAGACCAGCAAATGTAACCGAGCGCCGGTTATATTAATCTTTCAATTTACACGTTGGCGACAATTTCCGAGGCAGAAATTTCTTCCTTCAGTGACAGGAGATGCTAGAGGAATTGCTGGCAGTGATTTTGCTGCTAATGCGATCTCTGTGACAGTTTCCTTCCTTTACTGATTCTCCTGACACAACTGAGAGAAATCCCTGGGATTTACTGTTGAGACATTTCAGTTAACACGGGCTGCTGTAATTTGCAGAGTCTTTCCCACACATCAGCCTCCTCCCTCCTATCACACCTCTTCTATTCCCCCTTTTCCTATTTATCATTCATCCCCTTACACCTCTCTCTGGTGGTCTTCTCAACCCATCCCCCTGGGAGTGAGCTCCTTACTCTCCTCACTCTCAGAATGGGAATCTCTCCTGAATTGCAGAAGGAATTAACAATGACTGATATTTATGGCCCCAGTTCTGGCCTCCCCTCCATTGGAAATATCTTCCCTGGATTCCACGCTTGATAATGAACCAGTCTTCAACCCATCACCCCTCAGCCTTCCCTTCTTTAGAGAACAGGTCCCCTCGTTCAGGTAGTTTGAGTCCTGTGGTGTTGGTATCCTCAGTCCTGTTTGATACACCTTCCCTGATGACTCTGTATCCTTGCTATGATGTGGGACCCAGGTTGGCCATGGTGCATAATTGTCATCCCTGCAATCACGGCCCATCTAATCAATACCTTATCCTGCTCTCTCCTTTCATCATGCTCCTAGATGCCATAGAGAGATACAGCATGGACACAGGCCTTTCAGCAATCAACGACTGCCCATTTACACTGCCCTACATTCATTCAATTTTTTCAAATTCTCGTTGACATTCTCATCAATTCTTCCCTGATCCTGTTACCTGCCTACACACTCAGGGCAATTCATAATGGCCAATTAAATGATCAATTCACGTGTCTTAGAAATGTATCTATGTCTTTGTCAAATATGTTCAGCAACTGAGCCTCGACTATGAGGTAGAGGGTAGAACTGGAGATACAGCATGGAAACAGGTCCTTCAGGTCAATTCATTCATGCCAACCAAGATGCCTTATCATAAGTTCATAGATTCTAGGAGTGGAATTATGCCATTCGGCACATCAAGTCTACTCCGCCATTGGGTGGAAACCTCTCCTGCAGCGGCAGCTCGACAGTGATCGCCATCTTCTTTGGCCCTCTGCCGCGCAACGGGAGGAAGGTCAGACGTGGGGCACGCCGAGACGGGCGCAGGTCCTCCCGGTGGGGGGGGGGGGGGGGGACATTTATTAAAGTTTATTAAGTTAATTGTTTTAAAAATGTAACAAAAATTGATCAATTGACACTGCAGGGGAATGCTGAGTAGGGTGGGCCTAAAATTGTTGCGCTATCGTGTCCCGTTTTGGCTGTATTTCGGGATCAAATCTATCCATAAACCCACAAACAAATATATCCACAAACAGACCAGATGAGAGTTTTAGTAATGTATAGATAAAAGTTAACCACCAGCTAGGACGCCTTTAGTCCTGGCAACATTCCTGTGAATCTTGTCTGCATCATCTCCAGTGTAATCACATCCTTCCTACAGCACACACAATACTATGTACCATGGTAACACGAACAATCCCTACGCTCAATGCCTTGGCTGATGAAGGTAAGCCATAGAAATGAGGAGAGAATAAAATGAACTTGGATGGAATATTTAAAATTTCAAAACTAGATTTTATTTATAAAAATATACATCAGAAATACAAAGTCGGTGCATGGTTAACTTTAATCAACAGTTTTGTTCAGTCTACACATTCATGGTGTGATTGGTTCCATACATTTGTAGTGCTGTTGCATTCTGTGTGCAAGGCTTGTGCACAGAATGCAACCGCACTACAAATGTATGGAACCAATCACACCATGATGTGCGTGGCCTCTCTGAATGATACAAGTTTCAAGTATTGGCAAGGTTCCCACACCAGATTCTGCCTCTCAATATCCAGCAGTGGAAGGACCATAGACTGTGGTCCTCCTCCACGGAGCCTTGTTGTTGGCTACACCGAGCTTCAGTGAGTCCCTCAGCACGTACTCCAGCAGTCTGGGATGGGCCAGTCGGCAACATTCACTGAAGGACATCTCGCTGAGCTGGAAGACCAACAGGTTTCAGGCAGAGGACATCTTTCACCGAGTTGATGGTCTTCCAATGGCTGATGTTTTTCTCAGTGTGTGTTCCTGAGAGAGTCCTCTGTTACACTGCTCAGTGTTTAACGCTTGATGACACAGACTGGGTGGGCCGAAGGGCCTGTTTCCATGTCATATCTCTCTATGACGATGAACATGCTATGAATGGCAAATCAAGGAACATCTGCCGTTTGAGATTGCGTGGTGCCAACACACCGCAATTGTTTTAATTTCCCTCATTATTCCAATCTTATTCCTCTAATCCATTTTCCAATTACCGGATCTCACTGTGCCTTACAATACCCTCAGTGAGTTTGTATTCGCCACGGGATTCCCAACAGACCTCTTTCCCACTCCTTTCCCTCCACCACCCTTCATCTGGAGATTTGGGCTTTTCGGTAAATGACCTTGTTATTATCACCTTGCTGTTAACTTCAGCTTGCACTGCTGCACAAGTTGAATCTCACCTTCCCCTAATTTACATCAGTGACAAGCAGGCAAATTCAGTTCGAGATGAACTGTAAGAGATGGGTGCTTTAGGAAGGTCGATGCTGGTCTGGACATTGCCTAGAGAGCAGACTGAGCTACTCTCCAACTGACCGGAGACCTTCGGACTATAGTCAGACTTTACTGGCCTTTATCTTACACTGAACCATATTCCCTTTATCCGTCACCAGGTCCACTTGAGCTCGGAGAGTAGGGTTAATCTCCAGCACAGCACGCTTTCCCTCTCGGTGCCACCTGGCAACGCTATGTTTCCGGAACGTTCTGCTGCCTTACTTCCAGCAAGAATCAAGTTCCTTCTGCTGGGAGTTGGTTGGTTTGCAGATTTGAAATCCCCCCCGGATGAGGTGATTAACGATAACGCCACTTCACTTCAAATGTATTTTGTGGCATTGATTGGATTTGTACCGTCCATGAATATTTAGCAACAGCAAAATGTAAAGCAAATGCTGAGTTCTTGATTCCTCTGAAGTCTCTCACTAACCACCGATGTTCACAGAAGCTCCTTCCTGCTTGTTTGTTTTCAAATATTATTTACTCTTGTTTTGGTATTTCCAATCACTATTATGTCAGTTTATTACAGCTCGGAAAAGTAGACAAAGTGTATCTGATGACCTGCAGCTGCTGGCATCTGTGTCAGGGCTAGTGGCTGTGTCTGTGTCACTGTCTGTGTCTGTGTCAGGGCTAGTGGCTGTGTCTGTGTCACTGTCTGTGTCTGTGTCTGTGTCAGCCAGGGTCTGTGTCAGGGTCTATGTCTGTGTCTGTGTCTGTGTCTGTGTCTGTGTCAGCCAGGGTGAGTGTCTGCGCTAGTGTCTGTGTCTGTGTCTGTGTCCATGTCGGCCAGTGTCTGTGTCTGTGTTGGCCAGTGTCTGTGTCTGAGTCTGTGTCTGTGTCTGTGTCTGTGTCTGTGTCGGCCAGTGTCTGTGTCTGTGTTGGCCTGTGTCTGTGTCTGTGTCTGTGTCAATGTCGGCCAGTGTCTGTGTCTGTGTCTGTGTTGGCCAGTGTCTGTGTCCATGTCGGCCAGTGTCTGTGTCTGTGTCTGTGTCTGTGTTGGCCAGTGTCTGTGTCCGTGTCGGCCAGTGTCTGTGTCTGTGTCTGTGTTGGCCAGTGTCTGTGTCTGTGTTGGCCAGTGTCTGTGTCTGTGTCTGTGTTGGCCAGTGTCTGTGTCCATGTCGGCCAGTGTCTGTGTCTGTGTCTGTGTTGGCCAGTGTCTGTGTCCGTGTCGGCCAGTGTCTGTGTCTGTGTCCTTGTTGGCCAGTGTCTGTGTCTGTGTCTGTGT
Source organism: Rhinoraja longicauda (assembly GCF_053455715.1). NCBI lineage: Eukaryota > Metazoa > Chordata > Chondrichthyes > Rajiformes > Arhynchobatidae > Rhinoraja > Rhinoraja longicauda. Next base: position 17,793,505 of record NC_135980.1, on the reverse strand, counting down.
TGGCCAGTGTCTGTGTCTGTGTCCGTGTCGGCCAGTGTCTGTGTCTGTGTCCCTGTTGGCCAGTGTCTGTGTCTGTGTCTGTGTTGGCCAGTGTCTGTGTTGGCCAGTGTCTGTGTCTGTGTCTGTGTTGGCCAGTGTCTGTGTCTGTGTCTGTGTTGGCCTGTGTCTGTGTCTGTGTTGGCCAGTGTCCGTGTCTGTGTCTGTGTCTGTGTCTGTGTTGGCCTGTGTCTGTGTCTGTGTCTGTGTCTGTGTTGGCCTGTGTCTGTGTCTGTGTCTGTGTCTGTGTCTGTGTTGGCCAGTGTCCGTGTCTGTGTCTGTGTCTGTGTCTGTGTTGGCCAGTGTCTGTGTCTGTGTCTGTGTTGGCCAGTGTCCGTGTCTGTGTTGGCCTGTGTCTGTGTCTGTGTCTGTGTCTGTGTCTGTGTTGGCCTGTGTCTGTGTCTGTGTCTGTGTCTGTGTCTGTGTTGGCCAGTGTCTGTGTTGGCCAGTGTCTGTGTCTGTGTCTGTGTTGGCCAGTGTCCGTGTCTGTGTCTGTGTCTGTGTCTGTGTCTGTGTTGGCCTGTGTCTGTGTCTGTGTCTGTGTCTGTGTTGGCCTGTGTCTGTGTCTGTGTCTGTGTCTGTGTCTGTGTCTGTGTCTGTGTCTGTGTCCGTGTTGGCCTGTGTCTGTGTCTGTGTCTGTGTCTGTGTCTGTGTTGGCCTGTGTCTGTGTCTGTGTCTGTGTCTGTGTCTGTGTCCGTGTTGGCCTGTGTCTGTGTCTGTGTCTGTGTCCGTGTTGGCCTGTGTCTGTGTCTGTGTCTGTGTCTGTGTCCGTGTCTGTGTCCGTGTCCGTGTCGGCACAATAAGGGCCAGTGCGGGTGAAATACCTTCTTAATAATAATAATAATAATAATAATATTCATTTATTGTCATTGCAACGAGTACAACGAAATTAAAAAATAGCCAATCCTGACGGTGCGTACAAACATATATGCTTCCTGAACTGCACTTTCTCCTCTACCACAGACCCCATCCATCTCCCACCCTCAGCTCTCTCCTCCCCCGTCTCCTCCTGGACGGGTAGAACAGAATCCCCCTGACCCTCACCACCCACCCACCGGTCTCTGCATTCATTGTGTCATTTCTCACAGCTTCTGTCATCTCCGACACACTTCCAGCACCGGACACTGCTATCATCCCCTGCACGTGGAGATTTCTGAAGGCATTGCTGGCCTCAGGACTGCCTAGTCCACTTCTCTCCCCCCCCCCCCCCTCATCCCCCGACCCCCCACCCCCATCTCAACCACTCCCCACCACACAGCACATTCCCATTCAACCACAGGATATGTAACATGTGTCCTTTCATCTCTACTCTTCCTACAACGCGGGGCAGCACAGTGGCACAGCGGTAGATTTGCCGCCTTACAGGGTCAGAGACCCATGTTCGATCCTGACCGCACATCTGTGCGGAGTTTGCACGTTCTCCCTGGGACCACGTGGGTTTTCTCCGGTTGCTCATGTTTCCACCCCCAAAGACCGGGGTTTAATCCTAACCTCAGCTGCTGCCTGTGTGGAATTTGTACGTTCTCTCTGTGACCTCGTGGGTTTCACCAAATGCTGGTGTTGCTGTCGTTGCCAGTGCTTATGTTGTGTTGTTGGTGTCAGCGCTGGTTTTGTCTTGGATGCCAGTGCTGGTGTTGTCTCTGGTGCCAGTGTTGGTTGTCATTGGTGCCAGTGCTGGTGTTATTTTTGATGCCAGTGTTTGTGTTGTCGCCGGTGCCAGTGCTGTGGTTGGTACATTTGCTACTCTCTGTCCCAGTATTGGAGTTTGCTTTATCCGAGACCGTTATACCGTGATTTTTTCATCAGACTATTTCTATTCTTGAGTATTTAACTATTTTTATGAGATGATTAAGTCTCCTCCAATCAGCGGTGATTCCATCCGCTAATAATCTCGGTTCCATTACCTGCACATCCGCCATAATCTCCAGTGAACATTTTCCCTTTGTTACCAACTGACAGATTATGGATCTAACTTTGCATTTATCCGCTCATTTGAACACATATTTACTGCTTTTGACCTTCCCTGATTTAGTCAATGCCGATGTAAGTCTTGCTGCACAGCCTCACCGATCGTACCTGTCCTGAACCTATGTGTGTAATGAGCAGCTAGGAGCTGAAAACAGTTCACTGCTCCCCTGCCAATCAATATGTTGTGCGTCTCTTTGCATGCATCGCCTTACTGTCACATTCATGCCTCTGCACACACAACCCTGAATGCCATCGGCTCTTTGTGAATGCTTCTCTCTTCCTGCAATCTTATTTGGGTCGAGAGAGAAGTCTGACAGCCGCAGAGAGCATCAGCAATTTCCCCTTTGACAATAGGATGAAATTCCTCAGCGATATCTCCAAGTGCAGGCGAAGCCACGGGTGTCCTTAAATCATGGGCGGAAAAGCAAAGTGGTGGGGATGTGGCTGCCTGCAAGAGGAGCCTTTTGCTGATGGGTTTTGCTGAAGTGTGGCTTTTGGAATAATTGATTCTGTGGACATAGGCAGTTTTGACATTTATTGCCAATTATGTGTCAACCGTGGCTGAGCAAGAAGTGTCACCTCTGTGTCAAAAAACTGTAACTTGATATCACTCCCCACATGCCTGAGCATGAAAATCTAGGGGAGAGGGCACTGAGGGAGTGCCGCACTGGTGGAGGGGTGGTACTGAGGGAGCACCGCGCCAAGGGAGGGGTGGCACTAAGGGAGCTCCACACTGTGGGAGGGGTGGTACTGAGGGAGTACCGCGCCAAGGGAGGTGTGGCACTGAGGGAGCTCCACACTGTGGGAGGGGTGGTACTGAGGGAGCACCGCGCCAAGGGAGGTGTGGCACTGAGGGAGCTCCACACTGTGGGAGGGGTGGTACTGAGGGAGCACCGCGCCAAGGGAGGGGTGGCACTAAGGGAGCTCCACACTGTGGGAGGGGTGGTACTGAGGGAGCACCGCGCCAAGGGAGGTGTGGCACTGAGGGAGCTCCACACTGTGGGAGGGGTGGTACTGAGGGAGCACCGCGCCAAGGGAGGGGTGGCACTAAGGGAACTCCACACTGTGGGAGATGAGTAGATTGGGGAGCAGATATCCGCTGGTAAAATAACAGCTAACTAGTGGAAGTTTTTTTTTTAACAGAGAGTTTGTGAGAGTTCAGGGCCAGAATGTTCCGGTGATGGTGGCAGGACATGATGCCAACACCTTACAGCGATTTTGTTTACATCTGAGTACCTCTAATTCCCACAGACTATTGAGAAGCCTGGAAACCAACCCCAGCAAAGTGATCGCCCCTCTCCTACTCCTAACTTCTACCCACTCGGCCTTGTTGGGCAGCCCCTCCAGGATGTCCTGACTACCAGCTGCTGTTATGATCTCCCTAGTCAGTAATGTAAATTCCGCTCTTCCTTTCATCCCCTCTATCACGTCTGTGATTTCTATGCCGGGAGCATTGAACTGCCAGCCCTGCTCTTCCCCCATCCACACTCATGATTGCAATGACAAGGGATGAGCCAAGCTTGAAAATCATCAGATGTACCTGTGAGGAATTTGGTAAATGAGAGCAGAGCCTTCTAGTCATCCTACACTCCCTAACCGGCCTCTCTCTGCTCTTCCCACTGGTTTGATTTATCGTCTACAATTTTTCTTCTCACCGGCTGCACTGCTGCTAAGCTTCCCACACCCTCCGTGAGTATTTCTCCTGTTTTTCTCAAAAGGGAAAAACATGAAGACTGAGATACAGGCAGTGGAGAAGTCCCGAGGGCAGTCTGTATTCGAGAAGGTGTTGGATTTCCTAGATAAATCTCCTGGGCCCGATCAGATATATCCAAGGACATCGTGATAATCTAGAATAGAAATTAGCTGAGATATGTGAATCATCATTAAATGCAGGTGAGATGCTGGAAGACTGGAAGGTGGTTAAAGTCATGCCTCTATTTAGGAAGGGCTGCAAGGAACTAGAGACCAGTGAGCCTCGCATCCGTGGTAGGCAAGTGACTGGAGAGGATTCTGAAGGGTAAGATATATATATGCACTTGGATAGAAAGGGGTTGATTAGGGTGAGTCAGCATGGTTTAGTATGTGGGAGGTCATATTTTACGAATCTGATTGAGTTTTTTTTAAAAGTAACCAAGAAGGTTGATGAGGACTTTAGCAAGGCCTTTGATAAGGTTCTGCATGATAGGGTGCTATGGAAGGTTAGATCACGTGGGATCCAGGGAAAGCTAGCGGACTGGATGGAGAACTGGCTCTGTGGAAGGAAGCAGAGGGCGATGATGGAAGGTTACATTTTGGACTGGAAACCTGTGACTAGTTGTGTGCCCCAGCGATGGGTGCTGGGCCCACTGCAATGTGTGGTTTAAATCAAAGATTTGGATGAGAATGTAGAAGGCATGATTGGTAAGTTTGCAGATGACACGAAAGTGGGTGGTAGGTGAGGTCTTCGGGGAGTGTATGGAGGTTCAGGGAGAGAAGCGATGCCTGGGGAGAGGATATCCTGATTTCCCGGGTCACATCAGCGAGGGTCACTGCCAGTGAGGACACACCAGTGAGGGTCACAACAGTGAGGGACATGCCAAATGAGGGTCACGCCAATGAGGGTCATACCAATGAGTGACATGCCAATGAGGGTCACGTCAATGAGGGTCATACCAATGAGGGTCACGTCAATGAGGGTCACGTCAATGAGGGACACACCAGTGAGGGACACGTCAATGAGGGTCATACCAATGAGTGACATGCCAATGAGTGTCACGTCAATGAGGGTTTTTCCAATGAGGGTCACGTCAATGAGGGTCACGTCAATGAGGGTCATACCAATGAGGGTCACGTCAATGAGGGTCATACCAATGAGGGTCACGTCAATGAGGGTCATACCAATGAGGGTCACGCCAGTGAGCAACACACCAGTGAGGGTTAGTGCCAGTGAGGGTCAGTGCCAGTGAGGGGCACTACCAGAACTACTGATTTACTCCAAAATTTCGCAGCCTTGCTCTCGTCACACACACCCTACAACTACCCTCACCCTTCCCAATACCTCCTCTGCTCGTTGAGGTAGTTTTTTTGTTCATGAGAAGCTCCTGTGAATGTTTCCTTGAGGGACGCCGCTGTCCAAATGCAGGACGTTGGCATGGTTTCATTCCCCGGTGACTTGACCTCAGCCAGAGGTGTCGGGGTGATCTGTTGATGGGACACTCTTGTGGTCCACATTGAGTACGAAGCCGGCCTAAATCTGTGGTGTGGTGCCTTTTATCTGAGCCATAAACCAGCCACTTTGCTTTCACTACACCGGTAACTCCCCCCCTGCTGCCACAGAACTCGCTCCAATTATGCACTTTAAATGTTTCCAATTTGATCTCGGATCAGCCCATGGACCCCCTTCAACCGGACGCGTGGTGTGGGTGGGACTGGTCGAGCAGAAAGGTTTGCCCTCACGTTTGGGGGGGCTTGGATTGTTTGTCTTTGTCTGTCATCAAGGGTTAAAACATTGCAGCATATTCTACTCCCTGGCTCCAGAACCAGGTTGCCATGGTTATCTAGTATGTGTTTAACTGCGGGACTCGGGGGTTTATCTACATATTCCTTCACCGGAATGAAGCAAAAGGCAATCTGGAGCGGAAAAGGCGAGAGAGCATATAATGCCAGCATAGTTAACCCTGTCAGCGTAAAACCTCTCTGAATCTTCAGCCCCGCATCTGACTGACGTCCAGGGTTGTCGGAAATAAATTAGTGCTTGTCGTATTGCACGTTCAATTATGACTTCCCTAGTTTCCATTTATGCCAGTTGTCCAGTAAATATTTAGTCACAAGTTGCCCACATACTAATCGATCTCATAGACCCGCCTCCCTCCCTGGAAGCGAGATGTGGGTAATTATTCCCTGGTGCCAGTCCTGGTTTCCGAGCTGACTGCACAAGGCAGAGAGCCGTGATGTTCCCCTGTCAGCTGCGGTGGGAAACTGTCAGGCATTTGCTGATCTGTTGGCTCTCTCCACCAGTCTGAGCACCGACTGCTTCCCTCCCCACCCCTCTGGTTCCGAGCTCTCCATTACTGACCCCCGGCCCCTTCCCGCTCTGACCACCCCATAATCTGTGTGGGTGCCCAGTCCTTGCCCCGTGTTGGCAGAGCTGTGAACCGTGTGGCAGGACTGGTAGCTGCATGTCATCGGACAGTGTTACTGTCAGGGCAGTGGCTCGTTACTTCATGACTGCACCAGTCGTCCCAATCTCTTGAGGCACCTCGTGATGAACATCCAGCCAACGCACTGACCACAGCTCAATGATGGGCAGTGAAGAGTACGCTAACCCCCAGCACTGAGCACACCTCAGTAATAGACAGTGGCCCACCCCACCAGTGCCCAAACCCGTGGCACTGACCACACCTCAGTGAGTAATGGGCCGTGACCCACACCACTGTAATGGCACATAACTCTCTGGGCTTTGAGGATTTGAGGAAGGATATTCTTGCTATTGAGGGCGTGCAGCGTAGGTTCACTAGGTTAATTCCCGGAATGGCGGGACTATCATATGTTGAAAGACTGGAGCGACTAGGCTTGTATACACTGGAATTTAGAAGGATGAGAGGAGATCTTATCGAAACGTATAAGATTATTAAGGGGTTGGACACGTTAGAGGCAGGAAACATGTTCCCAATGTTGGGGGAGTCCAGAACAAGGGGCCACGGTTTAAGAATAGGGGATAGGCCATTTAGAACTGAGATGAGGAAAACCTTTTTCAGTCAGAGAGTTGTGAATCTGTGGAATTCTCTGCCTCAGAAGGCAGTGGAGGCCAATTCTCTGAATGCATTCAAGAGAGAGCTGGATAGAGCTCTTAAGGATAGCGGAGTCAGGGGGTATGGGGAGAAGGCAGGAACGGGGTACTGATTGAGAATGATCAGCCATGATCACATTGAATGGCGGTGCTGGCTCGAAGGGCCGAATGGCCTCCTCCTGCACCTATTGTCTCTTGTCTTTATGAGGTTCAAAAGGGAACTGTAGACGTAGGTTTAGGTTTATTATAGTCAAATGTGCCGAGGTACAGTGAAACGCTTTGTTGTGCATGCTATCTTGCCTGTCCTTGATTCTAGCTCTCCATCTATGGTGGGCTTCAGTCCGATATCAAAATGGGGCAGCACAGCAGGTAGAGTTGCTGTCAAACACGACCAGCACGCTGATTTCGATCCTGACTTTGGGTGGTCTCTCTGCGGAATTTCTGCTGCTCTAGGTTCCTCCTGAAAATGACCGCTCGTGCAGTTCGTTGACAGGATAATTGAAGAGATAATGGGCAAGGAGAGGGAATAGGAGTGATGGAATGACTACCTGGTCAGCTGGCATGGGCTTGATGGGTCAAATAGCCTCCTTTGATGTGAATGAGAATACAGGAGAACGTTTAGATCTGACATTACTGCAGGTGTGTCAGTCTTTCCCATTTACTCAGCCTCATCTGTTTGCATTGTTTAAATAAAATCAGCACCTGCGTTGTGGTGTTTCTGCAGGTGACTCCGATTTCTACCTTCATTTCAAAGCTTCATTTATTTATGTGGAAAACATCAAACGTCTTTATCTTGCAAATGACACTTTTCTCTACATTTTGCATTCGGTTGTAAAAACGCGATGATAATTATTTTGCGTACCTGTCTTTTCATCAAGATGCGCTCTCAGGTGAAAATGCCAATCCAAGGACACCCTGAGGCGGTTGCTAGGCGATGCTCAAGCAACACGGTACCCGATGAATCTACCCGATGAATCTCCCTATCCTCACGGAAGCTGGCTTCTTAGTTTTCGTCTTAATCCTTCTCCTGACGATGTTGGACCAGGTTGGTGGCATCTGTGGAAGGCTGCGAATAATTCTGCAGTTAGTCCCTTCATTGGTTTGCATTTCACGTTTTCTGCTCTCATTAACCCTTTAATTTGGACGTTTAAAGGGAAGTTAGACCAAGGAGGAACAGGTTGGGAAAGAATGGTCAATGGTGCGCACCCATCCTTCAACCCTGCGTCTTTATTCACGCAAGCTCCTCTCCCAATCGCACTGCCTCTCAACCCTCTACTCCTTGAAGGTTTAAACCCCTGGTGCTTTCCGTCACCCCCTCGCCCCCAAAGATCCCATTATTTGAATTTCTGAACATTTTTCGACCATAATCTTGGTATCTCAGAATATCTCTCACGAAGGGTTTGTGAATGTCAGTTGTTGTTTAACCTGTAAACCGGGGCAAACAGCATTTCTTATCGTGAGATATCGGATATATCCATATATAAGGTGTTCAGCGTTTAAAGACCAAGTTTATAGAAACTGCAGATGCTGGTTAATACACCAAAGGACACAAAGTGCTGGGGTAACTCATTAGATCAGGCAGCATCTCTGGAGAACACGGAGAGGTGATGTTTTGGGTCCAGACCCTTCTTCAAAAGATTGGCTTGGAGTGACACACATGGAAAGAACATTGACTGAATCAACGGTTCTGTTGAATACCATGCGGAGGCATGGCCAAATTGCTTCTGACTGTGGTTCCTTGTATCTGACCACAAACTTGATTTACATTTCAGATCACTAGGGTGTATCAATATTCTTTTTCAGTCTTCCTTTCTGATATGTCTTCTTTAGAAATAGCTAATTAGAGCAGCGACTTCGATTCAAGAGTTCTTTATTAGTTATAGACAATATAGACAATAGACAATAGGTGCAGGAGTAGGCCATTCAGCCCTTCGAGCCAGCACCGCCATTCAATGCGATCATGGCTGATCACTCTCAATCAGTACCCCGTTCCTGCCTTCTCCCCATACCCCCTCACTCCGCTATCCTTAAGAGCTCTATCCAGCTCTCTCTTGAAAGCATCCAACGAACTGGCCTCCACTGCCCTCTGAGGCAGAGAATTCCACACCTTCACCACTCTCTGACTGAAAAAGTTCTTCCTCATCTCCGTTCTAAATGGCCTACCCCTTATTCTCAAACTGTGGCCCCTTGTTCTGGACTCCCCCAACATTGGGAACATGTTATCTGCCTCTAATGTGTCCAATCCCCTAATTATCTTATATGTTTCAATAAGATCCCCCCTCATCCTTCTAAATTCCAGTGTATACAAGCCCAATCGCTCCAGCCTTTCAACATACGACAGTCCCGCCATTCCGGGAATTAACCTAGTGAACCTACGCTGCACGCCCTCCATAGCAAGAACATCCTTCCTCAAATTTGGAGACCAAAACTGCACACAGTACTCCAGGTGCGGTCTCACCAGGGCCCGGTACAACTGTAGAAGGACCTCTTTGCTCCTATACTCAACTCCTCTTGTTACGAAGGCCAACATTCCATTGGCTTTCTTCACTGCCTGCTGAACCTGCATGCTTCCTTTCATTGACTGATGCACTAGGACACCCAGATCTCGTTGAACTCCCCCTCCTCCTAACTTGACACCATTCAGATAATAATCTGCCTTTCTATTCTTACTTCCAAAGTGAATAACCTCACACTTATCTACATTAAACTGCATCTGCCATGTATCCGCCCACTCACACAACCTGTCCAAGTCACCCTGCAGCCTTATTGCATCTTCCTCACAATTCACACTACCCCCCAACTTAGTATCATCTGCAAATTTGCTAATGGTACTTTTAATCCCTTCGTCTAAGTCATTAATGTATATCGTAAATAGCTGGGGTCCCAGCACCGAACCTTGCGGTACCCCACTGGTCACTGCCTGCCATTCCGAAAGGGACCCATTTATCCCCACTCTTTGCTTTCTGTCTGTCAACCAATTTTCTATCCATGTCAGTACCCTACCCCCAATACCATGTGCCCTAATTTTGCCCACTAATCTCCTATGTGGGACCTTGTCGAAGGCTTTCTGAAAGTCGAGGTACACCACATCCACTGACTCTCCCTTGTCAATTTTCCTAGTTACATCCTCAAAAAATTCCAGTAGATTTGTCAAGCATGATTTCCCCTTCGTAAATCCATGCTGACTCGGAATGATCCCGTTACTGCTATCCAAATGCTCAGCAATTTCGTCTTTTATAATTGACTCCAGCATCTTCCCCACCACTGATGTCAGACTAACTGGTCTATAATTACCCGTTTTCTCTCTCCCTCCTTTCTTAAAAAGTGGGATAACATTTGCTATCCTCCAATCCACAGGAACTGATCCTGAATCTATAGAACATTGAAAAATGATCTCCAATGCTTCCACTATTTCTAGAGCCACCTCCTTAAGTACTCTGGGATGCAGACCATCAGGCCCTGGGGATTTATCAGCCTTCAGTCCCATCAGTCTACCCAAAACCATTTCCTGCCTAATGTGGATTTCCTTCAGTTCCTCCATCACCCTAGGTTCTCCGGCCCCTAGAACATTTGGGAGATTGTGTGTATCTTCCTCAGTGAAGACAGATCCAAAGTAACGGTTTAACTCGTCTGCCATTTCTTTGTTCCCCATAATAAATTCCCCTGCTTCTGTCTTCAAGGGACCCACATTTGCCTTGACTATTTTTTTCCTCTTCACGTACCTAAAAAAACTTTTGCTATCCTCCTTTATATTATTGGCTAGTTTACCCTCGTACCTCATCTTTTCTCCCCGTATTGCCTTTTTAGTTAACTTTCTCATCAAACAATGGGCCGTCTTGCGGCAGTGAAAATGTTTTCTCGCTGCCAAAGACTTCCTTTATTTACTTGGTTGAATACTAATTCTATTGTAAGAAAGGTTGGCTTCAAAACTTCACCCATGCCTGTGATTGGGGGAAGACGTGTAAAGTTGCAAATGAACACTTTGCTTCTGTCTTCACGGAAAGAAATATAAATATAAACTAAAACATGAACTCTTAGAAATCTGAAACTAGAGAGGATGTAGCGAGAGTTCGGACAACCTTAAATGGGATATATCTCCAGAACCAAATGAAATTAGATGGTAGTCACAAAATGCTGGAGTAACCCAGTGGGACAGGCAGTATTTGTGGAGAAAATAAGTAGGTGACGTTTCAGGTCGAGACTCTTCTTCAGACACGACCCGTAACGTCACCTATTGTTTTCCCCAGAGATGCTACCTGACCCGCTGAGGTTTTCCAGCTTTATGTGTCGGTGTTCGGTGCAAAGCAGCGTCTGCAATTCCTTCCTACACATGAAATTAGAGGGTATTAGCTGTACCGAGCTTGGACAAACTTGGATAGTTTTCTCTGGAGCATGAAAGGCTGAGGGGAGACCTGATAGAAGTATATACAATTATGAGAGGCAAAGATAGGGTGGACAGTCAGTCAGAACACTTTCTCTAGGGTGGAAATGTCAAAGATCAAACGGGGTAGCTTTAATGTGAGAGGGGCAAAGTTAAAGATGTGCGGCGGCGTTTTTTGGTGGTGAGTGCCTGGAACGTGCTGCGAGGGGTGTCCTCCAGAGATGCTGCCTGGCTTATGAGTTACTCCAGTACTTTCTGTCTTTTTTTTGCAAACCAGCATCTGCAGTTCCTTATTTCCACTTTCGTTCAATGCAATTAGTATTCAACCAAGTAAATAATGAAAGACAGCAGTTGGAGACCATTTTCACAGCCTCAAGCCAGCCTGTTGTTTTACTTGTGTACGCACTGTTTTAATTAGCTATTTTAAAAGAAAACACAACTGAAAGGAAAGTAAGGAAAGGGCAATTAGTCTGAAAAAGAGTACCGATTTAAAATCTCACCACTCCATTTCCCTCTACAGATGCCGCCTGACCCGCTGAGTTATTCCAGCATTCTGTGTTTTGCTGAAGATTCCAGCATCTACAGTTCATTGTGTCTTCCATACATAGAAACATAGAAAATAGGTGCAGGAGGAAGCCATTTGGCCCTTCGAGCCAGTACCGCCATTCATTGTGATCATGGCTGATCGTCTACAATCAGTAACCTGTGCCTGCTTCTCCACATATCCCTTGATTCCACTAGCCCCTAGAGCTAGTCTAGTCCTTTTATAATTTTATACGTCCCTATAAGATCCCCTCTCATCCTTCTGAACTCCAGTGAATACAAAGCCTAGTCTTTCCAATCTTTCCTCATATGACAGTCCCTCCATCCCAGGGCTTAACCTCGTGAACCTACGCTGCACTGCCTCAATAGCAAGGACGTCCTTTCTCAAATTAGGAGACCAAAACTGCACACAATACTCCAGATGTGGTCGCACCAGGGCCCTATACAACTGCAGAAGGATTTCTTTGCTCCTGTACTCAATTAATTGGCTGCTGTAAATTGTTCTCAGTGTGCAGGTGAGTGGGAAAACCCCGAGAGGACTTAATACGTTGAACATCGAACAGTACAGAATAGGAACGGGCCATTGAACTCACAATGTTTGTGCCGAACATGAAGCCATGTTCAACTGATATCATCTGCGTACATATGATCCATATCCCTCTGTTCCATGTACTTCCATTTGTTAATGGAAGTGTTGAGAGAATAAAATGGGTTTAGTGTAAATGTGTAGAAAGGAACTGCACATGCTGGTTTACACCGAAGGTAGACACGATAACGCGGGAGCAACTCAGCGGGTCAGGCAGCATCGGTAGAGAAAAGGAATAGGGGGGTGGGCGGAGGGAGGGTGGGAGTGGACGGAGGGTAGATCGGGGAGTGGGCATTGGGGACCGGGATGGCCGGAGGGGGGTGGGGGGGATGTGGGGGTGGCCGTGGAGTGGGCGGTGCGGCCGCTGCCGGGCTCCGGTTGGGGGACCCGCCGGGTGTCTGAAAGCTGACTGGCTGGGCCGGGCTCCGGCGTCGTAGGGCGGGGGTTCGGGGCCGCCGCTCCGCTCCGCGCCGCCGGCCACAGCCAATCGCTCTCCCCACTCCGCTTTTGAAATCGAGCTGCTTCCCATCCTCAGTCTGCCGGCTGCTCGCTGCGGCCCCGCCGGCCGCGGGATCTCTCCTCACCGACCCTCGGGACCCCTCCTCACCGACCCCAGGATCCGCGGGACCACCAACTCACCGGAGACCGGGGCAACCGCGGGGATCACCGCTTCACGGACACCGGGAGACCGGGGCAACCGAGAGACCCCTCCTGGTCACCGACGCCCGGAGAACGGCGGCAATAGGAAGCCAGTCCGGGGCTGGGCAGGGCTGGCCGGACAGCCGGTGCACGGAGCCGTGCGGCGCCGGAGAAGCGAGCGGATCGGAGCCCGGGGTAGGTCCGCTTCACATCGCCCCCGGTGTCGATATAACGGGGGGAGAAACGGGGCAGCGCGGGGGCGGGGGATGTGGACAGCGTGAGATGAGGCAGAGTAATCACTCCCGCTCCGCTATGTCCGGCTCCCACCCCGAGACCCCGAGACCCCGCGACCCGGGGACGGCTGATCCGGCTTTATTCCGGGAAGAACCGGCGTCGGTTGAACCGGGATTCGGGTGTAAGAGGCATGTTGTCAGCTCCGGTATGGTCCGGTCGCTTCCCGTCCCGTCCCGTCCAGACCCGATCGCACCCCTGTCAAGATGTCCCCAACCCAGACGCCCACGGCCGGGGCGGCCGGGACCCGGCGGGGGGGGGGGGGGGGGGGGATCGAGCAGGACTGGGTATGGAGGTATGGAGGCAGCGACAGGGGCGGCAAAAGCAGGGGTGGCGGGGAGAAGGGGTTTGGGGGGAACAGGAGAAGGGAGTGAAGAGAGGGAACAAAGGGAGCAAAACAGCAGACAAAAGGGAGCCGCAGCCGGGCTGTGCTCCCCGCCAGGTCTGGCTCTCTGCTCGGGTACCGCCCCCGCCGCCCCCAACCCCCGCAGTGCCCGGCGGCTGCAGGAACCCGGGGGTAGGGAGGGAACGCCCGCAGGGTGTGAGCGGGTACACGCCGGGTGTGAGCGGGTACACGCCGGGTGTAGGTCGGGCCCGCCCGCCGGGTGTGAGCGGGTACACGCCGGGTGTGAGCGGGTACACGCCGGGTGTAGGTCGGGCCCGCCCGCCGGGTGTGAGCGGGTACACGCTGGGTGTAAGCGGATACACGCCGGGTGTGAGCGGGTACACGCCGGGTGTGAGCGGGTACACGCCGGGTGTGAGCGGGTACACGTCGGGTGTGAGCGGGTACACGCCGGTTGTGAGCGGGTACACGCCGGGTGTGAGCGGGTACACGCCGGGTGTGAGCGGGTACACGCCGGGTGTGAGCAGGTACAGGCCGGGTGTAGGTCGGGCCCGACCGCCGGCTGCGTGTTTGGGCGGTAGAATCGCCGGGGCTTCGGGGAGGTTGGTTACGGTGGACTTGGTGATAATTGGGACAGCTCCGTGGGATGGCATTGGCTCAATGGTCCGATCGGCCTCCTGTGCTGTCGAGAAATCTCAGAAATATAAAGGACTGGGTCTGCCGCTGTTGGCGCCGGGTGTGTGAGACCGGAGACCACTGCCGTTCCCTACAATGCCTGGCGCCCACACAAGTTTATCGAATGCGGGAATAGCGCACGACGTGGCCCCTCGGCCCGCAGCATGTATGCTAGCCCCCGTATTGGGCCGGTCTATCGGCTGCTCCTCCGCCCGGCGGCTCCCGGGTTGGTGCGGAGTCGCCGGTTCTCGGGGGTAATGAGACCCTTCTTTAAGCCCAGACACATCCCGGAGCCCCCGCGAACCGGCTTCAGTTCGTCGGCCGTTTCCCATCTAGTGCGGGATGGTTTCGAAGGCAGCACTAACTGCAGAGGCGGGTTTCAACCGAAGATAGGCACAAATAGCTGAAGTAACTCAGCGGGTCAGACGGCATCTTTGGAGAAAAGGGACAGGCGACGTTTCGGGTGGAGATTCTTGTGTTGTTCATGGGGATTTTTATCTCGGTTGCTTGCCCCAGCTCCATGCTGGTTCTCCGTCCGAATCCTTAATCATCCACCGGCACAAAGTGTCGTCGCCCGAATGTTCACAGCACTTCTCACCCCTCGCCCGGCCCGCGGTCACGGCGAGGGATGCCACTCCAGCCGGGGGCAGGGTCCGTGTTAACCCCTGTGGGGAGGGAGCCCGCTCGGTCTGTGAACGACCAGCGCGGCGTTTGTGTCCGGGCGGTCGGCGCAGTCCTCACGGGGAAAATGGGGATCATAAATAATCGCTGACATTCTCAAAACTCGCCCCCATGTCCCGAAGAGGAAAAGGAAATGGATGCCCGAATGTCCGAGTGGTCACCCATCTCACCCCCCCCCCCCCCACGCCCCATCGTAACCACCACCCCCCCACGCCCCATCGCAACCCCCCCCCCCACGCCCAATCCCCCCCCCCACGCCCCATCCCCCCCCACGCCCCATCGCACCCCCCCCCACGCCCAATCGCACCCCCCCCCACGCCCCATCTCACCCCCCCAACGCCCCATCGCTTGCTGGGTTGGACGCCCAGGCTGCCTCGTAACAACGCTGAGAAGGAGAGGGGGTTAGTTTAGGAAAGAACTGCAGATGATGTTTTAGGCCGAAGATAGATACAGAATGCTGGAGTAACTCAGCGGGACGGGCAGCATCTATGGAGAGAATGAACGGGTGACGGTACGGGTCGAGACCCCTCTTCAGACTAGTTTAGTTTAGAGATACAGCGCGGATAAAGGCCCTTCGGCCCACAGAGACCATGCCCACCACCGTTCACTTTACATTAGCACTATCCTACACACGAGAAGGAATCTACAATCTACCGAAGCCAATTAATCTACAAACCTGCGGGTCTCTGGAATGTGGAGGGAAAACGGAGCACACTGAGAAACCCCACGCGGTCACAGGGAGACATTACAAGCTCCGGGTTGCAGAGACAATGAACTGCGGATGCTCGTTAATACTCAACATGACACCAAGTTGCTGGAGTAACTCAACAGGTCAGGCGGCATCTCTGGAGAACATGGATAGATGCCGTTTCGGGTCCGTCTGAAGAAAAGTCCCAACCCGAAACGTTACCTATCCATGTCCTCCTGGGATGTTGCCTGACCTGCTGAGTTACTCCAGCACTCGGTGTCCTCAAGGAGAGGGTTCACTCTGCCCCGGCCCTGCCGTTGTCCCGGGTGCCGACGCTGCCCACACTCACCTTTGACCACTGCTGTAACTTGGAGACACCCCTTCTTCCAATCTCTGGCATTTGTACACCTATTTGGCAACCCTCCCCCCCCCCCCCCCCCCCACCACCCCCTCCTCACCTGTATTCACTTGCCAGACTTTGTCCCATCCTCTCTTCCAGCTTCCCCCCCCCACCCCACCCCACCACCCCCCCCTCCTCCCAACCGTTCAGTTCTTTAGAAGGGTCCTCACCAGAAATGCTCCCTATCCATGTTCTCCAGGGTTGCGGCCTGACCCGCTGAGTTTTATTTCCAGCGCTTTGTGCCTTCTGTTGTAGAGAGGCATCTACATTTCATTGTGTCCTCAGTTCGGACAATGTATTCAGGTTAATGAGTCGCACAGCTGATGTGTGGTGGTCAGGCTGATGCGGGGGGTTTGAATTGCAAGGGAGGGTGGAGTACATTGACCTTGCCCTGCTCCACCAGGACAGCTTCTGTGATGTTGGGGACCTTGAAGCCGGGGAGGCTCTATAGCCAATCCAAGGCAGATAGATTTATTCACAAAATGCTGGAGTAACTCAGCAGGTCAGGCAGCATCTCGGGAGAGAAGGAATGGGTGACGTTTCGGGTCGAGACCCTTCTTCAGACTGATGTCGGGGGTGGGACAAAGGAAGGATATAGGTGGAGACAGGAAGATAGAGGGAGATCTGGGAAGGAGGAGGGGAAGGGAGGGACAGAGGAACTATCTGAAGTTGGAGAAGTCGACGTTCATACCACCGGGCCGCAAACTGCCCAGGCGAAATATGAGGTGCTGCTCCTCCAATTTCTGGCGGGCCTCACTATGGCACTGGAGGAGGCCCATGACAGAGAGGTCAGACTGGGAATGGGAGGGGGAGTTAAAGTGCTGGGCCACCGGGAGATCAGTTGCGTTAATGCGAACCGAGCGCAGGTGTTCAGCGAAGCGATCGCCGAGCCTGCGCTTGGTTTTGCCGATATAAATAAGTTGACATCTAGAGCAGCGGATGCAATAGATGAGGTTGGAGGAGGTGCAGGTGAACCTCTGTCTCACCTGGAAAGACTGTTTGGGTCCTTTGATGGAGTTGAGGGGGGAGGTAAAGGGACAGGTGTTGCATCTCGTGCGGTTGCAAGGGAAAGTGCCCGGGGTTAGGGTGGTTTGGGTAGGAAGGGACGAGTGGAGCAGGGAGTTGCGGAGGGAACGGTCTCTGTGGAACGCAGAGAGGGGAGGGGATGGGAAGATATGGCCAGTGGTGGGGTCCTGTTGTAGGTGACGGAAATGTTGGTGGATGATATGTTGGATCCGCTGGCTGGTGGGGTGGAAGGTGAGAACGAGGGGGATCCTGTCCTTGTTGCGAGTGGGGGGAGGGGGAGCAAGAGCGGAGCTGCGGGATGTAGAAGAGACCCTAATGAGAGCCTCATCTATAATGGAGGAGGGGAAGCCCCGTTTTCTGAAAAACGAGGACATCTCGGAAGCCCTAGTCTGAAACACCTCATCCCGGGTGCAGATGCGGCGTAGACAGAGGAATTGGGAGTAGGGGATAGACTTTTTGCAGGGGACCGGGTGGGAAGAAGTGTAGTCCAGATAGCTGTGTGAGTCGGTGGGCTTGTAGTAAATGTCCGTCACTAGTTTTTCTCCTGTGATGGAGATGGTGAGGTCCAGAAACGGGAGGGAGATGTCAGAGATAGTCCCAGTATATTTAAGGGCAGGATGGAAATTGCAGCTCCCGGGCACCCTCACCCCCCGCTTGGATAAGCAGGGGAATGGAGAAGGAAAGTTAGCCTCGGGATGAGTGAGGAGCTCCATCCAGCCTGGCACTGCCGATCTCTAGACCAGCAGTGAAACAGGCGATGGAGACTAATGTAGAAACAAAGAATTGCAAAAGCTAGATTGCACCAAAGATAGACACAAAGTGCTGGAGTAACTCAACGCGCCAGGCAGCACCTCTGGAGAAAAACGATGTGTGGCGTTTCGGGTCGGGACCCAAAGAGGAGTCCTGATCTGAAAACATATCTGATCCTTTTTCTGCATAGATGCTGGCCGACTCGTTGTCACTCCAGCACTTTGTATCTATCTTAGGCGATGGAGACTTGCTTTGTGAATGACCACAGAACACACAAGCATGAGAGATACAAGCATGAGGAGGCCACTCGGCCCAATTGCCAGCCGTACCAACAAGGAGAACTTTGACCTCAGCATCACTCCAACTCCTTGAACTCCCTTTATATTTCAAAGTCTACTCGTTGAATCTACTCTGGGTCTGAGCCTCCGTGGTCCTCTTGGGTAGAGAATTCTCAGAACTCCTGGGTGAAGACATTCTCCTGATATCCGTCCTGAAAGACCAACCTCTTACTACTAGCCCGTAACCCCTGGCTCTGGAACCCGTATTCAGGGAGATATCACCAATGAAAATGTTGTCCGTTTGAATACAATCACCTCTGTTCCTCCATGCTCCAGTGAGCCCTAACCCAGCGAGTTTAATCACACCTCGCAGAACCAACAAACCAGGCACCTCCTGGGGAACCAAGGTGGGTAATTAGAGTTGTATCTAAGTCACACATGAATCATGTGTGTGGAGGAGCTGTCAATTGTGCAATTGCACTTTATTGTTACTTGTACCTAGTTACAGTGAAATTCTTTTTTTTTTGCACACAGTTGAGTAAAAGTCTTACTATACACAAGCACAATCATATTTAAGTACAAGTGTATCCTTCAAGTTTCAAAGTTCTCAACAATGTGGAGTCTAATGGGTCCTTAAACAAGCGTACTCACGCGTGTGAGCGTGTGTGAACATGCTGAGTCACGTGTGTGAGTGTGCTGAGTCACGTGTGTGAACGTGTGCTGAGTCACCTGTGTGAATGTGCTGAGGCACGTGTGTGAGTGTGCTGAGTCACGTGTATGAACGTGCTGAGGCACGTGTGTGAATGTGCTGAGTCGCGTGTGTGAGTGTGTGCTGAGTCACGTGTGTGAGTGTGCTGAGTCACGAGTGTGAATGTGCTGAGTCACGTGTGTGAACGTGTGCTGAGTCACGTGTGTGAATGTGCTGTGTCACGTGTGTGAATGTGCTGAGGAAGTTAGCCCAAGATGCTCGCACTTCTTTGCTAAACACCATTCTTCCTTTGGTGAGCAGTGTTCATGATTCACTCCAGCGGGGATCTTCCCCATGGGAAGGGCAGGCGGGCAGAGCACCGGGTGTATGCAGTAACAGAGCAAGCTGGATTCTTCAACTGGAGGATCTGGGACACAGTGCAGGCTGGAGGTGTAAAGTCTTTGCCTCTGTATCGAGGGAGGACTGTCCAGTGATTGTCCATGGGAGGCGGGAACACAACGTTGGATGCCAAGTCTGGCTCACTCTCAAGAAAAGTGGGGAACAGGGATTGTATGTTTATCAAGAGGAGAATGTGAAGGCTCTCCTCCTCCCTCCCTCCCTCCCTCTGTCTGGCAGGCACTTTGTCCTCCTTTCCTCCTTCATCTGAGAACCTCCCAATCCTTCCTCCATCTGACAGGCACCCTATGGTCCACCATTGGGAATGTCTGGATTGTTGAGGGACAGATACCAGGAACAGTGTAATGGAGTGATAGATCCATGAACATTCCTGGATAAGGTGAGTGACAGATATTGGTAGCGGCTTGGGATAACTGAGGGATAGATGCTGGGAATGGGTTCACTGGAAGGAGGGAGGAACATTCTGAAAGTATCCACTGTTAAAATGTTGCTGCATTTGAATTTCCCATGCGTGCCAAGTGCTTTCTGATCCGTCGTACCTTCAGCATCTGTTACCACAGTGCTCAGTCACACTTCCCTCAGCTTGCCTTTGTTGTTGTGGAGCTCCAGTGAATGCGTTGAGTCCAGATTTCGACACCTGCTGAGTTGGACCCCCTGGAGTCTCTCCGCCCTCAGACACTCGCTGCCTCGTCCCAGTGCCCAGCTCCCTCAGTCAACAAGACCGGCTCTCTGGTCCAGCCTCGGGGATGAAAGCCTGCCTCCTGCCCAGGTGGAGGGTGGGAGCATGACATAGGGGTGTGGATGATGGAAGGGCAACGCGAGAGAAGTTGCTACAGTGGCAGAGAAAGTAAAGCAAGGTGTCATCAGTGAATAACAGAATCCCCTAAACCCAATTGGGAATTCAGGAAGTGTGGAGGTCAGGGGGACCAGGGGGAATGGAATGGTGGATGAACACATGGAGGAGAGGGGGACAGAGGGAGAGTGTGATGGGCGAGGTGAATGGGGTATGTGGGGTAGAAACACCAGCAGGCAATGTGTGAGCTGAGCGTTTGTCTCCTTGCGGTGCGTTGAGTGTCACCCTGTATCGTTGGTTCAGTTTCTGGGTTGTATTTGAGGATGGATTGGGATGGTTTTCCTGAGCTGATCACAAGTGGTGAGTAATAGGCATCTGCCTCGCATTGCTCCCCATCTCCGCACTTCACCGCTCAGTGAACAACCACTTCTTTGATTGGAGTCAGTTGTCCTATTAATAATTCCAGCCATGTAGCAGGACACTCTGTGAATGTTAAGCTGGAAGAAGCTTGGCCAAGCTAGTTACAGGAGCGAAAACCAACCGGCTTTTCCACTGTGGGAGAAAAGGCCCAAGTTCAGAGGCTGTGGCCAAGCCGTCTGAACGACGAGAACCCTGGTCTCTTGTGTTAATGAGAGAACGGAGGAACGTGGGCCAGAATCATTCCAAGAAACGGCATCTTTATTCTCCATGTGTAAGTTTCTCACCGTCTCCTCTCCACCTCAAGCACTGCCTGCCCCGAGTTCTGTGTCTCCTCCATACCCCCTCCCACGGCCACTCTAAAGATGTGCTGATAGAAAGCAAAGCAAAACAGCAAAGGGAGTGGGGCACCATCAAATTACACAGTTGGCCACACCATGGCTTGGCAACCTCTCCAATTTTAAAGAAATACTTTACTGATGCCTTGCAGCCCCCCCTGGGTATTTGAAAGCACTTGATGAAGTAGACTCATCACTGTGCCGTCAGAAACATGGCTCCCAGTCTGTGCACAGCAAGCTCCCACCGATGGCAGCATAAAAATGAACAGAACATCTGTTTAAATGTATATAACTCAGGATCAGATGCTGGGAGCATATTGGGATAATGTCCCTGGTCTTCCAATGTTGGCAGAGTGTCTTTAACATTCACCTGGGAGGGCACATGGAGTCTTGAATTAATGTCTCATCCGAAAGATGGTATTGGTCTTGGTTTATTATTGTCATGTGTACCAAGACACAGTGAACAACTTTGTTTTATGAGCTATCCTGGAAGATCAGACCATTCATGAGTACATAAAGTAGTGCAAAAGGGAAAATGAACAGAGTGCAAAATATAATGTTGCAGCTGCAGAGAAAGTGCAGATAAAAAGAGTGCAAGGGCCGCAGGGAAGAAGACTAGGAGATCAGGAACTCGTCCTTAGCTTATGAGAGGTCTATTCAAGAGACTGACAACAGCGGGGAAGAAGCTATTCCTGAATATGGTGGTACGTGGATTCAGGGTTTTGTCTATGGAGAGGGGAGAAGAGGGAGTAACTGGGGCATGAGTGGTCCTTCATTATGTTGGCTGCTTTCCTGAGGTAGAATGAAGCGTGAATGGAGTCAATAGTGGGGAGCCTGGTTTGAGTAATGGACTGGGCTGTGTTCACAACTCTTTGCAATTTCTTGGTCTTGAGCCCAGCAGTTGCCATAGCAAGCTGTGATACATCCTGATAAGATGCTTTCTCTGTTGTATGTGTAGAAATTCATAATAGCCATTGGAGATATGATGAATTTCATTAGTTTTCTGAGGAATTAGTGGCGTAGATATACTTTTTTGACTTTCAAATGTGTAGCCCTCGATTTGTACTGCCCCTCCAACAGTGCGGCACTCCCTCATTACAGCCCCTCTCACAGTGCAACACTCCCTCATTACTGCCCCTCCGACAGTGCGGCGCTCCCTCAGTACAGCCCCTCCCATGGTGCGGTGCTCCCTCATTACTGCCCCTCTCACAGTGCAACACTCCCTCATTACTGCCCCTCCCATGGTGCGGCACTCCCTCAGTGCAGCCCCTCCGACAGTGCGGCACTCCCTCAGTACAGCCCCTCCCATGGTGCGGTGCTCCCTCATTACTGCCCCTCTCACAGTGCAACACTCCCTCATTACTGCCCCTCCCATGGTGCGGCACTCCCTCAGTGCAGCCCCTCCGACAGTGCGGCGCTCCCTCAGTACTGCCCCTCCCACAGCGAGGTGCACCCTCAGTACTACCCTTCCCAAAGTGCAGCGCTCCCTCAGTACAGGCCCTTCCATTGTGTGGCGCTCCCTCAGTACTGCTTTTCCCGCAGTGGAACAAGAAGGGCAAGTGTGGTGAGAGAGCCAAGTGTAGCCATATCTGCCAGATACCCCAGCCTCTCTCAGTACTACCCCTCTCATGCTGTGGCAGAGTTCCAGCTGAAAACCTATTTTCCTCCACATTCCCTGTCCTCCCACCAGTCTTACTATCTTTGACTACATTTTATCTCTGTACCGCCCACTTCCCTGACATCAGTCTGAAGAAACGTCTCAACCCAAAACATCACCCATTCCTTCTCTCCAGAGATGGTGCCTGTCCCGTTGAGTTACTCCAGCATTTTGTGTCTATCTTCAAACTTATTTGACCTTTTCCTTGAATGACATCAAGGGTTGGGTATGCACCTGACAGACAGAATTCCTAATACTCACATTGTCTGGAATTGAGAAATCCTTCCTGCCTCAGCACTCGATCCTGATATCATGCATTGTGATCACATTACCTCCAGCTTTCAGTTTCTCCGCTCTCACTGCATTTCCCAGTCTCCACATCCCTGTAAAGAGTGGATGGCCTTTGCCAATGTCAATGTTGCAACTTGCTGGGGGAGCAGAGGTTGTGCCCATTGTGGCTGGATATGAGTGGAATGATTGGTGTGGTGGAGAGTTAAGGAGTGTGGAGGGATGGAGGGTATGTAGAAATGGAGGAGGTTGAGAGTGGAGGGATGGTGAGCTGGAGGGATGGAGTGAGTGAAGAGGTGGAGAGGGGTTGAAGAGGGTGGATGAGGGAAGGAGATGAAGAGTTGGAGAGGATGGTGATTGGAGGGGTGGAGAGGTGGTAGAGGAAGATTGAAGAGGGCTAAGGGGCTAAGGTGGAATAAGAGGCAAGTGTGGTGAGAGAGTCAAGTGTGGGCAGATCTACCAGATACCCCTGGGTCTGGCACAGCAATAGAGGGGCCAGCTCCAAATATGTTGTTCCTCCCTAGTCTTTCAGATGAGGGCTGAGAACTAGAAACTGGGCTGCAGGGGAGGTGGGTGAAAGGACGGAATTGGAGGGCTCGGCCGGAGTAGAGAGGACCAGTGTGGTGGGGGAAGGGTTGGGATCAAAACCGGATCCTGTTGGAGGACAGGCACAGCCTGCAGTCCGCTCTCTGACCCACCCCGCTACACTCGCGGCTGATTGCTTCAATCACATTTATGGGCCTGATTATTTTTATCTTTGACTGGTGTACCAGCAGTCACACAAGACCAAGGGGAGGGTCTGCCTATGTGTAGCCTCATTCTCCCCAGCCAACTGCCCCCAATAATTGGCATTGATCGGCAATTGTCAATGTTCTCCAGTGAAACTGCTCTGCCTGATTTGGGAATTGAAACAGCACAGCTGGTTTTAAGATTTGAAGGAAGTCTCTCGCATCTTGCCGTTAGGAAGTACATCATGGCTAAAACTTCATAGTCTAAACTTATTTAAAGTATCACCATCTGGGCCCACCGCTTTATCCTTGAGAAAGCTATGAGCAGCTTCACCTTTCGCCATTTCCATCAGTTCCAAAGCAATCTCAGCTCCACTCACATCTTCCCCGCTCCCCTCATTTCAGTTTCCGATTAAGTTTAGGTTTAGTATTTTGACATGTACCAATGTACAGTGAAAAGCTTTGCTTTACATGCTATCTAAACAGTGCAAGTATACTATACATAAATACAGAGGGGAAGATACAGAGTGCAGAATATACTGTAGTTCTCAGTACTATAGCGCATCAGTTCTAGAGACAAAGGGCAACATGGTGTAGAACTACTTCCTTACAGCGCCAGAGGCACAAGTTTGATCCTGACTACAGGTGCTTGTCTGTACGGAGTTTGTACGATTTCCCCGTAACCTGTGTGGGTTTTCTCCAAGATCTTCGGTTTCCTCCCACACTCCAAAGACGTACAGGTTTATAGGTGAATTGGCTTGGTATAAAATGTAAA
Organism: Rhinoraja longicauda; assembly: GCF_053455715.1. Classification (NCBI taxonomy): domain Eukaryota; kingdom Metazoa; phylum Chordata; class Chondrichthyes; order Rajiformes; family Arhynchobatidae; genus Rhinoraja; species Rhinoraja longicauda. The sequence continues at coordinate 17,769,351 of NC_135980.1, read as the reverse complement.
ATTGGCCCCAGTGTGTGTAGGGTAGTGTTAATATGCGAGGATCGGTGGTCGGTGTGGACTCAATGGGCTGAAGGGCCTGTTTCCACGCTGTATCTCTAAACTAAACTAAACAAAGACTAATGTCATCAATGGGGAGGCAGAGAATTGGGCCTTACCCTAGGTTATGGAAGGTCCATTCGGAAACCTGAAAATAGAGGGGAGAAAGTTGTTCCAGTATATGGTTGTGCATACTTTCAAGCTTCTGTATCTTCTGCCCAACGGGAGAGGGAAGGAGAGGGAGTGACTGGGGTGTGAGTGGTCCTTGTTTATGTTGGCTGCTTTTCCGAGCCAGCGTGAAATGTAGATGAGATTGATGGTGGGGAATCTGCACTGTATGATGGACTGTGCTGCACCTACAACTCTCTGCAACTTCTTGCGGTTTTGGGCAGAGCTGTTGCCAAACCAAGCTCTGAGGCATCCTGAGAGGATGCCTTCTGTGGTGCATCTGTAGAAGTTGGTCAGATTATTGGAAACATGCTGACTCTCCTTCGCCTTCTAAGGAAGTAAGAGGTGTTGGTGCTTTCTTGGCCATTACATCAATGTAATTGGACCTGTACAAATAGTTGGTGATATTTACACCTCAGACATTGAAGCGATCAAGCATCTCCACTTTGGCACTATTGATGCCGATTGGAGTGTGTATTCCACCACTTCTGAAAGTTGTTAACTAGCTCCTTCATCTTGCTGACATTGAAGGAAAGATTGTTGTTGTGCACTAAAGCACAAACCTCTCAACCTCCTTCCTTTGCTCTGTCTTGTCATTATTCGAAATGCAGCCCACGATGGAGCTTTAGTCTGTAACCTTGTAAATAGAATCAGAGCTGAAGTTGGCTGCACTTTCATGAGTATATATTGTGTATAGTAAGGGCTGAGAATGCATCCTAGCAGGGTACTGGTGTTTAATTTAGTTTATTTAGAGATACAGTGTGGAAACAGGCCATTCGGCCCACTGAGTCCGCACTGACCAAGCGGACACTATACACTAGCACTAGCTCTATACACTATACACTAGCTCTATCCTACACATTAGTGATAATTTACAGAAGCCAATTAACTTACAAACCTGCACATTTTTGGGATGTGGGAGGACACTGGTGCAGCTAGAGGAAACCCATGTGATCACATGGAGAACATACAAACTCTGTACATAGAAACATAGAAAGTAGGTGCAGAAGTAGGCCATATGGCCCTTCGAGCCAGCACCGCCATTCAATATGATCATGGCTGATCACCCAAAGTCAGTACCCACTTCCGGCTTTCCCCCCATATCCCTTGATTCCCTTAGCCCTAGGCCTAGGAGATAAATCTAACTCTCTCTTGAAAATATTCAGTGAATTGGTCTCCACTGCCTCCTTTGGCAGAGAATTCCACAGATTTACAACTCTCTGGGTAAAAACTTTTTTTCTCATCTCAGTCCTAAATGGTCTTAAACAGTAACCCATGGTTCTGGACTCCTCCAACATCGGGAACATTTTTCCTGTCCATTTTTATTTTGAATTTTATATGTTTCTATAAGATCCCCTCTCATCCTTCTCAATTCCAGCAAATACAAGCCCAGTCGACCCATTCCTTCATCATATGTCAGTCCCATCATCCCGGGAATTAACCTGGTGAACCTAAGCTGCACTCCCTCAATAGCAATAATAATAATAATAATAATAATCCATTTCTTTTATATAGCGCCTTATCGCATGCTCAAAGCGCTTTACAAAAACAATTAACATAGAAACAAACAGACAAACTATCCTGACGGAAAAGCGGCGAATACTCAACGCCAGCGTCCTCTCACGTCAGGGTCCGGCAGTAGACATTAAAGAGCACAAGACACACAGATACAATTTTTTACATAAAACAGCCATCACAATGATTGCTCTAGGCATACCCTCACTGTGATGGAAGGCAAAGTCTTATCTCCTCCTCGTTCTTCTCCCATGGTGCCACGAGGTGATCGAGGCTCCCAACTTTTTGAAGCCCCCACCGGGCGATGGAAAGTCCCAGGGCCGAGCCGAGCAGGCCGATGAAGGTCCTGAGCCCCCACCGGGCGATGGAAAGTCCCAGGGCCGAGCCGAGCAGGCCGATGAAAGTCCTGAGCCCCCACCGGGCGATGGAAAGTGCTGCGGCCGAGCCACGCAGGGCGATGAAGGGCCTGCGGGCGGGTTGATCATACCTCACGCTTCGGGGCGGTCGAAGTTGCTACGGCTGGAGCTCCCAAAAGCCGGTCACCAGCCAGGGACCTGCGAACTCCCGATGTTGCGGTCTGCAGGGCCCACGGCCGAAGCCTCCGAGATGGTAAGTCCAGGCCCTGCGACCGGAGTCTTTGAGGTCGATCCCAGCTGGAGGCCGCCGACTCCACGATGTTAGGCCGTAGCGCGAACGGAGATACGACACGGTAAAGGTCGCATCTCCGTTGAGGAGGAGATTTGAAAAAAGGTTTCCCCCAACCCCCCCACCACCCCCCTACATACACAGAATTAAAAATAAAACAAAACGTACATTTAACAACGACAATGACAAAAAAAACAACAAAAAAAAAACAGAGAGACTGCCGGTGAGCCGCAGCTGCAGAACACAGCCACGTCCCCATATGTCCTTCCTCAAATTAGGAGACCAAAATTGCCCACAACATTCCAGGTGCAGTCTCATCAGGGCCCTGTACAACTGCAGTAGGACCTCCTTGCTCCTAAACTCAAATCCTCTCGCAATGAAGGCCAACATGCCATTGGCTTTCTTCACTGCCTGCTGTACCTGCATGCTTCTTTCAGTGACTGATGTACAAGCACACCCAGGCCTCGTTGCACCTTTTCTTTCTCTCAATCTGATGCCATTCAGACAATAATCTGCCTTCCTGTTCTTGCCACCAAAGTGGATAACCGCGCATTTATCCACATTATACTGCAGCACATGTAGTTAGAATCGAACTCCGGTCTCTGATGCTGCAAGGCAGCAACTCTACCACTGCCCCACTGTGCGAGCGTTGTAGGCTTTTGGAGATGAGAGTTGTTGTGGAGGATGCTTTATCATCTATCCTCTGAGCTGAGAGTTGTTGCGGAGGATGCTTTATCATCTACCCTCACGGATTGTGGTCTGTGGGTCAAGAGATGGAGATTCCAGTTGTAGAGGGATTGTGGGTGTCAGAACATGTTATGGTGGGAACGTGAGACCCTGACTATGAAAGTGAGAAGCCAGTCAGCCTTTGAGCCAGGTTCCACACTGACACCGCTAGGTTGTCCCATGCTCAAGATGGTGTTCTGACTTTGAAAGGCAGAATTTTGGGCTGCAGTTGCAGTTAATTCCGAGCGATCTCAACATCGTGGCGATATTTGGTTTATTTGGTTAATGATTTCCACTATTCATCTCAAGGCAGGACTTCTCAGCATGAGATGCTGAGTGAAGCTGCTTCCAATGCACACTCACATTTATCGCATTCATTGTCAGAAGGTTTTGTGAGCATAACTGGTGCATTTGCGGCAATTTGCCTCACCGCTCGCTCCTGCTCAGACAAAAGGCATTGCTTTGTGTAACCACTGTAATTTTCTGCTTCTCTGGTTGTTAGAGACTTTAGACTCCTTTTGCTGCCAATTCTTTTGAGAATTTCAGGCATGATTTTGATGTTTTGAAGTCAGATTGCATTGGGGAGGTGATAGTTTGGCAGGTGACAGCGATTATCCGGGGAACCATGGTTGCAGCTTTGTTGGGACCTGTTTCAGGTGTGTTTGAAGTTTCTCTCCACCACCAACATTACACCTGTGGGTACCAGCTGTAAAATGCAATGTGGTTGCTCACTCGGACAACACTGTGAACACCTTCCTAACCCACCACCCTACTTGCCAAGTTTACCAGGTGCCGTCTGCAGCTTCCCCATCCGAGTCACTCACTGCCCTGGTTTGGAATACATTGCTGGTCCATTATCATCCCTGTTATTGCATCGTATGGGAGGCGCATTCCCAATCTCGTTGTACCCCTGTACAATGACAATAAAGATATATTGTATTGTATTGTATTGTATTGTATTGTTATGTTATTTGCATTACTCCCTTCATCGTGCATCAGTACACTGTGGACGGCCCGGTTTTAATCATGTATTGTCATTCCGTTGACTGGTTAGCACGCAACAAAAACTTTTCACTGTACCTCGGTACATGTGACATTAATGGGTGCCAGGGATTATGGGGCAAAGTCAGGAGAATAGGGTTGAAAGGGAAAGACAGACTGAGGGAGCACCTTCACCAGAAGGACTGCTTCAGTTAAAAAAAAAGTAGCTCACCCCCTCCCACTCAAGGACAATGAAACCCACAATAAATAAAATGATGTTTTTATGACTAATAACTAAAATATTATTTAAATTTTCTTTTAAACATCATTAGCCCTGTTGTGAATCTTCTCTTGGAGTCTGGTCGCACTCAGCTGCTGACCTCTGTACTTGGATGGACACAAGGTGCTGGAGTAACTCAGCAGGTCGGGCAGCATCTCTGGAGAACATGTTGCAGTTAATATGTTGACCACCACCCTCTGTGTGAACAAGTTGCCTCTCAGGTTCCAATTAAATCTTTCCCCACTCATCTTAAATGTATGTCCTCTGGTTCTTGATTCCCCGATCCTGGGAAAAAGTCTCTGTGCATTCTCCCTACCTAGATTTTTTTGATTTAGATTTTTAGATTTATAGATGCAGCGCAGAAACAGGCCCTTCGGCCCACCGGGTCCGCGCCGCCCAGCGATCCCCGCACACTAACACTCTCCTACACCCACTAGGGACAATTTTTTTTTTACACACATTTGCCCAGCCAATTAACCTACAAACCTGCACGTCTTTGGAATGTACTCTCATGATTTTATACGCCAATTGAAAGGGGCCCATCTTCTCCAAAAGCCTACGACACCTTTGTATTAGATCCTTGAGGTTCTGCAGCGCAAGAATATTTCTCCACATCAGCCCAATATCCAGTTAGATCTCACCCAGGCCTCTCACTCATTCGCTCTCTCTCTCTTACTTCCCTTCTCCTTGTCTCTCTCTTTGTCTCTCCCTCACTTTACCTCTTTCCTGCTTTCTTTGCTTCCTTTTTGTTTGTTTATTTTTTGCCCTCTCTTTCACTTTCTCCCATACGCTCTCTATTTTTTTCTCTCACAACTGTTTTGACAGTTGAGGTGGATATTGATGACCTCACGGGACTGGTGAGAGTAGGCTAACCAAAACACTTGGCCAAGCTGTCACCATTGCTGTCTGTTGCCTGGGTACTGTGTCGAGTGAGCTTGTTGTTTGGTTACTTCACAAATGTCAGGGCTTTGAAAGGAAACAAATTGCATAAAAGACTTTGAGACACCAGGAGAGACTGTTCTGTGTGGGCAGAGGTGTTTTGATGCAATCTTTTTTCAGTAGCAATGAATCATCTTACAAAGGCTCAGTCGATTTGTAATAGGTTGATTCTTCGGTTTCAGATGCAGGTGCCTTGTCCTTGCCCCACAGTGAGAGAGGCATTGTTGGGACAAAGGCCCCAGTGCTGAAAGTCAAGAGAGTCAAGAGTCAATGGTTACAGATGCTGCAACTTTACTTGGGCAACATTTGCAAATTGACATATCGAAGCAACTAATTTTAGATTCCCAGCAAAGCGCAGAGGTTGCACCAGCCTCAATTAATGATCCAAGGGTTAAAGGAAAACCCATCTCTATCCCCACTCGAGATTAACCCATTAATCTGTCAGCGTATCAGTCACAGATTTGCATCAAGCAGTCATAACATGTTACAGTGGAGTCAGGAGTAATTTAAAGGTTTGGGCTGGCAGCGTGGGAGTCCCGGGTATGGGGGAGGGTACACACGGACATGACCCACCACGTTAGACTTTCCAGGAATCCATCACTCCCTGATTTAGACAGCTGGAGGAACAATACTATTATATCACTGTTCATATTGAAACATAACTGATGTTGACAGGACATGATTGAGATGTTGCATGGATCATTTCTCCGGTTAGACAAGCTGGTGAGCCTCATGTCACTGGTAGGGAGATTACTGGAGAAAATTCTCAGCATGGTACTTGGGTTTATTTGGAAAGGTGGAGACTGATCAGGGAGTCAGCACGACCTTGTGTGGGGGAACTCCTGTCTCACCAATGTAATTGAGTGTTTTAAGGAGTAACTGAGAAGAATGAGAGGAGATCTTATCAAAAAGTATAAGATTATTAAGGGGTTGGACACGTTAGAGGCAGGAAACATGTTTCCAGTGTTGGGGGAGTCCAGAACAAGGGGCCACAGTTTAAGAATAAGGGGTAGGCCATTTAGAACTGAGATGAGGAAAATAAATTTCAGTCAGAGAGTTGTGAATCTGTGGAATTCTCCTCCTCAGAAGGCAGTGGAGGCCAATTCTCCGAATGCATTCAAGAGAGAGCTAGATAGAGCTCTTAAGGATAGCAGAGTCAGGGGGTATGGGGAGAAGGCAGGAACGGGGTACTGATTGAGAATGATCAGCCATGATCACATTGAACGATCGCAGCATCTGCAGTCTCTTGTGTTGCATGCGGTAGGCTGGTTTGGGAGATTAAGACACATTGGATCCAAAATTGCCTTCTGATAGTATGTAGAATGGTGGAGGAAATATTGTCATCTGGTGGGAGGTCTGTGACCAGTAGCGTACCATATGGTTCAGTGTGGATTGTTTGTGATATATGTTTAACAACTTGGATACGGATGTAGGAGGTGTAATTTGTCGCATTGCAGATGACTTGAAAATTGGTGATGTTGCAGAGAGTGAGGGAAGTTGTGTAAGGGCACAGCAGGATATAGATTGGATGGAAAGTTGGGTGGAGTGTTGGTTTGCCTTCCTTGTGCAGGGCATTTAATGCAAGAGCTGGATTGCCATGTTACAACAACACAAGATGTTGGCGTGACTGTATTTGGAGTACTGTGTGCACCTCCGGTCATTTAGCTATAGGAAGGATATCATCAAATTGGAAAGGCACAGAAAGAAATTCACTGGGATGATATGAGGACTGGATGGCTCGAGTCGTGACACGAGATACGCTGGGTCTTTATTCCCTGGAGAGTAGAAGGCAGAGGGGTGACTGCATAGAGGTTCATAAAATCTTGAGGGTCATTGATAAGAGAATGGTCACAATCTTTTTCCCAGGTAGGGGACTATAAAATTAGGGGACATCGAGTGAAGGTGAGAGGGAAAGATTTAAAGGTGACCTGAGAGACAGGATTTTCACAGAGAGGGTGTGGGTGCATGGAATGAGCTGTTAGAGGAGGTGATAGAGTCGGGGCAATTTCAACAGATAAAGAACATTTGGACAGGTACATGTATTGAAAAAGGTTTGTAGGGATATGGGACAAGCACAGGCAATTTGGTAGTAACTTAGGTAGGCACCTTGTGTGGCATGGGAGTGTTGGGCCGAAGGGCCTTTTTCTGTGCTGTATAGCTCTGCGATACTACCCACCCTGGCATAATGCTTTGTCCATGACATTGTCTACCAACAACTGTCAAAATTCACATCATGTTTCCGTTCCTCTGTAACCTAATCCAATGCCAGCACTCTTTGGGATATCCATCCCGACCCTGTTCCGCAATCTTGCACATTAATCATTGGCCATCACCCACCACTGGTGTCTCTACCATCTATTGTCAGGATCTGTCCAGAGGCTTTGGTCTCTCGACCCCCCCACTCCAAATCTAACCTCCAAAGCCCACCACCCTCAAATCTTCCCACCCTCAGATCTCACCACCTCAAAATCCCCACACATCCAGTTTCCTTCACCCCCAATTCCCACCACACCCGATGCCCACCACCCTCAAATTCCCCCATCCCAAAACCCCCCGCCCCAAACCTATGCTCTCATAGCTGCCAGTCCTATGGCACACCATGTCAGGAGTGTTATAGTCCCACCTGCTCTGCCATTTAACAGCTGTGGTATCTCAAACAATTGCCTCCATAAGTTGCTTGGCTCCGATCCATACAGGGGTCTGGGTCAGTGATGTGATCCAAGCCAGAGTTTGTCCTGGGCTGACCTTGGACGGTGAACAGCTGCATTGTGGCTGGCCCTGGGACTCTGAGTTCCCTCTCACTCCATACACCTAGCCTGTGATCTGGCAGGATAAGGGTGTCCAGACCAGGCCCACCATAGATAGCAGCCTGAACTCTCCCCGTAAGTGTTCCCCCTGTCCCCCCCTCCCCGTACAAAGCTGAAGCGATGAATCTACGCCTGTCCAAACTCTGGGAATATGCCACCAGTATCGTTGATGTGTCAAAACAACAAGAATTGATGGGAAAGTTGGAGAAGGCATGCTAGAAGTTGACAGCAAGTGACAGTTTTGTGAACAAGATACAGGCAATAAATTAAGTCTTAATATTGAGCTGTTCACAGCCTGCAGACAGTGAAATAAATTCCGATGCTGACTGCTGCAGTGAAGCCTTGTGCTGCCGTGTGAAGCTCTCTGATGACAGGGTGTGGATGGTGGAGGCAGGGTGTGTGTCGGGGGAAGTGGAAGTGCCACAGAGACATTTTTTTCCGGCCGAAATAAATGAATGGGAGATATCTACAGACTGTGTAGTCTAAATGGATCAAATGGTACAGGAGGCTACAGAGGGTGGGATCGGAGTCAAGGTGTCCCTCCTTGGTTTCCTCTTGATTGTGGAAGCTCTCAGAATGTGTTTTGTAAAGATGGTGCAGAGCGAGGTGTGATGGACAGCACTGAGCTTACAGCAGAGGGACCTTCTCCTTCCAGTAGTGATCACCTCCCTATCTCAGTGTGATTGTGTTAGCTCCATTTTAAATCACAGATGTGGTGTACTTCCTGAAGCACTGAACTTTAGTACAATTGGACCACGTCACATCAATAGCATCTTTCCAGAGCTCAGTCAACCTCTGTCTGTCATTCCCTGAGTTTCTGCTGCAAGACCGGTCACCCGCCCCTTAGATAAAATGAAGCCCCGACCCAGAACGTCACCTATCCGTGTTCTCCAGAGGTGCTGCTTGACCGGCTGAGTTACTCCAGCATTTTGTGCTGTCCTCTAATTACTCCTCCTCTGATGTGCCTCTGTGATGGCACACTCAGTGGCAGGCATCCCTGTGGGAAGGCAGCACCAGTGCAGCTCGTTCCTCTGGGGCAGAGAGTTCTGAGGTGGCGATGGACACTGGACCCACACTGAGGGTGGTTCTGGGGTGCTGTGGGACCCCCAATGTTGAACATGGGCCCCCATCTATCTGGCCTGGTAAAGCAAAGCAAGTGCAACTTCTGTTTGATGCGCAGGACATTTCCTGGATTACCTGGCCCAATGTTCCTGCCTTCACCAACGCCACGAAATCAATAACATCAGCATTGCTCTGCTGAGAGCCTCTAGCATATCCTTTGTCGAAATGGTGATGGTGGTATCACTCTCACATCCCAGTGACAGAAATGTGTTTCAGGATATCCTGTCATCATGCAGGGCATTAATTACCTTCAGGGTGATTTATTTTTATTGCATATTCTTCACCCAATTTTGTCAATTGCTTTAGGATTTCAACAACTCGAATCGATTATTTTGAAGGATTCCCTTTCCAAAGGCCGTTAAATGCCCAACATCTTTCCCAAAGGATTTTTAAAAAAAAATACTTGGAATTGTCTCATTGCATTCAGACAATTTTAATAAGGGCATTGGTTGATCCAGTTATGATGGCTGTCGAACAGATTTACCAGCTGCCGGGCAGCACCTGGGGTGGTGTAAAATGAACACTATTGATCGTGGATGAGGGACACATTAGTAGAGTGGGAGCCACATGGAGTTCGTCTGCACTCCTAGTGTCTCCCAGACAATATCGGTGAACCTCCTGCACTGCCACAGGCAATTCCAGGAGTGAGATGGTGGAGAAGTTTAAGAATTGTGTTTTGATTAAAAAAGTCTGAATATTTTTAAGATTGCTTGCAACACGCTATTGGAAGCTGGATCGTGGAGCTGTTTGACCAGGTGGGCAATGTTGTGCAGAGTCAACCTGTAACCTCCACGTTGCAAAGTCAAACCTTCCGTCATTGTCTCACCAGCTCTGGTCATCGTGAGTGGAATGGAAACAAAAGCTGGATCAGAGCTGATGCAAGTTTGGGGATGTTTGCTGTGAGTTCAACGGACATTGAGGGTTGATGACGGAATTAGTCAGAATGATGCTCGTCGTGATTTGTCCTCTGCATGGGAGAGTCTGGGACCAGAGCCCATAGCTTCAGAATAAAAGGACGTACCATTGCAAAGGAGATGAGAAGGAATTTCTTTAGCCAGAGGGTGGTGAATCTGTGGAATTCCTTGCCACAGACTGTGGAGGCCAAGTCAATGGATAATTTTAAGGTGGAGATTGGTAGATTCTTGATTAGTATGGGTGTCAGGGTTATGGGGCAAAGGCAGGAGAATGGGGTTGAGAGGGAAAGATTGTCAGCCATGATTGAATGGCGGAGTAGACTTGATGAACCGAATGGTCCAATTCTGCTCCTAGAACTTATGGACTAATGAACCTGCTGCGCTGGCAATTCCATCTGCTGCCTGCCCTTTGCTACAGCTCTGTGCTCCCCACCAGCCCTGGTCAACTGCAGCAGAAGGTTTGGGCTCTCCTCTCTAACTGTTTCCTACTTGTGCGCACAGCTCCTTCAGCGTCAGACGCCTAATTGCCTTCTGCATACGGCTGGCAATGCCCTCTCCCCTGGCTCTGCACCGCTTCCTCCCCGCGCCGATCCCATAATAGACCAGAGCAGACTGCCACATTCAGGAGCGCTCTGTAGAAATATTTCTGTCGCTGTTTGAATGGCAAATGAGGTGCTGTCAGTGATCGGGAGATCAGACAGATGACTTATTATCTCCCGAAGCCTGAAAGCTTTTCAGAGAGATGGGTCCATCAGGCAGTTTAAGGGATAATTGAAGTAAAAAAAAAGCAATTATTTCATTTTATAAGTCGAGTGTGAAGGAAGGATGGTCTGTCGGTTCTCTGTTCCTTTGTTCTGGATGCGAGATTCTGTTCTCTGCCTCTATGAGTGTGAGAGAGGGTGCTGCAGCAGCGTTAGTGTAAGAGCGTTTTGTTTCATCGTTAACACAGGGAGGGGTGTGGAGCCACAGCCTGGGGCTGTTGGTGGGAGAGCGCCCAGCTGTTTCACATCTGGCACCGCAGCACGGGAGAAAGGTGGATCCGGGAAGCACAGTGGCAAACACTGAAAGGTAAAAATATTATTTTATTATATCTCCCTCCAACCACTAAACTATGTAATCACAGATATACCCTGTGCAGAAACAGGCCCTTCGGCCCACCATGTCTGTGCTGATCATCAAATTTAGAAGCATTTAGACAGGTGCATGGATAGTACGAGGGGCAGCAGATGAAATTGCCAGTGCAGCAGGTTCATAAGTTCATAGGGGTTTAGAGGGATATGGGCCAAATGCAGGCGGGTGGAACTAGTGTAGATGGGACATGTTGGCTGGAGTTGGCAAGTTGGGTTGAGGGGACAGTTTTCATGCTGAAAGACTCTCTGACTCTAAATACCGATCTAAACTATTCTCATAGTTCACCGTCAGCCTTCCAAGTGCAACCTTGTCAAAGCGTTATTGAAGCCCATGGAAAGGACATTAACCATGTATTTCCCTGCTGCTTGTGGAACCTACCCCACATTTCCAGATTACAACAGTGACTATAATTCAGAAATATTTCATCAGTAATGCGATGTTTTGGGAAATAAAATGTAGATATTTTTCCCTTGACTGTGCCATATGCCCCTCACCTGGGCCTCTCTGTCAGAGGTAATTTCAAGACTTTGTAGATGGATTTAACCTACAAATTACTACCTTTTTCCCTGCAGCACCATATTCATTTCACCTGTTTCAGTGAATGCAACAAGGTAGATGCTGGAAACAATCGATGGGTGAGACAGTATGGATCATGAGAGGAATAGATCGGGTAAAGGCACATAGTCCTCTTTGCCAAAAGTAGGGGAATCGAGAACCTGAGGAGCAAGGTTTAAGGTGAGGGGGCAAAACAATTAATTGGAACCTGAGGGGTAACTTTTTTACACAAATTGTGGTGTGTGTATGGAACGAGCTGCTGGAGGGGGTAGTTGAGGCAGGTACTATTACAATGTTTAAGAAACATGTAGACTTGTCCATGGATAGGGTAGGTTGAGAGGGATATGGGGCGAACACAGTCAGGTGGGAATAGTGTAGATGGCGCATGTTGGTCAGTGTGGGCATGTTGGGCCGAAGGGCCTGTCTCCAAACCTAGCACCTGTGCCACCCCAAGCAAGGGCAGTAACTGCAGGGGAACACACCACCATGCCACACACCACCATGCCACACACCACCATGCCACACACCACCATGCCACACACCACCATGCCACACACCACCATGCCACACACCACCATGCCACACACCACCATGCCACACACCACCATGCCACACACCACCATGCCACACACCACCATGCCACACACCACCATGCCACACACCACCATGCCACACACCACCATGCCACACACCACCATGCCACACACCACCATGCCACACACCACCATGCCACACACCACCATGCACACACCACCATGCCACACACCACCATGCCACACACCACCATGCCACACACCACCATGCCACACACCACCATGCCACACACCACCATGCCACACACCACCATGCCACACACCACCATGCCACACACCACCATGCCACACACCACCATGCCACACACCACCATGCCACACACCACCATGCCACACACCACCATGCCACACACCACCATGCCACACACCACCATGCCACACACCACCATGCCACACACCACCATGCCACACACCACCATGCCACACACCACCATGCCACACACCACCATGCCACACACCACCATGCCACACACCACCATGCCACACACCACCATGCCACACACCACCATGCCACACACCACCATGCCACACACCACCATGCCACACACCACCATGCCACACACCACCATGCCACACACCACCATGCCACACACCACCATGCCACACACCACCATGCCACACACCACCATGCCACACACCACCATGCCACACACCACCATGCCACACACCACCATGCCACACACCACCCCCCTCTTCAAAATACCTCGCTGCTTCTTCAACAGCTCTCAGACCACCTCCACTGCAGTGTTCATGGTGGCTTCCCCCCTACATCTACTCCTCTTCCCGGTGTGGTTGAGGCGCTGGGTTTGGGCGGTTCTGTTGGAGCTGCTCGGATACATTTTGTAGACGGTACACATTGCAGTCACTGGTGGGTGGGATCCCAATCCCATCCTTGTTGACAGCATTGATCTTCTGGTGTGAACTTGGAGCTGTGCCCATCCAGACAAGCAATGATGTACTTTGTGGATGGTGGAAAGGTACCAGGGTGTCAGCAGGATGCTGCCAGGACTGGTGGTGAAGAAGGCAGTCCGCAGGTTTGCCTTCATCAGACAGGGTATTGAGTACAGGAGTTTAACATCATCTTCTCAAGGCCAATTACTGATGGCCAGTATGTGCTGGCCTTGTCAGTGATGCCTATATCTTAGAATCTAATAAAAAAACAGACTGTGGTCCAAGTGTTGGTGTTTAGGAAGGATTAGCACAGATAGGTGCTTGAGGATCGGCATAGACAGATGGGCTGAAGGGCCTGTTCATGTGCTGTAATTCTCTCTGATTATGACCGTTGTGAATGGTTTGTGTCTTGTGATTTCTGTGTGCCATTTAACTGTTGTGCCAGGGATGACGTTGGTAAATGCTGAGGGAGAGAGGGAGAGAGAGAGAGGGGGAGAGAGAGAGAGAGAGAGGGGGGAGGGGGAGAGAGAGAGAGAGAAAGAGAGAGAGAGGAGTGAGAGGGAGAGAGAGAGAGAGAGAGAGCACAATATTTTAAATTAATAGCAGACAACAAAGATTGTAAAATTGGATGCTGGTCTGCAGATGGATTTAATTGCGCTTCGACTCCATGCGTCTGGAATTGTGCAAGTTAATTGGGCAAATGTGACCTCTTCGCCCCTCCTGTCGCCTGCCTCGGGCTGTGTGAGTTTGGTCCCTGCCCCTCGCCACTGTAATAATGAATTACAGTTCACAATCTGATTCTGTACTAATAATACGTGGTTGCTAAACTGTTCATAGGTTCTTCATGGTAAAGTGTCGGCCATCCCACTCCCACATCACACCGCCAGTGCCCCTGTGACAGTGGATCCCAGCCAGGCATGTCGATACTGGTGGCAGGGTGGGCAGTGCCCCCTGCACTCTGGCCACTCCTACTTCTCCCTCATCACCCAATTCAGCTCAAGGCCATCAACCACATCTTTCACCCGATGCACACGTACACACACACACATACGCGCGCACACATACATACATGCACTTGCATGCACTCACATATGCACATGCATGCACTGACATACACACATGCACTCACACACACACATGTACATGGATGCACTCACATACATACATAGGCATGCACCCACATAATACACACATGCACCCACATAATACACACATGCACATGCATGTACACACACACACACACACACACACACACACACACACACACACACACACACACACACACACACACACACACACACACACACACACACACACACACACACACACACACACACACACACACACACACACCCATGCATGCACACAACACAAGGGTGGCACAAGGGCGCATTGGTCGAGTTGCTGCCACACCCGGGTTCAATCCTGACTATGGGTGTTGTCTGTATGGACTCTATATGTTCTCTCTGTGACCGTGTGGGTTTCCTATGGGTGCTCCGGTTTCTTCCCACATTCCAAAGGCATGCAGGTTTTTAGGTTAATTGGCTTCTAGAGATTGCTCCTAAGGTGTGGATGTGAAACTGGGATAGCATGAAACAAGTGCATGAGTGGACAGTACATTGGTCAGGGAGGACTCAATCAGCAGAAGAGCCTATTTCCATGCTGTATCTCTAAACTCACAAGTGCATGCATGCACTCACATGCACTCACACAGAAACACACACGCATGCACATGCATGTACTCATGCAGACACACACATGCATGCACTCACACACATGCTCACACATATACGCACACATGAAGGGAGACTGGGTGGTAGGTTCTGAAGGGAGTTACAGAAACAGGGAGGATGTTGGAGCCAGGGAGATTACAGAGAGGGGGATGTTAAAGCCAGAAGGGGTTAAAGTGAAGGGGAGGAGTGTAGGGGCTGGATAGGGTTACAGGGACGAGGAGGGGTGTAGGGGCTGGATGGGGATACAGGAATGGCGAGGGGTGTCGTGGCCAGAGGGTGTTACAGCAACGGAGCCTGTTAATGCCGGAGGGGATTACAGGGAAGGGGAAGGGTGTAGGCGTTGAAGGTGTTAAAGGCATCGGGAGGGGTGTTGGGGCTGGTGGAGGCTATAGGAATGGGGAGGAGAGTAGGGGCCGGAGTGTGTTACAGGGACGGGGAAGTTGTAGGGGCCGGAGGAGAGTTGGGAGGGAACAATCATTCCCTGCTGCTTGGAGACAGGAGTCGGTGTCGGGCTGGCTGCCAGTTTCTGGCTGAGGATCGGGTTGCGAACGGCATCAATAATCGATGGAGTGAGTGCGGGCTGGGTGCTGTAGGGATGGGTGCGGGGACCCAGTGCAGAGAGTTACCTATAGTTCCCATGTCGAGGGAACGATGATCAGATCACATTAGTTTATCGTCCGATCATCCAGAGAGAAAAGCGAATGGCCAGGGTGTCAGGCAGGCTTGACGATACCTCCAGCCTTCCTGAGGCGACGCACCATGAAGATGGACTGGATGGGAGGGAATGAGGATCCTGTGATGGACTGGGCTGCGTTCACCACTCTGCAGGTTCAGGTGGCCAAGGACAGAGCCGTTGCCACACCAGGCTGCCAGGCATCCCATCAGAATACTTTCTAAAGCACATCTGTTTGAGAGAATCGTCGTGGACATGTTGAATCTTCTCAGACGCCCAAGGATGTAAATTTGCTGATGACCTTTCTGATCTCTGGGTCGGTGTGAGGGGACCAGGTTAGGTTGCTGGTGATATGGACGTCTAGAGACCAGAAGCTCTGTTGATGAGGACATGTTGTGTACATGTCCCTTGCTTGCAGCAACCACCAGGTCGTCTTGCTGATGTCAGGTGAGGTTATTGTGTCAGTGCTCGGCGAATATGTGAACACTACTCGCTGAAATAGAAAGATGGGTCGGATTCTGCAGCCCCCCCCTTGTGGGCTCGGGACAAGCTGGATCCCAACTCTGACCTCACGAAAACCCGGACACTTCTGAAAAAACTCTTTTTGTTGTTCGATTCATTGGAATGTGGTCGTTGCCAAAATATCAGATCGGACGGCCAGCGAGTGCGCTGGACCAGGGGAGTGGTGGTCCCCGGGGAGGGTGGTCCACATGCCGGTCCCAGGGACTGGGCAGTGTGCCCTGTGGTTGGGGTGGGTGCTGGTTCCCAGCGGGCGGCAGACAGCGTGCTGGTCCCTGTGGGGTGGGGGGAGCTGCCAGTGGTTCCTGGTGGCGCTAGTGATACCGTGACTCCTGGCGGGCAGGCGGGTGTTCCATGTGCTGGACCTGATGGGCGGTTGTTCCTGGGGATGGAGGTGTGGTGGTGGGGAGGGGCGAAATGATGACACATGTTTGGTGATGTAGTGGCACCGGGTGGGCGGGCAAGGGATGTGGGCTATCCCGGAGTGGGTGGTTCCCGTAGGCACTGGTGATAAGGTGGATCTTGGTGGGTGGGTGGTCCATGTGGACTCTCAATCCACCTGAAAGGACTGAAGGGGCCTCTGCTAAATGTCTTAGGTCAAAATATCATCTCTCTCCTCACTGCCACTTTTCTACATCGCTGTATGCATCTGATCAGCGGAAGGCTGGCAAAGTAATGCCCAGGGGAACTGGGCACTTGCTGATGAGTGAACGCTGTAGACAATAGACTTTGATGGAACTCTCATGGAGAGTTTGGAAGGTGAGCTTAAACCCCCTGTCAGTGTCAGGAGGGCGGTGCCTCATCACCAGTCTGTGCGTATGCATGTAGCATAAACGCAGAGGACAAAATAAAAGCCAGACATTACTTACAACAGCTTACCCAATAGTGAAAGGACTGCATAAAGTGGATGTGGAGAGGATGTTTCCACTAGTGGGAGAGTCTAGGTCCAGAGGCCATAGCCTCAGACTAAAAGGACGTACCTTTAGAAAGGAGACGAGGAGGAATTTACTGAGTCAGAGGGTGGTGAATCTCGAATTCATTGCGACAGAAAGCCGTGGAGGCTATCAATGGATATTTCGAAGGTGGAGATTGATAAATTCTTGATTAGCTATGGGTGTCAGGGGGTTATGGAGAGAAGGCAAGAGAATGGGGTTGAGAAGGAAAGAGAGATCAGCCATGATTGAATGGCAGAGTAGACTTCATGGGCCGGATGGCCTAATTCTGCTCCTATAACGTATGAACCTATGTACATGCGAGGAACTCTTGGTGGGTCCGGCAGCATCTGCCTCAAAGACCCTTCACCAGAACTGGAGTCGTTCACTCTGTTTCTCACTCCACAGATGCCGCCTGACCCGCTGAGTGTTTCAAGCAGTTTCTGTTTTTATTTCAGGTTTCCAGCATCTGCACTTGTTTTGATTTCCATAAAACCGGCCGGTTTCACTAATACCCAGGAGCAAAGGTGCCCCTTACCCATCCTGACAATGTAACTGCCCCTCTCTGCACTCTAAAACGGCCTCACAAAACCTCAGCACGAAGCAGTCACAGATGGCCAACATGGGCAGCACGGTGGCACAGCGGTGACCTTGGGTGCTGTCTGTATGGAGGTTATATGTTCTCCCTGTGACCGCGTGGGTTTTCTCCAGGTGTTCCGGTTTTCTCCCACACTCCAAAGAAGTGCAGGGTTGTAGGTTAATTGGCTTCAATACAATTGTAAATTGTCCCTAGTGTTTCGGATAATGCTAGTGTGTGGGTGATCGCTGGTCGGCGCGGACTGGGGGGGGGGGGGGGGGGTGGGGGGGGGGGGTGGGGGGGGGGGGGGCTGAAGGGCCTGTTTGCGCGCTGTATTTCTAAAGTCTAAAGTCTAAAGAATGACATCCTGACACTGACATTACATTAAGCAAAGAACTTTTAAAAAATAGATTGTTTAGTGCTCGGATCTGTAAACCGGTTTAGGGTGTTTCATTCAGCAGTGACACGGGGCACCACTGTTCTCCTGAGACTGGACAAGCAGTTTAATTTTACCTTCAAACTTTCCATGGAAGTTTTATCTAAGTTTATGTTTTACAAAATCTACGCAGCCACATGTGACCAGTTCCCTCGGGGCTTACTTTCACCAAGTAGTGGCGTAGGCGGAGATGATGACTTTCTGGATTATACGTGAGGTGTGAGATACTCCATTCAAATGAGATGTGAAGCTGAGACCCTGAAGTAGAGAGGTTACACTACAGTTAGAGACCACGTCTGGCGAGACCACATCTGGAGTACTGCTCTCCTTCAAGGATGGATGTTAACTTGTTGGAAATAGTTCAGAGAAAATTTAACAGATTAAGACCTAGAATAGGCAGGAATGTTTTACGGTGAAAGGTCAGACAGTCTGAGTTTGCTGCAACATAGAGACTGGTATTACAGTGGTGGCATGCAGACAGAAACAAACATAAGTTTCAGTTAAGCAATTACCAGTAAGGGCCTTCTTTATTTTTTACAAAAGTACACTGCACATACTCAGACCCTTATTCACGAAGTGATAAAATATGAATATATCACATGATTCATATATGCCATCTTAAAAGTACAGTTACCATTAGAAACACTACAGCCACTGAATATAACAGCCCGGAAGTCATGATGCAGCTTTATAGTACTTTGTTTAGGCCTCATTTGGAATATTGTGTGCAGTTCTGGGCACCCCATTACAGGAAGGGTGTGGAGGCTTTGCAAAAGGTACAGAGGAGGTTTACAGAATGATGCCTGGATTTGCGGGGTATTAGCTACAGGGAGAGGTTGGTCAGAGGGATTGTTTTCTCTGGAATGCTGGAGGTTGCGGGAAGGCCTGTTAGAAGTAGATACAATTATGAGAGACATATATAGGGTAGATAGAAATGATTTTTTCCAGGATGGAAAAATTAAATACTAGAGGACATAGGTTTAAGGTGAGAGGGATAAGGTTTAAAAGAGATGTGAGGTGTCATTTTTTTACACAGAGGGTGGCAAGTGCCTGGAATACACTGCCAGGGTGGTGGTTGAAACAGAAACTTTAGTGACATTTTAAAAGACATTTGGATAGGCAGATGGAAAAGGAGAGACCTGAAATGTCACCTATCCTTTTACTCTAGAGATGCTGCTTGATCCGCTGAGTTACTCCAGCATTTATCTTACTGCCCATAACCCATGTCCCTCCGCATCCAAAGATAGGTATTTGGATACGGACGAATATGGGTTATATGCAGTAAGGTAGGTGATGGACTTGGCATTATGTTTGGCACAGACATAGTGGCCCGAAGGGCCTGTTTGTGTGCTGTGCTGTTATGTTCTATGTATTTCTGTCACTGGCTGTGATTTTAGAGTTACTCGTCTTGTTCCTTGTTCCTTGGCAATCCCGTCCCTCAATGTCACTTCAACTGAGTTGCTCAACTAATGCAGAGAGTGGCCAAAGGTCTCTTCCATTGCTTGCTCATGCAGTCACTGTCAGTCAGGCTGGGGATAGATTTCAAATTCCCTCACAGAGGACGTCAATGAGCCAAGTGGCTTTCACACACAGTCTAGCCACACATTGAAACGAGATTTATGTTCCTGTTTATCTTCACCATTTGTACGCAACGTCTCCAACTGTTGTAGTGGGATTCAATATTTATTGATCAGCAGTCACCGGATACAGGATACGTCACACTGTGACCTGCTGCCCAAACCTTGGATTCAGGAATCTTCTCGTTACCTGAGCAAGTGTGATCTGTTGCACTTTAGGAGGTCAAAAGTGAAGAGAAAGTATCCAGTTAATAGCAAGATCTTAATACAGTATTAATGTACAAAGGGATTTTGGGGTTCTAGTCCATAACTCCCTAAAAGTGGCAAAAGTAGATAAAGTGGTAAATAAGGCATCTGGTATGCTTACCTTTGTACGTCAGGGCACTGAGTATAAGAGTCAGGAAATTATGATCCAGCTTTAGAGAACTTTAGTTAGGCTACGTTTGGAGTTTTGTGTGCGGATCTGGTCGCCCCATACAGGAATGATGTGGAGGCCTTGGAGAGGGTGTTTTCTCTGTAGTCTGTGCCTGTGTTGTATTGTTCTATTTTCTATGTACCCCCTGGCCCTCTCCTCACACCTTAAACTCTCATTTCCGTTACTGAAATTTGGTTACCAGTTCCTATATCTCCAGATGTGGGCCAATTGCCTGATGTGGGTCAGCACCAGATGTGGGTCATCACCAGATGTGGGCCAGTGCCAGCTGTGGGTCAGTGTCAGATGTGGGTCAGTGCCAGCTGTGGGTCAGTGCCAGCTGTGGGTCAGTGCCAGGTGTGGGTCAGTGCCAGATATGGGTCAGTGTGAGATGTGAGAATACCATGTGTGGGGCCAGTACCAGATGTGGGTCAGTACAGATGTGGGTCAGCAGTGTATGAGTGTCATCACCAGATGTGGGCCAGTGCCTGATGGGTCAGTGCCAAATGTGGGTCAGTGTGAGATATGGGTCAGTGTGAGATGTGGGTCAGTGCCAGATGTGGGTCAGTGCCAGATGTGGGTCAGTGCCAGATGTGGATCAGTGCCAGATGTGGGTCAGTGCCAGATGTGGGTCAGTGCCGGATGTGGGTCAGTGTGAGTGAGATGTGGGTCAGTGTGAGATGTGGGTCAGTGCCAGATGTGGGTCAGTGCCAGATGTGGGTCAGTGCCAGATGTGGGTCAGTGCCAGATGTGGGTCAGTGCCAGATGTGGGTCAGTGCCAGATGTGGGTCAGTGCCAGATGTGGGTCAGTGCCAGATGTGGGTCAGTGCCAGATGTGGGTCAGTGCCAGCTGTGGGTCAGTGCCAGCTGTGGGTCAGTGCCAGGTGTGGGTCAGTGCCAGGTGTGGGTCAGTGCCAGGTGTGGGTCAGTGCCAGGTGTGGGTCAGTGCCAGGTGTGGGTCAGTGCCAGGTGTGGGTCAGTGTCAGATGTGGGTCAGTGCCAGGTGTGGGTCAGTGCCAGGTGTGGGTCAGTGCCAGCTGTGGGTCAGTGCCAGCTGTGGGTCAGTGCCAGGTGTGGGTCAGTGTCAGGTGTGGGTCAGTGCCAGGTGTAGGTCAGTGCCAGGTGTGGGTCAGTGCCAGGTGTGGGTCAGTGCCAGGTGTGGGTCAGTGCCAGATGTGGGTCAGTGCCAGGTGCGGCTCAATGCCAGATGTGGGCTAGTCCCAGATGCGGTTAGCATCTGTATCTCTGTGAAGCGGTCAACAACCTTTTCGTCTGTTAAAATAACTATACATGCATGTGTGTGTTTGTGTGTCTGTCCCGGTGCGATTGACCCTGGTCTGGTGCTGTGGAGGGTGACCCAGGTCAGGGGCCACTGTAACCTGGGTGAGGGTCACTCTCCTGGTGCTGTCAAGGTGATACGAGTGAGTGCGGCTGGAGCTCGCTGTGCTGGTTGGGTGCGGAGCTGCCCTGGCCCCAGTGCCCATACCCGCAACTGCCTGCAGCTTGCAGCGGTTGGGATGCTGGCAAAAAGGCTACAGGCTGTCATGCCGTCATGGTGGGTGCCTGCTGCCTGGGGCAGATGCGCAAAGACAGGACTCGTTCACTTCAGTCAGACGCAACCCATTAAACCTTCAGTAAACACTTCAATCTCCTCCCTCTTGTTCCAGGACCAGCATGCTGAAGGCATCGCTTTGCATCGCGTGGATCAGCCTCTGCTGGGCACCTGCCAAGGGTCTGCCAGATACAGGTGGGTTTTCAATGTGCGGGTGGGGAAATACGGGTGCCCCGAAACTGCAACAGTAACCCCCAGAGTGATCACAGGAGCGACCCCACGGTGACCCACGGTGACCCACAGTATATAACTGTGACGCCACTTTCAAAGAACAGTGTACCTGCACTCCGAGATCCCTCTGCTCTCCAACTCTCCAGGTCCCTGCCATTCACTGTGAAGGTCCTGCCTTGGTTTGACTTCCTAAAATGCAACATCTTGTACTTATCTGCATTAAACACCGTTAACCATTCCTCGGCCCACTTATCCAACATCAAGATCCTGCTGTAATTTTTGACAACTATCTTCACTATCTACGATATCATCCACTTCAGTGTCATCTGCAAACATACTAATCATGCCTTCTACATTCCCACCCAAATCATTGATATAAGCCACAACTAGCAATTGGGCCAGCATACCACTAATCACATGCCTCCAACCGGAGATACAAACTTCCACCATTACCCTTTGCATCCTTCTATGACAGCAATTCACTATCCAGTCGGCTAGTTCAATTTAGTCATTTGCCACTTCCCATTTCCCGAAGAGTTGATCAAGCTTTGCCCTCTGCCGAATAGGGCCCTCTACGTATTGCCAGAGGAAACTTTCCTGAACATATTTGACAATTTCCACCCTATCTAAGCCCTTGGCACCGTGACAGTCCCTGTCTATATTGGGAAAGTGGAAATCCCCTATCATGACAACTGTACAAGTTTATATATAACCTTATTATTGCTTCTGTCAGGCCTCCCCTCAACCTCTGAATGCCAAAGTTGTGTAAAGCTGTAAATGCTGCAGTAATTATCCTACAGCCACACAGCGTAGACACATCATTGAAGCCACTCAATGGGAGAAAGATTGGTATTAAACACAATAATTCATTTAATTAGAAGTCAGCCTGACCTTTCAATGAGACTGATAATTTTATTCCATGCAAGAACATCAGACTCTCCAGTCAAGTCAAGAGTCAAGAATGGTTTATTGTCATATGTCCCAGATAGAACAATGAAATTCATACTTGCTGCAGCACAACAGAATATGTAAACATAGTACACTGTAAATAATAATAATAATAATAATAATAATAATAATAATAATAATAATAATAATAATAATAATAATAATAATAATAATAATAATAATAATAATAATAATAATAATAATAATAATAATAATAATAATAATAATAATAATAATAATAATAATAATAATAATAATAATAGTCTATTGTAGTTCAGCGCTTATTTGAGGTTGTAGTGTTTAATAACCTGATGGCTGTAGAGAAGAAGCTGTTCCTGAACCTGGACGTTACAGTTTTCAGCCTCTTGTACCTTCTTCCCGATGGCAGTGGTGAAATGAGTGTGTGGCCAGGATGGTGTGGGACTTTGATGATGCTGGCTGCCTTTTTGAGGCAGCGATTCCGATAAATCCCTTCCATGCTGGGGAGGTCAGAGCCGGTGATGGACTGGGCAACTTTTTCCATAGGCAGTTCTCAATGGACTCTGGCCACTCCTACCATGCCCTGCTATATAGGACACTTTATAGCTGAAACCTCACTGAATTCACCCCCTACCTTCAGTCCTGGCAGTAGGTTGCCCAGCTCCCAGCCGTCACACCAGGCAGCTCCATGCATCCAGCGTCATGCAACCTGGAGGGCTTCATCACTGCAAACGTCCCAACAGAGTCACATCAACCCTCGTAGGCGCAGTGCAAATGAAGCCACTTAGTGTGGTGCAGGAAGGTCTAAGACACTGGAAAGGGTGCCCCAGAGTGGTGCTGGAGGCATTGCTGAGGGCTTTAAACGATGTGTTAGTTAGAAGGAATTGCAGATGATGGTTTACACCAAAGACAGACACAAGAAGCTGGAGTAACTCAGTTGGTCAGGCTTTATAAGTCATAGGAGCAGAACCAGGCCATTTGGCCCATCAAGTCTATTCCACCATTCAATCATGACTGATCTATCTTTCCCTCTCAAACCCATTCTGCTCCCATTCCCCATCCCTTTCTGCTGAAGGGTCTCAACCCGAAACGTCACCTATCACTTTTCTCCAGAGATGCTGCCTGACCGGCTGAGTTACTCCAGCTTTTTGTGTCCATTAAAGGTAATGTTGGTCCTGCCTTCAATAAAAATGAAGACTTTGGAAATGTTATCTCCATCGTGGTGGGGGGGGGGGGGGAATAAACTGTGTGGGAGAATGTGGGAGAGACCTCCCTTCCACCTTTAACTCTGCTTCACTTCCCCCAGCAACAGGCAAGAGGTATGAGAAGGCAGTGAGCATCAAGAAGGACCTACACCAGCCGGTTCACCGGGAACTAGCGGCCTCTGCGCTGCTGCCCTGCGTTTTCTCGGTGCTCCCACGTTCTCCCGTCAACCCCTCGCTGCTCCCCGACACCCCACGGATCAAATGGACCAAAGTGTCGCTGGAGGGTGGCAGCAGGAAGGAAGTGGTCATCCTGGTGGCCAAGAACAACACGGTGAAACTCAACCCGGCCTATCGGGGCCGGGCCAGCCTGCCGGCCTACGGGCCGTTCCAGTACAACGCCAGCCTGGAGATGGTGGCTCTCCGCGCCAGCGACTCGGGCATCTATCAGTGCGAGGTGGTGGTGGGCATGGACGATGAGCAGGATACCGTGCCGCTGCACGTTACCGGTGAGTTCCTGCTGGGGTAGAGCAGCCCGTCACCCTGAGCTGTGAGACCTCCTGACGTAGCTTTAGAAAGGAGGTGAGGAGGAATGTCTTTAGTCGGAGGGTGGTGAATGTGTGGAATTCATTGCCACGGATGGCTGTGGAGGCCGAGTCTTTTAGTTTAGTTTACAGATACAGCACGGATGTGAGTCCAGCAATCCCTGTACACCAGCACTATCCTACATACTCGGGACAATTTACACTTTTTACCAAAGCGAATCAACCTACAAACCTTTGGAGTGTGGGGGGAAACCGGAGCACCCTGGGAAAACCCACACGGTCACAGGGAGAACGTACAAAATGTGTACAGACAGCACCCATAGTCAGGATCAAACCCAGGTCCCTCACGCTGTGAGGCAGCAACACTACCGCCTGGCGTCCTCAGCAATATGGAGAGGGCCTTGCAAGTCATTGGATATTTTTTAAGGCGGTGATTGACAGATTCTTGATGAATAAGTGTGGCAAGATTATGGGGAGAAGGCAGGAGAATGGGGTGGAGAAGGAAAGATAGATCAGCCTTGATTGAGTGGCAGAGTAGACACCAAGGGCCGAATGGCATAATTCTGCTCCTATGACTTATAAAGCAGGGATTCTGTATCTCAGTGACATTCCTCACATCCAGAGGTCCCGCAAAGTCTCATGGCTAACTCTGGTGCCAGTGTACGGTCAGGGGTTCGGGGTGACACAGCAAGCCTACAGGGCAACAGGGTGGCACAGCGGTAGAATTGCTGCGTCAGAGACCTGGGTTTAATTTTGACTAGGGGTGCTGTTTGCAAAGAGGTTATACATTCTCCCTGTGACCGCACGGGTTTTCTCCAGGTGCTCCCACATTCCAAGTATCTGGGGGTTTATCGGTTAATTGTCTTCAGTAAATTGCCCCTAATGTACAGGACAAATGGTGAAAGGGTGAAGGTTGGTCGGCTTGGTCTTGGTGGGCCAAAGGGCCTATTTCCACATTGTATCTCTAACATAAACTAAACTAAGGCCCCAAACCCTTAACAAACTGCTGCGTTAATGCCCAATTCTCCATTCTAAATTAACCCATTCTCCTCCAGAGTAAATCCCATCGCCTCAAATTTTCTGCAATACCCTCCCTGTCACTGAGGTGAGGCTCGCCGGCCTATAATTCCCTGGATTATCATATAGGGAGGCCTGGACTTCTAACACGTATGATTCATACCGCCTACATATTTATCCCGCAGCACTGTGCAGTGATTACTGTGTGCACCATCTGCAGAATATAAAGCGGCTTTTGACCCCCTGCCACGCCGACCGCCCTCCCCACCGCCTCTGCCCCCACCCACATCCCACCCTCCCCAACCCCCCAGTGCATTGCTAGATGTTCTGCTACAGTGTGGCCGTCCCTTCCTCTGTGGGGAACCCCTCTCCAGCCAGCAACAGGACCCCCTCCCCCCACTGCAAGCTGCCCCGTTATCTCCAGCGACCCCACGGCGCTTGTAAATACAACGCGGCCGGTTGCATTTTCACCGTCGCAGCCCCTCAGTGCCACACATGCTGTCAGAGGGGTGAAAAACTGTTCTCTGGTAACCGCGGCAACCAGCTACAGCAGCTCATGGCAACCAGCGGGCCACACGTTTCATGTAAAGGATGCGTGTTCTGGGTCGATGGGACGGGAGATATTCCCGGGGAAGGGGTCTGACCGTCAAACGCCGCTCGCTGCAGCCTCTGCCCTTGTAGCTGGTTGCGTGTCTCTCTCCACGGCACCAGACCACACAGCTGGCAGAGCCTGCCAGGGTCTTCACAACTTGGCATGACTGGCGATGGGTGGCATCACCGCCCATCTAATGCTGATCACTCACATTGAGGTATAGCATAAATCCTCAGTGTACACCCCAGCCTGTGTACATCCCAGCCTGTGTACGGCCCTGCCTGTGTACGGCCCTGCCTGTGTACGGCCCTGCCTGTGTACGGCCCTGCCTGTGTACGGCCCTGCCTGTGTACGGCCCTGCCTGTGTACGGCCCTGCCTGTGTACGGCCCTGCCTGTGTACGGCCCTGCCTGTGTACGGCCCTGCCTGTGTGCACCGCTATCTGAATAAAATGCCCCATCCACAGCACTGCAGTTAATGCTGCCTGCAACACTGTACAAACCAGGGCATTTTATTAGCGGCGCATATTGCAAGCACTGTGTACAGAGGCGGAGAGTGAGAATGTGAACTGCAGACTGTCCCCACTGTTTCCTGGATACAGCCCACTCTGCTTAAAGTCAACAGACAACGATGGATCTAGACAGGGCTGTACACAGGCAGGGGTGTGCACAGGCAGGGGTGGCCACAGGCAGGGGGGGTGGGGGGGGCACAGGCAGGGGTGTGCACAGGCAGGGGGGGGGGCACAGGCAGGGGGGGTTGGGGGGGGCACAGGCAGGGGGGGGGGGTGGGGGGGGCACAGGCAGGGGGGGGTTGGGGGGGCACAGCCAGGGGTGGCCAAAGGCAGGGGTGGCCACAGGCGGGGGGGGGGGGGGGGGGGGGGTTGGGGCACAGGCAGGGGGAGGGGTTGGGGGGGGCACAGGCAGGGGGGGTGGGGTGGGGGGGGGCACAGGCAGGGGGGGGTTGGGGGGGGCACAGGCAGCGGTGGCCACAGGCAGGGGTGTACACAGGCTGGGGGGGGGGCACAGGCTGAAGTGGCCACAGGCAGGGGTGTACACAGCTAGGGGTGTACACAGGCAGGGTTGTACACAGGCAGGGGTGGCCACAGGCAGAGGTGTACACAGGCAGGGGTGGCCACAGTCAGGGGTGTACACAGGCAGGGGTGTACACAGGCAGGGGTGTACACAGGAAGGGGTGGCCACAGTCAGGGGTGTACACAGACAGGGGTGTACACAGGCAGGGGTGTACACAGGCAGGGGTGTACACAGGCAGGGGTGTACACAGACAGGGGTGTACACAGGCAGGGGTGTACACAGGCAGGGGTGTACACAGGCAGGGGTGTACACAGGCAGGGGTGTACACAGGCAGGGGTGTACACAGGCAGGGGTTGTACACAGGCAGGGGTGTACACAGGCAGGGGTGTACACAGGCAGGGTTGGCCACAGGCAGGGGTGTACACAGACAGGGGTGTACACAGGCAGCGGGGGGGGGGGGGGGGGGGCACAGGCAGGGGTGGCCACAGGCAGGGTTGGCCACAGGCAGGGTTTGGGCACAGGCAGGGTTGGCCACAGGCAGGGGTGTACACAGGCAGGGGTGTACACAGGCAGGGGTGGCCACAGTCAGTGATGTACACAGGCAGGGGTGTACTCAAGCAGGGGTGTACACAGGCAGGGGTGTACACAGGCAGGGGTGGCCACAGGCAGGGGTGGCCACAGTCAGGTGTGTACACAGGCAGGGGTGTACACAGGCAGGGTTGTACACAGGCAGGGGTGTACACAGGAAGGGGTGGCCACAGTCAGGGGTGTACACAGACAGGGGTGTACACAGGCAGGGGTGTACACAGGCAGGGGTGTACACAGGCAGGGGTGTACACAGACAGGGGTGTACACAGGCAGGGGTGTACACAGGCAGGGGTGTACACAGGCAGGGGTGTACACAGGCAGGGGTGTACACAGGCAGGGGTGTACACAGGCAGGGGTTGTACACAGGCAGGGGTGTACACAGGCAGGGGTGTACACAGGCAGGGGTGTACACAGGCAGGGTTGGCCACAGGCAGGGGTGTACACAGACAGGGGTGTACACAGGCAGCGGGGGGGGGGGGGGGGGGGGCACAGGCAGGGGTGGCCACAGGCAGGGTTGGCCACAGGCAGGGTTTGGGCACAGGCAGGGTTGGCCACAGGCAGGGGTGTACACAGGCAGGGGTGTACACAGGCAGGGGTGGCCACAGTCAGTGATGTACACAGGCAGGGGTGTACTCAAGCAGGGGTGTACACAGGCAGGGGTGTACACAGGCAGGGGTGGCCACAGGCAGGGGTGGCCACAGTCAGGTGTGTACACAGGCAGGGGTGTACACAGGCAGGGTTGGCCACAGGCAGGGGTGTACACAGACAGGGGTGTACACAGACAGGGGTGTACACAGACAGGGGTGTACACAGGCAGAGGTGTACACAGGCAGGGGTGTACACAGGCAGGGGTGTACACAGGCAGGGTTGGCCACAGGCAGGGGTGTACACAGACAGGGGTGTACACAGACAGGGGTGTACACAGACAGGGGTGTACACAGGCAGAGGTGTACACAGGCAGGGGTGTGCACAGACAAATAGGGATTGAAATCCCAACTATCCATGTGTCCCTGGGAGGTAATTGTTATCCCCCACTATCACTGCCCCCAGAGGGGTAATTGGTTTTGTGACCCTCATTTAATGTTCTGTCTAAAACATTATCACTTCCCTCAGCCATTGTTTCTTTGACCAATATTCCCTCTCTCCTTTTTCATTGCTGTCTCCACCTTGTCTGAACCCCCCGTTGCTCAGACATGAAGCTGTTTGATTTGCTCATCATTAATCCGTGCGTCTATATGGGCTGTAATGTTGAGCTGCAGGCAGCCTGGAGCCACCTTGGTATGTTGGTGCAGGCACAACCATCCATGCACTCTGGAATGTACTGAGCACAGCTTGACTTCCTTTTTGTTATTTCCCTAACCATTGTTCCCCTCCAGTTTCTCAGTCCTTTTCTGTCTCTCCTTCTCAGTTTTTGTCCCGTGCTTTGGTTTGAGAGTACTTTTAGTTTTGTTTAGTGTTGGAGTGTGAAAACAGGCCCTTCAGCCACTGAGTCCACATCGACCTGTACACTAGTTCCATTTACTACACATTTGGGGCAATTCACAGAAGCCAAAAAACCCACATGGTCACAGCGAGAACATGGGCAGCGGTAGAGTGGCTGTCTTACAGCGCCAGATGTTTGGTTCAGGTTCGATCCTGACTACAGGTGCTGTCTTTATGGAGTTCTCCCTGTGACCACGCGGGTTTTCTCCAGGTGCTCCGGTTTCCTCTCAAATTCCCAAAAGACATACAGGTTTCAAGGTTAATTGTTTTTTGCAAATTGTAACTTGTCCCTATTGTTTAGGATAGAGGTAGTGTGTGGATGATTGCTGGTCAGCACAGACTAGTTGGGGCAAAAGGCCTGTTTCCATGCTGTATCTCTAAACGTACAAACTCCACACAGACAGCACCCGTAGTCTGGATTGAACCCGGGTCTTGGTGCTGTGAGGCAGCAGCTCTACCGCTACTCTGGAGTCAGTTCCTTCCCTCCTTCACCTCAGTTCAGCTGCTCACTAAAGGGGCAAATATGTTAGCTCTGACCTACCTTTTCTTAGACACACGGATGAACATTGATTGCAAGGTCAGGTCGGCCACCAGGCTGGCACTCCCAGAGCCGTTCCTCTCATTACCCCATTTGCGTCAGTCTTATCTGCTGCTCTCTCAGCACACAGCGAGGCCAGGATTTGCCTTCACTATCCTTGTGGTGTTGGGAATCTCTGTCACCCCCTCTCTGCCTGTCCAGTCCTTGCTTGTCTTCCACCCATCTGCAGGTGTGATGCCTGAGCTGAGAAAAAGCTGTCAGCCGAGACACAGATAATATGGTTCACATCAGCAGCTCATTGCTTAACATGCCTTTGGTGAGAAATGATCTTCACAGCCAGTCTACTTTAATTAATTAATTTGTGCAATTTGCGCTTCAGTTGCCAGTGTTTGTCATAGCCATAGAGTCATACAACATGGCCCAACTTGCAAATGCCGACAATGATGCCCCATCTACACTAGTCCCACCTGCCCACATTTGGCCCTTATCCCTCTAAATATTTCCGATCAATGCACCTATCCAAAGGTCTTCTAAATATTGTTATTGTACCTGCCCCAACTACCTTCTCTGGTAGCTCATTCCATATTCCTACCACCCTGTGTGTGAGAAAGTTGTCCCTCAGGTTCCTGTTTAATCTTTCCCCTCTCACTTTAAACCCATGTCCTCTGGTTCATGATTCCTTACTCATGATAAAAAAACTCTGTGCATTCATCCTATCTATTCCTTTCATGATCCTATTCACCTCTATAAGATTACCTACCTTCCTGCACTCCAAGGAATAAAGTCCTCATCCAGTAATGTCCAATTAAAGATAATTTGAAGGTCTCCAATGAGGTAGTTGGGAGGTCAGGATTGCTCCCTAGTTGGTGAGAGGGTGGTTCAGTTGCCTAATAACAGCTGGGAAGAAACTGTCCCTGAATCTGGAAGTATGCATTTTCAAACTTCTGTACCTCTTGACTGAAGGGAGAGAGAAAAAGATGGAGTGACTGGGGTGAGAATGGTCCTTGATTATGCAGGTGGTCTTGCTGAGGCAGCGTGAAATGTAGATGGAGTCAATGGAACGGAGGTTGGTTTGCGTGATGGTCTATGCTACCTTCCCACCCCTCTGCAATTTCTTGAGGTATTGGATGGAGCTGTTCCTAAACCATGCTGTGATGCATCCTGAAAAAATGCTTTCTAAGATCCATCCGTAGAAATTGGTGAGGGTTGTTGTGGGCATGTCAAACTTCCAATGTCTTTTAAGGAAGTAGAGACGTTGGTGTGCTTTCTTGGCCATTGCTTTGATGTGGCTGGTGTTAGTTGTTTTTTAATCCAACCCCAACCCAGGCCTGACTTGTTGAGGGGGTGTGGGATTGTTAGTGCGGTCTCTTGCTTGCTGCTTCTGCTGTTTGCAGGTGACCCCTCAGTGGGCACCTTGTTTCTGGCACTGGGGAAGCTCACTGCAACTCGCTGGGCTCACTGCACCGAGGAGGTCCCTTGGTCTGATGGAAGAGTGGAGTGTGAGATTTGCGGGGCTAGGGATAATGGTGAACATTTCCGCTGCTGCTGCCTCATCGATTCCACTTCTAAACCATTTAAGAGGCTTTTAAGCGAGCTGATGGAGGGTGTGTTGATGGGAACTTGGGATGGGTGCAGGTCACTCCAATAAGGCTATCATAGACTGGTACTTCAGCAGTCTGGTGAGGTCAGGTCCAGAGGCGTCTCTGTGTAGCTAGTTCACACTACCCACTGCACCTCTGCTGTTCACTGTCCAGTCCAGCCCTGGCTTGCAAATGGCGATGACTGAGTTGGTCTTCCATGTTACTTTAGACTTTAGACTTAAGAAATACAGCATGGAAACAGGCCCTTCAGCCCACCAAGTCCATGCCAGCCAGCGATCACTGTCTACACTAGCACTATCCTACACGCTAGGGACAATTTATATTTACCAGAAGCCAATTAACCTGTAAACCGGTACATCTTTGGAGCATGGGAGGAAACCGGAGCACCCTGAGAAAACCCATGTGCAAACGTACAAACTCCGACCAGTAAGGATCAAACCCCGGTCTCTGGTGCTGTAAAGCAGCACTATCGCTGAGCCATTGTGCAGCCCTGGTTCTGGCAGACACAATGGGCTGAATGTCCTCTTTCCTTGCTGTAATGATCTGTGATTATTTGAAAGGGTTTCTGCACCCTGGGTCTGACCCAGTAGAGGTTTCCTGCTCTCGGTCGCCAGCAACATTCATCAATCTTGTTCAGAGGAACAGTGAATTGGAAGGCACTGAATACAGAAGTGTCAGAGGAATCATGGACGCCCAGGCAGCACAGAGTCCAACTGAGGTGGCTGGAATAGTGCCAGTGGGCTCTGCACTGCTTGGCTCAGGCTGGGTGGGAACCAGTGCAGGGTCCCGCACACACCTAATAGGCAGTGAGTCATATCCAAAGTGTTTATTTCAAAGCAAGGAGTATTATGAGGAAAGCAGATGAACATAGAGCCTGGATCGGTGGGCCATGGGACTATGATGTTGTGACCATTGTGGAGACTTGGTTGTTGGAGGGACAACCTGTTCCGAGGTTTTGCTGTTTTTAGATGTGTTAGAGAGGTGTACTAATCAGGGAGACTGTCACAGTGGTACTCAGAGAGGACGGACAGGAGGGTTCATCCAACTGAGACGATATGGGTTGAGCTTAGAAATAAGAAGGGTTCAAGCATTCTAATGGGACTTTACTATAGGTCCCCAATAGCCAGTGGGATTTAGAGGAACATAGAGGCAACACAGTGCAGTGGGCAACACAGTGCACAGTGGGCTGCACGGTGGCTCGGTGGTAGAGTTGCTGCCTTACTGCACCAGAGACCCAGGTTCAATCCTGACTACGGGTACAATCTGTATAGAGTTTGCACGTTTTTCCCGTGACCGCATGGGTTTTCTCTGGGTGCTCTAGATTCCACTCACATCCAAAGACGCGCAGGTTTGTAGGCTAAATGGCTTCTGTGAGTTGTCCCTAGAGTGTAGGATAGAACTAGTGTACGGGATGATTGTTGTTCGGTGAAGATTCAGTGGGCTGAAGGGCCTGTTTCCACTCTGTATCTCTAAAACTAAAACTAAGATATGTAGACAGACAACCAAGAGATGCACAAGCAACAGGGCTGTCTGGGTCAGTGTCTTTAACTTCCCAATACTGACTGGGACCTGCTCGCTGCTAAAGGTTTAGACGGGGCAGAACATGTTGGGTGTATCCAAGAGGTTTTTTTGAAACAGTATGTGGATAGTCCAAAACGAGAAGGGAACATACTGGGCGTTGCATTGGGAAACGAGCCTGGCCAGGTGACTGACGTTTCAGTGGAAGAGTATTTTGGGAGCAGTGATCACAACTCAGTAAGTTTTACATTAGTTAGCAATAAGGATAAGTTGGACCTTAGGAGAAGGTAGTAAATTGGGGTAAAACAGATTGCAGCGTTCTTAGACAGAAGCACGGTAGAGTAAACCGGGATCATAGGTAGGAAGGAAGTGCAGATGCTGGTTTGCACCGCAGATGGAATAGTTGTGGGACTCCACATCTGACATGTGAGTGTTGCTGGAAGGCCAGCTGATCAGAATTCAGGTTCAGCACGTCCCAGTGAGGAGGAGAGATAATGATGGCAAAGTAAGGGAATCTTGGACTGCACATGTGATCAAAAAGAAAAAGGAAGAGTATGTAAGGTTTAGAAAGATGAACTATTTGAGGAAGATAAAGCAAGTAGGAAAGAACTTGTGGGCAATTAGAAGGGCCAAAATGGCTTTGGTGAGTCAGATTAAAGAAAATCCCAAGGCTTTTTATACAAACATTAAAAATAAGAGGGTAACCAGAGAGAAGGTAGGATTACGCAAGGATAAAGGAGGGAATTATGCTTGGTTGGGAGGATATGCGCAATTATTAAACACGTACTTTGCATCTGCTTTCACCATGAAGAACATGGACAGTGAGATCAGTGTGTGGAATACTAATATGCAAGGGGAGTTTGAGATCAAAAAGGAGGAGGTGTCGGTATGCTTGAGAAGCATTAAGCTGGCTTAATCCCCAGGACCTGACAGGATTTATCCCAGGTTCTTGAGAGAGAAGAGATTGCGGGAGGCTAGACGAAAATCTTTGTATCTTCTCCAGCCACAGGTGAGGTCCCGGAGGACTGAAGAGCTCCTTTATTTAAGAAGCGAAGTGGAGTTAGGAGGGATTGTGAAGAAGGCTGTCAAAGTATACATCGGGATATAGACCAGATACAGAAAAGAGCAGAGAAACGGCAGGTGGAGTTTCTTCCGAGCAAGTGTCTGGTGTTGCACTTTTGGAGGTTGAATGCAAAGAGAAAGTAAACAGTTAATGGCGAGGTCCATAAGAGCATTGATGTACTGAGGGATGTTGGGGTCCAGGTGCCTAACTCCCTGAATGTGCCAACAGAAGTAGATCGAGTGGTAAAGAAGGCGTCTGGTTTGCTTGCTTGGTTGGGACATTGAGTATAAGAGTCAGGATATCATGATGCAGCTTTGTAGGACTTTAGTTCAGTGGTATTTGGAGTATTGTGCGAAATTCAAGTTGTCCCAACACAGGAAGGATGTAGAGGCTTTGGTGAGGGTGCAGAGGAGCCTTAACAGAACGTTGCCTGGATTAGAGGGTATTAGCTATAAGGAAATATTGAACAATCTTTGGATGCTTTCTTTGGGGGTTAGAGGCTGCGAAAAGACCTTATAGAAGTGCACAAAATTCCCACTTTCACAGAACTGGCTACCTGTAGTCCTGGGTCTCTTTGTTCTACAACACTCCCCAGGGCCAAACCCTTACTGTGTAAGACTTGCCAATGGTTGTTCTACCAAATTGCAATGCCTCACATTTATCTGAATTAGGCTCCATCTGCTATTCCTTACCCCAATGGCCCAGTTGATTTAGATTACATTGAATCTTCAAAAACTGAGGGGGATATGTGGAGCTTGCCCCCACAAGTAGTGACCATGGTTGACCGAACACCCAGAGGAGGGGAATCAAGCTCCAGAGGATAGAGGTTTAAGGTGAGTGGGAAAAGATTTAATAGGAACCTGAGCGGCAACATTTTCACACAGAAGGTGGTGGGTATATGGAACAAGCTGCCAGAGGAGATAGTTGAAGCAGGTTCTATAACAACATTTAAGAGACATTTGGACAAGTTCATAAATAGGAAAGGTTTAGAGGGATGTGGGCCAAATGCAGACAGGTGGGACTAGTGTATCTTGGTTGGCATGTGCAAGTTAGGCCGAAGGGCCTGTTTCCGTGCTTTACCACTATGACTCTAGGAGGGAGGAGTGGAAGGAGAAGTGATGGAGAGGTTTCTGTGGAGCACAGGGGTCCGATGTGCTGTAAATGTTTGGTGTGGTTCAGCACTGCAGACGGGTGGATCATCCTGAGGAAGCCTTGCGTACGGTGTCCGCCACCTTGAAGTGCAGAGACCGATCCCACACGCTCAGAAACGTGCAGCGTGACATTAGCTGGCGCTCGGATAGTTGGAGTCAGGGTTTGTTTGCTGACTTTTGCCTTTGGTTTCTTGCCCTGTTGCAGGGACTGTGTTCCACTACCGCACCGGCAACAGCAGGTACACGCTCACATTCGAGGAAGCCGCAGAGGCCTGTGGGCAGAACTCGGCCAGGATCGCCACACCCCAACACCTGCTGGCTGCCTTCCAGGACGGCTTCAATCACTGCGACGCTGGCTGGCTGTCCGACCAAACCGTCAGGTGAGGCATGTGATAATGCCCGCGCACGGGCATAGGTACGCACACGTCTGCACACAGGACACACAGACACAGGTACACACAGGACTGCATACAGGATACACAGACACAGGTACACACAGAACTGCACAGGATACACTGACACAGGTGCACACACGTCTGCACACAGGACACACAGACACAGGTACACACAGGACTGTACAGGATACACTGACACAGGTACACACACGTCTGCACACAGGACACACAGACACAAGTACACACACATCTGCACACAGGACACACAGACACAGGTACACACATGTCTGCACACAGGACACACAGACACAGGTACACACACGTCTGCACACAGGACAAATAGACACAGCTACACACGTGTGCACAATGGACACACAGACACAGGCGCACTCACATGTGCACAAGACACACACAAAACACACACCCAACCGTGCACACAGTATGCGCACACACAATCATGTGCATACACACAGAATGCACACTCAGGAAACACACAGACAGAATACAAACATAAGAATACACAGACAGAACACACACACACACACACACACACACACACACACACACACACACACACACACACACACACACACACACACACACACACACACACAGAGCACACACACACGCACGCACGCACGCACACACACAGAGCACACACACGCACACACACACTGCACAGACAGACACACACACACACATAGTCACACAGTCATACTCAGATGCACTGTTTTGCTCTCTTCCTTTGGTACAAACATTAACGAAGCGAAGGCACAGGAGGTGCTCTGGGTGGGGCTTCATTGTCACCGGCATTCTGAAGAGTGAACGGTGACCTGTTGGAGATGCCAGTGTCTGAGGTGGATTGGCAGAGTGGGCGGAAAGGTGTTATGTATCTGGCTGGAGATTAGAACAAGGGCACAATCTCAAGCTCAAGGGGAAGCCATGTCTGAACGTAGTGAGGATGGATTTTTCCACTCAGTGTTGGGAATATTTGGGATTCTGTCTCCATTGGGCCAGGGATCCAATGTCTCAGATTACAGATGTTGGAACAGTGAGAGTTGGAGTGGGGATTGGATACAACATGGATAAGGCATGGAACCAGCCATGCTTCCAGTCAATGGTGGGACAGGATCGAGGGGCTGAATGGCCAATTTCTGCTCCATTTCCTTCTTCTCCAAATGGTTCCGTTCAGGCAGTGTGGGAGCATCCAGAGGGAGCCACAGCCAGCCGGGAATTCTAATTAAAATATAAACTTTACACAGCGCCCTACTTAACAAAACTAATTGACAGAACACAGACATTTACCCTTTAATAAAAACTAATCAGGAGCCACCTATCCTTACGGCAGTGGATTTCTGGTTGCTATCATGACCTATTTGCATTTCCTTTTAATTAGTTGGTCGAGAGTTAATTTATTTGATTTTTTTTCGTTCAGTTGTGTTTTAGCTGACTTGATTATCAGCCTGTTTCTCTTCCTCCCCACTCCCTTCCACCCCATCCCATCACTCCCCTTTACTTGCCACCCTCTCTCTCATTTACTCCCCCCTCTCTCTCTTCCTCCCCACCCTACCTCCCCACCCAATCTGTCCTTTATTCCCCACCCTCTCTCTCCCTTCTCCCCTTCCCTTTCTCTTGCTCCCCACTCCTATTTCTCTCAACCGCACTCCACACCCTCCCTCTTTCTCTCTTAGATTTTCCTCCTTTCCCTTTCTTTGTCCCTCTCTCCTTTCCTCCCCTCCACTTTCCCTCTCCCTCCCTTTCTCTCACTCTTGTGCTCTCTTTCTCCTCTACACTCTCTCCAACCACCCCTCACTCTCTATCATAAAACCAGAAAATGCTGGAAACACCCATCAGGTCAGGCAGCATCTGTGGAGAGAGGAACAGAGCTCATGTTGCGAGTCTTTGGCAGACAGGGAATGGGAGAAAATAAAATGTTTTGAGTTGCAGAATGGATGAGGATGGGTGGTCGGACGAGGCCAGGGTTGCTGTGTGGATGGTGAATCTCATGGGCGCTGGTGGAACTTGTGAGGGATGATCTGCTGAATGAGAGGCCAAGGTTCTCCCTCACTGACCTCTGCTCAGTTGTCACCCCACGGCCAGACAGCACGCGACATGTTGCTCCACCTGAGGCAGCCCTTGGGCCTTTTCGTTCACACTCGTCCCTCTGACTGGTGTAATGCTTCCCATATCTTTAGACTAGAGTTACAGTGGCACGGACTCGGTGGGCTGATGGGCCTGTGTCTTTAAACCTTAAAATCTAAAGTCTAAAGATGCTGTCTAAAGATGCTGTCTGACCCGCTGAGTTCCTCCAGCACTGTGCTTTGCTCAAGATTCCAGCATCTGCAGTTCCTCTGACATCATGTTTACAGATGCCTTTGTCTATGTGATGGAAAGCCATTTATCCATGTCTGCCATCATTCAGTGAGAGGCAGAATTGATAGCAATGTTGGTTAGCGACAAATGTCACAGAGATATTAATAGATTGCGTGCATGGATAAATCTGTGACAAATGAAATGTTAACCGTAAAGGTGAAGAAGTGGAGGCGGCGGATGTGTCCTGATTCAGAGGTTAGAAGCGCTCTCTGGAGACCTGCCCTGCCAGATCCCAGCTACCCTCTAACTTTCTCCGATCAGGATAGTCTGAGGCAGAGACTGTGGGGTGCAGGGATCTTGCAGCCCTGCATTATGATACTGAGGGAGTGCTGCACTCTTGGGCAACACCCCATCTTTCCTCTCTATTCCTCTTATCCCTCCCTGTATTCTCCTCACAGCCGACCCCATTCCATGTTGGGTCTCGGGGGCTGGTGGAGAGAAGGTTTTCCACCAGGTCCGGTGTTTGTAATTAAAGGGTAGAGCCTTGAAGTCAGGAGTGAGGTGAGGGAACTCTGTACAGTGGAAGGTTGGGTGGGAGTTGAAAGGTTCACAGAACATCGAGCAGTACAGCACCGGAACAGGACTTTCGGCCCACAAAACCGATCTCATCTGCCTGTACATGATTCATATCCCTCTATTCTCTGCAATTCCATGTGCCTACCTAAATGCTTCTTAAACGCCACTATCATAACTGCCTCCACCACGACCCCTGGCAATGCGTCCCAGGCCCCCACTACTCTCTGTGTAAAAAAACTCGGCATTAAACTTTCCCCCTCTCATCCTATAGCTATGCCCTCTAGTGTTGGACGTTTCCATTAGGCCATTCAACCCATCGAGACTACGCCATTCAATCATGGCTGGTCTTACTTTCTCTCTCAACCCCATTATCCTGCCTTCTCCCCATAACCTTTGACACTAAGCAAGAGCATAACAAAATCTGCTTTAAAAATACCTGATGACTTGGCCTCCATTTACATCAGTAGCAATGAATTCCAAAGATTCACCACCCTCTGGCTAAAGAAATTTCTCCGCAACTCCTTTCTAAAGGTATATCCTTTTATTCTGAGGCTGTGTACTGGCCTTGCAGCACAATTCTCCAGAGCTCTGGTCCCACTGTCTTCTGAGGCTGTGCCCTCTAGTCCTGGACTCTTGCACTAGTGGATACATTCTCTCCACATCAACTCTCTCCAGGCCTTTCATTATTTAGAAGATTTCAATATTTCCCCCTCATCCGTCTAAACTCCAGTGAGTACAATCCCAGAGGCATCGAACACTCATAACTCGTTAACCCAATAATTCCTGGGATCATTCTTGTAAACCTCCTTTGGCCCATCGCCTATGCCCGGTAACATTTTTACTAAGCTAAGCGACTGAGACATCAAAAAGATGAGCAGTGGACTTGGGTCCTTGGTCAGACATGGTCTCAGTGAATTAGAGAATCTGGAAAGCCCTGATGAACCCAGAGGTCTCCCAGACTTGTGCAGAGAATAGTTTGATCGGCTCAGTGGCCACTTTGCCTTTCACCAGTCAGGGGACTGGGTGGGTGGGAGAAGACCAGAGAGAGGCCTGCCAGCGAAGACAGTGGGACCAGAGCTCTGGAGAATTGTGCTGCAAGGCCAGTACACAGTGCTGTCATTCCAGAGAGAGCTTCACTTCCATTCAGGTTCTCTCAGATTCTCTAATAAAAGGCTTTTAACCCAAGCAAAATTATCTTCCCATTTCAATATTTACTTCAAAATAGAGCTAGCTTTAAAGGCAGTGATTACATAAAATTAATAGGAGCGTTGGGATTTGAATTGTCAGATAATTTAATTTCATCATAAAACCTTGTTATTCATGTGAATACAACTCCCTCCCCCACACACAGTTATTCTATCTGCAAAACATTTTCCCTTTGCACATTAATAATTCTCCTGCTGTCTCAAGTTTCAAAGGTGACACCTCTCCCTGGAGATCTGCTCTCACATTTCACTTTCTCCAAGTTAAAGATGTAGCCATGGGCACCCGCATGGGCCCCAGCTATGCCTGCCTTTGTGTTGGTTATGTCCAACAGCCCTTATGTCAGGCGAACACTGGCCCTATCCCCCAACTCCTTCTCTGCTATCCCGACATCCCTACATTGCCACATTCTGACATCCCTGCATCTCAACATTCCTACATCTCTAGATCCTGCCATCCCAAATTCCCTATATCCCGACAAGGACCAATCCTCTGGGATTTAAGATCTTCCCTGCTCATGAAGGTAAATGATGAAGACAGTGGGAATTTCCTGTGGGAGCTCTCTGAGCATCCTTGACCCTCTCTACCCTTTCACCCATAATAACGGTGGGCATGGGGGGGGGGGGGGTGTAGAAAGCTGGGGCAGTGTTGAATTCTTCTCAGGATTAGTCTCAGTGGTTGTGAAGTTCCTTCAGATCTTCTTGTACAAGCTGATGGGTTTTTGTGATTTTGTTGAGGAAAGAAGCTGCAAATAAATAGTAATAAATATTCCACTGAATGATGAAAATAATTCCAAATGGTAATTTTTTTACAGGTATCCAATCAGAACACCGAGACCTGGTTGCTATGGAGATAAGTTTGAATACCCAGGCATCAGAACCTATGGCGTTCGGGATCCGGATGAGCAGTATGACGTCTACTGTTACATCGCGGAGCAGAAAGGCAAGTAGGGATTGGCTTGGTGGAGATGGGAGAAGGAGTGGGGCAATGAGCCTGCACAATGGGCACCATGGACACCACCACCTCTGACTCTGGGGCTTCATGAGAAGGACTCCAAGTGCTGGAGTAATTTAGGCAGCCTCCTCAGAGGAAATGGATAGGTGACGTTTCTTGCAACATTTCGGGTCGGGATTCTTCTTCAGATTGTTTACTGTTTCACGTGAAATAGGAGCCCAGCAAACCTGCTGATTCGGATCTGATGAAAAGTCATTGCTTTGAAACTTTGCCTGTCTCGCTGCATATGCTGCCTGACCCGCTGAGGTTTCCAGCATTGGAAACAGGCCCTTCAGCCCAACTTGCCCACGTCGACCAACATGCCCCACCTACATTAGTCCCGCCTGCCTGTGTCTGGCCCATGTCCCTCAAATCCTTTCCCATCCATGTGATTGTCTAAATGTTTCTTAAACGTGATAGTACCTGCCTCAACCATCTCCTCCGGCAGCTCGTTCCATATACCTACCACCCTTTGTGTAAAAAACGATGTCCCTCAGGTTCGTATTAAATCCTTCCTCCGTCATCTTAATGAACCTTCAACAAAATTGGAAAGGGGTTAAAGGAGGCTCTATGAGGTGCAGGGAAGGTGGCAGAGAGGGTTTCTCTCAATGGGTAAAACTGAGTGTCAATGGGGATAAGCAGTAAACAGAGCTCTCTCATCAGTGAGTGAACGGGAGCCCTCTCTCTTGCTCTGGCTGAGCAACATTACATTGTGGTTCCCCAGAGGGTCCATGCAGGATGGCTGTTGGATTGGCTGGATGGGACATTGAGTGACTCTGGGAGGGATGGAGAGTTCGGCCCTCCTGCCTGCACACCAACAGCCTTGGCACTGACCGAGAGCCTGGCTTTCTTTGTTCACAGGCACAGTGTTTCACCAGTCAACAACCCACAAGTTGAACCTGACCGAGGCTGTGCATCACTGCTGGGCCCAGGGGGCGGAACTGGCCACTGCTGGCCATCTGTTCCTGGCCTGGAGCCAAGGCTTGGACCGCTGTGATGCGGGGTGGCTGGCCGACGGCAGTGTGCGTTACCCAATCAATGTCCCGCGCAGGAACTGTGGTGGAGATGTGCCCGGAGTCAGGACCATCTATCAGCTCGCAAACAGGACAGGCTTCCCTGACCCTGGCTCAAAGTATGATGCCTACTGCTTCAGAGGTGAGCTCTCAGCATTCACTGGTCGCTCTTATTGTGTTATTGTGTAAATGTGGAGAGAGTGGGAATGGGGCTGATTTAACCAGAACATTGCCATTCTCATCTCAAGTTTTATTTGCCTGTGTTGTAGTCCAGAATATACATTGGCAGTGAATGTTAGGGCCCTGGGGAGGTAGTGTTGTAGTGTCTCTAGTGTTGTACAGTAGAGGGATCTAGAAGAGCAGGTACATAGTTCCTTGAAAGTAGTGTCACAGGTAGATGGGGTGCTCAAGACGGCTCTTGATATGCTGGCCTTCATCAGTCAGCCTTCAGAGTGAGTGAAAAAGTTGGGAGGTTATGTTACTGTTGTACAAGACATCAGTGGGGCCACATTTGGAGTATTGTGTTCACCTTTGGTCACCCTGTTATAGGAAAGATGTTTAGGAAGGAACTGCAGATGTTGGTTTACACCAAAGATAAACACAAAATGCTGGAGTAACTCAGCAGGTCAGGCAGCATCTTTGGAGAAAAGCAATGGGTAACGTTTCAGGTTGAGACGCTACTTCAGACTCGGATGTTGTTAAGCTGGAGAGGGTGCAGAGAAGATCTACGAGGATGTTGCCAGGACTTTTGAGCCTGTGCTACAGGGAGAGGTTGAGCATGCGAGGACTTTATTCGTTGGAACGCAGGAGGATGCGGGGAGAGAGGTGCATAAGGTCATAAGGGATTAGATCAGGTAAAAACACAGAGTATTTTACCCAGAGTTGGTGAATCAAGAACCAGAGGACATTGGTTTATGGTGATGGGGGAAAGAATTAATAGGAACCTGAGGGGCATCTTTTTAATACAAAGGGTGGTGGGTATATAGAATGAGCTACCAGAAGAGGTTCTCTAGGTGTAAGTTTCTATTGGCTGCAGTCATGTGGCTAATTCTGAGTGTGGTCCAGGTCTTGCAACATATAGGATTTCTGTTTGATCCAGCTTCAGAAGTGAAGGGATGACAGGGCTGTTCCATGCCGAGTGAGTATTCCCTCCTCAGAGACATCGGTGCCCTGTACTGAACGACTATCGCTGAAAGTCTGTATCCACCCGTTAGTCGGGTTCAGGGCATGGGTTGTGATCCACACCAGCGGGGCCAGAAAGCATTTTATCGCATTTTAGAAAGCATTTTATCACATTTTAGAAAGCATTTTATCACATTTTAGAAAGCATTTTATCGCATTTTAGAAAGCATTTTATCACATTTTAGAAAGCATTTTATCGAGATAAATCACAGCATGGTTTAGGAACAGCTTCATTCAAGAATGGCAAGAAATTGCAGAGAATTGTGGAAGCAGCCCAGACCATCACACAAACCAACCTCACTTCCATTGACTCCATTTACCTCTCACGCTGCCTTGGCAAGACCACCAGCATAATCAAGGACGAGTCGCACCCTGACCACTCCCTCTTCTCCCCTCTCCCATCGGGTTAAAGGTATAGAAGTATGAAAATGCTTCCCAGACTCATGGACAGTTTCTTCCCAGCTGTTAACAGGCAACCGAGCCATCCTACCAACAACTAGAAAGCAGACCTGAGCTGTTATCTACCTCATTGGAGACCCTGGGGCTATCTATGATCGGACTTTACT
This sequence comes from Rhinoraja longicauda, assembly GCF_053455715.1. Lineage (NCBI taxonomy): Eukaryota > Metazoa > Chordata > Chondrichthyes > Rajiformes > Arhynchobatidae > Rhinoraja > Rhinoraja longicauda. Next base: position 17,725,911 of record NC_135980.1, on the reverse strand, counting down.
TCACTTTATTCCCTTTATCAAGTATTTGTACACTGCGGATGGCTCGATTGTAATCATGTACTGTCTTTCCACTGACTGGTTAGCATGCACCAAAAGCCTAGCGTTGTACCTGAGTACACATGACAATGAACTAAACACAAATTCAAACTCAGGCTTTTGGGCTTTTTGGGCTTTTAATCCAGCTGTGCTTTGTGTACAGTGGTAGATCAAGCTGGAACCTCAATGAGTGAATGTCATCTGCTTAAAAAAAAATGCTTTCAGCCTATGATATAAAACCGCAGCGGCACCAAACAAAAGCCTGGAGCTTGATGTTTTTCCGAAGGAGAGAGGTAGCCAGCCTGCTGATCGCCCCAGGGTGCTCGGGGATTGAATATCACTCTGAGAGCAGCTGTGAGTGACTCAGGGAGAAAATTAAAGGGGGCATGGGGCAGCTGATTCCTTCCATTGTAATTGAACATGTATTAGTTATCATAATATTGGAGGCTTTACAAGAATAACGTCTGTTTGGATAATTACGAGCTTATCCATGTTTTAATCAGCTGTGTGAAAGCTGTGCAGGGTAAAGGAGGGGGTATTAGAAGGTGGGAGAGACTGATCTGCAGGGTGCAAATGATGATACCTTCAGATGTATCTCCAGACATAGCCACTAACCCTAGACCGCAGAAGACACAGAGTGCTGAAGTAACTCAGCAGGTTGGGCAGAGTATCAGGAGAAAATGGATAGGTGACGTTCCCGGTCAGGACCCTTTTCAGACTCATCCCTTGATTGAGGTCAATGATCACCACGTCTCTGCCTTGCCTAAGAGTCCTGGTGGGGGCAATCTACTCCACTGGCATCTGGTCATACAGCATGGAAACAGACCCTTCAGCCCAAGCCTTTGTGCTTTCTCTGTAGCCTGCTTCCAGATGCCACTCTGCAGAGTCTCATTACTCACCGTGATTCCCTTCCTCAGCACTCCTTGAGGAATTGTCTCCTTCATGCTCACACCAGGAGGTAGAGTCTGATCTTCATGTCAGTGGCAGAAGCCTTTGTCGTAACTCCTTCAAATATACATCCTCTATCACCAAACTCTACCCTTTCCTTTCTCATTGATTTCAACCCCCATCTTTTAGTTTTAGTTTTAGGGATACAGTGTGGAAACAGGACCTTCGGCCCACTGAGTCCACACTGACCAGCGATCATCCATCACTTATACATCCCATGTCCTACACATTCGAGGCAATTTACAGAGGCCAATTACCTGACAAACCTGCATGTCTTCGGAATATGGGGGAAAACCGGAGCACCCGGAGAAAACCCACGCGTACAAAGGGAGAACATTTCCCAACCCTTGTTCTCTAACCTGTCCTCACCGCAACATGTCAGTTTTAAAATTCCTATTTTTGTTTTCCAATCGTATGGCAGTTTCACTCTCCCTGTCTCTGCAATCCCCACCTGTGCTGGGACCCTTCCAACATCTCTCCATACTGGGATCTGTGACCTGCCATCAGCAGCCCAACCTTCTCCAGTCAGGGCCCCGACCTCCCTCAACCCAATCTCCTTCTCACTTCATCTCCCCTCTCCGTCTCCCCTCCCCAACTCCCCTCCCTGTCTCCCCTCTCCGTCTCCCCTCTCCGTCTCCCCTCCCCAACTCCCACCCCTGTCTTCCCTCTCCGTCTTCCCTCTCCGTCTCCCCTCTCCATCTCCCCTCCCCGTCTCCCCTCTCCGTCTCCCCTCTCAGTCTCCCCCTCTCAGTCTCCCCCTCTCAGTCTCCCCCTCTCAGTCTCCCCCTCTCTGTCTCCCCCTCTTTATCTCCCCCCTCTGCCTCCCCCTTCCGTCTCCCCTCTCCGTCTCCCCTCTCCGTCTCCCCTCTCCGTCTCCCCTCTCCGTCTCCCCCTCTCATTCTCCCCCTCTCTGTCTCCCCCTCTCTATCTCCCCCTCTCTGTCTCCCCCTTCCGTCTCCCCCTCTGTCTCCCACCCTGTCTCCCCCTCTCCATCTCCGTCTCTCCCTCTTTGTCGCCCCTCTCCGTCGCCCCTTTCCATCTCCCATTCCCCTACTCCCATTCCCCAACTCCCCTCCCCTCCCGTCTCCCTCTTCCTCCCCCCCATCTGACCATTGCTCCATCTTCATACACCCCCCCCTCCTCCATCGCCTCACCCCTCCGCTCATGAGTGCGTGTGGGTTTTGTTGTACCATGATGTACCTGCCTGTGTTCTCCCACATTTTCAGCTTCTTTAGAAAGGGATACTTTGTTGTTTTCAACCCAAAACTGCAGTGGCAAAGTCACCAGCTCTGCCTCATTCCATACAAACATCCTTCCAATTGCTGTGCAGCCTTGTGGGGTGTATCTGGAGAAATCGAAACCCCCCACCTGCGCTCCAGGTTAAGAGTTTACAGACATGAAGTAGCAGGCAGAGTGCAGTCGGCATTGTGAAGCATGACAATTCATTGGTTTGAGTCGATTTTCTTTGCTCCCATTAAGTATCTTTCATACTCCATTAAGTATCGTCTGCACAATATTTCAAAACTGTTTAATTTGGATGAGTGGATGAAATGGAGCAAACTGAATGTAATATTTCATACATGGTTTGAAACTGCTGACAAATATTAAAATTAACACGAACCGTTGTGGTTATACAGCATGAAAGTCAAGTTGTTCAGATGACTATCCTCTGTTCCGTTTAATTAGCGTCGCTCTTCATCACCAGCGTCTGAGCAATTGAGTCAACACCTTGTCCAAGGAGATTGAATGATGTTCTGGTGTTGGCCAGGGTTCTGGGTGGCTGCTTGCCTCTGAGCAGAGTACGAGAGGTCAGGCTCATCCTGGAGATATACATGTACACTAGACTGGCCATCCCAGGACAGGAATTGGGAACATTGGTTAAACTGTAGGGTTGTGTGGGTGTAAAGAAATCGCACTGTATTTTCATAACTAGGTGTGCACCTGGAACGTAAAGATCATCCAGCAGTTATTGCAAGTCCTTCCCGAATCCTGCAGCTGATATCTATTCCTTAGAGCACAGACCATAATACTTGTCCTTCGGCCCACAATATCTGTGCTGAACATGATGCCAAGATAAACTAATCTCCTCTGCCTGCATATGATCCATATCCCTCCATTCCCTGCATATCCATGTGCTTATCCTAAAGCTTAAATACCGCTATTGTTTCTGGCTCCAGATTCGTATTTCTTGACTTCTTAACATACTCAATGCCTCAACCAATGAAGGCAAACATACCATATGCCTTCTTTACCACTCTAACCACTTGTGTTGCCATTTTCAGAGAGCTATGGATTTGGTTCCCAAGGTCCCTCTGTACATCAACGCTAAGGGTCATGCCATTAACTGTATACTTTCCCTTTACTTTTGACCATCCGAGAGCAACAACTCACACTTACACCGATTAAATACATATTCTATTTCCCCACCCATTTCTGTAGCTGATCCATATCCTGCTGTAGGCAGTCCGTGACCCCCAGCAAGCTAGGTGTCATCTGCAAACTTACTAACCAACCTGTCTATGTTTGTGTCCCTAACCAACGTTGGGAAGCACCAGAAGATCTGGCCATTATATGGTGTAGGAGATTGCTATGAATTATTTCACTGCCAACTTCCTACTTCACTAAAGTGACTGCTCAACAGAGTATGTCATCGGCTGGGTCATCCTGAAGTGCAATAGAAATAAATTCTACTGCCTTGGAGCTGAGAAAGAGTCATAGCCGCATCCCTGGAGCATCATCTCCCCCTCCCCCCCGAACCGAGTGTCCCACGCATTGGCTGCTGCTAGCGCAGAGTGAATTGCCTGCCATGCCATACCTTGGAACATAGTTTGGACATTGCCAGTGTAGACGGGCAGAGATCTGCACAACTGACACTTGGTCAGAAGCCGAGCTAGTTTCACATCATTGCATAATGAGTGTGGAGTGTCACAGAGTCATACGGCATGGAAACAGGCTCTTTGGCCCAACCCGCCCCTGCCGACCAAAATGCCTGCACCTACCTGTGTCTGGTCCAAATCCCTCTAAACCTATCCTATCCATGTACCTGTCCAAACATTTTTTAAACATTAAACTCCATAGTGTATAGTTTGCATTTCTGGGCCATTGTGCAGCTTCTGGCTGTGGATGAGAAAGTGAGTTAACATAGACCTAGTGTGAATGGGTGATTGATGGTCTGTGCGGATTCTATGGGGCAAAAGGCCCACTTCTATGCTGTATGTTTCAGTTTTAAAAAAATCCAATTTCAAGACTGGTGGATATTACGTGATAAAGATGTTACAGCACAGAGGGTACAGCCTCAGAATAAAATGCATTAAATCACTTCAGAGAACAGTTGAAAGAAAACTTCTGTCACTTGTAAAGCCACTTGCCTCTGGGTATAAGGAAACCTGCTTTGATTAGACATCATACTGCCAGAAAGATTAGCTGTTTTAATTGGCAATGTCTTTGATCTATTGCTGGTGTTGACTTACTCGTAAACACACGGACTAAAGCTTGCCAGAAGCTGCACGATGGCCCAGAAAAGCAAACTGTACCCTCACTCTGTTCTTCATTCTCACTCCACCCCCACCCTGCCCAATCCTCTTGCTTCTCCTGAGACATTGGCCTTCGACATGCTGGACTTCCCATGAATATACAGAAAGCATTGAGTCACCTTGGTGAAAGGAAAGGAGGAAAGAGACAAGAGTGTTTAATTGTCATCGTACCGAAACTGCGCTTTCTGTGCACTGATCCATCAGGAGGGTGGGAAAGGTGGAAATGATGCTCCTGAAAGCTTCCTGATGAACCGACTCAGGACATATAGTTCCTCTACCCCATCTCCTTGGCCCAGTGTAGAGGACATCTGAGGGGTAGTGGGCATCCAAAGGGTTTTCCTAGAAATGTTGGGTTGAGTCCAAGGTCTGATTTGATTGAGTTTTTAAGGAGATAACTAAGAAGATTGGTGAAGATAGAGTGGTTGACTTTGCTGATATGGACTTTAGCAAGACTTGGAAGATGGTCCCACATGGGGAATGCTTCCAGAAGGTTAAACCACATGGCATCCAAGGTAGGCATGCAAATTGGATTGGTGAGAGGAGGCAGAGTTTAGTGGTGGAAAGAAACAAAGTGCTGGAGTAACACAGCAGGTCAGGCAGCATCTCTGGAGAACCTGGATAGGTAACATTTTGGGTTGAAACCCTTCTTCTACATCATGGTTGAAGGATGCTTTTCTAATTGGAAGCCCGTGACCAATGGCTTACCATAAGGATCAGTGCTGGGCTTTTGCTGTTTGTATAATAACCACTTGGATAGGAATGGAGGAGGAATAATTGGTAAGTTTGGAGATGGCATAAAAATTCTTGGATGGTGGAGGAAGATTGTCTGTGATAGATCAGATGGAAAATTAGGCGGAGCATTGGCAGATGTAATTTAATTTTGAAAAGTGTGCAATGGTGCATTTTAGGAAGTCATATCGGGGTAGTAAATACCAGAGTGGCATGCTGATGATCAGAGAGAATTTGGTGTTCAAGTCTATTGGTCCATGAAAACGGCAACACAGTAGATAGGGTGGTGAAGAAGGCATCTGGTATGCTTGCTTTCATAGCTCAGGGCTCAGAATGTATGGCTTGGAACCTCATTTTGCAATTTCTTAAAATACTTGTTACACCGCACTTCGAATGTTGTGCACAGTTCTGGACATCACATTATAGAAACGTTGTGGTTGCACCGGAGAGAAGGTAAAGGAGATGCACGGGGATGTTGAAACAAGGAACTGCAGATGCTGGTTTACAAAATACGATACAAAGTGCTGGAGTTACTCAGCGAGTTATGTAGCATCAGTAGAGTTGTTACCTTACAATGCCAGAGACCTGGGTTTGATCCTGACTACGGATGCTGTCTATACAGAGATTGTACATTCCCCCCATGAACTGTGTGGGTTTTCTCCGGGATCTCCGGTTTCTTCCCAGACTCCAAAGGTTAATTGGCTTGGTATCATTTTATAATTGTAAATTGTTCACAGTGTGTGTAGGATAGTGCTAGTGTGCGGGGATCACTGGTCGGTGTAGACTCAGTGGGCTGCAGGGCCTGTTTCCGTGTTGTATCTTCAAACTAAAACTAAACATAAAATCTCTGGAGAACATGGACAGGCGATGTTTCGATTCGGGACCTTTCTTCAGACTGCGGTGGTGGGTGGTGGGAAGAAAGCTGGAAGAGAGGAGGGGCAAAACAAAGCCTGGCAAGTAATAGGTGGAAACAGTTGAGGAGGATTTTGATAGGCAGGTGTTGGACAAAAGCCAGAGATGAAAAGGCAGAAGGTGTGAGACAAAAGGATTGCAGAGTTGCAAATTGTGAGGCTAAAGATAGGAATGTTGATGGACGGGCAGGGAGAAGGGAGAAATAGGTGTGAGGTGCACCCTCGTGCATGGGGTAGAGTCGAGATATGGAGAGACCATGTTGTCACCAACAATGAGACTGGCTCAGGGCCTGACTGGCCTGTCCTGGACCAATGTTCCAGGAGCATCGCCTGACCTTCTGCCAGGTGTGGTTCCCTGAGATTTTCCTGTCCCTTGAGTTGCTGTTTGTTTTGGGGTTTTTTTGCTTCGCACTAACATCATCTCGAGAATGACGTTTGTGTGAAACTAATGACGATGGAAGCTTTGCAAAACTATTTCTGTAATTCGTTTAATTGCAGATTAGTGAGACACTTGTTGTTCTTTGCTGAGATGTCATTGACAACTGGGATTGCAGTCACAGATCGAGAGGGAATATCAGTTCATCCAGGATGTGTCCATTCTTACTCATTCTGCTCTGGTCCAGCAAGGGCTCTTGTGAAACTGGTTACCAGAGTGTTTTTGCAGACAGTTTATTGACCTGATGTTAACTCTGCTTCTCCACAGAAGCTGCCTGACAGCTGAGTATTTCCAGTGGTGGCAGATTTTACTTCAGATTTCCAGCATTTGCAGTATTTTGATTCTGGAAAGGTGTAAATGGTTATTATCTTGGTGGCCAAGTCCACAGCCTCCTGAAAGTGGTGACCCCAGTAGACAGAGTGTTAAATAAGTCATATGATATGCTTGCTTTCACGGCCAGGGCATTAAGTACAGGAATCAGGAAGACATGATCCAGCTTTAAAGGACTTTGGTTTGGTTGCATTTGGAGCATTGTGTGCAGTTCTGGTCACCCCATTACAGGAAGAATGTGGAGGCTTTCGAAAGGGTGCAGGGAGAGTTTACCACAATGATGCTTGGATTAGGGGTATTAGCTAGGGACAGACTTGGATTGTTTTGTTTGGAACGCTGGAGGGAGACCAGATAGAAGTATATAAAGTTATGAAAGGCAGATACACAGAGTAGAGAGTCAAACCTTTTTTTCCCCAGAGTAGAAAAAATCAAAGACTAGGGGGCATAGTGGGAGGGCAAAGTTTACAGGAGATGTACAGGGCAAGATTTTTACACAGAGGGTAGTGGGTGCCGAGAACGTGCTGCCAGATGTGATGGTTGAGGTAGATACGATAGTGGCATTGAAGAGACTTTGGACATGCAGGGAAAGGAACAATATGGATTATGTGCAGATAAATAAGATGTGGTCGTGGCATTATGTTTGGCATGCACATTATGGAGCGAAGGGCCGTTCTTGTGCTGTACTGTTCTATGTTCCAGCTACTCGATCCAGGTGTTCTTGTCTTCCACAGCGGCTGGTGTGGCGGGAGTTCCGAGTGGCGATGCGGCGGAGAGCCCAGAGCTGGACGCCGAGGTGGGGGACGGCAGTGGCGGGGAGCCCTCGTCTCCGGAGATCCCGCTGAGCGACTGGTCCCTGTTCCTGGAGCTTCCCACTCGGCATCAGCAGCAGCAACACCAAGGCCGTGGGCAGCCTGCTCCGCACAGGCCTGGCCACTCCGGGGGTTCCCTCGGCACACAGAGGCCAGCTCCGGGTGAGCGGGACCGTCCCATCCCGGTGCCCAGCCCACGGCCGCCGGACCCTACAGCCGCCGGCCTGAGGACCCCGGAGACACCGGGCGGAGTGGAAACCAACGAGCTGCCCGAGTCGGAGCGACCGCCCGCCGCTGGCAACGTGCTGGTCCTGGGATGGGAGCAGATTCAGGGGCCGCCGGTGACCAGCGCGGAGAGTGGAGATCTGGGCCGCCCACACGCGGCCCCCACCGACACCAGCCGCCCTCTGCCGGGAGGGGACCAGGGTTCGGGCACCAGCCGTCCTCCACTGGGAGAGACCCAGGGCCCGAGCCGACTGCCCACCGTCGGGGGGATGGGAGGCAGCTCGGAGCCAGCTCCCCTCACGGAGTCACCTACCATCACGGAGTCACCTCCCCTCACGGAGTCACCTCCCCTCACGGAGACAACTACCCTCACGGAGTCACCTCCCCTCACGGAGACAACTACCCTCACGGAGTCACCTCCCCTCACGGAGTCACCTCCCCTCACGGAGACAACTACCCTCACGGAGTCACCTCCCCTCACGGAGTCACCTCCCCTCACGGAGTCACCTCCCCTCACGGAGACAACTACCCTCACGGAGACAACTACCCTCACGGAGCAAGATACCGCGACAGGTGGGTCCCCCCGCCCCTTACCGTCCCTGTCGATCACTCCCCTCCCCTCCTGCCCCCCTTCCGCCCCTGACCCCCTCCCTTCCCCTCGTTCCCCCCACCCCCCTTCCCCCTTCCCCCCATCCCCCTTCCCCATCCCCTGTCCCCAACCCCCTTCCTCCTTGCCCCACCCCTTCCCTCCCCATCCCCTCCCCTCCCCCCACCCCCTTCCCCTCCCCTCCCCCCACCCCTTCCCCTCCCCCACCCCCTTCCCCCCCCCACCCCCTTCCCCTCCCCCCACCCCCTTCCCCTCCCCCCACCCCCTTCCCCTCCCCCCCACCCCCTTCCCCTCCCCCCACTTCCCCTCCCCCCCTTCCCCTCTCCCCCCCACCCCCTGCCCCTCTCCCCCACCCCTTCGCCGCCTCCTCCCCTCACTGGCAGTCGGGCATGTTGTGCTACCATTGCTCTTGTTCATTCATCTGACCGTGAGTTCTGGTCACCAAAAGCTGACCGCCATTTCCGGACCGGACGAGCCGGCGGTGGTTCCCAGTAATTCAGGTAGAGTGGGATCAGGCTTCGAGTCCGCCCATGGAGTTAAACGCTGGCTGAGAGAAGCGTGTGATGAATAACAGCAGAGTAATCGGGAATACACAGAGGGAGCGGGATGCCACATTAATAATTTCCCTTTGTCCTTTCAGTAACCTATATTGGGAGCAGACGACTCCGTTGTCAAACACTTTTAAGACCTTGTATTTAACAAATTAAGACATTACCGTTGAAAGAGAAACGGCCTAATCTTCAATTAGGAGAATGAAACTATTGTATTTAATAATGAATTGTCCGTTGGGCTTTGTGGAGATGAAGATATCCATCAGGCACATGGAGATATGTGAATCTGTGGGCGGCTCAGTGGCGCAGCTGGTAGAGCCGCTGTCTCCTGGCGCCAGTGACCCCGGTCGGTTCGATCCTGACCTCGGCTGCTGCCTGTGTGAAGTTTGCACATTCTCCCTATGACCGCCTGGGTTTCTTCCGGGTGTTCTGGTTTCCGCATACATTCCAGCGATGCTCACAGCCTCGTCACTGCCACTCCCACTGTGCGGCGCTCCCTCGCCTCAGTACCGCCCTCCAACAGTGCGATGCTTCCCCCAGTACTGCCCCTCCCACTGTACGGTGCCTCAAGGGGAGAAGGATGCCCAGAGACATTGAAACAAATGGGGCTTTGGTGAGCTGAGCCTTGACCCGCTGCGGTCCAGGAGAAGTTCCAGGAGAAGGAAAGGAGAAAAATATTTTCAAGTTCGGATGGTGTGTAGCTGGTTTATACCAAAGATAGAAACAACTGGAGTAACTCAGCGGGCAGCTGGAGAAATAGGAACAATAGACAATAGGTGCAGGAGTAGGCCATTCGGCCCTTCGAGCCAGCACCGCCATTCAATGTGATCATGGCTGATCATTCTCAATCAGTACCCCGTTCCTGCTTTCTCCCCATACCCTTTGACTCCGCTATCCTTAAGAGCTCTATCTAGCTCCCTCTTGAATGTATTCAGAGAATTGGCCTCCACTGCCCTCTGAGGCAGGGAATTCCACAGATTCACAACTCTCTGACTGAAAAAGTTTTTCCTCATCTCCGTTCTAAATGGCCTACCCCTTATTCTTAAACTGTGGCCCCTGGTTCTGGACTCCCCCAACATTGGGAGCATGTTTCCTGCCTCTAATGTGTCCAACCCCTTAATAATCTTATACGTTTCGATAAGATCCCCTCTCATCCTTCTAAATTCCAGTCAGAACCTTTCTTCAGACTTTCTCCTGCAACCGCAAGAGATGTAATACATGTCGCTACTACACTCCCAGTCCTTCCAGGTGAGACAAGCACATTCCTTAGCATCATCTAGTGCATCCGGAGTTCCCGATGTGGGCTCCTGTACATTGGCGAGACCAGGTAGACCGGGCGACCGTTCCGAGGCCTACGAAAACTCCCGGTTGCCAACAATCTCAATTACCCCTCCTCCCATCCCCATACTGAGCTTGACATAAGAGCCAGAGATAGAGCCACACCCAAATTGGAGGAACAGCACCTCATATTTCGCATGGGTAGCTTAGAACTCAGCGGTATGAACGGTGAAGTCTCTTATTTTTAAGCAACACTCCCTTTCTCCACCCTGGTCGTTTGATCAGTTTAACATTTACTCCCGCTGCCTGACCCGCTGTTATTCCAGCATTACAGTTCTCCACATTGTATCCCTCTTGAGATCATACCTTCCTTGGCCAACAATGGGTTTACCAGGCACTGTTCTACCTCAGGACATTAGTAGCCGGCCCTATTTGGTCCTGGTCTTTCCTCGCCTCCAGCTCTTCACCCCCCCCAACCATTTACTTTCAACCTGAAGACGCGTTCCGGCCCGAAACCTCTCTCGGGAGGGGGGAGGGGAGGGGGGAGGAGGGGGATTTTTTACCTCTGCACCTCTGTGCAGTGTCTCAGGCTGTGTTGTGGTGCTGAGGCCAGGGGCTGGTGGTGTATGATGCATCTGTGGCCCTGTGGGATCTAACGTGCTGCCCACGTCTCTCCTGCAGAGCGGAGTGGGGCACAGTCCGGCACCGCAGAGCCGGCTGCTGCCGAGGCCAACCAGTCGAGCAGCGAGGAGAAGACGGACGGCGCCAAGATCAAGAGGGCCGGTGAGGAGAAGCGGCCGGGAGGTGGTGTGTCGTGGACAGACACGACGGCGGAGACCGGCACCAGGAGCGGGGCTGGCGAGCCTTCACTGACCGAGGCCGGTGACGGAGAGCAGGGGCCAGCGGAGAGCACCAGCCACACGCCGCTGGAAGCGGGCATCGAGGCCTCTGGAGAGATCGCGGGCATAGAGGCGTCTAGAGAGGAGCCGGAATACCTACCGGCGTCTCCCGACACGGGGACGGGTAACAGCGCTCGGTCACTCGACCACAGAGGCGAGGCAGCGACGGAGCGGAGCCACACACCCACATTTCCCGGGAGCAGTGAGGGTGGGGATCCCGGGGAGAGGCAGCGCACGGTCGGCGATGTGAGGCGAGAGACCGCTCGGCCCCTCCCGGTGCTGGCTCCGGACGGTGGAGACGATGCCAGCGGGGAACCGAGCCACCTCGCCGTCTCCTGGACCCCGCGACCCGCACTATGGACACCTAGCTCTGGGCAGGAGCCGCGCACAACCACCGGGCCCCCGGAGCCGCGCACAACCACCGGGCCCCCGGAGCCGCGCACAACCACCGGGCCCCCGGAGCCGCGCACAACCACCGGGCCCCCGGAGCCGCGGACGGGCGGTGCGGACCGGGCCCGTGGCGGGCAGGGCCGGGGGAGCCGAGCTTTCTCCGCCACCACCAGGGGCCTGTTCGCCCGCACAGTCTCTGACCCCACACCGCCTGCGTTGGAGGGGGTTACAAGTGTGACCTCGCCCCCTCTGCTCGCCGGCGAAGGGGCTAGCAGCACGGTCCGCGCCGAGCGGCCGCGGCGGGTGACCGTAACGCTGCAGGAGTTTCGCCTCGTGAAGCTGGAGAGGGAGTCGGCCCCGGAAGAACTGGGCGGCAGCCAGCCGGTCGTGAGGGATGCCCCGGTGGCTACACCAATGCCGGGCTCGGCGTTGCCAGTGGCCGCGATACCAACGGGAGAAACGGAGACTGAAGCACCTTCCCCGCCACCCTCCAGCACACCCGCGGCTAGGGTTGCGGTGGGATCGACGGGCCGAGCGGCTGCCGGCATCTGGGAGGATATCATATCCACGGGTGGCTCAGGAGCCACATGGTCGCCACACACCGAGGGGCCCGGCACCGCTCCGGGCAACCCTACCCATCAGACGGAACTGGGCACCGCTCCGGGCAACCCTACCCATCAGACGGAGCCGGGCACCGCTCCGGGTAACCCTACCCATCAGACGGAACTGGGCACCGCTCCGGGCAACCCTACCCATCAGACGGAGCCGGGCACCGCTCCGGGCAACCCTGCCCATCAGACGGAGCTGGGCACCCCGGCCTCGACCAGGACACTGCTTACAAACGCACCCACCTTGGCCCAGCGCGGATCGACCCAACAAGCTTCACATGTGGCTTGGCCAATGGTGACGAGTGCGGGAGAGAAGGGACACACGGGCACTGTAGAAATCCCCGGCACCATCCCAACAACCGCGTTCAACGCCCACGCTGTCAATGAAAGGGAGGGGACGATTGGGCCATTCACTGATGCTAACACCAATGCACCAACCTTGGCCAAGGGGGCTACCACAAAGTGGTCGCCGGTAGCAGTGACGGTGGGCACAACAGAGCAGGACGCGTTGCCCAGTGTGGGGTGGCTGGACGTGGCTGACGAGGGCTCTGCTTCCAAGGAAGGTCCCGAGATCTTCACGTTCCTCCCGCCTCCCACCTTGTCCCACCAGACAGAGTCCTCTCGCCCTGAACCCGCGGCGGGCAGCGTGGACAGTGCGGTGTCCTCGGCATCTCGCCGCCCCCCGGTGTTCTCCTCCACCGAAGCCAAACTGGCGACAGCTGATGATGAAGGCGAGGGTTCCACTCTCCAGGAACAGACAATCAACGACCTCTTCAACCCAGCCTCGGGGCAAGGAGCAGAGGGATGGGCCGCCACGCCGGCGACAGTCAGCTTCAACGACTCTGAAGAGGATTCCGTCTTTGCTGGAGCAGGTGAGAGGCCACTTCATCCAGTGAGATAATTTGTTGGTCGACACAAAGGGCTAGAATAACTCAGCGGGTCAGGCAGCATCTCTGGAGAAACGGGATGGGTGACGTTTTGGGTCAGGACCCTTCTCAGATCCGAAATGTCACCCGTGCTTTGCGTCTATCTTTGGTACAAACGAGCATCTGCACATGAGATAATTTATTGTTCGGTGTTACTAATGGAGAGAACGCTGCCTAGGGTTTACACATCCACATTAGACCCCAGCCAGACTCCTGCCCAGTTCCACACCACAGGCTGGGGGCTTGTCCACCCTCGAGGTCCAGTCTGTGGAGATTCTGAACAAGGGATGGGCTTTCAGGCGTGGGAGCCCAGGGAAAGACCAGTCGGTGGGAAGGGATCAAATCCATGGAATTTACACGGCCATAGAACAGGGTTAAAGGGGGATATTCTCGCAGTCGTAAACGAGACATGGGAAGTTCAGAGAATGTTTCATGTAGATTGAGGCCATTCGGTCCATTGTGTCTATACCAACGAGGTGGGGCAGACAGGACCTTCCATTGAAGATAGACACAATGTGGTGGCGTAACTCAGCTGGTCGGTAGCATAAAGTCATGGAGTTATGTAGTAATACAGTGTGGAAACAGGCACTTCAGCCCAACTTGCCCACATTGGCCAACACGTTCCATCTACACTAGTCCCACTTGCCCGCATTTAGTCCATATCCCTCCAAACCTGTCCTTTCCACGCACCTGTCTAGTTGTTTATTAAATGTTGGGATAGTCCCTGCCTCAACCACCTCCTCTGGCAGCTTGTTCCATATATCCACCACCTTTTGTATGAAAAAGATACTCCTCAGATTCCTATTAAATCTTTTCCCCTTCATCTTAAACCTATGTTCTCCTGTTCTTGATTCACCTACTCTTGGCAAGAGACTGTGTGCATCTAGCCGATCTATTCCTCTCATTCCTCGATAAGATCACTCCTCATCATCCTGCGCTCCAAGGAATAGTCCCAGCCAACTCAACCTCTACCTATAGCTCAGACCCTCCGGCCCTTGCAACATCCTCGTAAAGCATCTCTGGACAAAAGGAATAGGTGATGTTTTGGGTCGAAACCAACATCTGCAGTTCCTTCCTACACAGGACCTTCCATTGACCAGTCTATGCTGACTACCCTCAGTTAATCATGGACCCAAGGAACCACAGATGCTGGTTTACAACAACAAAAAAAGACACATAGTGCTGTAGTAACTCAATGGGATTAACTCTCAATTAATCTCTGCCTTTCCATTCAATTCAATTCAAATGAAGGTTCATACCCTTCCAAAGAACTTGTTCCAGTACTGGGAATATCAAAGTTGAACTAACCACTCATTAAATAATTGGTTTATCCCTCATTTTATAAACAAAACCACAAGTTGTCCACTGCTCTGGTAGTAGTGCTGTGGGTGTAAGGAGAAGAAAGATAATGGTCAGAGACACTGCAGGTTCCTCCCTGGGACATGCTTCACGGGGCGAGGTGATGTTAAACCCATCTCTCAACAACAATCCAGGCATTTGGCACACTGTACCTCTGAAGTAAAGTCTAAAGTAAAAGTTGTGCAGGCCAGATGAGTGATGGGTGGATGTAGGTGAGCAGTTGGGGGTTGGTTGGAAGATGGTTGGACAATGGCCATAGATGAAAACACAAAAGGCTGTGAGATAAGGGGAGACAAGATGTGAGATGTGAAACCAGAGAAGGGATATTTGAGGACGGGGATGGGTTGGGAGGGAGGGGGGGTGGGGGATGCTAGAGGGGCCTGGATTGTGGGAGAAAAGAGTGGGGATCCTTGTGGGGCATGGGGGAGAGCAGGGACGGGGTGGCTCATCTTTGTTCCCTCGCATCGTTCTGCTCTATTCTATTTTGGAAGTCTGCGTGTCACAGTGTATCTAGTACTTGCAGTGAACGGGAGACTGTGTGCCTTGCTGTACATTCACAATGGGGTGAGCTCCCCTCTGACATCATTTTCCTATCAGCAGATTACGGCGTCAGGCACTGATAATTAAATCCCTTTCTTTTGTCAGTGATAAGATAGTTCTGGTTTTTGTTCTGCTCTGTGGGTGCCAAGTCAGTGGTGGATTTATTGTATTCCGGAGGCCATTACGAAGAATTAGATTGTTCAGCAGAGATCCAGGTGGAGATTGGTGTAAAGACTTATGAAAGTATTGTGTATACTTCTCACCCCAATTTAAATGGTTAGCGCTCTTGATTAACATCACATTTGTGCTTCATCAGTCACGGTTTCCCGGAGAGTCCCCAAGGGACCTCTAGCATTCAATGGCCAACTGGCTTCTGGGGCATGTGTAAAAACAACTCCATGGTCCCATTTGTAAATGGATACTTGGGTCAGTGGAGCTTGCCTTGGGATTGAACATTTTCATGAGTGAATTTGACAATGTTTGTCCCCAGTGTTCAGCAACACTCCTTGTTTAGATTCCCTTGGCAGTGGATCTGTATCACAAGGAATTGTTTAAAGCAAATGGGACAGCACGGTCGACCATTGACCCAGGTTCGATCCTGACTATGGGTGCTGTCATGAGCAGTCGGGTGAAAAAACAAGATGAGAAGCGGAGTTCTGAGGAGATCTCAGTGAGTTGGTTGCTTTGGAGGGCTAACAGTTGACTACAACAAAGTCTCCTGGCTTTCTCCTGCTTATAACCACCTAACCACATGGGGGCCAATGTGGAAACAATTCCAGACTGGAGCCGGTGACTGGCACATGATCTTGGATACTGGATTTCCAGCTCCCATCCCAACCCTTCCCCCAGCCACTGGACCTGGCTGGAAGTTTCCTGGTGAGATATTCAGGACTGGATTCTGCAGTTATGGGGCTTGTGAATATCAACTTTCAACTCAGTTCCTGAAGCAACGATTCAGGCAAATTAATGAACCAGAAGAGGCCACTGGGCCAATGCAGTCCAACTGCAACATAATGAAAAGATGCAAAAGCAACATGGTTGTCGTAGTGGGTGACCAACTTCCCCGACATTGACTGGGACTTCCATAGTGTAAGAAGCTTAGATGGGGCAGAATTTGTTAGATGTATTCAAGAAGGATTCCTGAAACAGTATGTGGATAGACACAAAATGCTGGAGTAACTCGGTGGGTCAGGCAGCATCTCTGGAGTAAAGGAATAGGGGACATTTTGGGTCGAGACCCTTCTGACTGAGAGGATGTGGATGTGGATAGTCCAATTCGAGGAGGGACCATACTGGACCTTGTGCAGGGAAACGAGCCTGAGGAGTAAGTTTAGTTTGGAGTAGGAGAGGAGTAGGAGAATGCAGGGTAGTTAGGAGGTTGGAGGGTTGCTGGGTTAATAGGATGGGTGGTCGCTCAAGAAATTTTAAGGTTAGGAAAAAGAAAGGAAGATTCACTTTTCATTCACACTGGTAGACATGTTCCTTCAGAATGCCCCAGATGTGAAGTACATCCCAGATGTGAAGTGCAGTTATTATTGCGATGCGGGGAAAAATGCAACCTGCATCCTACAGTTCCTTCCTACACATGGAATTTGGGTTGGGAGTTTAATTGGTTTTTAGATAGGACGCTATCCATCTGTAACTCCATTCAACCAAGTCACACCTCTATGTGCTCTCCACACTGTACAGGGTTTTCGGACACACAGCTGAGAGCGATGGATCGTTGTCGACGACATTGCTCGTCTGGCTGGCTGGTCTGATTTCTTTCTGCTGGTCGATGGTTGGCTCTGCTGCCACCGGGGCCCACCAGCCCGCTTTGCCACACTCAGTGGCAGGCAGTGACATCCTGTGTTAGAACCCGGCAGCCAACGGCTCAAGGTGTAGTGAGGAGCATTTAACTTGCCAGCTGAGAGCAGCCTGTCACCGCGGTAACAGATGGCTTTGTAACACATCCATTTCCAACTAATAAGATGTGACTAATTGTTTGAAAATTTAATGCAGATGGTTGGGCTTAAGATGGCTGCACAGGCTACAGTAATTATAAACCACCTCAATGCACATTTTTTTTTGTTGGAGCAAAAAGACAACAAATCATTTTATACATTTTTGTTAAAAAGGACCTTTTCTTCCTCCTGCTGTAATTGCCTTTCTGGTTCCTGGGAAATAATGATTGAAGTCCGTGCCTTCTGATACACTATATGGTAAATGCCCCCTCACTGCCCCAGCCACAACCTGCTCGGTTAATGAAAGGCATAGATAGAGTGGACGTGAAAAAAATGTTTCCTGTAATTGAAGCGTCCAGATCCAGAGGGCACAGCCTCAGATTAAAAGGACGTACCTTTAGAATGAAGATGAAGAGGAATCTCTTTAGCCAGAGGGTTTTGAATCCGTGGGATTCATTGCCACAGACGGCGGTGGAGGCCAAATCGTTGGGCATTTTAAAAGTGGAGATTGACAGGTTCTCGATTAGTGAGGGCATGAGGGGAGAAGGCACGAAAAAGGGCTTGAGTGGGAGAAATAGATCAGCTATGATTGAATGCGGAGAAGACCCGATGGGCCAAATGGCCTAATTCTGCTCTTATGTTAAGATTTTATGGTCTTATTCTCCAAGGCTGCCTTTAATTTCCAAACCTTGTTAAACACATAAACCCTCTGTCTCCCAGTCTGCTGACATCAAATCTCTCAGTGCAAAAACATCACTTCACATTTTTTCCAAACGTTGTCAGCAGTTAAAGAGCCAGCATAGGCTGGGTTCTTGTGATTGGGTCTAAATCCTGGAATTCCCTTCCCCCCATCCCCATCGCCCCCCCACCCCCATCCCCCCTCCAGCCCATTGGGATGAGCTTTACTATGGGCTTGCCAGTAGCAGGACCACCCATAAATGAGAGCAATGTTTGAGCAAGTCTCTGGTTTTGTTGAGTGGGTTTTTCTGCAGAATCCCAACGAGTCTCTGTCGAACCCAGCAATAATTTCCATCGGTGTGAAGAAGGGTATCGACCCAGAACGTTAACTGTCCATTTCCTCCACAGATGCTGCTTGACCTGCTGAACGCGAAGGGTTCTTGGTTTTGGTCTCAGTCACCTCTTGTTGCACAACTTGTCCATTGTGCACACACCTTCCATCATTTACTGCCTCTCTCACTCAGCTCCCAGGCACTTTCTTCCTTCCTCAGCCAGGGTTCAGCTGTGAGTTGAGTGCAGAGAATGGGCTCTGGGCTATCCACGTCCCTTCGATACCTGAACTGGCTGACCCGCTGTGCAGAAGTTCTGAGCTGTGGAGAATCGGAAGTTGCAAGAGCGATCTTGGATTTGGCCTGTGGCAGCAGAGAACCAGGTCCCAGGGTGCCTGACTGTCTTCACAACTGAATCCTAGTTGTGGATTCAGGTTCCATGCTCAGATGTGACCAACACTTGGGTCTGATGCTGCAGCCCCAGGTCAGTGCAACAGTTGGAGCTCATTGGGATGAGGTGCTTCCCCAGCATATCTGAAAGTTGTCATGAAAATATTCAGAGAGCAGGATAACTTTTGAGCAGAGGCTGGGCCATTATCAGTCTTTCCTCTGACAGAAAAAAAGCCTTGTACTACTTGGTGTCAAGTTCCGTGGAGTCTGTGGCTGAGGGCTCTTTAGGGTTAGCATGGTGGCGCAGTGGTAGAGTTGCTGCCTTACAGTGCCAGAGACCCAGGTTCGATCCTGACTATAGGTGCTGTCTGTATGGAGTTTGTACATTCTCCCTGTGACCACGTGGGTTTTCACTGGGTTCTCTGGTTTCCTCCCGCATTCTAAAGATGTACAGGTTTGTTGGTTAATTGGCTTCGGTAAAATAAATTGCAAATGGTCCCCAGTGTGTAGAATGGGGCTAGTGCACAGGGTGATCGCTGGTCGGCGCGGACACGATGGGCCTGTATTCCTAAACTAAACTAAGCTGAGTTCCCTACATAAATACTTTGTTTGCTGGATCGTTGTCCTCGCAGATGTGTCCAACTCCACTAGCCGAGAAATGGAAAATGGCGCAGACATCAGGTCGGTCTTTAGACTTTAGAGATAAGGTGCTGAAACAGGCCCTTCAGCCCATCATATCCGTGCCGACCAACGATCCATACACTCGCACTATCCTACACTATAGAGACAATGTTACAGCTTACTGAAGCCAATTAGTCATGACTGAAACAGGGCCTCTGGCAGCAACTCTATCGCTGCACCACTGTGAGTAGGGTTATGTGAGAGGGAAATTGAGTTAATGTTTCAGGTCAACAAATCTTTATCAGACTAGACAATGATGAAAGATTGTTGACCTGACCATCACCACTACTTCTCTGAGCAGACACTACCTGGCCTGTTGGTTCTTCCACCATCTCTTGCTTTTATTTCGAAACCAACCTCTTCAGATTTGTGTTGTTGAGTAACTCCAGTGGTCTCTGGCGGAATCAAATGGATTGATGATAAACTAGAGCTGTGGAGGAATTCAAGGATTTGGACCCAATGACAATGAATGAATGAAGATATACTTCCATTTCGGGAGGGTGTGTTACTGGTGGTCCCATAAAAAGCAACATCCCCATCTGGGGTGGTGGAGGTGACATTGTGCTGTGGAAAGATGAACATGAACGCAGTCTTGGCTGTGACCTCAAACATGAGTCCACCCAGCACCAGCAGTGATAAGCAAAGTATTAGACCAATGCTCATAAATGCATATTAACAAAAAGCTCAGTCAGAGGTGGGATTTTAAGGAGGTGAGAAGTGAAGAGGCAAAAGGGTTTACAAGATACTTTGAGACATGGGACAGGTGGCCAAAGGTAGAGTTGGTGGAGTGTATCAGAGACTGATGTTGGAGGAGCGTGGAGATTACGGAGGATGTATAACTGGAAAATGTTGGTGAGACGGGGAGGGGTGAAGCGATGAGGGCTTTAAATAAAAGTATGCAAACTTTTCTATTGTGGGTAAGATATCAGTGGGTTACCGGAGGGCAGTACATGCACTGAGGTGAAAGCATTGAGTCAGCAACATTGTCTCTCTGTTTAACGTTTGACTGTATTTGAAATACCAGGGTATTAATTGTGGTTGTCATAATTTGATAATAATATGGTTAATCGCTACTGCAGAGAAATTTTCTTCATCATCAGTTGATCCACTTATGCTTTAATCAATACTAAATGCATTACATTTAATCACTTCATTTCCAGTAGGATTAATTAATGTTTGAATTGCATACATCCCACATCGTTCATGACCATATACGAGTGTTTATGGATTTATTCATGGTCAGCGCTACCTCTGTACTCCCGCCTTCCCTGCAACCCCTGCCTCTCCATCTTCTGCTCTGCCACTTCCTTTACTGTCCTCTCTCCATCTCTGAGTTTTAAAACCCAGCCTTAAGTCGACCTTCCTGAAATAGGGGTTGACAGAGGAATTAGCATGCAGGTGGAATTGGTGTGAAGCCCCAAAGTCAAACATGTCATAGAGCAGAACATACTGAACATGGGCGGCACAGTGGCGCAGCGGTAGAGTTGCTGCCTTACCCGCCAGAGACCCGGGTCCGATCCTGACTATGGGTCCTGTTTGTACGAAGTTTGTACGTTCTCCTCGTGACTTGCATGGGTTTTCTCCGGGAGCTCCTGTTTCCTCCCACATTCCAAAGAAGTGAATTAGCTTGGTAAAATTGTAAAATTGTCCATAGTATGTGTAGGATAGTGTTAGTGTGCGGGGATCACTAGTGGGCTGAAGGCCTGTTTCCACGCTGTATCTCTAAACTAAACGAAATTACTGGCGTCATTCAACAAGTTGGGCAGATTCTGAGTCAAATGGTCACAGGATTGTACAGAATTGAAACAGGCCCTTCAGCTCACCATGACCATTGTATTTCCATGAAAAAAACACGTTAATCTGGAGTGGATGAGAAAGTGGGATAATGTAAAACTAGTGTGAACGGGTGATCAATGGTCAGAGAAGACCTGGTGGGGTAAAGGGCCTGTTCCCATTCTGCATCTCTAAACTAATCACAAGGGACTTCAGCCCATCGAGGCCCTCCTGGCTCCGGCCAAGAGTGATGCAGTGGTCCCACTCCTTGCCCTCACCAACAGCTTTGTAATTCTTGCCTTTCAGTCAACTAGCCAGCTCATGTCTGTCCCCGGGATTGTGTAACACCAATACACCAGCTGACAATTTGGAGACAACAACATGTACAAGGATAGAATAGGATAGGTTTAGAGGGATATGGGTCAAGCGCAGGCAGGTGGGACCAGTGCAGCTGGGGCTTGTTGGTCGTTGTGGGGAAGTTGGGCCGAAGGGCCGGATCTTTGCTGTATGACACTAAGACTCTAACTTTGGACATGATATTGGTCAATGGCAGAATGCACCTGGGACAGATCCCTCTCTAAAGCCTGCCCTTTCTATAGCTCAAAGCTTCCTGCGACCTTGCCCTGTCTAGTTTCCTGTGCTTTGCTTCTGTTCAGAGGAACCAGACCCTTGCCAGATGAACCCCTGTCTCCACGAGGGAAGCTGCTTGTCCAATAGCTCCATGTACACGTGCGACTGCGTGGCTGGCTTTGCGGGAGAGAACTGCGAGATAGGTAAGATGCCATCGTGGATTAGAGAACTGAACCGCCGTTAAATGTCGGCATTCCCCACAGCTTCTGCATTGCCAATGTTCACCGACTCATCGCCTGAGGTATCTGATGAACTTGAAATGGAGTGAGAAAGATAATGATGAATTGCTGATGACATGCCTCTCCGTCTCTCAGCTCAGAGTGAATGGTCCTTATGTGCTTGTGTATCGTGATGCTTCTACTGAACTGCATACAAAAATGAATTTTATTGTACCTCAGTACATGTCAAGTCAAGTCAAGTTTATTTGTCACATACACATATACGATGTGCAGTGAAATGAAAGTGGCAATGCCTGCGGATTGTGCACAAAAAAGAATTGCAGTTACAGCATATAAATAAAGTTAATAAAGTTAATATAGAGAAGACAACATTTAGTCCCTGGAGTTATAAAAGTTAACAGTCCTAATGGCCTGTGGGAAGAAACCGTCTCATCCTCTCCTTTTTCACAGCGTGACAGCGGAGGCGCTTGCCTGACCGTAACACCTGGAACAGTCCGTTACTGGGGTGGCAGTGGTTCCGTCATAATCTTGCTTGCTCTGGATCTGCACCTCTTGATGTATAGGTCCTGCAGGGGGGCGAGTGTAGTTCCCATGGTGCGTTCGGCCGAACGCACTACTCTCTGCAGGGCCATCCTGTCCTGGGCAGAGCTGTTCCCAAACCAGACTGTGATGTTGCCGGACAGGATGCTCTCTACAGCCCCAGAGTAGAAGCAATGAAGGATCCTCAGAGACACTCTGAATTTCCTCAGCTGTCTAAGGTGGGTGACAAGTAAAGTACCATTGAAGCCATGAACCATTGGGCCTAAGTGAGGCAATACCCTTCAATTGGAGGACAGTGCTTCTACAAATTGGGCTTTGAATTCACTCAAAGCAGAGATGGAGACGCTTCTGATTCCACATTGAGGGAAGCAGAGACAAGGGGGCAGTGCGGGAGGATGGCTTTGAGGCCCTCATCGTTTTGTACGTTCCATCATACGCCACCCCTCTCAGGCTCCCATGCCTCAGGAAAATAAACTCAATCGATCCAGTTTCTCCTCCTAATTAAAGTGCTCTGTAATACCCCGGTGCAGCCTCCTCAGTGCCACCATGCCCTTGCTACAGTGTGAGCAGAAATGCACACTGCTCCACCTGTGATTTAATCAATGATTTATAAACTCTGCTCATGATCTCTCTGCTCTCAGATCCTGTTGCCCCTCCAAGGAAGGCCAGTATCCCAAGCACCTTCTTTAGCACATCTACCTCTGCTGCCACCTTCAAGGAGCCCTGGACTTGTCTGGCAAGGTCCCTGTGTTCATCGACACTCCCTCGGGCACCACCACTCACTTAAAATGCTCTCTCCTTCTTTGACATCACCTCACAACATCAGGATTTAATTCCTATTGTTGCTGCTGCTTTACCAACTGATCAATGTCATTCCTGAGGCTAAGCCTTACCTCCTCACTGTCCACATGGCCACCAACCTTTGTGTCAACTGCACATTAACTAATCACACATCCTATGCTGGCATTTAAGTCGTTAATGCGTCTTGGACTGAGATTGGTATCGGGAAGCTGATTCACCTCAGCTCCTGACCACCGCTATCCCATGAGCTGAGGTGTTGATGTGTGGGCGTTTGATGTGTGGGTGTTTGATGTGTGGGCATTGATGTGTGGGTGTTTGATGTGTGGGCATTGATGTGTGGGCATTGATGTGTGGGCATTGATGTATGGGCATTGATGTGTGGGCATTGATGTGTGGGCATTGATGTGTGGGCATTGATATGTGTGTATTGATGTATGGGCATTGATGTGTGGGCATTGATGTGTGTGTATTGATGAATGGGTATTGATGTGTGGGCATTAGTGTGTGGGCATTAGTGTGTGGACATTGATGTGTGGGCATTGATGTGTGGGCATTGAGCATTGGTGTATGGGCATTGATGAGTGGGCATTGATGAGTGGGCATTGATGTGTGGGCATTGATGTGTGGGCATTGATGTGTGTGTATTGATGAATGGGTATTGATGTGTGGGCATTAGTGTGTGGGCATTAGTGTGTGGACATTGATGTGTGGGCATTGATGTGTGGGCATTGAGCATTGGTGTATGGGCATTGGTGTATGGGCATTGATGTGTGGGCGTTGATGTGTGGGCATTGATGTGTGTGTATTGATGAATGGGTGTTGATGTGTGGGCATTAATTGTGGGCATTAGTGTGTGGACGTTGATGTGTGGGCGTTGATGTGTGGGCATTGTATGGGCATTGATGTATGGGCATTAATGTGTGGGCATTGGGCATTGATGTATGGGCATTGATGTGTGGGCATTGGGCATTGATGTGTGGGGATTAATGTGTGAGGATTAATGTGTGGGGATTAATGTGTGGGTGTTTAATGTGTGGGTGTTTGATGTGTGGGCATTGATGTGTGGGCATTTCATGTATGGACTTTGATGTATGGGCAGTGCCAGGGCCTCAATGCTTCTTTGCCCCTGGCCCCATGAGTGGCCTTGCCCACTACCACACTCAAAGGGATATTTTGGAGCAGTGTCTGCTGGACATCAGCACTACAGAAACTCAGACACAACTGGGTGACTGCAATCCCTGGAGTGAGGTGGGGTGGGGTGGGATTGGGGGGTGGGGGATCCTCCTGTGGTGAGTAACTCCCTCCTGACGGCATCATCGAGCACGAGCTTCACCTCCTCGGGAGAATAACGCAGTGAGGGCGGAATCAGCTGGCCTGTACCTGCTGCTGGAGATCCTCCTATAACTCACGGACCACCACATGCTCAATAGACGACTGACTGGAGCTTTGGATTGTGCCCGGCCGGTGAAATGTGGGTCACTGCAGTTTGGGCTGAATAATCTCCCCACGGCCCATACAGTAATCTCAACACGGACATTAACACAGGGAGCTGCACTGGTGCTTGTCAGCCTCTTACTGCAACCGCGGCATTAACAAGACAGCTGTAACCTGGCACAGACTATGCCAGGCCGCCTGCAGGATATGCCAAAGAAGACCAAATATTTCACCAACCCACAGGAGAACAGGTGACCAAAAAGCATGATCAGGTTCCAATTTTTGTGCAGCTGAGGCCAGCATGGATATAAATAGACCCTGCCCTCCCACCCTCACCGTGATCCAGCATCCCAGTAACCCACCCCTCACAGTGACCCAATGAGCCACCCCTCACAGTTACCCAGTGCACTCACCTCCCCCAGTAACCCAGTGCACCCATTTCTCCTACTGTCCCAGTGTACCCACCCCTCCGTGAACCAGTACCCACCCATCCCAGTGACTCGGTGCTCCCACCCCTCAGTGACCCACTGACCCTCCCCCCAGTGTCCCAGTGCATCAAATCCTCACAGTGACCCATCCCTCAGCGTATCCACCCTTCCCAGTGCACCCATCCTGCCCAGTGACACTGATCCAGTGCACCCACTCATTCCAGTGCACTCACCCTCACAGTGACCCAGTGATCCAGTGCACCCACCCTACCAAGTGCACCCACCCCTCACAGTGATCCTGTGCACCCACCCTACCCAGTGACCCACCCCTCACAGTGTACCCTGTGCTCCCGCACCTTACAGCAACCCAAACTCCTTCCTATTCTGACAAAGGATTTTGAACCTTTAACATCAATGTTTCTCTCTCCACAGATGCTGCCTGAACTGCTGAGTGTTTCCAACATTTATGTAACACCTCTCATTCACTCGCAACAGTGCATCAAATCGCACCTCACTCCCACAGGACCCCAGGGAACCAAAATATCTCCCACTTACCCCCATTAACACAATGCACAGAGTCACTTTTGTTTACTTGAATCCATAAAAGAAACTCCTGCTTATTCCCACTACCCACTCAAATACCTTTCCATTCACCTCCATTGATAAAATCCCTTTTTTTATCCAGGTCTGTAGATTGTTATCAGTTGTAACAAATCCTTTTTCCCCAGTTCCCCAGCCCCGCATGGCCCGATTTTATCTTCTCCCCAAAATCCACAAACACCCATTCCTGCTCTCCAGAGATGCTGCCTGATCCGCTGAGTTTCTCCAGCATTTTCATATTTTAATTTTTTTCATATTTCAGATACAGCGCGGAAACAGGCCTTTTCGGCCCACCAAGTCCGCCCCGCCCAGTGATCCCCGCACATTAACACTATCCTACACACACTAGGGACAATTTTTTACATTTACCCAGTCAATTAACCTACATACCTGTACGTCTTTGGAGTGTGGGAGGAAACCGAAGATCTCGGAGAAAACCCACGCAGGTCACGGGGAGAACGTACAAACTCCTTACAGTACAGCACCCGTAGTCAGGATCGAACCTGAGTCTCCGGTGCTGCATTTGCTGTAAGGCAGCAACTCTACCGCTGCGCCACCGTGTCTACCTTCGTAACAAATCCTTTATTGCTTATTCTCACTCTGTTGAATGCTGATTTTTCAATTTTCTGGGACCCTTATTGATATTAAAGGACTTTGGAAGAGCACAATTGGTATGTTCACTATTCCTGCAGACACTTCTCATAAGTCCCATAGACCCAGCCCAGTTCTCAGGTGCAGTCAGCCCACCTGTCAGGTTAATTTTGCCAGCATGTTTTCCCAGCTCCGACTGTTTGGTGGAGTGTGCTTTGCCCCTCCCACTTCCTCGCTGGTCACTGTAGTACTTCAATAACCTAGGTCCTTTCGCTTAAACTTTCTAAACCTCAGATGAACCCCCCCCCCCCCCTCCCCCTCCTCTGCCTAGTAAAAGCCCTCTCCGGAACCCCATTCATTTGATTTGCCACCAAAGTGGTCCCAGCCCTATTGAAGTGAAGCCATCCAATGGAGTACAGCTCTCTCTTTCTCCATTGATGGCGTGATTGCCTTGTGAACTGAAGCCCATTTCTCCCACATCAGTCTCTGTGCTCCTCATTCAATTCTCTGATGTGTTGGCCTGAAGCCAGTCTGTACATGGCTTTGTTGATAGGCAGTGATTGCTACCTTTGTGGGTCTGCTTTATAATGCGCACTGTAGCAGCACTGACTTCTTCCACAGAGCTCCTTTGTCCTGTCCATGTCATTGGTTTCCCACAAGGACAACAGTTGGATATTTTTCCCTCTCTCTCCAAATTCCTCCCCAGCTCCAAGGAGATATCCTTAACGCTAGAACAGCCTATGCACCCGCTTCCTCTGGTACACAGAGCAGTATCTATCCCCCAAACTATACTTTCCTCTCTCATTACATCATTCTGTGGTTCCATTAGTGCAGTACGGTGGCGCAGCGGTAGATTTGTTACCTTTCAGTGCCAGAGGGTTCGATCTTGACTAAGGGTGCTGTCTGTACGGAGCTTGTACGTTCTCCCTGTGACCGCAGGGGATTTCTCCGGGTCCTCCGGTTTCCTCCCACATTCCAAAGACGCACAGGTTTGTTGGTTAATTGGCCTCTGGAAAGTGTAAATTGTCCCTAGTGTGTAGAATAGTGCTAGTGTTACGGTTTCATCACTGGTCGGCATGGACTTGGTGGGTCGAAGAGCCGTTTTCAATGCTGTATCTCTAAAGTAAAGTAGTCCCTCTCCACTCCCCCATACCATGCTGCTCGCTCAGTCTACTGGTCCATACTGCAGCCCACAGTGTAGGAACCTTGCATCAGTTGACCAAGGGCAGGGGCTGAGGTTATCTCCTGCGAGCTTGTACATCCTTTGCACGTAAGCACATATTTCTGTCCCAATCTGAGAGGTGTGACTGCCTTACGGCGGAAGGTCATCTTTCTCCGTCTCTGATGCATTGCACAGTCCAAAATCTCAGCTTCCAGTTCCTCAACCCCCAGCTAAAGGTTCCCGAGCAAAGATTCTTGAGGCTGCAGACACTTCTACATGGGAGTGATGGATCATAGAGACCATCACCAACTTCCACACACCTGGGCAGCATGGTGGGACAGTAGTAGAGTTGCTGCCTTACAGCGCCAGAGACCCGGGTTCAATCATGACTACGGGTACTGTCTGTGCAGAATTTGTATGTTTTCCCTGCGACCCTGTGCCTTTTCTCCGGGTGCTCTGGTTTCCTCCCACACTCTAAAGACCTGCAGGTTAATTGGCTTCTGCTGAGTGTAAATTGTCCCTAGTGTGTAGAATAGTGCTAGTGTACAGGGTGATCACTGGTTGGTGCCCAAGGGCCTGTTTCCATGCTCTATCTCTAAGGTAAAGTTTAAAGTCTGTCATCACAACAGGTCACCTGCCCTGCATCGGAGACTGAGGGGAAACCAGTGAGAAGTGTATAAAATGATGAGAGGCATACAGAGAGAGATACAAGGCCTTCCTTTTTGTTTGGAGGGCTGTACCCCTGGTCTCCTCTCTCTGTTCTTCTCCACATAATCTCACAATGAATGTGCATCCTCATACCGAGAGCCAGAGACCCACATCCGGGAAACAAATCTCACCACGTTGATTCCATTTTTCAGCTCTTGGCCTGTAGCTTTAATGACTGGTCCATTACCTTCTTGCCCAGACTCTTCTTGAACACTGTCAGTGACTGCTACCCCCACTCGCTCCAACAGTGTATTATAGGCAGTCGCCACACTTTGGGCTAGAAACCTTCCCCGTCAGATCCCCTATAAAACTCTTTTACCTTAATCCTAAATCTATTTCCTCTATTGTCAATGGGAAAAGATTCCTGTAGTGTATCCTGTCGACATCCCTCTAATCTGATATACTTTATTTCTTTAGTCAGAGGGTGGTGAATCTGAGGAATTCATTGCCACAGATGGCTGTGGACGCCATGTCAATGGATATTGTTAAGGCGGGGATTGACAGATTTTTAATTATTCGGGTTGACAGGAGGGTTTGGGGAGAAGGCGAGAGAATGGATATGAGAGGGAAAGATAGATCAGCCATGATTGAATGGTGGAATAGACGTGATGGGCTGAATGGCCTAATTCTGCTCCTATAATTAATGAATTTATGAATTTATATCTCAATCATGCCCTCTTAATCCTCTCCGCACCACGGAGTAGAGACCCAGCCCGGACATAACTGACCCACATAACTGACCCACTCCATTCAGACAACATCCTGGTGAATCCCTTCAGCACCCACCCCAGTGCTATCACTTCCTACCTGTAGTGCGATGACCAGAACTGCTCACAATACTCCAGCTGAGGTCTGACCAAGGTTTTATAACCCCCGTCAGCTCTAACATTCATTACCCTGACCAAAGAAAGCCAGAGACCATAGAACATTGCCTGACCCGCTGAGTTACTCCAGCATTTTGTGCCTACTCCTGCCTTCTTAACCAGGTTATCTACCTGCCTGACACCTTCAAGGTTCTTTGGATGTGCCCACCAAGGTCCCTCTGTCCATCAGTATCTGAGGGTCTTATCTTTATGGTGTGTGTCCAAACCTCATTAATACTCACTCTCGAAATGCATCACCTCACAAGATTAAACTTAATTTGCCACTCCTGCCTTCTTAACCAGGTTATCTACCTGCCTGACACCTTCAAGGTTCTTTGGATGTGCCCACTCAAGGTCCCTCTGCCCATCTCACCAACGCATTGGCATCACCCTGTCGTCTCAGATACTGTCCACGCTGTTAACATCTCCGCCAGACATGGTTTATCCACATTGGACTCGGTGATATCTGGGCAATGTGATTGGATCCTGTGGTACCATTGCTTGAACTACACTCTGCTGTCAGTGTCACCTCACTGCTGCATCTCCCATGGATGGAGGTTGACTGGGCAGCAACAATCCACAAGGTTATTGTGTCTCCGAGTTTCGACTCACCCAGTGGACTACAGGATGAGGCACACTACGTACAAGTGCCTCTGTGCTGTAAATGCAGGAGATAATCTGTGCACTTAATCAGCGGCTTTGTGCTCTCTGCAGCTGTTAAATAGTCCACGTTCAGGCTATTAAACCCCATTAACTGCTGCAGGAGCCGCATAAATGACTGCTGCCTCTCATTAGTCTCGCCAAAAGCATCCACACACTGTGTTTGTGTATGGTAGGGGGGAGGGAGCACAGTTTTGATGAACGAAGGAGTAGTTCCAGGAATATGGGCTCGGTGGTGGAACACAACGTTGTTGGGAGTGGGCCAATGGAAAATACAGCCGGGTGGGAATACAGGGAATGCTCTTGGGGGGATGGGGGTGTAGGGCTGGGGAGATGGGGGTGTAGGGCTAGGGGAATAGGGTGTAGGGCTGGGGGGATGAGTTATAGGGCTAGCGGAGTGGTGGTGGGGGGGGGGAGGTTGTGCAATGCTGGGGGGTTGGGCTGGAGTGTAAAGGGTGTAGGACTGGAGGGATGAGGGTGGTCAATGGGGAGGTTGGGCTGGGGGGATGGGGGCTTGGAGGAGGGGGTGGGGGCAGTTGGGCTGGAGGGATGTGTATGGGGGGTTGGGCTGGGAGGATTGGAGGTTGATGAAGGGATGGGGTTTGGGCTGTAGGGAATAGGAAGAATGAAAGGGTGTTGGAACAGCCTGGTTTCTGGGATATTCGTGCTGCAAAGGGCAGTTAGAGAGTCGCAACACTCCTCTAAGGGACGGTAAGTCACAAGTCTTCCCTGTTGTCATTCAGCCAACAGCCTCTGTTGTTTTTACCAACCAATGGATAAAGATTCTTTCTTTGATTTTGTCCAGACATCGACGAGTGCCACTCCAGCCCATGTGAGAACGGAGCGACTTGTGTGGACGGGATCAACTCCTTCACCTGCCTTTGTCTGCCCAGTTACACCGGCAGCCTGTGTGAGGAAGGTGAGGCAGGCAGCTCGACTCACAGATACCCAGCCCAATGATGATCAGTCACCCAACCCAGCCCGGCCCAGCCCAGCCCGGCCCAGCCCAGCCCGACCCAGCCCAGCCCGGCCCAGCCCAGCCCGGCCCAGCCCGGCCCGACCCAACCCGGCCCGGCCCGGCCCGGCCCGGCCCGGCCCGGCCCAGCCCGGCCCAACCCGGCCCGGCCCGGCCCGGCCCGGCCCAGCCCGACCCAACCCAGCCCGGCCCAGCCCAGCCTGACCCAACCCAGCCTGACACCACTTTTACCCCAGCTTGACTCAACCCCACCCCACCCACCCTGATCCACCTCAGCATACCCTAACCCCACCCCACCCCACCCTACCATGACCCCAGCCTAACACATCCTGACCCCACATGGCCATCCTGCCATGGCCCCCACCCATCTCAACACACCCTGACCCCACCCCATCCTGACCCCTTCCCACCCTGACACCCAGCCCAACAGACAACAGTCACCCAGCCCAGCCTGACTCCAGCCGACCTGAGCGCACGCCGTACTGACCCCACCTCAACACATCCTGACCTCACCCCATCCCCACCCCAAGCCCAGGGGGGTACCTAACGGTGAGTGTGAGAGCAAAGTGTTTGTGGTCCTGAAGCATTGATCTAGGGGACCAGGTATCACTGTAAATCTCCACTCACCACCACTGGGGAATTTAAACCCATTCAGATCAATAAATCTGTAATAAATGTGTACATGAGGTTCAATGTCGTTAAAATAATCTGGTTTACCATTATCTTGTGGAGAGGCACATCTTCAGCCTTTAGCTGGTCTAGAGCTTTGAGAAGTTGACTGGTGGTGCCTGTTTGCAGGTGAAGGGACATTGGTAAATGGGAGGCTTTAAAATGTGACACAGAGAGAGCTCGGTGCCAGTAGAGGGCTGTGGAGGCCAGGTCTGGATAATTTTAAGGCAGAGATAGATACATTTGTGATTAGTACAGGTGTCGGGGTCTATGGGGAGAAGGCAGGAGAATGGAGTTGAGAGGGAAAGGTGGATCAGCCATGACTGAAGGGCAAGGCTGGCAGGAGTGGGGGACTCCGGATGACAAGAGACATCGAGGCAGTTTAGAGATGGGTTACAAATTGGGGGAAGATCAGTTTCATGAACATAAGGAAGGCCCTTGCCAAGGAATGTCTTATGCCAGAGGGTGATGAATCTGTGGAATTCATTGCCACGGATGGCGGTGGAGGCCAAGTCATTGAGTATTTTTAAAGTGGACATTGATTAATATCTTGATTCTTAGTTAGTAAGGGGATCAAGGGTTACGGGGAGAAGGCAGGAGAATGGGATTGAGAGAGAAAAATAGATCAGCCATGATCGAATAGCGGAATAAACTCGATGGTCTGAATGGCCTAATTCTGCTCCTACGTCTTATGGTCTAAGAGTGAGAGCATTGACTTGAGATACATCTACATCTGTTCCGTGGGAAACAATCAAAAGAAAAAAATAGAAAGAGTTTGGAGCCTACATGTTCCAGTCTGGGTAAAAGGCAGGAACCCTGGATATCGAGGGATATAAGCTGGTCAACAAATTGAATCCACCATTGACTTGATAGTGGAGGCAGAGACTCTCACAGCAGCTGAGAAGAATTTGGACGAGCAGCTGAATTGACAACGTTTAGAAGGCTCAGCTGGGATATAGGATCAGTGTAATTGGCTACTCGATGAACTTTGCTGACGCAATGGGCTGTAAGACTATATTCTGCACTCTTGTCTATTTTTGATTTTGCACCACCTGATGTACACGTGTACAATAGGATTTGAATGCATAACATGGGAAACAAAGTTTGCTGCTGTATCTCGGTACACATGACATTAGTAAACCAGTTGCCATGCCAACACATGGCATAATGTAGCAGTGGACCTTGCACTAAGCAGTGTGAGCTGGTGGGTGAATCTGTTCTTGGGCCTACTCCCCTTGATGTTGACAATGCAATGAGCCCGCAGAGGCGAGGTCGCACCCCGCCCGGTGGCGGTAATGTTAAAGTCTTCCCTTGTCCCCAGATACTGAGGGATGTGATCACAACTGGCAGAAGTTCCTGGGCCACTGCTACCGATACTTTTCCCACCGACGCTTGTGGGAAAATGCAGAAAAGGACTGCCGGAGTCACGGAGCTCACCTGGCGAGCATTCACTCCGTGGAGGAGAAGGAGTTCCTGAACGGTGAGGCCTCCACCATAGGTTGCATGAATATGACAAAACAAAGCCTATACTGAGCTCCCACTGGTGTTGGATACACCATCAGTCCTCACTCCCCATTCAGATAATAGTCTGCTTTCCTGAGGTTATCCACTTTGGTGGCAAGAACAGGAAAGCAGACTATTATCTGAATGGTGGCCGATTAGGAAAAGGGGAGATGCAACGAGACCTGGGTGTCGTGGTACACCAGTCATTGAAAGTAGGCATGCAGGTGCAGCAGGCAGTGAAGAAAGCGAATGGTATGTTGGCATTCATAGCGAGGTGATTTGAGTATAGGAGCAGGGAGGTTCTGCTGCAGTTGTACAGGGCATTAGTGAGACCACACCTGGAGTATTGCCTACAGTTTTGGTCTCCTAATCTGAGGAAAGACATTCTTGTCATAGAGGGAGTACAGAGAAGGTTCACCAGATTGATTCCTGGGATGGCAGGACTTTCATATGAAGAAAGACTGGATAGACTCGGCTTGTACTCGCTGGAATTTAGAAGATTGAGGGGGGATCTTATAGAAACATACAAAATTCTTAAGGGGTTGGACAGGCTAGATGCAGGAAGATTGTTCCCGATGTTGGGGAAGTCCAGAACAAGGGGTCACAGTTTAAGGATAAGGGGGAAGTCTTTTAGGACCGAGATGAGAAAGTTGCTTTTCACACCGAGAGTGGTGAATCTGTGGAATTCTCTGCCACAGAAGGTAGTTGAGGCCAGTTCATTGGCTATATTTAAGAGGGAGTTAGATGTGGCCCTTGTGGCTAAAGGGATCAGGGGGTATGGAGAGAAGGCAGGTACGGGATACTGAGTTGGATGATCAGCCATGATCATATTGAATGGTGGTGCAGGCTCGAAGGGCCGAATGGCCTACTCCTGCACCTATTTTCTATGTCCCTCAATCAGCAAACACTTCCTTTATGGAGTCACCATTCAATCTGCTCCAATCAAACTTTTTGTAGAACACAGAACAGTACAGCACAGGAATGGGCCCTTCGGCCCACAATGTTTGTGCCGAACATGATGCCAAGTTAGACTGATTTCATCTGCCTGTACATAATCCATGTCCCTCCATTCCCTGCACTTCCATGTGCCTACCTAAAAGCCTCTTAAATGCCACTGTCGCAATCTGGCTTCACCATCACCCCTGGCAATACGTTCCAGGCACCCACCACTCTCTGAGTAAAAAACTTGCCTCCATTAAACTTTTCCCTTCTCACCTTAGAGCGAAGGCCTCAAGTGTTGAACATTTCCACCCTGGAAACAAGGTTCTGACTGTCAACAGTGTGACAAGGACTCTCCTAATCTCCTCACCCTGATCAACTTGCAATTAATTATATGACACTATTTGAGCTTCGGGCCATACCCCATTGGAACTGCACAACAATGTCAGGGAAATAAGGGCACAGAACATAGGTCTGAAGAAGGGTCTCGACCCAAAACGTCACCCATTCTTTCTCTCCAGAGATGTTGCCTGTCACGCTGAGTTCCTCCAGCATTTTGTGTCTACCATAGAACAGTACAGCACAGGAACAGGCCCTTTGGCCTACAATGTCCATGCAAACATGATGCCGTTAAACTAATCTCCTCTGCCTGCTCGTTATCCATAGCCCTCCATTTCCTGCATATTCATGTGCCAGAGCAGGTGATGGTGTGAATCTTCAACTAGATATTAACTGTTGGTTTGGACATTAGGCTAGGCAGCGGCAGGGGGGAGGGGGGAGGGGGAGAGGGGGGGAGTCGGAACATCAGGTACCGTCACCAGATGTGGCCAATGCAGATAATCCAAGAGAGAGGAGGAGTGGTGGGGGGAAGAGGCAACAACAGTCACGTTCTATTCTGAGGTGGAAGTTTGGGGAGATTTGTTCACAGCAGGGAAAACGATGCGAGGAGGACCCGGGGCGAAATGGCTGGAACACACAAAGGTGGAAATGGAGGTGGCAAATGGGGCTGGCATTTTCTGACGGTTTGATGTCCCTTCGGTGCTCAATGGGATAATGAGGTGCTGCTCCTGAGATGATGCTGAGTTTTGATGGGACATTGTCAGAGGTGGGTGAAGTTTCAGTTCGAGACCCTTCTTCAGACTTGGTGTCAGAGGTGGTGTGTGGTGGGGATGGGAAGATAGGAAAGGATTGGGAATGGTGACTTTATCAGATGGGGAGTTTGAGATGTTGGGTTGCTCTGTCTGTTTCTGATCCAGGTCTGAGTCGGGAATACGCCTGGATCGGTCTGAACGACAGAACGATCGAGGAGGACTTCCAGTGGACGGATGGCACTCCTTTGGTGAGTTTGGATATGACCTGGCACACGTCTTGTGCTGGCGAGGCTGCTTCAATACCAGAGCAACAAAGAGTTAAGTTCGGGGTGGCACAGTGGCGCAATGGTAGAGCCGCTGCCTCACAGCACCAGAGACCTGGGTTCGATCCTGACTACGAGTGCTGTCTGTACGGAGTTTGTAAGTTCTCCCAGTAACCATGTGCTATTTCACTGAGTACTCCAGTTTCCTTTCACATTCTAAAGACGTGCAGGTTTGTAGATTAACTGGCTTCCGTAAATTGTAAATTATTCCTAGTGTAGGATAGTGCTAGTGGCCAGGGTGGTTGGTGCTGAAGGGCCTGTTTCGTTCTGTATATCTAAAGCCTAAAGTCTAGTCATTTAAAAGATGGCCACTTTCTCCCACTTGTGGTGTTGGTGATGTTGGCCAGTGTCTCCTCACTTTCTCTCACTCTGATGGGACAAGGTTCACTCTCATGGTTTCAGGGTTCCTCTCCTGCAGTAGACTGCTGAAGCAAAGCTGGGGGTCAGACCTGTGGGTGAAGACAGAAGCTGTGCAGTAATGTGGAAGGAGCAGTGTGCAAGAAGCAAGTGGCTGCATGAGGTTGGACGGACAGGCAACATCTCTCGGGCAATGCAGACGGTTAAAGCACGTCCCTATCTCAGCCAAAAAAAAGTAATGCATTAAATATAAATACATTGATTTGTGCGGAGGTCAGGGGTTATGCGGAGAAGGCAGGAGAATGGGTTTGAGAGGTATAGATAGATCAGCCATGATCAAGTCAATTCAAGTCAAGTTTATTTGTCACATACACATACAGGATGTGCAGTGAAATGAAAGTGGCAATGCCTGCGGATTGTGCACAAAAATTACAATTACAGCATAAAAATTAAAATTAATACAGAAAAAAATCTAGTCCCTGGAGATACAATAGTTAACAGTCTTGATGGCCTGTGGGAAGAAACTCCGTCTCATCCTCTCCGTTTTCACAGCGTGACAGCGGAGGCGTTTGCCTGACCGTAGCAGCTGGAACAGTCTGTTGCTGGGGTGGTAGGAGTCCCCCATAATCTTGCTTGCTCTTGATCTGCACCTCCTGATGTATAGGTCCTACAGGGGGGCGAGTGTAGTTCCCATGGTGCATTCAGCCAAACGCACTGTTCTCTGCAGGGCCTTCCTGTCCTGGGCAGAGCTGTTCCCAAACCAGATTGTGATGTTCCCAGACAAGATGCTTTCTACAGCCCCAGAGTAGAAGCATTGAAGGATCCTCAGACACTCTGAATTTCCTCAGCTGTCTGAGGTGGTAAAGGCGCTGCCTTGCCTTACCTGCCAGTGCGGCAATGTGTGTTGCCCATGTCAGATCCTCTGTGATGTGGACTCCCAGGTATTTAAAGCTGCTCACCCTATCCACAGTAAACCCATTTATCTCCAGTGGCGTGTACGTCCTTGGATGTTGAGCCCTTCTAAAGTCCACAATCAGCTCCTTAGTTTTTTTGACATTCAAGAGGAGGCTATTGTCCTGACACCAGAGTGCCAGATCAGCCACCTCCTCCTGGTAGGCCTTCTCATGGTTGTCAGATATCCGGCCCACCACCACAGTGTCATCAGCAAACTTGATGATGGAGTTTGAGCTGAACCTGGCCACACAGTACATGTGTGTACAGGGAGTACAGTAGGGGGCTAAGGACGCAACCCTGGGGGGATCCTGTGTTCAGGGTGAGTGGGCTAGATGGGCCGAATGGCCTAAATCTGCTCCTATAACTTATGGAAACACAGCCAGGTGCTCACCATCGCCTTGCCATGTGGGGTCCTGCTGTTCACGGATCAGCTGCCAGGTTTTCTGCATTTCCACAAAACCCTTCGTCATCTGGAAAGCTTTGCACATCCTGAGATTCTGTTGGGCTGTATAAGGGGAAATGCTTATTATCTAACATTGCTGCTTCAATGTCCAGGACTATCTGCTCTCAGACACCAAAGCTGTACACCTGACGTCCCACCACATCCATTCGCCTGTCAGCAAATTGTGATTCCCTCTCAACAACTTATGCTAAATGCTACCTCATCCTCCAAGGCCATATTCTGTCTGCACCTGAGCCAGTCCATTGAATAGTTCTGGGTGGATTTTATGAATTGGCGTTCCCACCTTGGGAGGGTCCATGTTGTCCAACTATCCACTGCAATGGTGGTGGCAGAGCCTGCAGTGCTCTGGGTCTGGTGAAGCTGCAGCTGAGAGGGAGCACTGAGCCTGCAACCATGCAGTGGGACTGGACACACCAGCAGTGGATGCCTTGAGCAGTCCTGGACTCTGGGGGCCATGGGTCGGACGGCTCACTGTGACAGCGCAGGTCACAGCCTTTAATGTCCTGATCTTGTTCCCTCAAGCAATACGAAAACTGGCGGATAAACCAGCCCGACAGCTTCTTCGCAGGAGGGGAGGACTGTGTTGTCTCCATCAGACATGAAAATGGGAAGTGGAACGATGTACCGTGTAACTACAACCTGCCCTACATCTGCAAGAAGGGCACAGGTAAAGCGGCGGCTAAATTGGTTGAAGGCAAGGGCTGGACCCATGGGTGAAGGCAAGGCTGGACCCAAGGGTGAAGGCATGCGCTGGGCCCATGGGTGAAGGCAAGGCTGGGCCCATGGGTGGAGGCATGTGCTGGACCCATGGGTGAAGGCAAGGCTGGACCCAAGGGTGAAGGCAAGGCTGGACCCATGGGTGAAGGCAAGGCTGGGCCCATGGGTGGAGGCATGTGCTGGACCCATGGGTGGAGGCATGTGCTGGACCCATGGGTGGAGGCATGTGCTGGGCCCATGGGTGAAGGCAAGTGCTGGACCCATGGGTGGAGGCATGTGCTGGACCCATGGGTGGCAGGGTCAACCTCACGTTAGCCAAACGCCCGAGCCACACAGCCAATGAGGTGGCTTCGGGAACTGTGGTATGGGAGGGGTGGGTGCTGACAGGGTGACGGGATTTGGTGGGATCAGGTTGTAAAGCGTCCAGTTACAGGTGATTTTGGCACCTGATCCACCCCATACTGTTCACTTCCCTTCCCCACCCACATCATCCCCATCTGCCTCCCCCCCCCAAATCAGCCTCCCCTCCACTCTCCACCACTCCCCATCTGCCCCCCCATCAGCATCCCCTCTCCTCCACTCTCCATCTGCCTCCCCCCCATCAGCATCCCCTCCCCTCCACTCTCCACCACGACCCCATCTGCCTCCTCTCCCCACCTGCATCCTATTTCCATCTGCCTCCCGTCCCCAACTCCCTCCCCTCTCCTCTCCAAACCTCCCCTCCGCTCACCTCCCCACCCCTTCCCTCCCCATTTGCCTCCCCTCCACTTTCCTCTCCTCCCCGCCTTCCCTTCCCATCCCTACCCTCCCCTGCCCTCTACATATCTCTCCCTTCCTTCCCCTTTGCTCTCTATCCTTTGCTCACCGCCTGTCCTCTCCTTTTCCTCCCCACATCCACTCCGCCTTCCCCTATCTTTTGAGCAATGGTGAGAGTGAGGGCAGGGGATGGTATGTGTGGTTGACAGTGTGGGCGGGTGGGGAGAGAAGGTGAGGGTGGGGAACGCTGTGGATGGGGAGACGTTGAGGTTTAGGGGTGGGGAGCATTGGGGTTGGTCAGAGTTGGGGATGGTGAAGGGGGACGGCATGGTGGGGGACGGTGAGTTTGGGGGGACGGTGAGATGGATGACGGTCAAGGTGGGTTGGTGAGGTTGGGGGGGACAGTGAGGGGGGGTTGAGGTTGGGGGGACAGTGTGGGGGATGACAGTCAGGGTAGGGTGCGTTGAGGTTAAGTGGGGTCAGTGAGGGTGGGTACGGTGAGGTTGGGGGCAGTGAGGAGGGATGGTGAGGTTGGGGGGGCAGTGAAGTGGGGGATAGTCTGGACAGACACTATGGCTGCAGACAATGTAACTCTCCCCCCTCCCTGCCTCCCCCCAGTGCTGTGCGGGAGTCCTCCCCCCGTGCCCCATGCCGCGGTGATGGGCAGGAGGAAGCCCCGATACCCCATCCACTCGCTGGTCCGCTACCGGTGCCAGGACGGCTTCACCCAGCGCCACATCCCCACCATCCGGTGCCACGCCAGCGGCAAGTGGGACCGGCCTAAGGTCCTGTGCCTCAGCCGTGAGTGCAACCGTTCTGGGGGAGGGGGGGGGGGGGGGGGGGGGGGGTTGGAGGGAAAGGGGCACAGTGGGGGGAGGGGAGGGGAGGGGCGGTGAGAGTGGAGGGAGGGCTCACATAGGGGGTGGGGCGGTGAGGCGACATGGTGGGGGTGGGATGGGGTGAGTACACAAGGGTGCGGTGCTGAGGGCAGTGATGGTGGAGGGTACAGGGTGGGGGAGGGGCAGGGGGTGGTCGGGGGAGGCGCCATTGTTGGGGACACAGTGAGGTGGTGAGGGGGAGAGAGTACATGGTGGGGGCCTAGTGTGGTGGGGGCTGGGGTACACGGTGGGGGGCACGATGCAGGAGGGCTGGAGAGTGGTGGGGGCAGCGCACACTGTGAGAACACTGTGGGGACACACAGTGACTCCCTCAACCAGTGGGATGAAACTTCCAGGGCCACACTTTGATGGTACATATGACAATTAAACACCTGACTCAGCTCAACAGCCACGTCTGGGCACACACCAGAGGTAATGCGAAGCTTGGAATGCCGTGTGGAGAGAGTGAGGTGCATCCAGCTGGGGATATCACAGTCACTGACCATGTCTGCTTGTTTTCTCCCATTCTCCTTTCCTTTCCTCCCTCCCCCCACCCCTTCTCCCTCCTCCCTCTTTCTCTTCTATCTCCTCTCCTTCCTCCCTCCCTCTATCTTCCCCCCTTTCCCCCTTTTCCTCATTTCCCCCCTTTTCCCCGTTTCCCCCTTTCCCCCTTTTCCCCCTTTCCACCCTTTTCCCCCCTCTCTGTCTCTCCCCTCTCTGTCTCTCCCCTCTCTGTCTCTCCCCTCTCTGTCTCTCCCCTCTCTGTCTCTCCCCTCTCTGTCTCTCCCCTCTCTGTCTCTCCCCTCTCTGTCTCTCTCCTCTTCCCTCTCTGCTCTTCCCTCTCTGTCTCTCCCCTCTCTGTCTCTCTCCTCTCCCCTCTCTGTCTCTCTCCTCTCCCCTCCCCTCTCTGTCTCTCTCCTCTCCCCTCTCTGTCTCTCTCCTCTCCCCTCTCTGTCTCTCTCCTCTCCCCTCTCTGTCTCTCTCCTCTCCCCTCTCTGTCTCTCTCCTCTCCCCTCTCTGCGCTCACCTCTGTCTCTCTCATCCCTCTCTGTCTCTCTCCTCTCCCCTCTCCTCTGTCTCTCTCTCTCTCTGTGCCTCTCTCTCTGTGTTCAGGAGCAGCTGGAAACCGCAGGTCACGGAGACACCAGCACAAAGGCAGCAGGAAAGAGAAGCGAAAGCACAAAAAGCGCACGGAGTTGCCCCGGAGGGAGATGAAGCACTTCTACTGAGCAGAGGTACCCTGTGGAGGGGAGGCCATCGCGCTGCAAGTACAGGACTGACACCCAACAAGATGTTTTGTTTTGAGCACCCCCTCCTCCCCCCCCCCCAAGGGGTGTGAAAGGGTTGTTTTTAGTTTGCGAGAGTTATGTCACGTATTTTTCTAAGAAATAATTGTGGAACTTCAAGGTAAACGTGTTGATGGATAATCAGTAGGTGTTGGAGATTAAAGCGGTTCACAGGTACGTCCTTGCTACAAGTGTTCGGTCTCGAAATGTGGATGAAGACTAGCCAATAATCCTTTCAAAAAGGCACAAGAATTAATTTTTTTAAACTGATGGATTATAGATGAGGCTGGTTTAAAAATAGATGTTTGAGTGATTCGTCACAGAGCCTCCTCACACAGATCCCAGTCAGAGTACTTACTGCCCCTGACCAGTAACATTCCCATTAATGCAGCACTTGTTGTTTTTGTACTCGTTAAACCCATTAATTGAAGGAAGGTTAATACATTACTGTGGGAATACAGTTAATGAGTTTTGCTCCTTGTTATATTGCCAGCATGTTTTCAACCCAAACATTTCAGTAAAACCTGCAGGGACTTTTCACAGCTTAACACAACTGCTTGGTTTTGGTGGGGTGGGGATGGGGGGAGACATTTTACAAACTAGTAAGTCCCTTTGTTCACGCCAACACCTCATGCTCAGGGGGGTTTGCGTGTGGTTAGTAGTACAGACTTGCGGACTCGCTTTGAGCCCAGGACACACTACTAGTTACACTATGGCTAACTTGGCTAAACCCAAGAACCAACCCCCGAGGTTTTCCTGAAGACAGACGCAAAGTGCTGGAGTAACTCAGTGGGTCAGGCAGCATCCCTGGAGAAAAGGGAATAGGTGACATTTTGGGTCGGGACCCTTCCCGGTCAGAGGAACACACACAGTAGCTCAGGCAGTAGCTGGCTGAGGTAGCACAAGAGTGGCCTCACTGACCTGAATCACAACCTCACTGGTCAGTCTGACCTGCCCGGTTCTCCAACAACCTTGGCTCGTTTGAGGATTTCCAACATCTGACGCATTTTGCTTTTACTACAATGATCCAGGGACAGGAATCCAAATATACCACCCCGGGGAATTGGGGAGTTTAATTTCAATTGAATAAATCTAGACTGAAATCCAAATGTGAGGAATGGACCAGATTGGACCAGACTGGCGTAGAGAGGCCAGGGACATTAACATCACCTGGGATGGGACTGTGGTCCAGTCTGCTTAACAAGGTCTTCTCCCTTCACTGAGGGACGGTGTGAGGAAGTTGGATTCATGTCAGTGGGGATACAGCCAGTAATTACCCACCTGATCAGTAACACCCAGGTTCCTGAAAGTGGAAGGAATTACCAGCCATGGGAAGAATCCAAGAAAGAGTCAGAGGTATCCGTTTAAGGAATTCAGTTTGGCATCCGTTCATCTCTGACTGGGGAAGATTTCACTCCCTTATTTAACCACACCAAGTCCCGGCAGACTTGGGTCAAAGAGAATCGGACTGAAATTTTACAGAATGTTTTACACAAAAACAATACAATTTTCTCAATTGCTGGAGGTGGAATGAAATTAGTTTAATTCACAATTTGTCAGTAATAGGTTGGACTGTAATGTGCTAACTCACTTAGGCTGAACAAGTAACCACATTAACAACGGCCTGGCTGGGGGAGGGGTTATGGAGCCTCGCACTGCTGCAGCCTTCACCTATGGTGGTGGTTGAAGCTACTGGTCTGAGAGTAAATCGGCTCCCCCCTCCGGACCGCAACATCACCTCATCACCAGCCTCAGCACTCCCTTCAACTGTTGGCTCAATGT
This sequence comes from Rhinoraja longicauda, assembly GCF_053455715.1. NCBI lineage: Eukaryota > Metazoa > Chordata > Chondrichthyes > Rajiformes > Arhynchobatidae > Rhinoraja > Rhinoraja longicauda. The sequence goes on along the minus strand of NC_135980.1, from coordinate 17,683,712 downwards.
TTGTGGTATCACGGAAACAGGGCATGGACTGGGGGGAGGGGTGGGTTGGCTCTGGACTTCCCTCCGTAACTTTCCCTGAAGCAAGGAGGGAACGCTATGGGAGCTGATGCTAGTTCAAGGTTGTGCCTGTGAAGCAAAGTGTTGAGTGCTGTAGTCTTTGCTTCATTGTGTGGCCTGTTCACCTAGCCTGAAGTCCTCCACCTCTTCTACCAATCCCTTCTCCTCCCACCTCTCCAACCTGAATTCCCCTCACCTCTTGTCCTCCCTCTCTCCAAGCCCCCCCCTCTCCAAATGCCGTCTGTCGATAGGCCCCCCATTCCTCCAGTCCCTCCCCTCTCTAGCCCTTATTTCTCCAGCCCCCTTCTGCAGTCTCACCCTCTACTTCCTTCCAGCCCCTCCCCCCTCTCTAGCCCCCACCTTTCCAGCTCTTCCCCTCTCCAGTTCCCATCTCCAGCCCCTCCATCACTGTGTCTCAAGCACCCATTCTGGCTCTGCCTGTTTTCAACCCCCCCCCCTCACCTCCCCTCTGGAGTAGAGGGAGAGGGTCAGACAAATTAAACCAGAGGAACAGGATGCCGCAGATGCTGGAATCTTGAGCAATAAACAGTGTTGGAGGAACTCCGTTTCCTCCACAGATGCTGCCTGACCCGCTGGGTTCCTCAAGCACTTTGTTTCCGGACAAGTTATCCTGCAGGTTTGCACCAGAAGCGTGATTGTTGGGAAGTCCCTGTTCAGGTCTGTCATCGTGGAGCCAGGACCAAGGGTATTCTTCAGCCTTGGGCTGAGCAGTGCGCCACACCAGTGGAGCTTCAGTCCCACAACAGGGACATCACTGGTCAGGTCAGCAGTTATTGCCTATCCCTCTTTGCCCTCGAGAAGGGATGGAGGGGTAGGCTTGCTTCTTGAACCCCTTCAGTCCATCTGGTGTAGACACTCCTGCAGTGTGGTTTGGAATGGAGGAGCAGGGCTCAGTCTGTGTGGGGATGCAGTCTGCACATACAGTCCACAGTTGATTACTGTGCTTGCTTTCTGACATGCAGAGGTCCAGAATCATGTTTCAGAAGCTGGTTGGAATCGGGAAACAATTGATCTCTTTTATGTTACTTTTGGAGTGTTGTTGTGTGAATTGTTAATATTTCCAAGTGTGTCTGTACTTAGTCAGTGTGCTGTGAATAATATGCATTCCGCAAACCCTGTGTTTTTATGTACTGGACATTGGCTGTTAGAATAAAGGATTTTTTAAATGGAAACCATCTATTAACCACCCCTCAGCCCACCTGTTCAACTGATCAAGATCCTGCTGTAAATTTTGATAACCATCTTCACTATCTACAATACTACTCACTTTCCGTGTCATCTGCAAACTTACTCATCATGTGTTCATTTTCATCCAAATTGATGATATAAACTACAAACAACAAAAGGGGCCCAGAACTGATCCTTGAGGCACATCAGGAGTCACAGGTCTCCAGTCCAAAAAACAATCTTCCATCATCACCCTCTGCTTCATTCCATGAAGCCAATTCTTTAACCATTCGACCAGCTCTCCCTGGATCCCATGCGATCTCACCTTTCAGAGCAGCCTACCACGTGAAATCTTATCAAATGCCTTGCTGAATTCCATGCTGACAACGCTTATGGCTTTCTGCTCATCAATCTTCTTGGATATTGGATGGGGGGAGGGATGATGGGGGGGGGGGGGGTAAGAGCATAGCAGGATCCCATGGTCACTGTTGATGGGCTGATTTGAGTGGTGCTGTGGACACTGGGCAGACGTGTGGTATCCTGCTGTGCTTTGCTGGTGAGTCTGTAAACTCACCCCAGCCACGTACATTGTGATTGAATTAATGAAACCTAAACACCTCTGAGACAGAGGCAGTAAAGGTACCAAACTGCTTCTACAGTGTTAAGTTCACATTATAGGAGCCATATTATGCCATTCGGCCCATCGAGTCTACCCTGCCATTCAATCATGGCTGATCTATCTTTCCCCCTCAATCCCATTCTCCTGCCTTCTCCCCATAACGCTTGCTAATCAAGAAGCTGCCAATCGCAGCGTTAAGAATACCAATCGACTTTGCCTCCACAGCCTTCTGGAGAATGGGGTTCAGAAGGAAAGATAGATCAGCCTTGACCAAATGGCCTAATCCTGCTCCGAGAATTTATGAATTTATGCCTATGACGATGAATTCCACAGATTCGCCACCCTCTGACTAAAGAAATGTATCTTCCTTTCTCCTCTCTCAAGATACGTCCTTTTATTCTGAGACTGTGCCCTCTGGTCCTGGACTGCTATTAGTGAGCTCTGCGAGCTTTCACTGGCAGCAGCGAAAGTTGCTGAATTATAATACATTAAATATTGATAAACTGCGGAGCCGCTGCACCTTCCCGGAGTTGCCAACCCGCCAGTGCAAATCTATGCGCATAAATTATCACCTCAACACCAAGCAACTGCCGAGGGTTCATTGCAACCAATTAGCTGCTGGTGCCTGAATGAGTTACAATAATTGGGTTTGCCAGAAGTAAGGCTCTCGGAGAGCCCCTTCAGCCGATCATTACCCCGGCAGGAATCAGATGAGTCATGAAATGAGCAATTTCTAAAGTGCCAAAACTTTAATGTTCGAGCAACGCTGCTGAATCAAATGCTGAATAATGCATGAAGTTTCCACGGCTGAAAGATAACAAAGCGAGGTTTGTATTCAGTGTCTAAGCGCTTGCTTGTACAGGGCGCTATCGGGCGGCCACACGCGCGGCCGCACATCTTCATGCCCCACTTGTCTCTCGGACAGATTCGCCAGACCAGGTATAAAGGTTCACCTTGTGCGGTGAACTTGTGCATGCGCTCGAGTCCAATCTAAGCCAGTTCGAGCCGATGAAAGTAATGCTCCTCACTTCTGAACATTATACACACTCTGGCGTTACTGCGGCACAGTGGAACATCGATAGAGCTGCTAGAGACCCGGGTTCGATCCTGACCTCGGGTGCTGTCTATGCTGAAACCGCGTGGGTTTCCTCCGGATCCTCCGGTTTCCTCCCACGTCTCAAAGACGTGCAGGGTTGTAGGTTAATTGGCTTCTGTAAATTGCTCCCAGCGTGTGGGATGCGAAAGTGGGATAATATAGAACTAATCGTAGTAATCGAGCGATACAGTGTGGAAACGGGCCCTTCCGCCCAACTTGCCCACACCGGCCAACATGTTCCAGCTGCACGAGTCCCATGTTCCCGCGTTTGGTCCATATCCGTCCAAACCTATCCTATCCATGTACCCGTTTCTTAAACGTTGGGATAGACCCAGCCCCAACTACCTCCTCTGGCAGCTTGTTCCATAGACCCACCACCCTTTGTGTGAAAACGTCACCCCTCAGATTCCTGTTAAATCTTTCCCCCTTCACTTTAACTAGTGTGAACAGTTGGTGGACAGGTTGGTGGGCCGAAGGGCCGGTTTCCACGCAGTATCTCTAAACTAAACACTTCCCGACCGAATAAGTTCAACTATTCCCAATCATACCCCCTCCCCTCCCATTTCTCCACAGCACGGTTGTTGCTGACTGCGTGTTACCCCTCGCACCCCTTCACGGCCCCATTCCTGCCCCCAATGGTGCTAGCAGGGCGCCCGGAGCATCATCACAGGAGTGGCCGGAGTCAAGTTGGGTTCATGGGAATGAAGGTGTGCTTGACTCGTTTCTTGAGGTTGTAACGAGCTGGAGAGATGAGTACAGTGGTGACTGTGGGGCATTTGGAAAGCCTTTGATAAATTGCCCGGAAACAGATTATTAAACGAGTTTAGAGTGTACGGTATTGTGGCGGGGGGGGGGGGGGGGGGGGGACATAAACTGAGCGAGACTGTGGGTGGGTTCACAGGGAGAATAGAGGAGAAATTAATTGGGATGGGGGGAAGGGGGGAGGGGGTTGAGGCCGTGGTTGTGATGGAGCGGACCTAACCGCCCACAGTTATTACATGTAATGTATTCAGGGTTGTCTTTGTTAAAACAATGAACCACAGATGCTAATTTCCAACAACAAAAAAGTGTTGGAGTAACTCAGCGGATCAGGCAGCATCTCTGCAGAACATGGATGGGCGACATTTCGGGTCGGGACCCTTCTTCTGACTTTGCATTTGTAAAGCTTTGTCGCGGTGTGGAGTGGGGAAGATGCTGTATTATATATTGTCTGTATGCATTTCCCGCATCAGTCTGTCATGCTGCTTCAAGTAAGAATGTCATTGTTCCGGCGTCGGTACCTATGACAATTAACCACCTTGACCCTTGAGGGGCGGTGGGTCCACATCTGGGGTGTTGAGGACACATCTGTCTCCCGATCTGGAGAAGAGCATCACTGTGGCAGAGGAGGGCGGCCAAACCGAGCCAAGACATGTTTGATCCAGTGGAGCTCTCTGCTTAGCTCCGAATGAGTAGGATCCCAGTGCTTGCTCCTCAGAATGGAACACATCGGCCAACATACAGTATGTGGGTAAGTCAAGTGTCTTCTCATTCTCCCACACTCTGGAGAATCACCGTGCTAGACTTGACCCCTACCCCCTCCCTCCACCCCACTCTCGGCCCCTCCACCCTTGAACCAGCGCAGCGATCCTTCACCGCGCTCCCTGCACAGTAATCTCCGAGGTCAGGGCACCGGACTGTGCTCAGTGCTCCAGGTACGTGTGGTTGGATACTTCACACCTTTGCTTAATCCTCCTGCAACAAACATTCGGTCAATCCTTTCTGCCGCATAGATGTGGTCTCCAGTCAGCGGACTACCGGGACATGACAACCCCCTTTCTACATGAGGTTGACGGGGGATGCAACAGAGACTCATCTCCCAAGGTATCCCAAAGTGTTTAACTGCATATTGATCGACATGATGATCCACGATGTGCTTCACTCACTCTATCTATACCGCGCGAGACCTTACTACACCCTCTTCCTTTCCGACACCTAGTTTTGGATTCTTGGAGACTAAGGGCGGAGTGTTGGGGCGAGGGCGAGGGGATAGGGGTGGTTGTCGTGCGAGGGTGGGGGCAGGAGTGGGGGAGCAAGGCCGACTATCAGGGTCCGTAGAAAACAAGAACTGCAAATGCCAGTTTCCAGAAAAAGACACAAAGTGTTGGAGTAACTCAGAGGGTCAGGCAGCATCCCAGGACAACATGATGGCTGACGTTTGGGTTCGGGACCCTTCTTCAGACTGATTGTGGAGGTGGGGGAGAAAGCTGGAAGGGAGGAGGGCTGTACAAATCTTGGCGAGTGATAGGTGGATACAGGCGTGGCGGAGTTTTTGATAGGCAGATGGTTGGACAAAGGCCAGGGATCAAAAGACAGATTCCAGATCAGAACATGGCAGGAGAACAGGAGACCAACAGGAATCACAGAGAGAGGGGGGGGGGGGGGGGGTGTGAGCGAGGGTCTCATACAACTCCCGGCGGAGCGAGGAAGAGAAACTCTTCAAAATAGGCACACCTTGAGGAGATTTCACAATGGAGCAGTAGAATATGGACACAAGCAACTGAAGATGCTGGTTTACGAAACAAAGACACAAAGTGCTGGAGTAACTCAGCGTGCCAGGCAGCATCACGGAATGGAATTCTCTGCCTCAGAAGGCAGTGGAGGCAAATTCTCTGAATGCATTCAAGAGAGAGCGAGATAGAGCTCTTAGGGATAGCGGAGTCAGGGGGTATGGGGAGAAGGCAGGAACGGGGTACTGATTGAGAATGATCAGCCATGATCACATTGAATGGCGGTGCTGGCTCGAAGGGCCGAATGGCCTCCTCCTGCACCTATTGTCTATTGTCTATCACTGGAGGACATGGATGTTGCCTGACCCGCTGAGTTACTCCAGCACTTTGTGTCTTGTTTTATCAGGGTGCACTATCCGCACACATTCTGGTCTTGATTATGTCCCTGTGACCAAACCCCACAGCGCAATGTAGGTCACTGGTCCCAGCGCTAAGGTCGGCCTAGTGACGAACTGTTCACCATCCGTAGTTCCCGCCCTCTCTCCGAGGAGGGTCAGACTGCATTTGACAACGTGAAGTGTCTCCGACAGTAAAATGCTGGTTGTTGGGCTGGTTGTTGGGTCGCTGGGCCCAGCCATGCGGGAGGTATTAGATCTGGGGGTGCTGTGTTTTGCTTAGAAATGCTGAACCCCATTCAGAACGCTGGCCCATGTTCTTCCCTCCGCCGTCTCTCCCCCCCACCCCCCCCCCCCCGCTTTCCTCCCCAAGTCTCTTGCCCTCCCTCTCCCCCCCTCTCTCCGATCCGTCTCTTTCCCCTCTCTCTCCCTCGTCCCTTCTCCCTCTCTGCCCCCACTCTCTCACTCGCATGTCTCCCCTCCTTCGTCTCCCTCTCCCCCTTCTCCTTCACTCTCCCCTCCTCTCCTCGTCCCCGCGTCTCTCCCCATCCCATCTCCCTGTCTCCCGCTCCATCTCTCCTTCACTTCCCTCACCTCCACGTCACCTTCCCCCCTCCCCTGTTTCCTCCTCCCCATCCCTCTCTCCTTCTCCCTCTCAGCTTTCTCCCTCTCGCTCCCCCAACATCCCCCCTCCATTTCTCTCCTCCCCCTCTCTCCCCCTCCGCATCTCTCTCTCTGTGTCTCTCCATCTCTCTCTCCTTCCCCTCCCTCTCCCCTCCCTCATTCCCTCTTCCTGAAGCAGTAGACTCCGTACAGGCGGAGCTTCCTGTCGGGGAAGCCGAAGCTGCGAACCCCGGGCTCACTGCCCCCGCATCTGGCCCTGGGTCTGACGATGGGGTAGCGGACGCTGCCGTCTGCCAGCCAGCCGGGCCGGCACTGGTCTAGTCTCTGCAGCCTCCAGGCCGCGTACAGCTGTCCGACCTTGGCGATGCTGGAAGCCTGCCTCTCGCACGCCCTCACTGCATCGCCGTAGCTCAGCTTCCGCAATGTCTTCAGGAAGTAAACTTTCCCTGGGGGAGAAAGGACAGAGTCATACAATGTAGAGAGGAGAAGGGAGCAATCCCCGCGCTGAATGCCCCCCCCCCCCGCACAGGGTCAATCACGGAACATTTATCTAAAAGCAAATGCAATTATCGCTGTATCTCCCTCTCCCCTGACTCAGTCTGAAGAAGGGTCTCGACACTAAACGTCACCCATTCCTTCTATCCAGAGACGCTGCCCGTGCCGTTGAGTGACTCCAGCATTTTGTGTCTATCTACAATTAAGGGAGACACGGATAGGGTAGACAGTCAGAACCCTTTTCACATGGTGGAAAAATCATGTACTAGAGATGAGAACTTTAAGGTGAGGGCGGGGGGGATAGTTCAAAGGAGATGAGCAAGGGAAGTTTTGTTTTACCCAGAGTGGTGGGGCGTGGAAAGCGCTGTCAGGGGTGGTGGTGCAGGCAGATTCTATAGTGGCATCTCAGAGACTTTTGGATATTCGGATGGGCGTGCAGGGAATGAAGGGTTATGGATCACGTGGAAGCAGATAAGAGATGGTCTTGATGCCTTAAAGCAATAGCTTCGATTGATTGGACTGCATTTTGGAGCATTGTGTGCAGTTCTGGTTGCCCCATTGCAGAAGGACGTGAAGGCTTTGGGGAGAGTGCAGAAGAGATTCACCAGGATGCTGCCTAGATTAGAGGATATTAGCTATAAAGAGAGATTAGACAAACTTGAATAGTTTCCTCTGCAGTGCCAGAAGCTGAGGAGAGGTTTGATAGAAGTATTATAAACTGATGTGAAACACATAAGGTAGACAGTCAGAACTTTTTCCCCCAAGGTGAAAATGACAAACACGACAGAGTGAGAAAGGCAAAGTGTGAAGATGTGCGGGTCAAGTTTTTTTTACACAGAGAATGTTGTGGAACGTTCTTCCAGGGATGGAGGTGGTGGCATTTTAGTGGCTTTTAGATAGACACATGAACATGCAGGAAATGAGGAGGGATATGAATTATGTGAGGAGCTTGGTTTACATCATGTTCGGCACAAACATTGTGGCCGAAGGGCCTGTTTCTGTGCTGTACTGTACTATGTGTGTACATCCTCTGTCCTTTATAGCTGAGGCGGCACGGTAGCGCAGCGGTAGAGTTGCTGCTTTACAGCGAATGCAGCGCCGGAGACTCAGGTTCGATCCTGACTACGGGTGCTGCACTGTAAGGAGTTTGTACGTTCTCCCCGTGACCTGCGTGGGTTTTCTCCGAGATCTTCGGTTTCCTCCCACACTCCAAAGACGTACAGGTATGTAGGTAATTGGCTGGGTAAATGTAAAAATTGTCCCTAGTGGGTGTAGGATAGTGTTAATGTACGGGGATCGCTGGGCGGCACGGACTTGGAGGGCCGAAAAAGCCTGTTTCCGTCTGTATATATATGATATGATATGATATGATATGATAGAGACGAGAATGTGATTCGCAGCCCAGGTTGAGCTGACCCCTCATCTTATCTCTCATGGACCGTTCTGCCAACTATGTTCATCTAATCTCAGGACAAACATTCCGACAAGGAGTTGCGGCCTCTACAGCGCCACAGACGCGGGTTCGATCCCGAGTACGGGTGATTGTCTGTACGGAGTTTGTACGTTCTCTGAGATCTCCGAATTTTTCTCCGAGATATTCGGTTTCCTCCCACACTCCGGACGTACAGGTTTATTGGTTATGCTTTAAGTGTAAATTGTCCCTAGTGTATGTAGGATAGGGTTAATGTGCGGGGATCGCAGGTCGGTGGGCTGTATCCCTAAAAACTAAAGGACTTTACCAAGCGTTTCCCACGGCCTTATCCCCCCCCCCCCCTCCGGTTTGTCACAGGGTAAGGTTCGCTCACCTTTCAGAGTCGAGGTGAAGCAGAATGCGTCATATCGCTGGTCGTCTTTGTGTTGGTAGCCGTAGTTCCTGATGCCGGTGTGCTCGGACGTGCCGCACTTGTGCTGTGGCGTGGGGGCGGGGATGTGAACCGAGCCGTCGCTCAGCCAGGCCACCGTACACCAGTGCAAGCCCTGCTCCCACGCCCGCTGCAGCTGCTGGTATGAGGCCAGCGTCGCGTCCTGCCCCGCACACGCTGCCTTGGCATCGGCAAACCTCAGCGTCTGTTGCCCCTGGCGCGGGTGGTAGGGGAAGACCACACCTTGGTGTTACAATGGAACCAGAGGCAGCGTTAGCCCTGGGGAATCTGCAGCACCGCCTCCCAAAACCCACAGGCCCCACCACAAGATGGGCAAAGGCAACAGGGACATGGGAACGCCACGCGTGTGGTCCTGCTTCATGGCACACACACAAGAGGGAGTGTCCACAGGGACTATGGTAGCCTTCCGTGACGGGGGGAGGGTGGGGGGGGGGGGTGATAACATTGTGGATAAGGTTGACAACACTGTAATTTGATAACTGTTTGATTGTTATTTGCAAACTACCAATGGCAGTCTTGGTCTTTTCTATGTCTGTGATAACTTCAATAAAAGCTCCCTGTTAAAGGGGAAAAAAGGGTGGAACCCACGGAAGCAGAGGTCCCAGGTGTATGGGTAGAACGTGGAGCATGGGCCGGGAGTGGGTGTCTAGTCTGGTCCGGGCGGGGAGACCAAATCCAATGAAAGACCCAGCCAGAGCGTGTACCTTCAAGGCTCAGCGTGACGATTCCTTGTGCATCCTGCAGTCCGTCCGTGACTTCACACCGGTATCTGCCATCATCCTGCAGTGTGAGATCACGCATGATCAGTGATGCGTCTCCCTCCCTGTCTTCCCGCAGTTGCACTCTGCCCCCAAACTCCCCGAACACCTTCTGGACCTCGCCCAGGGCCACCAGGACGTCGATGCTCTGCAGGCTCTCCGAGTCCTTGCTCCACTTGATACGGATGCCACGCTGCTGCTCGCTCCCGGCATCGCTGTGGTATCGGCAGGGCAGGATGACCGAAGCCCCTCGGTGAGTGAGAATCTTCTCTGGGGCAGTGTGGACCACCACAGATCCCTCCTCGGCATCTGCAGCAGAGAGAGAGGAGAAGTAGTGGTGGGTCAGGAAGGAAGATCAGATATCAAAGAGCAGCGACCACAGCTAAGCCCACGACACCACGGCTGAGGTGCCGAGGGGGTGGGGCACTGCCCAGGGTACCAGGGTCCAGGGTGAGACTTTAAACCAGTGACCCATTCACCCTCGCAGGGGAATGCCAGGAATACACACATTCCATTTCATTGAGCTTGTGACAGCTGTGCAGTTGGTTAATCCAAGCAAGTGTGAGGTGTTTCAGTCTGGAAGGTTAAATATAAAGGGAAGGTACACAGTTGATGGCAAGACCCTTTCCAGCATTGATGTGAAGAGGGATCTCAGAGTCCATTACCATAGCACCCAGAAAGTGGCAACACACGTAGAGAGAGTGATAAAGAAGGAGTATGGTAGCGAGTATAAGAGTCAGGAAGTCATAATGCAGCTCTAGAAGTGTTTGCTTAGGCCACGTGTGGAGTATTGTGTTTATCATCATATCATATCATATCATATATATACAGCCGGAAACAGGCCTTTTCGGCCCTCCAAGTCCGTGCCGCCCAGCGATCCCCGCACATTAACACTATTCTACACCCACTAGGGACAATTTTTACATTTTACCCAGCCAATTAACCTACATACCTAGTTCTGATTACCCCATTACAGGAACGATGTTGAGGTTTCGGAATGGGTACAGAATGCTGAGTGGTTCAGGTGGTGTGAGCTACAAGTAGAGGTTGCACAAAACTTGGATTGTTTTCGCTTGGACGCCAGCGGCTGAGGAAAGGCCTAAAAGAAGTATATCAAATTATGAGAGGCAAAGATATAGTAGACAGAGTCAGAACCATATTCTAACGGTGGAAATGTCACCGACTATTGCATTAAAGCGAGAAGGGCCAAGTTTAATAGGTGATGTGCGTGGTAAGTATTTTTACACAGAGTAGTGGGGGGCTGGAACACGCTGCCAGGGGCGGTGGTGGAGGCAGATACGATAGTTGCGTTTAAGAGACTTTTGGGGAGGCACGTGGATATGCAGGAAACGGGGGATATGGATCATGTAGAGACAAATGAGTTTAGTTTCACTTGGCATCATGTTCGACACAGACAATGTGGGCCAAAGGGCCTGTTCCCGTGCTGTACTTTTTACATTCTACGTTCTATGTCACTGGGTGTCATTGGCTCTTTATGCTGGTCTAGATCGACTGGGAGGCGTATCTTGTGTGGTCCCCGCTCTGAAAGTATGTTCTCCCTATTCTCTAACCAATATTTAACTCCAAGTAAAGTCACTCTCAGCCCACCTTATCACAATGCTGTACCCCGTTGCAAACTACTGCGCTCTCTGGATAGTGTTTTGGGATGTCCTTGGCTCATGAAAGGCGTTATAGAAATGCAGATCTTTGCTGCAATGAATTGTTTAGTTCGGCGAAAGTGCTTTGCTGTACTCTGCAGAGTGGAGATCACTGACATTTTCATTTATCTGAGCAATCTCTGCCAACTTGGCAGGATACCAGGTCTCATGGACAGTTTCCATTGGCAATGCACGGCATATTGTGAGCTTTACATCAAGTTCATTGGTTAAGGTGATAATGATACAGACACAAGAGCGATTATGCGGCAACAATCTTGTTATAGGGTAAAGAGCATGTCATAAATGAACAACGGTACGATCAAGCTACATGAAGCCATTGTCAGGTTCTTCAGCTGAGATTTCAGCCTCAGAAATACACAAAGGTTGAGCTCCAATGAGTTTTGCAGATGCGGCTTTGAGCAGAGCAGCTAAGCAGTATCAGATCCATGAATGTCAGCGCAAAATAAAAATAAAGTGGTGGAGGAACTTTACAGGCAGCACCTGTGGAGGGAAATGGGCTGATGACGTTTCAGGTCAGGAATGTCTGAAGAAGTGTCCATTTCCCTCCACAGATGCCGCCTGACCTACTGAATTTCTCCAGCACTTTGTTTTTTCATCAAGATTCCAGCATCCGCAGTTCCTTGTGTCTCCTGGAATCTCAGAGATACATTGAAGAAAACGCCTTTAGCTCAGGATAGTGGGAGAGGGCAGAACGAGATGGCAATGGGAAAGAGATGAGGTTATTGCAGAAGGTGGATAGTCATCATCATCATCATCATATATATACAGCCGGAAACAGGCCTTTTCGGCCCTCCAAGTCCGTGCCGCCCAGCGATCCCCGTACATTAACACTATCCTACACCCACTAGGGACAATTTTTACATTTACCCAGCCAATTAACCTACATACCTGTACGTCTTTGGAGTGTGGGAGGAAACCGAAGATCTCGGAGAAAACCCACGCAGGTCACGGGGAGAACGTACAAACTCCTTACACTGCACGAACACAGGCCATTCAGCCCATCAATTCGTGTGTATCAGAAACACCAGCCTGTGGCAGAGCAGTGGGCTGCTCTACGTGTGAAGTAACAGCCCTGAGATAAGTAGCCAACCCGGACCAACCATGAAGAACAATGCCTGATTAGAGACCTTCCAGACTCACGTCCTGCAGTATCAGCCTCCGGTCAAAAGAGAGATCCTCACCAAAGGGGTCTTTCTTAACGGATCGACATCTCACCTGACACATGGACACTCCTGGTCCCGGCGAGCAGGGTTGCAGTGTGAATGGCCAGGAGCAGGAAGCTGGGGTCGGCAATGATTCTGCCGCAGAGCTGGAGAGGCAAGAGACACGATTTGAACCAGAGTTAGTGGTCATGCAGGTGGTCATCTCCCCATAGGCAGTGGTCCGGCAGGTGGGCATGCCCCCACCTGCTCACTGTGATCAGCACAACACACACGGCGGCCAAGATGCCCCATCTACACTAGTCCCACCTGCTTACATCCCTCTAAACCTTTCCTACCCATGTATTTATCCAAGTGTCTTTTAAATGCTGTTATAGTACCTGCCTCAACTACTTCCTCTGGCAGAAGATGAACACAAAATGCTGAAGTAACTCAGCAGAACAGCTGTATCTCTGGACACATCTGAAGAAGGGTCTTGACCCCAAGCGTCACCCAGAGATGCTGCTTGTTCTGCTGTTCCTCCAGCATTTTGTATCGGCAGTGTAAACCAGCATCTGCTGTTCCTTCCCACACATACCGCCTCTGGCAGCTCGTTCCATATCCCACCGCCCTTTATGTGAAAGCAATTGTATGTCAGGCTTCCTTACATCCCTGTTTTTGTATTCTAGTCCTAGAAACATAGAAAGTTAGAGAATATGTGCAGGAGTAGGTCATTCGGCCCTTCGAGCCAGCACCGCCATTCAATATGATCTTATGAAAAAAACTGCAGATGCTGGTTTAAATCGAAGGTAGACACAAAATGCTGGAGTAACTCAGCGGGTCAGGCAGCATCTCAAGAGAGAAGGAATGGGTGACGTTTCGGGTCGAGACACTTCTCAGTCTGAAGAAGGGTCTCGACCCGAAATGTCATCCATTCCTTCTCTCCCGAGATGCTGCCTGACCCGCTGAGTTACTCCAGCGTTTTGTGTCTACCAATATGGTCATGGCTAATCATCCAAAATCGGTACCCCGTTCCTGCTTTTTCCCCATATCCACCGATTCGTTTAGCGCTAAGAGCTAATTCTAACTCTCTCTTGAAAACATCCAGTGAATTGGCCTCCACTACCTACTGTGGCAGATAATTCCACAGATTCACAACTCTGTTGGTGAAAACGTTTTTCTCCTCTCAGTCCTAAATGGCCTCCCCTTATTTTTAAACAGTGACCCCTGGTTCTGGACTCCCCCAACATCGGGAACACGTTTCCTGCATCTAACCTGTTCAATCCTTTAAGAATTTTATTTGTTTCTATATGATCCCTTCTCATCCTTCTAAATTCCAGTGAATAGAAGCCCAATCGACTCATTCTTTCGTCATACGTCAGTCCCGCCATCCCTGGGAATTAACCTGGTGAACCTACGCAGCACTCCCTCAATAGCAATAATGTCCTTCCTCAAATTAGGAGACCAAAACTGCACTCAATACTGCCTTGCGGCATCCCACTAGTCACTGCAATATACCTCTCGAAATAATACCTCCCGAAATAAATGCTAGATTGCGTTTGCCTTCCTTACTACTGATTCGACTTGCAAATTAACTTTTTGGGAATCCTGCACCAGCACTTCCAATGCCACTTAACTCAGATTTCTGAATTCTCTCCCCAAAAATCAGTCTACGCCTTTATTCCTTCTACCAAAATGCATGACTCCATACTTTGGTACACTGTATTCCATTTGCACTTCTCTGCCCACTCTCCCAACCTGTTCAAGCCCTTCTGCAGAGTCCCTGCTTTCTCTACACATCTTGCCCCTCCACCTATCTTCGTATCATCTGCAAACCTGGCCACAAAGCCTTCAATTCCCTCATCCAAATCATTAATATACAACGTGAAAAGTAGCGCCCACAGACCCTTATATGGAACTCTGTAAGACCACACCTCACCCCCCTCCTCTCCAAAGAATAAATCCCTACCCTGCTCAACATCTCCATCTAGCCCGGGCCCTTGAGTCCTGTCACCATCCTCGCAAATCTTCTCTGCGTCCTCTTCATTTTTCCTATGGCAGGGTGATCGAAACTGAACAGAGTGGCCTCACCAACACTGAGTTTCTTCATTACTTCCTCTGTCTGTTGGGCTCTGTGCATTATCCTCGGGGTCCTTACTGCTCTACCAACCCCTCTCTCGGCTTCAGGGAGCTGAGAAACTGTCCTCAGTTGATGCTGAAGCCGCCGAGACCCGCAGTGCTCCCGCGGTTAGTCGCAATGCTGAGTCGGCCAGCGGTTTTGGTGCAGATGCCAGCGTCAGCGCAGCTGTTTCTGCTGTATTTCTGTTGTGGAGTTTGCTCCGGTTACACAAGCTGCGAGGTTCCTGCACACAATGTACAGAGGCGTTGATGGAGAGGGGGAGGTGGGGTGATCTCCTGCCCAGGGAAGGGGGCAGCCTGGCAGAGAGGACCGGCACTGCGCCACCGCACACAGCTGGCAGCGCGCCAGCCGCGGCTCAGTCAGTCACCGCTGGCGGGTAGCGCAGTCCGCCAGCATCCGCCGCAGTCTCCATCCCCAGCAATCAGTGTGTGTGAGCTGGCACATCGGCCTGAGTCAGCGGCGGTCCCATTCACTCCTACCGTTCTGCGGGGACCACCTACACACGCAGATACTTCATAGGGCGGCCTGTCCTTTAGCTGCAATTCGGCGCTCCCTCAGTACCCCACTCCCACAGTGCGGCGCTCCCTCAGTATCCCACTCCCGCAGTGCGGCGCTCCCTCAGTATCCCACCCCCACAGTGCGGCGCTCCCTCTTTATAGACAATAGACAATAGACAATAGGTGCAGGAGTAGGCCATTCAGCCCTTCGAGCCAGCACCGCCATTCAATGCGATCATGGCTGATCACTCTCAATCAGCACCCCGTTCCTGCCTTCTCCCCATACCCCCTCACTCCGCTATCCTTAAGAGCTCTATCCAGCTCTCTCTTGAAAGCATCCAACGAACTGGCCTCCAATGCCTTCTGAGGCAGAGAATTCCATACCTTCACCACTCTCTGACTGAAAAAGTTCTTCCTCATCTCCGTTCTAAATGGCCCACCCCTTATTCTTAAACTGTGGCCCCTTGTTCTGGACTCCCCCAACATTGGGAACATGTTTCCTGCCTCTAATGTGTCCAATCCCCTAATTATATTATATGTTTCAATAAGATCCCCCCTCATCCTTCTAAATTCCAGTGTATACAAGCCTAATTGCTCCAGCCTTTCAACATACGACAGTCCTGCCATTCCGGGAATTAACCTAGTGAACCTACGCTGCACGCCCTCAATAGCAAGAATATCCTTCCTCAAATTTGGAGACCAAAACTGCCCCTCCCACCTCGCTACACTCCCGCGGTACCATCCCTCCCATAGTACGGCGCTCCCACCATTCCCCATGTACTGTTGCCCACCCCTCCCCCCAAGTTCTCATTTACTATTGCCCCTTAGTTCCCCATTTACTGATCCCCTCCCCATTTACTCGCCCTTCCCCAGTTCCCGATTTACTGGTGTCCCCAGTTCACCATGTTCTGTTATCCCCAAGACAGACACAAAATGCTGGAGTAACTCAGCGGGTCGGGCAGCATCTCTGGAGAAAAGAAGTACGCGACGTTTCGGGTGGAGACCTTTCTTCGGACTGAGAGTACAAGTAATCCACAGTTCCCCATTTCTGTTAGCCCCAATTACCCCATTCACTGTTACCCCAGTTACCCCACTTACCCCATACACTCTTACCCCAAATATCTCATGTACTGTTGCCCCAGTTCCATGTACTGTTACCCCCAATTACCCCATAAACTGTTGCTCACAGTTAACCCATATACTGTTATCCCGGTTACCCCATATACTGTGGCCTACAGTTATTCTATATACTGTTACCCACATTTACCCCATATACCGTTACCCCGGTTATCCCATATACTGTTACCCCAGATACTGTTGCCAACAGTTACCCCAGATACTGTTGCCCATAGTTACCCCATGCACTGAAGCCGCGGTTACCCCATGCACGGTTACCCCGGTTACTCCATGTACTGTTATCCCGGTTACCCCATATACTGTTACCCACAGTTCCCCGTGCATTGTTACCCCGGTTACCCCATATACTGTTGCCCACAGTTACCCCATATACTGTTACCCCGGTTACCCCGTGCACTGTTGCCCCGGTTACCCCGTGCACTGTTACCCCGGTTACCCCATGCACTGTAGCCCACAGTTACCCCATATACTGTTGCCCACAGTTACCCCATATACTGTTGCCCACAGTTGCCCCATATACTGTTGCCCACAGTTACCCCATATACTGTTGCCCACAGTTGCCCCATATAATGTTGCCCACAGTTACCCCATATACTGTTGCCCACAGTTACCCCATATAATGTTGCCCACAGTTACCCCATATACTGTTGCCCACAGTTGCCCCATATACTGTTGCCCACAGTTGCCCGATACACTGTAGCCGCGGTTACCCCATGCACTGTTCCCATTCACTATCCGCATGGACTGAAGCTGCCGGCCCCGGGCCGTATCCGACGGCTCCCCACTCCCCCTTCCCGCATCGCTGCGGCAGCGGACCGGGACTCACCATCTTCTCGCCGGCGGTCGCTCCCTGAGAGGAAGCGGGGCTGAGGCAACCGCTCCCGGGTCGCTCCCGGTCCTGCTGTCCCTCTCCGCTCCCGCTCCCGGTCCCGGTCCGAGTCCGCTTCTGTTTCCCCTTCGCTCTTGACCCCGGTCCTCTCCCGGTCTCGGTCCTGCCTCGCTCCCGGTCACACGCGGAAACACTGCGGTAGCGAGCGCCGGCCGGAGCTGTGCTCGGTGTTAGCGGCTGCGGACTGTGTGCGGGAGGGGTGCGGTGGTGCGGTGCAGGAGGGGGGGGGGAGTGTGCGAGGGAGCGGTGCGGTGGTGCGGTGCAGGAGGGGGGGACGGGGGACGGGCGGTGCTCCTCCCGGTGACAGAGACCCCGTAAACCGGAGACACTCTCGGCTGTTGGAGGGAGACGGAGGTGACGTCCTGAGGACTTGGTGACTGTCAGGTATACTATCTGCGATGTTATCTGGAGATGCAGGGAACTGCAGGTGCTGGTTTAGAAAGAAAGATACAAAGTACTGGAGTAACACAGCGAGCCAGGCAGCATCTCCTACACGTGTCCCGACCTGATGTTATGGAAGTGGACAGAGTGCGGGCAGCGGAGTCTAGAAGCTCGTGTACAGTATCAGTGTCAGGAAGCGGTGGGCCAGGGCGAGGGGCGAGGAGCGAGGGGCAATAGACAATAGGTGCAGGAGTAGGCCATTCGGCCCTTCGAGCCAGCACCGCCATTCAACGTGATCATGGCTGATCATTCTCAATCAGTACCCCGTTCCTGCTTTCTCCCCATACCCCCTGACTCCGCTATCCTTAAGAGCTCTATCCAGCTCTCTCTTGAATGCATTCAGAGAATTTGCCTCCACTGCCTTCTGAGGCAGAGAATTCCACAGATTCACAACTCTCTGACTGAAAAAGTTTTCCTCATCTCAGTTCTAAATGGCCTACCCCTTATTCTTAAACTGTGACCCCTTGTTCTGTACTCCCCCAACATTGGGAACATGTTTCCTGCCTCTAACGTGTCCAACCCCTTAATAATCTTATACGTTTTGATAAGATCTCCTCTCATCCTTCTAAATTCCAGCGTATACAAGCCTAGTCGCTCCAGTCTTTCAACATACGAGGGGCGAGAGGTGTGGGGCGAGGGGCGAGGGTCGAGGGGCGAGGAGCGTGGGGCGAGGAGCGAGGGTCGAGGGACGAGGGGCGATGCCACTGGGACAGGGGTTGAGACGCCGGGAGGTTAGGTCATGGTTGTACCGGTGTGGCGAGCACACGCCTGAAGCACTCTGTGCTTTTAAACTCCTTACCCATGGGACAACAGTTCCTTCCAGGCTACCGAACGGGATTCTACAAAAGGCGTGTTACTCCAGTGCTTTGTATCTTTCTTTCTAAACCAGCACCTGCAGTTCCCTGCATCTCCAGATAACATCGCAGATAGCATACCCGACAGTCACCAGATGTGACCTGGGCGGCGCACTGGCGCAGCGATAGAGTTATTGTCATACTGTGCTAGAGACTCGGGCATCCTGACAACGGGTGCTGTTTGTACGGCTTTCCCTACGCTTCCCGCGTTCCGCTCCGCTTTCCCCACAGTCCAAAGACTTACAGGTTTGTCGGTTAATTGGCTTTGGGGTTTTTTTTAAGTACATTGTCCCTAGTGTGTAGGATAGTGCTCGTGTAGTGAGGGGATCCCTAGTCACTAGGACACTAGGTACAATTTACAGAGGCCAATTAACGTACGTAGTTGCAGTGTGAGAGGAAACCGGAGCATCCGGAGAAAACCGACGCGGTCACAGGGAGTACAAACTCTGTACAAACAGCGCCCATGGGCAGGATCGAACCCGGGTCTGTGGCGCTGTAAGCCGCCCCAAGCGGTGTTCTAAAGTGGTGCCTTTCAGGCCTTTCATATAGTGAAAGAGTGGAGCTGCACACAAAAAAAAGTCATTCGGCCCACCAGCACCACGCTGACTATTTTACCCAAATGCACGAATCCCACGTGTCTACATTAGGACACTGTCCTTCTTATTTAAGCATCTGTCTAAATGAGGGCGGCATGGTGGTGCAGCGGGAGAGTTGCTGCCTTACAGTGCCAGAGATGGGTTCGATCCTGACTTCAGCCTGTACGGAGTTTGTACATTCTCCCCGTGACCACTTGGGTTTTCCCCGAGTGCTCTGGGTTCCTTCCACACGAGAGGTTTGTAGGTTAATTTGGCTTTGGTAAAAACTGTAAAAGGTCCCTCGTGTGTGGTAGTGCTAGTGTACGGGAATCGCTGTTCGGCACGGACTCGGTAGCCCAAAGGGTCCCACGCTATATCTTTAAACTAAGCTAAACTAAATGCCTCAAACACCGTGATTATATCTGACCACACCACCTCATCTGGCAGCCTGGTCCAGATGTCAGCCATTTCCCCCTCAGATTCCCTTCAAAACTCCTTCTCCTCGCCGTGAACCTATGGCCTCTTGATTTTTACGCCATAGCCATGCATTAAAGATTATAATGTTATGTACTTCCATTGGGACACCCATCAGCATCCCTGCCCCAGGCCTAGCCTGTCTAATCTCATCCCATAACTGAAGGCCGCCAATCCAGACAACATTCTGGCGAACCTCCTCTGGACTCTCCAGCACAACCACATCCTTCCCAGAGTGGCTACTAAAACCTTCACACAATACTCCAACCCTAACTCAAAGTGTTTTACAACACAACGTCCCAACTCTTATACTCGCTGCCCCATCCTATGAAGGCAAGCATGGCTAAAACCTTCCTCACCACCATGGCTACTTTCAGGGACCGCTGGACTTGGACCCCAAGATCCTTCTGTCCATTGACATTCTTAAACGTTTTACCATTGACTTCATATTTCTACACCTACCCGACATCGCAAAATGCATCACCTTGCACTGTTGGGATTGAATTCCACCCCCAACGCTCCGCTTAACTTTCCTTCCCAACTATAACTGCTGTAGCCTTAGACAAACTTCCCCAGTCCAGTTCCCCTGTTTGGCTGAGGATAAGGCTCGTGTGGCTCTCTACCACCATCCGCTGGTGGAGCTGCGTAACGGCACCTCACAGAGCAGGCGTGCTGGAGTAACTCAGCGGGGTCAGGCAGCATCTCTGGAAAACATTGCTAGGCGATCTTTCTGCACGAGTCCATTCTTCAGACTGATTCTAACCCTAACCCAATGTCAGGACGTTGTGAGGTTCTCAGCAGCTAACATTGCAAAGTTCTGTCATTGTTTTAGATGGGAAGTGAATTCCCATCGCAGTGCAAACAACCACCTGACCAGCTGCATTCCCAAGAGAAGGTCCAGTAACCGTCCCACCCTCCTTGCTCTATCGACACACAAAACGGTGGCGCAGCTGGTAGTGCCGCTGCCTCGCAGCGCCAGAGACCCGGGTTTGGTCCTGACCTCGGGTGCTGTCCTTGTGGAGTTTGCACGTTCTCTCTGTGACCGCATGGGTTTACTCCAAGTGCTCCGGTTTCCTCCCACATCCCAAAGACGTGTGGGCTTGTTATAGCCTCTATAAATTGCCCCGACTGAGCAGGAAATAGATGAGAAAGTGACATAACGTAGATCCAGCGTGGACAGGTGAACAATGGTCAGCGTGAACTCCGTGGGCTGAATGGCCTGTTTCCACGCTGTATCTCTAAACTCAAAAATCTCTCCTCGAAGTATCTCAAAAGTTCAATCCCCGCGGATCCTTGGGCGATCGCAGTTAATATTTGAGGAATTGATGTTCTCCCAGTACTATGTAACCTGATTTGTATTACATTTCTCTGACATTTGCCCCGCACCTCTTAGAGTGAAGGACGAAGTAGTTGATTCGGAAAGAAACCTGGATGACGAGTGAAACGGAGGACCCGGTCAGGAAAAAAGAGACGTGGGCCAGGGCGGCCCCCTTCTTGCCAGAGTGAGGCCACACAAACCGGAGGAAAAGCACCTCATGTTCCACTTGGTTATCTTACAACCTAGTGGTATGTACATTAAATTCTCAAATTTTGGGTAAATTATCAACCCCCTTCATCCCCCATTTCCACATCCCTCTCTTCTCTGCGCCCGACCTACACCGCCTAATTCTCCCCTCCCCCCTTCCACCTTCACAATCACAACTCTTCTATCCATCTCTGACTGTTTATTCGTCTACTTATCAACCACCCCCCCCCCCCCCTCATCTATATTCACCTATCATTTTCCAGGCTCTGCGCTGCCCCTCCTCACTTCCAGCTCCCCCCATCACCACAAACAGCCTGAAGAAGGTCCGGCCAAATTATAGAGGCCTATTAACCTGCAATTCGCAGGTCCTTGGGATGTGAGAGGAAATTGGTGCACCCGGGGAAACCCACGTGGTCATAGGGAGAACGTGCAAACTCCACACAGACAGCACTGGAGGGAGCTTCCTTACAGCGAGGGACCTCCACCTGCATTGAGGGAGCTCCACTCCGCAGTGAGGGAACTCCACTCCGCAGTGAGGGAGCTCCGCCACAGTGTGAGGGGTCTCTCCTCGCTGTGAGGGAGCTCACTCTACAGTGAGGGAGCACCATTCTACAGTGAGGGAACTCTGGCACAGTGTGAGGGAGCTCCATTCTACAGTGAGGGAGCTTTGGCACAGTGAGGGAGCTCACTCTACAGTGAGGGAGCTCTGGCACAGTGTGAGGAAACTCACTACAGTGAGGGAGCTCTGGCACAGTGAGGGAGCTCCATTCTACAGTGAGGGTTCTCCCCTTGTGTTGAGGGAGCTCCACTCTGCAGTGAGGAAGTGTGAGGCACAGTGTGAGGGAGCTCACTCCACAGTGAAGGAGTTCTGGCACAGTGAGGGAGCTCCACTCTACAGTGAGGGTTCTCCCCTTGTGTTGAGGGAGCTCCACTCTACAGTGAGGAAGCTCTGGCACAGTGTGAGGGAGCTCACTCTATAGTGAGGGAGCTCCCCTTGCGGCGAGGGAGCTCACTACAGCGAGGGAGCTCTGGCACAGTGTGAGGAAGTGTGAGGCACAGTGTGAGGGAGCTCTGGCACAGTGTGAGGGAGCTCACTCTACAGTGAAGGAGCTCAGGCACAGTGAAGGAGCTCCACTACAGTGAGGGATCTCCCCTTGCGGTGAGGGAGCTCCACTGTACAGTGAGGGACCTCTCCTCGCTGCGAGGGAACTCTACATAGCAGCGAGGGAGCTCCATTCTACGGTGAGAGGGTTCCTCTTGCAGTGCCGGTGCTCCGCCCCCATGTTTCCATACCTCTCTCGGGCTCACAAACATGCTGTGTTTGCATGCATGCAAACATGCACAAACAAAAACAGCCTCTCCAACATGCTGTGTGAACAATTTTCCTTTGACCTCTGGTCTGCTACTTGAAGGAACATTCTCTTCCCTGCCGCTCAGGATATCTCTGAATTCCTTGATCTCCCTGCACTGGGCAGAACAAAAAACATGGACCGGAGCAGCACGCAGCTTCATGCTTTGAATCAGGTCAGAAACCGGCAGGTCCTTGGGAGTTTCTACCTGGTTACTCCAGTTTTATATTATAACATCTAGAGTGTAAGGTTAAAAACCCTCATACATTTTAACATAAAATTATGCTCTTTCAGTTTATGATCAACTGATTTCTGTTGATTCTGACAACAAAATATTTGCATCCCTCTCTTTATTCAGACTCTAGAACATGTTTAAAAAAGTTGTACTTAATTGTACGTTATCCATTGAGCTCCAAAACATAGAACAGTACAGCACAGGAACAGGCCCTTCAACCCACAATGTCCATGCCAAACATGATGCTCAGTTATACTAATCTCTGCCTGTATGTTATCCATATCCCTGATTTCGATTCTAAAAGCACTTTATATACCACTATGATTTCTGCTTCCACCACCACCCCCTGGCAGTGACAATAGACAATAGACAATAGGTGCAGGAGTAGGCCATTCAGCCCTTCGAGCCAGCACCGCCATTCAATGCGATCATGGCTGATCACTCTCAATCAGTAGCCCGTTCCTGCCTTCTCCCCATACCCCCTCACTCCGCTATCCTTAAGAGCTCTATCCAGCTCTCTCTTGAAAGCATCCAACGAACTGGCCTCCACTGCCTTCTGAGGCAGAGAATTCCACACCTTCACCACCCTCTGACTGAAAAAGTTCTTCCTCATCTCCGTTCTAAATGGCCTACCCCTTATTCTTAAACTGTGGCCCCTTGTTCTGGACTCCCCCAACATTGGGAACATGTTATCTGCCTCTAATGTGTCCAATCCCCTAATTATCTTATATGTTTCAATAAGATCCCCCCTCATCCTTCTAAATTCCAGTGTATACAAGCCCAATCGCTCCAGCCTTTCAACATACGACAGCCCCGCCATTCCGGGAATTAACCTAGTGAACCTACGCTGCACGCCCTCCATAGCAAGAATATCCTTCCTCAAATTTGGAGACCAAAACTGCACACAGTACTCCAGGTGCGGTCTCACCAGGGCCCGGTACAACTGTAGAAGGACCTCTTTGCTCCTATACTCAACTCCTCTTGTTACGAAGGCCAACATTCCATTGGCTTTCTTCACTGCCTGCTGTACCTGCATGCTTCCTTTCATTGACTGATGCACTAGGACACCCAGATCTCGTTGAACTCCCCCTCCTCCTAACTTGACACCATTCAGATAATAATCTGCCTTTCTATTCTTACTTCCAAAGTGAATAACCTCACACTTATCTACATTAAACTGCATCTGCCATGTATCCGCCCACTCACACAACCTGTCCAAGTCACCCTGCAGCCTTATTGCATCTTCCTCACAATTCACACTACCCCCCAACTTAGTATCATCTGCAAATTTGCTAATGGTACTTTTAATCCCTTCGTCTAAGTCATTAATGTATATCGTAAATAGCTGGGGTCCCAGCACCGAACCTTGCGGTACCCCACTGGTCACTGCCTGCCATTCCGAAAGGGACCCATTTATCCCCACTCTTTGCTTTCTGTCTGTCAACCAATTTTCTATCCATGTCAGTACCCTACCCCCAATACCATGTGCCCTAATTTTGCCCACTAATCTCCTATGTGGGACCTTGTCGAAGGCTTTCTGAAAGTCGAGGTACACCACATCCACTGACTCTCCCTTGTCAATTTTCCTAGTTACATCCTCAAAAAATTCCAGTAGATTTGTCAAGCATGATTTCCCCTTCGTAAATCCATGCTGACTCGGAATGATCCTGTTACTGCTATCCAAATGCTCAGCAATTTCGTCTTTTATAATTGACTCCAGCATCTTCCCCACCACTGATGTCAGACTAACTGGTCTATAATTACCCGTTTTCTCTCTCCCTCCTTTCTTAAAAAGTGGGATAACATTTGCTATCCTCCAATCCACAGGAACTGATCCTGAATCTATAGAACATTGAAAAATGATCTCCAATGCTTCCACTATTTCTAGAGCCACCTCCTGAAGTACTCTGGGATGCAGACCATCAGGCCCTGGGGATTTATCAGCCTTCAGTCCCATCAGTCTACCCAAAACAATTTCCTGCCTAATGTGGATTTCCTTCAGTTCCTCCATCACCCTAGGTTCTCCGGCCCCTAGAACATTTGGGAGATTGTGTGTCTTCCTCAGTGAAGACAGATCCAAAGTAACGGTTTAACTCGTCTGCCATTTCTTTGTTCCCCATAATAAATTCCCCTGCTTCTGTCTTCAAGGGACCCACATTTGCCTTGACTATTTTTTTCCTCTTCACGTACCTAAAAAAACTTTTGCTATCCTCCTTTATATTATTGGCTAGTTTACCCTCGTACCTCATCTTTTCTCCCCGTATTGCCTTTTTAGTTAACTTTTGTTGCTCTTTAAAAGAGTCCCAATCCTCTGTCTTCCCACTCTTCTTTGCTATGTTATACTTCCTCTCCTTAATTTTTATGCTGTCCCTGACTTCCCTTGTCAGCCACAGGTGTCTCTTACTCCCCTTAGAGTCTTTCCACCTCTTTGGAATAAATTGATCCTGCAACCTCTGCATTATTCCCAGGAATACCTGCCATTGCTGTTCTACCGTCTTCCCTGCTAGGGCCTCCTTCCAATCAATTTTGGCCAGCTCCTGCCTCATGCCTCTGTAATCCCCTTTGCTATACTGTAATACCGACACTTCCGATTTTCCCTTCTGCCTTTCCATTTGCAGAGTAAAACTTATCATGTTGTGATCACTGCCTCCTAATGGCTCTTTTACCTCTAGTCCCCTTATCAGATCAGGATCATTACACAACACTAAATCCAGAATTGCCTTCTCCCTGGTAGGCTCCAGTACAAGCTGTTCTAAGAATCCATCTCAAAGGCACTCTACAAACTCTCTTTCCTGGGGTCCATTTCCAACCTGATTTTCCCAGTCTACCTGCATGTTGAAATCTCCCATAACCACCGTAGCATTACATTTTTGACACGCCAATTTTATCTCCTGATTCAACTTGCACCCTATGTCGAGGCTACTGTTTGGGGGCCTATAGATAACTCCCATTAGGGTCTTTTTACCCTTACAATTTCTCATTTCTATCCATACTGATTCAACATCTCCTGATTCTATGTCACCCCTTGCAAGGGAATGAATATCATTCCTTACCATCAGAGCAACCCCACCCCCTCTGCCCACCTGTCTGTCTTTTCTATACGTTGTGTACCCCTGAATATTCAGTTCCCAGCCCTGGTCCTCTTGTAGCCATGTCTCAGTGATCCCTACAACATCATACTTGCCCATGACTAACTGAGCCTCAAGCTCATCCACTTTATTTTTTATACTACGCGCATTTAAGTACAACACTTTAACTTCTGTATTTACCTCCCCTCTCACATCGTTCACAATTGGCCCTGCCCTTAATTTCTTTTCCCCTCTAGAACTTCTGTTCCCATTCTTCCGAGAGTCTTTTGCAATATCTCCTGTATTCCCTTTTACCTCATCTTCATATTCACAATTTGTTAACCCCTCCCCCCCACTACTTAGTTTAAAGCCACAGGTGTCACACTAGCAAACCTGCCTGCCAGAATGTTTGTCTCCCTGCTGTTAAGATGCAACCCGTCCCTTTTGTACAAGTCACCCCTAGCCCAGAAGAGATCCCAGTGGTCCAGAAATCTAAATCCCTGCTCTCTGCACCAGTCCCTCAGCCATAAATTCATACCCTCTCTCTCTCTGTTCCTGGCCTCACCAGCACGAGGTACCGGTAGCAGTCCAGAGATAACCACCTTCGATGTCCTACTTCTCAGTGTTTTTCCCAACTTTCTAAACTCCCGCTGTAGCACCTCCTTCCTCTTCCGCCCGACGTCATTCGTGCCTACGTGCACAACGACTTCAGGTTGATCGCCTTCCAGACACCCACTATGTGTGTAATAAAAATCTTGTCCTGCACATGTCCTCTATATTTTCCCCCTCTGATCTTAAAGCGACGCTCGATACCCAAGAAAACACCCAAGTTTGCCCAACCTCTCCTTATAACTCTAATCCAGATATCATTCTAGTAAACGTCCTCTGCACTTTCCCAAAGCTTCCATATCCCTCCAGTAATAGGGTGACCAGAACTGCACACTATACTCCAAATACAATCTAGCCAAAGTGTTATAAAGCTGCAACAAGCTCAGAATCTTCAAGGAGAGGATCTATTGTACTCATATATAGTATGATTTGATTGGATAGCATACAGAACAGCTTTTCACTGTATCTCAATAATGAACTTTATGGCTTAGTTAAAGATATAAAAAATTGAACATGACTTCTTGACTCTCATACTCAATGCTCTGACTAATGAAGGTATGCATGCCATTTGCCTTTACCACTCTATCTACTTGAGTTGTCACCTGGATCCCACGATCACTGTACATCAATACTGTTTAGGGTCTTGCCATTAACTATATTCAGCTTTATATTTGGCTTTATAATGTGCAACACCTCTCACTTGTTCAGATTAAATGCCATCTGCCATTTCTCTGTAACTTTAACTGTAACTAGTCTAAATCCCCCTTTATCCTTTGACAGCCTTCTTCACCGGTTGCAACTCCACCAACTTTAGTATTGTCTGCCAACTTACAAACCAACTTGTCTACATTTTCACCCAAGTCATTTACATATAACACAAACAGCACCAATCCCAGCAGTAATCGCCGAGGAACTCCACTGGTCACAGACATCCTGCCAGAATAACACGCTTCCACCACAACTCTCTGTTTTCTATAGATTAACCATTTCTGAATCCCATGTATCTTAATCTTCAGGATCACCCTATCATGTGGGATTTTATCAAATGCCTTACTAAAACCCACATTGATAACATCCCTACCCTCATTGCTCACCTTTGTCACCCCCTCAGAAATCTCAATCAATTTAGTAAGACATGACCTGCTGTGTACAAAGCCATGATGACTGTCCCTAAATAACCCATTTGCTTCTAAATGGGAGTAAATCCTATCCCGATTAATTCTCTCAAATAGTTTGGCTCACTGGCTTGTAATTTCCTGTAATTTCCTCTACTATCTTTTCCCTGGTTTCCATCTTGATTTTATTCTGTATTTAAAAGGCGTTAAGATTTTCTTTAGTGCAACTTTCCAAATACATTTCATGACCCTTTATGGGCCTTCCATTCACCTGCTTGAGTTATTTTCTGCTTATTTTTATTTTCCTCAAAATCCCCATCTGATTTCATCTTCTTAAAACTTAAATAAGGTTCCTTTTTCTTTTTGACTAAATTTAGAACCTCTCTGGTCACCCAAGATGCCCTTACATTACTATCATTATCCTTCCTCCTTAGCAGAGCACGTCTGTCCTGTTTCAGTTTGAATGTATCTCATCCATGTATACTGCAGCCAATGAATTCAAAGATGTAACTCAACTCTACAGGTTTGCTTCAGAATGTTACTCTGTAATGAAGTATCACATCCCAGGCAAACTTCAATCCAGTAATAGTTCACTGTTGATTTCATTAAAAAACCTCACTCCTGGTGAAAGTGTCTTACTTTTAAGGTACTCCATTAATCACGAATCTCACTCCTAAGGTTTCTCAGTTGAAGAGAAATGTGTTCCAATAAATTACCTTGCAATTTTCACATCAAATGCATTTAACGTCGCTCTTAATGGATCTCTCACTGGGTGCACATCAGTCATAATATAATCACATTCTAAGCAATTTTCACTTCTAACGTATCACACAACTGATACATTTCACTTTGAATGCGTCTTATTCTTGGCAAATTTGTACCAATATATTTCATTTCTTGTAAATTACATTCTGACAGTACTCTACAGCTGGGGAATTATATTTTGTGACATTTGACCGGCAAATGCCAATCCCGGCAGGTGTCAGTGCCGTTGAAGATTACTCCTTGTGATTAATTTCTGTGTGAACGTATCTCATTGCTGGTGAATATCACGTTCTGGATCTCACCTGTAAACCTGGCTCTAATGGATCCCTGTCCCGGAGTAAGAGCCGCATGAGATAAGGTGTTGAAGAAGGTATTCAAGATACTTGCCTTCATCTATGTGGCACTGAATGTATCAGCAGGAAAGTTATGGTCCAACATATAAAATGTCAGTCTGCAGTGGTTGGGTGCAATTCTGGTCACCTCACTAAAGGAAGGAAAGGATTGTACTGGAGAGAATAGACAAGAGATTCACCAGGATGTTTTCTGTGATGGATAATTTATTTTATGAGGGGAGGTTGGATGGGCTTGGCTTGTTTTCTTTGAAATGGAGGAGGCTGAGGAGAGACATGATTGAATGATGCAAAATAATGAGAGGCATATAGACAGGGAAGACAGTGAGAAATCTCTCCTCTTATTGGAAATGTCCCTGACTAGAGGGCAGATGTTTCCGTGAAAGGGTAGGAGATTTGGAAGGGATTTAAGAAATAATATTTTCACCTAGGAGGTGGCTGAAATCTGAAATGCATTGCTGAGTAGTTGGTGAAGGTAGAAACTCAGAGCATTATTATAATGGATTAGTATGATGGTCAGCATGCATGTGGTGGGCCAAAGGGCCTTTACCCTGCCTTGTAACTCTGTGATGCAAGTCTTTGCACAGTTCTGCCCCAATGGATCACAGTCCTGATGGATTTCACTCTTCATACGAAGTGCTGGAGTAACCCAATGAGTCAGACAGCATCTCTGGAAAAAAAAGGATGGGTGATGTTACGGGTTGGGACCTTTCTTCAGACTGGTTGAAGAAAGGTCTAAAGAAGGGTCATGACCCAAAACGTCACCCATCCTTTTTCTCCAGAGTTGCTGCCCGACCTGCTCCGTTACTCCAGCACTGTGCGTCTATCTTCAGTATACACCAGCGTCTGCAGTTCCTTTCTGCACACTCTTTATAAAGTTCATCCCTGGTGAATGTTCCCATCCTCCTCACTCCTGCGCTTCACTCAACTGTATGCAAAACAAAAAGATTTTCACTGTACCTCGGTACATGTGATAATAAAGAACCATTGAACCATTGACTGTATTTTACTCTGAGGGAATTTGAGGCTAATGTTTCTTTCCCACCAAATAGTGACAGCAATATCAGTGGTCGGTCTGGACTTCCCATGGGTTATAGGATTTTTCCACTGATAGGTTTGGACTTCCCATGGTCAGTGTTGTGATGCAAGTGTATAAAATCATGAGAGGAATAGATCGGGTAGATGCACAAAGTCTCTTGTCCAGAGTAGGCAAATCGAAGACAAGAGGACATAGGTTTAAGGTGAAGGGGAAAAGATTTATTAAGAATCTGAGGGGTACCTTTTTCACACAAAGAGTGGTGGGGGTATGGAACAAGCTGCTAGAGGAGGTAGTTGAGGCAGCATTTGTTGATACAACATTTAAGAAACAGTTAGACAGGTACATGGATAGGAAAGGATAGGGTTAGATGGATTTGGGCCAAACGCAGGCAGGTGGGACTAGTGTAGCTGGGACATGTAGGTCGGTGTGGGCAAGTTGGGCCGGAGGGCCTGTTTCCATACTGTATCACTCTATGACTATGTGGAAATTATTTACTGTTGGCCTCTGTTATCTGCAGACAGGCTGGGAAGGTCCCTCCACATTCTTCTGTTGTGATCAGAAAATATCAAGAAGAAAATAAGGATATTTATTGCAACATTTCACGCAGAAGGTCAGGAATAACTACACCACAAGCTAGAAAGCACAGTTACAAGATACATCACATCGATCCAATTGCCAAGAATGTAGTGTTACTAACAACATCAAGACTAGGTTTTTGTTTAGTGTGATTCTTGCCTTACAGTGCTGAACTAAAGATGGTCAGGCATTGTGAGCCACTTGTCCCAACACATTGAGCGGGTGCTGGCTGATAGATTGTTCCACCCCACCTCCCCACCAACCCTTGCCAGTGCTGCTTTTTGAAGATTTCTTCAAATGCTTTTTAAACCTGATAGCCCTTTTGTCCATGTGAAGAAGGCTCCTGTTCTACTCACCCTTTGTGTGAAAACCTCATGTTCTTGGTGGTTGTTGAAGTGCTTTTTCAAGGTTAGAATTGTCAGGCTCGCCAACGGAACAATATAGGGAAAGGTGTAAAGACCACGCACTCAGGGGCTGAGAGCTTTGACTGGAATGATGTGGCACCACAGTCTCTCCCCATGCTCCACACCAACTGAAAAGGTCTACACCGGAATGATGCTGAGTTAAACACAGACCCTCTATCTCAGCACAGGTGAAGCCAGGTAGTGATGACCCCATCAATGTGGGCTTCAACATTTTTTGCTTCAAACCCACACAATTACATTCTGTCCAATGTTGGCATCTCTCTGAGACTGGACGGTTCTTGCCGAGGTGGCCGGGGGTATTAGTGATCTCTATCAACACCTGCCTCGGACCCCTGTGTGGGAATCAGCAAGGGTGGCATCGGCTGCCTGGTCGACCTTAGCCCACCGAAGAGCTCCCCCACCTATGGGTGCAAGCAGCCAGCTCATGTCAAGGGGGCAGGGGTGCGTCAGGGGGAAGGAATGAGAGTGAGAATGGGGGCAGGGGCAGGGGTGGGGGAGGAGGGAGCGGGAGATGCAGGGGAAGGAGCAGGAACAGGTGCAGAGACAGAATTGGAGTGGGGAGGGGTGTGGGAGAGAGCAGTGGCAGGGATGGGGTAGATGGGCGAGGGGCAGGTGCAATAGTGGGGCTGGAGGCGGAGAGTGGAGGGAGGAGTGGAGGAGAGTAATGGAGTGGGGGCGTGATGTTGCAGGAACCGGGGAGGGCATGGGCAAGGATGGGAGTGGGGCAGGGGCGATGGTGGGACAGGTGGGGGAAGGGGCAATCATGGGGCAGGAGGGGGAGTGGGGAGGAAGGGCGGGGAGCTGGGGGAGGGAGGGGGAGGAGGGTGCAGGGACAAGAGCAGGAGAGGGCAGCGGTCGGAATGGGAGTGGGACAGGGGCGATAGTGGGGCAGGAGGGGGAGTGGGGAGTGAGGGGAACTGGGACAGAAGTAGAGTAGGGGTAAGGGTGGGTGAAGAGTGGGTGCACCCCCCACCAGCTCCCCTTCCCCCGGTCTCTGCACCACCATTTCCCATCGGTCAGGTGGACAGGTAATGCCATCTGATCAGATGTTCCTAAATTACAGCCCGATAAACACAGGAAATACACACATCTGCACTAATTTAAATACTGCAACCCATCCAGTGTTTCAGTTCAAACAGTCCCATAGATCATAGGTGGCAGCTGGCATTAGTGGCAGTGCCCAGCCAGGGCTTTGAATGGATGGAGTCTGTCACTGTGCTGGCTCCTCATTGAGTCGGCATGTAGGGCCAGTTGAAGGACCCTCCGGACAGAAGCATGTCTCTGATCAAGGTTTCGATGGGGGTCTTGCCCACCAGCCTCATGAAGAAGAGTTGGCCAATGAGTGAGGCGGGCACTGCCCGGAGTGCGGGCAGTCTCAGGAGCAGCTTGCCAAAGCGCTGGGGCTGTGGTGGGTACTGGCATCGGACGTACTCAGCCAGACACTCCTGCACCTTCTCTTGCAAACTCTCGACGTGGGCGGGTTCAGAGAGACCGGAGGCGTCTGTGGAGGAGAAAGGACAAGAAAACATCTCATTCATCGCAGAAATGGTGAGCGTCCTCCTGAACCAGCTCGGGCAGCAAGGACTTTGTGAATCACCTGGCCTTCTCGTGAAAACGTGCTATCTTTGTGGGGTTGTTTCCTTCCCTTCCTGCACCAGAACACTGGTTATAAAGGGAATTCTTACTTATTCCAAAATGCTTAATATTACACTGGAAAACCTGAACAGATCAGTGTTTTATTACACAAGGGGTGGTGGGTGTATGGAACAAGCTGCCAGAGGAGGTAGTTGAGGCAGGCACTATCACAATGTTAATGAAACATTTGAACAGGTACATGGATAGGATGTTTAGAGAGATATGGGCCAAACGCAGGTAGGTGGGACTAGTTTAGAAGGGGCATGTTGGTTGGCATGGGTAAGTTGGGTCAGCTTATGACTCTATGAGGCCAGGCAGCATCTGTGGAGAGAGAAGCAGAGGTAATGGTTCAGGTTGAGGACCTGTAATCAGACGCTTTATCAGTCAAATTCAATGTCGTATCGACCCTTCCCGCCCCCACAGGGCGGTACGGTGGCGTAGCGGTGGGGTTGCTGCCTGACAGCAACAGTGTCGATCCTGACTACGGATGCTGTCTGTCCGGAGTTTGAATGTTCTCTTTGTGACCCGCGTGGGTTTTCTCCGGGGGCTCCGGTTTCCTCCCACAGGTTTGTCGGTTAATTGACTTGGTCCAATTGTCCCCAGTGTGTGTAGGATAATGTGGGCGTGCAGAGTGATGGCTGGTCGGGGCGGACTCGATGGGCCGAAGGGCCTGTTCCCGCGCTGCATCTCGAAACGAAACTAAACTAAACGATGGCGGGTGTTTGCAGAATTCAGTTTGAACGACTTGAACGTCGGAAACACCAAGAGACCGGACGGGCAGCTGCTGCCCGTGAGAGGGGCAGCTGCTGCCCGTGAGAGGGACAGCACTCGCACAGACCACTCGGCCCGTCTAGTGCTGCTGGCGCACTAACCTGGCGTGTACAGGGCGATGGCTTTAAGGCAGCTGTACTCAGCGCAGTCCACCTGAAGCACCTTCAACTTCTCCACCTGGTCCTGGAAGGCGCGGATTTGGTCCATGAAGGTGACCACCCTCTCGGCGGACATGTGTGCGGAGTGCAGGCCCGCAGCGGCCAGGAGCGGGGCCATGTGGAGGGGCAGAGAGGACTGCGCCGCGTTCAGCACGAACAGCTCACTCCAGCTGAGCCGCAGCAGAGCCACCTGGTCGGAGACCTGCAGCTCGGGGAAGAAGGGGATATTGCGCGCCCACTCCACGGCCGAGAAGAGCAGCCTCGCCGCCAGCTCGCAGATGCTGTCGATGGTCATCAGGTTATACTGGTTGCACTGCGAGCTGAGGCGGGAGCTGGGGTAGGGCTCAGCGCGGAGCAACAGCGAGATGAGTCCTGAGATGTTGCCCCCATTCAGGTGGTCCCGGGCCGAGAGGGAGAGATCGCCCGGGCTGGGCTGGGGGGCCGGGATCCTCCCTCGCTGGACTGCTGCAGCAGGGCAGAGACAGAGAGAGAGAGGGCAAGAGTATAGAGTTAGAGACCCTTCAACCCACCGAGTCCGCGCCGACCAGCGATCCCCGTACACTATCCTACACACATTAGGGACAATTTACAATTTTGACCTTAGCCAATTAACTTATAAAGCTTTGGAGAGTTGGGGGGAAACCGGAGCACCCGGAGAAAACCCAAGCAGGTCGCGGGGAGAACGTACAAACACCGTACAGACATCACCCATAGTCAGGATCGAACCCGGGTCTCTGGCGCTGTAAGACAGCAACTCTACCTCTGCGCCACACAGAGGGCAGGGTGAGGCAGTCAACGGCAGAGTACCCGCTCTGAGCGTTCGCCCTTGGGTTGGGACTGTACCAGGGGTGCAGTGCTGCCAGAGCTCACTGGAGCGCCGCTCCGGCACCTCTGTAAACAAAAAGCCAAAATAAACAGCGGGGAATTTTAACTAGCGGGGAATTTAACAGCGGCCGCTCCGGCACCAGTGACAGCTCCGGCGCCTAAACATTTAGCACTGCAACACTGCTCCGCACCCTCGATAGCCCCGAGCTTTAACCCACCCGACCGCTGACTCCAACTCTTGGGGACAGATGAGTTACATCAGGTGTCAGTTACTACCCCTGGGGACAGGTGACCGGCAGTGGGCATCAGGCCCAACATCTATGGACAGGTGATCCACACTGAGCATCAGTCCCTCTGCCCAGGGACAGATGACCCACACCAGGCACTTTCCTGTAGCTGGGAACAGATGACCCACTTATCCCTACACAGGTAGCGTAGCCCCTGCACCTGCAGACCAGCAGATCTGCCCCCCCCCAGCCCAGACTCCCCACCCACGTCCACTGGATCACTCCCAGTGGATCATCTCAGTGGATCACCCAACGGATCATCTGAATTAGATAGCACCCAGTGGACAACCCTCACAGTGGGCCACCCCAGTGGATCACTCTCAGTGGATCACACAGTAGATCATTCCTGGTGGATCCACATATGATCGCACCTAGTGGATCATTTTAGATGGACCATCCAGTGGGCCGCCCTTACTCACACTCGATTACACCAGTCCTTGTTGAAACATCGCTGCTGGTTCATGCACAGCAAGCCCCAATAAATTGCACTAACATTCCCTGGACAATGGTCGCCTGGACCCTCAGTCATCTCACACTTGTGTGGGGTCATGGGGTCAACATCCCACCCAGGGTCAGCCTGACCGTATCCTCAGGACTCACAACCCTTGACCAGTCCACCTTGCACCCACCTCCCTGTGCCACCCTGTACTCATGGCACCTGACCCACTACTCTGAGGCACCCACCCCTCCACCAGACAGCCGATTGGAAGTGGTCAGTCCCATCCACTCCTAAGGCCAGCGACCCAGGTTCGATCCTAACCTCAGGAGTTTTGCGGAGTTTGGAAGTTCTCCTTGTGACCACGTGGGTCTCCCCTAGGTGCTCAGTTGCCTCCCTCAATTCACAAATGCAGGTCAGTGGGTGAGTTAGGCCTCGTGTGTGGGAGACCTGTGTGGGTGGGTGGGGGGGGGGGGATGGGTTGTGGGGGGAAGGAGTGAGATCAGTGAAGGAGTGGCTTCACTCACTGCCCACTGGGCTGCATGGGTGTGTGCCTCACTGAGGCAGCCTGCTGCTGGATGGGCAGCGAACACCAGACCAGGTGGGCCAAAGGGCCTGTTTCCCAGCTGTTGGACCTGGGTGAAAACACTACTGTCACTTGCTTGTGGGCTTCAGTATGTCACCTACTGATGGTGGTGCCCGAGGTGGGATTTGCATCAAGACTGGGCCAAAGGTCAGTCCCCCAGTCAAACCCCAGATTCACACGCCAGCAGAACCCATGAGTGGCCACTCCTCATTACCCCTCCCAGGGGCTGTCCCTCTTAGCACCCCTCCGTCCCAACCCTCCCAACATCATAAGGTCATAAGGTCTTAAGTGTTAGGAACAGAATTACGTAATTCGGCCCATCAAGTCTTCTCCACCATTCAATCATGGCTGATCTATCTCTCCCTCCTAACACCATTCTCCTGCCTTCTCCCCATAACCCCTGACACCCATACTAATGATCTATCTTTGCCTTAAAAATGGATTAAAATATCCATTGATGGCCCTGCTCATCACAACTCTCCCCCTCCTCACTGCCCAGCCTCCACCGTAATCCAATGGAATGTTGGCATTCATAACAAGAAGAGTTGAGTATAGGAGCAAAGAGGTCCTTCTGCAGTTGTACAGGGCCCTAGTGAGACCGCACCTGGAGTACTGTGTGCAGTTTTGGTCTCCAAATTTGAGGAAGGATATTCTTGCTATTGAGGGCGCGCAGCGTAGATTTACTAGGTTAATTCCCGGAATGGCGGGACTGTCCTATGTTGAAAGACTGGAGCGACTAGGTTTGTATACACTGGAATTTAGAAGGATGAGAGGGGATCTTATCGAAACGTATAAGATTATTAAGGGGTTGGACATGTTAGAGGCAGGAAACATGTTCCCAATATTGGGGGAGTCCAGAACCAGGGGCCACAGTTTAAGAATAAGGGGTAGGCCATTTAGAACAGAGATGAGGAAAAACTTTTTTAGTCAGAGAGTTGTGAATCTGTGGAATTCTCTGCCTCAGAGGGCAGTGGAGGCCAATTCTCTGAATACATTCAAGAGAGAGCTAGATAGAGCTCTTAAGGATAGCGGAGTCAGGGGGTATGGGGAGAAAGCAGGAACGGGGTACTGATTGAGAATGATCAGCCATGATCACATTGAATGACGGTGCTGGCTCGAAGGGCCGAATGGCCTACTCCTGCACCTATTGTCTATTGTCTATTCTCTATTGTCCACACCCCATACCTCTCCTGCCCCGTCCAAAAACCACCCACTCACACTCACTCACTCACACCCTCACCTGCACACTCCCACACATACACCCACACTCATGGGTGAACACACACACAAGCTCACACACACATGCAGACACATATATACACACCCACACACACACAGATACACCCACACTCATGGATGAACATACCCACACATATACACACACCAGCTCACACACGCACGCACTCACATACATGCACACTCACATACATACGGACACACCCATTCACATGGATGAACACACTCTCACATAAATACACACCCACACACTCATACACATCCACACAAGTTCACACACACTCACACGTAGACACATACAGTACATGCACACTCACACACATAGGGACACACCAACACATATGGATGAACACAAACACACACATACACACACACATACATACACAAACACGCACACAGACGTGCAATGAATATCACAGACGTGCAATGAATATCTCAGACAGTCTAGTGATCAGGGCAGGTTTGGAACACAGTTTGGGGACCAAAGTCCAGATAAAATCCATCTCCCTCGCTTGTCACTCAGCTGCCTGCCCCCGCCTGTGTCTACAGTACACGCCAGTACTGGAGATGGGGTCAGGCAGCATCTCTGGAGAACAGGAATAAGTGACGCTTCAAGTCAAGACACTTCTTCAGACTCATGAACTTTCCCCAGTCTCTCCACAGCCTCCAACTCAAGGATGTGGAGGTTTTGGAAAGGGTGCAGAAGAGATGAACAAAAATGATGCCAATCAGTCTGAAGAAGTGCTTCGACCCAAAACGGCACCTGTACACATTCTCCAGAGATAGTCCCCACACCGGACTCCACCACCGCAATCTGTGGGCATAAAGCAAAACAGAAAGCACAGGTAACACTCAGCCCGGTCAGGCAGCATCAGTGGAGAGAGAAACAGAATGAATGTTTCACATTAGTGACTCTTTGTTCAATGTGAACATTGTCTCTGTTTCTCGCTGCTCAGCCGCTACCCGACCTGCTGAGTGTTTCCAGCACCTTGTGTTTTACTTCAGGTTTGCAGCATCTGCGGTGCTCTGTCGTTGAGGGAGAGCCCATGTCCCTCGCTGGAGGCATGGTGCTGGGTACCGGATTGGGGTGACGGGCAAAGTGTGGCGGCAGCTGGCATCATTGATTACACACCCACCCTGGGGGCACATCACACCCCACCACTGCTGCCCAGGCCACACAACCCCGATAGCACTGTAACCTGTCCCCCGTCCAGGAGAGGGGTCTGATGAGTGGGGAGAGAGGGGAGGGGGAGGAGAGGGGAGGGGGAGGGCTGGGGAGAGGGGGGGCTAATGAGGGGGGAGAGGGGGAAGGGCTGAGGAGAGGGGAGAGAGGGGAAAGGGCTGAGGATGGGGATGGGCTGAGAAGTGCAGAGTTGAGGAGGGGTTGATGGGGGGCTAGGGAGAGGGATATAGATAGTGAGAGGGGGGGATGGCTGAGGAGAGTGGGAAAGAGGGTGGCTGAGAAGAGGGAGGAGGGCTGAGGAGGGGTGATAGAGAGCGGAGGGCTGACGAGAGGAAGGGGGAGAGAATGGGAGGGCTCGGGAGAGAGAGAGACGGGAGATAGCGGGAGGGAGGGTGAGGAATGAGGAGCAAGAAGGGAGGAGAGAGTGCCAGGCAGGGCTAGGGAGGGTGTGGAGAGAGGGAGAGAGAGTGGGATTGAGGGGGAGCCAGAGCAAGAAGCACAGTAGGAAAGAGGGATAGAGACAGGGAGAGTAAGTGGGAGAGAGGAGGGAGATGGAAAGATATGGTTGCGAAATGAACAGGAAATGAGTGGGAGTGAAGTGATGTGAGAAAGAGAGGGAGAGAAACCAGGGGAGAGAGGGCCAGGGAGAGGGAGATAAGGAGAGATATTGGAAGGAGAGGGGCAGAGAGAAGGTAAGGGAGGAGGATGGGGAATGGGATGGAGGGGAGAGAGGAAGGAGGAAAGGAGTGAGGAAGGGAGCAATGAAGGTGGCATAGCCTAGGCTGGGGATTGAACCAAAGCCTCAACTGGAGACCCTCAGTTGATGTAGAGTCACAGACCTGCCGCCGTTTGATCAGATGCAGCCCCGATGAGTCTGTGAACCCTCCAGATGCCCACAGTGGGACTGGGCACGGGAGGCGTGGTGAATCTGTACCGGAGTGGTTGATGCAGTGGGTTAGCTCAGCAGTGAAAGGGTCAGCCACACTGGCCACTGTATCAGGTACACACTGACACATATACACACACACAGTCACATGCACACACACAAACACAAACACAGTCACACTCACGCACTGACACCCACGCACACAGGTACACCCACGCACTCACACACACACACACAGGGGCACTCACACACACAAGAGCACACACCAACACATACTCTCACACACACATATACTCCACACACACTTGCACACTCAGATACACACTCTCACACATACACAAGGGAACACACAAACACATATTTGTGTATAAACACACACTCATACCTACCCACACAACAAACCCCGTTCATCTACATACAAAATCACACACATATATACATGTACAGAAGCACATGCATATGTGCACTCACACTTGCATTTACACACAATTACACTCACATATGCATACACACAGAATCACACACACGATTGTAACACACACAAATATCAAGATAGACACGAAATGCTGGAGTAACTCAACGGGTCAGGCAACATCTCTGGAAAAAATGGATAGGTGACGTTTGGGGTTGGAACCCATTTCAGACCTCAAACATCACCTATCCATTTTCTCCAGAGATGCTGCCGAACCCTGGAGCAATAGACAATAGACTTCAGTACTTTGTGTCAACCTTTGGTATAAACCAGCATTGGTAGTTCCTTTTTAATCACACTTATGAGGACATGTACATACATCTGCACATGCATACAAGCATGTACACACATGTAGATACGTGTGCGTGCTCACAAACATGCACCCACGCTGGCTTCTGCCCCAGCCACCACGCAATGATCTAACCGGGGGAGTGCGGGTGGGGGGGGGGGATATCTGTGTCACGGATGCCAGGATCCCCCTGTGCCCGATACTGGGGCGTTGGCACTGACCCAGCTGGGGGGTGTGGGGGGTTTCCGATGACCCGAATGCCAGGGTCCCACGTGCCCGCACTGGGCATTGTCACTGACCCAGCCGGGGGAGTGAGGCGATGTGTGTGTCCCGGATGCCAGGGTCCCCCCCTGTGCCCGCACTGGGCATTGGCAGTGAAACAGCTGGGGGAGGGTGGGGTAGAGGGTTGTCTGTGTCCCGGATGCTAGGGTCCCCGTGCCCACACTGGGCATTGTCACTGACCCTGCCGGGGGAGTGAGGCGCTGTCTGTGTCCCGAATGCCAGGGACCCCCCGTGCTCGACGCTGGGCATTGGCACTGCGCCTACCTTCTCGCTTCATGCCGACCTTGAAGCACTTGCGTAGCCGGCAGTACTGGCACTGGTTACGGTGGAACTGGTCGATGTGGCAGTCACGGCCGGAGCGGCAGATGTACGAGAGGTTGCGGCGGATGCTGCGCTTGAAGAAGCTCTTGCATCCCTCGCAGGTGAACTGCCCGTAGTGCTTGCCGCTGGCCCGGTCCCCACACACCACACAGTCCACCTGCACGGCTGACCGCTCCGCCTCGCCCTGCTCCACGTCGCTGCCCCCTGTCTGTGAGGACGATGCGGCCGGACTCTCCAGCGACTCCTCCGCTCCACTGTGGCTGTACGGCTTGGTGTCGTTCTGTGGGTCTCGCCAGTCAGTGGCGGCAGTGGACATCTCAATGCCACTGGACCCCCAACTCATCCAGCTGCCAGCAGCGCCCTCCCCTCCCTCTCACTCCCTCCTCACTCACCTCGCTCCCTCCCTCTCGCTCCCTCCTCACTCACCTTGCTCCCTCCCTCCCTCGCTCGCTTGCCCCGTCCCGTCCCCTCCCCGCACACTCTTGCACCCTCACCCTCCCTCGCCCACTCCCCTCCCTCACGCCCTCACTCTCTCGCTCGCTCACCCGTACACTCGCCACCTCCCTGCCTGTTCCTCCCTCACCTCTTACTTTCCCTCATTCCCTTCCTCACCACGTCCCCTCCCTCACTCACACCCTCACTCTCTGGTTCCTCACTCACCTGTATCCTCACTACCTCCCTACCCCCCTCGCCCTGCCCCCTGCCTCACTCCCTGCCTCGTAGCCTCACTCGTCCCTTCCCTCACTCATTCCCTGCCTTGTCCCGTCCCCTCCCTCACCCCTTGCCCTCCCTCCCCTGCCCCCTACCTCACTCCTTCCCTCCTCCTCTCGCTCCTCTCTGTGCCTCCTTCCTTGCTCTACTCCCCGGTTAACTCCCTGGCCTTGTACTCGCTCCCTTCCTAGCCTCGTATCCTCCCTCTCTTCCTCGCCTCGTACCCGCGCTCCCTTTCTCACCTCCTATCCCCTGTCCCTCCCTCCCTCGCCTCCTACCCCCTCTCCCCTGCAACCTGTTCGCACTCAGGAAGGTTGTGTAGACTGGAGCGACGGGTAGCGAGTCTTGTGAACGGCGGCAGAGTCAAAGAGCAGAGGTGGCGGTGGGCTGCGTGTGGCCGTGGCTGAGCTGTGAAGGCAGGGCGACTTCAGGAGACAGGGACATCCTCAGACGGAGCAGGACGCTGCCTTACCCGGGTTTGCGGAGGTCCGAGTCGGGCAGAGGGGAGGCCCGGAACGAGTGATGTGTAAACAAACCGCAGTCACTTCACTTCACGTCCGCGTCGGGTTCATTCCCGCTTCACTCCCGGACGAACTTGTGCTCGCAGATAAAAGTGCCGCTCTCTCTCTCTGGCTCCGGCGAAACTCCCAAAGTTTGAAGCCCGCTCCTCCACTGAGCGACTTGTGGCGAGCAGTGAGCAGCGAGCAGAGGCGGCCAGGGGGTGGGAGGGGAGGGGAGGGGAGGGGAGGGGATCGGAGCGAGAGGCAGCAGCTCTCCGAGGGGCGAGAGAGGAGGGGATGCAGGGCCACGAAAGGTTACAAGGGCGAATTTTGTGAATAAAACAGGAGATGAGAGTGAGTGAGTGCGTGTGCAGGGATTTGACAGTCCTCTCGAAGCCGGACTGTTGCCAGGGAGACGGTTGCCTTATAAGGAGTGGGGTGTGAAGGAGCCAAGAGTGGGATGCGTGTTGTCCACAATAGGATTCCGCCGACGAGCTCACTGTGTTCCAGCGAGAAAATAAAAGGCGAGGGGAGGGTGAGTGCAGCCAACTGCACAAACTTTACAAAGTCACTTCAATAGACGGCAGAGCCCTAGCAACAGGTTCTGGACGGACACTGGGTATGTGTGTGGCTGGAGGGGGCAGAGATTGGGCCAGAAATACCCAGCTCACACACTCATGCAGGGTCTCACCAAGTACACAGACACACGCACACAGAAACACACATAGACAGACAGACACACACACTCATGCAGGCTGTCACGCACACACACACACAGAAGCACACATAGACAGACAGATACACACACACAGATACACACACACTCATGCAGGTTGTCACGCACACACACACAGAAACACACATAGACAGACAGACACACGCACACAGATACACATACACAGAGAAGCACACATAGACAGACAGACACACACACACACACAGATACACACACACTCATGCAGGCTGTCACACACGCACACAGAAGCACACATAGACAGACACACACAGAAGCACACACACAGAAACACATATAGACAGACACACACACACAGAAGCACACACGCACAGAGAAGCACACATAGACAGACAGACACACGCACACAGAGACAGACACACATAAAAACACACATGGATTGACAGACACACGCACACAGATACACACACACTCATGCAGGCTCTCACACAAGTAAACACACACACACACACAGAAGCACACAGACAGACAGACACACGCACACACACACTTATGCAGGCTCTCACACACGCACACAGCCACACACACACACACAGAGGCACACATAGACAGACACACACACACTCATGCAGGCTCATAGACACACACAGACAGACACACCGCACACAGAAATACACACTCATGCAGACTAACAGACATGCACACGCACAGACACACCCGCACACGCACACACATTCATGCAGGCTAACAGACACATACATAGCCAGACGCACACAGACACACGCACACACAGAGACAGATAAACACACAGACACACTCATCCAGGCTCACACGGACAGAAACATACACATACTCTCTCTCTCTCTCTCTCTCTCACTGCCACAGATACACACACACACTCTCTAAGGCACACAGAGACAATAGACAATAGGTGCAGGAGTAGGCCATTCAGCCCTTCGAGCCAGCACCGCCATTCAATGCGATCATGGCTGATCACTCTCAATCAGTACCCCGTTCCTGCCTTCTCCCCATACCCCCTCACTCCGCTATCCTTAAGAGCTCTATCCAGCTCTCTCTTGAAAGCATCCAACGAACTGGCCTCCACTGCCTTCTGAGGCAGAGAATTCCACACTTTCACCACTCTCTGACTGAAAAAGTTCTTCCTCATCTCCGTTCTAAATGGCCTACCCCTTATTCTTAAACTGTGGCCCCTTGTTCTGGACTCCCCCAACATTGGGAACATGTTTCCTGCCTCTAATGTGTCCAATCCCCTAATTATCTTATATGTTTCAATAAGATCCCCCCTCATCCTTCTAAATTCCAGTGTATACAAGCCTAATTGCTCCAGCCTTTCAACATAAGACAGTCCCGCCATTCCGAGAATTAACCTAGTGAACCTACGCTGCACGCCCTCAATAGCAAGAATATCCTTCCTCAAATTTGGAGACCAAAACTGCACACAGTACTCCAGGTGCGGTCTCACCAGGGCCCGGTACAACTGTAGAAGGACCTCTTTGCTCCTATAATCAACTCCTCTTGTTATGAAGGCCAACATTCCATTGGCTTTCTTCACTGCCTGCTGTACCTGCATGCTTCCTTTCAGTGACTGATGCACTAGGACACCCAGATCTCGTTGAACATCCCCTCTTCCTAACTTGACACCATTCAGATAATAATCTGCCTTTCTATTCTTACTTCCAAAGTGAATAACCTCACACTTATCTACATTAAACTGCATCTGCCATGTATCCGCCCACTCACACAACCTGTCCAAGTCACCCTGCAGCCTTATTGCATCTTCCTCACAATTCACACTACCTCCCAGCTTAGTATCATCTGCAAATTTGCTAATGGTACTTTTAATCCCTTCATCTAAGTCATTAATGTATATCATAAATAGCTGGGGCCCCAGCACCGAACCTTGCGGTACCCCACTGGTCACTGCCTGCCATTCCGAAAGGGACCCATTTATCCCCACTCTTTGCTTTCTGTCTGTCAACCAATTTTCTATCCATGTCAGTACCCTACCCCCAATACCATGTGCTCTAATTTTGCCCACTAATCTCCTATGTGGGACCTTGTCGAAGGCTTTCTGAAAGTCTAGGTACACCACATCCACTGACTCTCCCCTGTCAATTTTCCTAGGTGCATCCTCAAAAAATTCCAGTAGATTTATCAAGCATGATTTCCCCTTCGTAAATCCATGCTGACTCGGAATGATCCTGTTACTGCTATCCAAATGCTCAGCAATTTCGTCTTTTATAATTGACTCCAGCATCTTCCCCACCATTGATGTCAGACTAACTGGTCTATAATTACCCGTTTTCTCTCTCCCTCCTTTCTTAAAAAGTGGGATAACATTTGCTATCCTCCAATCCACAGGAACTGATCCTGAATCTATAGAACATTGAAAAATGATCTCCAATGCTTCCACTATTTCTAGAGCCACCTCCTTAAGTACCCTGGGATGCAGACCACCAGGCCCTGGGGATTTATCAGCCTTCAGTCCCATCAGTCTACCCAAAACAATTTCCTGCCTAATGTGGATTTCCTTCAGTTCCTCCATCACCCTAGGTTCTCCGGCCCCTCGAACATTTGGGAGATTGTGTGTATCTTCCTCAGTGAAGACAGATCCAAAGTAATGGTTTAACTCATCTGCCATTTCTTTGTTCCCCATAATAAATTCCCCTGCTTCTGTCTTCAAGGGACCCACATTTGCCTTGACTATTTTTTTCCTCTTCACGTACCTAAAAAAACTTTTGCTATCCTCCTTTATATTATTGGCTAGTTCACCCTCGTACCTCATCTTTTCTCCCCGTATTGCCTTTTTAGTTAACTTTTGTTGCTCTTTAAAAGAGTCCCAATCCTCTGTCTTCCCACTCTTCTTTGCTATGTTATACTTCCTCTCCTTAATATTTATGCTGTCCTTGACTCCCCTTGTCAGCCACAGGTGTCTCTTACTCCCCTTAGAGTCCCCTTAGAGACACACTCATCCAGGCTCACACACACAGACATACGTAGACAGACAGGCCACACACAGGCTCAGACAGACACATACACACAAAGGCACAGGCACACATACACACATGGGCTCACACACTTTTATACACACGGACACACACGGGCTCACACACTTGTATACACACATACAGGCTCACACACTCATGCATTTATGCACAAATACGCGCAGGGTCACACACTCATACAGACACAATCACACTCACA
This sequence comes from Rhinoraja longicauda, assembly GCF_053455715.1. NCBI lineage: Eukaryota > Metazoa > Chordata > Chondrichthyes > Rajiformes > Arhynchobatidae > Rhinoraja > Rhinoraja longicauda. The sequence continues at coordinate 17,638,730 of NC_135980.1, read as the reverse complement.
CACACTGAAACCTTCACACACACACACACTCACTCACTCACATACACAAACCAATCTAGACTGATGCATACATATCCATGCACACCCATGGTACACACACACATGAACACTCACATACTTCCTCAGGACTAGATGTATGGAGTTCAGTCAGAGAAGGCATCACAGCTGAACGACCTGTTAAACTCTCAATCCACTCTCTTACACTCATCTCACTAATGCACTCAAAAGGCACATTTAACTTACACACGTTGCACACTTCATAACACACATGCTCACACTGCACTCACTTATGTTTGCACTGCTCTCTCACTCACTGCTCTCTCAAACTCATTGCTCTTTTCCACACTCACCACATCCTCTCACAATGGCACCACACGCACATTCATGCCACACTCTCACACCACTCTCTTGCACACACTCAAGCACTCTCCCACACTCAATGCTCTCTCCCACACTCACACCACACACTCTCACTCACGCACTCTCTCACACAATGCTCTCTCCCACACTCGCACCACACGCATTCACACCACACGCACTGCTCTCTGATAATCATGCCACACTCTCTCACACTCATGCCACACGTTCTCATATTCAAGATCTAACTAACAGAGTGGACAAATGAAACATTCAAGGAGAATTTGTATTTTCCAATGGCATTGGATATGGTTCAACATAGAAGGTCGGTGTGCAGTGTAAGGGCTAGGTCTGTGAAGAGTGAGATATGAAGATGATTCGAGGTTTAGTCAACTGACAAAAACAGAGAGCGGGCTGAGTGGAACAGTGCACAGTTTCTGAAATGGCGAGGTGTTGGCACACTGGCCTTCATCGGCTGATGCACTGAGTACAGGAATTGGGATGTCACGTTACAGCTGTACACAGCGTTGGTTTAGACCACACTTGTTGGATTGTGTGCAGTTCTGGGCACCACACTACAGAGAGAATGTGACTATGCTGGGAAGGGAGCAGAAAAGATTAACACGGATATTGCTTGGAATGAACTCATGACTTATAAGCAGAGATTGGATAGGCTGGGCTTATTTTCCCTGGAGAGAAAGAGACTGAGAGATAACATGGGAGCAGACTCGATGGCCTGAATGGTGTAACTCTGCTTCTCTATCTTATGTTCTTATGATAAAGGGATATAAAATTGCGGAGCAAAAACCAAAGTGCTGGAAGAACTCAGAGTGTAAGGGAGCATCTGTGGAAAGAAATGGACATCAATATTTCGGTTAATATTTCAGCCTGAAGCATCTTCTGTCCAAGTCACTCCAGAGATAGACACAAAGTGCTGGAGCAACTCAGCATGTCAGGCAGCATCTGTGGAGAAAAAGGATAGATGACACAGATTGTGCCTGATCCGCTGAGTTCCTCTTTGTGATTCGTTCTGGTTTTCAGCATCTGCAGTTTTCTGTGTCTCTGTGAAGAAAATGATGGGAGACATAGACAAGGTAAATGATCAGAGTTTGTCTCCCGTGGAAGACATTTCTAAAACTAGCGGACATACTTTTAAGGTGAGAAAGAGGCAGTTTAAAGGGGATCTGAGAGGCACAATTCTCACCAGAACGGTAGTTGGTATCTGGATTGAGCCACTACAGGAGGTGGTGGAGGCAGGAACTAACATCATTTATGAGGCATCTGGACAAGTGCCTGAATTAGCAGGGCACAGAGTGATGTGGACTTAATGAAGACGAGTGGGATTAGTGTAGTTAGACATGATGGCCAGCGTGAACGTAGTGGGCTTCAGGGCCTGTTTCTCTGTTGTACAACTTTCTGATTCTACATTCTGGAAAATGAGAGGGATCTGACTGAATCAAATAAACTTCTGAGGCAGCCAACTACAGCCGAGTTCACTAAGAAATGCTCCTAGAGCCCAACCCTGGAATCTGGGCAAAGTGAGGCTGACCTGGTCTGAGGCCAGGTGCGTGGGGAGATGGTGAGAGGGTTTCATGGGGAGTCAGGTCTGCATGCAGCATCTGAGCAGAGAACTAAAGGAGGCATGCTGAAGAGTTCAAGGTGCATGGTGAGGGGAGGGAGGCAGATGTGGCAGGTAGAGGGTGCGGTGGAGAGAGAGGCACGTGTGGGCAGGGGGAGGGCGATGATTTGAGTTTGAGTTTAGTTTAGTTTATTGTCGCGTGTACCGAGGTCCAGTGAAAAGCTTTTGCTTGGTGCTGTTGAGGGAGCAGTGCAGTGGGAGGGAGCTGATGGGAAGGGTGAGGGAGCTGATGGGAAGGGTGAGGGAGCTGATGGGAAGGGTGAGGGAGCTGATGGGAAGGATGAGGGAGTTGATGGGAAGGGTGAGGGAGTTGATGGGAAGGGTGAGGGAGTTGATGGGAAGGAGGGGGTGTGAGGAGGATGAGGGAGCGGGTGCAGAGGTAGGGAGGTGATTGGAGGCAGGGGGATTTGGTCAGGTAGAGGGAGTAGTGCAGAGGAAGGGAGTTGATGGGGTGGGGTGGGGGGGGGGGCATTTGGGCTGGTAGTGGGAGAGGTGCGGAGAGAGGGAATGGATGGGGAGGAATGAAGAATTAATTTCTCGCTGGAGGAGCCAGGAATTTGTTTTGAGAGCTGTTGTCGATGATGGAAGTGCGACAGGCACCTCGTTGGGAGGACGGTCTGTGCTGTTGAAGCCAGTTGCCAGCATAAGTCACGGTGGGGCTGGGGAGGGCAGGCTCCTGCTCTACTGCTCAGACTGCGGGATGTTAGCGAGTGATTAATGGGGGCAGCAAAGAAGGCAAGAGAGTGGTTGGCTGTGATCGCCGGCAGGCAGGTCACTGAAGCAGAGAGGAGAGAATGGAGCTGGAGGAAACGCCTCCCCAAACCGATCGAGTTTGTTGGCCCCACCCCAGACAGACACAGACAGTGGGGGGAGGGCGGGGGGAAGGGGAGGAGGGTTGGGGGGGGGGGGGGGGGGGGTGGAGGGACGACATGTCTGAATACTTGCATGGGAACTTTTAAAGCACCCTGACCATCTGGTGTTGTAAGAAAGTAACTGCAGATGCTGGTACAAATCGAAGGTATTTATTTCACAAAATGCTGCAGTAACTCAGCGGGTCAGGCAGCATCTCAGGAGAGAAGGAGTGGGTGACGTTTCGGGTCGAGACCCTTCTTCAGACTGATGTCAGGGGGGCGGGACAAAGGAAGGATATAGGTGGAGACAGGTAGATAGAGGGAGAACTGGGAAGGGGGATGGGGAAGAGAGGGACAGAGGAACTATCTAAAGTTGGAGAAGTCATGTTCATACCGCTGGGCTGCAAGCTGCCCAAGCGAAATATGAGGTGCTGTTCCTCCAATTTCCCGTGGGCCTCACTATGGGACTGGAGGAGGCCCATGACAGAAAGGTCAGACTGGGAGTGGGAGGGGGAGTTGAAGTGCTCAGTCACAGGGAGATCAGGTTGGTTAAGGCGGACTGAGCGAAGGTGTTGAGCGAAACGAGCGTTTGGTTTCACCGATGTAAAGAAGTTGACATAGATGAGGATGAAATAGATGAGGTTGGAGGAGGTGCAGGTGAACCTCTGTCTCACCTGGAAAGACTGTTTAGGTCCTTGACCATCTGGGATCACTTACCACAAACAGAGACCCGTGGCTTGCCTCACTTTAACATAACAGCAGATTTTGTTGCAGTCAGTCTTGTGGTGGCGATCCACCTCATAAACAGTTTCCACTCCAGGACACAGTGTAGGTCACAGCTGGGCACCTTGGTCTCTGAGAGAAACCCCCTCTCTGTGCAGACCCTCTGTCCAGACCCCGTGTAGAGAGCATGTCCCTCCATCCTGAGTCAGTGTATAGAGCATGTTGAGGAGAGTGTCATGGTATGACTGTGTGGTATGACCATGTGGTATGACAGGTTGGTATGACCGTGCAGTGTGACGTGTGTGAATGTGTGGTATGACCATGTGGTTAGACCGTGCGGTGTGACATGTTTGTGACCGTGTGGTGTAGCTGTATGTTGTGACCGTGTGTGTGACTGTGTGTAACTATGTTGTATGACCATGCAGTGTGACCATACGGCGTGACTGTGTGTGTGATCATGTTGCATGACCGTTCGGTGTAACCTTGTGGTGTGACTGTATGTGTGACTGCGTGTGACCGCATTGTATGACTATGCGGTGTGACCATGTTGTATGTTGCAGGAAAAATGGTCCCGATGTTGGGGGAGTCTAGAACCAAGGGTCACAGTTTAAGAATAAGGGGTAGGCCATTTCGGACTGAGATGAGGAAAAACTTTTTCACCCAGAGTTGTGAATCTGTGGAATTCTCTCCCACAGGAGGCAGTGGAGGCCAACACACTGGATGTTTTCAAGAGAGAGTTAGATATAGCTCTGAGGGTTAACTGAATCAAGGGATATGAGGAGAAAGCAGGAATGGTGTACTGATTTTGGATGATCAGCCATGATCATATTGAATGGCGGTGCTGGCTCAAACGTCCAAGAGGCACACTCCTGCACCTATTTTCTTTGTTTCTATGTTTCTTTGACTGTGCGGTGTGACCATGGAAGTTGTGTGGTGTGGTACACAGGGAGAGAGATGATGAGACGTTGGGGGAATGGTGCAGAGGGAGGGAGATGTTGCAGGATGAGGGAGTGGTGCAGAGGGAGGGAGATGATGGGATGTGAGGGGAGCGGTGTGGCACCATGGATGATGCCAGGTCGACAGTGACTACACGGACACTCGCAGTGGGGTGAACTCACGTAATGTGGTTTATTTATAGTGACAAGAGAGTCCAGGTCCACATGGGGGTGCTATCCCTCGTTGTCAGTACGCATGAAAAGGGGTGTGGCAATCTCAGGCTTGTCCCAGCAGCTCAGTCCTGGTCTGGCCCCATAGCAGAACCGTCCATGTCGCGGGGCTGAAAACTGGAAGTGTCCTGAGCTAATTCTGCTACCACCATCGTCTACTGTACAAGTGAGGCTCCCACTAATTGTCGCTGGAAGCTTGCGCCATTTTCAGGACAGACGATGATGGTGATGTAACATTTGAATGATGGACACGAAAGAAAGAAGAAGTCCTGGTCTCAAAGGAAGAGGCACAGCGATCTCAGGCTTGTCTTTGCGATACACCCTTGCCTCGAGGAGGGGTGCTGGCGGTCCCAGGCTTGTCCTGGCAGCTCAGCTTTGGGCTTGAAAGAGGATATTTGGCAATACACAGTGCGTGTTACTGTGTATATGTGATTGTGTGACTGTGTAACTGTGAGTGACTGTGTGTGACAGTGCGTGACTCTGTGTGACCTTCTGTGTGGCTGTATGACAGTGCGTGACTGTGTGACTTTGTGACTGTGTGTGCGACTGTATGTGGGGCTGTATGACTGTGACTGTGTGTGTTTGACTGTGTGACTGAGTGAATGACTGTGTAACTATGTGACAGTGTGTGACTGTGTGTGTGACTGTATGTGAGACTGTTTGACTGCATGTGCAGGCATTGCCACTTTCATTTCACTGCACATCGAGTATGTGTATGTGACAAATAAATTTGACTTGACTTGACTTGACTTGTATGACTGTGTGACTATGTGTGTGACTGTATGTGCAACTGCGTGTGTGACTGTGTGTGTGTGAATGTATGTGGCTTTTGTGACTGTGTAACTGTGTGCGTGGCTGTGTGGTGGCCCTGGTGATGAGACGTTCTCCCGGTGTGTGCTGCCTTCCACAGTTGACCATGCTCTGACTCCGGCTGTCCAGGCCTCTCTCTTACGACGCTGGAATTTGCCAGTGAGAGCAGGGCTGTCTGATCTCCCGCCGACCCCTGCATTCCTGCTGCAACCCCCACTCCAAGGGGTTAAACGCTTCTGTCAGGCTGCGCCAATAATTACAACATCTGCCTCAACTGAAGCTTGTTTTTTGACACGCTGCAAGTTTACTTAGCGAGGGGGAATGGTGACAAGGTGACCTTTCACCTTCAACCTTTGGCATCTGTGACCCCTGAGCTGTGAGCGTGAGATCCCTCATGACACAGGGGTAACATGTTTAGTCTGGCCACTGTGTTAGAGAGGCACAGAGAGGGCGACCCATGCTAGCTGGACCCATGCTAGCCAGACACTTAACCGAAGGCTTGTGCGCCAGTGTCCCCAACCAGTGTCCCAATACCCCGCTCCCAGCCGCGGGACACTGGGGATGGGGGTGTGGTAACTCTGAGACACTCCTCGCAGAGAGTTATCGCACTGAGCAGATCTCCACGAGCTTGTAGCCAGAAAAACTTCCCCTTTGTGAAGTTTGTGGTGATTCTTTTTATGATCTCTCAACTGAGTCAAAAGTATTCCAGCCCATGAACCACTCCAGTGAGTCTGTGCTATTGTATAGAAACCAGCAGACCCCTGGGTTAGATCCTAGCCTGTAACCTACTCCTGGGGGTCTGTATAACTCCCCCCCCCCCCCCCCCCCCACCCCTGGATTAGATCCCAGCCTGGAACCCACTTCCAGAGACCTGTTATTCTTTACAGAATATATTCTATATGGCATGTTTACTTCCATAGATTGAGTACAACTGTCAAGAAGTCTTGAAGCAGCTTGATAGCACATTGTTTAGGTTACATTTGGAGTATTGTGTGCAGATCTGGTCACATGATGGATGTGGAGGCTTTGGAAAGGTTACAGAGGAGGTTTCCAGAATGATGTTATTAGTTACAGGGAGAGGTTTGGACAGACTTGAACTGTTTTCTCTGAAACACCTGGAGGTTGCGGGGAGACCTGATACAAGTATATAAAATTATGAGGGGCATATGAGAGGTAAACAATCAGAATCTTTTTCCCAGGATGGAAAAATGAAATATTAGATGGCATAGCTTGAAGATGAGAAGGACAAAGTTTAAAGGAGTCTAGGATAGTGGGGTCCATACCTCTCCTGAGGGAGCCACTCAACGCAGCCCCGGGTGGCCATCGTGGCGGGTCAGGCCTCTTCCGCTCTCCTCCCTCCACTCCTCATTGGCCGCCACTCCCGTCACTCGGGCGGGTCCTGCCCCCAGCGGCCATCTTGGGCACCCCCCTCCCCCCCTCATTGACTGCCCCTCTCATCACTCGGGTGGGTCCCGCCAAGGGTGGCCATCTTGGGCACGGCAAGTGGAAAAGGGATTAAAGGGATTTATTAAAGTTTAAATTGTCAATAACTTTTAAAATATAACACCAATTTGAATGAGACTTGCTACTGCACACCTCAGGACCTCTCCTGCGTGCCCGGCAACCATCTCCCAACTGACAAAATTCACCCACTCCATCCCCCCATTTTCCCCCCTCCCTCCCCTCCCTCCCTCTCCCTCCCAGCTCCCTCTCCCTTCCCTCCCTTCACCCCTTCACCCCTCCCCACCACTCACCCATTCCATCCCCCCTCAACCCCCCTTATCCTCCCTGCTCCCCTCCCCCCTCAACCACTCCATCCCCCCTCAATCCCCCTTATCCCCCCCTTCCCCCTCAACCACTCCATCCCCCCTCAATCCCCCTTATCCCCCCTCCCCCCCTTCCCCTCCTCACCCACTCCACCCCCCCCTCAACATCAACGGGCCCGTCAGCCACCTTACTAAGTATCAGATCAACGGGCCCCAACTGCGCATACACGTTTTTTTAAACTTTAAAATATGAATAACTTAAAAAATATAACACCAATTTGAATGAAACTTCCTCCATACCACCCCAGGACAAGTAAGGTGGGCCTAAAATTGTCGCGCTATCATGTACAGGCTACTGAGCTGGATGATCAGCCATGATCAAATTGAATGGCGGTGCAGGCTCGAAGGGCCGAATGGCCTACTCCTGCACCTATTTTCTGTTTCTATGTACCGTTTTGACTGCATTTCAGGATCAAGCAAACTGGCAAACCAACAAGATGAGAGTTTTAGTAATATAGATAGATAGACAGACAGACACGGGCTAAGTTCTTTACATGGAGAGTGGTGAGTACCTGGAACCCTCTGCCGGGGTGGTAGTTGAAGCAGATACGTTCATAGCATTTAAGAGAATGTTGAATAGGCATATGGATATGCAGGGAACGTAGGGATGGGTTATATGCTGGCAGATAAGTGATGGTCTCAGCATCATGTTCGTCACAGACACTGTAGGCCAGAGGGCCTGTTCTTGTGCTGTGCAGTTCTATGTTCTATGTCCTGCGAACTCCCCAAAGATGTAACTCACCCCCAGATCTCCAATATTCTATATGTAAAGTACACGCCTCCTGTGACACCCCAGATAAATTTAGTTTCGTTTAGTTTAGTTTAGTGATATATCACAGAAATTGGTCCTTCGGGCCACCGTCTGCATTGAGCAGCAATCCCTGCACACTAACACTATCCTACATATACTAGAGATAATTTACAATTATACCAAGTCAATTAACCTACAAACAGGTACTTCTTTGGAATGTGTGCGAAACCAGAGCACCTGGAGAAAACACATGCGGTCGCGGGAGAATCTAATAACTCCGTACAGATCAAACCTGGGTTTCTGGCACTATAAAGCAGCAACTCTACTGCTGCGGCACTGTGCTACCTGATGAGATTCCCTATTCTGAGGCAGTCCTCTCTATGTTGTGAGTGAATGATGAGGCTGGTCTGTAAACCACAGAGTGTGCCAGAGATGGGCAGCTGTGGCAGAGACGTGGGTGCGCGGGTGGTTGGGGAGGTGTCCCTCCTGGTGCAGGAGCTCTTGGTGCTCCTGAGATGTGGCCCTAAATGTCCTTCCCCACTCCAAGTTGTCACGGACCAGAGTTCTCTGGAGTCAGTGGGGAGGTTGCAGGTCTTCAAGGAGATTTTGAGCACATTGAAGATAGAACTATGCAGCTGAAGAACAGGCTCTTCGGCCCGTCATTGTCTGTGCTGACCAACATGTTCTTGTCGTCTGTTGAAGTGAGATACAATACGTGAGCAGAAACATCGAGAGCAATAATCGAGGACATCCACTACATCCAGGCCTTTCGCTACTCACTCATTGTGCTTGGCTGTAAGTCATCCCAGGCTACCTGTATGTCCATGTATTAACCCCACTCCCCCACCCTAATCCCCTCAATTCAATTCCAGCCTGTAACTAATTCTTGGGGAATTGCATTTCTACTTTCAACCCCTGAACTTCCCAGAACAAATGCGGTCTACAGCCCACTCTGTTGTGCTTGAAACATGACCTGGTCTTCGACCAGTGACTCAGTCCTGGTGTCCTTGCTTGGATGTGTCAGATTCCCATTCTTTCAGTTCTTTATCCTTTAATCTCAGTTACTTCCTATGCTGTGCGGTGGGGGCTCCATGGGACTGGCACCCAGAGCTCAGGTGTCTGCTCGACCTCCGAGCTCGGCGAGCGCTGACTGAGTTTGGCAAGTGGTTGCGTGCTGGCAGCAGCGAGGGAACAACAACTCTCACATCGAGCTTGAGGCTGACAGCCAAACAGCTGAAACTGTGCAATTGGTTATAAATAGTTTTGTAATTCTTCAACATATTAATAGATCAGACCAGTAATCTGTTACAGAGCCTTTGCATATCCCCAATGTGCCATGTGTGCCATGGAATCTAAAGTAAGGTCACTGAACTCTAGAGAGAACATCTCCCACCTGGATTCCAAATGATGAACACTCTGTGTGCAATGTTAACAACCTCTAGTCAGCGTGGACAGAATGAAACATGACTGGAGGTGATGGGTTCCAAGTTGGGATCCAGTTGTCCAAGTCCACGTGTCAGGTTGATCTCCAAACACGAAGAGAAGAAATTCTCTGCATTTCTGTCTTACTCTGAAAATTACAGGTCCCCTCATTAAGGATCTCTTCACACCTTGTCCTGTCCTTCAGAATTGTAAATGTTTCAGAAAGAACACCCATTCATCTAAACTCCAAGGAGCGTTGGTCTAATCTTTCCTCAGAGGGTAACCCCGAGAACACAGGAATGACCAATGAACCTTCTGTGCACTGCTTCCAAGGCAATGAATGCTCTCCTTGAAGCAGGAGCCCCACACTGTGGACATGGCGTGGTCTCGCTAGTACAGTTGTATCAAGACTATTCTCTGCACGAAAGTCTCTTTACCACTCTGATTGCATAGTGGCACCTTAAGGCAAGCCTTAGTTTGATGTGTGGGTGAGTCCCAATCCCTGGGCCTGATACTCTCTACATTGAACCAATTACCCATTCTTCCTATGGAAGCATGTTATGCACATTTCCCACATTGAGACTGTTAGTCTACCAACTGTCTTGTTTGCATTAGGGACTTCAGGCTTTTTTGCACCAATATTGTTTTTTAAAATTTATTGCACTTTTTTGTTTGTAAAGTTATCTAAGAATACTTTATTTACAGATCACTCATGTGCTGCAAGAAAGAGTTTCATTGTTCTGTTTTCAGTATATACCACTATTAAATACTCTTGATTCTTGGGATGCAGGGATATGGGAATTCAGTGATTGGGCAATGGTTTGGTACATGGGGTATAATGTGGGGAATGTAGACCACCGCCCTTCACACTGAGACTGCTGTTACCATCTGCAGGTGGAACATCAGCTCGGTGAAGGACTTTGGTCTACATGCAACACTGGCCTTCCAGGACAAGGATGTTCCTCACCACCACTGAGATCTGCTACAGTCCAAGGTGCCGGGGAATGTGCTGTGGTGAAGCTTGATGCAATAACTGTCATTTAGGTGCAGTGTAGACACAAGACACTGCAGATGCTGGTTTACTACAAAAATAACACAATGTGCTGGAGTAACTCAGTGGATCAGACAGCATCTTTGGAGAAGATGGATAGGTGATGTTTCAGGTTAGGGCCCTTCTTCAGACACATTGTGGTAAAGGGGAGGAAGCTGGAAAATAGGTACTGCCACTGAACAGAACAATATGTTAGGGACTGTCACAGTCTGTCCTGTTCACTCACCTGCCAGCCACGCCCAACAGTAGTTAAGCCAACTCCCCTCACCTGTTCCAGATCACCAATCAAGCCAGCATATAAACCCTTCCTGCACACACACTCTTTGCCAGATTGTTCTTAGCCCTGATGCAAGACTCTCCGGCATTCTCTCTCTCGGACTGATTTCCCGTTGCCGACCCCGCCTGCTCCTGACCTTCATGCTCTTCGTTGCCCTGGTGAACGCCTCAGTCTTCTGTCCTCGACCACGAGCAGGTAGAAATAAAGCTCTTTCTAAAACCATTTCCTTGGTTCCGTGTGCTGCATTTGGGTCTACCTGCGGTCCGTTACAAGGACAATGAATAATAAATGTCCAAGATGAATAAAGTATATTTTTGGAAAAGAGTTTTGAGTATATATTGTAAAACAATGAGACCCAGCAATAATTACCCTAGCAGTCCATTAGTTGTGGCTTCCCATCAGAAACCGACCTATTTATCTAAATTTCCTGTGTAAGAAGGAACTGCAGATGTTGGTTTACTCAGAAGATAGACATAAAAAGCTGGAGTGACTCAGTGGGTCAGGCAGCATCTCTGGAGAAAAGGAATGGGTGAAGTTTTGGGTCGAGACCCTTCATCAGACCTCCTGTCTACCATGAACAAGCCTCTGTCTGTTTTGAGATATTAACCAGGATGCTCCACAAATCTGGGCCAACTGCCTCTGTCTCTGCCCCCCCGCTCCTCTCAGGGTTGGCAAAGACACAGGGTTAGGGAAGAGTAGGATTCTCCCTCACATTACATCCAGGCCACTTGAACACAATCATGGTGCTGTTTGTCGTAAGGTTATAAGTGATAGGAGCAAAATTAGGCCATTTGGCCCATCAAGACTACACTGCCATTCAATCATGGCTGATCTATCTCTCCTTCCTAACATCATTCTCCTGCCTTCTCTCCAGAACATCTGACACTTGTACTAATCAAGAATCTATCAATTCCATAAAAAATATCCAACTAACTTGGCCTCCACAGCCTTCTGCGGCAAAGAGTTCCACAGGTTCACCACCCTCTGACTAAATAAATTCCTCCTGATCTCCTTCCTAAAGGGACGTCCTTTAATTCTGAGAATATGACCTCTTGTCCTAGACTCTCCTGCTGGTGGAAACATCCTCTTCACATCCACTCTATCCAAAGTCTTTCACTATTCGGTAGGTTTCAATGAGGTCCCCCCTCATCCTTCTAAACTCCAGGGTGTACAGGCCCGGTGCCGTCAAACGCTCATCATATGTTACGCGAGGAAACGTGTTTGTGGGAGCTTGCTGTGCAGAAACTGGCCCATCGCGATAGCGGAGAGATTACTCATGTCCTGGAAAGGATGAGCAAGGTGCTTCAGAAACGCAGGCTTCCTTCCTTCCACACGGAGGGGATGTCTATATTTAAAACGCCTCAGCAGAGCTTGTGATCGCTTCTCTTTTGCAGATTGTTTTGTGATTGTGGGTGTGATTGTAACCGACAGAGGGTTTAGCGGCATGCAGTCACGGCAAAGCCAAGCGGGAGTGTCAGAGAGAAAGAGCTGAGGAACAGCGTGAGGAAACGTGTGAATGTCCCAGCATCTGAATGGAACAGGAGAAGGCGTTTGATGGGAGTGCGGCAGGAAGCCAGGAGCACTCATGAGGAGCGTGCTGGCATGAGTCCCGAGCCGAGCTGCTCAGGATCGTCGGCCAGGGGTTCGAACCGACCTGTTCATTGACACAGCGACCGACGCCCTTGTCTCTGCGACCGAACACGTCTCAGCTCCTTGCATATCGTGGCGTACACAACGCAAGCTCTTCTTTGCAACAGCAAGAATCAATCTTGCTTGGCCCAGGGCTGTGAACTTTCATCACTCCAAGCCCTCTTTCCATTTCACCTACAACTGAGACCACTCAGCCCCTCGAACCCATTCGAGGGGCTTGTGCCCCTATACAACTGAGACCACAGCCCCTCGAACCTGTGTGTGTGTGTGTGTGGTGAAGTGCAGATCAACCACACCAATTCGGCGTGGTTGATCTGCACTTCAGCGCACACACACACACGCACACACACACACACACACACACACATATACAGCCTTCCCTTCATCATTATCCCGCAAAACTCAAACATCGCAGCCACGAATACTCCGATCAACATTCAGCATCCTCAGATAGACACAAAATGCTGGTGTAACTCAGCGGGCAAGGCAACATCACTAGAGAGAAGGAACATGTGACGTTTCGGGTCGAAAGCCTTCTCCAGACGGCGACCCGAAACGTCACCTGTTCCTTTCCCTCCTGACCCGCCGAGTTACTCCAGCTTTTTGTGTCCATCTTCGGTTTAAAGCAGCTTCTGCAGATCCTTCCTCCAACATCCTCAACTTTTCTTTTGGCAGCGGGGTTCAGCTTCAACCATGAAGCTGACAATTTTAAACTCACTTGAAATGACCTGCAATAAATGGTTGGTCTCAGAATGGTGACCGCGTAACTCGGCGATCGGAGAAAAAAAAACTCAATTTGGTTCCCTCATCCCCTCCAGAGAAGAAGCTCTAATGTCCCACCCAGGCTATCGATGTAACACCGGTCTCACAAAAACGAGAATATCTCCGAAGTTTCATTCCGAGCCGGGGCAGCAAGTCACCCGGTTCCTAATTCAACCCGGCAGTAATTGTGGGAACCAGCTCATTACCCCAGTCTCGGGGAAAACAGTGGCCCCAGTCCCATCAGAACACGGATGCAAAAGTTCCAGATCGTGCGGCCAGAGGAGGTAGAAGGGGCAGGGACTATTGCAACGTTTGAGAAACAATTAGACAGCAACATGGATAGGACACGTTTGGAGGAATATGGGCCAAACGCAGGCAGGTGGGACTAGTGTAGATGGGACATGTTGGTTGGTGTGGGCACGTTGGGCCGATGGGTCTATTTCCACACTGTAAGACTCTATGACATCAATGGCGAGGCCAGCGTTTATTGCCCACCACGACCTACCTGTTAAAAGGTGGGGGGAGATTGCTTTTGTGATCTTGCCCACTTTTACTGGTGAAAGTGCTCCCACAGAGCTGTGGGAGAGCGAGTCCCAGGAGTTAGACCAGAGGCACCAAGGACTGGCAGTAAAGTTCCAAGTGGGGATGGTGCCCGACCCGTCCCCTTCGTGGAGATAGCTGGTTCAGGAGGTCTGTTGGACAAGCCCAAGTGAGTACCCGTGATGCCTCTGGCAGATGGCACACACACAACATGAGCATAATCATGCGGATGCTGGTTTATCAAAGAAAGACACAAAATGCTGCAGTACCAATGAGTATAGAAGTTAGGAGGTCATATTACAATTGAACAAGACATTGGTGAGGCTAAATTTAGAGTATTGTGTTGAGTTTTGGTCACCCTGTTATCTGGGTAAGAGGTTGTTCAGCTGGAAAGAGTGCAGAAAAGGCGAATGGGTATGTTGCCAGGAGCCTGCAGCGGCACGGAGCGGTGGAGCAGCGGTGGAGGACATTGATAACATCACCTGTCTAGGCCGACACCTGCAACTCCGACCCAGGGCAGCGTCACGCCAACAAGCCTTTAAGGCAGAGCTTGGACTTGAATCATACAAAATGGTGCCGGAAACATGGTGACCCTTGTGTTCTGTCTCAGTGTAATCTGCTATTCTTACACTCTTGTACTGGAGTATGATTGTGCCAATATATAGTATGATTGATCTGTATGCAAAAAAGGAATGTCACTGAACCTAGGTACATGTGACAATGAAGTACCATTGAAGCATTGGGGGGTGCAGGGAGAAGTCACATGCTGCCGATCCCCAGCCTCTGACCCACTCTCTGCAGGATCCAGGACCATGGAGATCTCCAGGATGAAGAGGTGGCGATCCTGCCAGTGCTGATATTTCACTTTAGCCTCTGGCACTGCTTCAACGTAAGTTCGAGGATGGCACTTCATCTTCAGTCTGCATCTTGCAGTCCTGGGACTTAATACTGAACTCAACTAATTTGGGTATCTGGCCTGAAGTAGAACAACAACCTATAACCTCTAGTTCTTGATGGTAAAAGATCCATGGTAAAAGACTTTGTGAATTTACCCTATCTATTCCCCCCATGATCTTATACACCTACCTCTATAAGGTCATCCCTCAGCCTCCTGCGTTCCATGAAATAAAGTCTCAGCCTGCCCAACTTCTCCCTATAGCTCAGAACTTTAAGCCCTGGCAAAATCCTTGTCAATCTTCTCTGCACTCTTTCCAGCTTATGGCATCTTTCCTATAACAGGCGGCCCAAAAACTGAACATGATATTCCAGGTGCGGCCTCACCAACATCTTGTGCAGCAGCAACATAATGTATCTTGCTGATGTTGAGTTCTGTATTCCTTGAGTGAGTGTTTGAGCTGCTTCTTGTCCCTGAATCCATGGTCTCTTCGAGCAACCTTTATGTGGTTGGCATGGGGACGCCACCTTTATGAGCCACCATTATACTCTATTCTCCGACACTATAGACCAGTGAGCCCAACATATGTGGTAGGCAAGTAACTGCAGAGTATTCTGAGGGTATGATATTCATGCATTTGGATAGACGGGGACTGATTAAAGATAGACTGCATGGTTTCATACGTGGGAGATCGAGTCTCACAAATCAGATTATGTTTTTTAAAGAAGTAACCAAAAATGTTGGTTAGGGCAAGACCATAGATATTGTCTATATGAACTTCAACATGGCATTTGATAAGGGGGAAGGCAGATGGAGGTGGAGGTGAGAGTGGGGTGGGGATGGGGGAATCGCAGGTTGGGGTGGGGAACAACATTTGAGGATGGGGGGCAAGAGTGTTCACTTACACCTCCTCCTGTCATCTTCAGCCGTAAAGTTGTGGATGAGGGAGGGAGAGTGGGTGTGCCTGTGTGTTTGTGTATGTACTCACGTACCTTGTCTGTCTGTGTGTGTGTGTGTCTGTTTGTGTGCGGTAAATATGTATCTCTGAGTGTGTCTGTATTTGTCTGTGTGTGTGTGTCCGTGTGTGTGAATGCTCATGTGTATATGTATGTGTGTGAATTGCGTTTGTGTGTGTGTGGGCATGCTGGCATGTGTTTGTGGGTGTGTGCATGTGTGTGTGTTTTCGCATGTGTGTCTGTGCATTAGTGTGCATGTGCTTTTGTATGGGTGCATATACGTGCACATGCATATGCGTGTGTTTGTGTGAATGTGCAAGAGCATGTGTGAGTACGTGTGCATGCATATGTATATATGAGTATGCGTGTGCATGTGTGTTTGCATGTGTGTATGTGTGTGAGTGAAAAGTCATTGCCCCACTGACTGTTTCCACATTAAAGGCCGAGCTATTGCTTATCCGAGTGGGGAGATCACAGACTGATTCTTTCAGATGAGGGAATATACCAATGATATATTAACCGTGAGTCTATCAGTAATCGGACAGGACAGTGCTTTATTGATGATAGTGGGGGTAAGATTCTGTGAGCCTTTAATAGGAATTTTCAAAGTGAAGACCATGGACATTGCATCATAGGACTCAGATCAATGGAAAGCATGTTAGTGGTTTTGCTTATTTTGGTTTATTATTGTCGGGTGCACTGGGATAGTGAGGAACCTTGTGCTGCGCTGTCCAGTCTGATGCCATACACGAGTGCAATCAAGCCGTGCACATTTAGTCATATATACATCCTTCTAATCATCAGCATACGCAAACTCCATCTGCCAACACAGACACCCGCTTTTCAACTCAATCAATTAGCTCAAATTCCTGAGAAACATATCAGAAAGGTGAAAAATTGGAAAGGATTAGCACAACATGATTCCCTTATGGAATCATCAGTTCATTTAGTAATTCTGGAGAAGGTTAACTCTTTCTTGTCTGAGTGCACGGTGCTTCACAGTGTAACCAGTATGCACTCCCAGTGATGGGGGAAGTCTGTTGCCAGAGGCTTCAGTGACTGAATCTTGCCTTTCAGCCTGCCTTCTGAAAGTTCCTCCTTTCTCCTTGGGTTATCTGTTAAGCTGGTAATGACTGCGTGTTCCACAATATTTCTCGAAGCCTCATTATAGATGCATGTGCCAGCACTCTCTCGCTCCTGGGTCTTCATATACTCCATCCTTTACTCCCTACGATGGGGCAAGGACCTTCCTCTCAGCTGCTCGTGCTTTAGTGGGATTACTCCCACAGGCCATGAGTCAGGAGGAGAGGCGTGGACTTCAGTGACGGGACACAGTGGAGGCGAGTGGCAGTGGAACTGAGGGCAAGTGAACAGCAGGGAAAGATGGCGGTGAATCCATGGTGAATCCATGTGATCTGGGTGGTGAATCTGTGGAATTCGTTGCCACGGACGGCAGTGGAGGCCAAGTCATTTTGTATTGTTAAAGCAGAGATAGATCGTGTCATGATTATTAAGGGCATCAAAGGTTACGGGCAGAAGGCAGGAGAATGGGGTTGAGAGTGAGCAATAGATCAGCCATGATTGAATGGTGGAGAAGACTCGATGGGCCGAATGACCCAATTCTGCTCCTATGTCTTATGCCATGGAATGCCGTGTGTTTACGGAGGAAACAGGGAGGTGGGAAAGTGCATACTTTTAAATGTTACACAAGAAATAAAAAGGTAAAACAATATGCAAGTCAACAGAGCCCAGATCCTGGCCCACCACTCGAATGATCAGAGCTGATCCTGTACCTGATACGCTCGATTCACTCTGTGTCCAAACACCCCCTGACCCCAGCCTTGATCTCAGTGACTGGGCAGCCGCCCTCTACCCGAGGGGGTTCAAACATGGAAGGAAGGCCTTTCTCTTGTCTCAGCACCACTCTTCCAAACCCTTACTGTGATGTTGAGTTCCCAGGCGCAGGATCTCTATGCCGGGCCACGACCACCCTGTCAATCCCTGAAGAACAATGTTTCAATCAGATCGCCTCTCACTCTAATTAGCCCCAGGAAATATCAGACCACCCTTTACACCCTCACCCTCGTAGGACATCAATCTTCAGAGATGACTTGGAGCAGGAACCAGAAAACAAGGGTGGAATAACAATGGCTGCAGAGCTGTCACAGAGAGAAACACACGAGAGGTTCATAAGTCCTTGGAGCAGAATTAGGCCAGTCGGCCCATCGAGTCTAATCCTCCTCTTGAGCATAGCTGGTCACTCTTTCCCTCCCAACCTCATTCTCCTGCTTTTTCCCCATAACATCAAGGGAACATCAAGGGAACCAATCAAGGAAACGTAACTTCCAAAGCAAGCTTGGGGCTGCTTCAACAGCAGCGAGCATTTCTGCTGTGCCTTTAACAAGTCCCAAGGAGCTGCTCAGGAACCTATTGATACAAAATGTAATTAGCAGATGTTTCCTTTGAAAGGGCATGTCTGAAGGAACATTTTAAAGGGTGAGAGAGGGGTAAAAGAATGGTGCAACATGGGAGGGGATTCCAGAGTTCGGGCCTCAAACCAACAGTGGTTTAGCAACAAAAATCAGGGATGAGTCAGAGGCTGCAATGGGAGTGGAATGATCTTGGAGAGATGCAGGGAATGAGGAGCATACAGAGCTTTGTGAAACGACAGGAAAGGGCGGGACAAACTGGATATTCTGTCTCCAAAAGCATGATATGTAACACGATGGGTTAACTGTGCTCCCTCTATACCAGAATCTACGTCGCTGTGAGATGAGAGACAATGAACTGAGTTATAGTTTTAAACCATGCCTCGACATTTGATTTTGGTGTTCTGTGGAGGTTATTTTGGAATCAATTGTCTACTTGTTTGCAAACATGCAGTAATCACAGAGCAAAGATCAGCACGGACACCGTGGAGCTCGCCAGCTGAGCTTTGTAATTGAGATGTTAAAGGCGGTGACCTTGGTCACTCACTCTTTGACATTTGAGCTCTGACACTTGACCTATCCGGGATCAAGAGCACTCATTTGTTGAGGGTTAAATGAATTAGAGGCTGTCTAGCCATTTAATAGCTTTGGCGATATCTGGACTTTAATCATCTCAGTCTCTCCTGATTCACCTTTGACCCCTCCATTCTTTTGTCTTTCAGATGAAAAATGGGAGCTGCTTTCGAATGCCCACCAGCACAGATGTGTGCTCAATAGTCCGATCAATCGGATGAATATTCACCTGAATAATCACGAGATATTATTTAAGAGTATAGTCTCCCTGTCGATTTATCTCATCGATATTAATCACATTTTTTTTGTCTTATTTGCATTACTACCGAGCATCAACAATTCCCCTCTCGTGGGTCTTTAAACATTAACAATATTGGCATTAACTGCTCATTTGATTTGGCTCAGCTCACCGACCAGAGCTGTGTGGAAAGAACTTGCGTTATGCTGAACTTTTCACTTGCTCAGGAGAGCAGAACTGCTCTGGCCCCATAGAACGGTGTGATGGAGGGAGAACCAGTGCAGGGCTCCAGAGAGAATTCCCCGCACCCCTCACAGCGTGTCGTTGGTTGTTACGCCCATCGGGAAGTGCAGACAGACACCAGATCAACATCCCATCAGCAAGACGACACCTCTGCTGCTGCACGGCTCCCTCAGGACGGCACTGCAGTAACAGCCTGCCCTTTGTATTGATTGCCGAACTGCTAACTCCAAGCCATGGTAGGTGGCTGCATTGACATCTGGTCTGCACCATGCACCAGTCAGGGGAGCACAGACAGGATCGTAGATCAATCTTCCCCCCCCCCCTCCCCCCCACCCCCACTCAGCTCAGCACGTCAACTCCTGTGTGGACTTGGCTTCAGGCTGAAGCTCAGGTGAACCTTCCCATCCATACCTGCCTGGCACCTGGGGAGCTGGGGTGAGGCAGGGGAGCGAACGTGGTGAATGGGTAACCGGAGAGAATGAGAGAGGTGAGGAATAATGGCAGAGTCATCGACCTTTCTCCTTCTGAACAAATAATGTGTCCCACCTTTAAAAATGGACAAATTTCACCTTGCATCTCCCAGCCTCCGCTTTCAATGTCTCATCCTTCACAATTGCCACCACCTCCAGTGCGTTTCCACCCGCAGTGCGTTTCCACCCTCAGTCACGTCTCGCCCTCTTTCAGTAACCCAGAGAAACATTCCCCTTTGCAG
The DNA here is from genome assembly GCF_053455715.1 of Rhinoraja longicauda. NCBI lineage: Eukaryota > Metazoa > Chordata > Chondrichthyes > Rajiformes > Arhynchobatidae > Rhinoraja > Rhinoraja longicauda. Next base: position 17,618,859 of record NC_135980.1, on the reverse strand, counting down.
CTTCCTGGCTTCTCCTCTGCCTCCATCAACCACTCTGCTTCTTTTGGAGGAGATGTGAGGCCCATCTGGTAGCTCATTCCAGATACCACACCATCCTCTCTGAGAGAACGATGCCCCCTGAGTCCCTTTCACATCTTTCCTTGGTGCCCTCTGGTTTTAGCTTCCCCAACTCAAGGGAAAACAACAGTGGCTGCCCGCTTTATAGAAACATAGAAAATATGTGCAGGAGTAGGCCATTCGGCCTTTCGAGCCTGCACCGCCATTCAATATGATCATGGCTGATCATCCAACTCAGTATCCTGTACCTGCCTTCTCTCCATATCCCTTTAGCCACAAGGGCCACATCTAACTCCCTCTTAAATATAGCCAAATGAACTGGCCTCAACCACCTTGTGTGGCAGAGAATTCCACAGATTCACCACTCTGTGTGAAAAAAAACTTTCTCATCTCGGTCCTAAAAGACTTCCCCCTTATCCTTAAACTGTGACCCCTTGTTCTGGACTTCCCCAACACCGGGAACAATCTTCCTGCATCTAGCCTGTCCAACCCCTTAAGAATTTTGTAAGTTTCTATAAGATCCCCCCTCAATCTTCTAAATTCCAGCGAGTACAAGCCGAGTCTATCCAGTCTTTCTTCATATGAAAGTCCTGCCATCCCAGGAATCAATCTCATTTTATAAACCTCTATAAGGTCACACTCAGCCTTCTAGGCTCCAGGGAAAAAAGGTTCCAGCCTATTCAGACTCTCATAGAACATAGAACATAGAACAGTACAGCACAGGAACGGAGACAGAGCTTGTGGCCCACAATGTGCGTACTGAACATGATAACAACTTAATCTAATCTCCTCTGCCTGCACATGATGCATATCCGTTCCCTGCATATCTATGTGCACATCCAAAAGTCTCTTGCATGCCACTATTGAAAAGTATAAGATTATTAAGGGGTTGGACACGTTAGAGGCAGGAAACATGTTCCCAATGTTGGGGGAGTCCAGAACAAGGGGCCACAGTTTACGAATAAGGGGTAGGCTATTTAGAACTGAGATGAGGAAAAACTTTTTCAGTCAGAGTTGTGAATCTGTGGAATTCTCTGCCTCAGAAGGCAGTGGAGGCCAATTCTCTGAATGCATTCAAGAGAGAGCTAGATAGAGCTCTTAAGGATAGCGGAGTCAGGGGGTATGGGGAGAAGGCAGGAACGGGGTACTGATTGAGAATGATCAGCCATGATCACATTAAATGGCGGTGCTGGCTCGAAGGGCCGAATGGCCTCCTCCTGCACCTATTGTCTATTGTCTATCTCACCTATCGCCACCACCACCCCAAGCAGCACGTTCCAGGCACTCCCCATCTTTTATGTAAAAAACTTGCCCCGCACACCTTTAATCTTTGCCCCTCTAAAAGCTATGCCAGCTAGTATTTGATTTTTTTTATCCTAGGAAAACAGTACTGACTGGCTACCCTGCTTGTGCCTCTCATCATTTTATATCCTTCTATCAGGTCTCTCTTCAACCTCTGGAATTTCAGAGAAAACAATCCAAATCTGTCCAACCTCTCCTTGTAGCTAAATGCCCCTTAATCCTGGCATCATTCTGATCAACTTCCTTTGCAACGTTGACAATTCTTCCTGAAATGGGATGACCGGAATTGCACGCAATACTCCAAAAGCAGCTTGACCAAAGTTCTATAAAGCATGACATTAGGAATTTTGTACTCATTACTGAGACCAATGAAAGCAAGCATATCATATACTTTCTTTTCCACTATCCACGTGTTACCACTTTCAGGGAAATATGGACTTGAAAACGTCCATAAAAACTCAATTAAACCCAGTGATAACTCTCCTTATAACTTAGTCCTTCAAACACAATAACATCCTTGTGAATCTCTTCTGCACCCTCTCTATCTTAATCACATCTTTCCTACAGCTGGACAACCAGAACTCTACACAAAACACCAATTATGCTCTTGTGCAGCTATAACATGATGCTTCAACTCTTACACTCAATGCTTTGGCCAATGAAGGCCAAACACCTTCCTCGCACCCTGTGCATCTGTGTCACCACTGCTGAAGAACTTTGTTTTGGTACCCTTTGGTATCGTTGCTCTACAACAGCCCCCTGGGCCTGCCATTTGCTGTGTGTGTCCTCCCCTGGTTTAAGCTCCAAAAATCCATCACCTCACACTTCTCTGAATTAAATTCCATCTTCCATTCCTTGTCCCACTTTCCAAGTTGATCTAGATCCTGTTGTAACCTCAGACAACCTTCTTCACTGCCCACCTCACCACCCAATTTGGTGCAATCCACAAAATTATTAATCATGCCACCTATATTCTCATACAACTTGTTCTGCTTTAGAGCGAGCCTGAAAGTGATGAGGTGTCCAGGAATCCTGCAGGGGGAGCAGCTGAGATACCAGTTGAGTTCATCCTCGACGGTGAAGCTCACACTGTGAGCTCGTAGATTATCCTTCCAGAAGGCCGCAACCCACCAGCTTGTTGTGTAAACCGGAGTCTCCTGCCTAATGTATCTTACTCAGGGCAGTGATGTTAGAGTTCCCCAGCTACAACGGGGAGCTGAGCTGTTGTGATTGTCCAGCATGGTCTGAGCTCGCGGTGTCAGGCTCCATAGTGTGGAGCGGGGTTCCATGCATGGTTTACTTACATGCGGAAGACATGATGCACATCAGTGCCCACACAAAACTTTCACAAACAACTAGACACTGGGCTGTGCTGTACAGGTATTCACGCTCACATATAATCGGGCACACATGCAGTGCCACACAGCACATGCTCATCCACGCACACACAAACTGTGTACATACAGGAACTTATTTTCACACACACACACACACATGTGCATACAGGTACTCATTCACACACTCACACACACGTATACATACAGGTATCCACACATTCACATGCACATGTGTACGTTAAGGCACTTATTCACACACACATACACACGTGTACATACAGGCACTCATCCACACACACGTGTACCTACAGGTACTTATTCACACACCCACACACACGTGTACATATAGGTACCTATTCACACACACACACACACACATGTATATACAGGTACTCATCCACATACACACGCACATGTGTACACATTATTCACACACTCACATACTTATTCACACACACACAGATGTTTGCATATAGATACTCATCAACACATTCGCACACACATATGTACACAAGTACTCAAGTGAGCAGCTCAGGATAGTTAGATCGCTCAGATCTAGGGAGAGCTAGGTGACTTGATACAGAATTGGCTTCATGGAAGGAAGCAGACGCTGGGGGCCTGTGACTAATGGTGTGCTTCAGGGAGTGGATACATATTAACAAGTTGTATGAGAATATACTAGGCATTTAGACAGGCACGTGTATAGGAAAGGTTTAGAGGAATACTAGACCAAGTGGACCCGTTGGGCCCAAACCTGCATTGGTGCAGCACCCTCTCCTCCCCCACTCCCCACTCCCCTCTCCCCCTCTCCCCCTCTCCCCCTCTCCCCCTCTCCCCCTCTCCCCCTCTCCCCCTCTCCCCCTCTCCCCCTCTCCCCCTCTCCCCCTCTCCCCCTCTCCCCCTCTCCCCCTCTCCCCCTCTCCCCCTCTCCCCCTCTCCCCCTCTCCCCCTCTCCCCCTCTCCCCCTCTCCCCCTCTCCCCCTCTCCCCCTCTCCCCCTCTCCCCCTCTCCCCCTCTCCCCCTCTCCCCCTCTCCCCCTCTCCCCCTCTTCCCCTCTCCCTCTTGAGGGAGATCCAGTACTGAGGGAGCCGCATTGTGGGGGGGGGGTGGGGCAGAATTGAAGGGAGCACCGCACTTTGGGAGGAGAAGTACTGAGGGATAGATACCACACTGTAGGAGGGGCTGTATTGAGGGAGTGCCGCATTGTGGAAGGGGTAGCATAGAGGGAGGGGCAGTACTGAGGGAGCGCGGCAGTGTGGGAGAGGCAGCACTGTGGGGAGGCAGGGTAATGAAGGAGCACTGTGTTACTGCCAGCAATGGGCACCTCTCCACCCTATGCCTACTGTGGGAGTGTCCCTTCAATGATTTTTGCCCTATCATCCCTTGGCTGTGAACCTGCCTTTGTTCAGGATCTGCACCCACTCCGAGCCACATTCCCGGAGGCTAAACCTTCCCAGCAAAAGGTCAGCCTTAGCACTGACTCATGGAGACTGTTTGCCAGGTACTGGCAACACATTGGCTACCTTCCAGCCTGTCCTGGCAGCCATCCCTCTTGCTATTGACAACGGCAACTTGCATTGTGTAGGCATTCAACAATGAATCAAAATAACCCGTGGAGAAAGACATGGGGAAGATGTAAGGGAAATTGCAGATGGGTGGGAAAATAATAGAGGGGTGTGAGACTGCCTGGGTCTACCGTCGTGTGACGGGCTTGGGTGAGGTTGTGCCTGGTAGGCTGGTCTGGAAGGTTGGATCACATGGGATCTTGGGCAAACAAGTGGCGCAGCAGTAGAGATGTACGGGACAGGGGGTGGTGGTTGCCTGGAACACACTGCCAGGGATGGTGGTGAAGGCAGATACGTTGGTGGTATTTAAGAAGCTATTAGAAAGGCACATGAGTGAGAGGGAATGGAGGGATAGGGTTCACGTGCAGGCAGATGAGCTTAGTTCAGCTTGGCATTATGTTTGGCACAGACGTTGAGTGCTGTATTGTTCCATGTTCTTAATATTGGTCTGGAAAAGTAAGTGCATTGAAGGGTTTGTAGGAGTGGGAAATGGGGCTGGTGGTCATCTGGGAACCGGAATGGTACTCGTGGGCTGAATAGCCTCATTAAGTGCTGTAATACCATGAAGTAATCTCTCAGAGGATGGTCCCAAATTCATTAGTCGGGTCTGGTCTCTGGACTTGACTGAAGATCGAGTGCAGCAGACCTGCAATGCGCTGTTCCCTGAGCCAGCAAACCATCTTTATGTGTCAGTGCAGAAGGCAAAATGTTGGCAGCTTATCCAACAGTGAAATGCTTCTCAAGAACAGCCTGACCTTGACACATTCTGAAGACTCCTGCACACCCTAATGTTGGCAAGGACTGCAAAACCCAGGGAGAGTTCCAATGGCTGGTTTAGTTTAGTTTAGTTTAGAGATACAGTGTGGAAACAGGCCCTTCGGCCCACCGAGTCCGTGCCGACTAGCGATCCCCGCACATTAACACATTCTAGGGACAATTTATACTTATACCATGTATACAAACCCAAGTCAATTAACCTACAAATCTGTACGTCTTTGGAGTGTGGGAGGAAACCAAAGATCTCAGGGAAAACCCACGCGGTCATGGGGAGAATATACAAACTCCATACAGCCACAGTCGGGATCAAACCCGGTCTCTGGCACTGCTAGCACTGTGAGGCTGCAACTCTACCGCTGCGCCACCCTGCCTGGTGAATGTTCACGGGAGCCAATTCCCTTATGTCAGGGTCAGCACAACCTCCCTCCACACCATCCCATCGCATAATCCCAGGGCACGGAGTAGATACAGAGTGAAGCTCCCTCGATACCATCCCATCACGCAATCCCAAGGACAGACAGAGAGTGAAGCTCCCTCTACACTGTCCCCTCACTTATTCCCAGAGAGAGACACGGAGTCACTCTACACTGTTCCATCACACATTGTCAGTGCAATAGACAACACTGTTGAGTGGCTTAATCAGACCGTATTGTTATGTCATTTCACATAGTACATCTTGAATTTTTTTGACGGGGTTAAATAAAGACTGAAATGTGTTGATTACTGCAAATGATAAGTTTATGCCAAATAAAGTGATTTACAAATAGATTATTCCTTGCCGTTGAACAGAAACTGCATCTGTTTGAACGCAACATAACAGGGCAGATCCACAAATCATCCAGTGTTCATTGACCTATCAATTTATCCTCCCACGCTGACAACCTGATTCCCTTCCCTTGTCTGGGGAAGCTGAGAAGGATTTGAGAGTGCACTGCTCATGATCCAGTGAGAGTCAGTGGTCAAATGAAAGCAAGGCCTCTATTTCCTTCCCTGGTCTTCAGTTAAACTCGGCCCCTTAACCAGTGGACAGGATGCTTTCATGTGGCTTGGGCTAAGGTTGTTTCCCAAGATGGGCAGTGCCTAGCCTGAGATCTCTGCACATAAGTTCACAAGTTATAGTAGAATTAGGCAATTTGGCCCATCAAGTCTACTCCGTCATTCAATCATGGCTGATCTCTACCTCCTCATCCCATTTTCTTCCCTTCTCCCCATAACCCTTGACACCCATTCTAATCAAGAATTTGTCTATCTCTGCCTTAAAAATATCCACTGACTTGGCCTCCACAGCTCTCTGTGGCAATGAGTTCCACAGATTAACTACCGTCTGACTAAAGAAGTTCCTTCTCACCTCCTTTCTCAAAGAGCTCCCTTTAATTCAGAGGCTATGACCTCTGGTCCTAGATCTCCCACCAGTGAAAACATCCTTTTCACATCCATTCTACCTATGCCTTTCATTATTCCGTAAGTTTCAATTAGGCCCCCCCCCCCCTCAACCTTCTAAACTCCAGTGAGAAGAGGCCCAGTGCTGTCGAATGCACATCGTATGTTAACCCATTCATTCCTGGAATCATTCTTGTAAGCCTCCTCTGGACCCTCTCCAGAGCCAGCACAACCTTCCTCAGATATGGGGCCCAAATGTACTCAACACTGGCTGCATTGTGAGCGCAGGGGTGTGGTTCCAATCCCATATTGGGCATTTGGGGAATGCGAAGCACAGCCAAGGCCGTGATAACTTCCCACTGAACTTTGATATCTAAAGGTGTATTGTTAATGTGTTTGGTGAGGTGCATCAGAAATATTGCAGGCTGTGTAATAATGCAGATGTATACACATAATGCATCATTCCTGATGTTTAGAGTTTAGCATTTAAAGTTTAGTTTATTATTGTCATGTGTACCAAGGTGCAGTGAAAAGCTTTTTGTCGTGTGCTATCCGGTCAGAGAAAAGACTATATGTGCTTACAATCAAGCCATCCATAGTAAATTGGTTGACAGACAGAAAGCAAAGAGTGGGGATAAATGGGTCCCTTTCGGAATGGCAGGCAGTGACCAGTGGGGTACCGCAAGGTTCGGTGCTGGGACCCCAGCGATTTACGATATACATTAATGACTTAGACGAAGGGATTAAAAGTACCATTAGCAAATTTGCAGATGATACTAAGCTGGGGGGTAGTGTGAATTGTGAGGAAGATGCAATAAGGCTGCAGGGTGACTTGGACAGGTTGTGTGAGTGGGCGGATACATGGCAGATGCAGTTTAATGTAGATAAGTGTGAGGTTATTCACTTTGGAAGTATGAATAGAAAGGCAGATTATTATCTGAATGGTGTCAAGTTAGGAGGAGGGGGAGTTCAACGAGATCTGGGTGTCCTAGTGCATCAGTCAATGAAAGGAAGCATGCAGGTACAGCAGGCAGTGAAGAAAGCCAATGGAATGTTGGCCTTCATAACAAGAGGAGTTGAGTATAGGAGCAAAGAGGTCCTTCTACAGTTGTACCGGGCCCTGGTGAGACCGCACCTGGTGTGCAGTTTTGGTCTCCAAATTTGAGGAAGGATATTCTTGCTATGGAGGGCGTGCAGCGTAGGTTCACTAGGTTAATTCCCGGAATGGCGGGACTGTCGTATGTTGAAAGGCTGGAGCGATTGGGCTTGTATACACTGGAATTTAGAAGGATGAGGGGGGATCTTATTGAAACATATAAGATAATTAGGGGATTGGACACATTAGAGGCAGGAAACATGTTCCCAATGTTGGGGGAGTCCAGAACAAGGGGCCACAGTTTAAGAATAAGGGGTAGGCCATTTAGAACGGAGATGAGGAAGAACTTTTTCAGTCAGAGAGTGGTGAAGGTGTGGAATTCTCTGCCTCAGAAGGCAGTGGAGGCCAGTTCGTTGGATGCTTTCAAGAGAGAGCTGGATAGAGCTCTTAAGGATAGCGGAGTGAGGGGGTATGGGGAGAAGGCAGGAACGGGGTACTGATTGAGAATGATCAGCCATGATCGCATTGAATGGCGGTGCTGGCTCGAAGGGCTGAATGGCCTACTCCTGCACCTATTGTCTATTGTCTATTGTATGGGTACAGGATAAAGGGTATGACGTTTAGTGCAACATAAAGTCCAGTAAAATCCGACTAAATATCATTTGAAGGTCTCCAATGAGATAGACGGGAGGTCAGGACCGCTCTCTAGTTTGTGAGAGGACAGTTCAGTTGCCTGATAACAGCAGGGAAGAAACTGTCCCTGAATCCTGAGGTGTGCGTTTTCAACCTTCTGGACCTCTTGTTTGGTGGGAGCGGGAAGCAGAGAGAGTGACCAAGGTGAGACTGGTCCTTGATTGTGCTGGTGCCGAGGCAGCGTGAAGTATAAATGGAGTCAATGGAAGGGAGGTTCGTTTGAGTTATGGTCTGGACTACGTCCATAAGTCTCTGCAATGTCTTGTGGTTTTGGATGGGGCTTTTCCCAAATCAGGGTGTGATAAAATGCTTTTAGCGGCACATCTGGCTTAGTTGGTGAGAAGTTGGTGAGGGTTGTTGCCAAACTTCCTAAGCCTTTTAAGGAAGTAGAGACGTGGGTGTGCTTTCTTGGCCATTGTTTATTGTGGCTGGGGGTGCCGGACCAATTCTGGTGATATATATTCTGAAGAACCTGAAGCTTTCATCTATTTCTAATTCAGTGCCCTCAATGTTTATGTGTGCCACTTCGCTTCCTGAAATCGATCGCAGTCTACTTTGTCTTGGCTTCAGGTTAGAAGGTTCTCAATCTCCTTCCTGCACTCCGTCCCGTCATTGTTTGATATCCGGCCCACAATGGTGGTGTCGTCTGCAAATGTGTAAACTGAGTTGTATTGGTATTAGGCTGCGGTCATGAGTGTATAAGTAGAGGAGGGGGCTGAGAACGGATCGCTGTGCGGCACCAGTATTGAGGATTATCGTAGAGGATGATTTGTCACCTATCCTCACTGATTGTGGTCTGTTGATCAGGAAGTCGAGGATCCAGTTGCAGAGTGCTAACTCCAAGTTCCACGAGTTTTGAGATGAGCGTGGATGGGATAATGATCTCGAAAGCCTGCTGGCTTGGAGACGAACATCCCTATACATTTACTTTTCATACTACGTAAATGATATCCTTTAATTCCGAGTCAGCATGGATTTACGAAGGGGAAATCATGCTTGACAAATCTACTGGAATTTTTTGAGGATGTAACTAGGAAAATTGACAGGGGAGAGTCAGTGGATGTGGTGTACCTCAACTTTCAGAAAGCCTTCGACAAGGTCCCACATAGGAGATTAGTGGGCAAAATTAGAGCACATGGTATTGGGGGTAGGGTACTGACGGATAGAAAATTGGTTGACAGACAGAAAGCAAAGAGTGGGGATAAATGGGTCCCTTTCGGAATGGCAGGCAGTGACCAGTGGGGTACCGCAAGGTTCGGTGCTGGGACCCCAGCTATTTACGATATACATTAATGACTTAGATGAAGGGATTAAAAGAACCATTAGCAAATTTGCAGATGATACTAAGCTGGGGGGTAGTGTGAATTGTGAGGAAGATGCAATAAGGCTGCAGGGTGACTTGGACAGGTTGTGTGAGTGGGCGGATACATGGCAGATGCAGTTTAATGTAGATAAGTGTTAGGTTATTCACTTTGGAAGTAAGAATAGAAAGGCAGATTATTATCTGAATGGTGTCAAGTTAGGAAGAGGGGATGTTCAACGAGATCTGGGTGTCCTAGTGCATCAGTCACTGAAAGGAAGCATGCAGGTACAGCAGGCAGTGAAGAAAGCCAATGGAATGTTGGCCTTCATAACAAGAGGAGTTGAGTATAGGAGCAAAGAGGTCCTTCTACAGTTGTACCGGGCCCTGGTGAGACCGCACCTGGAGTACTGTGTGCTGTTTTGGTCTCCAAATTTGAGGAAGGATATTCTTGCTATGGAGGGCGTGCAGCGTAGGTTCACTAGGTTAATTCCCGGAATGGCGGGACTGTCGTATGTTGAAAGGCTGGAGCAATTAGGCTTGTATACACTGGAATTTAGAAGGATGAGGGGGGATCTTATTGAAACATATAAGATAATTAGGGGATTGGACACATTAGAGGCAGGAAACATGTTCCCAATGTTGGGGGAGTCCAGAACAAGGGGCCACAGTTTAAGAATAAGGGGTAGGCCATTTAGAACGGAGATGAGGAAGAACTTTTTCAGTCAGAGAGTGGTGAAGGTGTGGAATTCTCTGCCTCAGAAGGCAGCGGAGGCCAGTTCGTTGGATGCTTTCAAGAGAGAGCTGGATAGAGCTCTTAAGGATAGCGGACTGAGGGGGTATGGGGAGAAGGCAGGAATGGGGTACTGATTGAGAGTGATCAGCCATGATCGCATTGAATGGCGGTGCTGGCTCGAAGGGCTGAATGGCCTACTCCTGCACCTATTGTCTATTGTCTATTGTCTATTGTCTAATAGAGCAGTGAACAGCCCAAGCAGATGGCTTTCTGAAAGTGCATGGGATATGTAGTGTTCAGACTAGAGGACCGAGGGGGGGCTATGAGGAATAAGTGTCCAGCAGGATGGCACTGTGGGTATTTATGCATCTGGGAGATCTACAAGGTCTCAGTGATAAGTGGGGAACTCTCCACAGCTTGGCTTCTGATTCACACACAGGTTTCCACCAGTGGGGGCAAGTAAACCGCCTCGGCTGAGGAGTTGCTTTCATCTGCGATAGAGTTCCTTCGGGAGCATTCCTTGGCCTGTGAGTCTGGCTTATCGATGCCCATCTTGTCCTTGTACGGAAGAGTTGACGCTGCCAATTGTTTTTGTGTTGGTGAGGAACCGTGCTTTACCTGCAGATAAGGTAAGAAGCAGTGAGAAGAGAACACTGATCACATCTGTAGGAAGGAACTGCAGATGCTGGTATAAACCGAAGATAGACACAAAAAGCTGGAGTAACTCAGCGGATCAGGCAACACTTCTGGAGAAAATTTGCAGATGATATAAAGCTGGGTGGTAGTGTGAACTGTGAGGAAGATGCTATGAGGTTGCAGGGTGACTTGGACAGGTTGTGTGAGTGGGCGGATGCATGGCAGTTGCAGTTTAATGTGGATAAGTGTGAGGTTATCCACTTTGGTGGTAAGAATAGGAAGGCAGAGTATTATCTGAATGGTGTCAAGTTAGGAACAGGGGACGTACAACGAGATCTGGGTGTCCTAGTGCCTCAGTCACTGAAAGGAAGCATGCAGGTACAGCAGGCAGTGAAGAAAGCCAATGGAATGTTGGCCTTCATAACAAGAGGAGTTGAGTATAGGAGCAAAGAGATCCTTCTGCAGTTGTACAGGGCTCTAGTGAGACCGCACCTGGAGTACTGTGTGCAGTTTTGGTCTCCAAATTTGAGGAAGGATATTCTTGCTATTGAGGGCGTGCAGCGTAGGTTTACTAGGTTAATTCCCGGAATGGCAGGACTATCATATGTTGAAAGACTGGAGCGACTAGGCTTGTATACACTGGAATTTAGAAGGATGAGAGGAGAACTTATCGAAACGTATAAGATTATTAAGGGGTTGGACACGTTAGAGACAGGAAACACGTTCCCAATGTTGGGGGAGTCCAGAACAAGGGGCCACAGTTTAAGAATAAGGGGTAGACCATTTAGAACTGAGATGAGGAAAAACTTTTTCAGTCAGAGAGTTGTGAATCTGTGGAATTCTCTGCCTCAGAAGGCAGTGGAGGCCAATTCTCTGAATGCATTCAAGCGAGAGCTGGATAGAGCTCTTAAGGATAGCGGAGTCAGGGGGTATGGGGAGAAGGCAGGAACGGGATACTGATTGAGAATGATCAGCCATGATCACATTGAATGGCGGTGCTGGCTCGAAGGGTCCAATGGCCTCCTCCTGCACCTATTGTCAAATTGTCTAAAGAAACGTCACCCATTCCTTCTCTCCCAAGATGCTGCCTGACCCGCTAAGTTACTCCAGCATTTTGTGTCTACCATATTTAATGAACTGTTCTTCTTTGCTTTCTCTGTTAATTTTAATTTCACCTCCGCGAGCTGTATCACTTTTTGTTTTATTTTAAAACATGGAAGCAGAAATTAGGCATTTGCAAACAATAGAACTCTACTGTATCCACAATATAATTGAAAAGACATTTAATTTTATACTTAGAGCCAAGAAAAATTGAATTGGTGAATTGATTAGTTGAAAACCCTTGACAGCCACTAAAATGACCAATGCTGCCTGACGTGGTGCAGAAGCATGCATCCAATTCAAATAGACACAGTGGTGGAGTAAATCACCGGGTCAGGCAGCATCTCTGGAGAAAAAGGATGGGTGATGTTTCAGGTTGGGGCCCTTCTTCAGACAAGGGGGGAAGGTGGAGCTGGTATAAATCAGGACCCAATCTTTTCATTGGTTAGCTGATATGCAAAACAGTGCAACCCTGTATAAACCCTGTTAAATCTTAACATGAATGACAGAAATAAAAAGTGTTATCCTTGTTTATGAAGTTCATTTTTGAATTATTTAAAATTGAGGGGGTTGGTGCAATATACTGCTAACCCACAAATGTGTCGTTATGAGATATTCACATTAGAAAAATCCATAAATCACAAAAAAACCCAAGAAAGTGCCTATGTTATTTGACCAACTTATCGGTTGAATTTAAATATGACATTTTTTGCAGGTTGCAGGGTAGTGGGTAAGGATCGTGTTAATGCACGTAACTCATTTTTCACAAAAGTGTGGGTTAGCACTATATTGCACCGACCCCCTAAATTATATGTCAAATTCAAAACTAAACTATGGCAGCAATGTACATTATTCATGTCTAAAGCTAGCATTTTTGTATCAGTGTAGGTATGTATGCATTAGATTTTATTACACTAATATAGAATGAAAAGAATGAAAAAATATCTTGACATGTGTTCATAGTTATTTTATTAACAATATTAGGATTTCTGGAAATAAGTTGGATGTCACTGATTGCGAATGTGTTTGGGTAGGCCCTGATGAAATGTATGTGAGAACAGTGATCATGATAGGGAGAACCATGCGCTGAGAAGTGTGTGAATGACTGATATATATATATATATAGAGAGAGAGAGAGGGAGATTGAAAGAAAAAGGTTGCTAAACAAATAATTAGAGGAAATCACAAGAAAGAATCTAGAGATATATATATATATATGTGTGTGCGTGTATATGTATATATATATACATATATATATATGCATATATATATATATATATATATATATATATATATATATATATATATGCATATACATAAACCATAAAGGTCAAATCACCTTTATGGTTTCTGTACATCATGTGAAAAATAAGATGAAGAGAGAAATAGAGCGTTGCTTTAAATCAATGTTGCTTCTGATCCATGAGAAGGAACTTTGAGATCTATTTATCTCTACACACACACACACACACAAATACACACAAACACACATTCATATATATAATAAATTACATTTTGTGCAGATTGTGTGTTAGAGCAATACAAGGGAAACTGCACAAAAGAGGGGGCTGGGGAGGAAGGATGGGGGGGGGGGGGAAATGGGCAGAAACAGAAAGAATAAAATCAGATAAATTAAGTAGGGGGAAAACATTTTAAAAGAAAAATAACAAAAAAATATGAATTGATAGATGAGATATAGTCTGCATTTAAATGGTATCATCACACATACTGTTCCCCCACAACACTGATTACACTGCGAGAGGCATAACGGACGGTGGGTTTTGCTTCCTAAATGGCGGACGTTCTGCTCCGTTGCGTACTACACTTCAATCTACGCGATTTCGACCGAGTGGTCCATCTTGCTCCGCTCTATTATCTTTATTGCTGACCTTCTAAGGAGCTGCTGAGCATGAGCAGGGGGGTGGGTGTGAGCAGTGAGGAGAGTGAGCAGTGAGATGAGCGTGGTGAGGAGTGTGAATGGTGAAGAGTGTGAGCAGTAACATGCATGACCAGTGGACAGCTTGTGACCAGTTAGAAGTGTGAGCATTGGACTGAGTGTGAGCAGATGAGGGTCAGAAGAGGGCAGTGTGAGTAGTGGTTGGGTGTGAGCAGGGAGGAGTGTGAGCAGTGGGCTGAGTGTGAAAGGGCTGACTGTGAATAAGGCAGGAGGTAGGAGTGAGCAGCATTTAAGGGTGAGTAGGCTGATTGTGAGCAGTTGACAGTGTGTGCAGGGAGCTGAGTGTGAGCGATGGGCTGAAGGTGAGCAGCAGGTAAGTGTGAGCAGTGGCTGGAGTCCATGTGATGGCGACACTGGAACTGCTGAACTCACATTTTTCACTTGTAGTTTCTCGGTTTCTTCACAGGAGGGCTTCTCTTTGGAAAGATCCCACCAGAGGAGACCGGGCCCGATGTCTTCTCTTCTCGTTGGCCCTGGGTACAGGGGAAAGAACAAAGTGTGGCACATCTGTCTCACTGACTCCTCCCACTGACCCCCCCCCCATGAACCACACTGACCCCCCACTAACCCTACTCCCCCCACTGAACCCAATCCCCCCCACTGACCCCCGTGAACCCCACTGACCCTCCCCATGTACCCCACTCCCCCCATGAACCCCACTCCCCCATGAACTCCCCCATTAGCCCCACTCCCCCCACTGACCCCCATGACCCCCCCCACTGACCTCTACAGAGCACACCCCCCTCCACTGATGTGCACTGATCTTCCCTCCAGTCCCCACTCTCCCACTGACCCTCACTCACTCCCACTGACCCCTTATGGACCCCCCCATAGACTCCCCACCGACACCTCCCCACTGATCCCACTCCCACTGAAGCCCCCCCTTACACCCCACCCCCTCTAACCCTCACCTCTCACACCAGAACCCCAGGAAACCCCATCAGTTGGCCCCCGCATGTCCCATTGATGGCTCCACCCAGAGTCACTCCCCCTTGAAGCCCATCCCTCTCTTTGTTCCATCACAGTTTGAGGCCTTTCCCTCGTTCTTGCCCCACTGCCTCTCCCTGGTACCCCAGTTCCCCCTGTGAATCTGCTTTGCGTTACGGATGGTAAATGGTGAAATATTTCACGATTATTCTCACACCGATTCAGTGTAAAGTTGTTTAATTTACCTGTTAAATAACTGACTCCAATTCCAATAATTATGGTGACCATTGTTCCCAGAAATCCATAATAAAGGTAAGACAAGGCATAGAACTGGTGAATATCAGCGGCCCTGCAGAGGAAATAATGCAGTGTTCATAGTTTGCTCGTAGACACAAAATGCTGGAGTTACTCAGCGGGACAGGCAGCATCTCTGGTCGAGACCCTTCTTCAGACTGATATCAGGGGAGTGGGTGGGACAGAGATAGAATGTTGTCGGAGACAGTAAGACTGGTGGGAGAACTGGGAAGGGGGAGGGGATGGAGAGAGGGAAAGCAAGGGCTATTTGAAGTTAGGGAAGTCAATGTTCATACCACTGGGGTGTAAACTACCCAAGCGAAGCATGAGGTGCTGTTCCTCCAATTTGCGCTGGGCCTCACTCTGACAATGGAGGAGGCCCAGGACAGAAAGGTCAGATTGGGAAATGGGAGGGGGAGTTAAAGTGCTGAGTCACCGGGAGATAAGGTAGGTTAAGACGGACTGAGCGGATATGTTCAGCGGAACGATCGCCGGGCCTGTACTTGGTCTCGCCAATGTACAGGAGTTGACACCTGGAACAGCGGATATAGTAGATGAGGTTGGAGGAGGGGCAAGTGAACCTCTGCACATCTGGAAAGACTGTCAGGGTCCTTGGATGGAGTCGAGGGGGGAGGTAAAGGGACAGGTGTTGCATCTCCTGTGGTTGCAGGGAAAAGTACCTGGGGAGGAGGTGGTTTGAGTGGGAAGGGACAAGATGACCAAGGTGTTGCGGAGGGAACGGTCTCTGCAGAAAGCAGAAAGGGGTGGAAATAGGAAGATGTGACCAGTAGGGGGATTCCGTTGGAGGTGGCGAAAATGTTGGAGGATTATATGCTGCAGGCTGATGGGGTGGAAGGTGAGGACAAGGGGGACTCTGTCCTTGTTACGAATGGGGGGAGGGGGAGCAAGAGCGGAGCTGCGGGATATTGAGGAGATCCTAGTGAGAGGCTCATCTATAATGGAAGAGGGGAACCCCCGTTTCCTAAAGAATGAGAACATCTCCGATGACCTGGTAAGGAAAACCTCATCCTGGGCGCAGATGCGGCATAGACGGAAAAATGGGGAGTAGGGGATAGAGTCTTTACAGGAAGCAGGGTGGGAAGAAGTGTAGTCTAGATTGCTATGGGAGTCAGTGGGTTTGTATCTAGATAGCTATGAGAGTCAGTGGGTTTGTATCTGGTGAGTTTCTTTATAGTTTGCAGTTTTCTCTGCAATCTTCTCCGATGCGTGGACATCTCCCTTACACTCACTGCTAGTTTCGTTTCATTTCATTTAGAGATACAGCGCGGAAACAGGCCATTCGGGCCACTGAGTCCGCACCGACCAGCAATCCCCGCATATGAACACAATCCTACACACACAGGGACAATTTTACACTTTACACCAAGCCTGCACGTCTTTGGAGTGTGGGAGGAAACCGAAGATCTAGTCGAAAACCCAAGCGGTCACGGAGGGAACGCAGAAACTCCGAACAGGCAGCACCCGTAATTGGAATCGAACCCGGGTCTACCGCTGCGCCACCATGCCGACCGTTCTCATCTTTATTTCTGTCTGATCTCAATGCACCCTTTTGTTCCACCAGTTGTACCACCTCTTTTCTATTTTGACTCCATCTGCTGTTCCTTTCATAAGCTGGGAAACTATCCAAGTCACCTCTACACCATTGTGGACATTGGAGTTTGTCAATGGAACTGGTGCTCCTGCACTTTGCTCTAACTATCGTCCATGAGTTTGGCTTGATTGTATTTATGTATAGTATTATCTGATCTGTTTGGATAGCATGCAAAACAAAGCTTTTCACTGTACAGGTACCTCGGTTCATGTGAAAATAATACACCTCTCTGAGCCCTGCCTTACCCTTCCTACTCATCAATATAGATGTGGCTTTTCTCTCCCTCCTGATCCCAATCAAGATGCTACTTGAAGTTTTCACTGATAAACTATTGCTAGCTGTTGACCTGCCCTGGGCCAGAGGCCAAATGCTGAGTAAATAGGCACTTGCACGGTTTCACTTGCACCTCCTCCAACCTCATCTATGGTACCCGCTGTTCCTGATGTGGACACCTATATATTGGCGAGACCAAGAGCAGACTGGGCGATCGTTTTGCTGAACACCTTTGCTCAGTCGGCTGTGATCTCCCGATTGCCAAACACTTTAACTTCCATTCCCATTCCCATTCCCAAACTGACATATCTGTCCTGGGCCACCTCCATTGTCAAATGTAAATTGGAAGAAGAGTACCTTTTAGTTTGCTTGGGCAGCTTACAACCCAGCGGTATGAGACATGATTTCTCTAACTTCAAGTAACCATGCATTCCATCTCTATCTTCCTTCCACATCCTAGTCGTCGTACTGAGTTTCACTGTCTTCCTGTTGAATTTCAGTGTCTGTATAACTCATTATCACCTACCCCACAGCCAACAATGGACCATTGTGGCTCCACCTTTTCTTAATCATCGTTGCTTTTTGCATATCTTTTATTTATTTGTTCTATTTACCTTCTAAATTTCTCGTTTCCCTTTTCCCTGACTTTCAGTCTGAAGAAGGGTCTCGACCTGAAACGTCCCCTATTCCTTTTCTCCAGAGATACTGCCGGACCCACTGAGTTACTCCAGCTTTTTTCTGTCGAAGTACGGTCTCAGAGATGCACTGTCGAAAATGCAGTGCCAAAATATCAGAATTCCTTCTCACCTGCCCACTGGCTCCGGAACCTGTCCTCCTGTGTCAGTGGTCCACACAAGGCCATTGAGTGAGGTGTTGGACCTGTGCGAACCATTGCAGCTGTTTGTCTGGAGTGGCAGGACACCCATGGTCTCAGGGCTGGGCGGGTGCAGGATGCCCCCAATGGAAACCCACAAGGATATCGCGAAGCCGGCAGCCAACCCCGAAAATACCCCCTGGAAACAGAGAGCAGAGCGGAGTGAAGGATGAACTGGGCTGTTGCTTAATGTACCTGGAGCCCAACCCCAGGAGAATAGAACAGTCTCGGGAGCAGTGGTGGACATCTGTTCACTGCATGAGACATGATTTAGCAGTGGCCTATGGCGAGTCTGGAGGCTCGTTCTTTGTTGAAGAAGTTTATTGCGACAGCAATATTCAATCACAAAGTATAACGAATGAGATTACAGACAACCATTAATTCTAACTGTTCACTTCGAAGAAGTCTCCTAACTGACTGGTTTTTGGGCGCCAAAACCACACGTGACGATGCTGCCCAATCAGCGGTCTCACTCCCTGAACCAATCCCTACAGTCGCACCCACACGTGACCCTGCTGGCCAATCTGAGGGTTCGACTCGCAGGACCAATCTCTATGGTCGCTACATGACCCCCCCCCCCCCCCCAGAACCCGAGGTACGGAACCTAGCGGGGAGCCGGATTTCGCGACCAGAACGAGTAAGGAGAGGGGCCGCTGGAACCACAGGAGCGGGGGGGTCCCAGATCGGGTGGAACCGCAGGAGGACGGCCCCGCCGAGGCGGTTGGCCGACCAGGACAGGGCTGTCCGGATCCAAGTGCGCAGGTTTGAGCCTGGACACAGAGACGAGCTCACTCCTGCCGCCCACATCCAAGGTGAAGGTGACCGTCCCTTTACGCAACACGCGGAACGGGCCTTCATAGACCCTCTGCAACGGGGAACGATGGGCATCCCTACGCAGAAACACAAACTCACAGTCCTTCAAGGCAGGCGGTTCATGTACCATGAAACACCCATGACGCGAAGTAGGAACCGGAGCCAGGGAACCCACGCGTGCCCGGAGTGATGCCAAAACCGACGGAACTGAAGGCAGCTGGTCAGAGGACTCCGGCAGAAAATCCCCGGGCACTCGAAGTGGCGAGCCATATACTAGTTCCGCGGACGAAGCACCGAGGTCCTGCTTAGGAGCAGTCCGGATGCCCAAAAGGACCCAGGGAAGTTGGTCTACCCAGTCTGGGCCTTCCAGCCGTGCTCTGAGGGCCGCCTTAAGTTGCCGGTGGAACCTCTTCACGAGCCCATTAGCCTGTGGGTGGTACGCCGTGGTGTGTTGCAACCGGGAGCCGTACAGCTCCGCCAGCGTGGCCCAGAGGGTAGAGGTGAACTGTGATCCCCTGTCAGTGGTAATGACGGACGGAACACCGAAACGGGCCACCCAATGGAGGGCCAGGGTCCGGGCACAAGAGGCAGCGGAGGTATCGGACAACACCGGGTGAATCGATCCACTACCGTGAGCAGATGAGTGTAGCCCCGGGAGGAAGGTAAAGGTCCAACTAAATCCACATGAATATGGAAAAAACGGACCGCTGGAACCGCAAACTCTTGCACCGGGGGCTGAAAGTGGCGGTGACCTTTAGCGGTCTGGCAGGGAACGCAGGAACGGCCCCAAGCGGCTACCTGCTTTCACAGGCCATGCCACACAAACCGAGCGGCCACTAAGGCAGAGGTGGAGCGGATGGACGGGCGCGCCAGCCCGTGAATGGCATCAAACACCTGGCGCTGGAGGGAGGCCGGCACCACCGGCCTGGGACGGGGAAGGGAAACATCACACCAGACTTTTGTGCCCGCGGGCCCGCAGGCCACCTGAGCCAACTTCAACCCCGAAGTGGCGGACTGGTATGCCGAGGCGGTGTATGCCAGGAGCTGTGCCTCCGCAAGCTCCTGGGGATCCACCTCGCAGTCCACCGCTGAAATGGGGGAAACAGTGGGCCGTGACAGGGCGTCAGCAACGGCATTAAGCTTACCTGCGATGTGACGGACATCGGTAGTAAACTCAGAGATGGCAGTCAGGTGCCGCTGCTGGCGGGCCGACCATGGGTCGGACAATTTGGAAAAAGCAAAAGTCAGCGGTTTGTGGTCCGTAAAGGCCACAAACGGGCGGCCTTCTAGGAAATACCTAAAGTGACGGACAGCTAAGTAGAGAGCCAGAAGCTCTCGGTCAAAGGCGCTATACTTCAGCTCAGCCAAACTCAGCTGTCGGCTGAAAAACGGCAAGGGCTGCCAAAGGCCACCCACCTGCTGTTCCAAAACCCCTCCCACCACCACATCCGACGCATCGACCGTCAGGGCCGTGGGGGCGGAGGCGCTCGGGTGGACAAGCATGGTGGCGTCTGCCAGAGCCGTTTTAGCTGCTGCAAAGGCTGACTCAGCGGCCGTGGACCATTCTAACTCCACAGGTTTCCCCGCGAGGCACTGGAAGAGCGGGCGCATGACCCGCGCTGCCGCCGGGACGAACCTATGGTAGAAGTTCACCATGCCCACGAACTCCTGCAACCCCTTCACTGTGGTGGGTCGCGGGAAGGCACGGATAGCCTCCACCTTCTCGGGCAAAGGGGTGATTCGGTGCCCTAAGAAATCAAGAGAACGGAGGCCAAATTGACACTTGGAGGGTTGGATGATGAGCCCATGGTCTTGGAGCCGCCGGAACACGGTCTGCAAGTGGGCCAGGTGTTCCTGCTCTGAGGGGCTGGCGACCAGGATATCATCTAAATAAATGAAAACAAAATCTCAACCAACACGGTCCATGAGTCGCTGAAAAGCCTGTGACGCGTTCTTTAAACCGAAAGGCACACGCAACCATTCGAACAACCCGAACGGAGTGATCGTGGCAATCTTTGGAATGTCCTCCGGGCGCACAGGAATCTGGTGGTAGCCCCGCACCAAATCGATCTTGGAGAAAACCACGGCACCTTCCAGCCCAGACGAGAAGTCTTGGAGGCGCGGTATGGGGTAGCGGTCGGCCGTGGTGACGGCATTGAGGCGCCGGTAATCTCCACATGGTCTCCACCCCCCAGATGCTTTGGAGACCATATGCAACGGCGAGGCCCACGGGCTGTTGGACTGACGGACAATGCCCATTTCTTCCATCTTCCTGAATTCTGCCCGCGCCACCGCCAGCTTGTCGGGCGGTAACCTCCTGGCCCGAGCGAAAACGGGGGGCCCCTCGGTGCGGATGTGGTGGACTATGCCGTGCCGGGCAGAAGGGGCGTCGAACCGTTGGACGAGCAGCTCCAGAAACTCCGCCAGGACTGCAGCATACGGGTCGGGGGCCGTGACAACGGGCTGGACAGTTGGGCTGGGCGGGGTGGCGGCCGGCGGGCTCATCGCTGCTGGCGGAGGGTCGAAGGTCGTTACCGCGGACATCGGGGACTAGTGAAAAGGCCCAGAGAAAATCTGCGCCCAGGATCGCCTGGCCGACGTCCGCGATGATGAATGGCCATTCGTACGTGCGGGTGCCGAAAGCCAGGGACATTGTCCACGTACCATACGTGCGGATGGGGCTGCCGTTAACCGCGATTAGGGTAGGCCCTGTCTTACCCGATCGGCACGATGCTGACTATGGCTCCCGTGTCGACCAAAAACTCCGTGTCTGTGAATCGATCTCGGACGTAGAGGCGTCGGTTCTGGCCAATCGCAACCGCCTCTATCGGCCGAGGCATTTCCCGAGAAGGTGCAGGGTGAGCGGCAGTTGCGGGATTCTCCACCCCATCGTAGATGGTAATAACACCAGCTGCGCTTGTGCGGATCCTTTTGGCGGGCTTTTGGAGAAATGGCGGGAGACGCGGCGCCATTTTGATGCCGCTGTGGCTCGCCCGCTGATGCCGAGACCTTGTTGATCGAACTGTTTCTTTTTGATTTGGACGCCATGAGCGCATCAGCTTTCTCTGCATATGCCACGGGGTCCTTAAAAGAACAATCCGTGAGCATGAGCTTGACATCTTCCGGAAGCTTCTCTCGGAAAGCCTGCTCGAACATGAGGCAATCCGTGTGTTCACCTGCTAGCGCCAACATTTCGGCCATGAGAACGGACGGCAGCAGATCTCCGAGATCCGGTAGGTGCATAAGCCTCTTAGCTCGGTCATGCCTACTGAATCCGAAGGTTCATAACAAGAGTACCTTCAGTGCCTCGTACTTGTCTTCTGCAGGAGGGTTGACGATGAACCGCATCACCCGCGCAGATGTCTCTGGCGGTAGAGCGCTGACGAGGTAATAGTACTTTGTCGCGTCCGTTGAGATGTTTCTTAAGTGAAACTGGGCTTCGGCATGGACAAACCAAGATTGGGGTTGATGTGCCCAAAACGACGGGAGGTGAACGCTGACCGCGCTTAGCTGCGGTGTGCCGGGCGTAGGAACCAAAGACGAGGCGTCCTGTTCACTCATGGTAGGTGATCGGCTGGATCACGTCGGGGTCACCAATATGGCGAGTCTGGAGGCTCGTTCTTTGTTGAAGAAGTTTATTGCGACAGCAATATTCAATCACAAAGTATAACGAATGAGATTACAGACAACCATTAATTCCAACTGTTCACTTCGAAGAAGTCTCCTAACTGACTGGTTTTTGGACGCCAAAACCACATGTGACGATGCTGCCCAATCAGCGGTCTCACTCCCTGAACCAATCCCTACGGTCGTACCCACACGTGACCCTGCTGGCCAATCTGAGGGTTCGACTCCCAGGAACAATCTCTATGGTCGCTACAGGCCGCACAATGCACATCGATCTACCACAGGATCATGTTCATACGTTATAGCAACAGAATTAGGCCATTCGGCCCATCACGGCCACTCCGCCATTCGATCATGGCCGACTTATCTTTCCCTCTCAACCCCATAAGCATGGGCAGGTCATTCAGCATGAATGAGTTGGCTAAAGGACCTGTTTCAGTGCTGTATGACTCTAACTAGGTTGTGGTTCAACTATTTAAGACATTTGCTGGGCCACAGCAGGAGTGCTGTGTGATCCTGGTCACCCCTCTCTAGGAAGGATGTGACAATAGACAATAGACAATAGACAATAGGTGCAGGAGTAGGCCATTCAGCCCTTCGAGCCAGCACCGCCATTCAATGCGATCATGGCTGATCACTCTCAATCAGTACCCCGTTCCTGCCTTCTCCCCATACCCCCTCACTCCGCTATCCTTAAGAGCTCTATCCAGCTCTCTCTTGAAAGCATCCAACGAACTGGCCTCCACTGCCTTCTGAGGCAGAGAATTCCACACCTTCACCACCCTCTGACTGAAAAAGTTCTTCCTCATCTCCGTTCTAAATGGCCTACCCCTTATTCTTAAACTGTGGCCCCTTGTTCTGGACTCCCCCAACATTGGGAACATGTTATCTGCCTCTAATGTGTCCAATCCCCTAATTATCTTATATGTTTCAATAAGATCCCCCCTCATCCTTCTAAATTCCAGTGTATACAAGCCCAATCGCTCCAGCCTTTCAACATACGACAGTCCCGCCATTCCGGGAATTAACCTAGTGAACCTACGCTGCACGCCCTCCATAGCAAGAATATCCTTCCTCAAATTTGGAGACCAAAACTGCACACAGTACTCCAGGTGCGGTCTCACCAGGGCCCGGTACAACTGTAGAAGGACCTCTTTGCTCCTATACTCAACTCCTCTTGTTACGAAGGCCAACATTCCATTGGCTTTCTTCACTGCCTGCTGTACCTGCATGCTTCCTTTCATTGACTGATGCACTAGGACACCCAGATCTCGTTGAACTCCCCCTCCTCCTAACTTGACACCATTCAGATAATAATCTGCCTTTCTATTCTTACTTCCAAAGTGAATAACCTCACACTTATCTACATTAAACTGCATCTGCCATGTATCCGCCCACTCACACAACCTGTCCAAGTCACCCTGCAGCCTTATTGCATCTTCCTCACAATTCACACTACCCCCCAACTTAGTATCATCTGCAAATTTGCTAATGGTACTTTTAATCCCTTCGTCTAAGTCATTAATGTATATCGTAAATAGCTGGGGTCCCAGCACCGAACCTTGCGGTACCCCACTGGTCACTGCCTGCCATTCCGAAAGGGACCCATTTATCCCCACTCTTTGCTTTCTGTCTGTCAACCAATTTTCTATCCATGTCAGTACCCTACCCCCAATACCATGTGCCCTAATTTTGCCCACTAATCTCCTATGTGGGACCTTGTCGAAGGCTTTCTGAAAGTCGAGGTACACCACATCCACTGACTCTCCCTTGTCAATTTTCCTAGTTACATCCTCAAAAAATTCCAGTAGATTTGTCAAGCATGATTTCCCCTTCGTAAATCCATGCTGACTCGGAATGATCCCGTTACTGCTATCCAAATGCTCAGCAATTTCGTCTTTTATAATTGACTCCAGCATCTTCCCCACCACTGATGTCAGACTAACTGGTCTATAATTACCCGTTTTCTCTCTCCCTCCTTTCTTAAAAAGTGGGATAACATTTGCTATCCTCCAATCCACAGGAACTGATCCTGAATCTATAGAACATTGAAAAATGATCTCCAATGCTTCCACTATTTCTAGAGCCACCTCCTTAAGTACTCTGGGATGCAGACCATCAGGCCCTGGGGATTTATCAGCCTTCAGTCCCATCAGTCTACCCAAAACCATTTCCTGCCTAATGTGGATTTCCTTCAGTTCCTCCATCACCCTAGGTTCTCCGGCCCCTAGAACATTTGGGAGATTGTGTGTATCTTCCTCAGTGAAGACAGATCCAAAGTAACGGTTTAACTCGTCTGCCATTTCTTTGTTCCCCATAATAAATTCCCCTGCTTCTGTCTTCAAGGGACCCATGTGGTTGCATTTGAGATGGTGCAGTGGAGATTCACCACAATGTTGAGGCACATAACAGCATTTAAGGTGTCTGAAGAGGGTCTCGACTCAAAATGTCCTCTATTCCTTTTCTACAGAGATGCTGCCTGACACACATAGACTTTGGGCCTATCTTCGGTGTAAACCAGCATCTGCAGTTCCTTCCTACATAAGGTATTTGAAACATTTAATTGGATTGCTTGCTCTGTCGCATCAGAGGGGAGATCTGATGGAAATATATAAATTTATGAGAGGCAAAGACTGGGTAGATAATCAGAACCTTTTTCTTTAAGGTGGAAATGTCAAAGACTAGAGCACTTAGCTTTCAGGTGATAGGGGGACTTCAAAGGAGATGTGGAGGCAAGTTTTTTACATAAAGGGTGGTGGGGGCTTGGAATGTGCTGCCAGGGGTGGTGTGGTGGTGGTGGAGGCAGATGCGATAGTGGCATTTAATAGACTTTTGGATAGGCACATAGACATGCAGGGAAGGGAGGGATGTGGTTCATGTGCAGCAGGTGCGGTTAGTTTACACATGGCATCATGTTCAGCATGGACATTGTGGGTTGAAGGGCCTGTTCTTGTGCAGCACTGCTTTACGTTCTAAGACATGGGAAGTGCAAATGAGGGCAGAGTCTCGTGATCGGAGAGGTGGGAGAGGCAGGTTTGAGCACAGGAGGCTGAGAGGTGACCTGATTGAGATACCCGAAATATTGAGGGGCAGAGATCAGGTGGACACCTTACGTTGAGCAAAGGTGTCATGGAAAGATTTGCAAAGCTCACTGCCTCGGTTGCACCGCTGGCCAAACCGGCAAGTGACTGACTCATCTCAAAAGTGGCTCCTCGTGAAAGCATTAGCCTGTACTCACCGTGGTGTTGGCCGCTGGCAGGAACATTCCAAGGATGAATGCCCCCAGCAAAGGGTTACTGATGACACTCATAACCGTGAAGGAGCCCTGGAGTGAAGGTGAAAGAGATTACAGTAGGCCTTGTGCAGAGACTAAACCAGTAACATTCGGCACCAGTGTAAAACTGCGCATGTGGTACATCTCATGATATGGAGGACCCCATTCAACCCATCGATCTGTGCTGGCACTCAGATCTTTTCCATTAATCGTCTTCCCCCCCCTACCCATTCCTGCACACGTGCCCACCAACCCTCTCACATTTCTCTCCACCTAAACTCGGGGCCAATTCACAGCGGCCAATTAACCTGTCAGCCGGCCTATCTTTAGGCTGCAGGAGGACACTAATGTGATCACAGGAACCACTAGAAGCCGGGATCAAAACTGGATCGCTGGAGTTCCCAGGCAGTGGACGTCACTCCTGTCCCACTGACGTTCTCTCTCCCTACACTGCTTCTCCCTACACTGTGGACAGGGCGTTTCACCCATGCCCGTCGCTCTGCTGAGACTCGGCACTGTGAAGGACAGGCGGCTCAAGAGTGGAGGGCACCACATCTATGTCCTCCCTTCGGTTAGCCCCAAGTTACAGGAGCCATTCAGCAGGGAAATCATCGGGTGGGTTGAGGAGTACAGACACCAGTTGCAAAACGGCGGATTAATTAACGGCACCCCACCAAAAGTGTGTCATTTCGGCCAAAATTTAGCCTACGATCTTCCTTATCCTAAACATTTGCAAGAGCATTGGATACTGCACTTTTGCACCACTGCAGTTGGGGCAATTTGAGAACGTCAAAAGATATTACCATGGTTCTGCTGTGTCAAAGGAGATAAAGTGGCGTGTGGTACAAAATCATGAGAGGAATAGATTGGGTAAACGCACAGTCTTTTGCCCAGAGTTGGGGAATCAGGAACCAGAGGACATAAGTTTAAGGTGAGGAGGGGAGAGATTTAATAGGACCCTGCGTGGTAACATTTTTACACAAAGAGTGGTGGGTGTATGTAACAAGCTGCCGTAGGAGATGGTCAAGGCAAGTGCCACCATAACATTTAAGAGACATAGGAGATTAGTGGGCAAAATTAGAGCACATGGTATTGGGGGTAGGGTACTGACATGGATAGAAAATTGGTTGACAGACAGAAAGCAAAGAGTAGGGATAAATGGGTCCCTTTCGGAATGGCAGGCAGTGACCAGTGGGGTACCGCAAGGTTCGGTGCTGGGACCCCAGCTATTTACGATATACATTAATGACTTAGATGAAGGGATTAAAAGTACCATTAGCAAATTTGCAGATGATACTAAGTTGGGGGGTAGTGTGAATTGTGAGGAAGATGCAATAAGGCTGCAGGGTGACTTGGACAGGTTGTGTGAGTGGGCGGATACATGGCAGATGCAGTTTAATGTAGATAAGTGTGAGGTTATTCACTTTGGAAGTAAGAATAGAAAGGCAGATTATTATCTGAATGGTGTCAAGTTAGGAAGAGGGGATGTTCAACGAGATCTGGGTGTCCTAGTGCATCAGTCACTGAAAGGAAGCATGCAGGTACAGCAGGCAGTGAAGAAAGCCAATGGAATGTTGGCCTTCGTAACAAGAGGAGTTGAGTATAGGAGCAAAGAGGTCCTTCTACAGCTGTACCGGGCCCTGGTGAGACCGCACCTGTGTGCAGTTTTGGTCTCCAAATTTGAGGAAGGATATTCTTGCTATTGAGGGCGTGCAGCGTAGGTTCACTAGGTTAATTCCCGGAATGGCGGGACTGTCGTATGTTGAAAGGCTGGAGCAATTAGGCTTGTATACACTGGAATTTAGAAGGATGAGGTGGGATTTTATTGAAACATATAAGATAATTAGGGGATTGGACACATTAGAGGCAGGAAACATGTTCCCAATGTTGGGGGAGTCCAGAACAAGGGGCCACAGTTTAAGAATAAGGGGTAGACCATTTAGAACGGAGATGAGGAAGAACTTTTTCAGTCAGAGAGTGGTGAAGGTGTGGAATTCTCTGCCTCAGAAGGCAGTGGAGGCCAGTTCGTTGGATGCTTTCAAGAGAGAGCTGGATAGAGCTCTTAAGGATAGCGGAGTGAGGGGGTTATGGGGAGAAGGCAGGAACGGGGTACTGATTGAGAGTGATCAGCCATGATCGCATTGAATGGCGGTGCTGGCTCGAAGGGCTGAATGGCCTACTCCTGCACCTATTGTCTATTGTCTATTGACTAGTAAATCCTTGCGCACTCAATCCCAAAATCACTGAGGAGTTGGGGCAGGGCCTTGGGAACATCGCACCCCAACTGGTGACCGAAAACTCTGTCCGTCGCACCAGACCACCGCCCCAAACCTAAAGCCAGACCTGTCCCGACAGGCAAGGCAAGTCTGGACTCTGGAGGACCACCTACCTGCAAAACGCCTCCTTCAAGGAGAGAGGCCAGAGCAGCAGAGATGATGCAAGTCAGACCATAAAACAAGGCTGGAAAGAACCACAGACAATTTTCATTCCCATTCTGTCCCTCTCTGAACTATCCAGCTGTTGAGTAGAGGGGGAATGTTGAGGAGAGGGGCTGCTGACTGGAGGGGTGGGTATTGAGGTGAGAGGGTTGTTAAGGGGGCAGGGGCTTCTGAGGGGGGGGGGTGCTGAGGTGAGGGGGTGGTGGAAGGGAGCGGGGGTGTTGAGGGGAGGGGTGGATGTTCAGGAAGGGTTTCCAAGGGGCCAGGATCCAGGCCAAAGGACATGAATATTGTGAATGGGATGGAGGGCAGAATGGGGAGGACAATGTTTAGGAGGAAAGGAGAAGGCGACGGCAGTGAGAGAGAATGGGATGGTTCAGGATGCCTCAGGATGGGTGGAAGAGTGAACTCTGCTGACACGATTCCCATGACCAACCTTGGCCAGGTCACAGGATCCCCAGAGAGTTGAATGTGAGAGGGAACATGCCCAGTAAGATGTTGTTCTGAATGTTCACCTCCCCCTCTGGAGTGATCTGGGCCGAAGGTTGACGGTGGGAAAGTCAGTGAGTGTGGGGATTGGGTGCTCGGGAGGATCTGATGGGCACCAGTCCAGGCCTGAATCTAGGTCAGCAGTGGTGTCCAGCTCCCAGATCACGAGCAATCACGAGCTGACACATTGGTGCTGTTTCACCTTTGTTCTGGGACATTGCTTTGAGTTTGAGTTCAGTGTTTTTGTCAGAGGTACAGTGAAAAACTTTTGTTGTGTGTTAACCAGGCAGTGGAAAGACAATACATGATTACAATTGAGCCACCCACAGTGTACAGATACATGTTAAAGGGAATAACGTGAATTACGTTTTGTGCAAGATAAAGTCCAGTAAAGGCCAGTCAAAGATTGTTCAAGAGTCTCCAATGAAGACAAGGTGTGTGCAGGTACTTACAGAGCCCCTTTGATACCAAGATCAACCTCTTTTCAGACCAGGCTTTCACCCTGGGCTTGATGATGTCCTCCAGTGTGACTGCTGCCATTGCATTAATACTGGTAGAAACGGTGCTGCAAAATAAATGGCACTTTAACCTCTCCTAGTGACAATGTTTCTGTGCTGATTGGAAGGAGTGGGGATGGAGGTTACAGAATAAGCCACACAGGTAGTAAGAGTGTTAGACCATTAGATTTAGGAGCTGGCATGGGCCATCTGGTCCCTGTCCTCTTGGACAAATGATTTTTCTACCCAACA
Organism: Rhinoraja longicauda; assembly: GCF_053455715.1. Classification (NCBI taxonomy): domain Eukaryota; kingdom Metazoa; phylum Chordata; class Chondrichthyes; order Rajiformes; family Arhynchobatidae; genus Rhinoraja; species Rhinoraja longicauda. The sequence goes on along the minus strand of NC_135980.1, from coordinate 17,589,552 downwards.
CACTGTCCTGAGCTATCACAATTTTGTAAGATTTGATTAAATCCCCTCTCGGTCCTCAAAACTCCAGAGAATTTCGTGCCATTTGTCGGTAAGGGCTTGTCCATTTTAAACATATTGTAGATGAGGTAAATTATTTATTTCAAAATGTAAGAAGCAGAACATAGAATAGCACAGTAGTATAAGAAAATAACTGCAGATGCTGGTACAAATCGATTTATTCACAAAATGCTGGAGTAACTCAGCGGGTCAGCATCTCGGGAGAGAAGGAATGGGTGACGTTTCGGGTCGAGATCCTTCTTCAGTCTGAAGAAGGGTCTCGACCCGAAACGTCACCCATTCCTTCTCTCCCGAGATGCTGCCTGACCCGCTGAGTTACTCCAGCATTTTGTGAATAAATAGAATAGCACAGCACGGGACAGAAATATTCATGCCAAACATGATGCCAAGTTTAATTGTGGGATGACACAGAACTAGTGTGAACAGGAGATTGATGGCTGGTGTGGACTCAGTGGGCTGAAGGACCTGGTTCCATGCTGCATCCTGAAAGTAATTGTAAACTAATCTCCTCTGTGGCATGTGATGCATATCCCTCCATTCCCTGTACGTCCAGAGTCCTCTTAAACATCATGTTCATTTCAGCCTCCAACTGGAAAGAGTGCAGAGAACATTTATCAGGATGTTGCCAAGACTTGAGGGCCTGAGCTATAGGGAGAGGTTGAGCAGGCTAGAACTTTATTCCTTGGAGTACAGGAGGTTGAGGGGTGATCTTCTAGAGTTGTATATGACCACGAGGGGAATAGATAGGGTGAATGCACAGTCTTTTACGCTGAGTAGGGGAATCAAGAACCAGAGGACGTAAGTTTGTGAGAGGGGAAAGATCTAATGGGAACCTGAGGAGAAACTTTTTCCACACAGAAAATATATGGAACGAGCTGCCAGAGGAGGCAGATGAGGCAGGTACTATAACAACATTTAAAAGACATTTGGACAAGTACATGGACAGGAAAGGTTTAGAGGGATATGGGCAAACGTGGGCAGGTGGGACTAGTTTGTCAGGGCCGCGTGGTCTGCATGGGGAAGTTGGACAGAAGGGCCTGTTTCAGTGCTATGGGACTCTAAGGTTCCACCCTGACTGCATATTCCAGGCACCAGCAGCTCTTTGTGCAAAAAGCTTGCCCTGCTCATCTCCTTTAAACTTTGACACTCTCAGCTTATAGCTATGCCCTTCAATCTCTGACATTTCCAACCTGGGAAAAATGTTCTTACAGTGTACCGTCTATGACTCTTGTAGCGACCATAGAGAATGGTCCGGGTCGTCAAACCCTCAGATTGGCCAGCGAGGTCACGTGTGAACGCGACCGTGGGGATTGGTCCAGAGAGCGACATCGCTGATTGGCCAGCGTGGTCATGTGCGCTTTTGGCGCCCGAAATGTCCAGTTCGGCGAAGTCTTCGAAGAAGACAGTAAGTTTTTGATGGTTGTCCTTTACCTTGTTGTTTAACCTTGTATTCGAATATTGCGGCTGCAATAAACTTCTTCTACAACCAACAAGTTTTCGGACTCGCCATATTGGTGACCCCGACGTGATCTGGACGATCACCGACTATGCAGGAACACGACGCCTCGTTGTTGATTGCCGCGCCTGGCACACCGGAGTTAAGCGCGGTAAGCGTTCACCTTCCGTTGTTTTGGACACATTCACCGCAATCTTGGTTTGTCCACACCGAAGCTCAATTTCTTTTTTTAAAATTTTTTTTATTTTTTATTTTTGTTAGAAGTAAGTACAATAGTGTGGTACTTGAGTACCTAATACATAAATACATATTTCCATTCTTGTACAACTTCATACTTTTGATTTAATAATAAAAGAACAGTGAGAGAAGAAAGAAATAAGAAATAAAGAGTGTCGGAATAGATAGTCAAGCGAGTAGAAACAGAAAGCAAAAGAAATAAAGGATAGAGATGAAAAGTTAAAAGATTGAAAGAAAAGAAGACAGTAAAGAAAAGAAAGATTAGGGGAGATCTACCTATCTCGTATTTTTGCCCATCCGTCACCCGGTTCTAAACCGTTTAATTTCTAAGGTTATGTTATGTTGCACCATATGCTTGCAAAAAATTGATAAAAGGAGACCAAATCTTTAAGAATTGGTCTACTTTGCCTAATAGGAGGAATCTCATTTCTTCAAAATGTAACGTTTCAGACATGCTTGAAATCCACATTTTGAATGTTGGCGTAGGTGCGTTTTTCCAAAATTTGAGTATTAGTCGAAGCTCAATTTCATATAAAGAATATATCGGACGACTCGACGAAGTATTACTACCTCGTCAGCGCTCTATCACCAGAGACGACCACACGCGTGATGCGGTTCATCGTTAATCCGCCTGCGGAAAGCAAGTATGAGGCAATGAAGAAAGTGTTACTACGAACCTTCGGGTTTAATAGGCATGATTGCGCTGCAAGACTTCTGCACCTACCGGACCTCGGAGATCGACGGCCGTCCGTTCTCATGGCCGAAATGATGATGCTAGCCGGTGAGCATACGGATTGCCTTATGTTCGAACAGGCATTCCGAGAGAAGCTTCCTGAGGATGTCGGACTGCTGCTCACGGATTGTTCTTTTAAGGACCCCGAAGCATATGCAGCGAAAGCGGACGTGCTCATAGCGGCTAAAAACAAGGCAAGCGGTTCGATCAACAAGGTCTCGACATCAGTGACCACGCCACAGTGACATCAAGATGGCGCCGCATCTCCCGCCAGTTCTCCGAAAGCCCGCCAAAAAGATCCGCACAAGCGCGGCTGGTGCTATTATCACCTACGATGGGGTAGCGAATCCCGCAACTGCCGCTCACCTTGTACCTTCGCGGGAAATGCCTCGGCCGATCGTACATAGGGGCAGTTACGATTGGCCAGAACCGACGCCTCTACGTCCACGATCGATTCACGGACACAGAATTTTTGGTGGACACGGGAGCCATCGTCAGTATAGTGCCGCCGACCGACCTCGAAACCAGAACGGGTAAGATAGGTCCCACCCTCATCGCGGTTAATGGCAGCCCCATTCGCACTTTCGGTATACGGAAGATGTCCCTTGTGTTAGGCCTCCGCACGTACGAATGGCCATTCATCATAGCAGACGTCAGACAAGCGATCCTGGGCGCAGATTTTCTCTGGGCTTTTTCACTGGTCCCTGATGTCCGCGGTAACGACCTCCGACCCTCCGCCGGCGAGGAGCCCGTCGCTCCGACAATCGCCTCCCCGCCCAGCCCTACTGTCCAGGCCGTCATCGCGGCCCCTGACTCGTATGCTGAGATCCTGGCGGAGTTTCCAGAGCTGCTCATCCAACGTTTTGACACGCCTTCGGCCAAGCACGGCGTGGTCCATCACATCCGCACCGAGGGCCCTCCCGTTTTCGCTCGGGCCAGGAGACTACCGCCAGACAAACTGGTGGTGGCACGGGCGGAATTTAGGAAGATGGAGGAAATGGGCATTGTCCGTCAGTCCGACATCCCGTGGGCCTCGCCGTTGCATATGGTCTCCAAGGCATCTGGGGGGTGGAGACCATGTGGCGATTATCGGCGTCTCAATGCTGTCACCACGGCTGATCGCTACCCCATACCGCACCTACAGGACTTTTCGTCTGGGCTGGAAGGAGCGGTGGTGTTCTCCAAAATCGATTTGGTGCGAGGATACCACCAGATTCCGGTGCGTCCGGAGGACATACAGAAAACCGTCACGATTACTCCGTTCGGGTTGTTTGAATGGTTGCGTATGCCTTTCGGTTTAAAGAACGCGGCACAGGCTTTCCAACGACTGATGGACCGTGTGGGTCGGGGTTTACCCTTTTTGTTTATTTATTTAGACGACATCCTGGTCGCCAGCCCCTCAGTGCAGGAACACCAGGTCCACTTGCGGACTGTGTTCCAGCGGCTCCAAGACCACGGGCTCATTATCCAACCCTCCAAATGTCAATTCGGCCTCCCTTCTCTTGATTTTCTAGGGCACAGAATTACCCCTGCCGGCGCCTCCCCTTTGCCCGAGAAGGTGGAGGCTATCCGGGCATTTCCCAGGCCCACCACAGTAAAAGGGCTACAGGAGTTCGTAGGCATGGTTAACTTCTACCATAGGTTCGTTCCGGCAGCTGCGCGGGTCATGCGCCCGCTTTTCCAATGCCTTGCGGGAAAACCGGTAGAGTTGATATGGTCCCCGGCCGCAGAGTCGGCTTTTACAGCAGCTAAGGCAGCATTAGCAGATGCCACCATGTTGGTCCACCCGAGCCCCACCGCCCCCACGGCCCTGACGGTTGACGCCTCTGACGTGGCGGTGGGCGGGGTCTTGGAGCAGCAGGTCGGTGGCCGTTGGCAGCCCTTGGCGTTTTTCAGCCGGCAGCTAAATTCGGCTGAGCTGAAGTATAGCGCATTTGACCGAGAGCTTCTGGCCCTCTATTTAGCTGTTCGTCATTTCAGGTATTTCCTTGAGGGCCGCCCATTTGTGGCCTTTACGGACCATAAACCATTAACATTTGCATTTTTCAAATTGTCTGACCCATGGTCGGCCCGCCAGCAGCGGCACCTGACTGCTATCTCCGAATTTACCACCGATGTCCGTCATGTCGCGGGTAAGCTTAATGCCGTTGCTGACGCCCTGTCTAGACCTGCTTTTTCCCCTATTTCGGCGGTGGACTGCGAGGTGGATCCCCAGGAGCTTGCGGAGGCACAGCTTCTAGCGGATACCGCCTCGGCATACCAGTCCACCACTTCGGGATTGAAGTTGGCTCAGGTAGCCTGCGGGTCGGAAGGCACGAAAGTCTGGTGTGATGTTTCCCTTCCCCGTCCCAGGCCGGTAGTACCGCCCTCCCTTCAGCGCCGGGTTTTTGATGCCATTCATGGGCTGGCGCACCCGTCCATCCGCTCCACCTCTGCTTTGGTAGCAGCTCGGTTTGTCTGGCATGGCCTACGGAAACAGGTAGCGGGTTGGGCGCGTTCCTGCGTTCCCTGTCAGACCGCTAAAGTCCAGCGCCATGTCCAGCCCCCCGTACAGGAGTTCGAGGTCCCAGCAGTTCGTTTTTTCCACATCCACGTGGATTTAGTCGGGCCTTTGCCTTCCTCCCGGGGCTACACCCACCTCCTCACGGTGGTGGATCGGTTCACCCGGTGGCCAGAGGCTTTCCCATTGTCTGATATTTCGTCAGCGTCTTGTGCCAGGACTTTGGCCCTCCATTGGGTAGCTCGTTTCGGGGTCCCGGCAGTTATTACCACTGACAGGGGGCCGCAGTTCACTTCGTCCCTCTGGGCCGCGCTCGCAGAACTGTACGGTTCCAAGTTACAACCCACTACTGCATATCACCCCCAGGCAAATGGACTTGTAGAAAGGTTCCACCGTCAACTTAAGGCGTCCCTCAGTGCAAGGCTTGAAGGCCCGGACTGGGTAGACCAACTCCCCTGGGTTCTTCTGGGCATCCGGACTGCTCCTAAGCTAGATCTCGGTGCGTCGTCCGCGGAGCTAGTATATGGCTCGACACTTCGAGTACCCGGAGATTTGTTTCCGGACCCCTCAGACCAGCTGCCTACAGTCCCATCAGTATTAGCATCTCTCCGGGCACGGGTGGGTTCTCTGGCTCCAGTTCCGACTTCACGTCATGGGTGTCCCATGGTACATGAACCGCCTTCCCTGAAGGACTGTGAGTTTGTGTTTCTGCGAAAAGATGCCCATCGTGCCCCGTTGCAGAGGGTCTATCAAGGGCCGTTCCGGGTTTTGCGTAAGGGAATGGCTACCTTCACCTTAGACATGTGCGGCAAGAGTGAGCTCGTCTCGGTGTCCCGGCTCAAACCTGCACACTTGGATCCGGATCAACCAGTCCTGGTCGGCCAAACCCCTAGGAGAGGCCGACCTCCGTTAGTTCCGCTCGGTCCAGGACCCCCCGTTCCGGCAGTTCCTCCAGGACCCCCCGTTCCGGAAGTTCCTCCAGGACCCCCCGTTCCGGCAGTTCCTCCAAGTCCGGAACCCCCGGCTCCTGTGGTTCAGGCTGCCCCTCTCCGTACTCGTTATGGTCGCGAAATCCGGCTCCCTGCTAGGTTCCGTACCTCGGGTTCTGGGGGGGTCATGTAGCGACCATAGAGAATGGTCCGGGTCGTCGAACCCTCAGATTGGCCAGCGAGGTCACGTGTGAACGCGACCGTGGGGATTGGTCCAGAGAGCGACATCGCTAATTGGCCAGCGTGGTCATGTGCGCTTTTGGCGCCCGAAATGTCCAGTTCGGCGAAGTCTTCGAAGAAGACAGTAAGTTTTTGATGGTTGTCCTTTACCTTGTTGTTTAACCTTGTATTCGAATATTGCGGCTGCAATAAACTTCTTCTACAACCAACAAGTTTTTGGACTCGCCATACTCTCATCATTTCATATACTACTATCAGGCCTCAATCTCTGGCACTCCAGAGTAAACAATCCACCTCTGTCCAACCTCTCCTTACAGCTAATACCCTCTCATTCTGGTAAACCTCCTCTGCACCCTCTCCAAAGCCTTCACGTCCTTCCAGTAATGGGGTGACTGCAATTGCACGCAATAATCGCAATGCAGCCTTACTAAAGTTTTATAAAGCTGCTTCATGACTCCGTGACTCTTGTACACACAATGTCCCTGAGATTCTGAGGGACTCTCTTCGTCACAAAGGTGGTTTGAATAATTTAAAGAAGTTTGATAAACTGGTGGCTGAAAGTTAGGTGTAGGAAGGGACTGCAGATGCTGGTTTAAACCGAAGACAGATACAAAAAGCTGGAGTAACTCAGCAGGTCAGGCAGCATATCTGGATCAAAGGAATATGGGCCAAGATGCAGCCCTCCAGCAAAGTAATAAACTACAAACCGGACTGCCAAGATGTATCATCCGGGTGCTTGAGGCTGGTCTTGACTGAGACACAACGACGCGTTTTCTTCAGAAGGAGACAAGAAGTATTGGAGTAACTCAGTGGGTCAGGAGAACATGGTTTGGTGATGTTTCTGGTCAGGACCCTTCTTCAGACTGATTGTTGTGAGGGGGGGGGGGGGGGGGGTTAGGAAGAGAGGTTGGGCAGAACAAGGCGAGGCGATTGATATTTGGATACATGTGAAGGGGGGGGAGGGGTAGATTCGCAGATGGTAGGATAAAGGCCAGAGATGAAGAGACAAATAGTGTGAGATAAGGAGATAAGATAAGGAGAGAAGAGACATGAAATGTGAAGCCATGGGAAGGAATGTAGGTGGAAAGGGACGGGGATGGGGAAAGAGAGAAACGGGAAGGGCTTCCATGTGGGGCACAGGAAAGAGAGGGGAGGGAAAGGAGGGAGGAGGAGCAGCGGGTGCTTGTAGATTAGTTACCGACAATTGGAGAATTCAGCATTCATACCATTAAGCTACCCAAGCAGATAAGGTGCTGTTCCTCCATTTTGTGTGTGGCCTTGCTCTGGCAATGGAGGAGGCCCACGACCGAAAAGTCAGTATGGGAATGTGAAGTAGAGTTAAAATGGTTGGCAACCGCGAGATCCAGTAGGCCTTGGCGGACCGAGTACAGGTATTCGGCAAAACGGTCGCCGAGTCCATGCTTTTTTTTCACAAAATATACTTTATTCAGAATAAAATATATAAATAAAACAAAAACTGTGCAAAACTCTTCAGACATTTCCATCATCTCTACATTCCTTAGTGTCATACCCAGTGGTGTTTGCACCTACCTTTAGACAAAACATCCTTGCCACTCATGGGTCCCCCTGGGGTGATATCTCTTCCCTTGTTTTAAGGGGTGTCCTCAATGGACTCTGCCCCTCAATGTTCAGTAGTGAAAGGAACCTAGACTGTGTCCAGAGCCTTGGTGTTGGCTGCACCAAGCTTCCACCTACACCCACATTCCCTGATGAACATCTCGCTGTGCTGGGAGGCCATCAAGTGTTGGGCAGGCCAAAGAACATCCATCCCCGAGATGATGATCTTCCAGCAACACTTGATGTCTGATTTCGAATGTGGCCCTGGGAACAGGGAATCCTCTTTTTCAGAATTGTTCGGCCTTCTGCCTTCTACCACCGTACCAATTTGGGATCTAATCGGCCCACCCATCCTGGATCCCACATATTCTACCCTTGTGACCAGCTGCCATGCGGGACCTTGTTAACGGCCTTGCAAAAATCCATGTTGACAACATCCATTGATCGGCCCTCATCTTGGTCACCGCATCAAAAAGCTCAATCAAATTCATGACACTTGACTTCCAAGGCCCAAAGCCGTTCAAACGATCTCGAATCAGTCTTTGGCATTGCAGATGCAAGCAAATCCTGATCAACTACTTGATCACGTGTCTGAACCTGCGGGCTTTGAACCCACAGCCATGATGAGAGTGTCAAAGACTGATCTTCTCCACCTGCACAACCACGAACAAGCACGGTACGTGTGTGGTGGACTCAACCCCTGGCCCCAGGCTGATGGGTAGGGGACCCTTGTCACCACTGGGCTGATGTCCAGATCCACCATCTGCTTGGCTGCTTGGTCCGTAGAGGGGTCAGGGCAGCATTCAGCACGACATGAATTTGGCATCGTGGCTTCACCAACACTCCACAGTTAAAATATCAGCATTTCCACATTTTCCAAAGTATTGTACCACTACATCACCTCAATGTTCCACTGAAGGCTGCAGCAAGGAACAGGCCTGGAACTCCGGGGTAGTCTCTGAAAATGTCCAGCACCATGTATGGCATCAACTGAAAGAAGAAAGAGGACCTAAGACATAGAACATAGAACATTGAACATTGAACATTGAACATGGAACATTGAACAGTACAGCTCAGGAACAAGGCTCTTCAGCTCATCACATCCATGCCCAACATAATGCTGAGTAAAGCTATCTCCTCTGCCTGCACGTCATCCACATCTCTCCGTTCCCTGCATATCCATGTGCCTGTGCAAAAGCCTCTTAAACACCACCATTGTATCTGCCTCCGCACTGCCCTGCACATCTCCTTTAAACTTTGCCCCTCTCACTCTAAAGCTATGCCCTCCAGTCACAGGGTCATAGAGAGAGGCGGCACAAGAACAGATCCCTCGGCCCGCAAAATCCATGGTGAACATCAACCATCCATTTACACCAATCCTACGTTGTCCTTCTTTCCATTTACCCTCCTTCCCATCAATTCCCCCCACATTCTGCCACTCACCTGCACAGCAAGGGCAATTTACAGCAGCCAATTAACCTATGAACCTGCAGAGCTCTGGAATGTGGGAGGAAACTGGAGCATATGAAGAAAACCCACAAGGTCCCAGGGAGAACATGCAAACTCCACACAGACACCGCCGGAGGTCAGGATCGAACTAGTGTCTCGGGCGCTGTGACCTGCCCCCTCACCTCACATGGTCACGTGCAGTCATGTGACCCCCTGTTGCCTCACCTGGCCACGTGCAGTCACATGATCCACCCCTCTCCTCACATGGTCAGATGCAGTCATGTGACCCTCTGTTGCCTCACCTGGCCAGGTGCAGTCACATGATCCACCCCTCTCCTCACATGGTCAGATGCAGTCATGTGACTCCCTGTTGCCTCACCTGGCCAGGTGCAGTCACATGATCCACCCCTCTCCTCACCTGGTCAGATGCAGTCATGTGACCCCCCTCTTGCCTCACCTGGTCAGGTGTAATCACATGACCCTCCCCTCCCCTCCCGTTGCCTCACCTGATCAGGTGCGCTGACATGGCCGGCCCATACTGGGTCACAGTCGCGATACAGTGCGAAGGCGATGATGCCACAGAACAACGCGCTGCTCACGATCGTCCAGAGGCCCAGCTGGTTGATCAGGATGGCCCTGGGAACAATGGGGGAGGTGTCAGGTCTGGTCCTCGCCGTTACATCCCCCTCACCTTCCACCCACCACCCCAGCCCCAGAGCGTAAACAGAGAGTACCACCACCACCTGATAATACAGGGAGATGGACAAGGGAGGGGCGAGAGGTGTGAGAGGGGTGAGGAGGGGCAAAGGGTTGTTGGAGGGGTGATGGGGGTAGGGTTGAAGAAGGGTGAGATATGAGGGCTGGGAGGTGGGGACAGCTGGGGTCGGGGGTGAGGGAAGGATGAGGGTTGAGGGAGGAATGTGGGGAGAGAGAGGACGAAGAGGGGGGAATTGTCATGGTCAGAGAGTCATATGTTCCAGCATGGAAACTGGCCCTTCGGCCCAACTTGCCCACACCGACCAACATGTCCCATCTACACTAGTCCCACTTGCCTGCATTTGGCCCATATCCCTCTAAACCTGTCCTATTCATGTACCTGTCTAAATGTTTCTGAAACATTGCGATAGTACCTGCATCAACTACCTCCTCCGGCAGCTTGTTCCATACACCCACCACACTTTGTGTGAAAAAGTGGCCCCTCAGGTTCCTATTAAATCTCCCTTGGCGTCTACTTCCTTAGAAGGCTTAGGAAGTTCGGCATGTCCCCAATAACCCTCACCAACTCCTACAGATGCGCCTTAGAAAGCATTTTATCAGGGTGCATCAGTGCATGGTTTGGGAACTGCTCCATCCAAGACCGAAATAAATTACAGAGTTGTGGATGTAGTCCAGACCATCATGCAAACCATTGACTCCATCGACACTTCATGCTGCCTTGGCAAAGCTGCCAGCATAATCAAGGATCAGTCGCACCCCGGTCACTCCCTCTTCTCCATTCTCCCATCAGGCAAGAGGTGCAGAAGTTTGAAAATGCATACATCTAGATTCATGGACAGTTTAATCTCAGTTGTTATCAAGATAGCAACTGAACTATCCTTTCACCAACTGGAGAGCTGTGCCGACCTCCCATCTAACACATTGGAGACCTTCGAATTATCTTTAATTGGACTTTACTGGACTTTATCTTGCACTAAATTTTATGGGGAACAAAGAAATGGCAGACGAGTTAAACCGTTACTTTGGATCTGTCTTCACTGAGGAAGATACACACAATCTCCCAAATGTTCTAGGGGCCGGAGAACCTAGGGTGATGGAGGAACTGAAGGAAATCCACATTAGGCAGGAAATGGTTTTGGGTAGACTGATGGGACTGAAGGCTGATAAATCCCCAGGGCCTGATGGTCTGCATCCCAGGGTACTTAAGGAGGTGGCTCTAGAAATAGTGGAAGCATTGGAGATCATTTTTCAATGTTCTATAGATTCAGGATCAGTTCCTGTGGATTGGAGGATAGCAAATGTTATCCCACTTTTTAAGAAAGGAGGGAGAGAGAAAACGGGTAATTATAGACCAGTTAGTCTGACATCAGTGGTGGGGAAGATGCTGGAGTCAATTATAAAAGACGAAATTGCTGAGCATTTGGATAGCAGTAACAGGATCATTCCGAGTCAGCATGGATTTACGAAGGGGAAATCATGCTTGACAAATCTGTTGTAATATATAAGACAAGGGGGATGTTGTGATATTGCTGGGACTACTTTGTGTATCCAAGGACTACTTTGTATGCCTGTGTATATAAGTGATTGGTGTGATTAGGCGGTCACTCTGGATCCAGATGACCACGGAATAAACAGCCTGGAGTTGAGCTCCAGCATTGTAATGTGCGGTGACCGGGGAAGACCGACACCCATGGAGGTGTGCGGCAACAGGGGAAGACTGGGAGACCCGACACACACGGAGATGTGCGGTGACCGGGGAAGACCGGGAGACCCGACACACACGGAGATGTGCGGTGACCGGGGAAGACCGACACCCATGGAGGTGTGCGGCAACTATAGGAGACCGGGAGACCCGACCACGGAATAAACAGCCTGGAGTTGAGCTCCAGCATTGTAATGTGCGGTGACCGGGGAAGACCGACACCCACGGAGGTGTGCGGCGACCGGTAAGACCGACACCCACGGAGGTGTGCGGCGACCGGGGGAGGCTGACACCCACGGAGGTGTGCGGCGACCGGAGGGGGTCGGCGACCGGAGGGACCGACCACCCGCGGAGGTGCGGCGGCCGGTAAGGCCGAGGCACTAAATACTCACCCAGGTGCGTCGACCGTAGAGTCGGGACGGCCCTGGGCCCGAGGCAGCGGCAGCGCGTTGGAATTGCACGGCAGCTGCCGGTAGCACCTTTGAGCCCAGCAGTGGGAGCCCAGCAGTGGGAGCCCAGCAGTGCCAGCCCAGCAGTGCCAACCCAGTAGTGGGAGCCCAGCAGTGCCAGCCCAGCAGTGGGAGCCCAGCAGTGCCAACCCAGCAGTGGGAGCCCAGCAGTGCCAACCCAGCAGTGCCAGTCCAGCAGTGGGAGGCCAGCAGTGGCAGGCAAATCATGGTGGTGGAGCATCTAGAGCCTTCATTACGTTTGATCTACACAGCACGTCTTCTTGAGGGGAAGATATGGAACAAAATGAATATTTTGTGTTTAATGACCTGTGTAGTGATCGGTGTAATGAAAGCTTAATGTATTATATTTGATGTTTTTGTATAAATGTATATATCTGTGGAGTGACCACACGGAGTGAGTGACCACCCGGAGATGAGTGACCACCCGGAGATGAGTGAAATTCCGCAGAGGAGTGACCACCATGATGGCGAAAAAAAGCAATTGTGTTTAATTGTGTTTAGTTGTGTTATTGGTTTTGTTTGCAAAAAGCAATGGTGTTTTGGTTTTGTTTGTTAAATATATTTTAGCCCTCGAATGGTAAAGAAAACAATTTTATATAAGACAAGGGGGATGTTGTAATATATAAGACAAGGGGGATGTTGTGATATTGCTGGGACTACTTTGTGTATCCAAGGACTACTTTGTATGCCTGTGCATATAAGTGATTGGTGTGATTAGGCGGTCACTCTGGATGCAGGTGGCCACGGAATAAACAGCCTGGAGTTGAGCTCCAGCAATGTAACCTTTTACACACGTGTACTTGTGGTCTTTCCAGGGTCACTAAAGGTACAACAGGTACCGGACCACGAAGTACAACAAAATCTACTGGAATTTTTTGAGGATGTAACTAGGAAAATTGACAGGGGAGAGTCAGTGGATGTGGTGTACCTCGACTTTCAGAAAGCCTTCGACAAGGTCCCACATAGGAGATTAGTGGGCAAAATTAGGGCACATGGTATTGGGGGTAGGGTACTGACATGGATAGAAAATTGGTTGACAGACAGAAAGCAAAGAGTGGGGATAAATGGGTCCCTTTCGGAATGGCAGGCAGTGACCAGGGGGTACCGCAAGGTTCGATGCTGGGACCCCAGCTATTTACGATATACATTAATGACTTAGATGAAGGGATTAAAAGTACCATTAGCAAATTTGCAGATACTAAGCTGGGGGGTAGTGTGAAATGTGAGGAAGATGCAATAAGGCTGCAGGGTGACTTGGACAGGTTGTGTGAGTGGGCGGATACATGGCAGATGCAGTTTAATGTAGATAAGTGTGAGGTTATTCACTTTGGAAGTAAGAATAGAAAGGCAGATTATTATCTGAATGGTGTCAAGTTAGGAGGAGGGGGAGTTCAACGAGATCTGGGTGTCCTAGTGCATCAGTCAATGAAAGGAAGCATGCAGGTACAGCAGGCAGTGAAGAAAGCCAATGGAATGTTGGCCTTCGTAACAAGAGGAGTTGAGTATAGGAGCAAAGAGGTCCTTCTACAGTTGCACCGGGCCCTGGTGAGACCGCACCTGGAGTACTGTGTGCAGTTTTGGTCTCCAAATTTGAGGAAGGATATTCTTGCTATGGAGGGCGTGCAGCGTAGGTTCACTAGGTTAATTCCCGGAATGGCGGGACTGTCGTATGTTGAAAGGCTGGAGCGATTGGGCTTGTATTCACTGGAATTTAGAAGGATGAGGGGGGATCTTATTGAAACATATAAGATCATTAGGGGATTGGACACATTAGAGGCAGGAAACATGTTCCCAATGTTGGGGGAGTCCAGAACAAGGGGTCACAGTTTAAGAATAAGGGGTAGGCCATTTAGAACGGAGATGAGGAAGAACTTTTTCAGTCAGAGAGTGGTGAAGGTGTGGAATTCTCTGCCTCAGAAGGCAGTGGAGGCCAGTTCGTTGGATGCTTTCAAGAGAGCGCTGGATAGAGCTCTTAAGGATAGCGGAGTGAGGGGGTATGGGGAGAAGGCAGGAACGGGGTACTGATTGAGAGTGATCAGCCATGATCGCATTGAATGGCGGTGCTGGCTCGAAGGGCTGAATGGCCTACTCCTGCACCTATTGTCTATTGTCTATACCCTTTATCCTGCATCTGTACACTGTGGATGGCTTCATTGTAATCATGTATAGTCTTTTTGGTGACTGGATGGCATGTAAACAAAAGCTTTTCACTGTACCTCGGTATGCATGACAATAATGAACCAATCTGAACAAAACTCTTGGAGCTCAGTGCTGGCATTCCCAGGCAGGGAGTGTGAGAGCACATTGGACATCAGTGAGTGGTCATCTCAGTGTGGATTGAGCCAAACGTTTGGATATAAAACTTAACTGCATCCTTCCAGGCTAGTGTTGCGCATCTGGGTTCCTCATGGACAAGCTGGTCCAAGTACCCAGCACTTTTTCCCAGGACTGCTCAGTGATGACCTTGCCAGAGCAAACTGGTGCAAGCTCTTCTGTCTAGAATGAGTTGGGGTCACGACAGAGACTCATGCTAGAACGTTAGACTTTAGACTTAAGAGATACTTTAGAGATGCTTTAGAGAAAGTGCAGAACAGGCCCTTCAGCCCATGGAGTCTGTAAACTAGCACTATCCTACCCACGATGGACAATTGACAATTTTAACCAAAGCCGATTAACTTACAAACCTGCCCGTCTTTGAAGGGTGGGAGAAAAACCAGAGCACCCAGGGAAAACCCACGTGGCCATGGGGAGAACATGCAAACTTCGTATAGACAGAACCCGTAGGCAGGATTGAATTTGGGTCTCTGGCATTATAAAGCAGCAAGCCCACCGCTGTGTCACTGTGCCGCCCCAAAGTTTCCTGGTTGAATTTTTCCAATTACTCAAGTTGACTCAGCAATGAATATTGCACCATAAAGACATTGATTTTCCATTGAACTTTGAGGCAAATCGTCCTCATTTTCTGTCCGTTATTCAACATGCTTGTCCTCGGGTGGATTATTGAAATGTGTAGCAGTTAAATGGAAGGAAAGGAATAATGTGTGGGTAGCACTCCTCAGTTGCTCTCAAACCTTTCAGATGCAACAAAGGGCTATGGTTTCTCCACAGCTGCTTGATTTCCTGCCCACGCAAAGCCTGTGAAAGCCTGACCTGGTGCTTGAGAAAGGAACAAGTAGACAAGTAACGGGGAATGAAAGGGAAGTTCGTGATGAGGTACGTCAGGGGTCTTTACAGCTCGTTTCCCTCCAGTGCCTGCAGTGTTTGGTGCTGGACCAACACTTGGTGCACGGGTCAAAGGTTATCACCCCTGAAAGCTTCTGCGACACAGAGTCAATTAATGTGCTCGACAAGAGCTTAGCAACGGCAGCTAGCCAATGTGGATGGCCAGATACTGAGAGCTGCTCAAGGCTCTGAAGGAATGTTTGGTGTTTGTACGGAGAATGAGCAATGCCGAGATCGGGTTACAGGCCAGCTTGCCATTCCCGCCCCTCCAAGCGGAGAAAGGTTTGATTCCCAGCGGGGCCTGGACAGGTGGCAGTCAGTGTAGAACAGGAGCCCCATTCAGCCTTTGTGGGGCTTTCAAATATTAACATGGATCCGTTTGAATGGCGAGCAGAGAACTGACGGGTGTAGTGCGTCCTCCACGGGTTGAAGGCATTAACAGAGGATTTCTCCCAACGTCCTGCCCAATACTTATCCCTTGCCTCACGTCAAGTTAAGTTTAGTTTAGAGAAACAGCGTGGAAACAGGCCCTTCGGCCCACCGGGTCCGAGCCGACCAGTGATCACCCACACACTAGTTCTACCCTACACACTGCGGACAATTTACAGAAGCCAGTTAACCTACAAATCTGCACATCTTTGGAATGCGGGAGGAAACCGGAGCACCCGGAGAAAGCCTGCGAGAACGTTCAAACAGAACGCATAGTCAGGATCGAACCCGGGTCTCTGGTGCTGTAAGGCAACAACTCTACTGCTGCGCCACTGTGCTGCCCACAATGTCACAAAACAAATACTGTAGATTTGGTGAATACCCTGAGGTGTGCAGTTTGCCATTTTGCTTGTTGAATTTCTTCCTTGCTGAAAAGAGCATTACCGCTTGTTTATACCTCTGGGTGCCCTGGGGTGGTAACGCAAGTTCAAATGCGCTCTCACTGCAGAACATCCTGAAGACCCAGAGCCAGCCAGAGAGCAGCATCCAGTGCGGTGTGCGTAGACCAGAGCACGGGAACATCAATCTCCTTGTCCCCAGGAAGAGCCCTCTGGTACAACTTTCCGCTGATCTCCCTGAAGCCACGGGATCCACACAAATTCTCAGCCACGCACATGCTGGGAGTTGTCATTCTTATTCCATGACCAGTTCACAGTCTAACTTATCCTTATCGGTAATACCCTGTTATCCAGGCAGCACACTGGTAACTTCTGTACCTTCTCCAAAGACTCCACATCCTTCCTATAATGCTGCAGGTGCAAATTGGAGGAACAGCACCTCATATTTCGCTTGAGCAGCCTAGCGGTATGAACATTGACTTCTCTAACTTCAAGTAACCTTTGCTTTCCCTCTCTCTCCACCCCTCCCCCTCCCCCTTCCCAGTTCTCCGACCACACTGTCTCCGACTACAATTTATCTCTGTTTGTTTTGAACAGAGACAAAAAAAAGCAGCTAACTCCCAGCCAACATTTTCTTTGATTTCCATTCCCTTGGTCTTATTTTCACACCTTACACTTCCTTATCTATGTATCTCCCTCTCCCCTGACATCCGTCTGAAGAAGGGTCTCGACCCAAAACATCACCCATTCCTTCTCTCCAGAGATGCTGCCTGTCCCGTTGAGTTACTCCAGCATTTTGTGTCTATCGTCCTATAATGGGGCGACCAGAACTGCACACAATACTACAAATGCAGTGTCACTGAAGTCCTCTAATGCTGCAACATGACTTCTTGACTTTGGAGAGCAGTAGAGTACAGAAATAAACCTTTCAGCCCACACGTCTGCACCAACCATAATACAACATTAAACTAGTCTTTTCTGCTTGTCGGTGATCCACACCCCTCTATCCCTGCCTGTTCATGCGCCCATCTAAATGCCTCTGCGATACCATTATCATAACATGCCTCTTCCTCCACTCTTGGCAGCACTGGCAAGCTCCCACTGCACTCTGCGTGTAAAAAATACTTTGAGTAGGCTGGGCCACTATTCCTTGGAGCGCAGGGGGATGAGGGGTGATCATATAGAGGTGTATAAAATCATGAGAGGAATAAATCGGGTAGATGCACAGAATCTCTTGCCCAGAGTAGGGGAATCGAGGACCAGAGGTCATAGGTTCAAGGTGAAGGTGAAAAGATTTAATAGGAATCTGAGGGATAACTTTTTCACACAAAGGGTGGTGGGTGTTTGGAACAAGCTGCCAGAGGAGGTAGTTGAGGGTTAGATTACCCCAACATTTAAGAAACAGTTAGACAGGTACATGGATAGGACAAGTTTGGATGCAAACGCAGGTAGGTGGGACTAGTGCAGCTGGGACTTGTTGGCCAGTATGGGCGTTGGGCTGAAGGGCCTGTTTCCACAGTGTATCACTCGATGACTATGATTCTAAACCTGTCCGTCTTTGGAATGTGTGAGACCGGAACTACCAGAGAAAACCTACGCGGTCACGAGGAGGACAAGGAGACTTTGTCTGAGGAGGACAAGGAGGACAAACTCTGTACAGACAACATCCATGGTCAGGATGGATTCCAGGTCTCTGGCGCTGTAAGGTAGCAACTCTACCTCTCTGTCACTGTGCCCCCCAATAGGATACCCCAATGCGTATCTGAGAAAGCACCTGTCTGAAGTACAAGACATCTGGGTGTCTTTCCATGTTCCTTCCCCCCTCCATGTCCCCAAATACTCGGGCAAGCTCATGCCCCTTCTGCTGCCAAACTTACAGACGAGCTTGGTTCTCTGTTTTGCAAGCGAAGTAGCGCTGGACCTGGGACTGGTTGACCCCGTACATCGATAGCCACATCACCGTCCCACCCACAACAAACGTCCAGAACGTATAGCGTCTCCTGGGATCTGGATCAAAACTAAGCAGAGGATTTCCATGAATGTGCAAGTCAAGGTTAAGTCAACACAATAAGCTCGGTGTCACATCAGGTGGTCACTGAGGGAAACTAAAGGAACCAGGAGGAGGACAAGGAGACTTCCGTTAAAAGTCACCACTTGCGAAGCGCACGGCCGTGACCTCCTCTATTTTCCTGGTTGCGACATGTACTTCAACTCCTCCCATGTCCAAGCCTTGATAACTTCCCAACTTCCACCTCTGACCTTAAAGCTATGTCCTCTTGAGTTTGACATTTCTACCCTGGGAGATAAAAACTCTACCCATCTACGCCCTTCATGATTTTATTTACTTCTATCAGGTTTCCATTCAGCCTCCAATTCTCCAGAGAAAACAATCCAATTTTGCCCAACCTCTCCCTAGTGTAAATGCTGTCTATAGGCAGCATTCCCGTGAACCTTTTTCTCCCCCTCTCCAAAGCCTGCACATATTTCCTGTAATTGATTGATTCCAAGATACAGTGCAAAGATCAGCCCTTCAGCCCACCAAGACCATGCTGACCATTGATCACCATTCACACTAGTTCTATTTTATCCCACTTTCGCATTCAATCCCTACACGCTAGAGGGAATTGAGGCAACCAGAATTGTGCATAATACTCCAAATGTGGCCCAACTAAAGTTTTATACAGCTGCAACATGCCTCCCTGAGTCTTGTACTCCATGTCATTTTAGACTGTGGATAAATTGTATTGTCCCTGCCCAATATCAGGTAAGTTGGTATCAGGTAAGATGCCCCATGGACATTGCCCAGTGCCCAATTCGCTTGTTATCTGTCCTAGCCTAGTTCCATCCCATGGCACTTGTGGTCAGAGCCAAATATCTTTAAAATGGTGAAGAGCTACATGCAGGGAGATCCAAGGAGACTTAACATTTATGTGTGTGATTGTAAAGCAGCGTGGGCAAATGCTACGGAATGGGAAGGAGCAATCTGGCAAAATAAATCCTCACAAAGGTAGCCTCTGGGGCAGTTCCAGCATTCCTGTACTAATCACCTTTCACACCCCATTCCCGGAGTGTTTAGTTTTGTTTCGAGATGTAACACGGAAGCAGTCCCTTCGGCCCACTGAGTCCGTGCCAACCAGTGATCCCTGCACACTCACGCTATCCAACACACACTAGGGATAATTTACAATTATACCAAGCCAATTAACCTACAAACCTGTACGTCATTAGAGTGTGGGAGCAAACCGGAGATCCCGGAGAAAACCCATGCAGGTCACGGGGCGAACGTACAAACTTTGTACAGACAAGCTCCCGTAGTCAGGATGGAAACGGATCTCTGGTAGGTTCACTAGGTTAATTCCTGGAATGGCGGGACTGTCATATGTTGAAAGACTGGAGCGACTAGGCTTGTATACACTGGAATTTAGAAGGATGAGAGGAGATCTTATCGAAACGTATAAGATTATTAAGGGGTTGGACACATTAGAGGCAGGAAACATGGTCCCAATGTTGGGGGAGTCCAGAACAAGGGGCCACAGTTTAAGAATAAGGGGTAGGCCATTTAGAACTGAGATGAGGAAAAACTTTTTCAGTCAGAGAGTTGTGAATCTGTGGAATTCTCTGCCTCAGAAGGCAGTGGAGGCCAATTCTCTGAATGCATTCAAGAGAGAGCTAGATAGAGCTCTTAAGGTTAGTAGAGTCACGGGGTATGGGGAGAAGGCAGGAACGGGGTACTGATTGAGAATGATCAGCCATGATCACATTGAATGGCGGTGCTGACTCGAAGGGCCAAATGGCCTCCTCCTGCACCTATTGTCTATTGTCTCTGGTGCTGTAAGGCAGCAGCTCTACCACTGTGCACCTTGCTGCCACCAGACCTTCCTGCCACGTACTCTTGCCCTTATCTCTACCTCACTAGTTATCCATCATTATATTTTAAAATTAATTTGCACTGCTCAATTTTAGCACCACAAATTTGCACCATTCTTTTGTTATGCTTTTATTGTATTTATTGGTGTGTTTATCATTACAGTATCATATTGTACCCTGGTGTACATGACAATCTCTAATCTGTAATTTTTCAATCTTTAATCCTTTGCCAGTCAGGAAGCACTGAGTGTCACCCCTCGTCAGGTTTAGTGAGCAAACTGCTCGAGTTGTGAAGAGTTGCAGGTATTCCCACAGGTAGTTTCAGTAGCAAAGGCATCTCTTACTCTCCGAAATTGATCCTGGACCCATTGTACGCACTCTCCAGAACTTTGCCCACTCCTCCTGCTAAATAGGTGCCCCGGATGATGACAGCAACAAAGCCAGACATCATGATGATGACTTGAAAGATGTCAGTCCAGATCACAGCCTTCATCCCACCCTGGAGATCAAAGTGGAGGTTAATGATGGCATGTGAGTAGCCAGTTAGCAACAGCAATCCATACTTGACAAACAAGTTAATTAATTAATGTAATTAAATATTTCATCCCTTTGGACCAAAGGGTAAAACAAAGAGCCTGCAAAATAGTGAAAAGCTAGAAGCAGTGGTGGTCAGAGGGATCTGGACGTTCCTGTTCACAAAACACGACAGTGCTGAACACAAGTAGTAATTAAAATGACCACTGGAGCATTGCACCTTCCAAAGGGCTGAAGTCTAAGGCTTGAGGTTACACTCCTGGGTTAGACAGCGGCAGGAGGACCTGGATCATTTCTGGACACCATACCACCTGATAGAACAAGGAGAATCACTCTGACACCTCACTGCTCCTGACCAGCTGTGGTGTGCGGACTAGTTAGATTACAAAGAGAGATTCTGCAAACAAATGCATCTTCCCTGGATTTTAACAGGATTAAGAAATAATAATGATTGGTTTTCAGGACGTTTCAGGGAACTAATAAGGCGAAGGGAGAAAAGTTAGTTCTCTAGCTAAAGGGTCAGGTGTGATGGGGCCGTGGGGCAACTGCCTGACCCCAGCAATCAGACCCAAAGTACCTGGGGTGAAAGTGGGAAACATGTAAGATGCAGGAAGTTAGAAGTTACTTTTGCTAACATAAGTGGATGACAAATCAATTATAGTGATACAGTGTTCGACAGCACAGAAACAGACCATTTGACCCACTGAATCCATGCTAACTACTATGCCCATCAATATTGATCCCACTTGCCTGTATAAATTGTGCATCCCTCTGTGCCCTGCTAATTTAGTACCTGTCCAGTTGCCTCTTGAATGCTATTCATGGTCCTGCCCCCACCTCCTCTGGCAGTTCATTCCAGATGTCAACTACTCTGTGTTGAAAATGAACCTCTCCCAGATCCCCGTTAACCATCCTCCTTCTCACCTTAAACCTCTGCCCTCCAGTTTTAGATGGTTATCCCAGATGGAGGATGCCCAGGGTTCACAGTGTCAACATGAGCACTGGGAAGTATGCGTAGCTCACTGCAAAGGGACCGTAACCACAGTGCTGCAGGTTTACATGTGAGCCGTTTGTACTAACCACAGTTGTGTAGAATGTGCAGATGATTCCTGTAGATAACAGGGAAACCCAAATGTTCAGCTCAGTAACTGAAAGAGAATAATGCACATCAGGGTGAGAGTGATTATCACAGGGCGAGCGAGGACAGTCAACCAACATCCCAACCACGCAATATTCTCTCAAAGGAGAGATACTTAATACTCTTCCATTTCACATTGCCATTGTTTTCTATTGTAAGTAAGAAAATAAACACGAGTCTATCCAATTTTACTGGCATCTATAATGAAATAGAGGCATTGCGTGACCTATTTTCTTCCAAGAATTTTATAAAGATTTGCCATCCATGTGCCATTGCAGTGTTTATGCGCTGGATCTCTCACCATCCATGTCCTCCTGGAGCAACTTCACCACAAGGATTGCAGTTGGTCAAGACACCCGGTCACAACCGTTGTTGGACAGCAACATAATGGAAGCTTCCTATCCAGTCTGCAACCCAACTGATGCTACAATACAACACAATGGCCTTGGCTATCAATCATCTTGTACATCGGCAAGACCAAACGTAGATTGGATTACCATTTCGTCGAACACTTGCGCTCGATCCACCCAGGTCTGCTGGATCTCCTGGTTACTAAACATTTTAACTCAACTATCCATTGCCATACTGACCTTTCTGTCCTGGGACTTGTCCATTGCCAGAGTGAGGCCACACGCCAACTGGAGGAACAGCACCTCATATTGCTCTTGGTATAAACATTGAACTCTCAAATTTAAGTAAAAACGACCTCATTTCCCTCCTTTTCTTTCTAGTGTACCCTTCCACAAC
The DNA here is from genome assembly GCF_053455715.1 of Rhinoraja longicauda. Taxonomy (NCBI): domain Eukaryota; kingdom Metazoa; phylum Chordata; class Chondrichthyes; order Rajiformes; family Arhynchobatidae; genus Rhinoraja; species Rhinoraja longicauda. Next base: position 17,567,149 of record NC_135980.1, on the reverse strand, counting down.
CCATTTTTCCTACTACCCCACCCCTCCCCCCACTGCCATCCACTTCCATCTATATCCCTCCCTCTGGCTTTACATTTCACTCTTTTTTCCTTACTTTTGTCTGCTTTTCATCTTTAGCCTATGCCAGCTGTCAATTCAAATCCCAATCCTTCTGCATCCACCTATTACTTGCCAAGCTTTGACCCTCCCTCATCTCTTTTCCAGCTTTCTCCCTCTGACTGCAATCAGTCTGAAGAAATGCCACTTGTCCATTCCTTCCACAGAAGCTGCCTGACCAGTTGAGTTTCTCCAGCACTTTGTGTTTTAAATAAAGTTCGATCATTTGCGTCATTGTGTGCAAGTCATAGAATCAAACCAGCGTACGACTGTAGGCTGCAGACAATGGAATATTGCTGGAAGATTCTTGGAGTAGGGTAGGTTTGAGGCAATTTCAGAGATATGAGACTGCAGAGAGAACAGCTTCACCCTGTAGTGTGGCGAGGAAGAGGAAATGAGCCAGACGCCATCTCCAGACCTTCAACCCACAAGTGCCAGTGAGCGTCAAATATCAACAGCAGCCAGAGTAGTGGGGTTAGTAATGAAGGGTTACACAAAGGGTTAAAATGGGGTTGTTTTGTCCATAACATGGCTGTTGGTCATGCTTCTATTGCCTTGCAATTAAGGTAAAGGGAGAAGCGGAAAGCCCTCAATGACAAGTGTTTAAAGCATGATTAATAAATGCCGGGCTCACTCAGACATGAACTTGTGAATTTGGAAGTCCCCGTGTTATTGGATTGGGACATTTGCACAATAGACAATAGACAATAGATAATAGATAATAGGTGCAGGAGTAGGCCATTCGGCCCTTCGAGCCAGCACCGACATTCAATGTGATCATGGCTGATCATTCTCAACCAGTACCCCGTTCCTGCCTTCTCCCCATACCCCCTGACTCCGCTATCCTTAAGAGCTCTATCTAGCTCTTTCTTAAATGCATTCAGAGAATTGGCCTCCACTGCCTTCTGAGGCAGAGAATTCCACAGATTCACAACTCTCTGACTGAAAAAGTTTTTCCTCATCTCAGTTCTAAATGGCCTACCCCTTATCCTTAAACTGTGGCCCCTTGTTCTGGACTCCCCCAACACTGGGAACATGTTTCCTGCCTTTAACGTGCCCCTTAATAATCTTATACGTTTCGATAAGGTCTCCTCTCATCCTACTAAATTCCAGTGTATACAAGCCTAGTCGCTCCAGTCTTTCAACATATGACAGTCCCGCCATTCCGGGAATTAACCTAGTAAACCTACACTGCACGCCCTCAATAGCAAGAATATCCTTCCTCAAATTTGGAGACCAAAACTGCACACAGTACTCTAGGTGCGGTCTCACTAGGGCCCTGTACAACTGCAGAAGGACCTCTTTGCTCCTATACTCAACTCCTCTTGTTATGAAGGCCAACATTCCATTGCCTTTCTTCACTGCCTGCTGTACCTGCATGCTTCCTTTCAGTGACTGATGCATTAGGACACCCAGATCTCGTTGTACGTCCCCTTTTCCTAACTTGACACCATTCAGATAATACTCTGCCTTCCTATTCTTACCACCAAAGTGGATAACCTCACATTTATCCACATTAAACTACATCTGCCATGCATCCGCCCACTCAAACAACCTGTCCAAGTCACCCTGCAACCTCATAGCATCTTTCCCACAGTTCACACTACCACCCAGCTTTGTATCATCTGCAAATTTGCTAATGGTACTTATAATTTCTTCATCCAAGTAAATAGCTGCGGTCCCAGCACCGAGCCTTGCGGTACCCCACTAGTTACTGCCTGCCTTTCTGAAAGGGACCCATTTATCCCCACTTTTTGCTTTCTGTCTGTTAACCAATTTTCTATCCATGTCAGTACCCTACCTCCAATACCATGTGCTCTAATTTTGCCCACTAATCTCCTATGTGGAACCTTGTCAAAGGCTTTCTGAAAGTCAAGGTACACCACATCCACCGGCTCTCCCCTGTCAATTTTCCTAGTTACATCCTCAAAGAATTCCAGAAGATTAGTCAAGCATGATTTCCCCTTCGTAAATCCATGCTGACTCGGAACAATCCTGTTACTACTATCCAAATGCTCCGCAATTTCGTCTTTTATAATTGACTCCAGCATCTTCCCCACCACTGATGTCAGACTAACTGGTCTATAATTTCCCGTTTTCTCTCTCCCTCCTTTCTTAAAAAGTGGGACAACATTAGCTACCCACCAATCCACAGGAACTGATCCTGAATCTATAGAACATTGGAAAATGATCACCAATGCGTTCACAATTTCTAGCGCCACCTCCTTAAGTACTCTGGGATGCAGACCATCAGGCCCTGGGGATTTATCAGCCTTCAGTCCCATCAGTCTACCCAACACCATTTCCTGCCTAATGTGGATTTCTTTCAGTTCCTCTGTCACCCTAGGATATCTGGCCACTAGAACATCTGGGAGATTGCTTGTATCTTCCTTAGTGAAGACAGATCCAAAGTACCGATTCAACTCGTCTGCCATTTCCTTGTTCCCCATAATAAATTCCCCCGCTTCTGTCTTCAAGGGACCCACATTTGCCTTGACTATTTTTTTCCTCTTTCCATATCTAAAAAAGCTTTTACTATCCTCCTTTATATTATTGGCTAGTTTACCCTCGTACCTCATCTTTTCTCCCCATATTGCCTTCTTAGTCATCTTCTGTTGCTTTTTAAAAGAGTCCCAATCCTCTGGCTTCCCACTTTTCTTTGCTTTGTTGTACTTCTCCTCTTTTATTTTTATGCTGTCCTTGACTTCCCTTGTCAGCCACGGGTGTCTCTTACTCCCCTTGGAATCTTTCCTCCTCTTTGGGATAAATTGATCCTGTAACTTCTGCATTATTCCCAGGAATACCTGCCATTACTGTTCCACCGTCTTCCCTGCTAGGGCCTCCTTCCAGTCAATTCTGGCCAGCTCCTGCCTCCTGCCTCTGTAATCCCCTTTGCTATACTGTAATACTGACAGTTCCAATTTTCCCTTCTCCCTCTCAATTTGTAGAGTAAAACTTATCATATTATGATCACTGCCTCCTAATGGCTCTTTTACCTCGAGTCCCCTTATCAGATCAGGTTCATTACACACTGCACTGCGGGTAAAGAACCAACTTTTCATCTTGTTGACATTAAAAGCTAGGTTATTGCTCTGACATTGTGACTCGAGGCTATTGACACTTTATCAGACTGGATAATCTTTCATTTACCTACATTGTACCTCACCTGCCAAACCTTTACAATTGTTTAATCTAAATATAACCCTTTGTGACCTCACAACTTCCTTTTCCACCTTCCTTTCTATCAGCAGCAGGTCCAGCTACAATTGTGCTGATCAAATCCTCGTACAATTGGACATGATCCCTGCGGGCATCCCCTGCCCAGCTCCTCTGCCTCTCCATCTACCTCCCCACCTCTCCATCTCTCCATCCACCTCCCCACCTCTCCCTCTACCTCCCCACCTCTCCGCCTCTCCATCTACCTCTCCACATTCTGCTCTGTAAGGAAGTTGAGGGAACAGGGTAGAAAGAGGAGCGTATTGAACCTGTGTGTGTTTCGTGAATGGAGAAGTAACCTCCTCTCCTATATCTTATGATTTGTAAATGAGAAACAGAAGGTACATCACTTGCCTTGGTTTAATATCAGCGCAGGGGCATAAATGACAACCCCCGTGTAAAGGACCTGCAATGTTTAAAAATAAATAGGTCAGTCAAAGGCAATGAAGGCAGAGAGCACTGGGCCACAACAGATCAAAGCAATGAATCATTGATGATGAGGAGACCATGATCTATGGAAACCTAATCCATTGGCCATTGTCTTATTGATCTCACTCTGTCCCTGGAATGTGCTGCCAATCCAACCCAACACCCACCCTGGAGATTTCCATCTCTCCCCCTGCCTCTTTGAGTGGAAACTCCTGACTTTTCAAAATACATTTGGGCAAATATATAGATTGGAAGGGCTGAGAGGGATGTGGGCCAAATGCAGGCAAATGGGAAGAGCCCAATATGTCAACAGTCAGCATAAAGAAGTTGGGCCAAAGGGCCAGTTTCCATGTTGCACAACTGTTTGACTCTATGTCTACCATCGCCCACCATTCCTGTGTTGTCTCATCTGGAAATGGGAATTTGGAAATCAGGAGGATTTGAAACCTGGTTTAATGAACTGTGGCGTGAAGACACAGATTGGAACCACTTCAACTCTGGTGAACTTTAATCCAAGATTAGCAATAGAGTGCAGAGAGATTCACCAGGATGTTGCCTGGGTTGGAGGGCTGTTGTCACGAGGAGAGATTGGATGTGCAGGGTTTCTTCTCACTGGAAAGTAGGAGGCTGAGGGGTGACCTCAGACAAGCTTACATAATTATGAGGGCATAGATATGATTGTATAGTTAGAATTGTTTTCGCAGGCCAGGGGAACATAGACCCAGAAACCAAAGATTTATGGTGAGAGGGGAGAAAATTAAAGATCTGAGGGGTAGGTTTTGGTACAATTTGGTAATTTGGTAAAAACAAAATGTAAGGGGTGAGGTTGGAAGGGTGGGGGTATGTGGAATAAGCTGCCGGGATGAGGGGTGAGGTTGGAAGGGTGGGGGTATGTGGAATAAGCTGCCGGGATGCCACCCCCACTCGACGGCAACGGTTTTGGACTGTGAGCAACTGGACTGGACACCAACAGAGACGGACAGAGTTTGTGGCGTCGGTGTAGAGGGGGGGTGTCTCTTTGGGCTTCGGTCTGGTGCACTCTTCTGCTCAATTCAATCGCCATGTGGCTCCCATGGTGGTGGGGGGAATGTTGGCAGGGAAGGGGGAAGACGTGGCTACTGTTCCCTATGTGTGGGGAGGAGGGGAGGAGGAGCTGGGGAGGGTTCCTCGGTCAGCTCTTATTGACGACTACCATGCTTCAGTCACCAGGGACAATACACGAGGAATCCCTTGATGATGAGCTCATGCTGAGGTCACGGGCATTTGACGTTTCCCTGCCAAAGACTATCACTGGATCGATGAACAAGACCACTCGGCCCATCATGTTCTTGTCGGCTCAGTAAAGTGCACCCTCCTTTTCCTGCTTTTCCTCTCAATCATTCCTCTTTTAGGGTAGAAACTCTTGAGAGATCATTGGGTGGTTAATGGCAAGTTGACGTCCAGCAACAGAGGCTCTGACTTTGAGGTTTACTTTATCAAAGCACTAAACGAGGGACAGAGTGGGGAGATTGGTTACTTCCCTTTGAAGGAAACGATGAATGTGCTTCCAGACTTCACTTTTTCGATCATCCAGGCACGTTTCAAAGTGCTTCCTGAATTCAGGAGCAGTGCACAAAGCAAATTGACCATTCAGCCCGTTCTGCCTGTCTGGGTGTAGCTCCACTCATCCCATCTGCTCCAGCCCAGTTCCCTGTCCACTTACCTCCGTACCTTTTAACATCCTGGGAAGAATTATGTGGAATATTCCAGCCCGAAACAGGAAGTAACCCAATGGGACCCTGGTCTTTCTGACCTCCTCCTTCTCCTATATGTTTATTCATACTTTCTTGACACATATCTAAACCAATCAGTTGCCTGTGGCAGGACACGCCATCTTCGTATTACTTTGGTTTAGTTTAGTTTATTTTAATTTAGAGGTACAGCGTGGAAACAGGCCCATTCGGCCCACCAGGTCCGCGCCAACCAGTGATCCCCACACACCAACACACACTAGGGACAATTTACAATTATACCAAGCCAATTAACCTCCAAACCTGTACGTCTTTGGAGTGTGGGAGGAAACCAGAGATCCGAAGAAAACCCACGCAGGTCACGGGGAGAACGTGGAAACTCTGTACAGACAAGTGCCCGTAGTCAGGATTGAACCTGGGCCTCTGCGACTGTAAGACAGCAACTCTGCCGCTGTGCCACCGTGCTGCCCCGTTTACTCTTTGGGGAAAGTTTTATTTGTTCACAGGTTGTGAGCACTGCAGTTAAAACTAGTGTTTCCCGCATGTCCCTGACTGCCCTTGGACTGTCAGAGGCATTGCTAGTTGTCATTGTTCTGGCCATTGTTAGTTATTTGAAAATAAACTGGATTTAAAGAAAGCTACAATTGAAACTCTTACCGTTGCGACCAAGAACTGCAATGTCCCGCACAGTCGTACGCCCTTGCTGAATCGTAGCTCAAGATACTGTAAAAGTAAACCAGTTTATCCAGGAATAAGGAGGAGCAATTTTCCAAACACCCTGAACAATACAAAATGAAACATTTATCCACACGAGCAAAACAGGTCTGCAGGTGGAGATGAAATGAACCAGTATGACAATGGCTTATCTTTGCTCACGGGTGTACGGTGAAGAGCATTTATCACTGTAGCATATTTGTGCCGTAGAAAGCATTTTATCGGGATGCATCCCGGCATTCTTTGAGAACAGCTCCATCCAAGAGCGCAAGAAATTGCCGAGAGTTGCGGACGCTGCCCAGGCCATCGTACAAACCAACCTCCCTTCCATTGACTGCAAGGCCACCGGCATAATCAAGGACCAGTTGCACCCTGGCCATTCCCTCTTCTCCCCTGTCCCATCGGACAAAAAGTATAGAAGTGTGAAAATGCACACCGCCAGATTCAGGGACAGTTTCTTCCCCAGCTGTTATATAGGGCATTCCTGAACCACGATCTACCTCATTGGAGACCCTCGGGCTATCTTGATCAGACTTTACTGGCTTTATCTTGCACTAAATGTTATTGATGTTATTCTGTTTCTGTACACTGTGGATGGCTTGATTGTAGATTAAGAGGATATATGGAAGGAGTTGCCGGAGGAGGTTGATGAGGTAGGTACTATAACAGAATTTAAAAGACATTTGGACAGGTACATGGTTAGGAAAGGTTTAGAGGGATATGGACCAAATGCAGGCAAATGGGACAGGCTGATGGGGTATCTTGGTTGGCATGGATGGGTTGGTTCGTGCTGTATGACTCAAAAACTATGAGTTCCATAGGGAGATGATCAGACTGCTTCCTGATGTTACCTGCCCCCTTGTCCATCACTCTTCTTCCTCCACCCTTTTGCTGGTTCCTATTTCCACTCCCTTGCCTCTTGGTTCATCTTCCCCCACCTCAGGTTTCATGCCTCCAGCCCCCATCAGAGATGAGATTCCAGCTGCAGCCTCAAATGAGATCCCACAACATCTGGTCAAGAAATGAACAGCTCATGAACAGAGAAGGATCCAAAGGTCCCTCTCTCTCTCCCCAGGCCCCGAATGAGTGTTGGCGTGAAGGCTGAAGCATTCCCAGCATGTTCAGCCAGAAACATTGAGTGAGTGATTGAACCCGCCCACACCAGAGAGGCCCACCTTCACTGGGCCGTCTCCAGCCAATGCCATTCACTCCATATGCAGTTGACAAATGGCCGATGTCAGTGGACACAGCAAGGCCAGGGCACTGGGCAACACCCGGCTGAGGGACGGAAACCCGTTCCCCACAACCTGCTGAACCCTCAGCCAGGTGGTCCCAACCCAGTTACAGACTAGATCTACCCGGCACAGGGCAAGCGCCAAAGCATATCCCACTCACCAACAGTCTGCTCACAATCATCAGAGAAGTGATGGATTCCAACACTCTCAGACACTGACTCATCATTAACTTTAAGGTGAGAGTTTAGTTTAGTTTAGTTTAGTTTAGAGATACAGCTCGGAAACAGGCTCTTCTGTCCACCGAGTCCGCACCGCCCAGCGATCCCCACACCCTTACACTATCCTACACACACTCGGGACAATTTACACTTATACCAAGACAATTAGCCTACAAACCTGTACATCTTTGGAGTGTGGGAGGAAACCGAAGATCTCGGAGAAAACCTATGCGGTCACGGGGAGAGCGTACAAACTCCATAGAGATAGCACCTGTAGTCGGGATCGAACCCGGGTCTCTGGCGCTGCAAGTGCTGTAAGGTAGCAACTCTAGAGTAACTCAGCAGGTCAGGCAGCATCTCCAGAGAACGTGAATAGGTGACGCTTTGGGTCGGGACCCTTCTTCAGACTGACAGTGATTGTGACAACCAGTGTGAAGAATGGTCCCGGCCTGAAAGATCACCTACCCATGTTCTCCAGAGATGCTGCCTGACCTGCTGAGTTAGTCCAGCACTACACTATATCTCTCTTATTTTTTGTAAACTAGCATCTGCAGTTCCTTTTTTCTGGATTTAAGAATCTTTCGGATTGGAACCTGGGTATGCAGGGAATGGAGGGGTATAGGTCAGGTGCAGGTAGATAAGAGTTGGTTTTGGAATCATTATCCGAACAGACATTGTGAGCCAAAGGGTTTGTCCTTGTGCTGTACTGTTCCATGTTCTATATACATCCGTCCTAAGAATTCATTCACAGTGCAAACCTTGGGTTCATACATTTTTCAGCTCAGAGCCACTCAGACATGTACTTCTTTGTTCAACCAACAAAAGAGCAGTTCATAGAAGTTTTATTTGTTCAAAGAAGCAGCGGTTTATTTGGGATGGTTTCTTCTTGGCAGCAGTCACTGCTGCACCTATTCAACAGCATTGACTGTGCCAGTATTAAACTAAACCTTAGACCTTTCACCAGTGTTGAATATGATGTCAGAGGAAAAAACATATAAATTCTCCTTAATAAAATATATGGTGGGTCTACTCTATGTTTGGTTCTCAAAACATCACCCCAATTGTTTGAAAAATTTCTTGGGTTGGATACATGGGCATAATACTTGGAGCAAACTAAAAAATCTAGATATGACCCATTTATATGGCAAGTTCTCAGTCTTCCTCAGCAAAAATGTTGACTCAGTTATTCAATCACATTCCATGTTGTTGCTGTCATAGAGACCTGGCAAAGAGAGGGACTGGGCTGGCAGCTTAATATTCCAAGGTACAGGTGCTACAGGGGAGATATGGGTATGGGTAAAAGGTATGGATAGGTATGTGCAACTGGGACATTGCAGCCATTATGAAAGCCATTATGGATGGAGCTGTGAAATAAAAAGGGGATCATCACCTTGTTGTGGGAGTGTACTATAGGCCTCCAAATAGTCAACAGGAATTAAAAGCACAAATATGCCCGGAGATTGCTGGCACCTGCAAGACTAATAAGGTTGTCAGAGTAGATTTTAACTTTCCCAATATAGACTGGGACTGTCATGGAGCCAAGTGCTTAGATGGGGTGGAATTTGTCAAATGAGTTGAAATGACTTGCTTACTTTGAAACAAATAAGAATTTCATTGTTCTATCTGAGACATATGACAATACAACACCCTTGACTCTCTTGACTCTTGAAAGTGTCAAGAAATTAAAAATTTCCTTAGGCAACACGTCGAAGGCCCTACAAGGGAGAGGGCAAAGCTTGATCTACTCTCAGGTAATTGTGAAGGGCAAGTGACAGAAGAGTCGGTGAGACCAGTGACCACTGTTCCATTAGAACAAAATAGTTATGCATTAAGACAGGGCGGGCCCATGAGTTAAAATTCTGAATTGGAGCAAGGTCAACCTTGATGGTCTTAGACAGGAATTAATGTAGATAAGACATCTTGGTGGGTGTGGGCAAGGTGAGCTGAAGGGCTTGTTTCTGTGCTATGTGACTCTATGAATCTGTGACTCTATGAGATAAGAAAAGTCAATTTTCACGAGTGAATAGGAAGTTGAAGATTCAGGGACAGTTACTTCCCAGCTGTTATCAGGCAACTGAACTGTCCTCTCATCAGCTAGAGTGCAGTCTTGACTTCCCATCTACTTCACTGGAGATATTTATTGGACTTTATTTTGCATTAAATGATATTTATCATGTATCTTTACACTGCAGAGGGCTTGATTGTAATCATGTATGGTCTTTTTGTTGACTGGATATCACGCAACAAAAAGCTTTTCACTGTACCTCGGTACATGTGACAATAATAAACTAAACTATACTACACTCATCTGATTGATTAGTAGGACTAGATGTTACAATCCCTAAGGTTTGCACTACCATTGACTGGTGTTGTTCTTGGGGGTGACCACTAGGTGATGTTGCTACCATTCAGACACATCTTCAGTTGTGTACCTCAACGTCACTGGGTGTTTCGGCCTTTTATCACAAGACACCCTCAGTCGAGGCAGGCCCACCACAGGGTGATCAGCCCTGGGTGTGTGTCTTATGGTTAGCCTCTAGATGGTCACGTGGCAGCCCAGACAGTATCTCTTCTTTTCAGCCACAGCCAGTGACTGCTCCGTTCGGCGGCATTTGCAAGTTCTTTGATTGCCCTCCTTTGGGCCTGCCCTCTGACTCCAACTTCCCTCAGGAGCCTTGCAGTGGAACTGGCTACAAAGCCCCTGCACCCCACCTCCACTGGACACACTCTTACACTCCAACCTCACTCCTCTGCCTCTACTGCAAGGTTGGAATATCTCAGCCTTTTCTAAACTAAATAACGGGCAATGATGAGCCATATTAATTATTTCAACAATGTAAAAGCTGCAGGTAACCATTGTTCCCATAGTATCCCATAGTATAAGAAGCTTGTACATAATGGGAGTCAGTGAAGCACTATGCTTCTCTTAGTGTATTCCCCAGTGCATACTGTTAAGGCCTTGAATAAACCAATTTGTTTCAGAAACTCACCAATAGGCTACGAGATTGTTTTTGTGTGCTGACCCGATCCAGGTCAGACATACAATTCCCTCCAAGAGCCCTTTAAATTTAGACTACCCTACCCTGGGAGAAAGATTGACCACCCACCTCTGACCCTCATGAATTTATAAATCTCTGTTGAGGGGTCTTTGGGTCCAAATCCATGACTCCCTTAAAGTGGCAACGCAGATAGATAGAATGGTAAAAAAGTCATATGGTATGGAGCATGGAGTATTTACAGAACTTTGGTTAGGCCACACATGGAGTATTGTTTATATGTATATGGAGCAGTTCTGGTCACCCCTTTACAGGATGTGTGTGGAAGCTTTGGAAAGGGTGCGGAGGAGATTAAGGGATTGATGCCTGGATTAGGGAGTATTAGCTACAGGGAGAGGTTGAACAGACTTGTATTGTTTTCTCTAGAATACTGGAACTTTGAAGAGAGACCTGATGGAATTATAGAAAATGATGAGTGGCATAGATATGGCAGACAGCCAGAACACTTATCTCAGGGTGGGAATGGCAAATACTGGAGAGCATAGCTTTAAGATGAGAGAGGCAAGGTTTAAAGGAAATGTGCAGGGCAAATATTTTACACAAAGGATGATGAGTGGCAAGAACATGCTGCTGGAGGTGGCGGTGGAGATAGATACGATGATGGCATTTAAGAGTTATAGATTGGCACGTAAATATGCATGGAATGTAGGGGTATGGCCGACATTCCTGTTCGTGTGCTGTACTTATCAGAAGGTAAAGCCTAAGCGTACCCCATTTCTCTTTATAACTCAAGCTCTCCAGTGCTGGCAACATCCTTGTGAATCTTTTCTGCACCCTCTCCAGCTTAAATACATCCTTGCTGCAGTAAGGCAACCAGAAATTCGCTGGAATTTAGAAGACTGAGGGGGGATCTTATTGAAACATATAAAATTCTTAAGGGGTTGGAGAGGCTAGATGCGGGAAGATTGTTCCCGATGTTGGGGAAGTCCAGAACCAGGGGTCACAGCTTAACATAGAAACATAGAAACATAGAAAATAGGTGCAGGAGTAGGCCATTCGGCCCTTCGAGCCTGCACCGCCATTCAATATGATCATGGCTGATCATCCAGCTCAGTAGCCTGTACCTGCCTTCTCTCCATACCCCCTGATCCCTTTAGCAAAAAGGGCCACATCTAACTCCCTCTTAAATATAGCCAATGAACTGGCCTCAACTACCTTCTGTGGCAGAGAATTCCACAGACTCACCACTCTCTGTGTGAAGAAATGTTTTCTCATCTCGGTCCTAAAAGACTTCCCCCTTATCCTTAAGCTGTGACCCCTGGTTCTGGACTCCCCCAACATCGGGAACAATCTTCCCGCATCTAGCCTCTCCAACCCCTTAAGAATTTTATATGTTTCTATAAGATCCCCCCTCAGTCTTCTAAATTCCAGCGAGTACAAGCCCAGTCTATCCAGTCTTTCCTCATATGCAAGTCCCGCCATCCCAAGGATTAATCTGGTGAACCTTCTCTGTACTCCCTCTAAGGCAAGAACGTCTTTCCTCAGGTTAGGAGACCAAAACTGCACACAATACTCCAGGTGCGGTCTCACCAAGGCCATGTACAACTGCAGCAGAACCTCCCTGCTCCTAAACTCAAATCCTCTTGCTATGAATGCCAACATACCATTCGCTTTCTTCACTGCCTGCTGCACCTGCATGCTTGCTTTCAATGACTGGTGCACCATGACACCCAGGTCACGTTGCATCTCCCCTTCTCCCAATCGGTCACCATTCAGATAATACTCTGCTTTCCTGTTCTTGCCGCCAAAGTGGATAACCTCACATTTATCCACATTATATTGCATGGATTTACCAAAGGCAAATCATGTCTGACGAATCTTATAGAATTTTTCGAGGATGTAACTAGTAGAGTGGATAAGGGAGAACCAGTCGATGTGTTATATCTGGACTTTCAGAAGGCCTTCAACAAGGTCCCACATAGGAGATTGGTGTACAAACTTAAAGCACACGGTATTGAGGGTTCAGTTTTGAGGTGGATAGAAAATTGGTTCCATTCCAGCTCAGGTGCAGACCGTCCTGTTTGTACTGGTCCCACCTCTCCCAGAACTGGTTTCAATGTCCTAAAAATTTGAATCCCTCCCCCTTGCACCATTTTTCAAGCCACGTATTCATCTGAAATATCCTCCTATTCCTACTCTGACTAGCACGTGGCACTGGTAGTAATACAGAGATTATTACCTTTGAGGTCCTACTTTTTAGTTTATCTCCTAGCTCTCTAAATTCACCTTGTAGGACCTCATCCCATTTTTTACCTAAATCGTTGGTGCCAACGTGCACCACGACAACTGGCTGCTCACTCTCCCCCTTCAGAATGTCCTGCAGCCGCTCAGAGATATCCCTGACCCTTGCACCAGGGAGGCAACATACCATCCTGAAGTCTCGTTTGCGGCCGCAGAAACGCCTATCTATTCCCCTTACAATTGAATCCCCTATCACTATAGCCCTTCCACTCCTTTTCCTCCCCTCTTTTGCCGCAAAGCCACCCACGGTGCCATGAACTTGGCTGCTGCTGCCTTCCCCTGATGAGCCATCTCCCCCAACAGTATCCAAAATGGCATAATGGATAAGGGGGAGGTCTTTTAGGACCGAGATGAGAAAACATTTCTTCACACAGAGAGTGGTGAGTCTGTGGAATTCTCTGCCACAGAAGGTAGTTGAGGCCAGTTTATTGGCTATATTTAAGAGGGAGTTAGATGTGGCCCTTGTGGCTAAAGGGATCAGGGGGTATGGAGAGAAGGCAGGTACAGGCTACTGAGCTGCATGATCAGCCATGATCATATTGAATGGCGGTGCAGGCTCGAAGGGCCGAATGGCCTACTCCTGCACCTATTTTCTATGTTTCTATGTTTCTATACATCCTTGTTCCTGTACTCAGAATCTCTTGCAGGTCTGAAGAAGGGCCCCGACCCAAAACATCACCTATCCAAATTCTGCAGTAATGCTGACTGGCCCGCTGAATTACTGAGTGCTGAACTACTCCAACACTTTGTGTCTTTTTTTGTGTAAATCTGCATCCGCAGGACCTTGGTTTAGCTTCATTTGCATGCTTCCTTCAGTGGTCGGTGTACATGGACACCCAGGTCCCTGTGTACATCAACATTTCCCAGTGTCTCACCATTTAACTAATAGTCTGCTGTTCTCTTTTTCCAGCCATAGTGGATGACTCCACATTCATTCATGTCACACTGCATCAGGCATGCACGTGTCTGGGTTGCTTTGAAGCCTATTTGCATCCTTCTCATGATCCCGCCCTGAGTCTGAGGAAGGGTCCCGACCCAAAATGTTACTTGTCCATTTTCTCCAGAGATGCCGCCTGACTCGCTGAGTTACTCCAGCACTTTGTGTCGACCACTTGTTCCCATCTAGATTCCTGTCTGTCAACAACTCTCAGTCTCTGCCGCAATGCCACTTGCTTTAATGTTGTCCACCAGCCCTTATTTTAAGACTTTACTGAAGGTCACTTGAAAATCCTCTCTGCCACTCACATCCTGAGATTAGAGTAGAGGCCTGTCAACCTAAGTCGCAAATCACTTAGTGAATAGTCGCAATTCATTCCAATCAGGAGAGCATGAGAGACTACTTCCTCACGGAATGGGGAGAATGTGGAGGGCACTTCTTCAGGGAGGGATTGGGATAAATAATGGAAGGGCAACAACAGTGAACGAGGATCAGCAAGATAAGAATGGAGCTAATGGTGGTAAGATGGAGAGGGCAATGAGGCTGTTTGTGCAGAGCAAAGACTTTGGAGCAAGCCACAGGGACCAGAGGAGTTGCCTCCATGTTGTGTAGGCCACTTCATTTATACACTCAACACCAGACTCCCAAAACCAATGCCCTATTCCCACTACCAGGCAGGCAGAGAAAATAAAATCATGGATGCGTTCAAAGCAGAAAAATGCAAGATATTCTGAGGGTATTAACTCCGTAAAAGCAAGTCCCTTCTAAGTGAGAAAGTCGTGGAAAGTCAAGAGATTTCATCCCCAAATCCTGGCCAAATGGTAGGTGCCTGGAACTCACTGCTAAGGGCGGGTGGTGGAGGCAGATACAAGGTGTTTCAGAGGCTTTTAGATAGGCAGATAGATATACAGGGAATGGATATGGATATGGATCACGCAGAGGCCCAGGAAATTAGTTTAACTTGGCATCATGTTCAGGATACACATTGTGGGCTGAAGGGCCTGTTCCTGTGCTGTACTGTTCCACGGTGATCTATACACCAGGGACAGTGGCATTGTTAGAGGATCTGACAATGTTCTCAGAAGTGGATAAAAAACATCCATGTCAATGTTCGATTGAACACAGTCACATTTCCTGCTGACCAGGACAGCGCAGGAGGACGAGGGGTGATCTTCCAGAGATGTATAAGATCATGAGAGGAATAGATAGGGTAAATGCACAGTCTTTTACTTAAAGTAAGAAGAATTAAAAACCGTGGAACATACGTTAAAGGGGAGAGGTGCAAGATTTAATAGGAACGTGAGAGGCAGCTTCTTCACATAAAGGGTGGCTGGTATATGGAACAAGCTGCCAGAGAAGGTAGTGGAGGCAGGTACTATCACAACATTTAAAAGACATTTGGACAGGTACATGGATTGGAAAGGTTTAGAAGGATATGGGCCAAATGCAGGCAGGTGGGACTGGTGTCGATGGGGCATCTTGGTTGACAAGGGTAAGTTAGGCTGAAGGGTCCGTTTGCGTGCTGTATGACTCTGTGACTAAACCCGAACCACAAACCAGAAGTGAGTCATCTAATCATTAGAACATCGTAATTTGTACGCATGCAAATTACAGGTTTCCAACATTAATCAATCGACAAAATGTATTTTATGGGGCTGTGAGTTACTTGCAGTGCGGTGTGGATGTGGCACGTCTGACAATGGTCAATAGAAATGACATTTCAGAAACGTCTTTACAAGAGAAACGTGAAGGTGCAATTGCTGTTTCCAGGTGAGGCTGGAAGACCTACCTCATAGGTGCTGGTTAATCCCAAGCGGTAGAGGACGGGCAGGAAGAGGTAGGCAGTGAGGATGGCGTTCAGCGTCTGTCCCAGGCACATCTGTAGGAACTTGACTCCATACTTGTACGCCTCCACGGGAACCCCGAGCACCTGAACCGCTGACATGAAGCTGGCAGAGAGCGAGAGTCCCACAGGCAGCGCTGACATCTGCCTCCCCCCGGTGAAGAAATCCTCCACCTTCTTCCTCCCGCTGTAGCAAAATGCAAAAAATATCCCAATGGCAACAGAGATCAGGAACATCGCGGAGAAGAGGATGTAATCCCAGAGTGAGAAGGTTGTTCTCCCTGAATCTTCACCCATGATCTGCCCTTTCAAAGCCTCACATTAACTGTGGAACAATACAAATGCCTAAAGCAAATTGGAATTAGTTCAGGAACATGAATTAAGGACATTCAAAATAAGTTTCCTTCTATCCAAAGTCGCAATGTCCTCAAAATCTCCATCTAAATATTTGGAGGAGAAGTTTTGATGTTCGCAGAGAATAGAATCCTTCGTGATTCCAGGCCATTTCTTGCTTCCTTAAGTTCCTGAACTAACAGAATGTAAGTGTTATGATGACCTTCGGTTCCAGGTGGGATTCAGTCTTCATTGTGCTTCCCCTACATTGTCAGTGTTGGAGAGTGCCCTGTGAATGAGAAGCACGGAGGAGGCGTGCTTGTTACACCTAATGCCAAGGCTTTCAATTCCCTGTGCCAAACTACTCACACTTTGCAAATGTTTAACCCTTTACAAGGTTAAGGGAGGTGGTTTCACAGGATCCGCATAGGGAGATGTTTATTCAGCCGTGTAATCTTGCCTGCAGATCAGATAAACTGGATTTCCTGGTAAATTGAAGTACCATGGGTTCAATACCAGAATTTGTGCTTAAAGCTGTGGTCAGGCAAACTGGCGCAGTGCTGATGGAGTTCCACAGGGCAGACCATGTCCCAGAACAGACCCTGTCCCAGAGCAGATTCTGTCCCAGTGCAGACCATGTTTCATTGCTGACCCTGTCCCAGTGAAGACAATGCCCCAATGCACAATGTCCCAGTGCACAGTGTCCCAATCCAGACCCTGTGCCAGTGGAGACCCTGACCCAGTATCGACAGTGTCCTAGTGCACAGCATCCCAGCATGGACAGTTTCCCAATGCAGGCACTGTCTGATTACAGACCCTGTCCCAGCACAGATAGTGCCCCAATGCACCATGTCCCAGTGCAGATCCAGTCCTCGTACAGACAGTGCATGCCTCAGTTCACTGTGTCCAGTGCAGACCTTGTGCCAGTACAGACCCTGTCCCAGTATAGACAATGTCCCAGTGCACAGCATCCGAGTATGAACAGTGTCCCAGTGCATGGCGTCCCAGCGCACTGTCCCAGTATGGACAGTGCCCGGAGTGCAGACAGTGTCCAGGGGTCCATGGAGTGTCCAGAATGATGAATTCCCCTTACTTGACCATGACCCCCATCCTGAATGCAGACTCGTGGTTCTGCAGCCACTTTAACTCTGAACCCACTGAATCCTGCTTTGGCATTGGCTCTCTTCCTCATCTCACCTTGTACCTGTGAAGTTGAACTAGGAGTGTGATAATTACAGTTGCAACTCATTTCAAACAACAAAATGAAATGGGCAGAGAAATTAGGGAGGCTTTGGAAAGGGTGCAGGAGAGGTTTACCAGAATGATGCCTGGATTGGAGGATATTAGCTATCAGGAGAGGTTGGACAGACTTGAATTGTTTTCTACAATGCATCGAAGGTTGAAGGGAGACCTGAGAGGAGTATATACAATTATGAGAGGCATAGAGTAGAAAGTCGGAACCTTATTCCCAGGGTAAAAATGACGAAGACTGGAGGGCATAGCTTTAAGGTGAGTGAGGCAAAGTTTAAAGGAAATGTGTGGCAAGTTTTCTACACAAAGAGTGGTGGGTAACTGAAACTCACTGCCAGGAGCGGTGGTGGAGATGCAAATGATAGATGCATTTGAGGCTTTTAGATAGGCACATGGAATGGAGGGATAAGGATTATATGCAGGCAGAGGAGATTAGTTTATGTTAGCATCATGTTCAGCACGGAGAGTGTGGGCCAAAGGGCCTATTCTTGTGAAAGACCCAAAAGGCTGTCGCAACTCAGCAGGTCAGGCAGCACCTCTGGAGAAAATGATTTGGTGACATTTTGGGTCGGGGACCCTTCTATTCCTATGCTGTGCTATGTTCCATATTTGATGTTAACCCTTGTCATGTGTAACAAAGATCTGCGAGGTGGTACAGTGACGCAGCGGTAGAGTTGCTGGCTCACAGCGCTAGAGACCAGGATTCGATCCTGACTACGGGTGCTGTCTTTATGGAGTTTGCATGTTCTCCCTGTGACCACATGGTCTTCTCTGGGGGCTCCGGTTTCCTCCCACCTTCCAAAGACGTGCAGGTTTTTAGATTCATTGGCTTCTGTAAATTCTCTCTAGTGTGCAGGATAGAACCAGTGTATGGGTGATCATTTGTCAGCACAAACTTTGTGGGCTGAAGGGCCTGCTCCACGCTGTATCAATAAAACTAAAACTAAAGTAAGGTGTCATTATGTCAAAGAACATCTTACTTCAAAGAACATATTTCAAGTAACCCATGCTTTTCCTCTCTCTCCATCCCTCCCCCTTCCCAATTCTCCGACCAGTCTTATTGTCTCCGACTCCATTTTATCTGTTTGTTTTGTTGTTACCTTCTCCCAGCTAACAATGATCTATTCCATATTTTCCTTCATCACCATTCCCTCTGCCCTGTTTTCACACCTGCACACTTCCTTATCTATCTATCTCCCTCCCCCCTGACATCAGGGTGAAGAATGGTCTTGACCCGAAACGTCACCCATTTCTTCTCCCCAGAGATGCTGCCTGTCGGGCTGAGTTACTCCGGCATTTTGTGTCCATCTTTGGTTTCAACCAGCATGTGCAGTTCCTTCATACAAAGAACATCTTACGACAGGTTGTGGAGGCTGCTCGTTGGACGACTGCTGGCTTTCCGTGGCCACACCATTGTTTCTCCCACCCACTGCCCACCTCCTGTGCCTCTGAGACCTCAATCAGAAGGAAGAGAAACCTGGAATATGTCACAAGCTATGCAGTGTCATCACAACCTTCATGTTCTTGGTGCTGGAGAACTGTCAGGTTTTTGATGTATCCATTGAGGGGATGTGGGTTTCGTAGGCTGAACCAGCATCTCATCGCACATCTTCAGTTGCCATTGAGAAAGTGGCGGTGAGCTGCCTTCTTGAACTGTTGCATTCTTTGTGGTATGGATACACCCACAGTGCAGTTTGGAGGAAGTTTCAGGATTTTGCCAGAGAAGGCTGTGGAGGCCAAGTCCACAGAAAATCCAAAATGGATATTTTTATATTTTCAACCCCAACATTAACTGAGATCACCTTCATGTGGAAGGCCTGGAAGGGGTGGAATTTTTAAAGCGTATCCAAGGGATCTTTATTACACCAATACGTAGATAGTCTGACCAGTACGAGATCTACTTTTTGGAAATATAATAGCACTGTGGCAAGTGGTTGGAATGTCAATGGGACAACGTTTTAGAAATGGGGCAACAATTCTGTATATTTTGAGGTTGTTATGGAAAAGGACAAGAACAGACGGGAAAGTAAGGTGCTGATTAGGAGAAAGATGATTTCAGTCTGATTGCTGCTGGAACCGATGCGTTTTGTTACATATATTAATGACTTTGATGTGCATGTACAAGTGTACGATTTGTAAATTTGCATCATTTGTAACAATGGTAACAGTGTTGTTGAATGTAAAGAGGGTAATCTCAGATTACAGAATGATCTTGATCATTTGGTAAATTGGGAGGAGCATGGCAGATGGAGATTATGTGTGCGGACCAAATAAAAGTTGGGCATATGCCATAAATGTGAGAGTCCTAGAGCATCTTGAGGAACAAAGAGACACAAGTCTATAGACCCTGAAGATGACAGCATAGATAGAGAAGATGGTGAAGGTATGCTAGCCTTCATTATCCAGGTGTTTAAATTCATGTTTAAGCAGAATTAAGCTATTCGGCCCTTCAAGTCTACGCTGCCATTCCATCATGGCTGATCTAGCTTTCTCTCTCAACCCCATTCTTCCTTCACCCCATATCCCCTGACACCCATTCAAATCAAGAATCTGTCAATCACCGCCTTACAAAAATCCGTTGACTTGGCCTCCACAGCTGTCTGTGGCAATGAATGCCACAGTTTAACCACCCTCGGTCGAAGAGCAGAGAAGTCTTGCTTTAACTTTATACACTAGTGCAGTTCTGGTCACCACACCATATGAAGGGTATGACTGCACGAACGAGTGAACTGAGGATATTCACCAGGGTTTTGCCTGGGATAGGGAATTTCAACTCTAAGGAGTGAATGGATTGATTCCAAGGAAGAGTATTTTCATTGAGAGAGTTTTTGGAATCTTGGACATTGTCTGAGAGATTGGTGCTGGCAGAGACTCTCCCAACATTTATGAGGTATTTAAACAAGCTTTTGAATAGCCAAAGATAGAAGCTAATTGGAGTGCTGGAAAATAGGATTAGTGTAGATGAGTACTTCATGGACACCCCAGGCTGACAGGTCAGTTTCTACGCTGCCTGAGCAGGTTCAGGAGCAGGTTCTTCCCAACCATCTAACCATCAGGCTATTGAACACCATGAAGTCCAACTAAACTCTGAACTACAAACCGCATTGATTGCACTAGGGACATGGGGTTGTGTTTTTGCCTTTGCTCGTTGTTATATATTGACCTTTTTGTTGTGTATTATGGTATCGACTGAGTACTCTATTTACATATCTGTTGTCCTGCTGCAAGTAAGAATTTCATTGTTCCATTTGATACATAGGACAATAAAACACTCTTTGCTTTTCAGTCTTGACTCTTGATCCATGGCTTGGTGACAGCAATGATATCCAGCGCTCAGCACTTGGCACCACTGCATTTTCCGACGTTTATTAATCAATTCAGTTCAGTTTAGTTTATTGTCACGTGTACCGAGGTACAGTGAAAAGCTGTTGTTACCTGCTAACCAGTCGGTGGAAAGATAATACATGATTACAATTGAGCCATTGACAATGTACAGAAACATGATAAAGGAAATAATGTTTAGTGCAAGACAAAGCCAGTAAAGTCTGATCAAAGATAGTCCAAGGGTCACCAATGAGGTAGATAGTAGTTCAGGACTGCTCTCTAGTTGTGGTAGGATGGTTCAGTTGCCTGATAACTGCTGGGAAGAAACTGGACTTGGATGGGGTGTGAAATGTGAGTACCAGATTTTTCAAATACCGCATCTGAAGGTGGATAAAATGTGAGAAGGTTAGTAATGGAATGCTGGGGAACAGTGCTAGGCTGTCACAGGAAGAATACCACATGGCAGATGAAAAATAGCCCAGAGATGTGGAAAGTGATACACTTTGGCAGAAAATAAAATAATATCAGCTTTTATTGGTGTGGTTCTCAATTGATTGAAGGGACAAAGGAGTCTGTCATTGTGTCCATAAATCTATGAAAGTTGAGGTGCAGGTTGATGGGATTCTGAGTAAAGCAGGTGGATCTGGGGATTTACAGAGGCACAAAGTACAAAACAAGGAAATTATGCTGAACTTGATTAAAACCCTAGCTAGGTCATAACAGGAGCATTGTTTCTCATTCTGACCGAAACTGATTGAGAGTGATCAGCCATGATCGCATTGAATGGCGGTGCTGTCTCGAAGGGCTGAATGGCCTACTCCTGCACCTATTGTCTATTGTCTATTGTCTATTGAAACACTTTCGGAAGGATGTCAAATTCCTGGAGATGGGTGAGAAGGTTTCAACTCCAGGGTTCAACTGGAGGACTGGGGCTGTTCTTGTCAGAGCAGAGAAGGTTGGGAAGAGGTGGATGGGATCATGTAAGATTCGTATAGAATTCACAGAGTGCAACTGTTCCCATTGACCAGTTATCCCAGGGCCAAGGCTCTCAGATACAAAGTGATAGAACATAGAACATAGAACATACAGCAAAGGACAGGCCCTTCGGTCAAGATGCACAGGGTCGTTTACCCAGAGTAGGGGAATCGAGAACCAGAGGACATAGGTATAAGGGGAAAGATTTAATAGGAATCTGAGGGGAACTTTTTCACACACAGTGTGGTGGGTATATGGAACGAGCTGCCAGAGGAGGTAGTTGAAACAGGTACAATAACAGCATTTAAAAGATATTTGGACACATACATGGTTCACCACCCTCTGACTGAAGAAATTCCTTCTCATCTTTCTAAAGGTACATTCATTTTATTCTGAAGCTATGGCCTCTGGTCCTTGACTCTCCCACTAGTGGAAACATTCACTCTATCCAGGCCTTTTACTATTCGGTACGTTTCAATGAGGTCCCCCCTAATCCTTCTAAACTCCAGCGAGCACAGGCAGAGTGCCTTCAAACGCTCATCAAATGTTAACACGATCTTTCCTGGGATCATTCCGTTAAACCTCCTCTGATCTTCTCCAATGCCAGCACATCCTTCCTCAGATATGGGGGCCAAAACTGCTCACAATACTCCAAATGTGGTCTGAGCAGTGCTTTGTAGAGCCGCAGCATTACATCTGTCTTTGTATTGTAGCCCTCTCAAAATAAATGCTAGCGTTGTGTTTTCCTTCCTTACTACCGATTCAACTTGCAAATAAACTTTTTGAGAATCCTGCACCAGCACTCCCAAGTCTCCGGGGCTTGTGACAGTAATGCTAAAGAGAGGCACAAAGTGCCGGAGTAACTCTGGAGCGCTCTCTGTCTTCTGCCATCCAGCCAACCTGCTCTCCGTACTAGTATCTTCCCTCCGACATCATGGGCTCTCATCTTCTTTCGCAGCCTCACGTACGGCACCTTATCAAAGGTCTTCTGAAAATAACACATCCACTCACTCTCCTTTGCCTATCCTGCTATTTACTTCCTCTTGGTGCTAGACAGGATTCCGGCCAACGCATGCATCCACACTATGGTCCTGGAATATTTCTAGTTGACAATCCTGACATCACCATACATTAACGACATAGGGAGCAACAGATGCTGAAATCCTGTGTAAAACACCAAGTGCTGGAGTAACTCAGCAGGTCAGACAGCATCTCAATAGACAATAGACAATAGGTGCAGGAGTAGGCCATTCAGCCCTTCGAGCCAGCACCGCCATTCAATGCGATCATGGCTGATCACTCTCAATCAGTACCCCGTTCCTGCCTTCTCCCCATACCCCCTCACTCCGCTATCCTTAAGAGCTCTATCCAGCTCTCTCTTGAAAGCATCCAACGAACTGGCCTCCACTGCCTTCTGAGGCAGAGAATTCCACACCTTCACCACCCTCTGACTGAAAATGTTCTGCCTCATCTCCGTTCTTAATGTGCCTACCCCTTATTCTTAAACTGTGGCCCTTGTTCTGGACTCCCCCAATATTGGGAACATGTTATCTGCCTCTAATGTGTCCAATACCCTAATTATCTTATATGTTTCAATAAGATCCCCCCTCATCCTTCTAAATTCCAGTGTATACAAGCCCAATCGCTCCAGCCTTTCAACATACGACAGTCCCGCCATTCCGGGAATTAACCTCGTGAACCTACGCTGCACACCCTCCATAGCAAGAATATCCTTCCTCAAATTTGGAGACCAAAACTGCACACAGTACTCCAGGTGCGGTCTCACCAGGGCCCGGTACAACTGTAGAAGGACCTCTTTGCTCCTATACTCAACTCCTCTTGTTACGAAGGCCAACATTCCATTGGCTTTCTTCACTGCCTGCTGTACCTGCATGCTTCCTTTCATTGACTGATGCACTAGGACACCCAGATCTCGTTGAACTCCCCTACCTCCTAATTTGACACCATTCAGATAATAATCTGCCTTTCTATTCTTACTTCCAAAGTGAATAACCTCACACTTATCTACATTAAACTGCATCTGCCATGTATCCGCCCACTCACACAACCTGTCCAAGTCACCCTGCAGCCTTATTGCATCTTCCTCACAATTCACACTACCCCCCAACTTAGTATCATCTGCAAATTTGCTAATGGTACTTTTAATCCCTTCGTCTAAGTCATTAATGTATATCGTAAATAGCTGGGGTCCCAGCACCGAACCTTGCGGTACCCCACTGGTCACTGCCTGCCATTCCGAAAGGGACCCATTTATCCCCACTCTTTGCTTTCTGTCTGTCAACCAATTTTCTATCCATGTCAGTACCCTACCCCCAATACCATGTGCCCTAATTTTGCCCACTAATCTCCTATGTGGAACCTTGTCGAAGGCTTTCTGAAAGTCGAGGTACACCACATCCACTGACTCTCCCTTGTCAATTCTGAAAAAGAAGGACAGCCTGAAGAAGGGTCCGGATTGAAAATGTTGCCTATCCATCTCCTCCAAAGATGCCGCCTCACACTGAGTTACTCCAGCACTTTGTGTTTTATTCACCATACATTAAGTAAGGACTACTGTTGTGCCTGTTCATAAAATAATAGTTAATACCAGACCAACTGGACTTGTTGGGCCCAAACCTCTCTTGCATTGGTGCAGCATCCTCTCCTCCCCCCTCCCCACTCCCCCCTCACCCCCAAACCCCTCCCCTCCCCCTCCCCATCCCCTCTCCCTCCCTCCTCCCCCCCTCACTCCTCCCCTCCCCCTTCCCTCTCCCTCCCCTCCCCCCCTTCCTCCACCCCCTTTCCCCGCCCCTCCCCTTCCCCTTCCCCTCCCCCCCACTCCATACACCTCAACCCCTCTTATCCTCCCTCCTCCCCCTTCCCCTCTCCCTCCACCCCCCTCCCTCCCTCCTTCCCTCCCCCTCCCTCCCTCGGAGATAGATTTAAACTTTAAAATGTGAATAACTTTAAAAATATAACCAATTTCAATTAAACTTCTTCCATTAGCACCAAAGGGACGACGGTGAGTAAGGTGGGCCTAAAATTGTTGCGCTATCGTGTACCCTTTTGGCTGTAGTTCAGGAACAAACAAACAAGTGTTTTAGTATATAGATGAACAGATAGAGGAAGAGGAAGCTTGGTCCTACAGGCTATGCTTAGGGCAGCACAATGGTGATAGAGCTTCTGCCTCACAGTGCCAGAGACCTGGGTTCAATCCTGACCTTGGGTGCTGTCTGTGTGGAGTTTGAATGTTCTCCCTGTGACTGCGTGGGTTTCCTTCAGGTGCTCTGGTTTCCTTCTGCATTCTGAAGATGTGCAGGTTAATTGGCTTCTATAATTTGCCCCTGGTGTGTAGGATGTGAAAGTAGGATAATATAGAACTGATTGATGGTAGGTGTGGCCAAAGGACCTGTTTCCATGCTGGTTCTTTAAAACAACATGACAGTAATGCTGAAGATAGACACAGAGTGCTGAAGTAACTCAATGGGTCAGGCAGCATCTCTGGAGAAAAGGAATAGGTGACGTTTCAGGTCGAGATTCTTCTTCAGACTGAGAGTCTTCAGTTTTAGTCTTCAGACTTCAATCTCAGTCTGAAGAAGGGTCTCGACCCAAATCGTCAACTATTCCTTTTCTCCGGAGATGCAGGCTGACCCACTGAGTTACTCCAGCATTTTTTGTCTATCTTCGGTGTAAACCAGCATCTGCAGTTCCTTCCTGCACATGACAGTAATGTTGTCTGACTGTGAGGCAGGAGTACTGTTTTCTGTGGCGGTCAGGCCCTCTTTATATCCTGGTCCCACCACACCAGCTCCCCTGCGACAGGATGATCAACTGGTGGCTTCCTCCTGACCTCATTAGCGATGCACTGCGTCAGCAGCTAACCAAAACTATGTGTAAATGAGAACAATCTGATCGATCTATCCTTTGATGAGGCTTTATCACTTGTTTTCACATTCCCCCACTGTGCAATTATCAAATGTTTTTTTCTTTAGAGATACAGTGCGGAAACAGGCCCTTCGGCCCACCAAGCCCTCGCTGACAAGCAAGAACCTCGTACATAAGTTTATAAATTCTATGAGCAGAATAAGGCCATTCAGCCCATAAAGTCTACTCTGCCATTCTATCATGCTGATCTATCTTCCCCTCTCAACCCCATTCCCCTGCCTTCTTCCCATAACCCTTGACACCCTTACTAA
Organism: Rhinoraja longicauda; assembly: GCF_053455715.1. Taxonomy (NCBI): domain Eukaryota; kingdom Metazoa; phylum Chordata; class Chondrichthyes; order Rajiformes; family Arhynchobatidae; genus Rhinoraja; species Rhinoraja longicauda. The sequence continues at coordinate 17,541,355 of NC_135980.1, read as the reverse complement.
TCAAGTACACTAACACTATCCAACACACTCGGGACAATTTTACCATTTTTACCTAAGCCACTTAACCTACAAACCTGTATGTCTTTGGAGTGTGAGCACCTGGAGAAAGCCCACAAGGTCACAGGGAGAACGTACAAACTTTGTACAGACTGCACCCACAGTCTGGATTGAACACGAATCTCTGGTGCTGCCAGGCAGCAACTCTACCATTGTGCCACTGTCCCGCCCTTACGAAAATATCTAATTTGGCAAACATTTTCATTTTTATCACAAAGTAAAATACTGCAGATGGTGGATGTTTAAAATAAAAGCAGACACTGCTAGTTGGGCAGCAGCCATGGAAAGAGGGACTGAGCTTGCAATGAAATATAGATGCATGGAACTGCAGCTGCCGGTTTATTAAAAAAGACACAAAGTGCTGGAGTGACTCAGCGGGTCAGGCAGCATCCCTGGAGAGAAGCCCACCAGACTCCCACCCCCACCCTCCCACCATAATCAGTCTGAAGATCCTGACCCAAAATGACACCCATCCATGTCCTCCAGAGATGCTGTCTGACCCGTTGAGTTCCTCCAGCACCTTGTGTCTTTTTAGCAATGCAATGTCTTTGATTTGAAATGGTAACTTGGTTTTCCTCTCTAGTTGAGAATTTCCTCTGCCATCTATCTCCTGCATGTCTGTTTACTTTAGAGATACAGTTTAGAGATTAGTTTAGAGATACAGCTTGGAAACAGGCACTTCGGCCCACCTAGTCCTCACCGACCAGCGATCCCAGCACACTAACACGATCCTACGCACACTAGGGACAATGTACAATTTTACCAAGCAGTAGGAGGTGATATATTAGTGTAGATGGATGGTTGACTGGCTCACAGGGAATAGAGATGGGCAGAAATGAGTCACTCACTGGTTAGCCAGGTGTTACAAATGGTGTGCTGGTTAGCCAGATGTTACAAATGGGATCAGTGCTAGGCCTCAATTTTCGCAGTTTAGATGATTTGGATGAAAATACGAGTTGATAAATAAGCTGATGAAGAGGGGCACAAGTAGATTTAAAAACTGCAACTTGAGAGCAACTATCTTCCTCAAAGGTCAGTGGAAGCAGAGTCTTTGAATATGTTCAGGCGGAGCAAGACTTGATAAGCATGGGAGTGTCAGGTTACCATGGATAAAAGGGTTGTGGTGTTGAGGTTACAATCAGGTGAGGTCTTGCAACGTGAGTTTAGGTAGTTTGGTTACCATTTAACGAGCGGGACTTCAAAGGCTGTAATCCTTTTGCACCCAGTGTTACCAGCTAATGATATGGGAATAGGGGAATAGGTCAATGACTAAAGGGCTGAAGGGCTGGTTCAGGTTCCTGGGTCACTTTCTACCTGTGAGTGCATGGGTTTCACCCAGGTGCTCCGGTTTCCAGCCCATATCTCAAGAACACATTGGTTGGTGTGTTAATTGACCGCTGTAGATTGTCCCCGGTATGTGGGTGGGTGATGGGATCTGGCAGGAGATGACGGGAATGTCGAGAAAAAAAACAATGGGGGTTTCTGTAGGATTAGAGTGGATGATCTTTGGCACAGATCTGATGGGCCAAAATGCCTGCTTCTGTGCTGTTTGTCTGTCACTTCAGCCAAAGTGAACACAAACGTAGAACTGGCCAGCTCCAATGTGAATGCACAGAACCATCTTGTTCATGTCACAAACAATGACATGGGAAGTAATATTCTGTATCAGTGTCCATAAGAGGAACACAATGAAAATGAGTTCAATGCAACAGGTTGAGACAGTGAGTTCGAATCAGCAACAGCAGCACAAAGCAGGTTCTTCTCCAACAATAAGACAGCAGAGCCACAGCAGATCAGACATTTCCGCCTCTGACCCCTCAGCTTGATTACTGCATCAATGTCATTTGTGACGTACTTGTCAGAGATCAGTACAGAGACCACAGTCCAGCAATCCCTCACATTAGCACTACAAGGGCAGCAAGCAAGGGTGGGACCGCAATCAGTAGGCCTGTGGGGGTCAGGCCAGGAGATATCTGTGTGCCATTAAAGTGCAGGTTCGTGGACAGGAACTGGCCAGGCAGATGCATGTTAGTGCAAGACAATAGCAGTTCCTGACCAAATAATGTTGGAGACCCGATGCTGCCTTTGAGGCACAGTCCTCTCACAGTTCTCCGTGGAAAGGCCACTTGCACTAAGTAGTCCTCTCAAAGAACTCAGCAAATGGCTTGGGTGACGAGGGAAGAAACTACAAATATTCTGAAAGGGAAAAAGCGAGTACAGCCTTGAATCTGTGTAGGAAGAAACTGCAGATGCTGGTTTACACTGAGGATCGACACAAAATGCTGGAGTAACTCAGGGGGTCAGGCAGCATCTTTGGATAGAAGGAATGGGTGACGTTTCAGGTCGATACCCTTCTTCAGAAGGAGGAAGGAGGACCCTGAAGAAGGGTCTCGACCCGAAACGTCACCCATTCCTTCTATCCAGAGATGCTGCCTGTCCCGCTGAGTTACTCCAGCATTTTGTGACAACCTTGAATCTTTTCAGCCTGCCTGCTAATCTCTTACCATCGCAGAGGTCAGAACAAAGTGCCCATACACAAGATTCCAACACCTACAGTTCCTTGTTTCTCCAAGTTCTGGTGTTGGGCACGAGAACATCGTACACGTACACCAACATCAAGGGTGTCACTGAAGCCTAGGAGAAGATGGGCTTTATGCTGAAACATTTGCAAGTCAAAGGTCCTCTATGAACATGGCTCCCATGGTGAGAGCCGCACTTGAAGTATATTGTTTAGTTCTGGTCCCCACTCTGTATGAAGGAAGTGGTTGAGCTAAAGAGGATGCAGAAAAAAGTTAATGTTGCGAGGATCACATGGATAGAAAAGGTTTAGAGGGATATGCACCAAACTTGGGCAGATGGGACTAGTGTAGGTGAGACATCTTGGTTGGCATGGACATGTTGGGTCGAAGGCTATGTTTCCATGCTGCAGGACTCAATGGGTCACTATGACCGAAGAGGTATTACAAGAGGAGACCAGATAGGTTGAGGCAGTTTTCCTTGCAGTGAAGGAGGCTGAGGGGTGATCTTACATGGATTACAAGATCCTGAGGGATACAGATACGAGGGAAAGTTACAATCTTTTTTCAAGGGTTAGGGAAGTCTAAAACTGGAAGGCATAGATTAAGGTAAGAAGGGAAAGATTTAAAGAGGAGCTGAGGGGTACCTTTTTCACACAGGATGCATTGGGCATATGAAGCAAGCTGCCAGAGGAAGTGGTAGAGGTGGGTACACTTATAATGTTTAAAAGGACAGGTACATGGATAGGAAGGGTTTAGAATGACATTTGGACAGGTACATGGATAGGAAGGGTTTAGAATATGGATCAAATGCAGGTATAAGGGACTAGGGCAGGAAGGCATATTGGAGGGCGTGGATGAGTTGGGTCAATAGGCCTATTTCTGTGCAAAATAAATCCATGACACCACGAAATATTTGGCAAGTGAGAAATGCATTGTCAAATCTCTGAAGGAGAGCAATAGTTTAGTGTCAGTCTGTACTGAAAGATGGTATCAACGGGCAAAAACACCGCATTAATCCAGTGAAACAAACAAGACGCAAAGTGCTGGTGTAACTCAGCGGGTCAGGCAGCATCTCTGGAGAACATGGGTAGAAAGTGTTATAGGTCAGGACCGTTCTTCAGACAGGGGTGGAGTTCAGTGACTGCTGTTGTGTGATCTGAGTAACAGAGGTATCTGGGTTAAAGAGGGGGGGGAGAGGCGGTACAAAGCAGGAAACTGCTCCGCAATCTATTTCTCATCAGGCGTAGCAGGAAGTGGAGTATGCATGCTGCAGACACAGCTGATGAGAGCACAGCGACGGTACGGCATGGAGGAGGTTGCAGCTGCCCGCTGGGCCCGGCCTGCAGCATGGAAGCATCTCTGCCTGTAGATTGATCAACGGCTGGTGGAAAGGAACTGGACTGGCCAGGTATTCCATTCATGATGCTTTTGTAGAAGTGATAATATGTTCCTCATGGGACGCGTGCATACACACACACGCTCACACACACAAACACACACACACACACACATGCACACATGCACACATGCACAGCCATACACACAAATGTACTCAAACAGGTTCTGCAGACACACAGGCTCACACACTCATACACACACACACACTCATACACACACACACACTCATACACACACACACACTCATACACACACACACACTCATACACACACACACACTCATACACACACACACACTCATACACACACACACACTCATACACACACACACACTCATACACACACACACACTCATACACACACACACACTCATACACACACACACACTCATACACACACTCATACACACACACACACTCATACACACACACACACTCATACACACACACACTCATACACACACACACACTCATACACACACACACACTCATACACACACACACACTCATACACACACACACACTCATACACACACACACACTCATACAAAAACACTCATGCAAACTCACACAAACACACACACACACATTCACAATCAGACTCTCAAATACGTACACACACCCTTACACACACAGGCTCGCACACTCATACACGTGCACACAGACTCAGAAACTTACACTGCTTTTAATATAAACACGTGTTTCATGGAGTTTCCTGTGCATTAACAGAACAGGAATGTTAATTTTGTGGCTGGTCTCCATATTCGAGGGACGGATGTTACAAAAGCTCCAACTGTAGCTGCTGGGTTGCTCTCTGTTCGATAAATGTACAGTCACTATGGGAGGTGTGAGCCTCCATCAGTCTACGGTGTCTGTGTGAGTGTGAGCGCGTGCATGTGTGTTGTGTGTAATTCAAATTACATTCACCCCTGTTGGGGTCTTTGATGCTAGATGTGTTTACTGGCCAGTAGAGGGTGATCCTTCTGTCATCATACCTGGAGTAAATCCTATCTGCAGAATTTGGCATCTGCAGCCATTCTCAACTCAATGCATTTTGCCTGTGTAATCACAGTTTTTATTGGCAGACTTTGTGGTTGTTTTGGTCAAGAATTCTGTTTGTTGTAGTTGACAGAAAGTCTTTATAAATGGGGTTGTGTACTTCACTGTAAAGTGCTGTTGAATAGGCACGGATTGCTGAGAAAGTAGTCTCTAAGTGCTGCGAATTATACTGTTGCCACAGAGTCTTGAGCATGTGGCAAAATATCAGCATAAACAAGCACCCTCAGTTTTAACAGGGTCATTAAGTCAGTGAAATAATTGCTTCAGTTCAGAGCTGAAAGCAATTCATGCCAAAACAGAATTCCTGTTACCTTGGAAACCGCGTCCCCAACTATGGAGGTGCATCTCTGGCCTGTCATACGCAGGGAAACCCATTTCCAGACCCTCTTCAACCACCTGCTCCCAGTGGTAGGAGATGCCTCCTGAATCACTCCGAGGGGCACAGTGGGCAGCAACTCCCAGAGGCAGAGGCATGAACCCCAGCCATCACGGGGCTTCAGCCTCTGACCATCAGGCGCGAAGGACCCTCCGCAAGTTAGGCTCTCACAGAAATTCATCTCCTGCATTTGCTTCTTGACGATGGGCAACTGCAGGCTGACAACAAAACAATCTTCCTTCCATCTTTCTCGTTCACTCAAACATCAGAGAGTGGTGAAGGTGTGGAATTCTCTGCCTCAGAAGGCAGTGGAGGCCAGTTCGTTGGATGCTTTCAAGAGAGAGCTGGATAGAGCTCTTAAGGATAGCGGAGTGAGGGGGTATGGGGAGAAGGCAGGAACGGGGTACTGATTGAGAGTGATCAGCCATGATCGCATTGAATGGCGGTGCTGGCTCGAAGGGCTGAATGGCCTACTCCTGCACCTATTGTCTATTGTCTATCACACCTCCAATACACTTCTTGCCGGAGTCTACAGAACCAATGGCAATTGTTTAACCTGTGGAGCCTCTCCTCCAGCAACAAGGTCACACCCTCAATGGCTGGGCTCACCACAACGACAACATGGTGTCTGTGCATGTTCTCAGGCTTGGTGGGCCGAAAAGGCCTGTTTCCGCGCTGTATATATGAAATAAAATAAAATTTTAAAAAAACTTGTGTCCTTATATTGAACATTCGCAAAGCTAACGACCTCAACCAAGCTGCCTCTGCTGCACAGCACCTCCTCGAAAAATGAAGGGTGATGGCAGGACCTGAAAAACATGGCTCTCACTTCTCCAGTCTTGGAGGTCACCACTCAATGTGAATGTCAATGAATATTCACATTGAAACTGTCCTTGGTTGGTTGAAGAAAAGGGTGTTGGGCCAACCGGATCTGAAACCTTGCACAATATTCATGTATCATGCCACAACAATCCCTTACCCCATGTATGGTCCAATATGAGACCTAGAGCAGGACCCCAAAGCATTGGGGAGACTTCCAATGCCATTCGTGCATTCCTAGGATTAGCTTATTTTAACATCATAGCCACACAGATATCATTGGACAGAGGGGCCTGCTCATGTGCTAGCTTGTTCTACTTTCTTCAGTCTAGAATTAGTGGAGGCTTTTTGGTCCATTGTATTTTATTTATTCCCAAGATGTCAGCGACACAGGCGGGTTGGTTAGTAAGTTTGGTGGGGCCGTGAACTATGAGGATATAGATCATCGACAGAAATGGGCAGAGAAATGGCAGATGGAGTTTAATCCGAGCAAGTGTGAGGTGCTGCATTGTGGGAGATCGAATTAAAGAGAAAAATTAAATTATTGCAATGACCCTTAACAGCACTGTTGTGCAGTAGAATATTGGGGTCTAAGTCCATAACTCCCTAAAAGTGGAAACACAAATATATAGCGTTGTAAAGAAGGATATATTGTAAGCAATTTTGGGTCCCATATCTGAGGAAGGATGTATTCACAAAATGCTGGAGTAACTCAGCAGGTCAGGCAGCATCTCGGGAGAGAAGGAATGGGTGACGTTTCGGGTCGAGACCCTTCTTCAGACTCAAGGATGTGTTCGCTTTGGAGAGGGTACCGAAGGGAATGATCCAGGGGGATGTTTGGGGTGAGGCATGAGGAGTGTTTGAAGGCTATGGGCCGGTAATCACAGGAGTTTAGAAGGATGAGGCTAGATTTCATTGAAATCTACCGGATAATGAAAAGTCTAGATGGAGTGGATGTGGAAAAACTGTTTGTAGCAATGGGAGAGTCTAGAACCAGAGGGCACATCCTCAGAATAAAAGGATGTACCTTCAAAATGGAGATGAGGAGGAATTTCTTTAGCCAGAGGGAGGTAATTCTGGGGAATTCATTTGCCACAGAAAGCTGTGAACGCCAAGACAGGTATTTTTAAGGCAGAGACTGAATAGTTCTTGATTGAGAAGGCCGTCAAAGGTTACGGGGAGAAGGCAGGAGATTGGAGTTGAAAGGGAAAAATAGATCAGTCATGACTGAATGGCAGAGTAGACTCGATGGGCTGAATGGCCTCATTCTGTTCCTATGTCTTAAAGTCTTGTGCTAGCTTTCTTACGTCATGGTATTGAATACAAGAGTCATGAAGTCATGATGCTGCTTCATAGGACTGGTTCGGCCGCGTTTAGAATGTTGTGTGCAGTTCTGGTCACCTCATTACAGGAAGGATGTTCAGGCTTTGAAAAAGGTGCGGAGGACGTTTACCAGCTTGATGCCTGGATTAGTGGGTATCAGCTGCAGGGAAAGGATGGACCGATAGATTGTTTGCTCTGGAACACAAGTGGCTGCGGGGAGAACTGATAGAAGTATAATAAAATGATGAGAGGTGCAGATCGGGCAGACAGTCAGAATCATTTCCCCAGGATGGGGAAATTAAATACTCGAGGACATAGTTTTAAGTTGAGACGGGCAAAGTTTAACGGAGAGGTGGGAGGGGCGATGTTTTTATACAGAAGGTGGTGAGTACCTGGAATGTCCTGCCAGGTTGGCAGTAGTAGCATTTAAAAGACTTTTGGATAGGCATATGTATATGCAGGGAATGGATGATATGTTCATGGCTTCTCAGGAAAAGGAAACATCTCAACACAGTCAGTAGTAAAGGTGCCCAGCAACCTGGCATCCACCTGGCAGAGAGCTTGCCGGTTCAGACATGACATGAACAGTAAATGAAGGACACGTGCCCTGGAGATGCAAGTTGTGAGGGGCGGGGGAAGAAGGGTGGAGTAGAGAACATGAGCCCCACTTTCAGGGGTTCTTGGAGGGGATATGAAAACCTTCAACACTGACAAAGACAAGAGAGCGAACAGCAATGTGGGCCATCGGAGGACATGACACCATGGTTTCAGCAGCCCCATGGTGGTACCAGTGCAGTAAACAAGGCCACTGTAGGTCATCTGACATCATTAGGCATCTGCATGTCCAGATCAGCATGCGTGACAGGGGCAAGAAGAAATACAGGGAATGATGCCACCCCATCAGAAGTCTGAAAACTGCATCTCCATCATCTGCACCAACTCCATCACCTCCATCACCTGCGAGACCAAGCTTGCCTTCTGAGTTGAAAGGGAATCGTCAGTTCATGGTTTCAATGCATCTGTTGCCCTTGGTGAAAGGCATGGCAGTGTGGGATGGTGATGACCATATCTTTACTCATGTAGTTCCAGTTAAATTCATTATTACACGCCTCCCACTAGGGGAGGTGATGACCATATCTTTACTCATGCAGTTCAAGTTAAATATGAGTCAGATTCAGTAACTCAGGCTGCCGAATACCCCTGATGATCTCAACATTACTGCTCGTGCAAACAGTCTGGTGCACAATGGACTGAGCTGGAAATCAAGAGTTTGGGAGGTCTAATTCCAAGGCGTGGAACTTTCAAGGTTGGCCAGACGGGTGAGTGACGACAGCAGAGAATTACAATGGAAGTCCGAGTGTTTCCCGAGCCCCTTCAGTGAAGGAATCTACTGCTCCTGCACTCTGGGTCAACTCAGGATTGCTGCCTCCACTTGCCTGTAGGAGATAAAGTCTTGTAGATGAGTATCTGCCCAGGAAGAGACTGTCTCTTCTTCAGTTAACCCTGGAGTTTAGAGTGAGGCAGAGGCCCAGAGGCAGCATCCTTGGACTCCGCGGGAACAGCAGTTAGTGGAATATCGTGAATCCTGAGACGAAATCCGAAACTAGTCATCGTATTGGAACTGCAGAGGGATGTCAGTTCTTTGCACCAAAATCTTGACTAGAAATTCCTGAGGGATTGATTCTTTGGTTCCCCCTAGTGTCTGAACATGAGTTCAGTCTCTCCTGGGGCCTTGACTCGTGGGAGTCTGTTCCTGTGATCCTGCCTCCTGTGGTTGCAATCCTGGGGTCCAGTCCTGTCGACCTGCCTCCTGTAGACCGGACTCCTGTGGTCCCGAGTCCTGGTGGACCTGATTCCTATAGACTGGGGTTCAATCCGTGGCCTTCAATCCTGGACACTTGATCCTGTGGATCTGACTCCTGTTGTCCCGACTCATGTGGGGTGGACCCCTGTGGCCTGAATCCTGGTGGTCTGATCCTCTAGTCCCTTCTCTTGCGATCTCGTCTCCTGTTGACCGGACTCCTGTTGTCTCGTCTCCTGCGGTTCCATCTCATGTGGGTCAGATCCTGTGGTCCTGTCTGCTGTGCTTCAGTCTCCTGTTGACCTGACTCCTGTTGTCTCGTCTTCTGCGGTCCTGTCTCCAGTGGCCCTGACTGCTGTAGGTGTGATCCTGGGGTCGGGTCCTGTGGGCGTTCCAGTACCCAGTTCTGGATGGCAGATGCTGCTCAGAGTGGAATCATACCAGCCTCAGTTTTTGTGGCTGACAATCGTAGCTGACTGAAGGAACCTCCATCAGCAGGAGTGTGTGCCTCAGACAGATAGTACACCACTGAAGCACCATCTAGAGTTGCATCTCGTGCCCAGTGCACACCAGCCAAGGAATCTGTCATTGAACTGGTGGCTTTTTATTGTGGGATCTGCGGCAGGTTCAGCCATTACACGGCACAATTCCGTGGTGGGATTACATCCGGTGATGATGAATTCTGGATGAGTAGAGATTGGGGCAACTGCAAATGTCTAATTTCCACAGCTGTTGCTCAATGTGTATGGTATTTATGACCCATATTATAACTTAATATTTCAGGGAAATCCAAAATGAGGCAAGTTACTATTTATTGTGAAAGGTGGTTTCCAGACGATGGTGCACATCTTCTAGTAAGGCAGTGTTGTGCTGAGAACTGTGCTTCCTGGTTTAACACCGACTGTTTCACAAGATGCTCAGTTACACACAGAGTCAGGCCCAGTGGAAGGCTGCTGACAAGTAGAGGTCAGTTTCTGAAGGAACTGAAGAAATGTGTAGGAGATAAACTACAGATGCTGGTTTAAATCGAAGGGAGACACAAAATGCTGGAGTAACTCAGCGGGTCAGGCAGCATCTCGGGAGAGAAGGAAAGGGTGACGTTTCGGGTCGAGACCTTTCTTCAGACTGATGTCAGGGGAGGGGGCCGGACAAAGATAGAATGTAGTTGGAGACAGGAAGACTAGTGGGAGAACTGGGAAGGGGGAGGGGATAAAGAGGGAAAGCAGGGACTATCTAAAGTTAGAGAAGTCAATGTTCATACCGCTGGGGTGTAAACTACCCAAGCGAAATATGAGGTGCTGTTCCTCCAATTTGTGCTGGGCATCACTCTGACAATGGAGGAGGCCCAGGACAGAAAATTCAGATTGGGAATTGGAGGGGGAGTTGAAATGCTGAGTCACTGGGAGATCAGGTTCAGCAAAAGGATTGCCGAGCCTGCGCTTGGTCTTGCCGATGTAGAGAAATTGACACCTGGAACAGCGGATGCAGTAGATGAGGTTGGAGGAGGTGCAAACGAACCTTTGCCTCACCTGGAAAGACTGTTTGGGTCCTTGGATGGGGTCGAGGGGGGAGGTAAAGGGACAGGTGTTGCATCTCCTGCAGTTGCAGGGGAACGTACCTGGGGAGGGGGTGGTTTGGGTGGGAAGGGACGAGTGGACCATGGAGTTTCAGAGGGAACAGTCTCTGCGGAAAGCAGAAAGGGGTGGAGATGGGAAGATGTGGCCCACCTCCAACCGGATCCCACTACCGGCCACATCTTCCCATCTCCACTGGCTTCTGGACTTCCATAATTGCATAATTATGAAAGATTTAGATTGGGTAGAATGTAAGAAACCTCTCCCCAAATCCAAGTCTGTCCAGACTCTATTTGTGGCTAATTCATTGGCTGTGAATGTCTTGCCTTGTGAAAGGTGCTGTCGTACTGAGAATCCTGCAGAAAAACTACTCCACATATGGTGAGAATGTGGAGTTTGGTGGAATTGTGAGAGAGGAAGGAGAGACATCCCTTGGGGGAGATGGGGAGGGTGCAGGATAGAGACACCGTTGCCCAGCAGATGGGCCAAGATACCTTGTTCTCTACATTCTGTTGAATAAACATCAACAAGACATCATCAGTGAAGAGAACAGACAGGGAATGTTCATCAACAAAACAAAAGGCTGGAGGAACTCAGTGGGTCAGGCAGCATCTGTGGAGGGAATGCATTCCCTCCTAACCCACTGAGTTCCTCCATCCATTTGTTGTTTGCTTCAGATACCAGCATCTGCAGTCTCTTGTGTCTGCAAGGAAAGTCTTCATATGCTCGTCATACAGTTCCGTGGTTTAAGTCCTTGATCTGTACAGATTGGGCCGTGATCCAGGAAGTGCGAAACAGATACATGGAGTTGGGCCAGGCAGGACCAGGAAGGAACGAGGGAAGCCCGAGTTTGCAGCTATTGTTTCATTCTTGTAAATGTCTGCAGGATCAGGAAGTATTAAGGAAGTTGCTGGAGTGAGCAGCTGCCCCGGAGATCACTAAATCTCAGCAAACACAGATGGCCCCAGATTCCGTGTGAAAGCGAACTCAACATTCTTCAAATTAATAACCTCACCAACTGACAGTAATTCTATTACCAGTATTTTATGATGAGTTTTGACCTGGAATCCATTACGTCCTGACGTTGATGCTTCGGAGAGTGGAATGGTGAGCTGATGGGAGCTGATGGGAAATGAGGAGGCTGAGGGAGACCGAGGGAGGCAGGGCTGCAGAGGGAGGCCGAGGGGGGGCAGAGGGGGGCTGAAGGGAAACGATGGGGCAAGGAGGCTGAGGGAAGCAGAGGGAGGATGGAGGGAGCTGATGGGAGCTGAGGGGAGTTGAGGGAAACCGGGAAGAGATGAGGGTAGCTGAGGAAAGTGGAGGGGAATGGGGAGCAGAGGGGAGCTGAGGGGAGTGGAGAGGAGCAGAGGGGAGCGCTGAGAGGAGGGGAAGATGAAGCAAAGCTACAGGATGTTCCGGTGATTCTGGGCCGCCGGGAACTGTGGCATTTAGTGGCCCTGTGTTTCATCAGAGTGTGAAGTGAGCAAGCTGGGTACCTTGGTGCGAGTTTCATCAACTGACACCACAGGGCTATTCCATCGTCTACACGGCACAAGTCAGGAGCGTGCTGGAACACCCTGGCCTGGATGAGCACGGCACCAACAACATGCGAGCAGCTTGAACGTGCAGAGCGGAACAGCCACCGGACTGGAGCGGCACCCTCCGCCATCACCATTCGCTCCATTCACCAACGGTGCTGGGTGGCTGCCTTCTGCACCTTCCACAAGATCGCTGAGGTTACTCGCACAGGTGGCTCCGACAACAGCTCACAAACCCACACCTTCTCCCACCGGAGAGGGCCGGAACAACCACCTACAGGCCCCCCCCCCCCCTCCCAAGTCTACACCACCCTGACCAGGTAATAAACCATCATCACAGGCCCTGAATCCTGGAGCTCTGTCTGTGAGCACCTGAGAGAAAGTTCACCAGAGAGACAGCAACTGAACACCACCTTCTGTTGGGCTTAGTGGGGGGGAGGGGGGGGGGGGGGGGGGGTAAGAATGTCCCTGATCATAAAAGGCAAAAAGGCAAAAAGAGAATTCATCATTTTTGGAATTACAATTCCCAGAGGTAGTGTAAGAAGGAACAGCAGATGCTGGTTTACACCGAAGATAGACACAAAATGCTGGACTAACTTCAGACTGAAGAAGGGTCTCGACCTGAAACGTCACCTATTCCTTCTATCCAGGGATGCCACTGAGTTGATCCAGCAATTTGTGTCTATCGTTGGTGTAAACCAGCATCTGCAGTTCCTTAGACACAGAATGCTGGATTAACTTAGCGGGTCAGGCAGCATCCCTGGAGAAGAGGAATATGTAATGTTTCAGGTCGAGAGGCTTCTTCATCCCCTGGTTTCGCCACTCCATTGTGTATGCAAAGCACTGGAATCTTCGTGGACTATTCATGTATCTGAAACAAAACAGATACATGAGCCACTGTTGTTTTGGGTGACAGCAGCTTTACATTCCTCTTTTTCCCCACCACTGGGAGTGATGGTAAATATCTATTTCAACAGGTCCAAGTGACTGAGCAGTAAAGACGGAGTGCACTTCTGGTAAACAAGGCGTTCTATTTCCTGCAATATCCGCAGTGGCTGGCTCTGACATCATTTCACACAAGCCACAACACACGCAAGGCGAACATTCAAACAGCAACTCACCACACCCACATCAAAAGTGGCCTCAGTGACAACAAGAAATGTAAAGTCCAAACATAACCAAGTGTGAAGCAACAATTTGTCACTAGGTTTGTGGAACCGGGTAGGGGGGGGGGGTGGTGGGGATGAGGGGTGAGCAATCCTTCAGCAAGTGAACATCACCCAGCCCCGCTAAAGTGCACAAAACATCATCGAGTCAACTTTGACTCTTTCCACGGATGTAGGCTGAATTGCTATGTGTTTCTGCCATTTTCTATTTTTATTTCAGTCTTTCAGTAAGACTGATGATAGACCAGGACAACTTCAAGAGTAGATCTAATGCTGGATATCCCGTGATGAATGACTCCGCAAAACCAACAAGACAACTCCAGAGTGTGATGGAACGCTCTGCATTTGTGCAAATTCAACGATTCTCATGAAGCTCAAGAAGCAACACACAAGACAGAGCAGCATGTTTAAATGGCACCTGCCCCTCCAGCCCAATCACTAGCACACTGACGCTCCTTCTACAATATGTCCTGCAGTTACTTGTCTCAGCAATTCTGCCAGGAACTCACAGGTCCATGACAACTGCTGCAAAGGACAGCAGGCCATTCGGGACTCCACCTATGTCCTCTTGTTTTTAATTCCTGACTATGGAGAAAGAGATTCGGACTGTCTTCATCCTTTCTATGCCCCTTATAATGTTGTTATATATGTTATTGTTGTTACATTATATGTGTAACAATCCAGGCAACTCCCTGGTGAAGATAGACACAAAATGCTGGAGTAACTCAGCGGGACAGGCAGCATCTCTGGATAGAAGGAATGGGTGACGGCTCGGGTCGAGACAGTCTGAAGAAGGGTCTTGAATTACAGAACTGAAGCTCATGGATTGGAGAGTCTTAGCCACAAGGAGAGGTTGGACAGACCTGGATTGTTTTCTCTGGCGTGTCGGAGGATGATAGAAGTTTATAAAATGTTGAATGATTTGGATAGAGGAGATGGTCAGTGTCTTTATCCCAGGATGAAAATATCAAATACTGTGAGCGGCACAGTGGGGCATCGTTAGAGTTGCTGCCTTACAGCGCCAGAGACCCTGGTTCGATACTGACTACGAGTGCTGTCTGTACGGAGATTGTATGTTCTCCCTGTGACTCTCATGGGTTTTCTCCGGGTGCTCTGATTTCCTCCCACAGTTCAAAGACATGCAAGTTTGTAGGTTAATTGGCTTCTGCAAATTGCACCTTGTGTGTAGTGTGCACCTTGGTAATGTTTGGACTTTACATTTTGTGTGGTACGGCAAAACTGAGATAACTTAGAACTAGTGTACGGTTGATCGTTGGTCAGCACGGATTTGGTGTTTCTAGGCGGTATCTCTAAACTACAAACTAGACGGCATAGCTTTAAAGTGAGAGGAAAAGTTTAAAGGGGATGTGCAGGCCAAGTGTTTTACACTTTTGAGTGGTGGGTGCTAGAATGCGCTGCCAGAGGAAGTGGTGAAAGCAGATATGACAGCAACACGCACACGATGCTAGGCTTCTGTATGAACAGGCCGGGAAAGGCAAATAAGGACCATGTCACATCGTGTATTGTCTTTCTGCTGACTGGTTAGCACACAACCAAAGCTTTTCCTGTATACATGACAATAATGTAAACTAAACTAAACTAAACTAAACTTAACTTTGCTTTTTAACATGGTTGTTTTGAGGTACTTCTGCTCCATTGTCAATGGCCAAACAGAAATTCGCTGCCAGGGGTGTTGATGGAGGTAGATATGATGGAGCTCTTTAGAAAGGCACATGATATTCAAGGAATGGAATCGCTTGGCATCATATTGTAGACCAAAGGGCCTATTCCTTTGCTGTACTGTTCTACGTTCTATACCATCAGTTGTCCTGATTCCTGAAATAATCTCCCCTGGACGCTTCAACCTCTCTCTCCTCCAAGACACCCCTTAACAGCTTTCTCATTGACGAAGTGTATAATCACTTTTCCTGATGTCTCTTAAAGTGATGGCATTCAAATGTGGTTGTGAAAACTTCCAGTGAAATACCTTGAGATAATATTACAGTGACTGCACTGATGAACACTGTTATCATTCAATGTTAGTTACTTTCAATAAATGTGTCATTTTTCTCCATCGATTCACAGTGAAAACTCCTCTTCAGGAGAGGAGACTAAACAGACTATCTTCAGTATAAACCAGCATATGCAGTCCCTTTCTTCACATAATAGTTTCTCAGTTGATTCTCTCTGATACCACTGAGTGATGTTAGCATCGGCTCAGGTAGTTTGATGTCCTGTACCGGTGATGTTCTCCTTTGCACGCATGCAAAACTCTCAAAGACCAAGTGCACAGGCGGAAAGAAGGTGTGGAGACGTTAAGTGTAGGAAAATCACTGTAGATGCTGGTACAAATCGAAGATATCACAAAATGCTGGAGTAACTCAGCAGGTCAGGCAGCATCTCAGGAGAGAAGGAATGGGTGACGTTTCGGGTCGAGACCCTTCTTCAGACTGAATTCTGCTGGAGCATTGCCACGTGGGTTTGGAAAGTGTATAGGGCATATCTGCTAAGTTAGAGCCTGCCATCACACTATGAATGGGAAACATTTGGATCGTTCCCAATGTAGTTTGTGTGCACTGGGACACTGGGGTCATAAAGTTGAAATAAAACATTTTTCTTCTCTTTCTTCAGCTGAAAAGGAACATCTTCTTTCAAGATGCCGGCATTGCAAAGCCTGGGGAAAGTGCATGCTGTCGAGGGTATGGCTTGTGAGCAGCCGGCATCGGAAGGGCCCGGCCTGAGGGTCTATCTCTACTACGGCACTGCGGAGCACGGTGCAACCTCCCTGGAATTCAGCTCTGGACGATACACAGCTGAGGAGCTCTGCATCTCTGCAGCAGAGGCCAGCGGTGAGGTCCACGCCCATGTTTGCAGATATCTCGTCATTTGACTGGGTGGGGGCATGTTTTGGTGCAATGTGTCATTCAATTTCAATGAAAAGCCACGAACAATTGGAAGACTAAAGCAAAGTATGCAATTCTGCACTTCTCCCTGTAAATCCTCTGGTACTGTCAAACAAAGAAACAGGACGCGTGCAGGTTTCATCCAGTGATAGAGACCACTCTCTCACAGGTAATGCAGGCCACAGGCTTGATAACAATAGATAATAGACTGTAGACAATAGGTGCAGGAGGAGGCCATTCGGCCCTTCGAGCCAGCACCGCCATTCAATATGATGATGGCTGATCATTCTCAATCAGTACCCCATACCCCCTGACTCCGCTATCCTTAAGAGCTCTATCCAGCTCTCTCTTGAATGCATTCAGAGAATTGGCCTCCACTGCCTTCTGAGGCAGAGAATTCCACAGATACACAACTCTCTGACTGAAAAAGTTTTTCCTCATCTCAGTTCTAAATGGCCTACCCCTTATTCTTAAACTGTGGCCCCTTGTTCTGGACTTCCCCAACATTGGGAACATGTTTCCTGCCTCCAACGTGTCCAACCCCTTAATAATCTTATACGTTTCGATAAGATCTCCTCTCATCCTTCTAAATTCCAGTATATACAAGCCTAGTCGCTCCAGTCTTTCAACATATGAAAGTCCCGCCATTCCGGGAATTAACCTAGTACACCTACGCTGCACGCCTAGCTAGTAGAGCAACTACTTCATGGCCATAATGACCCAGGTTCAATCCTGACCTCTGGTGCTGGCAATGTGGAGTTTGCACGTTCTCTCACGGACCGCACGAGTTTCCCCTGGGTGCTCCAGTTTTCTCACGCATTCCAACATCATGCAGGTTAATAGGTTAGTTAGTTGCCGTAAATTGACCCTAATGTGTCGGTGAGTGATAGAATTTGTGGGTATTCAGGAGAAGGCGGGGAGAATTAAAAAGCATTGGCTTAATTGGTGTTTCGGCGGTTGGTATGGACTCAATGAAATGAAGGGCCTGTTTTAATTCTGTCTGATTGTACGTCTCATGCTGAAGCAGAACTCCAGTTCATGCGCTTGCTTCAGGTAACATCCTGAGTCTAACACCAGCCCAGTCCCCTTTAAATACTACTAGACCAAGTGGACCCGTTGGGCCCAAACCTCTCCTGCATTGGTGCAGCACCCTCTCCTCCTCCCTCTCCACCCCCTCCCGTCCTCCCCCCTCCCTCCTCCCCTTCCCTTCCCCTCCCCCCCACTTCACCCCCCTCAACCCCCTTACCCTCCCCCTCCCTCCCTAGGAGATAGATTTAAACTTTAAAATGTGAATAACTTTAAAAATATAACACCGATTTCAATGAAACTTTTTCCATTAGTACCAAAGGGACGACGGTGAGTAAGGTGGGCCTAAAATTGTTGCGCTATCCTGTACCATTTTGGCTGTAGTTCAGGAACAAACAAACGAGAGTTTTAGGATGTAGATACTTTGTGACTTTCCCTTTGTCCCATCCAAGTATCACATAACTCTTGCCCAAACTCAACCCCCCCCGGCACAAATCTCCGCACTGAAAGCTTCTCCGATCCCAACACCATCCGTCAACCAGTGATCCCACCCATTGCCCACCCTGACCACGTCTGGTGATCAAACTCTCCTTACACTAACCCGCTCCTCCACAGAAGCTGCCTGCATCACAACCATGCCTAATGGCTCCGCAACGCAATATCTTTCAAGTCAGATGGAAAGAGGGATGGTAACAACGGTTAAATTATTAGAAATAATTATTGACTTGGAGACTTTTCCAAAATCACCATGGCAGCTGGGGAGTTTATTTTCTGTTCAGGAAATAATCTGGAATAAAAAGATTATTTCAGCAATCGTGACTATGAAACTAAGATTTACCCAATACTGGTTACCCAATGGAGCGAGAAATAGGGAAGTTTTATTCATCTGCAAGGAAATAATAGTCACCACAATGACCACAACATAATAAGACAAACTGACATAAAAACGACATGCAAACCCATAAACTCCTCGAAAAGAGTAATCCGCAATCTAATTTTGAATGTTATTTACAAAACTATTGGATTGTTATAAGAACCTGCCTGATTCATTGATGAAAGAATTCTGTGTAATTAAGCTGGAGAGGGTCCAGAAAAGATTCATAGAGCACGGTGGCACAGCAGTAGAGTTGCTGCTTTACTGTGTCAGGGACCTGGGTTCGATCCTGACTATGGTGCTGTCTGTACGGAGGTTGTATATTCTCCCTGTGACCTGCATGGGTTTTCCCCGAGATCTTCAGTTCCCTCCCACCCTCCAAAGAAGTACAGGTTTGTAGATTAATTGGCTTGGTATAAATGGAAATTGTCCCTAGCGTGTGCAGGGAGTGTTAATGTGTGGGTATCGCTGGTCGGCACGGACTCGGTGGGCCGAAGGGCCTGTTTCCGTGCTGTATCTCTAAACTAAATTAAAACTAAACAACGTGACCTGGGTGTCATGGTCAATTTGGATGAGAATGTACAAGGCACAGAAAAGAACTTTGCAGATGTCTCTGAAATAGGTGGCATTGTAGAGAGGGAAGATGGAGTTCAGGAATTGGGCTGGGCAAATGGGCTGAGGAATGGCAAATGAAGTTTAATTCAGAAAAGTGTGAGGTGATGCATTTGGTAAATCAAAACAAGGCAGGAGGTTCCATACCTAGCAGATTCCAACATTTATAACCATTGTATTCCCGCTTCTCACCCACCTGCCCATGTCTCCCAACAATATCCCTACCTCTGCCACCTGACCTCTCTGCTTATCATCCTTCACCCCTTCTCGGTCCTCACTGGCAAGCTCCTGTCTCACCCTTCCCCTCTCCCCTTTTCACAGGCTATCTCCCCTCTCCACCCTCAGTCCTGACATTGACTCGACCTGAAATGTCACTTCTTCCTCACCCCACAGATGCTCTTTGACCTGCTCCAGTAGTTTGTTTGTCACTCTGGCTCATTAGCAGTACCTAGAGTGGCGGTAGATACATTGGCCAAGTGGCCTCCTCCTGTCCTACTTTCCTGTGTTCCCCTTACTCCAGGCAACAAGGCGTCCATGCCCAGTTGTCTGTGCCCGACACTGTTTGATGAATGTGTCTGTATCCCCAGGGATCCTGCCGGTCTACAACAGTCTCTTTGCCCTCGCAACCGAAGATATCAAGGTCTGGCTTCCTCCAAGCCACATCTTCCAGGTCGATGGGTGCACACAACAGGTCCTTCGTTATCGCCTCAGGTAAGTCGTGGCGTGCTGCATTTACGGTGATGGCACTGATGATCAGGAGACTGCGGGCAATAGCCAAGCAGTACGCAAGAGCCATGGGTTACAGGTCAAATGCTCACGGTGGGAGTCAGTGGTCTTTGACTAGAGATGGTCTTTGTTAAATGGCATGGACGCACTGGACCATATGTCTTTTTCCTGCAGAATGGTTCTTGCATACATTCTCTATTTAGTTTAGTTTAGTTTGGTTTAGGGGTCAAGGAAAGAGCATTCATGTCATGGCCCTGTTTCCACCAATCTTTCCACCACTACGCACAAGCAGTTCAAGAAGCGTACAAAGCACAAGACGCCATTGTATGCCGATGCCCAGAGGTGTGTTCAGCTCTGGCTGATCAATTTCCAATCTTGTGATGTGGACTTGATAAGAAGTTTTGTTTAAAGATACAGCACGGAAACAGGCCCTTCGGCCCACCGAGTCCGCGCCGACCAGCGATCCCCGCACACTAACACTATCCTACACATACTAGGGACAATTTACAATTTGGCCAAGCCAATTAGCCTTAAAACCTGTACGTCTTTGGAGAGTGGGAGGAAAGGAAACCTGAGACTCTGGAGAAAACCCACGCAGGCCAGGGGAAGGCCATACAGGCAGCACCTGTAGTTTGGATTGAACCAGGGTCTCTGTCGCTGTAAGGCAGCAATTCTACTGCTGCACCTCCACGCCGCCCAATCTCAACTATATTGGTTGTGTTCACACAATCGCAAAGGGCTAAGTCACTAATATTTCATGATAACAAAGTGCTGGTTGTTACAAGAAAACTGCCCACATACTTCAGCAATGACATAATCTTGTCTAGTGCTCCTGTCACACAGAGGAACATCAAAGATAAACAAACTCTTAAACACTTGCTGCAGAAAGAAAGTTTTCTCATGTTAGTCTTTTTTTCTTTTGTCTTCATTCATTCTTTCTTTCTCTCTGCCTTTTGACCCTCTGCCTGCAGAAACAGCTTCTCCCTGCCCTCTCTGTCCTTCTTGATTTTAAACATCTCCATAAGAGGATTCCACACACAGCATTCCCACGGAAGTTTCAGTATTGTGCTCATTCAGTCCATCAGCTCTTCTCAAATCAGTCACAACAGTTTGCTCTGGTGAAATGTAACATGCAATTTAGTATTGAAGACATGCCAATCTTTGTAAGCAACCATCTTATTTAAACAGTCTGTAAAGTGCACTAATAGGGCATTCTGTAAACCTAGAAACATAGAAAATAGGTGCAGGAGGAGGCCATTTGACCCTCCGAGGGCACTAATAAGACCACAAGACAATTATCGCTCATGGGAGATAAACACAAAAAGCTGGAGTAACTCAGTGGGTCAGGCAGCATCTTGGGAGAAAAGGAACAGGTGACATCTCTGGTTGACTCTGAATAATATGCAGTTCCTTCCCACACATTTTATTGCACATGGCTCTGAGTTCTGTCTTGTTTATCACAGTTACAATGATACCCATTCTTTTTTTATCTGCTTGCCTAGATTTTTCTTTCCGAATTGGTTTGGCCAAGGCAGCAAGAAATCTTATCGCTATGGTCTTACAAAGGAATGTGCTGGCACTGTTTTGGATTACTCAGTCATAGACTACCTCTTTGCTCAGGTAATTATGAAATTTTAACAGGTGTCGCAATGTGAATACTGGAAGGCAGTCATTTTACTGTGTGCAAAATGTAACAATGGCTGAACCTTATACTCTGCACAACATTCCATACTGAAGCCACTTCAGGTTCAGTCCAATATCATTAATGTGTTGAAGAAATGAGGAAAAGGACACCAAGTGCTGGAGTAACTCAGCGGGTCAGGCTGCATCCCTGGGGAACATGGATAGGCGATGTTTAGGGTCGACACCCTTCTTCAGACTGATTGTAGGGGGAGAAGAAAGCTGGAAAAGGGGAGAGACAGGACCTGCATATCAGGTAATTGGTCAACGTCGGCGAGGGTTTTTTTTGATAGGCAGATGGTTAGAACAAAGGCCAGAGATAAGAAGGGAAGGCGTGAGAAAAGTTTCAAGAGTTGCAGAGCATAAAGCCAGAATGAGAAAAGTGGCAAGAAGGTTGGAAAGGAGAAATAGTGGGAGTCCAGGTGGGACGCAGGGGAGGGAAGGATGGGGGGGGGGGGGGCAGGGAGAGGGGGGCGAAATTGGGTCGAGTCATGCCAGTACTCGGGCCACTGCATCTGCTCATCATTGCTCATTGTTGCTTCCTGTGCCTCCCCCACAGGCCCGCTCCGACTTTGTCACTGGGCTCATTAAGGTTCCGTTGGACCTACAGATGCAGGAAGAATGTTTGGGGATGGCGGTGCTGGACATAATGCGAATATCAAAGGAGAGGAAATGGAGTCTGCAGCAGATCTGTGACCATATCAGGTGAGAGGTGACTACCTCAGCCTCACCCTCCCTCCCTCCTGTAAACAGCACTCACAGACTGAGGCAAAGGCAGCAACTGGATGCCTATCGGAGCAAGAAATGACTTGCCGGTGGTGCTGTCAGAGTGAGCTGGAACTGGGAGAGGAGGTTCACAACACCATCTGCACCAGCATGTATTGGTCAGGCTGAATGGCCTCATCCCTTCCCACGTTGGATGTGAACCCTTTCCAGCATCTCGCTCTGAGAATGCCGCCATTGGCAGCATTAAGTAGATATTTTACACAAATTCACTGAGTCCGTGCCGACCATCGATCACCCATTTACACCAGTTCTATGCTTTCCCACTATTGTATCCACTCCTCACGCACAAGGGGCGATTTACAGGGGTCAATTAACCTACAAACCCACACGTCTTTGGCATGTAGGAGGAAACCGTAACATACAGAGGAAACCTTTGTGATGACATTTGAACATGCAAACTCCACACAGACAGCACCCGAGGTCAGGACCGAACACGGGTCTCTGGCGTTGTGAGGCAGCAGCTTTATCATCTGTTCGACTGTGCCGCCCAGATCCAACGAAAGGGATCCAAGGATGCAAGCAGTGGAACTAGTAGAACAACTAGGGTGGGGGTGGGGAGGGGGGGGGGGGGGGCGGGGGTGGGGAGGGGGGGGGGCGGGTATGAGAGGGGAAAAGAATGCAGAAGTTACTTGAAATTAGAGAATTCAATGTGGGTTGCAAGCTGCCCAAGTCTATTTCGGCAGCTCAGTAAGCTCTCACAAGCAAGGAGAGGACATCTGGATAAATGTAAACGAATAGTGACCTCAGGATAGGAGAATTGTTCCGCACTGCTTCAAAAGAGAGGAAAGAGCTAACATCTCATCTATGTGATCCTCAGACGGTGTGGCACTCCCTCTGCACGCCACTCAAGGGGCAGGCGTTGGTGGTCAGGTGTGGGACCTGAATCCATAGACAGCCGATGTGCCGGGAATTCCTTGTCCTGAGCACCTAGGCCAGCTCCCAACATCCTTTAAGATGAGCCGTGAATCTTCTCCTCAACCCTCTGCAAAGCTGGTTACAGTGTCCCTTCCCTGATAGTTACAATAACAAGGCCAAAGAATAAGAGGAAGCTTTAAATGTCACTTTGTGAGTTAGAACCACTATATACAGTAAAGGGAAGTAACTTTGTATAGTAACTTTTTTTAGACTTCAGAGACACAGAGGCACCTTGGCCCACTGAGTCCGTCGGCCCATGATCATTCCGTACACTAGCACCATCCTCCATACTAAGGACAATTTATAATTTTACCAAAGCCAGTTAACCTACATATCTGTACGTCTTTGTATTGTGGGAGGAATCCAGAGCACCCGGAGAAAAAACCCACGCGGTCACAGGGAGTATACAAACTTCATACAGACAGCACCCGTGGTCAGGTTCAAACCCAGGTCTCTGGCACTGTTAGGCAGCAACTCTAGGCAGGTACTATCACAACATTTGAAAGATATTTAGACAGATACATGGATAGGAAAGGTTTAAAGGGACATGGGCCAAATGCAGGCAAGTGAAACTTGTGTAGATGTGGTATCTTGGTCAGCATGGGCAAGTTGGGCCGATGGGCCTGTTTCCATGTTGTATCACTGACTCAATGAGTAGGCCATTAGAGTAAATGGCAGGGATCTTAAGATGTTGATGTAAAGTGGGATCTTCTGGTGCAAGTCCATAGCTCCCTGATGGTGGTGACATAGTCATGGAGTCATAGAGTGATACAGTGTGGAAACAGGCCCATCGGCCCAACTTGCCCACACCACCAATAATGTCCCAGGTACACTAGCCTGCGCTTGGTCCATATCCCTCCAAACCTGTCCTATCCATGTACCTGTCTAACTGTTTCTTGAACGATGGGATAATCCCAGCCTCAACTACCTCCCCTGGCAGCTTGTTCCATACACCCACCACCCTTTGTATGAAAAAGTTACCCCTCGGATTCCTATTAAATCTCAACCTCCTGCACTCCATGGAATAGAGACCCAGCCTACTCAATCTCTCCCTATAGCTCATAACCTCTAGTCCTGGCAACATCCTCGTAAATCTTTTCTGAACCCTTTCAGGCTTGACAATATCTTTCCTGTAACATGATGCCCAGAACAGAACACAATATTCTAAATGTGGTCTCACCAATGTCTTCTCCAACTGCAACATGACCTCCCAACTTCTATACTCAATACTCTGCCTGATGAAGGCCAAAATACCAAAACCCTTTTTGACCACCTTAACTACCTACGACTCGACTTTAAGGTACCATGCACCTGTACTCCTAGATCCCTCTGCTCTACAACACTACCCAGAGGCCTACCATTAACTGCCCTTATTCGACGTCCCAAAATGCAGCACCTCACACTTCTCTGCATTAAATTCCATCAACCATTCCTTCGCCCACCTGGCCAATCGATCCAGATCTTGCTGTGATCTTTCACAACCATCTTCACTATCTGCAAAACCACTCACTTTTGTATCATCAGCAAACTTGCTAATCTTGCCCTGTATGTTCTCATCCAAATCATTGATGTAGATGACAAACAGTAACCGAACCCTGAGGCACACCACTAGTCACAGGCCTCCAGTCTGAGAAGCAACCTTCCACCATCACCCTCTGCTTCCTTCCATGGAGCCAATTTGCTATCCATTCAGCTATCCTTCCTTGGATCCCATGCGATCTAACCTTCCGGAGCAGCATTCCATGCAGAACCTTGTTGAACGCCTTACTGAAATCCATGTACACAACTTCTACAGCTTTGCCCTCATCGACCGTTTTGGTCACCTCTTCAAAAAAATCAATCAGATTTATGAGACACGACCACCCATGTACAAAACCATGCTGACTATCCCTAATCAGCCCTTGCCCATCCAAATGCCTGTATAACCTATCCTTCACAATACTCTCTAGTAACTTTCCAACTACAGATGTTAAGCTCACCGGCCTATAGTTGCCAGCATTTTCCCAGCAGCCCTTTTTGAATAGAGGCACAACATTTGCCACCTTCTGGCACCTCACCTGTATTTATGAGCGACTCGTAAATTTCAACCATGGCTCCCGCAATTTCCTCGCTAGTTTCCTGCAATGTCCTCGGATATATCTGATCAGGCCCTGGAGATTTGTCTACCTTCATACATGACAGTACCTTCAGTACTTCTTCGACTGTAACACTGACAATCTCAAAGGGTGATGAGATAGGGTAGAATAGTTTAAAAGATGTTGAACAAATCATAAAATCGAACATCACAGAAACAAGTCCTTTCAGTCCATCTCACCAAGTCAACTGCAATGCCTATCAACGGTCATCCCATTTGACTTCATTGATCACTTATCCCTCTACATCTTTCTGATCCAAATATCTGTCCAAAGGTCTTTGAACGCTATAAATGTCTACGTGAACCAACTTCTTTGGCAGCTCGTTGCAGAGATTCATCATTCTCTGCATGAAAACTTACACCTCAGATTTCCTTTAAATGACTCCCCTCGCATCCTAAATCTATGCCCTCTCGCCTGACCTTGGAAAAAAATTCTTAATACCTTTCATATCCATGCCCCTCATAATTTTTATTAACCTCTGAGGCCAGCTCTCAAAGTCCTACATTCCAGTGGCACAGTTGGCAAGGACAATGTGGGCAGAAAGGTAGAAACAAGGAAATGCAGATGCTGGTGTACTAAAAAGGACACAAAATGCTGTGGAACTCAGCGGGTTAGTCAGCATCCCTGGAGAACATGGACAGGCGATGTTTCAGAATGGGATGCTTCTTCAGACCAGTCAGAGGTGGGGTGCAGACCAGTCTGAAGAAGGGGACCGATCTGAAACTTTACCTATCCATGTACTCCAGAGCTGCTGCCTGACCCGCTGAGTTATTCCAGCACTTTGAGTTTTTTTCTGTCGGCAGAAAGGGCCCAATCCTATAGTCTTCCATCAGGAGGATCATTACGCCTCCAACTCTGAAACATTGGTGTCTAAATCCCATGCTAACCAAATCATTCTTGTTCCATTTAAAGTTACAAGTCCTGCATTCCAGCATCTCTCCGTCAGCAGATCCAGCAGCAAAACTTCCTGACAAGAAAGAGAATCAGAAGGAATTTTTACAAATTTCTGAAGAAGATGAGCCACTGTGAAACCGACCTCAGGTGTCTGAAGCTGAAATATCTCCTGGACATGGGAAACCTGGAACTAATACCCAGTCAGGAGGTCTTTCGTGTGAAAGATCAATCATGGGAACATCAAGCGAACCAGGCACACAAATTCATCGGTGTCTCCGGGGAGCATGGAGTTCAGTGGAGCACAAAAGAGGACGAGGTTTGTTTACTTTCTGTATCATTTGGCCTATTGGGAAAGGGGCTCCTGCATTTAGTTAAACCTAGGCAAATTGCACCATGATCATCCAGTCATTAGGTTGGTTGATGCTGCAGGGCAGGACAGCATCCACCTCCCCTGACATCAGTCTGAAGAAGGGTCTCCGCCCGAACTGTCATCCATTCCTTCTCTCCAGAGATGCTGCCTGACCCGCTGAGTTACTCCAGCATTTTGTGTCTACCTTCGATTTAAACCAGCATCTGCAGTTTTCTTTCCTACACAACTTAAAAAGACCAATCACATGAATTTTGGTGTCATCCAAATCATTTACAGAGATGACAAACAAGAGTACAAAGGTGGACCTAACACCAGCTCCTCCCAGATACCGCTGGTCACAGGCCTCCATTCAGAGATACAACCCTCCACCACCACCGTCTCTTTCCTACCTTCAAGCCAATTTTGAATCCAATACTCTCACTCATGTGATCCAACCTTACTTACTGGTCCAACATGTCTCTACCTCAGTGAATGAAAGACCATTTGACCCATTGTGGCGATGCTAGTTCACTTGAGGCTCTATTAAATGGTTACCTATTAATGAACGTTTCCACTTCAAAACTTCTTCTGAATCGGTTTCCACTGTCCTTTCAGGAAATACATTCCATATTACAGCAGTTCACTTTGTAAAAATTATATTTCCTCATCACCAGCACACCGCTACTCAGCATTTTTCCTACTGGTTATACTTAATTTGTCAGTACTGATCTTCCTGCCAGGGGAGTTGGTTACTTTGTGAAAGGCGTTCATAGTTTTAGCATTTTCATTAACTACTTTCTCTGTTCTGAGGAGCAGGTTCCATTTGCCCGTCTGCCCAGATGTTCATGCCCTCAGCTAGGGCACTGCTCTGGAAAATCTCTGACCATTCTTCATGGCATGATGTTCTTTCTGAGGTGGACCACATACAGATGGATTCAATACTCCAGCAAAGGTCTAATTGTGGATATCCACCACCTGATGGTTCTTTTCCTGCCCTCTCTATTCAGTGTACCAAAGAGATTGTCCATTTGTGACTCCCCGTTTTACTTTTCCACCTCCACCAGACACTCACCTTTTCACACATCTTCTAGTGCAACAGGAGATGAAACAAGTGACATTCGGTAGCCCTGTAGGATGTTTAGAACCAAGCATTCTAAAGGCACAAACAATAGACGGGGTGCTTGGCTGAGATTTGATCTAGGATTTATCAGTGTAGTAGTACCCTCAACACATTTGTTATCATCAGTTTGAATGAATGCTCAACCTGAATGGAGAATGTAATGATCCTCTCTCTTTGATGTACCTCCTTGTTTAGCAATGGCAGCCCTTCTGTGACTTCCCAGAGATTGTTGACATCACTCTCAAGCAAGCTAGCCGAGATAACGTCTTAGAAGAAAGTCGAATTGTCACACTTACTAAACAAGACAACAAAGTTTTGGTAAGTTTAATTAAAAATGACTATTTATAAAGCCAGTGGAAAGCGCTAGACTGAGGAGAGCTTTAAGTGGATGACCAACCTGATGAATTTATTTTGGAAGGAGCAGTGAATGCCTATCTTGGCTTTTGTAACTTGCACTCCTGGGAATTGGAATGACCTGGGAGTAGGTCCAAGCCCCCGAGATTAGATGACAAAAGCTCAGACTAATTCTTGTTCTGCCAGGTGATATTAAAGATCTCATTGTGCTATTTCAACAGCAACATAATCTCCTTATCCCTCAGTTTGCAGAACTAAACAGCATGGTTCAGCTGATAGGACTTGACACTGACTGCCCTGTTTACAGCAGTGACCCTATTTCAATTACTTCATTCACTGCAGAGCAGAAGACTAGCAATGTAAACACCACCATTGAAATACTTCTTTCTTTTTAATGTACATTTATAACATCTAATTGCTTGTATAAGCTTTTGACAAATGTGCAACATTCCCTTAGAGAACCAAAAACGCTGCCTATCATCAGATGAACCTGGTCTGAAATCGGGCCCTGATTTATGTGACAGACTGCTGATAACTAAAAGCTGATCTCATAATCATAATCATACTTTATTAGCCAAGTATGTTTTGCAACATATGAGGAATTTGATTTGCCATACAGTCATACCAATAAAAAGCAACAAAATACACAAAATACATTTTAACATAAGCATCCACCACAGTGACTCCAAATTCCTCACTGTGATGGAAGGCGAAAGAAAAGTTCAATCTCTTCTCTTCTTTGTCCTCCCGCGGTCGAGGGCCTCGAGCCTTCCGTTGACGGGACGATCTTGGCTCCTGTAGCCGGCGGTCGGGCCCTCCAAGTCGGGGCGATCAAGCTCCCGCATCGGGGAGATCTCAGCTCACCCCGGGCGATCGGACCCCAGGTCGGGACTGGTCGAACCTCCTGCGACTTTGGAGCTTCCCGACATCAGTCTCTATCCGAGACTGCAAGCTCCTCGATGTTGAAATCCGCAGGCCGCGTCGATCCCAGGCATGGGATCGCATGGTAAGTCCATGGCCCTGCGGTGGGGCTCAAAGTCAGTCTCGAGCAAGGCCGCCAGCTCCATGATGTTAGGCCGCAGAGCGACCGGAGATACGATCCAGAAAGCAATCGCATCTCCGGCAAGGTGAGAGATTGAAAAAAAAAGTTTCCCCCCGACCCCCCCCCCCCACATAAAACAAACCAGAGAACATTAACACATACGTTTTAAAGCACACTAAAAAATAACAACAATGATGAAAAGACAGACAGACTGTAGGAGAGACTGCCATCGCTGACGAAACCAATTTCAAAGAGTCGGTAGTTTGCCCAACACAAATTTGAAGGGCATGCTCAAACAAACATGCTTTGATTTAACCACAAGAAAGTAAATTGTTTTCACTGGCAGAAGGGTTGGTGATTAGACTGTGTGAATCCAAGATGGTTGGCAAAGAAACCAGAGACAGCAAGAGTGGGAAGTCAAATGCAAGAGGAAAGTTTTCAGCAACTGTCAGGACCCTGGGGAGCAATGATGTACATGGGACCTTGGGATGTTGGTCCATAGCTCCCCGAAAGTGAAACAATAATATTTAAAAGATAATCGGACAGGTACATGGATAGGACAGGTGTGGAGGGTTTCGGGCAAATGCAGGCAAATGGAACTAGCTTAGATGGTGCACTTTGGTCACATTACCTGATGATTTCTACTTTTCAGGAGGCAGAGTTTCCCAGCCTGAGAGAAGCTCTCTCTTTCCTTGCACTTATTGATGGCTACTACAGACTAACAGCTGATGCTCACCATTACTTCTGCAAAGAAGTGGCACCGCCAAAGCTGCTGGAACACCTTGAGGACCATTGTCATGGACCTATCATGTAAGTTCTAGGAATGAGAGGATCTAGTTTCCTTCGCTCAGTTCTAGACCCAAAAGTGTCAGCATTCTTCTTCATTTCTTTGCCTTCTATCACTGCATGATCCTCCTCTGAAAGAACAAATTAACCCCTTACTTTCTGCTGGATGACTTATCAAGAGTGCATTATAGTGATTGGGGAAATGGCTTCCAGTGAGAGGAAAAGTTATCCTTGTTCACACATGCTAAATTAGAAATACAGAGATGGCGACATTGTATTCTCCTCTGAAATTCATTTCTGTTGAAGACAATGGATCCAAATTCCTGGAGTTCTGCTCGAGCCATCACATGGTGCTGATGTGGAGGCGGTGGTTCCAGCCAATGTCTTAGCACTGTGATGCCTTCCTTTCGCCTTGCTAAGGAACATCTCTAAGTTCTTTCGGCAAGGGTCAGTGCAATTATTTGGCTTGTCTTCTCATTTTTTCCCTTCCTTTTCAGCTCTGACTTTGCCATGTCCAAGCTAAAGAAGCAAGGAAACAAGAAAGGTTTTTACATCCTGCGCTGTAGCCCCAAGGATTTCAACAAGTATTTCCTCACAGTTTGTGTTGAAGTAAGTTGACGGAATAACTTGAGGGAAATGATCTGTATTTCCTAATGAGTGCCCTTGCTTAACCCACTGTAGCCCCCGCACGATATGGACTTTCTCACAAGCAACTCGACTCTAAAGTTTGGGCAACTGTTTGGCCACCGTGGAAGTCAATGACGTTGCCACAATGGCTGAGTGAGATCCACAGAAAACTCTTGGTCTGATCGGCATGCTATAGGCATGGAGATGCATCCAGGGTCAAATGTTTTAGCCGGTGAAGTCAATAGCTACTCTGCAATGAGGAAGCCCTCATGAGGCTCCCGTTAAAATGATCTCTAATCAACAAAGCCGATCTGCTGTGGTCTCGGTGGTGGAAACATCACGTTCCACTCCACTGGATCCCATCAGTGTAGTCTCATGTTTACCTTCAGAAGCCACATTTCTCACTAATGCTCCCTCGATTCCAAACCATCTCTGGGAGAATGGCTGATGGGGAGCAACCACTTCCTCAGCACGTGACCTCTCTAACTTTCTGCTGACCCTTATAGCGGCCCCTCCTTCAGTCGGCCATGAGATTGACTAGTGGAGCAACACAAGCAGCGTATGAATCCTGAGATCACAAATGACCACCCGTGCAGTGGTGGCATGAGATGAATCATTTCAACACCGCAAGGCCCATTACCACGAGCCACAACTTTGAGTGACCCTTTCAGTTTGGACGTGTGGAGGCCAGTGAGCTCCAGCCAAGCACGTTCACCAGATCCAATGGACTCAGCCACCTCTCTGTTGGCAGTGACTGCCTCACCTCTGAACTAGGAACTCGGTTATTGGCTTCAAATGAGAATCCTTTCCAACAGCTGTATTGTG
This sequence comes from Rhinoraja longicauda, assembly GCF_053455715.1. Taxonomy (NCBI): domain Eukaryota; kingdom Metazoa; phylum Chordata; class Chondrichthyes; order Rajiformes; family Arhynchobatidae; genus Rhinoraja; species Rhinoraja longicauda. The sequence goes on along the minus strand of NC_135980.1, from coordinate 17,510,072 downwards.
GTAGCATTGGAGTAACGTCAGGTTCTTGGGATCTCCCCTGGGGCAGGGTGACCTGTACAAGAGAGCTGGGTGGCCTATCACTGTAAGGACAACAATATCCTTGCAGGGTGATTTGCTGGTGCTAATCCAGAGGGCGTGAAGTATTGAGGAAGTGTGTGGGTCTCAGAATGAAGGTTCAGCAGGTGGGGAGGCAGACTCAGGTAGAAAGTAGAAGAGGCAAGACCAGAGTGAAGAACAGAGACAGGAGAGGAAGCATGAGGGGGTCGGTAAGCATAATTGCATTTTTTTGTTAACGCAAGCAATCTTGAAGGGAAGATGGGAGAGTCTTTAAATTCAGTTTTCCACCTATCATACAATCACCAAATTGCATCCTTTGCCTTTGATAATGTTTTTCATTTGTTGCAGACGGAATTCGGGAAGGATTACAAGGACTGCCTGATTATCAAGGGCAAGGGCCACTCTCTGGCTGGGGTCCCACGGTACTTTGAGAGTATGAAGAGTCTGCTGAATTACTATCAGACCACAGGCCTTGTGTCAGAGGGAGTCAGAATGGAGCTTAACACCTGCTGCCCACCCAGACCCAAAGGTAAAGGGGCTTCTGCCCCTCCCACTCTCACAGCCTTGCCTTCACCTCACCTCACGCCTCCCTGTGGGGACGTAACAAAGGGTAATGCTCCTGCAAAGTCGAGTGGGAGGGGGGGGGGAGTCTCCATTCTACAGAAGATGTTGACCTATTAGTATTTGTTCACCACTGGCAAAGGAGACATCTTCAGGGCTCGGTCCTACGATCCTGCAGCAGGAACAAAGAGATGCACTGGGCTTTGGGATGCATTTCTCCCCTTGGGAGAGAGGTTGGAACAGATTCAGAATTATTCACCTTTACACTTTGTCTCTGCTTCCTAAGGGACACAGTGCTAATCTGGGTGAATGGAGATTTGTGTAGGCGGGCAAGAAGGTCAGCATGGACAAGTTGGGATGGTCTTGGAATCATGTTCAGCACAAGCATTGTGGGCCAAAGGGCTTGTTCTTGTGACGTACTGCTCTATGTTCTATGTTCTCCACTCTTCATGTCTTTCTCCATGGTAAAAACAGATAAGAAATACTCAATAAGGACCTTGCCCATCTTCTGCAGCTCCACACAGATGATTGCTTTGGTTTGTGAGGGACCCTATTCTCTCTCTCTAGTTGTCCTCTTTTCCCAACAGTAAGAACATTGAAATCTCCAATTTTAGGTACCCCAAACTAATTCCCACCTCTTTTTTATTCCAATAAACCTGAGGAAGTTCCTTTCTTATACCATCAAAGTCATCCTTGCCCTAATTCAATGCTCCTGCCTTTCTGCCCACTGAACTTTCTTCCATCACCTTTCATACCAACTTCCAGCCTTTCACCTGATTCAGTCCTGTGTTGGATCCTGCCCCCCTACCAATCTAGTTTAAACCCACCTGCCTTGCCAGTATATGTAGCAAGATTTGAACTATGTTGTTTGGTTTCTCGATTTCTCACAACAGTGATGGAGATTTCCATCAGAACATGATCAATAACCTGGTCGAGGGAGTGTGAATGAAATCCAAGCAGGCGGTTCCTCTACTGGCTTTCCTTACCGTGCCGCATCCAGTCCTGATCATTTTACTCTCACCTACAGAAAAGTCCAACTTGATAATCGTTCGCAATAACTGGTCCTCGGATCTGCTTGCCTCGCCTGCAATGCAACGAAGAAATGTCCATCAGATGATGTTCCATAAAGTAAAGAAGGAGGAGCTGATCTGGGTGAGTCTGCTGAGGCGCAATAAGTGCTTCATTCAAAGAATAATAAACCTATCCTGATATCAGAGATCTGAAATCTAAACAGAAAATGCTGGAAAAAGCTGAATATAAATACTTCAAATAGCCAGCCTGCCTACTAGTGCCAGAACTGTCCCGTTCTGATAACCTTGACTGTTTCTCTCTTTACAGATGCTGTCTGACCTGCAGAGTATTTCCAAGCTTCTCATTTATATCAGTTTTTCAGCAGTTGCAGTGTTCAGCATTTTCTTTCCTTCTTTTCTGTTCTCATTCATCCCCTCTAGTTACACCTCTGCACAGACACCACCCAAGATCAGGATTGAACCTGGGTCTCTGGTGCTGTGAGGCAGCAGCTCTAACAGCTGCATCATTGTGCTGCCCCTGGTGAAATAATTTCCAACTTAACCTCTTCACAAATGCTGCCTGGCCTCATGAAGATCGGGATGCGTAACAATTTATCGTAAGCAAATGAGACCAAGGACGAGAAAGGCTTTACTGAGATGGTTGTTTTGTTAAGACTTAAAATGGTGTTTTGTTGAGACTTAAAATGTCACAGAGAGCTTGAGCCAGAATTCATTGCATTTCTAAGGGACTGGACTAGCAGTGGAAGGTTTGAGAGACAAACAACAATGTCATTCCTGGGACATTCTCACAAGGACCTTGTCCAAATTGGCTCCTTCAGTCTGGAAATTGCTTGGCAGTCGGAATGTGCTTCAAAGAAGTGACAACACATTGTGCTATTAATCTGACTTCAGTTAGATTACTAGATAGAATTATAGAATCATGCAGCATGGAAATAGCCCTTTTGGCCTAACTTGCCTATGCTGACCAAAACACCCCATCTAGGCTCGTTCCATTTGTCTACATTTGGTCCATAGCCCTCTAAATGTTTCTTATCTATGCACTTGTCCAAATGTCACCTTAAACCTATGTCGTCGGGTTTTTGATTCTTGTACTCTGGTTAAAAGACTCTGTACCTTCATGATTTTATGCACCTCTGTAAGATCACCCTTCAGTCCCCTACACCCTAGGGACTAAAGTCCGAGCCTGCCTAACCTCTTCCTATAGCTCGTCCTTGAGTCCTGACAACAGCCTTGCAAATCTTCTTTGCCCTTTTTCCAATTTAATTACATCCTTTCTATAGCAGGGTGAGCAAAACTGACACAATACTCCAAATGCAGTCTCACCAATGCCTTGTTCAACTGTAACATATGTTAATGGTCAGACTTTGCTTCATTCACAACAGGGTGAAAGTCTAGGTCAAGGATCCTTTACAAAGATCTTCAAAGGAACAAGGGAAGGAAATGCGGACAATGACTTTTACCAGATGGAAGTTTTACTGAAAGTGTTGGACTCTTCACACAGAAACTATTCTGAGGTGAACCCTTCGACTTTTAATTCTTCTCAGTAACAATTCTCAAGAGTGACAAGAGGCAAAGTATTCTGTTTGGTGGAGAAATCCAGACCATGAGAGTAGAAAATTCAGGGGCTCGTTGTTCCGAAGTAAGGTCAGGAAAATCTTCCTCACCCAGACAGCAACTAGAATCTTGAACCTTCAAAAAGCAGCTGAGACTCAGGATTAGTCGGGAATGTTAACCGAAATGCCGGTTTATACTGAAGATAGACACAGAGTGCTTGAGTAACTCAGCAGGTGAGGCGGGATGTCTGGAGAAAAGGACCAAGTGGCGTTTCGGGTCTGACGAAGGCCTATTTTCTCCAGAGATGCTGTCTGACCCATTGAGTTACTGATAGATTTTTGTTGGCATGAATTGCATTACCTATGGAGTTCTCCATTAGGCAGAATCAATTGAGTGAGGTTGTACTATTGAAGGCTTGCATTCCAGAACTAATTAAATTTCTAGCCAACATATTCCCATAGAGTTACAACATTGGAATCTACCCAAAACATGGAAAGTTGCCCAGTTATGAAAAGTTAATAAAAAGCAGTGTAAATCCCATCCAAACAAATTAGCACCTCAACCGACGACAAGCATCTTATTTAGTCTTCAAACTCCAGATTGGCTTGGCTTGGTAAATTGGCTTGGTAAAATTGTAAATTGTCCCTAGTGTGTAGGATAGTGTTAATGTACAGGGATTGCTGTACAGCATGGACTCAGTGTGCTGAAGGGCCTATTTCTACGCTGTATCTCTGAGCTAAACTAAATTAGTGAAAAGGTGGGCCATACTCTCCCAGTATTTTGCTGTTTTACCTAACCAATCTATTTCACCTTACATCTTTGCTACATCACAATTTCAAATGTGAATATAGCAGCTATACCTTATTCAAGGCATTTATATAAATTGTATAAAGTTGATGCCCCAACACTGATCCCTGTGTCACACCATTATTACAATGTGACAACCGAATATAGACCAGGTTACACTGACTGTTTCCTCTTGGCCAAGACATCAGCCCTTGCATTTAATCTACAAGCAAATACTAATCACAGTAAAGACACAAAGTGTAACTCAGCGAGCCAGGCAGCATCTTTGGAGAACATTGTCAAGTAAACGTTTCAGGTCAATGGTTCAATGGCCCAATGGTACTTTTATTGTTACATGTGCGCAGTGCAAACGCTGAGTGAAATTATTTTCTCATAAACAGTGCAGGAGAGTATTGCCATACCCAAGCACATCCCCGATTAGCAAGTGTACAGAAATAGTCCATTGATCCAACACGCAAGAGGCAGCATAATTTGATGCCAATTTAAAAGTCCAGTCCGCGCTCTAGTTGTTATGAGTGGTGCCCATTCCTGGCAAGCCCCAGGCTGCTGTGGGCCTACGGCCATCACCTTCCTTGGACGTCTGGATTGACCAGCGAACTGATATCCCTCTCCTCGCCCGTTCACCTTTGACCCCTGGGAGTTCCCCAGGACCCTTTTTCAGACTGCCTGGCCCGCTGGGTTACTCCAGCATTATGCTATGTGTCTTTTTTGTTGTAAATCAGTATTTGCAGTTTCTTGTTTCTACATTTATTAAATCACGTTTTATGCTGCGCCTTATCAAATGCTTTATGGTAGTGAAAGTCAAAGGACTTTATCAAGTCGATAAAACATGATATCCCCTTCACTTAACTATCAGAGTGCTGTGTTGAGAAAAACCAAGCCATGTGTTGTGGGAAGGAGAGGTCGGCTGGAGGGGAGGAGCTGAGGACAATGGGACCAGGGGTTCCAATCAGACCAGAGCTGGAGAGCACGTTTAGTGTGGTTTAGAGATACAGCATGGAAACTGGCCCTTCGGCCCACCGAGTCCGCACCGATCCCCACACATTAACTCTGTATTACATTAGGGACAATTTTTACATTTACACCAAGCCAATTAACCTACAAACTTGTACGTCTTTGGAGTGTGAGAGGAAACTGAAGTTCTTGGGGAAAACCCCCCACGCAGGTCACAGGGAGAACATACATACTCCGTATAGACAGCACCCGTAGCCAGGATCGAACCTAGGTCTCTGGTGCTGTAAGCGCTGTAAGGCATTAACTCTACAGCTGTGCCATCGTGCCACCTAATTGTGAATTGGGAGAGGTTTTGTGCCTGGGGGAAGGTGGCTATACTGTGCCTGTGCATTATTACTGCCATGCTGAGATATATTTTTACTTAAACTGAACTGTTTCTACCGTTATAGTCATTCTTTGAGGCAGCAAGTATCATGAGTCAAGTTTCCCACAAGCATCTTATCCTGGTTTACGGAATCTGTGCCGTGAATAATGAGAGTAAGTCTTTGAACTTGTGAACCTGATCCTAATTTGTTCCTTCACATTCTGTCAGAGACTTTTCAAAATTATTGCAAAATATAAATGATTAAGAAGCTGCCACATGCTATCCCGTCAGGAACTGATTCACTGCCTTTCCTCCACAGATATCATGGTGCAGGAGTGTGTGAAGTATGGGGCCCTGGACATATACCTAAAGAAGAACAGAAACAAAAGCTGCATCAACATTAGCTGGAAACTCGAGGTCGCGAAGCAACTTGCCTACGCCATGAATTTCCTGGTGAGCATCACGACAAGTGTCAGAGGTGGCGGCAACATGACCCTCAAATTCACCACTTGCTTTTCGTTCGCAAGGGAGAGCTAGCTAATTGGTGGAAAGAGTGGAGAGAAGATTTAGAACACAGGACAGTACAGCACAGGAATGGGCCTTCAGCCCACGACGTTTGTGCCAAACGCGGGTCCTTACCTGCAGGGGTCCATGCGATTGAGTGGGAGGTCCCCGCCACTGAATATCTCCCAGAGAGTTGTCCCAAAGCACCATCTGTCTGACTCAGGAACCATATGTGTGGCTTGGTCAATGTATTCGGGAGCCAATCACGGGATCCAGTCATTGCGCACTGCACCAAAAAAAAAACGTTTAATTAGTTATGAGTTTTTCCAAACTCTCGGTCAGTCTCCACTCTCTGAGCAGTTAAAGTGACCTCATCTGCCCGTGCATGTCCCTATATTCCATGGTCCATATTCCTCTGTTCCCTACACTTTCATGTGCTTTTCTAAAAGCCTCTTAAATGACACTGTCATATCTGCCTGCAAAACTGCCCTTGCAATGCATTCCAGGCTGCCACCACTCTCCGTGTAAAAAAACCCAGGGAATATCGCATCCAGGGATCTATTGTTCCTCATTGCCAGCAACTCTTGAAGATTTATTGCGGTAAATTAACCCAGCAACCCAGACATCTTTGGGACGTGAGAGGAAACTAGAGCCCCCAGGGGAAACCTACTTGCTCACTGGGAGAACAAGCAAACTCCACACAGATAGCACTGGGGGTGGGTGTTAAACCTGCGTCACTGGAGCAGTGAGGGAGCAACTCTAGTATCTCATCGATACCACAGCCCTCAGTCCAATATTAAATTAGCAGTGCAAAAACCTCCTCCCCAATGGCCGAAGAGGTTCAGAATTCGGTTTGAGAGAGGCAGGTGAAAGATATAACCATCAACTGCTGCTAGAGAAAGGGCAAAACTCCTCCTGGGAAATAAGGCAGAACAAGTAACGGAAGTGTGAATGAAGAACCACTTTGGGAACAATGACCATAACACTTGGTTTAAAATAGTTGGAGAAAGGGATAAGGCTGGTCCAAAAGCTGAAGTCCTAAGTTGGGGAAAGGCCAATTTTACTAATATCAGACAGGGACTTCCAGAATTTGATTGGGGGATGCTGTTTGCAGGTAGAGGAACATCTGGGAAGTGGGAGGCTTTTAAATGTGCGATAACAAGAATTCAACTTGTTCCTGTTAGAGCGAAGGGCAAGGCAGGCAGGAGTAGAGAGTTCGAGATGACAAGTGATATTGATGTTCCAGTCAAGTAAAACATAGAACACAGAAAAATATAGCACAGGAACTTTGGACCACAACGTCAGTGCCAACAGGATGCCAAGATGAAGTAATTGCCTGCTCATGATCCATATCCCTCCATTCCCTGCATATCCAAGTGCCTACGTCACCTTTAGGCAGCTGGGATCAAGCGAGTGGTAGAAGCAGGTATAATTACATTTAAAAGACACATGGACAGGTTCATGTATATGAGAGGTTTGGAGGGATATGAATGAGGCGAAGATAAGTGGGACGAGTGTGGTAAATCAACTTGGGGTTAATTAAAGGTTAGCCAAAGGGCCTGTTTCTATGCTGTATAGCTCTATGACTCCATGATCTATAATCTCTGACCGATCTCTCCTGGTCTGACCGGGAGCTAGGATTTTGGCATGTTGCCAAGCATTATCCCAAGAATCCGACCCAGGTTTTATGGTGTGCGGTTTATTTGATTCTCTTTCGAATAGTCTGAGGGGGTCATCCAGCCCCACTCCTGCACCTTCACCAAAGGTTCACGAACATCATGCTTTCTCCTTACAGGAGGACAAGCACATCGTCCACGGCAACGTCTGTGCACGGAATGTCCTGCTGACTCGAGAAGGAGATGCTGTGGCTGGGTGTCCTCCCTTTATCAAGCTGAGCGACCCGGGAATCAGCATGATCATCCTGCCGAACGAAGGTAAAGAGAGACATGAAACGGTGTCCTTTACACCGGCAGGTCTGTGAGCAGAGGTGTACTGCAGGGATCTGTGCTAGAACATTTACATCTGTGCACAGTGGTGTACAGCAGGGAGTATAAGAAAATAACTGCAGATGCTGGTACAAATCGATTTATTCACAAAATGCTGGAGTAACTCAGCAGGTCAGAACTGCAGATGCTGGTACAAATCGATTTATTCACAAAATGCTGGAGTAACTCAGCAGAACTGCAGATGCTGGTACAAATCGATTTATTCACAAAATGCTGGAGTAACTCAGCCTGAAATGCTGAGTTACTCCAGCATTTGGTGTACAGCAGGGATCTGTGCTAGAACATTTACATCTGTGTACAGTGGTGTACTGCAGGGATCTGTGCTAGAACATTTACATCTGTGTACAGTGATGTACTGCAGGGATTGGGGCTGGTTCCTTCACACCAATAGGTCTGTGAGTAGAGGAGTTGCCACAGGAATCTGGCCTGGAACCTTTGCATTTGTGAACGGTGGATCGGCGTTTGGACCTTTACACTAGTAGGTCTATGAGTAGTGGATTGGTGCTGGGACCTTTAGTTTAGTTTACTTTAGTTTAATTTAGTGTAATGTATTGTCACATGTACTGCAGTACAATGAAAAGCTTTATTCCAGCAGGTCTGTGTGCAGTGGGGTACCGCAGGGACCGGTGTTGGGACGTTTAGTTTTGTTATCACGCGTCACGTTATCACGTTTTGTTATCACGTTTATGATCACGTGTACCGAGGTACTGTGAAAAGCTTTTTTGTTGCATGTTATCCAGTTAGCGGAAATGCTACACATGATTACAACCAAGCCACCCGCAGTGTACAGATACAGAATACAGGGAATAACATTTACATCTGTGAGCAGGCATCAGTTCTAGGACCTTTGCACCAGCAGTTCTGTCAGTGGTGGTGTACTGCAGAAATCAGCATTTGGGACCTTTGCCATTTTGTGACATTTGTTTATCATTTGACTTGCTCATCAAATATCCATCAAACTTTGCTTTAAAATATGCCAAGGCACAGCGCCACTGCCCTTTGAGGAAGGGAGACCCAAAGGTTCACGATACTGAGAAACCTCGTTGCCATCTTATAAAATATCAATCAGACCACAGCAGGAGTGCTGAGTGCAACACAAAGGAAAAGATGAGCAAGGCAGTGAAAGGTTGCGTGCAGTGGACCAGAATGTGCAATTATGTTTCCATTGTGGAACAAGCTTGAGGAACACGTTTCTCCGCTGTGTGTTCACATAATAATAATAATAATAATAATACATTTTATTTATATAGCCCTTTTCATATACTCAAAGACGCTTTACAGAGATTTTGAGAACATAGGGAAATTAATAAATAGATATGTTGCAGATGTGGAAATGCCCAGAGAGTGGAGACTGACTGAGAGTTTGGAAAGATCTCGTAACTAATTAAAAAGTTTATTTTTCTGATGCAGTGCGCATTGACCGGATCCCATGGTTGGCTCCTGAATACATTGACCAAGTCACACATATGATTCCCGAGTCAGACAGATGGAGCTTTGGTACAACTCTCTGGGAGATATTCAGTGGTGGAGATCTCCCACTCAACAACATGGAACCCATGCAGGTAAGGACCCATGTCTTTCACAACATTTCGACTGGCTCTACAATTGTTCATTAGTGCAATGGAAACCACATCACATATTTCATTGTCAATAAACTTTGTACTTTGTAACTTTGTTGCCATCCTTTATGTGGTGACTCTTGTATGCCTAGGTATGCAAAACAAACCATCTCACTCTGACTTGTCACAGGTGACAATAAAAGTATCTAATCTAACCGAACCTAATCTAAATATGGCGACTGAGCCAGGAGCATTGCTCAGAACATGTGTCTGCGTGTCCATGTGCAAACATTCAGTGCCATGTTCTGTGAAGCCTGGAAGCTCCTTTACCCACTTTTCATGCACCAACAGGTTGCTTCAGCCATCTCTCTTAGGAGATTGCTGCCATGGTTTTTCCATTCGGCCGACCCACCCTTTGATGTGAGGCTTCTCTCCCCCACACACAATGCTGGTGGGAGACTGGTTGGTGCTGATCAAGCTGCCTAGTTACTACGGTCATGGGGGCAAAAGGGAGCAGATACTGCAAAAAACACAACAATCCAGAGACAGGGCATTTAATTCAAAGAGCACACTTCAGACAGTGCTGTACCCTAATGCCGCACTGGATACTGCCTGTACTGTTACCAATTGCATCGTGCATGACCCAAGCTTCCAACTACCTCATGCTGAGCCCCAGCAGTTGAATATCAATTGCAGATTGAAGACAGGAGTTTGCAGATGCTAGAATCTAGAGCAAAACACAAAGTGCTGGAAGTACTCAGCGGGTCAGGCAGCATCAGTGGAGGGAATGGACAAATGAGGTTTCAGGTCAAGATCCTATTTCAGACTGAACAAATGCTGATACCCGCCTAGTTCCTCCATCACTTTGTGTTTTGCACTCTGTGGAGGTTGATGCAGAAGTGCCTCATGCGCAGGGCTCAGTTAGGGACCAATAATGTCGCCACCAGAAGACTGAGTAGATTAATGAATTTGTGGATCCTTTATAAAAAACGGACAGAGAATTGCATGTGATTGCAAAAGCTATCAAATAATAAAAAAACAGCCTTTAAGTAAACGTATTAACTTGTGTTGGCACCCACTTATTGTGCAGAAGCTCCAGTTTTATGAGGACCGTCTTCAGCTTCCTGCTCCCAGGTGGACAGAGTTAGCCAGCCTCATCAATCAGTGCATGAACTACCAGCCTGAACTTCGACCTTCATTCCGAGCCACCATCAGGGAGCTCAACAGATTAAACACCTCAGGTAAGCAACTGCACAGATTCTGGGCTTCCGTGAGAGAAGGAAATGTAATTGGGAAACAATAGATGGGCAATTGGTTAATTTATCTTCCTTGCATTAGTGAATTATTGCTGCAAAAGATATTACCCAACAAACAGCATCTTCTTCAACAAATAACACAGCGATGCCTCTTCACGCTGTTCCATTATAATAATAAGAGTTTGAAGAGTTAAACCTCCTCTCTGTAGATACACCAAACATCCATATAATCACACAGCCCATCTCATCCATGCTGGCATGATGCTCATCTGCGCCAATCCCATTTGCACCTTTCCCTATTCAGGTACCAGATTGAATCCAATCTCCCAAGTCTTCGTGGATCCCGTGCTTTGATCTTCTGGATAAATTTCTTAACCTTTAGTTTACCATAAGAGACTTTGTCAAAAGCTTTATTAATCTCAAAATTTGAAATATAAGCAGAAACTGATGTCTGTGCCGAACATGATGCCAAGACTATCGGTTATCTACCTGCAAATAACCCATATCCCTCCATTCTCTGCATATCCATGAGACTATCCAAAAGTATTTTAAATGCCACTAACATACCTGCCTCCACCACCCCTGGCAGCACATTCCAGGTGCTCACCACCATGTGTCAAAATCTTTGTCATCTTTAAACATTGTCCCTCTCACTTGAGAGCTAATGCCCTCTACTATTAGATTTTTCCATCAATTTGTTTTTCCTTGCATGCCATTCTTTGAGCCAAGAATCAAATGTTCACTGGTTAGAGGTCTGAAACCATACTGCAATCACTCTGGGTAGTTTACAATCCACTTTCTTCTTTCAGACTATGAGCGACTGTGTGACCTGTCTCCCAGTCACCTTCCAAATACAAATGACTTCTGGCGCTTTGTTGCAATGAGGAAGCAGGAAGAACCCAACTTCTTTGAAGAGAGACACCTCAAGTTAATTTCTTTGCTGGGCAAGGTATTGGCGTTATCTTCAGTCAAGCTGGCATGGGTTGTGGGGGGGGGGGGGGGGGTGTGGGGAAAGGACCTGAACTTCTTTTCACAAGTAGCCTTTGATCTGGCAGCCACACATTTGTGATGTTACAACATTAAATGATCAGTTCATTGGCTAAAGGTATTCATCCAAAGACTGATGCGGGACAATAATAGCAGCTTCCAACTGTGCTGAGGAACCCTTAATGCCACCAAGATCCCAGGCAGGGCAATGGCTTTTATGCCAACATTGCAGCCCAGATTGGCAGGCAGTGACTAGTGGGGTACCGCAAGGCTCAGTGCTGGGACCACAGCTATTTACAATATATATTAATGATTTGGACGAGGGAATTGAATGCAACATCTCCAAGTTTGCGGATGACACGAAGCTGGGGGGCAGTGTTAGCTGTGAGGAGGATGCTAGGAGGCTGCAACGTGACTTGGATAGGTTAGGTGAGTGGGCAAATGCATGGCAGATGCAGTATAATGTGGATAAATGTGAGGTTATCCACTTTGGTGGCAAGAACAGGAAAGCAGACTATTACCTGAATGGTGGCCGATTAGGAGAAGGGGAGATGCAACGAGACCTGGGTGTCGTGGTACACCAGTCATTGAAAGTAGGCATGCAGGTGCAGCAGGCAGTGAAAAAAGCGAATGGTATGTTGGCATTCATAGCGAGGGGATTTGAGTATAGGAACAGGGAGGTTCTGCTGCAGTTGTACAGGGCATGGGTGAGACCACACCTGGAGTATTGCGTACAGTTTTGGTCTCCTAATCTGAGGAAAGACATCTTGCCATAGAGGGAGTACAGAGAAGGTTCACCAGATTGATTCCTGGGATGGCAGGACTTTCATATGAAGAAAGACTGGATAGACTCGGCTTGTACTCGCTGGAATTTAGAAGATTGAGGGGGGATCTTATAGAAACGTACAAAATTCTTAAGGGGTTGGACAGGCTAGATGCAGGAAGATTGTTCCCGATGTTGGGGAAGTCCAGAACAAGGGGTCACAGTTTAAGGATAAGGGGGAAGTCTTTTAGGACTGAGATGAGAATGTTTTTTTTCACTCAGAGAGTGGTGAATCTGTGGAATTCTCTGCCACAGAAGGTAGTTGAGGCCAGTTCATTGGCTATATTTAAGAGGGAGTTAGATGTGGCCCTTGTTGCTAAAGGGATCAGGGGGTATGGATAGAAGGCAGGTACAGGTTACTGTGCTGCATGTTCAGCCATGATCATATTGAATGGCGGTGCAGGCTCGAAGGGCCGAATGGCCTACCCCTGCATCTATTTTCTATGTTTCTATGTTTCTATGTTTCTCTCAGTGGGCATCTCAACCCGGATGATGGTCTCCAGGTCTCTGAAGTAGGATTTGAACTCAATCATTCAGGGAAGATAGCTCTGCCGTGGGAACTCCGAGCTGGCATAGTAGCGTGTCAGGGTTGACGCTCAATGGTCCCTGACCGCTGGATGTACCAACACGTGATCAGCTGAAATGAAGCTTGCTGAACCATCACCATTTACAGGAAGTTGTATTTGAATATGGAGTCTGCAATTTAGGAGAATAGGCCAAGGAAGTCAGAAACCATAAGCCACAGCAGGAGGCCACTTGGCTCATCATTTCTGTGCCAGGCATGAAAGATGTGTGGCTGTTGGGGCTTAATGTGGAGAAATGTGAAGCGGTGCATTATGACAGGGAGAGTGAGGGAGGCAAACAGAATAAAGAACACTGTTGTAAAAGAGGGGCAGAAGGATTGAGGAGATGGCAAACAGGCCATTAAAGATGCAGAGTAGTTTGAGACATACACAACTCTGGGCTCTAATATTACCATTTCCGGATTCTTTAAAACACTATAAGTTAGTGGATAGGTGAAGCAACTAATGAGGAAGGCTCGTGAAAGGTTGGCCTTTATTACAAGGGCTGGGCAGTTTAAAGTGAGGTGATGCATCTTTACAGGGCACCGGTGACTCCTCCCCTGGAGTACTGCAGACTGCTGTGGGATTGTCGAGGCTCAAGGATACATTTATATTGGAGGCAATCAGAAAAGGTCCACCGGATTGATAGTTGGGATAAGGGGCTTGATGTATTCAGAAAGGTTGAGCATGTTGGGACAATACTTCAGAGCGTAGAAAAATCAACCTTATTGATTTTGACCAGCAAATGAGGGTGGGAGCTGAGAAGATTCCCCAGTAGTAGAGACAACGTTTTAGAATAAAGGCTTATCGTAAGATGATGAGGATGAAACTTGTGATTCTGGAGAGATCAACAACTTTGTCCAATTTGTTCTGGTGTTTCACTGACAGGGAAACTTTGGCAGTGTAGAGTTGTGCCGATACGATCCCCTTGGAGACAACACTGGGGACCTGGTGGCTGTAAAGAAGTTACAACACGCCACAAGAGAGCACCTTCGTGACTTTGAGCAGGAGATTGCAGTGGTCAAGAATCTCCACAGTGAACACATTGTCAAATACAAAGGAGTTTGCTACAGTGTCGGTGAGTGGGATTGGCACTTCTATTCGAGACACAAGGAAATGCAGATGCTTGTTTACATGAAAAGACACAAAGTGCTGAAGAACGCAGCAGCCTGGAGAACATGGATAGGTGATGTTTGGAGTTAGGACACTTCATCAGATTTCTTTCGTCTAAAGAAGGATCCTGACCCAAAACATCACCTATTCATGTTCTCCAGAGTTGCTGTCTGACCTGCTAAGTTACTCCAGCACTTTGTGTCCTTTTGTGTATTAACCAGCATCTGCAATTCTCTGTATCCACATTTCAAAGCATTGTGTATTTTGCAAATACTCTCACTCAAAAAGTTATGAATGTCTGAGTTTTTCCTAAGATTTCAAGGGACAGGTTTGTGGACTGAAGGGTAATTGGGTGGGAATGTGATGCCCGACAGGGGCAGAAGCCAATGAATTTTGGATGCAGGAATCTGAAATGTAAACATAAATGCTGGAAGAACTCAGCCAGTCAAGCAGCATCTATGTTAAGAGAACCAGTCAACATTTCATATCTGAGTTCAGAGGATCGCTGACCCACAACTCAACTGGATTCTCTTTCCACAGATGCTGTCTGACTATCCGGGTTCTTCCAGCATTGCTGATTTTGAGCATGCTAGCATTTATTGTTCTGCACTCAATGAACATTTGCAGCTTCAGCAACTTCCTCCGTTATCGTTAAACTGGAAAAGTTGCAGAGAAGTTTTACGAGGATGTTGCCAGGACTTGATGGCCTGAGCTGTAGGGAGAGGATTGGCAGGTTATAGAGGATTGGCACTCCTTGGAGCGCAGGAGGATGAGGGGTGATCTTATAGAGGTGTGATGTTATAGAGGTGTATAAGATCATGAGGGGAATAGATAGGGTGAATGTACAGAGTCTTTTACCCAGAGTAAGGGAATCAAGAACCAGGGCACATAGGTTTAAAGTGAGCAGGGAAAGATTTAATAGGAACCTGAGGAACCATACATCCAACAGGGTGGGTGTATGGAATGAGCTGCCAGGGGAGATAGTTGAGGCAGGTACCATCATGACATTTTAAAGACATTTGGACAGGTACATGAATAGGAAATGCTTAGAAGGATATGGGCCAAATGCGGGCAGGTGTAGATGGGGCATCTTGGTTGGAGTGGGCAAGTTGGGCAGAAGGGCCCGTTTCCATGCTGTACGACTCTATGACTATCAGATGTTGAATGGAAGCATCTTTGGCAAGCCGACAGTATTTACATCCAATTCTAACGGCACATGAAGTGTCAGAAACTGTAGCAAAATCAAATTCTACTCTCTGCACAAGTCCTTTGATTGAAATCTGGATGAATAAAGAAAGGACAGATGGATGGTCTTGATGTGAAGCAAAAATAAGGTGAGCAGCTGCAGGAACTCAATGGGTCAGGGAGCAGCAGTGGAGGGGAAGGACAAGCAATGTTTCAGGTCGATAAAAATCTAGACAAGGTTAACTGTGAAGGTTTAGAATGAAGGAATGATTCTGGTGTGCTGCTCAGGGGGAATCAGACCACATTAGTAAAATGAAGATTGGGTAATGGCTATCGAGCAGGTTGGTGAATGGAAGGATTCCTCATTGATGCCTTTTACTGCTCCAATACTGTAGTTCTGTACAATACTGTGGTGCTCTAATAGATGCTTCCACTAGTGGGAGAGTCCAGGACCAGAGCTCAGCCTCAGAATTAAAGGACATTCCTTTTGGAAGGAGATGAGGAGGAATTTCTTTAGTCAGAAAGTGGTGAGTCTGTGGAATTCATTGCCACAGAAGGTTGTGGAGGCTGTTAATAGATATTTTTAAGGCAGAGATACTGTAGATAGATTCTTGATTAGTACGGGTGTTAGGAGTTATGGGGCGAAAGCAGAAGAATGGGGTTTTAAGGGAAAGATAGATCAGCCATGATTGAATGGCAGAGTAGACTTGATGGGTCGAATAGCCTAATTCTGCTCTTTTCACTTATGAACTAGTGAACACTGATAAAATGTGTTCCTTGTTCAATGATACATTGAGTGATTCAATGCCACACATCCACGAAACATTTCCAGCATGAAACTGGCATTATTTAATCTCGACAGGCCGCAGGAACCTGCGATTGATCATGGAATACCTGCCTCATGGAAGTCTGCGCGATTATGT
Source organism: Rhinoraja longicauda (assembly GCF_053455715.1). Lineage (NCBI taxonomy): Eukaryota > Metazoa > Chordata > Chondrichthyes > Rajiformes > Arhynchobatidae > Rhinoraja > Rhinoraja longicauda. Next base: position 17,493,825 of record NC_135980.1, on the reverse strand, counting down.
GCAACAGAACAGGCACAGGCTGGGTCACAAGAAGCTCCTTCTGTACGCAGCTCAAATATGCAAGGTATGTAGAGCGTTCGGCTGTCCTGGATGGGAACTTTCATTATGTGGGTCGAGTTGAGAGTGTAAACAGACATTTTGCCCTGACACCACGTCTGCCAATCACCTCCCCCAATCTCGGAAACCTGGATCTTAACCAAAGTGCTCAAAATGATTTTAAAAACTCACTTTTAAAATATTTGAGGTTTATCCTTAGAATTTTTGCAGTATCCAGCAGTGTACCTTTAGAACCTCCAATGCATTGACAACCAAATCATGATGTCAAAGCAAAACACAGTACTGGTGGAACTCAGCAGATTGGAGACCCAGTCCGAAAAAGAGTTCTGACCGAAACATTGTCTGTCCATTTCCTTCCACAGACGCTGCCTGACCCGCTGAGTTCTTCCAGCATTATGTTTTTCTCATAATTCCAGCAACTGTAGTGTGTCTCAAGATTTCAAAGTGTCACTCAGGAATTATTTAGCTAATGCATTAATGAGACCTTCATAGATTTTAATCGATTTCAATAGCTAATTTTTTTCTGTTCTTGGTGAAAGGGAATGGAATACCTTGGCTCAAAACGATACGTACACAGGGACCTGGCGGCACGGAACATTCTGGTAGAAAGTGACACCTGTGTAAAGATAGGTGACTTTGGACTAACCAAGATTCTGCCTGGAGACAAGGATTATTATAAAGTTCTGGAGGCAGGAGAGAGTCCAATCTTTTGGTAAGAGCAGTCGGTCACTTGGTTTGTAATTACTCATGGACACTCGTAGGTTAGTCCTTTCCAAAGGAACGTATCGCCAATTATAAACAGAAGCTGGTGTAGATATAATACAGGCTTCCACACGTTCCATTCATGTCCGTTCATTATCTTGTAGTTCCAAATGTTTATTTACATTTCATTCAGCCCAATCCTCTCAACTATGTTCGTTACAGCTTGTGGGGGGGGGGGGGGGGGGGGGGGGGCATGGTCTCAAGGAATCAGTTAGTTATAGTTGGCTCAGGACAAACAGGTTATTTTTCCTCACTTCCACGGATTTTGGGGAATCTCCATGGCATATTTCAAAAAGTCACTTCTGGACCTTTTACACTTTTGTAAACTCAATGTTTTCTATCTGCATAACCTGCTGAGGTAAACCAGTGTGCTTTATTTGATCACATTACATCAGAAGGTTTAATTGCTTGACCAAGCTTGATATTGGCTGCTCTCTATCCTCAGCACCTCCTGACTTCCTCTCAGGCACCCCAGTGCCAGCAGCTGTGTAATGAACGGAGAGGGCTCCCTCTGATGACCCAGTGATCTCTTGCACAAATGTGGCATTTGTTCTCCTGCTGAAGGATGACCAATGTTACACGGGGTGGAAGATTGGTGGCCCTATGGGAGCTTGCCCAGTTGAAGCTCACCATCATCTGGCATAATGTAGCCCACTTGAGAACATTCACCATTCCAATCATCCATTCCCTCTACAATCAGTGTGGGCTTCCTGCAAACTACTTGGTGAATATGCACCTGGCAACTCTGGCAGCATCACCCAAGCCCACCATTACCATCCAGAAGGCCTTAGAAACTTGACTTCCTGCGAGTTTTCTCCCAAGTCACAGTCCATCCTGACCAGGTTTGCTAACATTGTGCCTCAAACATGAGCAACATATTCAGGTGTCGTTAATCCTAGGTCCAGCACAAGACTTCTGGTATCCAGGTCAGGAAAGTTACACTGGAAATTTAATAAACATCGCACTTTAGTACATTTAGGTGTATGCTGCTAACCTTTTGAATACAGACGTATTGCCACTAACTTTGATAATATTACGTGGGAGGTCTACAGAAATGTAATCAAATTCCTTGTGTTTAGGTACGCTATTGAATCTCTATCTGACAGCAAATTTTCCAGGGAGTCAGATGTGTGGAGTTTTGGTGTCGTGCTTTACGAGTTGTTTACATACGGCAACCATGGCAGGAGTCCACCAACGGTGAGTGAGGATATCAGCCAGAACAGTCCCCTTGCTCGCTCACCTGCTGTCGGCTTGTGGAAGCTAAACCAGACACTGTACTACCTCAATGTGCAAATCCTTCCCAGACAGCTGTCCCTCCAAACTTCAGGCAGTTAAGCTAACACTCTGAACTCTGATAGTGCAGACCGAGGGGGAACTGAAAGCTGGTTCTAAATACAAAATGATGGAGTAATGCAGCAGTTCTGACTCTGAAGAAGTCAAAAGGTCACCGATCCACGTCCTCCAGATATGCTGCCCGACCCACTGAGTTACTCCAGCACTTTGTATTTTCCTGAAGATTCCAGCATCTGCAATTCCTTGGGTCTCCCTTTTGACAGCTAGTTCTATTTCCCTTCCCATGTGTATTCCCATTCATTTTCACTGATGTTTTGCAAGGGGCCATTAATTCACGCTAAACCTATTGACAATATTCTACAGGCAGCATTTAATCCATTCATTGTTGGCTGGAAAGTGTCGTGCATTTTTATTGACTCGTTAGCAACCTTGGAGTATCTGCTAAATCCCTACAGAAGATGAGGCACGTTTTGAGCTGCAGTGAGGGTTGTAAATATGGGAAACTTGACAGCCACTTGATGCAACAAAGAAGCCCCCTTGGCATTGGGCTGAGAGACCCAGTGACCTCAAGAGTACATTGTCCGAATAATTATAACTGTGGACAGAATATTTGCTCAATATTTTGATCAAGCATGACAACAGAAAATAAGGAATAGTAGAAAGAAATGGTATTTAAATGTTAGTTTATTGGCTCAAGATCATTGAAGAAAACAAGTAAAAAAACAGAGGGATCACAAAATGCTGGAGTAACTCACCGGGTCAGGCAGCATCTCAGGAGAGAAGGAATGGGTGACGTTTCGGGTCGAGGCCCTTCTTCAGACTGAAGAAGGGTCTCGACCCGAAACATCACCCATTCCTTCTCTCCTGAGATGCTGCCTGACACGCTGAGTTACTCCAGTATTTTGTGATACCTTCGATTTGTACTAGCATCTGCAGTTATTTTCTGACACAAGTAAAAAACCAGAGCGTGTTGTGTGAGGCAGCGTCGAGGAGACAAAATGGTCAAACAATAGTGAAGGGTTACATCATCTTAGGTGCTTCAGAATATTTAGATATTTCAGGAAAGGCGAGATTGCCATTCTTGTTTCCTGGGAAAGAACGAGTTGGATGAGGAGACCATCAGAAGGGTCGAGACCAAACTTGGGTCTGGCGGAGGAAGAGGAATGAGCTGCACGCCAGTAGGAACAGGGGGAGAAGCCCTGAGAGGCTCAATAATAATTTTCCCTTTCTTTTTTAAAGGAGTTTCAGAGAATGATCGGTTCGGATAAACAGGGCCACATGGTCTTCCAAATCCTAGAGGTCCTGAAAACCAGTCGCCTGCCATCACCCCAGGGCTGTCCGAGAGAGGTAAGAGAGAACGTCCACATCTTTGTAGGGCAGAGGGAATGTCCACACCTTTGTCTTTGGGGTCAGATGAAGGCTGAGATCCATAGGAAGGTTAAAATTTAATTGATTTGCCTGAGGTTTCTTGCAGAAAGCTGGCGATTGAAGATGATATTTATTTCATCTTTCACTGAAATTTTCCAAGTCAACGATTTGTTTATTAATTTGAGAAGTTGCGGGGTTGAGAAAGGAGATAGCAACTGATTTTGTGCTGCAGTAGCCCAGACTCAACCAATCAATAAAAAACCGTGCGAAGTTTTGGATGGAGATGGAGATCATTGAGGGGAGGGGGGGAGAGGTTGAAGAGAGGTGTGGGGAAAGTGTTTTGGAAGCAGTGAATTTTTATGATCTGCAACAAGATTCTCAATTCAAATGGAAATCAGAAAAATGAAGGGGGAAATTGGAGTGGAGGGAGGGGGTTGACAGATATCTGATCCAAGGAGCAGCATTCCTACATCTGTTACGTGTTCTATCAAATCAGCTCACAACTGAACACACCATCCCCACACCAGCCAATATGTTACTCCTCAATCTTACTCCAAGACTTTGGTGGAGTGTGTTTCGATATGCTGGGCGCCACAATGCGAACCTTCTTTTTTATGGTTTGTTACTTAGATCTACAATGTCATGCTGAGGTGCTGGAGCCACAATCCTGCTCAAAGACCAACCTTTGTGGAGCTGCTGCACAAGATGGAGGAAATGCAAGCTGCTATCTGCTGATGGGTGCTGCTTTTGGAAAGCGTTCACCTTATGCCCACGCAATGCAGCCTCACTGCAGCACGGAATCAACAAAATGGTTCAAAGGAAAGTGTTTGCTTTGTGAAGCTGTTGAACTGCCTCCGCATGCTACACCAGTGCAGCCTGGAATCTTTCAGTCATGGACTGCACGGTTCCTCAAACTGCAACTTCAAGTCAAATCTGATTTGGAGGATGGCAGGTGTGGGACTTGGAACTAATCATCTTTGCATCTTCCATGCTTTTGCATTGCTTTCACGAATCAGCTCAGTCACTGAGAAAGAGCAGGAAGAAACCGGAGAGCAGTAAAGGCAATCATAGAATTCCTCATCTGTTGTAAAACCTTCAACCCAGTGATGCTTTCCTGGGTTCAAAAACTGGGAACTGGAAGAGCAATAGAGGTATGGTTGGAAAGGACAAGAGGAAAAATGAAGTGGGCTTGTCGAGGGCGGGAATGAGGGAATTTCTCATGTTACAAGTGGTGGCAACATTGATCAAGAAATTCATGGTCTGTCATTCTTCTGTTGAAAATGGGAAATCTCATTAAAATGCAAATTGTTGGCACCATGGAGATCTGATTTGTAATATTGTTCATAAGCTCATAAGACATAGGAGTACACTGCTAAACTACCTATACACACAATGCTGCAGGACAATAACTTCATATTCAGTAATAAGCTATCTAAGCTTGTGTGTTAATAAACACACAAGCTGAATGTTTAACCAAGAAAACCAATCCCACATGTGACTCTAAAATGCCTTTACACAATTAAACTATGGGACAACAAAAACTAGGCATTCAGGTGCCAGTACATCATTAGGGTTATCAAGTGGGCACCTCCCTTCACTGGTGTTTTGTTGAGTTAGGCCCACAACACCTCGTCTCTACCACTTCCTCTGGCAGCTTATTGCACATACCCACCACTTTGTGTGGAAAAAGCTGCCCCTCAGGTCTCATTTAAATCTTTCCCCTCTCACCTTAAATCTGTGCCCTCTACTTTTTGACTTCCCTACCCTGGGGAAAAAGGCTGACTTTTCACCTCATCTATGCTCCTCGTGATTTAGTATAATTCGATACAGTCACATCTCAGCTCCAGGGATAACACTCCAAACATGTCCAGTCTATCCTTAAAACTCAAGCCCTTTAATAAAGGCAACATCCTTGCGAATCTCTTCTGAACTTTTCCCAGCTCAATGACATCCTATCCTACCATCCAAGGTGACCAAAACTGCATGCAATACTTCAGGTGTGGTTTCACCAATGTCCTGTACAGTTGTAACATGCATTCTATCTCTTGTGCTCAGTAACCTGACTGATGACAGCCAGCATGTCAAATACCTTCCTCACCACCAGTTCTGCCTGTTGCCATATTCAGGGAACTATGTACTTGTACCCATAGATCTCTCTATTCTCCACCACACTCGTGTCCTGCCATTTACTGTGCAAGTTCTGCCCTGGTTTAACTTGCACAAATTCAACACTTTAAATGTAAAGTCCAGGTTAAATTTTAGCTGCCATTCCTCAGCCCAATTTCTCAGTTGAAAACCTGTTGCAACTGTAGATAACATTCTGCACTGTTCACGAAATACAATTTTGATGTCATCTACAAACTTACTAACCACATCAAATACATTTTCACCCGTATCTTTAATGGTGATAATGAATACCAGTGGATCCAACACTGATCCCTGTGGAATACCATTGATCACTGGCCTCCAACCTGAAACACAAGCCTTCACTGCTAGCCTCCATCCTGCCAGTGGGTGGCACAGTGGTGCAGTGCAACAGTCGAGCTGCTTTCTTACTGTGCCAGAGGCCTGGGTTTGATCGTGACTGTGGATGCTGTCTGTATGGAGTTTGTACGTTCTCCCTGTGACTGCGTGGGTGCTCCTGCTTCCTCCCACATTCCAAAGACGTGCAGGTTTGGAGGTTAATTGGCGTCTGAAGATGTTGCCCCAGAGTGGAGCAAATGCATGTGAAACTGGGATAACAGAACGAGTGTGAATGGGTGATCAATGGTCAGCGCGGACCCAGTGGGCCGAAGGGCCTGTTTCCACGTTTTATCCCTAAACTAAACTCCAGGTATAGCAATCACAGATTGCAGAAATGAAATCCCAATACAATAATCCTGTTGCTCTTGCATCTTTATCTGATTTGCCTGCAGATCTGCTGCTATCCGTTAGGAAGCTCATGATATACCCTCACAAACTGATTGTCCCCTTTCTTTCCAAGCTGAATATGGCCTCATTACCACATGAATGGATTCTGTACTCACATTGCAACGTCACACATGAAGATTCTGGACCTTGCATTTTTGAGTTAACAATCCTGCCCTTTCAGCTATGTTTCTGTGTTAGTAATACTATCATCTTCCCATATGCTGATCAATGCTTCAAATTCATTTGTCTAACTACCCAAATGCTTTACCATAAGATAGATGCAATTTAGCCTTGCATTCCTCCAATGTACCTTATTTGGTGAGGTCAACTGTATATAGCCCAGGTGTCTGAAATAAGCAAGACGCCAGGGATCACTCCCTGGTAGGCAACAAATAGCACGTCTCAAATCTTGATCTTCAAACATTATTTTCCTCAAGTAACTGCCAAATTAAAGGCAATGGCAAATTTCATCAGCATCTGCCTGCACTGAGACTCAGCTTGCAGTTGAAGGCGGCACAGCGGCGCAGTGGTAGTGCTGATGGAGTGAGATCAAATGGATTAGTCCTGCAGTTCAAAGCAGATTATGCTTCTTTGTCTGTGTTATGTTGCTACCAGCTGGAGTGTGGGGCTTGCCAAATGGACCTGACCGTACTAATGGAGACAGAACATCAGAGCCCAATTCGCAGATGGGTGACTGGCAGAAGTGACCAGTTCTGAAACAGACTAAACAAAAAAAACAAGTTACCTAAAGTGAGAGACGAACCTAAATCCTAAATCCAATGGAATGTTGACAATAGTCAATAGTGCTTTTTATTGTCACATGTGGTGATTGTTAACACAGCGAAATTGTTTTTCTTGCAAACAGTCCAGCAGAGTATCACCAAACCCCCAATTAGTAAGTTTACAGGAATAACCTACTGAGCCGAATGCAGTAGGTGCAGTAGGCAAAGCAAACTTTATCAATCTTTCCACAGATGCTGTCGAACAAAGAGGGACCTGGCGTGGGGGAACGCTGAGAACAGAGAGGGACTTGGTGGAGGGAGTTGGGAGAAGGAAGAGGGACTATCAGGACTATATTGCGATATGATAGAACTTTATTTATCCCAGGAGGGAAATTGTTCTGCCAATAGTCATAAAACACAAAATACATGAAACATGAAATTAAAGCGATGAGTGGAAAGGATTGAGGATGTGCAAAGATTGGGGGTGGGGGGGTGGGGGGGGGGGGAAGAGTCAGTCTACCCCACAACAGAAAGGGGAGTTGTACAGTTTGATAGCCACAGGGAAGGTGAAATTCCCAGGTTTAATTAAACTCGGTTGAGTGATGTTGATTGCACTAGTCTGAAGCAATGAATACTTTTATAACTTTGTTGGCGCCCTATACATAGCGACATTTTGCATACTTGTGCCTTGTAGGCAAAACAAAGAATTTCACTAAACCAAGAACATGTGACAGTAATTCAATCAAACCTGCTGAGTATTTCCAGCAATTTCTGATGGTAATTGACCGTTCCACCTGCATTAATATTGATCCCCGAGCAAGATTCTTATTCAGAATCACTCTCATGCCAGGGGAACTCCTGAACTGGAATCAAAAGGCTAGCAATGAGTCACAGATGACAGGAGGGAGGTACTAACGCTTGCCAAGGTCAATTAGTCCATTGTTTTAATGTCTTCCATACTGCAGACTAATGCACCCGACATCACTCAACCTAGTTTAATTAAACCTGGGAATTTCACCTTCTTTCTCAAAGGAAACTTAAAATCTACTGGCAAATGCTACAACCAATAGAGTGATATAAACAAGGTCAAGACAGGAGCTTTGCTGTACCAACCAAATAAAGCTCTGTTATACCTGTTATACCAAAGAGTGCATGCTTCAAGTACAAAGGGTGGTATCAGATATCAAGTCCTTCTCTCGGACGGAACTGCCGTACAAAGACACTCTTTGTCATCTGGGACAGAGAGCTTGAGCCAATATCTCCAATACATCTCACAAACATGCTCACTTATTGTAGCACACAGCTGTTGTAACTCATCAGTCCAGCGGAACAGTGTAGGGGCTGATGCCTGGTTAAACTTGACAAGCTTGTGCTGACCTGAACAGCAACAGTTTGTACATTATTACATCCCGAGTTTGCTCCCCAGTTACCTGGAATATTATTTTTGTTTCTTTATTCATTTCTCAAGATGCAGTCACACTAGCAATGTCAATATTCAGTGCTGATCCCTCATCCCCATTGGGAATGTTGTGATGATCTGTCTTCTTGAGCTGCAGTCCTGGTGATGTTGGTGCTCCAGCGGTGCTGTTAGGTGGTTAATTTTGGTAATAAAGAACTGACGATATATTTTCTAGTCAGGATGGTGTACGTTCTCATGCACATAAATCTCAGTTGAGGTGAGTTTAGTTTATTGTCACGTGTACAGAGGTACAGTGAAAAGCTTTTGTTGCCTGCTAACCAGTCTGGGGAAAGACAATACATGACTACAATCGAGCCATCCTTAGCCTACAGATACACGATAAAGGGAATGACGTGAATAATGTTTAGTGCAAGATAAAGCCAGTAAAGTCCGATCAAAGATATTCCGAGGGTCTCCAATGAGGTAGATAGTAGCTCAGGACTGCTCTCTAGATGTTGGTAGGATGGTTCAGTCGCCCGAATCCCGAGGCGTGCGTTTTCACACCTTTTGCCCAATGGGGGTAAATGTCATGTGATGGGCAAGGAGTAGCCTAGATACACACAATACAAACATTGTTCATTGCTGGTTGCATGTTGAAGGGATGCATGGTTAAACACAACAAGCATGTGGGAACGGGATGCTGAAGTGGATGAGCCTATAGTGCTCTGGTACACTGTGAGGACCTCAGCAGCTGCAGTCTTTGGCTGATGTGTGACAAGGAACATTTGGGCCACACAAGAGGATTTTAGTTACGGGGGCAGATTGGATAGGCTGGGCTTGTTTTCCCCAGAGTGAACAAAGTTATGGAATGACCTGATAGAGGTACATCAAATTATCAGAGGAATAGATAGAGTAGATGGTAGGAATCTTTTTCACACGGTATTGAAAAACAAGAGGGCACAGGTTTAAAGTGAGAGAAAGCATTTTTAAAGGGGATCCAAGTGGTACGTTCTTTTAAACAGATGTAGATTATATCTTGAATGCATTTCCAGATGTTTGAATCAGATTCAATCACTATCTTTCAGTGTTATTTAGACCACACATAGGTTGCCAAAGCAGAGAAGAACATGGTCACAATGTAGACAAATTAGATTAGCGCAGACAGGCAAAAAGGTTGGTGGTGCCACAGACGGCTGTGGAGGCCAAGTCATTGGATATTTTTAAGGCAGAGATTGACAGATAGTAAGGGTGTCAGAGTTATGGGGAGAAGGCAGGAGAATGAAGTTGAGAGGGAAAGATAGATCAGCCATGGTTGAATGGTGGAGTAGACTCGATGGGCCCAAATGGCCTACCTTTGCTCCTATGACTTATGAACTTATGACATGGTGGGCCAAAGGACCCATTTCTGAGCTGTAGAACTCTGACTCTACGGGTTGAAGCAATGACCATCCTAAGCCGTCAATGTTCTGTGGATCACCTTCAATGGAAAACTCAAATTCCCCATAAGAGCAGGTCATGGCTGAGTATTAATGAGGAAAATATTCAGGAGATTAATGGAATACTCTATATTTGAGTGCAGTTCCTGTAACATTGACGAAGTTCAGCACCATACAGTCAAAGCAGTCCAGTTGACTGATGGGTCATCGACCACTCTGAGTGCTCCCCACAGCTCGGGAGGCTGCAGTGTGTACCAGTTACAAAATACTGTGAAGCCACTTGGCAGTGCCTCCTGTGTGTGTGACCTTTAAAGCCCAGAAAGGCAAGGACAGTACACACCACCCCCTGCAGGTCAAGCTCAAGCCGCACACACACTATCCTGACTTGGTAATATATCTGTCACAGAGAGAATCATACAGCATGGAAACAGGCCCTTCGGCCCAACTTGCCCATGCCAATCAAGATGCCCCATCTACACTAGTCCCACCTCGCGTTTACCCCATATCCCACTAAACCTTTCCTATTCGTGTACTTGTCCAAATGTACGACTGTTGTGTTTTGTCAGCGGTTTTACATTTTCAATCAGTTATAGAGTCATAGAATCATACAGCACGGAAACAGCCCCTTCACCCCAACTTGCCAAATGCTGATCATCTACACTAGTCCCATCTGCTCGTGTTTGGCCCATATCCCTCAAAACTTTTCCTATTCATGTACCTGTCCAAATGTCTTTTAAATGTTGTTATAGTGCCTGCCCCAATTAACTCATTTGACAGCTCATTCCATATACCCATGACCCTCTGTGTGAAAAAATATCCCCTCATGTTCCTATTAAATCTTTCCCCTTACACCTTAAACCTATGTCCTCTGGTTCTTGATTCCCTTACTCTGTCAAGCAAAAGACTCTGTGCATTCACCCTATCTATTTCTCTTCATGATTTTATACACATCTGTAAGATCACTCCACAGCCTTCTGCACTACAAGAAATAAAGTCCTAGCCTGCCCAACCTCTCTCTATAGCTCAGGCCCTCAAGTCCTGGCAACATCCTTGCAAATTTTCTGCCATCTTAACGGCACCCGCCCTTTAGCAGGGTGACCAAAACTAAACACAATACTCTAAATGCAGCCTCATCAAGATCCTGTACAACTGTAAGCTAACATCCCAACTTCTATACTCAATACCCTGACTAATGAAGGCCTATGTAGCGAAAGCCTTATTGACCACCCTCTCTGCCTGTGACACCATTGTTAGATATCTGTAGGTATAAAGAGTCCATATTCCTTCATTATCGCACAGTCTGAAACCTTTAAACCCCCTGACCAACAGTATTTTGGAAGCGTCTTTACTGGAAGAACTGCAACACAGTAAGAAGTTGGCTCAATAACACATTTTAAGCTGGTGATGGGCAATAAATTCCAGTCTTGCTGCAGCCCAATGAAAGTGAACGATTTTTTTAAAAATCTATTTTTTACCTGAGGAATGGACTGCCTCTGAAATTCCTGGCTCGATTTATTAGTGACTGCATCATACTCTTGATCCCCGGTTTGGGCCCCATCAGTAAATGAAAAGATTTTGCCTTAGTAAACGCCATGTAATATTTAGGAAGGAAACTGCAGATGCTGGTTTATACTGAATATAGACACAAAATGCTGAAGTAACTCAGCAGGTCAAGCAGCATCTCTGGAGAGCATTTTGTGTCTATCCCTGTAACCTTTTCATAATTTTACAGTCTATGGATTCTCCTTTGTAGAGGAGAAAAGGTGAAGGAGATGGAGAGAGATAGTGGTGGCGCAGCGGTAGAGTTGCTGCCTTACAGCGCTTACAGTATCAGAGACCCAGGTTTAATCCCGATTAAGGGTGCTGCCTGTACGGAGTTTGTACGTTCTCCCCGTGACCGCGTGGGTTTTCTCGGAGTTCTTTGGTTTCCTCCCACACTCCAAAGAAGTACTGGTTTGTAGGTTAATTGTCTTGGTATGATTGTAAATTGTACCTACTGTGTGTAGGATAGCGTTAATGTGCGGGCTCGGTGGGCCGAAGGGTCTGGTTCCACGCTGAATCCCTAAACTAGGGGGGGCGTGTCCAATGCTTGGCTGAGTAGACATAACTTTTCAGCACTCCCGAAAACAAAGCCCTAAACTGCTAAAAAAAAGACGAACTAAAGGAATCAAGTACTTTAAATTAAATCAGAAAGTATACAGAACGTACGGATGCCTTCCAAGAAAGTAAAAGGAGGAGTACAACTGCCACAGAAGCAAGCAAAGGAATCAAGAAAAAAAATCGAAGGTAGGCCCACAGCACTGATGGAGCAGGGGACTGGATTTGGTGACCCCTCGGCAGGCGGTGAGTCTGGGGAGGGCTCCGGTATGAAGCTGGAGTCTACTACTCCCAGCAAGCGCTCTTTGACTCGGTCAAAATACGAGGGAGTCGCCGTGAGTTACCAAAAAGGCCCACTGTTTGCCGAGAGGCTGCTGATGTTTTGTCTGGAGTTTCGGACTCGAGTGACGATGAGGTAACGGGAGACTCCACTAGCAGTGGAAGTGGAAATGAGGAAGAAGAAGAAAAGCAAGAAGATACAGAGACTAATATGAAAACGATGCTTCAAGAAATTATTAACAGGCTTAAGAAAATTGAAGGAGATAACAAATTAATGAGGAGAGATAACAAGAAATTTCGTAAGACTTTGAAAAAAATGGAGGAGAAATTTCAAACAGTGACAAATAAAGTGGATAATATGCAAATGGAAAATGAAATGTTAAAATCTAGAGTGGAAAAAAATGAAGACAGTATTACTGCAGCAGCAATTGAAAGCAAAAAGATGGCGGAGAAGTTGGATGCCTTGGAAAACTATAGCAGGAGAAATAATGTTAAAATTGTTGGTTTGCCAGAGGGAGTGGAGGGGGAAGACCCAATTAACTTTTTTCAAGATTGGATAGTGACCACTCTGGGAATAGATAAACAAGGTCGGATTGAAATAGAAAGAGCACATAGGGCTCTAAGACCGAAACCCTCGGCTAATCAAAAGCCAAGATCTGTGTTGATTAAATTTTTAAGATACCAAGATCGAGAATTGGTTTTCAAAACAGTCGGGAATAATATAAGAGAGGGAAAACCAATAGAACATGAAGGCACTAAAATAATCTTTTACCCAGACATCAGTAATGCCTTGTTGAGCAGAAAAAAAGAATTTAATAAGGCCAAAAATATTCTATGGAAGAAAGGCTATAAGTTTACTTTACTGCATCCGGCTACTTTGAAGATTATGATCAACACTGGAGAAAATAAATGTTTTAAAGACTTTGTCAAAGCAGAAGAGTATGCGGAAGAATTGCCATCGAGAAATGCTTAAGAAGATTCATGAATGATTGATTATTAATAATATCTGTGTACTATAGAGGGGATTAACTGTATTAAGGATTGTTAATTTTTAGAAGTACTTGATATATCGGGGGGGTTGGAGAATGTGGATGCTCCACCATAATCATGGGCACAAGTGTGGTGCGGACCACACCTCGTATAATAGAGGGAGGTAATGTTGCTAATCTATTTATTAACAACATTAGAGGGAGGGTCTATTTCTCTATCTTTCTTATTTCTTTTCTGTTTTTATACCTGGACTATGGAGGGGAGCACACTGAAATACGGCACAATGTAAATACCGGAAGAGGTATCAAGGTAAGGAAAAAGCAAAAAAAAAGGAAAAGGAAAAAAAGAAAAAAGGAATGGATGGATAATACATTAAATTTTTTAAGCTATAATGTGAATGGGTTAAATGGACCGATAAAAGGGAAGAGAATATTAACACAGATGAAAAAATTGGAAGTAGATATAGCTTTCATGCAAGAAACACATCTAACGGAAAAAGAGCACCAAAGGTTAAAGAGAGATTGGGTAGGAAGTATGGTCGCATCTTCTTTTAACTCAAAAGCAAGAGGGGTTGCTATCCTATTTAAGAAAACGCTACCAATTAAGATACAAAATATTGTAAGTGACCCAGTAGATAGATTTGTAATGGTACATTGTCAAATTTTCTCAGAATTGTGGACCTTAATGAATATATATGCACCAAATATAGATGATGAGAAGTTTGTGCAGGGTACCTTTTTAAATCTGGCGGAAGCACATGAAAATATATTGATAGGGGGAGATTTCAATTTTTGTTTAGATCCAGTAATGGATAGATCATCAAGGACAACGACAAGGACAAGAGCAGCGAAGGCAACCTTGAATTTAATGGAAAATTTAAATTTAATAGATGTTTGGAGGAAAAGCCATCCCAGGGAAAGAGACTACTCCTTTTATTCCAATAGACATGATACATATTCTAGAATAGATCTATTTTTGATTTCAGCTCAATTAAGGGGTAGAATAATACAAATAGATTACAAGGCTAGATTGTTATCGGATCACTCACCATTATTAATGAAAATTACGATGCCAGATAAAGAACAGTCAGTCTATAGATGGAGACTCAACTCTTTACTATTGAAAAGGCAAGACTTTTGTGATTTTATTCGAGGACAAATTGAATTATTTTTGGAAACAAATTTAAATTCAGTTGATGATAAATTTATTGTATGGGATGCAATGAAGGCTTATTTGAGAGGCCAAATTATAAGCTACTCATCTAAGATAAAGAAAGACTATAGGAAGGAATCTGAAAGATTAGAAAAATAAATCACCGTATTAGAAAAAGACTTACAGAAAACTTCTTCAGATACGAAAAAAAACACAACTTGCAAATAAAAAATGTCAATACAATACTTTACATACTTACAGAACAGAAAAACTAATATTACGAACTAACCAAAGATATTATGAATTAGGAGAAAGAGTGCACAAGGTATTGGCATGGCAACTGAATGAAGAACAAATATCAAGAACAATAAATTCAATTAGAACAGATCAAAACATTATTACTTATAAACCTAGAGAAATCAATGAGGTATTTAAGCAATTCTACACTAATTTGTACCATTCTGAATCTGAAAAGGATGAAATTAAGATAAATAATTTTTTATCCAAGATACAATTACCAACAATCTCTAATGAGGAGGAGATGGGACTAAATGCCTCATTTACTTTGAGAGAAGTGGAGGAAGTATTATATTCTTTACCAAGTAATAAATCTCCAGGGGAAGATGGTTTCCCGCCTGAGTTCTATAAAAAATTTAAAGATTTGTTGTTACCAGTATTTATGGAAGTGATACATCAAGCGGAAAAAACTTCTACATTACCAGAATCCTTCTCACTGGCAATTATAACCGTAATTTAAAAAAAAGGGAAAGACCCTTTAAATGCATCTTCTTATAGACCAATATCATTGTTGAATGCAGATTATAAAATAGTTGCTAAACTTTTGGCAAGGAGATTGGCAGAATATTTACCGAAGCTGGTTAAAGAGGACCAAACTGGATTTGTCAAAAAAAGGAAAATATCTGATAATGTAGCAAGATTTATAAGTATTTTACATTTAGCACAGAAAAGAAAGGAATTGAGCGTAGCAGTTGCTTTAGATGCTGAAAAGGCGTTTGACAGGTTAGAATGGGATTTTTTATTTAAAGTATTAGAGAAGTACGGATTGGGAAATGGTTTCATTAACTGGGTAAAAGCTCTTTATAAACAACCTAAAGCCAAAGTGGTGACAAATGGCCAATCTTCTCAATCATTTAATTTGGAAAGATCTAGTAGACAGGGATGTCCCTTGTCACCAGCTTTATTTGTATTGGCCATTGAACCTCTGGCAGAGCTAATAAGATCAGATTTAGACATTGAAGGATTTAAAGTTAATCAGGAAAATCACAAAATTACTTTATTTGCAGATGATGTTTTAATTTGTCTTACTAGACCATTGGAATCTTTAAGAAAATTATATTTCAGACTGGAAGAATATGGGAAAGTATCAGGATATAAAATTAATAAAGATAAAACTGAAATAATGCCTCTTTCTGAAGGTAATTATGATCAATGTAAAAGAGAAAGTCAGTTTAAATGGCAAAAAGAAGGCATGAAGTACCTAGGGGTTAAAGTAGATAATAAGTTAAATAATCTGTATAAACTAAATTATAAACCACTAATTAAAATAATTGAGGAGGACTTGAAGAAATGGATGAATCTTCCAATTACATTGCTAGGGAGAATGAACTGTATTAAGATGAATATTTTCCGAGGTTACAGTATTTATTCCAAACACTGCCTATACCTTTACCAAATAATTTTTTTCAAGAATTGAATAAAATTGTGAGAAATTTTCTTTGGAAAGGTAAAATGCCAAGAGTGTCTATGGAAAAATTAACATGGAAATTTGAATTAGGTGGACTGCAATTACCAAATTTTAAAAATTACTATCGGCAGCACAAATGAGTTTTATTTCATCCTTTTATCAAGAGGGTGGAAAAACAGCATGGGTTAAAATTGAAATGGATAAAATAAAAGAACTATGCCCAGAAGAATTTATCTATAAATGGGAAGCGAAGCTATTAGTTAAGGATCAAGAGTCACCTTTGCTAAAACATTTAATTAATATATTGTTGAAAACAGTTAAAGCTAATGATAAAAGATTTTTTCTAACAGCTAAAACTCCATTAGTAAAAAATAGATTACTGCCGTTTGCTTGGAATAATCAAATATTACAAGTCTGGGAACAGAAGGGTATTAAACATATGGGAGATTGCTACGAAGGAAATAATTTTTTGACATTTTCTCAATTGAGAAACAAATATCAAATTCCAGGGAATAGTATTTTTTTCTATTATCAATTACAATCTTTTTTAAGGGAAAAGTTAGGTAATTCAATGTTTTTATTTCAAATTAAAGGAATTGAATCCCTGATTCAGGGCAAGGGAACTAAAAAAATTATATCTTCAATGTATAAATTGTTACAAAAATCTAGTCCAAAGACAGGAATTCAAAAATCAAGACAAAGATGGGAAACAGATCTGAATATTAGCATTGATGAACCAAGTTGGGAGAGATTGTGTTTAGAAAGTATGAAAAATACTATTAATGTGAGATATAGTTTAGTACAATACAATTTTTTACATCAACTATATTTAACTCCGAAAAAATTAAACAATTTAAATCCAAATTTACCTGAAATTTGTTTTAGATGCAACCAGGATGTGGGTACTTTTTTACACTCCACATGGGCATGTCCTAAGGTAACTCCTTTTTGGAAAGACCTAAAAAACTTTTTGGAACAATTGATGAATAAGACCATACCATTGGATTCAAGGTTGTTTTTATTGGGAGATACTAAAGGAATATTACCAAGATTAATTTAAGATAAATATCAGGAAAGATTTCTCAAAATAGCAATAGCAATAGCAAAAAAATGTGTGGCGGTCACTTGGAAAGATCACAATGAAATAAGAATTGCAAGATGGTATGCAGAAATGCGTAGTTGTATCCCATTAGAAAAAGCTACTTATAATCTGAGAAATAAATATGATTTATTTTTGAAACTTTGGAACCCATTCACTTTAAAACTAGGATTAAGAATTGGAAATATTTAATTTTAGGATTGTTTTGATACCCCTAAAAAGAATTTAATAAGAAATTAGCCGGAAGTGTTTCCTTCTTGTCTCCAGGTTTCCTTCTTTCTTCTTTCTTTCTTTCTTTCCTTTTTTTTATTTTTATTTCTTTATCTTTCTTCTTCTCCTTTTTCCTCTTTTTTCTAACTGGGGGGTGGGGGGGGGAGGGGGGTTGTCGGTGGGGAGATAATACAGAACAATACAGGTATAATCGAATTTAAAATGTATAATCAAATTTATAATGTAGGTACCATCGCGTACTATGAGTTCATACATGTATTTGTTTTGTTAAAATTTAAATAAAATTAATTTAAAAAATCTCTAAACTAAACTAAATGAGGGGAGGAGTAGAATATTTCAGATTAAAATGGATTTGTTGCGCTGCAGGAACCCGCAGGAACCCACAGATTTCACGCTAAGATTTGGAAGCTGCCGTAGACTGGCGCTGAGGCCAGAATCGCAGCATACCCTTACCCACCCTCCTCCTGAAGAAGCAAACTTCTGAAGTTTCTGATGTGCAGTGTCTCTACATATGGCTCTCAACAGGCCCAGAGAAACCCCACACATAGAAATCGCCTCTGAATTTTGGCTCGTATTTCTTGAAATCTATCCAGTCACTGATGCAACAAATTAACATGTTTACAGATGGGAACGCCCTATGTCGGTTCGTCTTGCGGGCCAACATGAAATGTAACTGCAGAGGGTCGACACAAAGGTTCTCAACTTTTTTTTTAATGTTCTGACAAACATTATGTTCCTCCCGTACACCAGCTGCCCTACCCCCTTGGCAAGGAAAAAATATCATCATCATCTTTTTCCCTTCTCATTGTTCATTTCTTCTTTTCAGTTCTATGGTCACAGTCTTCCTCTTTGAGCTCGGCCTAACCGACTTGGCCAGCATCTGACATCATTTCTAGCAAACCTTCTTCTTAAACGGCTGCTGACTCTGTTTTGATTAACTCTCCATCTAACACAAGCCTGGGACTGTTGTCAATTGCAGCCCTGATTTCAATTCACTTTATAAGTTCTGTATTGAATGGATGTATTCGTAGAATATGATGTGTCGGTTCTGCTCCTCAATCACACACAGCACCCTCGTGTCCTGAGGATGGGACGGATACATTATGTTCATCATTCCTCTGCCAACCTCCAGCCCTCTATACCCTCCTCCCAACTATTTTTCCTTTTCTATTCTCCTTTTCTCTTTTAGACAATAGACAATAGACAATAGGTGCAGGAGTAGGCCATTCGGCCCTTCGAGCCAGCACCGCCTTTCAATGTGATCATTGCTGATCATTCTCAATCAGTACCCCGTTCCTGCTTTCTCCCCATACCCCCTGACTCCGCTATTCTTAAGAGCTCTATCTAGCTCTCTCTTGAATGTATTCAGAGAATTGGCCTCCACTGCCCTCTGAGGCAGAGAATTCCACAGATTCACAACTCTCTGACTGAAATTTTTTTTCCTCATCTCTGTTCTAAATGGCCTACCCCTTATTCTTAAACTGTGGCCCCTGGTTCTGGACTCCCCCAACATTGGGAACATGTTTCCTGCCTCTAATGTGTCCAACCCCTTTTCTTCATGCCTATTTCCATCTACCATCTCCCTCTCCGTTTTGGGCCTTCCCTTTTAAATTTTCCTCTGCCTTCCCCTCTTATCACTATTTTCTTTCCTCACTTTGTAATAACATCTCCATTCTAGAGATTTTGTGTTGACTGTGTTTTTTTTTAGGAATTCTGAGGTTGTGAATGGTCTATGGAAATGAATTTTCTTAACCTGCTATCTTTCACATTTTCCACAGCTGCAAGAATGTAGCATCTATAGAACATTATCACCATCACTCAGCCAGTTCCCAAGAATCTACAGAAGACACAACCTTCATCATTTCATTGAAGAGAGGAACAAGATTGCATTTGAAATGATATTGGCAATTCATAGTGGGAGACATGTTACAGATTGTGGGTATCTGAAGCCTACTTTGTATTCTGATTAGCCCACAGAATAGGCATCACAAAATGCTGGAGTAACTCAGAAGGTCAGGCAGCATCTAGGAGAGAGGGAATGGGTGACGTTTCAGGTCGAGACCCTTCTTCAGCCCACAGAATAGGTTGCACCACAGTAGTATGCTCCACAGATTGATGTGTTGATTGAGTGTTTAAACCCAACAGTTTGCAATCCCTGTGTCTTACCTGATCCCCAGATAAGCTCCCATATCCTTATTTATTACTTTGTTATCTGCAAATAATGGTTCTGTTTGTGATATATAAATATATATACATGTGGTGAGCTTCGGCAGTGGTGAGCCTCGGCAGTGGTGAAGCCTCGGCAGTGGTGAAGCCTCGGCAGTGGTGAAGCCTCGGCGGCGATGGTGAAGCCTCGGCGGCGATAGTGAAGCCTCACGGTGGCAGGGCTTCGGTGGCGGCGTTGGGCCTCGGCGGCAGTGAAGCCTCATGGGTTGACCCGCTGTCGGTGGTCGATGAGGGCGCGGGGGAACAGCGGTGAGGGAGGGGGAAGAACAATGGAGAACCCGGCATGGGAGGACCGCCATGAGGTGGGGGGGGGAGGGGAAGAACAGTGGACAATGGAGGACCCAGCATGGGAGGACCGCCATGAGGTGGTGGGGGGGGGGGGGGGGGGGGGGGAGGGGAAGAACAGTGGGCAATGGAGGACCCAGCATGGGAGGACTGCCATGAGGGAGGGGGAGTGCGAGAGCAAAGGTATGCAAGCAAAGAATTTCACTGTGCTTTGTCACGTGACAATAAAGTATTCCATTCCATTCCATCCATATAAATGACTTGGACGCAGACGGGTTGGTTAGTAAGTTTGTAGATGACACTAAGATTGCTGGGGTCGCGGACTGTGAGGAAGGCTGCCAAAGCCTTCAGCGGTCCAATATAATGGGAAAATGTACAATTTTGCACTGTCAGCGGTCCAATATAATGGGAAAATGTACAATTAGTGGCATGACCCTTCATGCCCGTTGATGTGCAGAGGGATCTTGGGGTCCAAGTCCATAACTCTCTGAAAGTGGCAACACAAGTTGATAGTGTGGGGGAAAAAAGGCATATGGTATGCCACCTTTCAGAGGTTAGGGCATTGAGGATGTGTCAGGAAGTCATGATGCAGCTTTACAGGATTTTGGTTAGGCCGGATTTGAAATGTTGCATGCTGTTCTGGTCGCCTCATTACAGGAAGAATGTGGAGGCTTTGAAAAAATGTGCGGAGATGGTTTTCCAAAAAAATGCCTCGATTACGGTGTATTGGCTACAGGGAGCGATTGGACAGATTTGGATTGTTTTCGCTGGAATGCCAGAGGTTGCGGGAAGACCTTTTAGTTTAGTTTCGCTTATTACGTCAGGTGTTCCGAATTACAGTGAAAACTTTTTGTTTGCACACTATACAGTCAAAGAAAATACTATACATTATTATAATCAAACCGTCCACAGTGCACAGCTAAATGATAAAGGATATGACGTTTAGTCCTAGATAGAGTCCGATTCAATTCCATTTATAGATAGTTCAAAGGTCTCCATGAGGTAGATGAGCCTGATAACAGCTGGGAAGAAACTGTCCCAGAATCTGGAGGTATGCTTTTTCAAACTTCTGTACCTCTTGCCTGATGGAAGAGGGGAGAAGAGGGAGTGACCAGGGTGAGACTGGTCCTTGATTATGCTGGTGACCATGCCGAGGCAGTATGAAGTGTAGATGGAGTCAATGGAAGGGAAGCTGGTTTGTGTGATGGTCTGGACTATGTTCCCAACCCTCTGCAATTTCGAGCGGGTCTTAGACAGTGCTGTTCTGACACCAGTCTGTAAAGCATCCCGATAAAATTATTTCTATGGCACAGCTGTAGACATTACAGAGGGGTATTGGGGACATGCCGAACTTCCTAAGCCTTCTAAGGAAGTAGAGGTGTTAGTGTGCTATCTTGGCCATGGCTACCAGAAGTATTTAAAATTATGAGGCATAGATAGGGTAGACAATCAGAACCTTTTTTCTTGGTTGCAAAAATGATCTACTGGAGGGCACAGCTTTAAGGAGAGAGGGGCAAAGTTTAAAGGAGATGCGGGAGGCAAACATTTTACACAGAAGATGGTGAGTGCCTGGAATGCACTGCCAAGGGTGGTGCTGGAAGCAGATACCATAGTGGCATTAGCATGATTTTGCATAGACACAGATATTAAGAGAATGGAGGGTTATGGATCACGTGCAGGCAGATAAGTGCTGGTCTTTGCATTATGTTTGACACAGACATTGTGGGCCGAAGGGCCTGTTCTTCAAAGGTTTCAAAGATCTTTTATTGTTACGTGTACCAATTAAGGTACAGTGATATTCGAATTACCGTACAGCCATACTAAAAAAAAGCAACAAGACACACAACTACATAAAAGTTAACATAAACATCCACCACAGTGGATTCCCCACATTCCTCAGTGATAGAAGGCAAAAAAGTCTAAACTTCTTCTCTCTTTATTCTCCCGCGGTCGGGGCAGTCGAACCATCCGTCGGGGCGATCGAAGCTCCCGCAGCCGCCGATTGAAGCCCCCACTTCGGGGCGATCGAAGCTTCCGCATCGAGGCAGTCAAAGCTCCTGCGACTTGGAGCTCCCGAAGTCGGTCCCTAAGCTGGGATCGCGAGCTCCACGATGGTAAGTCTGCAGGTTCCCGCAGTTGGAGCTCCCGCAGTCAGTCACCAGCAGAGGCCTCCAGCTCCTCAATGTAAAGCCGCAGTGCAGATAGAGCTACGATACGGAAAAAAAATAACATCTCCATCGAGGTAAGAGATTAAAAAAAAGTTTCCCCCAAACCCCCCCCTACCCCCCACATAAAACAAGCGAAAGATCACTAAAACATACATTTAACACATACAATAAAACAACAAAGAAGGAAGGGACAGACAGAGTGTTGGCAAGGCAGCCATTGCGTTGCGTTGGCAAGGCAGCCATTGCGTTGCGTTGGCAAGGCAGCCATTGCGTTGCGTTGGCAAGGCAGCCATTGCGTTGCGTTGGCAAGGCAGCCATTGCGTTGCGTTGGCAAGGCAGCCATTGCGTTGCGTTGGCAAGGCAGCCATTGCGTTGCGTTGGCAAGGCAGCCATTGCGTTGCGTTGGCAAGGCAGCCATTGCTGGCACCAGCTGGTGCTGTTCTGTTCTACGTATATTCTATCATTTACGTTTTATGTTCCGGTGATCTCCTGGTTAGACTCCCATCCTCATGCCTATTTGAGGTTTGTCCAAAGACTTAGTGACTTTACCCTTACTCCTAACAAATCCCATTCACACCAACCTTGCATGCATTGACCCGCATTTGCACCTACTCCTGCATATTATTAATTTTTACATTTTAATCCTTTTTTTGAATCCCCCTGTGACCTCACCCTTTGTTTTAACCATGTCCAGCCCTACAACCAATTAAGATCTCTATACTCCTCCAAATGTAATCTCTCGTGCAACTCTATTTTTAATTATTTTCTAACAGAGTCCATGCCAATAGCCGTACACCTACAACTGTGAAATCTCGCCATGAACCTTTTCCCCCCTTCACCACTTAAGCCCTTAAGAACCTCAGTCTCCTTGAGTAAGCTGTTTGTGCACTCTCTAATGTGGTTGCCGCATTTCATATTTTTCAACAGAAACTGTACTTCAACTTTTTTCGCTGGCAGCTTCAAATATCTGAAGGAAGTCAAAGGTGCCATAAAAAGTACAAGCCATCTATTTATTATATTTTTCTAGCATTTCCTGATGCAGCACAGTTGCTACGTTACAGCACCACTGACTCAGTTTTAATCCTGACTACGGCTGACAATCACAGTCCTGAGCTCATGAACTTTGCCTTCTCATTGTCACTCCATTTCCTATTCTTTCTCACTTTGGTAGCACAAAGATGAACTCAAGAAGGAACAGACATGTTTATCTGTAAAAAATAACTGCCGATGCTGGTACAAATCGATGGTATTTATTCACAAAATGCTGGGGTAACTCAGCAGGTCAGGCAGCATCTCAGGAGAGAAGGAATGGGCGACGTTTCGGGTCGAGACCCTTCTTCAGAAGAAGAAGTGTGAAGAAGGGTCTCGACCCGAAACGTCGCCCATTCCTTCTCTCCTGAGATGCTGCCTGACCTGCTGAGTTACTCCAGCATTTTGTGAATAAATACCTTCGACATGTTTATATGCCTCTATTTACAATTCTTGACTGCTTAAAACTTTTTACATTCATGGTTTAAATTTCATAGCAAATGTTACGATCATTGCTGTAAACGAATTATGGTTCATAGATTGTATAAAGTAATTAGATAAGGAACATAATCTGTTTAATAATGTTGATTGAGCGATTAGCAATGTCATAGGCATGGGAGTAAACTTTAGTTCTTCAGGATAGCAGCAAGTGATCTTTTACATCTAACTATCGAAGGTATTTATTTCACAAAATGCTGGAGTAACTCAGCAGGTCAGGCAGCATCTCAGGAGAGAAGGAATGGGTGACTTTTCGGGTCAAGACTCTTCTTCAGACATTCTTCCTTTTACATCTAACTGAGCATTTCATATCTCACTTCTCATGCCAAACTCTCGTGTGGTCCGAAGATAGAAACAAAAAGCTGGAGTAACTCAGCGGGACAGGCAGTATCTCTGGAGAGAAGGAACGGGTGACGTTTCGGGTCGAGACCTGTGTGGTCCATCCTTACTCCTGGCTCAAGCACAGCCCCAGTACGACCCACCCATCCATGAGACATCTCCTAAGTCCTGGCAATCCAATACTGCAGCGTCCACTTAGGGCGGCATTCTGACAGAGCTGCGCTCCTTCAGTGGTACGTCTCTGACAGTGCAGAGCTTCCTCAAGAACATGACCCCAGACTAGGACAGAGTGGTGCTTTCTCTGTACCTCCCTTCAACAGTCCATCGTTCTCTCAGTACTACCTCACCAACAGTGCTGTCCCTTCAACACTGTCCCTGTGATAATTCAGCAGCACCCTGTCAATACAGCCATTCAGTATTTTGCCATTCCCTCAGTTCTGCCTCTGAACGAGGCAACATTCCCTCAGTACTAGCCCTCCATCTGTGTTGCATTATGCCTCCCATCCTGCACGCTCCTTCAGTATGACACTGTGATTGTGTTGCTCTCTCACCACCACCCTTCCAACACTTAATACTGCTTTAGCACTTTCCTTCTGAGAGTGCACTAATCCATACTGCCTATATTATTTCCTGAGCAAGACACATTCTTCCTATAGCAGGGTCACCAAAACTGAACACAATCCTCCAAATACAGCCTCACCAACATCTTGTGCAACTGTAACATAATATCCTAGCTTCTACACTCAATAACCTGACTGATGAAGGTAAACGTAACAAAAACCTTCTTGACCACCCTATCTACCTGTGACTTTCAGGTCTGAAGAAGAGTTCTGAACCTATCCGTTTTCTCCAGAGACGCTGCCTGATCCGCAGTTATTCCAGAATTTTGTGTCTCTCCTAGAAATAGAGGTACTGGTTTATGATGAGGGGGGGGGGAGAATTCCAAGGACATCTGAAGAATATATTTTAGAACGGGTTGCCAGAGGAGGTAGCGGAGGCAGGCACAATAAATAAGGTTTAAAGGCCATCTGGACAGGTACTAAGATATGAAAGACATAAATGGATGTGGCCCTAATGCTGGCAAATGGGATTAGAGTAGATTGACATGATAGGCAGCATTGCCCATAACAGAGCCCTTGCCTGTCCATGAAAAGCTTTTCTGACTTTGATTGCATGTCCCTCATTACTGGGCATCAGGGTGACTTCGTCAAACTTCATCCAAAAGATTAATGTACATTCTTATTACAGTTTGTTAATATTGCAAAATATGACAGATGGTCTTTCTAGCAAAGGGATGACAAATACTCCCATATTTGGCAGTAGCACCTAATCCTCGGGGAGTGCTGTGACTTAGAGCGAAAAACGATCAAAATGTGACATCGTTTAGTTCGAGCCAAACAGATCCTTCCAAAGAACTGGATACAGCACAGACATTCAACCGCCCTGCAAAAACATTGTGAAGTTGCTCAGAAAGATATTTGAAATTATGTTGAAAATGAAGTGTTTTATAACAGGAGATGTAGAGTGCCCTGACACAACCTCGCCCCATTCTGCACAATGTCAGGCACTTTACTGCACACTAATTGGAAAAGGCTGTCGGTCCTTAAAGACACACTCCTCGCGGCAGCCAGACAGAAGCAGCACAGAACAGGAAGAGGAGTGGGATCCCTGGGTTTGTAAAAGAGATCAAGGCATTGACTTCAGGAAGGGGGTGCTGTGCACCAGAGGGTCAGGAGACCGGGGAAGAAGATGTTTCCTGCATCTCCTCCTGGGGTGGGACTCCCCATCAGTCCGCACAAGATGTCAGGATGAGCTCCCACCATGGGGCAGTTGCAAGGTGGCATTCACTGACTGGTGTGTTCATCTTGGGCACTGGTCATGTGAGGGGTTGCTACGTGTCACCTGGCCCCTCAGCTGATTTGGGCAGAACCACATCCCTCCATTCCCTCATATTGATGCCGCCCATTAATTCTTATTGAAATAATCCCATTGCCCCGCACCGTCTGCAGCCTATAATGCCATGACGATTCAAGAGCTTGCTCAGATGCCTCTTGAAACTGGACTCTCTTGATAATCCTGTCATTTTAGGACCATTCCTGGTGAATCTCAGGTTACCTCCCATGCTGCTGTATCCTCATTTTATGTTAGAGAACAGAAGCTGTCGATTTCTAGGTGTAGCCTCACCTCTTTGCAATAAAAACTAACAGGCTGTTTGCCTTCTTAACTACTTGTTGGTTCCGCCAATTAACTTTTGTGATCCATGCACTAAAAAACCTAGATCCCTCTAAACCTCACTTATTTGTACCACACAGAACATGGAGTATAGAAGAGTGCAGCACAGGAACAAGCCCTTCAGCCCACAATGTCAAGACCAACCCTTATTTGCCTGCACATTATCCATATCCCTCCAGACCCTGCATATCCAGGTGCTTAACCAAAGGTCTCTTAATTGTAACTATTGTATCTGCCTCCACCAACTCCCCCGGCGGCACATTGTAGAAACTTAACATCCTCTGTGTAAAAAAACTTGTCCTGTACATCTCCTTTACGCTTTGCCACTCTCACCTTAAAAACTATGCCCTCTAGTATTTGACATTTCCATCCTGTGAAATATGTTCTGATTATGTTCAGATTATCTGTCATAATTTAAAAAAACCTATCAGGCCTCCCCACAACCTCTGGTGTTCCAGAGAAAATAATTCAAGACTGCCCAATCTCTCCCTGCAGCTATTACCCTCTAATCTAGGCATCATTCTGGTAATGATCTAGGCATCTCTCCTCTGCACCCGTTCCAAAGTCTCCACATCCTCCCTGTCATGGAGTGACCAGCACACAATACTCCAAATGTGGCCCAACCATACACCTAGAAATCTGCATCATGACATCCTGGCTCTTATACTCATGCCCTGACCAATGAAGGCAAGCATACCACATGCCTTTCTCCATTTTCTCCATTCGTTTTGTTTAAGGATGTAACATGAAACCAGGCACTTTAGCTCACCGAGCCCAGGCCGACCATCGATCACCTTTTCATACTATGGGATCTACGAGCACCCGGAGGAAACCCACGCAGTCACAGGGAGAACGTGCAAACTCCACACAGATAGCACCTGAGGTCAGAATCAAACCCGGGTCTCTGGAGTTGTAAGGCAGCAACTCTACCGCTGCGCCACTGTGCCGCCTGTCTTTCTACATTTAAGTAAGAATGTAGAAAAGGTATGCCAATCCAGTAGACAGCAAACATAGAACTGATAAGGCCCAGGACAGGAAAGGAAGGCTAGTTTGCATGTATTTTCAGTTCTATTTTTAATACAACAGGGAATAGTACAGTACACAGTGTCTGCAGCAAAAATGATCCAAGATAAACTAATCACATCTACTTGTATATAATCACAATGAATGGCGGTGCCGAATGGCCTCCTCCTGCACCTATTTTCTATGTTTCTATGTTTCTATATTTCTATAATCCGTACCCCTCCATTCCCTGCATATCTACATGCCTGTCTAAGTCTCTTGCCTTAGATACTGCCGTATCAGTATCTAAGTCTCTTGTCAGATACTGCGGTATCTGCCTCCATCACCGCCCTTCAAGCTCTCACCACCCTCTGTGTAAAAAGCATGCCCCTCACATCTCTTTTAAACTTTGCTACCTCTCATCTTAAAATGATGCCTTCTAGTATTTGATTATTCCATCTTTGGAAAATTATTCTGACTGTCTAACCTATTAATTATTCTGACTATGTCTAACCTATGCCCCTGAAATTTTTATATACTTCTATCAGATTGCCTCTCAACCTCCGACTTTTCAGAGAAACCAATCCAAGTCTGTCCAACCTCTCCTTCTAGCTAACACCCACTAATCCAGGCAGCACCCTGGTAAGCCTCCTCTGCACTCATTCCAAAACCTCTACATCCTTCTTGTAATGGGTGACCAGCACTCCAAATGCCACCAAACCCAAGTCTTACGGAGCTGCAACATGACTTCCTGGCTCTTATGCTCAATGCCCCGACCATTGAAGGCAAGCATACCATATGCCAATTTAAGAGCCTCTTAAATGCCATTTTCATATGTGCCTGCTCTACCATCCCTGGCAGTACATTCTTGGTACGCACCACCCGATGTGTCTCACAAATCTCTTTGAAACTTTGCCTCTCTTACCTTAAAGCTATGCCCTCTAGTCATTGAAATGTTCACCCTGGCAAATAGGTTCTGACTGTCTCTCCTTTCTATGTCTCTCATAATTTTATATACTTCTATCAGCGTTCCAGAGAAAACAATCCAAGTTTGTCCAACCACTCTTTGTAGCTAATACTCCGTAATCCAGGCAGAAATTCTTTTACACCCTTTTCAAAGCCTTTACATCCTTCCAGTAATGGGGCGACCAGAAATGCATGTAATATGTCAAATGTGGATGAACCAGTCCTATAAAGCTGCATCATGACTTCCAGACACTTATACTCAATGCGCCAGCCAATGAAGGTGAACTACCATACACATTCTTTACCACTTTATCCATGCGTGCTCTAGAGAGCTATGGTCCCAGACCCCAATATCTCTTTGTTAAGCATCTTGCCATCAACCACATTCCTTCCCCTTACATTCGACCTCCCAAAGTGCAACACCTCACGCTTGCCCAGATTAAACTCCATCTGCCATTTCTCCACCATTTCTGTAGCTGATCTGTATCCCGCTGTATACCTCAACAGCCTTTCTCACAGTTTGCGACCCCAGCAATCTTGGTGTCATCTGCAAACATATTCACCGACCTGTCTATGTTTACCTCCTAATCATTTATATATATATATATCACAAGCAACAGAACCACTGGTCACAGACCTCCAGCCTAAATATTGTCCTTCACCACAACTCTCTGTCTTCTATCCGTAAGTCAGATCTGAATCCTGTTAATCCTGTGCATTTTAATACTCTGGATCACTTTACCATGCGATCTTTATCAAGGGGTACATTGTGCAGTGAAATGTCAGTGTGCCATTAACTATGAACAATAGCTTCTATCATTTGACATTGATTTGTATTGGTGAGAAAGATCAACAATTTAAATTCAGTCATAAATATACAAAATTCTTGCACAATTTGATACTTAAAATTCCTGCCATGGAAAGTCATTACATTGCAGCCGATCCTTCCCTCGAAACTAAAACCGAACACTCAGAGAATTGTCTGGGGTCGGCATATTGGCACCAACTGCAGTCTGGGAAGGTTTCAAGGCAGCCAGGTGTTAGACCTTGAGCTGTGAAGCAAAGAAACGGCATGGTCTTCAATAGAAACACTGACTTCTGTACACTCCACAAGGGAGCAGAGAGGTGATTATATAGAAGCACATGGCAGTTAACAAAATGCGGAATGCAATCTTGCAGCCAGGATGAGGACTGGAGTTGGTCTAGAAATGACATCTGGACCAGGATATAACTAATAGAACTCGGAGTTTGAGTTGAGGAGAGATTAAAGACAGTTGCTTTTCCTCTGGAGAAGAGAAAATCTTAAAGAGAGGATTTAAGCTAAAATGACAGGGGATGAAACCTTTGTCGGGAGATAGAGGAGAGGAAAGCGGGGATTGAAACTGGTGGGAAGCAGGAGAGAAGACGCAGTGAAAACCAGAGCATTCATGGCTGCAAAGAAACAGGGCTACAGTGAAAAACAACACAATGGGGATGAAGAATGCTTATTAAACTGAAGCCTAAAGGCTGCGTAATGTAATGGAGAAAAGCGTTTGCAATAAGGTAAATAAATTAATTGCACAAATAAATGTGAACGGCCATGATATGGTTGGAATTCCAGCAGCATTGCTGAACATTGAACATCTCGGGATACTCGATATTTAGGAAGAACTGGCACAAAGGTAAAGAATGTAGGGCAGTATTGCCAGATAAAGAGAAGATAAACACAAAAGTTGGGAAGGATAGTAGCTCAGATTTAGTTGAGTTTAGTTTACTGTCACGCATACCGAGGTACAGTGAAAAGCTTTATTTTTGTCGCGTGCTATCCAATCAGAGATTGGACGTACTAAAGGGCAGAAACATTAGTGATAGATGCATCTGATGGTAATGTAGGAGATGGCATTTGACATGTGATTCGTGTCGCACAATAAGAGAGCAGCCGTAATCATGGATAATTGTAATCTAAACGTGGGTTTGGGCAAATTAGTTCCATTGCAGAGGATGATGAATTCCTGGAGTGTTTTTCTGGGTCGAAAGGGACTGTCGTGGAGGCAGATACAATTGAGGCATTTAAGGGACTTTTGGACAGGCACGTGGGTATGTAGGGAATGGAGGGAGATATGGATTATGTGCAGGCAGATAAGAACTAGTTTTGGCATTATATTTGGCAGAGACATTGTGGGCCAAAGGGTCTCTTCCTGTGTGGTACTGTATTATGTTCGAACTTACTGGAGGGCTTGCCATCCTACACTGGGTATAGTGAATGAGAGAAGATTAATGAACCATCTTGTTGTATGAGGCTTCTTGGTGAAGAATGACCATAATACGACAGAATTCTTCATTAAGATGAAGACTGATGTTATGGATCACTTAAGTAAATAACTTTCCAGACAAGCCAAGGTCTGATGAGAAATGCAGGCACTGAAGAAATCAGATGGAGAGAACTAGTGAATGTGGTGTATTTGGACTTTCATGAGGTTTTAATAAAGTCACACATAACAGATCAGTGTATAAATCAAGACAATGTCAAATTCCACTCCATTTAAGTCCCACCGTTACGGTTTTGTCTGACATTCCCAAATGTGCCTCAGATTCAGTCTCAGCGCCACAGCCCTGACTCTTACTGCATCCAGTTGCAGCTCCAGTTCCCTAATGCAGCTTACAAGGAGCTGCAGCAGAACACAACTCCCACAGGTGTTGTCATCTCTGACACCAGCAGTTTCCCACATCCAGCAGGAGGAACACTGCACCATTCTACCTGCCACCATTACTGTGCTAAAGCCACGAGAGATAAAACACAACAATCACGCAGATGAAACAGCAGACTGTACCTTTACCCGCAGTATCCCTGTGCTCAGCCTCCTCACCCCAGCCTCTTGCAACAAAGATTCTGATTTACTTTGATTCAACACAGCCTCCCGCCCCCATTCTTTTTAATGACTGCTCAGTTAGCTAATTTAGATTACTCAAACGATCCAATGGTTGCCTTTTGAATTCACCGACTGCTGGTCTGGCACTGAAAAACAGTTTCCATTTGATGCTCTGCATCCTCCCATATGGTGGATGATAAAGAACTAGTATGCAGTTAGCGAGCGTGTGTGAGAGAAAAGATTACCGTGAAATAACTGGAGGAGTGGAAAGGAAGGGGATTGCTCTGAGATCTGAAAAAAATGTGATGGGCTGAATGGTTTCTTCTAAGTTGTAAGGAAATAAGACAATCATTTGCAGATCAACTCCTACTTGCAAAAGCACACAAGTATCACTTCTTTAACAACATCTCGGAAAATCAAGACAACAATTTCAGCCGAATATTTTATTTTAAGAATTTTTGGATTTCATTTTTAAGAAGTGAGAGAATGGGGGTTTCAATTCCTCAATACAGGATCAAGAGTGGAGGAAAAGATAATTTTGCATCTTCATCCCTTGAAACACCACCAAGTTTTATATCTATGTCTCCAGAAATTTAGTGGAGCATTGTAACAGCACACACTGAGGCAGATGGCCTACTAGTTTGCCTCATCGGAACGATGGTGCAGCGGTAGAGTTGCTGCCTTACAGCGCAAGAGACCCGGGTTTGATCCTGACTACGGGTGCTGTCTATACAGAGTTTGTACATTTTCGCACCTGGAGTACTGTGTGCAGTTTTGGTCTCCAAATTTGAGGAAGGATATTCTTGCTATTGAGGGCATGCAGCGTAGGTTTACTAGGTTAATTCCCAGAATGGCAGGACTGTCATATGTTGAAAGACTGGAGCGGCTAGGCTTGTGTACACTGGAATTTAGAAGGACGAGAGGGGATCTTATCGAAACATACAAGATTATTAAGGAGTTGGACACGTTAGAGGCAGGAAACATGTTCCCAATGTTGGGGGAGTCCAGAACCATGGGCCACAGTTTAAGAATAAGGGGTAGGCCATTTAGAATGGAGATGAGGGAAAAAAAATTCAGTCAGAGAGTTGTAAATCTGTGGAATTCACTGCCTCAGAAGGCAGTGGAGGCCAATTCTCTGAATGCATTCAAGAGACAGCTAGATAGAGCTCTTGAGGATAGCGGAGTCAGAGGGTATGGGGAGAAGGCAGGAACGGGGTACTGATTGAGAATGATCAGCCATGATCACATTGAATGGTGGTGCTGGCTCAAAGGGCCGAATGGCCTACTCCTGCACCTATAATCTATTGTCTATTGTCTATTGTCTCCATGACCTGCGTGGGTTTTCTTCGGGATCTCTGGTTTCATCCCACACGCCAAAGCTGTACAGGTTTGTAGGTTAATTGGCTTGGTATAATTGTAAATTGTCCCTAGTGTATGCAGGATAGCAGGGCTGTTTTTACAGCATTATGGGCCCCCGGGCAAAGCAGTGTACTGGGGCCCCTACCGTTACTGTCCCCCACCCCCCTTTCCCTACCAGCCCCCCCTGTCGTGCCGGCGAAAAGCACTTACCGAAAAGCACTTAGCGATGGACTTAGGGTGCTACATTGTTGCGAAAAGCCCTTACAGATCGCTGTGAGAAGCACTTAGTGACCGAAAATGTTGCGAAAAAAGCACTTATTGAACCTTCATTTTTAAAGTGGTATTTATTTATTGCAAGTCACTTAACATACACAGATCAGCATGGGGCCCCTATGCTCGTGGCCCCCCGGGCAAGTGCCCATCAGGCCCATGCGTTAAGACGGCCCTGCAGGATAGTGTAAGAGTTTGTGGGTGACCGCTGCCTGTTTCCACGCTGTACCTGTAAAGTTTAAAGTCTAAAGTAAAGTCAACATTTGACTTGATTTATTAATTCAGAGGATTGAAGTAGATTATAGGCAGAATAAATCCAAAAGCATATTGAAATGGTCCTGATTGTTCAGAGCTTTATTTGACTTCATTTTACAATTTATTGTGCAAGGCAATCACATAAAGTAATGTCATAAGAACTGTTTCCCACTGAAGAAATCCAAAGCATGTTTTACATTCAGGGAGCAGTCAACACTAGTCACTGCTGCCTGGTGTTGTAATGAGGAAACAGTAATTGTCCCATAGTGAGAGGACCATTCGGGGACTGAATACGAGGGGATGGTCGGAGCCTTGGTTTGGACCAACTGAGCCAAATTCGAGGTAACCATAGGAGGTCGGTGTGCTTTGAGCATTGCATCTTTTACCATCTAGGTTCAATTAAATATCTACGGCTGGCATAGAACCTACCAATTTGGCTCGCTTTATACAAAAGGTATCCAGTCAATTAATCAGGTAGAACTGTCAGCAAAGCCACATTCAGGGGCGTGGCTACCTCCTGCTTGGAATCAAATGCTTAATGTCAAGCAAAGGGTGTCAGATGAACAATGATGGCACATCAGAACAAAATCAACTAGATCCTTTGTTAAGGACAGAAAGCAAATCATCAGAAGGGGTCCTGAGGCTGTGAACAACATAGTCTCGCAGGCGGGCAGTTGAACAATTAACATAACTTGATGATCTCACTTCGGGTGCAGCCTCGTTTGCAGCAGGTTTTGGCCATTCCCGCACCTCGCCTGAATCGCAAAAGCATATCTTCCAAAGGAAACGGGAAAGCAGATGATAATCTGGTCCCATGCTCTTCCTCCCAATCTTCGCTTGACTCCATGAGGTCCCTTTGAACATTAGAGTGAGGATGAAGAGCCAAGCTAACTGCAGTTGGTGTCTCGGTCTCGTCTGTGGACCAGATCGGTGGGCCATCTTCCAATGAACCAATCAAGTCACCTGCAAAGTAAAGGCAAGCCAATGTATTTAGCCACTGGAGTGGATGATGCTGCAGATTGTACAAGGACTGCGCAGTCAGAATTACTGCAAATTTGAGAAGATCTTAATTCTGGAGAGTTGAAAGTCTGTTTCTAAACCACTTGTTTTGTATGAATAAAAAGGATCAAAACACTATTGTACTTCAGCAGGTCAGGTAACATCTCTGGATAACATGGATAGGTAACACTTTGGGTCAGGACCTTTCTTCAGACTAATTATGGTAAGGAGTTGCGGGAGTGGGATGGGGGGGGTAGGTGGGGAGGAAGCTGGAAGAAAAGTGGGGCAGGGTTGAAGCGTGGCTTTCAGGATATACGTGTGGACTTATTTTTGACAACCTTCTTCACCATCCTCAATTCCATTAAATGTCTGTCATCTGCAAACTTACCAACAAACCCATTTGCATTTTTGTCCGTCATTTATATATATCATAAACCACAGAGGTCACAGCACAGAACCCTATGGAATTCCACTGGTCATGGACCTCCTGCCAGAATAACACTCTTCCACCACAACTCCCTGTTTTCTATGAGCAAGCCAGTTCTGAATTCAAATTACCAAGTCACTGTGGATTCCATTGATCTTAATCTTCTGGATCAGCCCACCTAGTGGGACCTTGTCAAGTGCTTTACAAAGTTCATACAGACTCCTGGATACTCCAGCGTTTTCTTTAATTTTGGGTCTCCAGCAACTGCAGGTTTAGTTTCTCATGGCAGGTCTATGAGGATTCTCTCAAAAGTCTACAGTTGGAAAGTTGGGGATTGGACACATTAGAGGCAGGAAACATGTTCCCAATGTTGGGGGAGTCCAGAACAAGGGGCCACAGTTTAAGAATAAGGGGTAGGCCATTTAGAACGGAGATGAGGAAGAACTTTTTCAGTCAGAGAGTGGTGAAGGTGTGGAATTCTCTGCCTCAGAAGGCAGTGGAGGCCAGTTCGTTGGATGTTTTCAAGAGAGAGCTGGATAGAGCTCTTAAGGATAGCGGAGTGAGGGGGTATGGGGAGAAGGCAGGAACGGGGTACTGATTGAGAGTGATCAGCCATGATCGCATTGAATGGCGGTGCTGGCTCGAAGGGCTGAATGGCCTACTCCTGCACCTATTGTCTATTGTCTATTGAAAGGGTGCAGAAGAGATTCACCGGGATATTACCTGGGCTCGCTGACTTGTTATTGAGACAGGTTGGACAGACTGGGACTTTTGTCTTTGGAGCGCAAGAGAAGTGACCTTACCGAGGTGTACAGGATCATAGGGGGGCATGGATAAAGTGAATGTTCCCAGTCTTCTTCCCATGGTAAAACTAGAGGGCATAGAGCTAACGTGAGAGGAGAGGGATATGAGGGACCTCAGTGGCAACTGTTTAACTCAGAGGGTAGTCTAGAAAAGAACGTGTCAACAGAGGAAGTTACAGAAGGGTATACAATTATCTTTTCCAGAACAAAACCCCAGGTTACCCAGCCTATCGTGAGTTATATCTCTTGGTTCTGGTATAATTCTAATAATCCATCAAAGCATTAAAGTAATCCATTAGACCATTAAAATAATCCATTAAAGCATTAAAGCATTCTATTCTGTATCCTGCAAGTTGCTCAAAGTCAATGGAAATTCATGCTATTGAATTTCGCAGTGACGGTCCTCCAGTGGTTTGTTTTGCAGTTTTCCTGTTTTCCTCCACTGCTCCAACCACATGGCTACTGATTCATATTTTTCTCTCCCCAAGATCCCTTGTTCCTCACTAGTTCCAAGCAGAGACTATCTCCATATCCTTCCTACTACTTTAATCACACCATTTCACGTATCTCCATTCTGCTGTGAAAGTGGGTATCTCTTGCAAGGTATCACCATCTCCGGGTATCCCCAAATACTTTATACACAATGAAGTACTCTCTGAAAGTACTCACAGAGCAGTACTGAAGCATCTTTCTCAAGTCCATATCCTCCCGTTCCCTGAATACCCATGTGCCTATCCAAACATCTCTTAAACACCACTATCATATCGACCTCTACCACCACCCTTGTGCTCCAGCAACTCACCGCCCTCTGTGTAAAAAAACCTGCCCTGCACATCTCCATTACGTTTTGTCCCTCCCACCTCAAAACTATGCCCTCCAGTATTTAATCTTTCCACCCAGGGAAATAGATTTTGACAGTCTCCCCTATCTCTGGCTCTCGTAACTTTATATAATTCTCTCAGATCTCCCCGTGACCTCCGGCATTCCAGAGAAAGCAATTCAAGTCTCTCTAACCACTCCTTGCAGCCAATACCTATTCACCACAAGAACAGACCCACCGGCCCACATGGTCTGTGCCGAACTCTCCTGCCATTTTGTGTAAAATCCTCACGAGGAACAGTGTCCAGTGTTACTTGCTATCTTGGAAGAAGGAAACTATTTGCCTTTTTATAGCACCTGTTGCAGCCTAAGGATTGCTGCAAAGTGCTCGAGAGCTGAGAAGGATTTTTATAGACAATAGAACAGTACAGGACTGTTATATAAGAAAATAACTGCAGATGCTGGTACAAATCGATTTATTCACAAAATGCTGGAGTAACTCAGCAGGTCAGGCAGCATCTCGGGAGAGAAGGAATGGGTGACGTTTCGGGTCGAGACCCTTCTTCAGACTGAAGTACAGTACAGTACAGGACTGAGGACTGTTCCCAGCTCTTCAATGACTATGTCCGCACAGACCACAACACCAATTTAAACTAATCGCATCTGCCTGTACATGATCCACTTCGCTCCATTTCTTGCCTGTTCTTCTGACTGTCTAAATGCTTCTTAAATGTCGCTTTCCATCATCTCCCCGGCACTCAGCTACCACTGTCTGTGTGAAAGACTTGCTTAACAAATCTCCTTTAAACTTTCCCTCTCTCATGTATAAACCTGTGCCCTCTCATATTTGACATGTCCACCCCAGAAAAAATCTCAGTCTGCCTCTCATACCTTATACACCTCCCTCAGCCCACCCCTCAGCCTCCGACACTCCAGAGAAAACAATCCAAGTTAAGTACAGTCACAGTTCCAGTGAAGGATAAAAATGTCCTCCCCTTCTGCAAAAACACATTCCCTCTGCAGGTGTAATGTAAGATACCAATTGACCATTGAATTGAACTATGGCTGGGTGCTCATGCCCACTACTCACTGTAAATGCTGCCTCCCTCATCGATTTCTTCGGGTGAATGACGTTTCCACCTGGAGCCCCCACAGGAGATGATGACTGTGCGTATAAAGTCACGGCCACACAGTTTGATGCCTGTTCCCGAAGTCTGGCAGCTGCCCTCCAGCAAGAGACTGGCCACGGCCACTGCCACCAACACCAGTCTGGCCATCAGTGCGGACAGATTCTGCTTCAGCGCGAGGAAGAAATTACGGGATGGCTGAGTTTAAGATCAGTCACGAGCCCGGGCTTGGAGGAGATTCTCGACTCAGACCTTGTTCAGGGTGTTCCTGGTCACAGCTGCTGCTCTGTGTAGCTCCTGCAAAGCTGGCTGCCTTTTATATTTGCCCGTTATCAGTGGTGATGGACGGATGGGGAGGGTGGGGGGGGGGGGGGCGGGGGGGGAATGGGTTGAGGGGACTCGATTGGCCCTACGTCAACAAGTTTAAATCAGTCTACGCCTGACCTTAGCAGCCTTGATGCTGAACATGTGTGCGCAATATCAGAGGCAACGTGCAAGGGTTCTCAGGCTGCCTTGGAGACTCTCACTTGGATGATTTATATATTTTTTAAACAGTTATCTTTGATATCATGGAAAAATTATCAACTATTAAACCTAATTTCTCCATCATTTTGTTCAATGTCAAGGTTGGAAGAGAGGATGGAAGGGAATGTGAGTCGAGGGTTTACAGATAATTCGGGGCACTCTCACTGTAAGCAGAACCACTAACCAAGAAAACACTGATTCATTTTTCATCAGCAATGTTCAGAATCTGAGGACTTCAATAGATTCAATAGACAATAGGTGCAGGAGGAGGCCATTCGGCCCTTTGAGCCAGCACCACCATTCAATGTGATCATGGCTGATCATTCTCAATCAGTACCCCGTTCCTGCCTTCTCCCCATACCCCCTGACTCTGCTATCCTTGAGAGCTCTATCTAGCTCTCTCTTGAATGCATTCAGAGAATTGGCCTCCACTGCCTTCTGAGGCAGAGAATTCTACAGATTCACAACTCTCTGACTGAAAATGTTTTTCCTCATCTCAGTTCTAAATGGCCTACCCCTTATTCTTAAACTGTGGCCCCTTGTTCTGGACTCCCCCAACATTGGGAACATATTTCCTGCCTCCAACGTGTCCAACCCCTTAATAATCTTATACGTTTCGATAAGATCTCCTCTCATCCTTCTAAATTCCAGTGTATACAAGCCTAGTCGCTCCAGTCTTTCAACATATGATAGTCCCGCCATTCCGGGAATTAACCTAGTAAACCTACGCTGCACGCCCTCAATAGGAAGAATATCCTTCCTCAATTGAGGGCGTGCAGCGTAGGTGCAGCGTCTGCAGCGTGCAGACTTCCCAAAGTATTTCATAGCAATAGTAGTATTTTATCTTCTGTAGTCAGAGAGTAATGTAGCAGAGACTCATACAATATGGAAACAAGCCTTTGGCCCAACCTATCCATACCAACGAGGTGTTATAGCTGAGCGAGTCCCATTTGCCTGTTTTTGACCATTATCCCTCATTCCTATCTGTGTACCTCAAAATATATTTCTAAAATGTCAGCATTGTATCTATCTCCACAGCTTCCTCTGGAAGGTCATTCTATGTACGCATCACCCTCCATGTGAAGAAGTTGTCACTTGGGTCTCTTTTAAATCTTTT
This sequence comes from Rhinoraja longicauda, assembly GCF_053455715.1. Classification (NCBI taxonomy): domain Eukaryota; kingdom Metazoa; phylum Chordata; class Chondrichthyes; order Rajiformes; family Arhynchobatidae; genus Rhinoraja; species Rhinoraja longicauda. Next base: position 17,455,030 of record NC_135980.1, on the reverse strand, counting down.
CCCTCTCAGGTGAAAACTATGCCCTTTAGTTCTAGACCCTCTTCCCTGGGATCAGGATAGTGAGCATCCCCTTTGTCTCTGCCTCTCGTGATTTTATAAATCACTAAATGTCCTGCTTGTCCAGTCTCTCAGTATAACTCCAGCCCTTCAGTTCTGGTAACATCTTGGTGAATATTTTCTGCACCCTTTCCATCTTTATTGGTTTACTAGTTTAATATTGTTATGTGTACCGAGACAAAGTGAAAAATTAATACCAGCCTTTCTATAGCAGGGTGACCTGACCAATGCTCCAAATGTGGTCTCACCAACATCTTGTACAGCTGTAGCACAATGTCCCAAATCCTGCACCAAATACCCTTACAGAAGAAACAAACAGGCCAGGCACCCTTTTCACCACAGATGCACAAGAAACTGCAAATGTTGGAACTTGAGTAAAATACAAAGTGCTGGAGTAACTCAGCAGGTCAGACAGCATCTCTGGATGGGTCTGAAGTAGGGTCTGAAGAAGGGTCCTGACTCGATCACCTATTCATGTCCTCCAGAGATGCAGTCTGACCCTGCTGAGTTACTCCAGCACTTTGCGTTTCACACCTTCTTCACCACCCTGTCTACCCGTGTTGCCACTTTCAAGGAACTGCGTACCTGTATTCCTTGATCTCTCTGCTCTATGACACTACCCAGGGCCCTAACATTTACTGTGTAACTCCTTTCCTGGTTTGTGTAGGAAAGAACTGCAGCTGCTAGTTTAAATCGAAGGTAGACACAAAATGCTGCAGTAACTCAGCGGGACAGGCAGCATCTCTGGAGAGAAGGAATCGGTGACATTTCGGGTCGAGACCCTTCTTCAGGCTGAAGAACTCCTTCTCTGGTTCAAGATGATCAGTCTGAAGAAGGGTCTCGACCCGAAACGTCACCCATTCCTTCTCTCCCGAGATGCTGCCCGACCTACTGAGTTACTCCAGCATTTTGTGAATAAATCCTTCTCTGGTTTGACTGACTAAAATGCACCACCTCATACTTGTCTGAGTTAAATTCCATCTGCCATTTCTTGGCCCACTTCTGTTGTTAATCCAGAAGCTTGTGTGTATACTTACCCTTTCTCGCTGTTCACTATTTTGGTGTCATCTGTAAACTTTGCGAACTCTATTAACCATAATGTCATTCAAATGTCCGCAGACCCTCAGCATAGGAGCACCGCAAGGCTGCGTACTCACCCCTCTCCTTTACTCTCTCTACACCAACGACTGCACCTCCACAGACTCCTCTGTCATGCTCCTCAAGTTTGCGGATGACACAACCCTGATTGGTCTGATCCAGGATTGGGAGGAATCTGCCTGCAGAGAGGAAGTGATACAGCTGGCATCCTGGTGCCATCGCAACAACCCGGAGCTCAATGCTCTTAAGACAGTGGAACTAATTGTAGACTTTCGAAGAGCTCCCCCTCCCCTCCCCCACTCAACCTTTAACAACAGTCTGTGGAGTCATTTAAGTTCCTTGGAACCATCATCTCCAAGGACCTTAAACGGGGGGCCACCATCGACTCCACAATCAAAAAGGCCCAACAGAGGATGTACTTCCTGCGGCAGCTGAGGAAACACATAATTGCCACAGGTCCAATTCTATACTGCTATCATAGAGTCCATCCTCACCTTCTCCATCATGGTCTGGTTTTGCTCAGCCACCAAGCACGACATCCGGAGGCTGCAACGGATCGTTCGCACAGCTGAGAAGGTTGTTGGCTGCAACCTTCCCCCCCATTGACGAACTGTACACTGCAAGGGCCAGGAAGTGAGCGGGCAAGATCATCTCTGACCCCTCTCGCCCTGGCCACAAACACTTTGAAGCACTTCCCTCTGGAAGGCGATTCCGGACTGTCAAAGCAGCCACAGCCAGACATAAAAATAGCTTTTTTTCCACTATACGTTTGTGTTGTCATTTGTGAGCGGAGCACCAAGGCACATTCCTTGTATATGTACATACTTGGCCAATAAACATATTCATTCATTCATTCATTCATTCAAAACATCAATGGTGACAGGCCTTCAACCAGAAAAACAACCCTCAACTTTTACACTCCGACTCCTTCCGCCAAGCCAATTTTGAAACCAGTTGGCTAGCTCACCCTGTGTCCTGTGTGACCTAACCTTCTGGACTACGGCCTGCCTTCTGGACTTTGTCAAAGGCCTTGCCAAAGTCCATATAGAAAACGCTCCGCTCATCAATCCTCTCATTGACCTCTTCAAAGCACTCTATCAAATTAGAGTCATAGAGTGATACTGCACAGAAACAGGCCCTTTGGCCCAACTTGCACGTGCCAATCAAGGTGCCCCTCTACACTAATCCTACTTGCCCATGTTTGGCCCATGTCCCCCTAAAACTTTCCTACGCATGTATCTGTCCAAATGTCTTTTAAATGCTGTTTTAGTACCTACCTCAAATACCTTCTCTAGCTGTTTATTCCATGTACCCTCCACCCTCTGTGAAAAATGTGCCCCTCAGTTTCCTATTAAATCCATCCTCTTCACAAACCTATTGCCTCTGGTTCTTGATTCCTCTACTCTGGGTAAAATCACGATGTGATTACCCTGTCTATTCCTCCCATGACCTTATACATCTATATATCACATCTCATCAGCCTTCTCCGCTCTAAGGAATAAAGTCCTAGCCTGCCCAACCTCTCCCTATAATTGAGGCCCTCAAGTCCTGGCAACATCCTCATCTTTGCATTCTTTCCAGCTTAACAACATCCTTTGTGAAGCAGGATGACCAAAACTAAACACAATACTCTAAGTGCGGCCTCACCGACTTAACATAACATCCCAACGTCTGTGCTCAATACACTGACTGATGAAAAGCAATGGACTGGAAGTCTTCTTTACAACCCTATCAGCCTGAATAGCTAAGTTTGTGTTATAGAATGTCCCATCCACAAAGCTTTGTCGGCTCTCCACTTTCCAAATGCTGGTACTTTCTGTCCATTAAAATCCTCACTAGTAGCTTTCCCACCACTGATGGTCGGCTCACTAGCCTGTATTTCTCTGAATTGTCGTTTCAACCTTCTTAAATAAAGGTACAACATTAACCACCCTCCAGTCTTTTGGTACCACCACTGTGGTTAAGGTGATACAAATATCTCTGTCAGTGCCCATGCAACTTCTTCCTTACTTTCCTACAATCTCGAAAGATAGACTCGGTCCTGGAGATTTAACCTGCTTAATATTCTTCACGACTGCAAGTACTCCTCCTTGGTAATTTGGATATGGTCCACCAATACTAATTTCCCTCAATTCCTTTGCTTCTATGATCTTCTCCTCAGTAAATATAGATGAGGAGTATTCAGATAATGCTTGGCCCATCCTCTGTGGCTTGACATATAAATGACTATTTTGATCCTTAAAGGGGCCTATTCACTCCCCTTTTGCCCTTTTGCTCTAAATATACCAATCTCTTAGCATTTTCCTTTGCCTTGTCTGGTAGAGCTTTCTCAAGTCCTCTTTATGCTCTCCTGATTTTCCTCTGAAATGTATGCTTCTTTCTTATGTTCCTTAACAAATTCGCTTGATCGCATCTGCCTATACCTGACCTGTGCCTCCTCATTTTTCTGATCACAGCCTCAATATCCCTCCTTAATCAGGGTTCCCTAAATGTGCCAGCCTTGTCCTTTACTCTAACAGAACATGGTGTCCTTGGACTCCCCCAATTTCACCTTTAAAGTCTCTCACTTGCCTGACGTCACTGGACCTGTAAACAGTCTCACCCAATCAACCTCTACAGGTTCCTGCCAAATACCTTCAAAATGGCCTTGTACAATTTAGGATTTTAACTTGTGGACCAATCCCATTACTTTCCACAACTATTTAAAAACTAATAGAATTATGGTCACTGGTCCCAAAGTTTCTCGACTGAAGTTTCAGTTGCTGCCATGCCTTGTTCATACTAGGTTCAGTGTTTTTCCCACTCAGGTGGGCCACCATGTTTTGCTTTAGAAAACTTTACTGGACTCTTTTAAGAAATGCTACCTGTCCAAGGCCCATGCGTATGGGATTCCAAGTCAATGTGATGGTAGTTAGAATCACCTTGTATTATGACCCTATTATTCTTCCAGTTATTCCTGATCCACCTACATATTTTCTCCTGTAGTTCCTGCTATCTATTGGGGTGGACTATAATATATCCCCATCAAAGTGATCTTCCCCTTATTATTTCTTAGTTCCACCCTTATAGCCACCGAAGATGTCCCCTCAAAATCCTGCTGTGATGTTCTCCCTGACCAAAAATGCAGCTCCCTCTCCTCATTTACCTGTCACTCTATCACGCCTGTGGCATCTGTACCCAGAGACATTGAGCTGTCAGTCCTGCACTTTTCCCAACCATGTTTCTGTTATAGCTATAATATCCCAGTCCCATGTATCAATCCACGCTGAGTGTATCTACCTTACCCGTCATGTAAAATCCATGCAGTTTAGTCCACCAGATCTTCCTTGCTCTCTGACTTGCCCCTGCCTCTTCCCTCCATTGAACTTACGCACATTGACATCTGTATTTGCCCATCTGCCATTGCTATGGATCCCACTCCAGAGCCAGACTGGTTTAAACCTTCCCGAGGAAGGGGAACTATTTTGTGTGTAGCAAGCTTCACGGACAGCAATGTGACAATGACTTGATAATTTGCTTTCAGCAATGGTGATGAAGGAATAAATATTTGGTTCCAATGTACTTGAGGAAAATGCCCTTCCGTTTGGATCATTAAAATCTGCCTGAAGAAAGTGATATGACTATGACTTTATGTCTCAAGCAAAAGATCAGCTTGGCACTGGGAAGATCCGCCCGGATCCTCAGTCTAGATGATGTTGGCTTAAGCCTCAGGAGTTAGGCTGAAACACAATCCTCTCGAGAGGAGATCTCCAGCACTATCCACTGAGTCACGGTGGAATGTAGCTTAATGCCATCAAATGTAAAAACTTACATTGTGGCGTTCACCAGGAACTGGGAGGAGGCAGTTCACACTCATTTTGGATGAGCCCTTTGGACCAGCCAGGCAGTAAAGCTACACAGTACTGCCTGCCTGATCATGTTCCTGCATTCTCACTAGCCCTACTCCCAGTGAATTCCAAACTTCCAAATGAATGTGGCCACTGGGTGGCAGGCTCCACCTTCCATACAAGGTAGTTCCTCGTTCCTGATTCTGTAAAACCACAAAGGAGCCTTTTCCTTTTTAAAACTTGGCAAGTTTCTCCATTTGAGCTGTTGGTGTACATGGTAAGGCCGTTCTGTGAACCAGCAAAGTTGCCAGGTCCACAGGGTCTTGACAGGCTTTGGCTTCGATGCTCTCCACTGTCTGCTGACTTTGCCAAACACAATATTCAAGGGAGGGCAGATCATTGGCTACAACCTCAGGAAATGAGAGGAGGGAAATATAAAAAAACAACTCATTTGAGAAAAGGAGCAGAGTAGATTTACTGACTTGGATGGACAGTAAAATCTGTGATATCTTTCCTTTGGACAGTGAAGGTTGAAAGTACATGTGCTGAAGGTATTAACAATAAGGGCAGCACACTGGCGCAGCTGGGAGAGCTGTTGCCTCACAACGCCAGAGACCAGGTTAGATCCTGACCTCGGGTGCTGTCGGTGTGGAGTTTGCACGATCTCTATGTGACCACGTGGGTTTCTTACGGGTGCTCCGTTTCCTCCCTCAATCTAAAGACATGCATTTAGGTTCATTGGCCTGTGTAAGTTGCCCTGTGTATGTAGGTGATTGGTAGAATATGGGGGGAATTAATAACAATATGGAGAGAATATATTCAGGTATGTAAGAATGAACTGCAGATGCTGGTTTAAATTGAAAGTAGACACAAAATGCTGGAGTAACTCAGCGGGACAGGCAGCGCTGGTGAGAAGGAATGGGTGGCGTTTTTGAATGTAGGCGGAGACAGTAAGACTGGTGGGAGAACTGGGAAGAGGGAGGAGATAGAGAGGGAAAGCAAGGGCTATTTGAAGTTAGAGAAGTGAATGTTCATACCGTTGGGATGTAAACTACCCAAGCGAAATATGAGGTGCTGTTCCTCCACAGAACAGAGAGAATATAGTTGAATTAGGTTTGTGTAAGATTAGTGTAAATGGATAGTTGATGGTTAGCATAGACCTGTTGGGGTAAAAGGCCTGTTATCGTGCTCTATCTATCCATCTATAGTATCTATCTATCTATCTATAATAATAATAATAATAATAATAATAAACATTTATTTTTTATAGCGCTTTTCCAAATGCTCAAAGACGCTTTATAAAACAGTCAAGACATAAAAACAAACAAACGAACTGTCCTGACGGAGAAGCGGCGAACAAATAGCGCCAGCGTCCTCTCACGTCAGGGTCCGGCAGTAGACAATAAAGAACACAAGACACACAATTACATTTTTTAACACAAACAGCCATCACAGTGATTGCTCCAGGCACACCCTCACTGTGATGGAAGGCAAAGAAAAGTCTTATCTCCTCCTCATTCTTCTCCCGTGGTGCCACGAGGCGATCGAGGCTCCCGACTTTTGAAGCCCCCACCGGGCGATGGAAAGTCCCAGGGCCGAGCCGAGCAGGCCGAAGAAGGTCCTGAGCCCCCACCGGGCGATGGAAAGTGCCGCGGCCAGGCCACGCAGGGCGATGAGGGGCCTGCGAGCGGGTCGATCGAACCTCGCGCTTCGGGGCGGTCGAAGCTGCTACGGCTGGAGCTCCCGAATGCCGGTCGCCAGCCAGGGACCTGCGAGCTCCCGATGTTGCGGTCTGCAGGGCCCACGGCCGAAGCCTCCGAGATGGTAAGTCCAGGCCCTGCGACCGGAGCCTTCAAGGTCGATCCCAGCTGGAGGCCGCCGACACCACGGAGTTAGGCCGTAGCGCGAACGGAGACACAACACGGTAAAGGTCGCATCTCCGTTGAGGAGGAGATTGGGAAAAAAAGGTTTCCCCCACCCCCCACATATATAGAGCTAAAAATAAATCAAAAGAAACATTTAAACGATAACAAAGACAAAAACCAAAAAAAAGACAGAGAGATTATCTATCTATCTATCTATCTATCTATCTATCTATCTATCTATCTATCTATCTATCTATCTATCTATCTATCTATCTATCTATCTATCTATCTATCTATCTATCTATCTATCTATCTATCTATCTATCTATCTATCTATCTATCTATCTATCTATCTATCTATCTATCTATATATCTGTCTATCTGTCTATCTGTCTATCTGTCTATCTGTCTATCTGTCTATCTATCTATCTATCTATCTATCTATCTATCTATCTATCTATCTATCTATCTATCTATCTATCTATCTATCTATCTATCTATCTATCTATCTATCTATCTATCTATCTATCTATCTATCTATCTATCTACCTACCTACCTACCTACCTACCTACCTGTCTGTCTGTCTGTCTGTCTGTCTGTCTGTCTGTCTGTCTGTCTGTCTGTCTGTCTGACTGTCTGTCTGTCTGTCTGTCTGTCTGTCTATCTATCTATATATCTGTCTATCTATCTGTCTGTCTGTCTGTCTGTCTGTCTGTCTGTCTGTCTGTCTGTCTGTCTGTCTGTCTGTCTGTCTGTCTGTCTGTCTATCTATCTATCTATCTATCTATCTATCTATCTATATATCTGTCTATCTATCTGTCTATCTGTCTGTCTGTCTGTCTGTCTGTCTGTCTGTCTGTCTGTCTGTCTGACTGTCTGTCTGTCTGTCTGTCTATCTATCTATCTGTCTGTCTGTCTATCTATCTATCTATCTATCTATCTATCTATCTATCTATCTATCTATCTATCTATCTAGGCTTGAGACAAAGAAAGAAACATAAATCTGTTTCCTTTGACAGAGGGTACAAGATGTGGAAGGTATAGACTTCTGTGGACACAAACAAGATTCCAAGATGGTGTGTTATCTCCCAGGTGCCAGGGCCCAGGATGTCTCTGAGTGGCTGCAGAACATTCTCAAGGGGGAGAGTGAATAGCCAGAATTTGGTGCGCACTTCAGTACCAATGATATAGGTGGGAAAAGAGATGAGGTGATGTGGAGTGAAGATAGGGAGTTAGGAAAGAGGTTAAAAAGCAGTCACAAGAGATGTCTTCTCTGGATTATTACTCCCAGTAGCATGTGCTAGTGAGGGCCGGAATAGAAGGATAGGTCAGATGAATACATGGCTGAGGAACTGGTGTAGTGGGCAGGGACTCATGTTTTTGGATCATTGGGATCTCCTCTGGGGCAGTAGTGACCTGTCCGAGAAGAACTGATTAAAGCTGAACTAGAAGGGGACCAATGTCCTTGGAGGGAGAATTGGGTATTTGGGAGGGTTTCAACTAGATTAGCAGAGGGCATGTTCACAATGCAGAAAGGAGGCAGATGCAAAGTTGGGGGTAAAACCTGCAGTCAAAGAAAGCTAGGTTAGCAGACAGAACAGGTAGGTGCACAGGGTAGAGAGAGAAGGGACCAGTGATTTAAGGAAGACCAACTCTGTGCGTGGATTAGCTCAGTGGATTGGGACTGGCAGCTCCATGTTCCAGGGTACTGATGATACAGGCATGATAAAAATGCAGGCAAGAGAGAAGGGGGATTACCTTTCAGAAGAGGGAGGACATAACTACAGTGTTCAGAGAGAATGTTCTTTGGAGATTGTCCTGTGATATTATACGGGTAGAGTTTAGAAACAAAAAGAGAAAGATCACTTTGATGGGATTTTATTATAGTCAACAGAATTAAAGGAGCCGATGTGTCGGGAGATTGCAGGTGGATATAAGAATAATGCTGCAGTGTTAGATTTCACTTTCCCTAATATTGACTTAGATTCCCATAGTGTAAAGGAAAGGCTTGGAAAGGGTGGAATTTGTTAAATGTGTCCAATAAAGCTTCCTTAATCAGTCCAAAGAAGGCCCTATGAGAGAATCGCAACATTGGATCTCCTCCAATGGAATGAGGTAGGGCAAGTGACTGGGGAATACTTTGTCAGGATAGGACTGACCCACAACTCAAAGTAAATTTTGTCGACAACGATTTTGGAGGCATTGGGTGCAAAATTGCAGAGATCAATTTGGACGGTTTGTTTGTAGGTAAGGAATGGCAGGAGGGGAGACTTATCATCATATCATATCATATCATATATGTACAGCCGGAAACAGGCCTTTTCGGCCCACCAAGTCCGTGCCGCCCAGCGATCCCCGTACATTAACACTATCCTACACCCACTAGGGACAATTTTTACATTTACCCAGCCAATTAACCTACATACCTGTACGTCTTTGGAGTGTGGGAGGAAACCGAAGATCTCGGAGAAAACCCACGCAGGTCACGGGGAGAACGTACAAACTCCTTACAGTGCAGCACCCGTAGTCAGGATCGAACCTGAGTCTCCGGCGTTGCATTCGCTGTAAAGCAGCAACTCTACCGCTGCGCTACCGTGCCGCCCAAATTGATTGATGTACGGATAGGGTAGTCAGTCGAACCTTTTTCCCAGGGTCCAACATGTCCAACACTAGAGGGCATAGCTATAAGGTAAGAGGGGGAATGATGAATGCAGATGCGTGGGCAGGTTGTTTACAGAGAGTGGTGGGGGGCCTGGAACACGCAATGGGTGATGGTGGAGGCAGCTATGGTTGTGACATTTAAGAGGCTTTTGGATAGGCACATGGAAGTGCAGAGAATAGAGGGATATGGAACATGTGCAAGCGGATGAGGTCAGGTTAACTTGGCATCATGTTTCACACAAACATTATGGGCTGAAAGGCCTGTTCCTCTGCCATACTGTTCAATGTTCTATGTTAATACCCTGCGTTCTCCCCATATCCTCTGGTCTCAACCCATATCTCCACCCTTTTGAATAAGTAACTAATTTGGCAAAATTTCCTTGAAAGGAAATCGATGTTTCACTGCGCATTGGTACATGTGACAGTAAAGAACCATTGAGCCATCGAAGCATGGAACCATTGAACCATAGATAGTGGGTCAGCACACATCTACTTTTAGGACTAAAGTTTAATTATCTACCAGCTTGGTGTCCAAGGCATCGTGTACTTCTGAACAACACCCCGTGGGCTCCTATACTGTGGAGTGTGTGTAGGAATTCAGGCAATTCTGAGCCCAGGCGGGGATAAAGCTCAGAGAAGGCACTCACTGGGAGGGAGAGTTTTGTATGGAAAATGAAAGTTAGCACTGATTAATGGATAAAGGATTGGAGCAAGGGTTGACTGCTGAGGAATAGTCAGTGTAAAATGTGTGGCCAGGATGAAAAGCTAGTGGAAAAAGTGGCTTCTGAAGAAGTCACAGAAAGCCTGCACAGGGATATTGGCAGGTTTAACGTGCAAACAAAGAGATGGCAGATTGTGTATAAAGTAGAAAAAAAATAGATATTGTGCTGTTTGGTGGGAAGAATAGAAAATTGGAAATGTAAATGGTGTGAGAATAATGATTACTGATGTTAGAGGGATCTGGGCATCTTTCTACATGAAGCTCAGAAAGCTAATATGCAGCGATAGCAAGCATTATGGTGATTGGAAATGTTGGCCTTTATTGCAAAGGAAATGGACATCAGAAGTAGGAAAGTCTTGCAAGAAGAATCCAGGGTAAGGGTGAGACCACACCTAGAGATCTGTGTACAGCTTTGGTCCCGTTATACTTGCATTGGGGAGGTGCAAGTTGTTAGATTGAAGAAGTTGGCTTATGAGGAAGTTAGGGTCCAGAGACTCTGCTCCCTGAAGTTCAGAAGACCTGGGAAGAGATCCCATAGTGTCATAGAATCATACAACATGGAAACAGGACCTCCGGTCCAACTTGTCCATATCGAGCAAGATGTCCTGTCCAAGCTAGACCCATTTTTCCCACTTGTGCCCATATCCCTCTAAACCCTTTCCTGTCTCCCTGAAATATATAAGATTCTGAGGGAACGTGACAATGGATGGTGAGCAGTTGTTTGCCTTAGTGAGGGAATCTTCAACTAGGTGTAGATTCAGAATAAGAGGTCACTCATTTAGTATGTAGAAGAGCTTCTCTCAGAGTTGTGGATCTATCCCAAGGAGCCGTGGAGGTGGAGTCTTTAAAGGTTTTAAATCTGAGATTTTGGACAGACCCATTGAATGGCAGAGCAGACTCAAGGTTTGTTTGCAGAGTTACTTTAAACTGCAAGACGAGAACAGAGGCATTTGCGTAAAAGGTTCAGCATTGTAAATGACCATTGCAACCGTTGGATGCTATGGGATCAATACAGAGCTATAATTCAGAGGCTTGAAAATAAATGTTTTTTTAAAAGAAGTAAAACGGAGACCTCTAGTTCCTAATGACAAATCCAAGAATGGAAGAAAATACAGGTCTTGTGCAACTTGCATCCTTGTTGCACAAATTCCATGCCTTCAGAAATCCCGCACAACTTTGGAACTGCATGCACTGGTTAATGGCGTCAATTGACCTAATCTATGATTTTGAAAAGGATCATGTGGCCGGATGAACCCACAAACTGATTGTTGAGTGCGTAGTTTGCTTCTATTTCCTCTTTAACATTGCGTAAGATCAGCTGGGGAACAGCTTAAAGGAATGTCACAAGACTTGCTTTCCCTCAAGAAAGTTCCACAGATTATTCTACATTCAGCTGCTTGTGCAACACCCAACACCACAAACAATGGCCATTGCTGCCCGGCGATGTTACTGGCTCAATGTTTGCGGATGAAACAATGAAAACAATGGTTTTCTCTAGGTACCTGGTCTCCTCCCACATTCCAAAGGCATGCAGGTTTGTAGGATAACTGACTTTGGTAAAATATTGTAAGATTGTCCCTAGTGTGGAGGATAGTGCTAGTTGATCAGGGTGATCGATGGTCAGAGCGGATGCAGTGGGCACGATCTCTACCTCCATTACATTGACGACTGCATTGGTGCTACCTCATGCACCCATTCAGAACTCATGGACTTCATTAACATCACCACCAATTTCCATCCTGCACTCAAATTCACGGACCATCTCCGACATCTCCCTCCCCTTTCTTGATCTCACCATCACCATCACAGGAGATAGACTATCGACTGATGTCAATTACAAACTTACTGACTCCCACAACTATCTAGACTACAATTTTTCCCCTCCTGCGAAGACTGTATCGCCTACACCCAATTCCTCCGTCCACACCGCATCCATGCCCAAGATGAGGTGTTCCATGCCAGGACATCCAAGATGTTCTCATTCTTTAGTGAGTTCCACTCTTCCATCATAGATGAGGCCCTCACACATGCCTCCTCAGTACCCCACAGCTCTGCTCTTGCTCCCCCTCCCCCTAGTCGCAACAGAGATAGAGTCCCCCCTCGTCCTTACCTTTCACATCAGCTGTTGCATGCAACACATAATCCTCTGACATTTATGCCACCTCCAACGGGATCCCACCACTCGTTACATCTTCCCATCTCCACCCCTTTCGGCCTTCTGCAGAGACTGTTCCGTCCGCAACTCCCTAGTTAATTCATCACACCCCACCCAAACCACCCCCTCCCCAGGTACCTTCCCCTGCAACCGCAGGAGATGCATCACTTGTCCCTGTACCTCCTCCCTCGACTTGGTCCAGGGATCCCGAGAGTCCTTTCAGGTATCCGTTGTTCAAGGTGTGGCCGCTTATATATCGGCGAGACCAATCGTATACTAAGCGATCATTCTGCCGAACACCTTCACTCAGTCCGCCTGGACCTACCTGAATTCCTGGTTGCCAAATGCTTTAATTATCCTTCCCATTCCCACACAGACCTTTCTGGCCTAGGCTTCCTCCATTGTCAGAGTAAGGCCAAATGCAAATTGGAGGAACAGCATCTCATATTCACTTGGGCAGCTTACAACCCAGTTGTATGAGTATTGATTTCTCTAACTTCAAGAAACCCTTGCATCCCCCCTCTCTATCCATCCCTCCCACACCCAAGTTGTTGTACCAGCTTCAAAGTCGTCTTGTTGAGTCTCATTGTCTGAACTCATTCTCACCTAGCACACAGCTAATAATGGCCTGTTCTATAGATTCTGGATCAGTTCCTGTGGACTGGAGGGTAGCTTATGTAACTCCAATTTTCAAGAAAGGAGGGAAAGTGAAAATGGGGAATTATAGACCAGTTAGCCTTACTTCGGTAGTAGGGAAGATGTTTGAGTCGATTTTTAAAGATGTAATAGCAGCACATGTGGAAAGCAGTGACAGGATCGGTCAAAGTCAGCATGGATTTATGAAGGGGAAATCATGCTTAACAAATCTTCTGGAATTTTTTGAGGATGTAACAAGTAGAATGGATAAGGGAGAGCCAGTGGATGTGGTGTATCTGGAATTTCAAAAAGCCTTTGCCAAGGTCCCACACAAGAGATTAGTGTGCAAAATTAGAGCACATGGTATTGGGGGTAGGGTATTGACATGGATAGAGAACTAGTTGGCAGACAGGAAGCAAAGATTAGGAATTAACGGGTCCTCATCGCAGCTCACACTGCCACCCAGCTTTGTGTCATCCGCAAACTTGGAGATGTTACATTTAATTCCCACGTCAAAATCGTTAATATATATTGTAAATAACTGAGGTCCCAGCACCGAGCCTTGCGACACCCCACTAGTCACCGGCTGCCATTCTGAAAAGGACCTGTTAATTCCTACTCTTTGCTAACTGGTCTATAACTCCCCGTTTTCTCTCTCCCTCCTTTCTTAAAAAGTGGAGTTATATTGGCTACCCTTCAGTCCACAGGAACTGATTCAGAGTCGAGAGAACATTGGAAAATGATCACCAATGCATCCACGATTTCTCGGGCCACCTCCTTGAGTCCTCTGGGATGCAGACAATCAGGCCCTGGGGATTTATCAGCCTTCTGTCCCAGCAGTTTACCTAACACCATTTTCTGACATGTGGATTCCCTTCAGTTCCTCCGTCCCACGAGATCCTCGATACCCTATTATTTCTGGGAGATTGTTTGTGTCTTCCTTAGTGAAGACAGAACCAAAGAACTCATTTAACTGTTCTGCCATTTCCTTGTTTCCCATTATAAATTCACCTGTCTCTGACTGTAAGGGTCCTACATTTGTCTTCACTAATCTTTTCCTTTCTACATATCTAAAGAAGCTTTTACAGTCAGTTTTTATATTCCCCACAAGCTTTCTTTCATGCACTTTTTTCCCCCTCTTAATTAACCCCATTGTCCTCCTCTGTTGAATTCTAAATTTCTCCCAGTCCTCCCGTTTGCTGCTTCCTCTGGCAAATTTACATGCCTCTTCCTTGGATTTAACACTATCCTTGATTTCCCTCGTTAGCCACGGTTGAGCTGCCTTCCCCGTTTTATTTTTTTGCCAGACAGGGATGAACAATTTTTGGAGTTCATCCATGCGGTCTTTAAATCTTTGCTGTTGCATCTCCACTGTCAACCCTTTAAATATAATTTGCCAGTCTATCCTAGCCAATTCCTGTCTCATACCTTCAAAGTCTCCTTTCTTTAAGTTCAGGACTCAAGTCTCTGAATTAACCGTGTCACTCTCCATCCTAATGCAGAATTTCACCATATTATGATCAATGTTGCCCGGGGCTTTGCACAGCAAGATCGTTAACTAATCCTTCCCCATTACACAATAGCCAGTCTAGGCCTGCCCTCTGGTTGGTTCTCCTACATATTGGTTTAAAAAACCATCCTGTATACATTCTAGGAAATCCTCCTCGTCGGTGCTGCTACCAATTTGGTTGGCCCAATCTATATATAGATTAAAGTCTATGGATAACTGCTGTACTTTTGCAACACGCATCCCTAATTCCCTGCTTGATGCTATCCCCAATCTCCCTACTGCTGTTTGGTGGTCTGTATACAACCCAACAAGCGTTTTTTCCCTTTGGCTATTTCGTAGTTCTTCCCATACCGATCCTACAGCATCTAAGCTAATGACTCTCCTTGCTATTGCATTAATCAAAGGTTTCAAAGATTTCAAGGGTCTTTTATTGTCACATTTACCAATTAAGGTACAGTGATGTGCAAATTACCATACAGCCATACGAAAAAAAATCCCCTCTTTAACCAGCAATGCCACCCCATCTCCTCTTCCTTTCTGTCTATCCATCCTGAACATTGAATACCCCTGCATGTTTAGCTCCCAGCCTTGGTCACCCTGGAGCCATGTCTCCGTAATTCCAACTATATCATATTCCTTAACTACTAACTGCACATTCAATTCATCCACCTTATTATGAATGCTCCTCACATTAAGGCACAAAGCTTTCAGGTTTGTTTTTCTTATTTCCCTTCTACCATTCTAACTTCTCCGGGCTCTGTGCTCCTTCGCTCCTGCCTGGCATGGCACTGAAGTACTTCGCTGCGAGGCTGCTCCAGCTCAACAACCACTCCACTCCGCCATGCATCTCTGCCATCATCAACCACGGACTTCTACGACGACCCAGATACATCCACAGAGGCTCCGGTCACAAGTTTGTTTACTCCCAGACCGGTCATTCCATCCCTGCACTCTGGTCAGCTGAGCGGACTTCCACTCGTCCATTACGTCATCACAATAACGCACACGAGCGTGCCCCCTGCCTACAAGCCCTGGCTAAATCACCCGTGTCCATCCACACCACACAAAGCAACATGAAGCTCACTCTGTTCAATATCCGGTCCCTCAACAATAAAAGCCACATTCTGAATGACTTCATCCTGGAAAATAAACTGGACTTCCTCTGTCTGACAGAAACCTGGCAACAACCTCTGGACTACCTCCCACTCAACCTCACTACACCCAACGGATACTCCTACATCAATAAACCACGCTCGGAAGGCCGAGGTGGTGGGATTGCCGTAATTCACCGACAGGACTTCAAGATCAGCCTCATCTCCATCTCATCTGCTCCTTCATTTGAACACCTGGCTTTCAAACTCTCTGGCCACACACAATTAGTCATGGCAGTTGTCTACCGCCCTCCCAAACCACACCCATCATTCCTTTCTGACTTCTCTGACTTTCTGACCCAGTTCTGTTCTCTCTCCCCCTCAATCCTCCTCCTCGGTGATTTCAACATCCATATGGACTCCACTGACTCCACAATAACCGCTGACTTCACTGAAATACTCTACTGCTTTAACCTCACTCAACACGTCAATTTTCCCACCCATAACCGTGGGCACATTCTGGACCTTGTCAGCTCCACTGGACTAAATCTACATCACGTCTCTGGCTCCGACCCCACCCTCTCTGATCACTTAGCCATCACCATGTCTGTCAACATTCCCACCCCAGCTCCAAGGCAAAAACGCAAAATCAACTTCTGTAAGCTGAACTCTGTTTCACCAACCTCGCTCTCATCCTCCCTCTCTGAAATAATGTGCGCCTCTCCCTTCGTTGACCTCCACAGCCCCTCTGACCTCACTGACTACTACAACCACACTCTCTCCTCCTGCCTCGACCAGCTTGCACCTATAAAAACCAAAACAGTTTCCTTCACCCACTCTGCTCCCTGGTTTACCCACGAACTCCGCATGATGAAAACTCATGCCCGCCAACTTGAAAGACTCCGCAACAAAACAGGTCTCACAATTCACTCCCAAGCCTACAAAGACCACCTGCAGCACTACAAAGATGCCCTCTCCCGTGCCCACTCCACCTACTACTCTCAAATAATTCAGTCTGGCTCCGGAAACCCCAAAACACTCTTCTCTACAATAAACAAACTCCTCAGCCCCCTGGACACCATCTCCCAATCATTCACAGTTGACAAATGCACCACTTTCCTTTCATTCTTCCAAAGCAAAATAGACAGCATCTACAGCACCTTAACCACCAACGCACCTGCTCCCCCTCAAACCACCTGCCCCCCCCTTATCCTGTCAACCCATGCATCAGTTCTCCCCAGTCTCCATCACCGACCTCTCTGACCTCTTCACAGGAATAAAAACTGCCACCTGCTCTCTGGACCCCATCCCCTCCAGCTTTGTCAAGGCCTGCTTTCCTGCTCTCTCTCCACTTATCACTGCAACAATAAACTCCTCCCTGTCCACTGGCATCGTCCCGCCATCCCTCAAAATCGCTGCTGTCACCCCATTCTGAAAAAACCTGGTCTCAACCCTGACACCCCAAACAACTTCAGACCAATCTCCAACCTACCCTTTCTGTACAAAGTTTTGGAACGTGCTGTAGCTTCCCAACTCAAATACCACCTCTCTACCAATAACCTGTATGAAACTTTCCAATCCGGATTCCGCTCCAACCACAGTACTGAAACTGCGCTCCTCAAAATCACAAACGACCTTTTCCTCTCCTCCGACGCTGGCAACCTCAACATCCTCATCCTACTTGACCTCAGCGCCGCCTTTGACACCATAAATCACTCCATTCTCCTCACCCGACTTGAAACCTCCTTTAACATCACCGGCACAGCCCTATCCTGGTTCAAATCTTACCTCTCTGACAGGCACCAGTTCATCTCCATTAACAACTGTAAATCCCCCACCGCTCCCCTCCCCCAAGGTGTCCCCCAAGGCTCAGTCCTTGACCCCCTCCTCTTCATCCTCTACCTGTTCCCCCTTGGTCAATTAATCCGCCGTCATGGTCTCAACTTCCACTGCTTCGCCGATGATATCCAGCTCCTCATCTCCACCAAGTCAATCTCCACCACCACACACTCTACACTGACAAACTGCATCACCGAAAAAAATCTTGGCTTCAAACAAATTTCCTCAAACTCAACTGCAACAAATCTGAAATCATCATCATTGGTCCAAAAACGCTCACCAAATCCACCCAAAACTTCATCCTCAATATTGATGGTCTCCCAGTATCCACCTCCCCTCACATCCGGAATCTTGGAATCATCTTTGATCAAACCCTCTCCTTCGACAAACACATCAAACACATCACAAAGACAGCCTTCTTCCACCTCAAAAACATTGCCCGTCTCCGTCCATCCCTCTCCTCCACAGCTGCAGAAACCCTCATCCACGCCTTCATCACCTCCCGTCTGGACTACTGCAACAGCCTCCTCTATGGCGCACCCTCAAAAATCATCAGTAAACTTCAATACATTCAAAACTCCGCTGCCCGTCTACTCACCCACACCCCGATCCGTGACCATATCACCCCCGTCCTTTACAAACTCCACTGGCTCCCCAACCCCCAGATAATCCAGTACAAAATCCTCCTCATGACCTACAAAGCCCTCCATAACCTGGCCCCATCCTACCTGACTGACCTCCTCCACAGGCACACTCCCACCTGCACCCTCCGCTCTGCTGCTGCCAATCTCCTATCCCCCCCCATCCGGACCAAACTCAGATCCTGGGGGGACAGGGCTTTCTCCATCGCTGCTCCCACCCTATGGAACTCACTACCCCAAATCGTCAGAGACTCCTCCTCACTCACCACATTCAAAACATCACTGAAGTCTCACCTGTTCAGTACTGCCTTCAACCACTGAAGGTCACCTCACCTTCTGTCTCCTTTCTCTGTTCGTCTACTTATTTATCTATTTATTCACTTCCCTATGTTCTTTAAATCCCTGTAAAGCGTCTTTGAGTGTATGAAAAGCGCTATATAAATGTAATGCATCATCATCATCATCATCATTTGCTTCTTTCCTCCTCTACGGCCCTCTGTCTCCTTGCATTGGTTCTTAGGGCTAAAGGAATCAAGGGGTATGGGGAAAAAAGCAGGAACGAGGTACTGATTTTAGCTGATCAGCCATGGTCATATTGAATGGTGGTGCTGCCTCAAAGGGCCAAATGGCCTACTCCTACACCTATTTTTCTGTTTCTATGTTTCTAAGTTTCCCATCCACCTGCCCTGTTAGTTTCAGCGTGACCTTTCCTACTCTCTCTTTCCTGTTAACTGCACGCATAAGCTTCCACGTTGTTGACTCCAACTCCCCACTGTTTAGTTTAAACCCACCCATGTGGCACT
This sequence comes from Rhinoraja longicauda, assembly GCF_053455715.1. NCBI lineage: Eukaryota > Metazoa > Chordata > Chondrichthyes > Rajiformes > Arhynchobatidae > Rhinoraja > Rhinoraja longicauda. The sequence goes on along the minus strand of NC_135980.1, from coordinate 17,436,125 downwards.
AGCAAAGTTGCCTGCCAGAATGTCAGTCCCCCTCCAATTAAGTTGCAACCCATCTCTTTTGTACAGGTTACCCCTGCCCCAGAAGAGATTCCATATCATATCATATATATCATATATATACAGCGTGGAAACAGGCCTTTTCGGCCCACCAAGTCCGCGCCGCCCAGCGATCCCCATACATTAACACTATCCTACACCCACTAGGGACAATTTTTTACATTTACCCAGCCAATTAACCTACAAACCTGTACGTGTTTGGAGTGTGGGAGGAAACCGAAGATCTCGGAGAAAACCCACGCAGGTCACGGGGAGAACGTACAAACTCCTTACAGTGCAGCACCCGTAGTCAGGATCGAACCTGAGTCTCCGGCGCTGCATTCGCTGTAAAGCAGCAACTCTACCGCTGCGCTACCGTGCCGTCCAGTGATCTAGAAATCTAAATCCCTGCCTCCCTAGAAGAGAGGAACTGAGAGATGAATTGATAGAGCTATACAAAAGTATAAATGTCTAGATATGCACTTGAATTGCTGACGCATAGGACCAATTCCTTGTAAATTACAGAGATATGCATTGAGTGGTAGGCATTGACATTGTGGGCCAAAGGGCCTGTTTCTGTGCTGCATGACTACAGACCATCCACCCACACACACACCCACCCACACACACATACACACACCCCCACATACACATGCCCAAACACACACACACGTACAGAGGCACACACACATGCACACGCAGGCACACACACATTCACATTTTCTTGCTTTTCTTATTCCATTTCTAACTTTATCTCAATTTAAATAGGAACTTGAGAGACAACTTTTTGAAACAGAAGATGGTGGGTATATTGAATGAGTTGTCAGAGGAAGTAGATTGAGGCAGGTACTATAACAATATTTAAAAGACACTTGGACAGGTACATGGATAGGAAAGGTTTAGAAGGATATGGGCCATACGTGGGCATATGAGACTAACTGATGCTGTACCTTGGTCGACATGATGAGTTGGACCGAAGGGCCTGTTTCCGTGCTGTGATCTATGACAATTACATTTTATTTAAACTGCAATTGGCAGTGAATCTGTGGAATTCATTGCCACAGTAGGCTATGGAGGTCAAGTCAATGGATATTTTTAAGGCAGAGATAGATTGATTCTTGATTAGTACGGGTGTCAGGGGTTATGGGGCAAAGGCAGGAGAATGGGGTTGATGGGAAGAGAAAGATCAGCCATGATTGAATGACGGGGTAGACTTGATGGGCCGAGTGGCCTAATTCTGCTGCTATCACTTATGAAATCATGAAGTTATAAATGTGAAACAAAAATACTGAAAGTGCCGGAAATAGAGTCTAGGAACTGCAGGTGCTGGTTTACAAAAAAGCACAAAGTGGGTCAGGCAGCATCTCTGGAGGACATGGATAGGCGATGTTTAAGGTCAAGATCTTTCAGTCTGAAGAAAGATATATGGATAGGAGAGGTTTAGAGGGATATAGACCAAACATAAGCAAGCGGGACTAGTGTAGATAGGGCATCTTTGTCAGAATGGACAAGTGGGCTGAAGGGCCTGTTTTCATGCTGTATGACTCTATCTGTAATTTTATATCTACTACTCCTTATCGTTTGTCCTCTTTATCAGTGAAAAAGCACAGATTTATACGCACTTTTAATTAAATTTTGGGTAATTTAGTTATAGTTTTAGTTTTAGTTTTAGAGATGCGGCATGGAGATAGGCCCTTCGGTCCATCAAGTTCTTGCCGACTATGGACCACCCATTCACACTAGTTCTATGTTATCCCACTTGCTCGTCCACTCCCTACACACTCGGGGCAAATAAATTACAGAGGACCAATTAACCTACAAAAAACTACATGACTTTGGCATTTGAGAGGAATCCAGCGTAGCCGGAGGATACCCACACAGTCACAGGGAGAACTTGCAAACTCCTCACAGACAGCACCGATATCCAAGGTCAGGATAAAAACCCGCTGTGAGGTAGCAGCTTTACCAGCTGAACATCTGTGCAGCAATAAGGAAAGTATTGCCTGACTACACTGACATCTTAACCTAAATATTTCCTCAGTTATTGATGAAGTTCTTGCAGCCTTAATTCAAGCTGGATAAAATCTTATTCATGTGACTGCATTACGTCTCAATTCACTCGCCCGACTGTGTACCCTGGATTGGAGCAGCAGACACAGGGTCTGGAAGGGGCTCTGTGCTGTAACCATGTATGAAAATAAATACAATAAGTAGCGAACATTAAGTAACCTTGTTTTTATTTACAAAACACATTTTGTGCCGCAGGACTTTGCTGAGAATCAATATCTAATTTGGCACAAGACCTCTGGCAGAGTGTCGAATACAGCAAGTTCTCATCCAACACAGATCAGATTGGAGGTAGCATCATCAGGGTCAGTATAGTTCAAGGATATGTTCAGTATTTTCATGCAATTGCTAATGGTTGCTTTGCATTTTAAATTACTCCAAATGATTCACTCAGGTGACTTAATGCTTCAAGTCCCAGTGGTTCTGAAAATTTCTTCATCTCTGTATAGTATTGATGATTGCGACAATCAATGCTATATATTGCATGGTGGCGCAGTGGTAGAGCTTGCAGAGCCAAACACCCGGGCTCTATCCTGACTACGGGTGCTGTCTGTACAGAATTTGTACGTTCTCCCTGTGAGCCTTGTGGGTTTTCTCTGAGATCTTCGGTTTCCTCCCACGCTCCAAAGACGTACGGTTTGTAGGTTAATTGGTTTGCTATAAAAATGTAAATTGTCCCTAGTGTGTGTAGGATAGTGTTAGCGTGCGGAGATCGCTGGTCAGCGTGGACTCGGTGGGCCGAAGGGCCTGTTTTCGTGCTGTATCTCAACTAAACTAAACTAAACTAAATTGATTGATTGATACTTTGATATCAATGCTTTATTTTATTATCAATACGTTATTATATTACTTATTATTATTAGCATGGCCAATATTAAAGGGACCTGGCAAGGTAGCAGAGTCTGAAGAAGGTTCCAGGCCCAAAATGTCGCCAATCCATGTATTCCACAGATGCTGCCCGACCCACTGAGTCACTCCAGCGCTTTGTGTCTTTTTTCATAGACCAGCATCTACAGTTCTTTGTGTTTACATCTGGCGCGGCGGTTTGTTGTGTTGATTTTATTTTCACATGTGAAACCTGGGATCAGATCTAGTCAAAACTGAAGACCATGAACTTAGATCCTTAAAACCAAAAATCTCAACTAAATGCCCATCAGATCCCTCTGGAAGAAGAGGAAGCTGACAGGAGTGAGTATTCTTCCCTCCAGTGGATCTTAGTTTAGTTTAGTTTAAAGATACAGCGCGGAAACAGGCCCTTTGGCCCACTGGGTCCTCGTCGACCAGCGATCCCTACATATTAACACTATCCTACACATACTAGGGACAATTTCTACATTTACCAAGCCAATTAACCTACGTACCGAACATCTTTGGATGTTCTGCACAGCTGGTCTGCAAAGTTTAAATGAGAGCCGCAAACTCTGAATGAGATATGTGGGGCAAATGTTTAATACAGAGTTTGGTGGGTGCCTGGAATAGTGGGGCAAGTGTGAGGTGCTGACAGGCATGCTCCTGTTTGTTTTGTGTACTTTTGTTCAGTCTTAAAATGTAATGTTACAAAAGATTACAATCATGTGTCTATCTAGCGACATAATATTCCAGCAATCCAGCTGAGTTTAGCACTAGCTCATAGTCTAAATATACAAATACAAGCTTACCTTCTATGTTCTCATTCTCTGGTAAATAACACACTTAATCGTTGGTGATTATGTCAGAGAAAAGATAAGTTTGATAGCAGTGACCAGTTGATGCTATCCCCACTATGTATAACATTTGTGTTTGTTTCAATATCATTTATTGCCTCATTAGCTTCAATACGTAGCTCTATTTGCGTTAGATTGGGATGTGAGTGTCAGTGGAAACAAATATTTAATCATGATCTTTACCTTGATATTGACAGTGCAATGAGAAAAGAATAGCTTGTCAAGGAATTCTGATAAAATGTAGTTTGCCTTGAATCCCTGACTGATAACACCACAGCAGCGTAGAGCTGGAATTCAGCAAAATCCACCTGGACGTGTGTAGTGGGAACCACGAGAGGTCAAACTTCCAACCTGATCTATTGTGGAACGTCACTATACTGGAGGCCAATCCATTCCAACATGTGCCTCCTCTTTGAAAGTACTCTCCTATCAGCCCCTAACTATTGCACCTCTACCACAGCACAATGTTCTGCTGAGAATGTTATGGGTGTTGGTTTTATTATTTTACATTTATAGCCCAGAGAAAAGTAGTTAAAAATGGCAGTACAGTAAACCCTTGTTATAACGGACCATGAGGGTGGGGGAGCGGGGCAAGGGGGGGAGGGGGGTTATGGTGTCCGTTATTGTCGATTGTCCGTTATAACCGAGTAACGAGTTAAAGTTAAGGAGTTAAAGTAAGGAGTTGTATAGAGTTAAAGCAAAGAACTGCAGGTGCTGGTTAATACACAGGACACAAAGTGCCGGAGTAACTCAGTGGGTCAAAGAGTTGTACAGCTGCATTGTGATGTCCAAACTTTTGCACCCCGATAAAATGTTTTAACGATCCTGACTATGGGTGCATATCTGTGTAGGAAAATAACTGCAGATGCTGGTACAAATCGAAGGTATCACAAAATGCTGGAGTAACTCAGCGGGTCAGGCAGCATCTAAGGAGAGAAGGAATGGGTGACGTTTCGGGTCGAGACCTTTCTTTAGACTGATGTCAGGGGAGGGGGCGGGACAAAAATAGGACGTAGTTGGAGACAGGAAGACAGAGGGAGAACTGGGAAGAGGGAGGGGAAAGAGAGGGACAGAGAAACTATCTGAAGTTAGAAAAATCAATGTTCATACCGCTGGGGTGTAAGCTGCCCAAGCGAAATATGAGATGCTGTTCCTCCAATTTGTGGTGGGCCTCACTATGACAATGGATGAGGCCTATGACAGAAAGGTCAGACTGGGAGTGGGAAGGGGAGTTGAAGTGCTGAGCCACCGGGAGATCAGGTTGGTTAAGGCGGACTGAGCGAAGGTGTTGAGCGAAACGATTGCCGAGCTTGCCTTTGGTGCATGTCTGTATGGAGTTTGTACATTCTCCCTGTGACCGCCTGGGATTTCTCAGGATGCTCCAGTTTCCTCCCAACTCCAAAGACGTGCAGAATTGTAGATTAATTCTGTAAATTGTAAATTGTCCCTTGTGATGTAGGTTAGTGCTAGTGTACGGAGTTATTGCTGGTTGGCACGGATTCGGTGAGCCGAAGAGCCTGTTTCCACGCTGTATCTCTAAAGTCTAAAGTCTAAAATGCAGAAGTTTAGTTTAATTTAGTTTACTATCCATACTATCCTATTGGCACTAGGGACAATTTACAAATATACCAGATCACTCTGACATGCACAGCATTACCCGCACATTCTGTTTTATTTTCACATTTTGCTTTGGAATAATAATATAATTTGACTACTGTTAACTTCTGTAAAAAAAAAAACATTACCTGATCTAATAGGAACTTATATTTCCTTTGCCTTGACAACTCTCTTCATAACCTAATCTTTGGAATTCACCTCTGGCACTGCCTGTCGAAAACTCGAACCGTTGCCATTTACATTTGGTCCGCATCCAAAACGATCACCAGACTGTTCATTGCTACCATAACCTTGACCAACATATTCACAGCTGTGATCTGCCAATGCACCAGGGGCTTCATGGCTTTGTCATGTAGTTAATTTAATACTGTCTCATGTACTGAGGTACAGTGAAAAGCTTTTTGTTTTTGCTATCCAGTCAAAGAAATAAGTGCAGATGACTGTTAGGTGGTGTTATCATTCCACCGGGTGGCGCCGTCAACGAAGGCAGCCTCGCCAACCATCTGTCTGTCTTTTCGTCTTTTTTGTTATTTTTAGTGTGTTTTTAAAAGTATGTGTTAATGTTCTCTGGTTTGTTTTATGTGGGGGTGGGGGGTGGGGGGCGCGGTCGGGACACGGCCGAAGAGGTCACGGTGTTCCTGCGCCGTGACGCCCACCAGACGCCACTCCAGAGGCCGTATGAGGGCCCGTACCGGGTGCTGGAGCACGGACAGACAACCTTTGTCTTGGACATGGGGGGCCGGCCGGAGGCCGTGTCAATTGACCGCCTGAAGCCGGCCCACTTAGACATCGACCAACCGGTGCGGGTTGCCCAGCCTCGGCCACGAGGTCACCCACCTGTGCGGGTCCAACCACCTGTCCCTCCAACTGTCCCTCCAACTGTGCCTCTGCCGGCCCCTATTTCGACCGATTACCGTATGCGGTCCGGTCGGGTTGTGCGACCACCAGTGCGGTTCGTGCCTCCGGTTCTGGGGGGCGGTCCTGTGGCGGCTCCCAAGGGTCGGGCCATACCATACCACTACCGACCCCTCGGCACGGGAATGGACCAGTCCAGGGGGGGCGGTCCTGGACTAGGTATATAAGGACAAGGTTTTGGGCGCGAAGCTATCCCAGCAGACTCGACCCGTCTGATAACTGAGTAATAAATCAAACGCCCCAAAATACCCGGCTCCTTGCCTTTATTTCGGGCCTCTCTCGACGCGCCACAAGATTGAACTTTGTTTCGCCTTCCATCACAGTGAGGAATATGGAGGAGTCACTGTGGTGGATGTTTATGTTAAAATGTATTTAGAGTGTTTTGTTGCTTTTTATTGGTATGACTCTGTGGCAAATCAAATTCCTTGTATGTTGCAAAACATACTTGGCTAATAAAGTATGATTATGATGATTGTGATTATGATCAAGCCACGCGCAGTGTGCAGACCTGTTGAAATGAAGATTTAAAAGAGTGGAGCGATTGTAACATATGATCCTCTTCTGGGACCAGCACGCAAAGAGTCACCAAACTCCAGTACTATCTTGGATGTCAGTCTTTCTCAGAGGGAAGATTGAGTTCATGCTACAGGTGGATGATCTCATGTCAGCACTGGCCAGTCTGCAGAAAATGTTAAAGGGCTTCCGTGTGCTGGGCAACTTTGATCAGCTATAGGAAGGGACTGAGCAATAGGGAGAGGTTGAGCAGGCTAGGGGTTTATTCCTTGGAGCACAGGAGGATGAGAGGTGGTCTTATGGAGGTGTATAAAATCATGAGAGGAATAGATCGGGTAAACACACAGAGCCTTTTGCCAAGGGTAGGGAAACTGAGAATGAAAGGACATAGGTTTAAGGCGAGGGAGAAAATATTTAATGGGAACCTGAGGGGTGACTTTTTTTACATGAAGGGTGGTGGGTATAATGAACAAGCTGCCAGAGGAAATAGTTGAGGTAGGTACTATCACAACTTTTAAGAAACATTTAGAAAGGTACATGGATATGGTAGGTTTAGATGGATATGGGCCAATAGCAGGCAGGTGGGACTAATTTAGGTTGTTAACATGTTGGTCGGCGTGGGCAAGTTGGACTGAAGGGCCTGTTTCCATAGAGTCATGACTCTATGACTCTATAATGTCATGGTGTTATGGAATCATACAGTTATGTATTAGAGAAACAGGCCCTTTGGCCCACAATGTCAATGCTGACCAATGCATTCTACTCTCATTGATCAGTTTGGGCTGTAACCTCCCAGCCACGGCAATTCAAGAGCCCTCCTAGATGCTTCAATGCTGTGAGGATACTGGTCCCACTTGTAAGATTTGAGAAGTTTTCCCTCATCCTGCAAGCAACACCAAACCAAAGAGCTGCAGTTTGGACATTTTAAACGGGAGACTGGGGCTGATAGCGGAGAAAGGCTGCGGTCAATTTACCAGGGGATGTCACAATCTGTGGGTCCTCAGATGGCCACAGGACCTCGTGACCAGCCACAAAAAGCAAAAACCTTACAGCCCAGTCTCTAGGTTTCTGCAAAGCCACGGCCAGAACAATGGATGGATATTGGCCATGCAGAAACCTGCGAAACCAGGTCGAAGTCCAGACACTGGGGCACTGACATCAGCATACTCACAATGCCCCTAGCCGACCTACACAGTTAATCTCGTTAAGGGGGCACAATAGCCCATAGAAAACTACCTGGTAGGTGATGGGAAACCAGTTAAACCCATCACCTCGCAACGAAATACCAATTAACACTGTCTGGCCATCCCCGGTACCCCCGGACATAAGCGCAGATCAGAGAGAAAACTCATACATATCTTTTAAACAAAGAGATCCCAAGATCTGGCGGGAGATAGGACGGGCCAGAATTAGTATAACTGGCCACGACTTTTGGGTTTTAAACTCCTGCAAGCAAGAAGTCAAACGGATGCAGGAGGAAGAAAAAACAGGCAAGAAGAAGCGAAGTGCAAGAGAGAGGAACCGGCACGCAACTCGAGAAGAAATACTGCAAGAAAACCTGCAAGGAACGCAAGAAACGGAAGGAAGAAACTCACGGGACAAGCACGACCCTCACGGAAAGCAGCGGAGAAGCAGCACGAACAGCCAGTAACCCCAGTAATAGCCCCATGGTGAGCATGTACCCCAATCCTGCATATCCTGGACATAGTTTAGTGTAGAGGGGAGGGTGGTTTGAACCCCCAAGGGTTTTTGCGGCGCAACTGTGGACAGTGTATCAGAGCAGCTGCCCGCACGTCCCCGCGCGGGATGTCCTGGTCTGGAATGGGAGAGCCCAGTGGCTCCGATGCTTGGTGTCAAACAGCCTGGCAGCCGTCAGGGAGCAGGCGAAAGCCTGGTTTGATCCCACAAATAGCACGGAGGAGGCGGTTTTGGACCGTCTCACGGTAGGGTATAGGAACACCCGGAGTACGTCTACCCGACTAGTAAAAGGGAAGGTGCACGTAGCGGAGGCTACTACACCGACCCAAAAGGAGTGGCGACAGGAGGGTAACCCTACCGCACAGTCCAAGTGTTTTAGGTGCGGTAAGGTGGGGCACTGGCGGAAGGATTGCAGGGCCCACACCAAGGAAGATAGGGTTAGCAACACCCTGCGCGCCGATGTCCCAGTTAAGCCCGAGATCATCGAAACGATGATCGAGGTGATGCGGTCCCTCATGACCGCACAGGGGAAGGTGGCAGTCGCTACCGGCTCCCCGGGTGCTGAGGGGGCACTGGACATTCCCCAATGACATCAGCCCACGCAGCCCGCCTACCTATGTCCTCTTCGCTACGATGCATGGAAGAGGCCGCTTGTGGAGATGGTGGTGGAGAGGCAAAGGGGCAATTATCTGTTGGACACGGGGGCTTCATGCACCGTGGCCCACACAGAGGAACCCTTTGACTCTCCCCTGTCCACAGGGGTCCCTTTCGCACTGGCGGGGTTCACAGGGAAGGAACAGGCTGGCGCACGTTCCATCCCGCTGTCCGTTCATTTGGGGGCACTCCATACCACATGGGAGTGTATTCTGATGAAGTGGACAGAAGGGGGTGGAAAGGGGATCATTGGATCCGATTTTTTGGTAAGCCATGGGATCCTCATGGACTTACGGAACCACTGCCTTTGGGTGGACAAGGGCGGTAAAGGGGAGATAATAGTAATTAGGGGAAAGGAGGGGAAAGGGACTCTGTGCACCATGAAGCCGCCCGAGGTTACGACCTCGAGTGCATGGTGGCGGAGGTCCCGGCCGAACTACAAGAGTGTGTGGGGAGCAACGTGAATGCGTTTGCGACCCACAAACACGATTGTGGTAGGGTAGTGGGGTTCGAGGTCAGCATAGACGGGGACCCCATGATCAGACCCCAGAGGCAGTACAATTTCCCCAAGGAGGCGGAACCCGATTTGGAGATAGCCACTGGTGATCTTCACTGGTGCAGCAGGGCGTGCTGAGGCCGATAGCCACACACGTGAACTCTCCATTGTGGCCGGTTAGGAAACCGGATAACTCATGGAGGGCCACGGTGGACTACCCGGTCCTCAACAGTAATATCCTCGCCTGCGCACCCACGGTGGCAGCAGTTGCCGACCTCATAGGAAGTATCCCAGCATCCGCGACCACGTTCACGGTGCTGGATATTTCAAATGGGTTTTGGTCCATTCCGCTGCGGCGGGAGGACCAGTACAAGTTTGCCTTTACTTTTAAAGGGCAACAGTATACCTGGAACTGCTTACCACAGGGTTTCCACAACAGCCCCAGCATTTTTCACCAGTGCATGGCGGATAGCCTGAGGGAGTTTAGCCAGCGCCACCAGGTCGTGCAGTATGTGGACGACCTCCTCTTGTTCACAGACACAAAGGAGGAGCACGGTCCACTGCTGGCCGAGCTGCTAGAGCTGCTGGCTAGGAAGGGTTTTAAGATAAACCCGAAGAAGGCACGGATTGGTCTGCCAGAGGTAAAATTCTTGGGTCTGACCATCCGCGCCGGGGAAAGGGCTATAGATCAGGGTAGGAGGGAGTCAGTGCAGGAGTTGCCGATTCCCTATACAGTAACGGGTGTGAGGTCTTTCCTGGGACTGACCGGGTATTGCAGAGACTTCATCGAGGACTACGCGGCCACTGCAGCCCCGCTACTCCGACTCCTACACAAGGGAGTGGAGTGGGCTTGGGATGAGGGTTGCCAGGCCGCGTTCGAGAAGTTGAAAGGGGATCTGCAAACCGCACCAGCCTTAGGAGCCATAGATGGGGAGAAAGGGTTTTCTCTGGAGGTGGCAGCCAGTGGGGACAGCCTGAGTGCCGTGCTGCTGCAGGAACGGCACGGTAGGCTGCGACCAGTGGTGTACTCCTCCAGGGTGCTCACCGATGTGGAGAGGAGTTTCTCCAATTGCGAGAGGCACCTTTTAGCCACGCATTGGGCTGTGAAGAGGGCTTTAATCTTCACAGGTACCTCTCCAATCACTCTCCTCACCCATCACACACCCACCCAGATGCTTCTGGATGGAAGGATCAAGGATGGGACTGTCAGCAGCGCCCGCATCGCGCGCTGGACCCTCCTCCTTTCACAGATGAATCTGAAGATTGAAGGTTTGTGCGAGCCCAAGCTCGCGGCAAATTTAGTATATCCCGGAACGGCCCATCGGTGTTCCGTGGAGGGGGTCTGGGACGTCGACATAGGTCTACGGGCTGGGATCCATCCCACAGGCCGGGAGATCTATGTGGACGGCTCCAGTACGGTGTCAGCTGGTGAACGACTCACGGGGTGTGGAATTTATGACCCCAAGGCAGGCATTGCCTTGGCAATTAAGCTCCCCAGTCTCATGAGCGTGCAGCAGGCCGAGCTGTCCGCAGTGGCGTACGTTGTCACCCACCCAGAGAGGTTCCCAACCCCGTACACGATCTGCTCAGACAGTATGTTTACCTGCAATTCGTGTACCGAGTACCTGGCCATCTGGTCCCGTCGCGGATACACTTCCTCAGACGGGAGACCTTTAACTGTTAAACCCCTGCTAGAGCAGATTTTGGCCGCAGTAGGGGAGAAAGGGGAGGTTTTTATTCATAAGGTGAAGGCCCATTCCGCCACAGAGCCCCGGCGGGAGGGCAACAAGCAGGCGGACGCCCTGGCTAAGGAGGGCGCACGCATTGGTATTTTTTGGGACCCCTATGGACAGGGAGATAGCAGCGATCCAGGGTAAGGAGGGTAACGTCGGGACCCCAAAGGTCACATTGCCTCTGGACCTGAGGACCGTCCAAGCTCAGGATCCTGTTTTAAAAGCCGTCCTCAGAGCTGTTAGTGAGGGCGAGCAGGTAGAGGGTCTCTACGGTAAGGCGACCCTCTCCGTAAAAGAAGGCATGCTCTTCCATGCCGAACAGTGGGTTGTGCCACAGCAGCATAGGAGGGAGTTCCTCCAGCTGGCACATGAGGGTCCAGGGGCAGGGCACCCCGGACCGGAGGTTACGTGGCAGCGGGTAGAGCAGGCGGGATGGTGGCCGGGGCTTAGGGACGAGGTCCATGAGTTCTGTGCCAGCTGCCTCGTCTGTGCTGCCAATAACCCAGACCCCCAGAAAAGGAAAGCGCCCATGGGACACGTCAGGAGGGTGGAGGGACCATGGCAGTTGATCCAGATCGACTACATCGGGCCCTTGCCCACCACCCAAGGAGGCTATAAGTACTGCCTCGTCCTCATTGACGTGTTCACAAAGTGGGTGGAGGCTTTCCCCTGTAAAGCAGCTACGGCACTGGGCACTGCTAAGATCCTGGTCCCGGAGGTGTTCTCATGGTGGGGCCTCCCTCGTTTTGTGGAGTCCGACCAAGGGAGTCATTTCACCGGACAGGTAATGCAGAACACCCTCATGCTCCTGGGCATTGAGGGGAAGTGGCATGTAGCCCACAATCCCCAGTCATCAGGGATTGTGGAGCGCATGAATCGGACACAGAAAGAAAGGTTGAGGAAGGAGGCTATGGGCTCGCCCCAAAAATGGGCGGAGGTCCTGCCCCTAGTCCTCATGGGGATCAGGGCCAGCCAGTCTAAGAGCACGGGATATTCCCCGTACGAGCTGATGACTGGCAGGGTTATGCGCACTCCCACCCATGTTCTGGCCCCGGTGCTCACGGAGGGTCAGCTCGAAGAGGTTAAGAGGGACAGGTTTGTCCAGAACCTCTTCGAGCATCTGAAGCAGGTCCACAGGCAGGCGGCTGGGAACATGGGAAGGCAGCACCTGGGCAACAAGCTGTTGCTGGAGCCGCGCAAGCTGCAGGAGTGGGAGGTAGGAGAACTGGTAATGGTTCGGAACTACGCTAGGGTAGGTAGTTTGGAACCACTCTACACGGGGCCCTACAGCATTGTAGATAAAGCCAGCCTCATGGTCTACGCCGTGAAGATGCCCCGGCGGATTAAGTGGTTTCATATCAATCAATGTAAATTGTACAGGCCGGGAGCACAGGGGTCAACCACAGGGGCCAGCCCTGTGAGTGGGGACTCACAGCCAAGGATGAGGCAGGTCACGCAGACAGACAAGGTTGCCTGCGTGAGGGGGGGAGGACATTCTCCAGGAATGGAGAGTCTCGCGTTTTGGGTGGGATTCAGATGAGGAAGAGCCTGATCAGCTCGACCAGGGGCTGGATCCCATTACGGAGGAGGAGGAGTCGGAGGGGGACGACAGTAACGTCCCCGACTCAAGCACCAGGAAGGCGGGGGTAGCGGGCGGAGGCTCACCACCTGTAGGTACAGGCAGGGTGAGGCCGGATGCCGCGGGTATACCCAGCACCAAGGGGGCAGCGCTGGATGAGGCGGGGCCAGGGTCGGCAGCTGCGGGGGGTACCCGAGCTGCGGCACGGCAGGAACCGGTCCTCAGCCAGGCTGTCCAGGGGGCAGTGCCTAAGGTGATCCTCCGTAGGTCCAGCAGGGAACCCCAACGTAGAAAGTTTTGGCCAGAGGTCAATCACACCCCGAGGTACGGGTGCCAAGTAAGGAGGAGGGAGCGAACGTTTCAGAGGAGGTTTAGCCCCCGCCAGGCAGCGACAGGCTGCGGAGGATCAAAGGTGGGAGACAGCGCGGTGCAGCCACAGGAGACGACCCGCTGCAGCCCTGACAGGGATTAGCTGAGCCGCCCTGGGAAGGCGGCGCTGTATTATATTTTAGAATAGATAAGGATAGGTATTTTAGATAAGGATAAGCAATTTAGATAAGGATAAGTATTTTAGATAAGTTTGTGGGGATAATTTTAGATAGAGTTGATGCGTCCAGGATGTGTGGGTGTGGGGTGCAGGCTGGGGGTCAAGAGACCCGCCCGCAGGGGCATTAACAAAGCCAAGCGCTCCCCAAGAGGCTGGCTATACCATATTTTATCTGTTTTCTGGAGTGGAAGGAGGCACTCGTATGGTGGATCGTTGCCACGGCGATCGGATGTGGGTGGGCCTATCGGGGCCGCACCAAGGACATCATCATTTACGGCTGCTCCGGGGACACGGCTCCCATCGCGACCGATGGGACTGGAAGGAGAGAAGCGGAGGAGACCGCAGTTCACTTCCATGAAGGTCGGTGGCCGGGGTGGCTGGGATCGAACTCTTCAGAGTATTCCAGCGCCTCAGGCTTTGCTTATCGGGACACTTCGTTATTGTGCCCGAGAGTCAAGATCATCGCCCAAAAGATCAGCGCCACCGTTGGCAAAAGGATCTGCCTGGTATGCACGGGGAAGGTCCCCGCGAGCAGGCGGTGGTGGCTGAGGAAAATGAGCAGGACAATGGCCAACTCCACTGTTGAGTGGGAGAGACTTGACAACGACACTCACGGGACTATTTCTGGGACTAAAGAACAGTTGAGTGTGTGTTGGGACAAATGGTGGGAACCGGATGAGGGGATCTATATGTGTATGTGGGGTTCGAGGTATCGCTGACGTGCGGGTGGGCGAGCAGGACCCAGCCGCAAGCTGCTAGAAGGACGGGCCCCCTCCGCACCGAGTGAACTGTGATTTGCATTGTCTTTTTCAAAATTATATAAAGAATGATTGTGTTGAAGGAATGTAAAAAAATGTATCGTTTTGCTGTTCTGTTGTTTTCATGTCCTACATTAAAGCTGACACCAGTAGGAGGATGGCGGAGGCATCGGCCTGGGACAAGGTGTAGGTGTATATGTCTGACATGAAAATGTACATACTTGTAATATAGTTTTGCCCGGGACACGGGCAGTAAAGGTCAGCCTAAAAGATGGGGACTGTACGTTCGCAATGGAACACTAGTTAGTTAAAACCTCAGGGGTCTGGATGTGGAGAATCGGGAAAACATTGCTCAACCACATTATTTAATTGATTCGATAAACTGGGGTTATGCAAATCAACAGGAGGGACTGTAAGATTTGAGAAGTTTTCCCTCATTCTGCAAGCAACACCAAACCAAAGAGCTGCAGTTTGGACATTTTAAACGGGAGACTGGGGCTGATAGCGGAGAAAGGCTGCGGTCAGTTTACCAAGGGATGTCACAATCCGTGGGTCCTAAAATGGCCGCAGGACCTCGTGACCAGCCACAAGAGCAAAAACCTTACAGCCCAGTCTCTAGGTTTCTGCAAAGCCACGGCCAGAACAATGGATGGGTATTGGCCATGCAGAAACCTGCGAAACCAGGTCGAAGTCCAGACACTGGGGCGCTGACATCAGCATACTCTCAATGCCCCAAGCCGACCTACACAGTTAATCTCGTTAAGGGGGCACAATAGCCCATAGAAAACTACCTGGTAGGTGATGGGAAACCAGTTAAACCCATCACCTCGCAACGAAATACCAATTAACAACGTCTGGCCATCCCCGGTACCCCCGGACATAAGCGCAGATCAGAGAGAAAACTCATACATATCTTTTAAACAAAGAGATCCCAAGATCTGGCGGGAGATAGGACGGGTCAGAATTAGTATAACTGGCCACGACTTTTGGGTTTTAAACTCCTGCAAGCAAGAAGTCAAACGGATGCAGGAGGAAGAAAAGACAGGCAAGAAGAAGCGAAGTGCAAGAGAGAGGAACCGGCACGCAACTCGAGAAGAAATACTGCAAGAAAACCTGCAAGGAACGCAAGAAACGGAAGGAAGAAACTCACGGGACAAGCACGACCCTCACGGAAAGCAGCGGAGAAGCAGCACGAACAGCCAGTAACCCCAGTAATAGCCCCATGGTGAGCATGTACCCCAATCCTGCATATCCTGGACATAGTTTAGTGTAGAGGGGAGGGTGGTTTGAATAAACGTGGGTGTGTAAAGGAATATGTGTTGGTCAATTTTGCGATGTGTCGTACGTTCCCCATCTTACAGTCGTGTATATGTCTTGTAGAACTGTGCGTTTTAGAATTCAGAGTAAAAGGTATTCATGTATATGTCTTGTAGAACTGTGCGTTTTATGATTCATAGTCAAAAGTATTCATGTAATTCGGTATGTGTCTTATAGATATGTCTTATAGAACTGTGAAGAGCATTCATGTACAATAGTCCCAAGCGCTCAATAAAAGCCTTTTCCATTTAAACCCTGGTCTTCAAATCTGGTCTGGTTGAGTTTTTCTGCACTATAAACGCTCCTGCATCTAAGTCCAGTGTCTAGAACCGTAGGGGGTGAGTGGGTCGAACCACTCACGGGGAACCAGTGTGCGCGGCCTGGTCAAGGGATCAGAGCAAGGCACGGGGACCTTAGGTCGGGCGAAAGCTCGGCGCAGAAACCCCTTACACACTATCCACCCAGAAAGTGTGCTCCAGATTCCAAATATCCTCAAAATGGAACAAATCTTCCTCAAGTCCTCAGTAGAATTGTTATCCTTGCCGTAAACCTATCTCCTCTAGTTTTATACTGTAAACAATTCTTATTATCTACCCGATCTATGCCCATCATAACTTGTTCACCTCCATCTGGTCCCAAATTCAACCTCCCCTGCTCAAGGAAAACAAACTGCAGCAAACAATCCCTCCTCGTAACTTTCAATAGACAATAGACAATAGACAATAGACAATAGGTGCAGGAGTAGGCCATTCGGCCAGCACCGCCATTCAATATGATCATGGATCCACAATCAGTACCCCGTTCCTGCCCTCTCCCCATACCACCTGACACCGCTATCATTAAGAGCTCTAACTCTCTCTTGAAAACATCCAGAGAATCGGCCTCCACTGCCTTCTGAGACAGAGAATTCCACAGTTTTACAGCTCTCTGTGTGAAAAAGTGTTTCCTTATCTCTGTTCTAAATGGCGTACCCCTTATTCTTAAACAGTGGCCCCTGGTTCTGGACTCCCCCAACATTGGGAACATGTCAAAAGATTGTTGGATGTGAATGGCTCAAGTGTAATCATGTATTTTCGTTCCGCTGACTGGTTAGCACACAACAAAAGCTGTTCACTGTACCTCAGTACACGTGATAATAAACGAAACCTAACACATATGGATAGGAAGGGTTTTGAAAAATATGAGCCAAATGCCATTAAATGCAACTGGCCCATAATGCAAACTGGCATGGCATGGAGACGTTGGGCAGAAGGATCTGTTCCCATGCAGTCTGGCTCTAGGACTTGATGACCCTATTTCTATAACTAGAAAGCTTCACACCAAGCAACATCCTGATGAACACCTCCGCACTCTGTTCAGTCCAATCATGAACTTCCCTCGTGAACTTTCCAATCCAGAAATGCTCACACGACTCCAGCTGTAATCTAACCAATAGACTCAAAGAGTTGTAGAGCACGGGAAAAGACTTCAGCCTGACTTGTCCATGCCGACCAAGGTGACTATCTAAGCTAATCCTAATGTCCTGCATTTGGCACACATCTTTCCCATCTAAGTGCCTGCTCAAATGCCTTTTAAACATTGCCACTATATCTGTCTCAGCCACATCGAGGGAGGGGTTGGATAGACTTGGACTGTTACAGAGATTGGGGGTAGACTTGATAGAAGTACATAAAATTATGAGAGGCATAGATAGGGTAGACAGTCAGATAGTTTTTTCTCGGGTGGAAATGTCAAGCACTATAGGACCATAAGGTTAGAGAAAAGTTTGATAGAGATGTTTTTTTACAGAGAAAATGGAGGGAGCCTGGAACGCACAGCTAGGGGTGGTGGTGGAGGCAGATACGATAGTGGGGTTTACGAAGCTTTGGGATAGGCACATCAAAGTGCAGGGAATAGAGGGATATGAATTATATACAGGCAGATGAGATCAGTTTATTGGAATTATATTCAGCACAAACCATATGATACAATACGATACGACACGATACGATAGAACATTACTTATCCCAGGAGGAAAATTGATCTGCCAACAGTCATAAAACATAGTGGACCAAAAAACCTATTCCTGTGCTGTACTGTTCTATGTTTTAATGTTCTATCCTCTGGTAGGTTGTTCCATATACCCACCATCCTCTATGTGAAAAAACCTAACCCTCAGATAACCTTTAAATATTTCTCCTCTCACTTTAAACCTATGTCCTCCTGTTTTAAACGTCCATATTTTTGGAAAAACACTGTGCTGATTTACTCTATCTGTGCCCCTCAGTTTCATAAACCTTTATAAGTTCACTCCTCGGCCTCTGGCATCCAACGAGAACAATCACAACCTACCCAACTCTCCTCCATTCCAGGCAACATTCTGGAATCGCTTCTACACTTTTTCTAGAACTACAATACTCTTTCTTTGGTGTGATAGTCAGAACTGCACACAATATCCCATGTGTGTCCTTGCCAATGTTTTGTGCAGTAGAGAGTCATAAAGAGAGTGATAGAGTTGTACAGCAGAAATGGGCTGTTTGGCCCAACTTGCCTATCAACACTAATCCCATTTGTCCGCAACAGGAGCATATCCCTCTATTCCGCTCCTATCCAGCTATCAGCCTGATGTAGGAAATTCAATGAATGTAAAATCCACACATAACCATTGTGTCATGAGAATATAAAAATGCTATGGGTGCAAATCTTTGAAACACTTTCTGATCTCTCAGAGTGTTTCTCAGTGCATGCCGTTAAGGCCTTGAATAAACTGACTTGTTTGAGAAACCCACCACTGCTCTACAAAATATTATTTGTGTCTGCTCCCCCCTATCTGAGCCATAATTAAGAGAGCAACTGAACCCTACGTGAAAGCAACATTCGGGTTAGAAATTAAACACAAACTCCCTCCGTCACTGTCCAAATACATTTTAACCATTGTAATTTTATCTACTTTTCATCACTTCTTCTGATAGTTCTTTCCATATAAACCCTCGGCCTCATACATTCCAGAGAAAATAACTCCAGCCTGTCTCATCTCTCCTTAAAACGACACCCGTCTATTTCATGCAACATCCTGATGAATCTTTTCTGCATTACTTGTATTGCTACCATACTCTTCCTGTCGTGTGGTGACCAGAAGTGTGCACAATACTCCAAGTGCGGCCTGACTAACATTTTGGACAGCTGCAACATGGCATCCCATCCCTTCACCTCAGTACCTCGGCTATGAAGGCAGGCATGCCTTCCTCACTACCCTATCTAGTTGTGTCGCCACTTTCAGGGAACTATGAACTTGGACCCAAAAGTCCCTCTGTGCATCAATATTCCTGTTCCTTTTATGTTTTATCAAGTTGTAGCATAAAATCGCTGTTACATTCTGTGCCACATTAATGAAGGTAAATATCCTGTCTGAGATCATTTCATATTATTGTGTAACTAAGGGTCTCAGAGTCTGTTTTCTTTACACAGCTGCTGTCTGACCTGTCAAATGTGTCCAACAACCACTAATTTTATTTAAGCATTCCCATGCCTTTTTTGCCACTGCATCTACCTGTGCTGCCCCCCTACAAGTATCCTGGGATTTGCATGCTGGGCTGCCTCAGTTTGTCAATATTCCCCAGACCCTGCCATCATCGTGTACACCCCAGCATTACCTCACACTTATCAGGCTTAGACCCAATCTATCATCACTTCTCCAAACTGCCAGCTGATCAACATCATTCTCTAATCTAAGATTATCCTCCTCACCTCACTGGCATTGTGGCATAGCGGTAAAGTTGCTGCCTTATGGCATCATAGACCCAGGTTCGATCCTCACTACCAGTGCTATCTGTACAGAGTTTATACATTCTCCCGTGGCCTGTGTGGGTTTTCTCCAGGATCTCTTGTTTCCTCCCACACTGTGGTGTATTTACCTTTTGAGTTTTTGTGTTTTGGCAGCTGAGCCTTGCCGTAGTTCCAGGTATAAAGCATTGTGGGATACCTGTATTACCTCTCTGGTGGTGTTGAAGTAAAGCGGCCATATGTTGTATGCTAACCCGTCTCACTCGTCGATTCTTATCATAATACACCACAATAGACCCAGGTTCGATCCTCACTACCAATGCTATCTGTACAGAGTTTATACATTCTCCCGTGGCCTGTGTGGGTTTTCTCCAGGATCTCTTGTTTCCTCCCACATTCCAAAGCCATACAGGTTTGTAGGTTAATTGGCTTGGTATAATTGTAAATTGTCCCTAGTGTGTGTAGGATAGCGTTAGTGTATGGGGACTGCTGGTCAGCAAGGCTCGGTGGGCCAAAGGGACTGTTCCAATATATCTCCAAACTAAACTAAATTAAACTAAACCATCAGCAACACCACTAATTTTCATTTAATCTGCAAATTTATTCATCATACATTGTACATTCATAAATCATTATCGTATATGACAAATAATATGGGTCCCAGCACCGGTCACTGTGGAACATCAAGACGTCATGGCATGTGGATCTGTTCCTGTGGATTGGAAGGTAGCAAATGTGAAGGAAGGAGGGAGACCAGAGGGATCTCGGAGTACAGGTAAATAGTTCCCTGAAATTGGTGTCACAGGTACTGTAGATTGGGTGATCAAGGTGGCTTTCAGCACATTGGCCTACATCAGTCAGGGTATTGAGTATAGAGGTTGAGATGCTACGTTTCGGTTGTATAAAACGTTGGCGAGGCCACATTTGGAGTATTGGTTCAGTTTTGGTCAGCCTGCAACGGGAAGAACGTTGTTACGCTACAAATAGTGATGATTCATGAGGATGTTGCCTAGACTTGAGTGCTTGAGCTTTAGGGAGAGGTTAGGCAGGCTAGGACTTTATTCCTTGGAATGCAGGAGACTGAGGAGTGATCTTATGGACGTGTATAATATCATGAGTAGATTAGGTAGGGTGAACGCACGGTCATTTTACCCAGAGTTGGGCCATCAAGAACCAGTGGACATGGGTTTAACGTGAAAGGGGAAAGATTTAATAGGAAGCTAAGGGCAACCTTTTTCACGGAGGGTGGTGGTACTATAGTAACATTTTAAATACATTTGGACAGTATTGGGTAAGAAAGATTTTAGAGGATATAATATAGGCCAAGCTCAGTCACGTCGATGTAGTGTAGATGGTGCATCTTGGTCGGCATGGGCTAGTTGATCAGAAGGACCTTTTTCTGTGCTGTATGACTGTAAGTGTAAGGTAGTGTAAGAAAATAACTGCAGATGCTGGTACAAATCGAAGGTATTTATTCACAAAATGCTGCAGTAACTCAGCAGGTCAGCCAGCATCTCGGGAGAGAAGGAATGGGCGACGTTTCGGGTCGAGACCCTTCTTCAGACTGATGTCAGGAGGGCGGGACAAAGGAAGGATATAGGTGGAGACAGGAAGATAGAGGGAGATCTGGGAAGGGGGAGGGGAAGAGAGGAACTATCTAAAGTTGGAGAAGTCGATGTTCATACCACTGGGCTGCAAGCTGCCCAGGCGAAATATGAGGTGCTGTTCCTCCAATTTCCGGTGGGCCTCACTATGGCACTGTGACCCTTTCTCCCGTCTCCAACGGACCCCCTCCTCTTGGACCCCCCCGGTTGGCCAACTACCCTCACTAGAACTTTTCATCTCTGAAACCAGCCGTCGCAGCTGCGGCTTGCCTGCAGTCCGTCTGTCTTTTGTGTTTTTTGTTGTTTTTGTATGAATTGTAGTTTTAATATGGTGTAGTGTTTGTATGTTATGTTTGGGGGGGGGGGTGGGAGGGAACGGGAACTGTAAAAAATTCTCTCTCCCGAACGGAGACGCGACCTTTGTTTCTGTGTCGTGTCTCCGTTCCCGTTGCGGCCTACCAGCGGCCATGCACCTGGGACCACCTGGGGCTCTGGTTCGCAGAGCCCATGGCCTGGACTCACCACCTGCGGCGCTGGCTGCCTGCGGATGCTGCGGGAGCGGCTGCGACTCGTCTCCGGAGGCTCCGGCGCGGGACGCGTGGACATCGGAAGCCCGCGGGCCTCTGGGTGGGGGCCGACATCGGGAGCTCCGGCAGCAGCAGAGGCAGAGTGTTCGCCCGCCCCGAATCGCGGGGCTTGGGTCGGCCCGCCGCGGACCTTTCACCGTCCGGTGCGGCCTGGAATAGGCCGCGGACCTTTCACCGACCAGCGGACGCTCCAATGTCGGGAGCCCCGACCGCCCCGACGTGGCAACGACAACAGCCTGACCTCGGGAGAAGACAGCAGGGGAAGAGAAAAGACATTCTGGCCTTCCATCACAGTGAGGAGGGACTGGAGGAGACTCACTGTGATGGATGTTTATTTTGTTTGGTGTTAGTGTATGATTGTATGTGTTATTGCATTTTTATTGATTATTCTTATTGGTCTTAATGTTTCAACTGCGGGTAATGTTCCATTTCACTACACATTTATGTGTATGTGACAAATAAACGACTATTGACTATTGACTATTGACAACTGCCGGCGTGACATTAACCGCCTCAAATTCTCCACTCCCCTGACTAACTCTAACCTCTCCCCTCCTGAACGTGCAGCCCTCCACAACAACCCAGACCTAATCATCAAACCCGCTGACAAGGGAGGTGCTGTGGTAGTCTGGCGTGCTGACCTCTACCGGACCGAGGCCAGACGACAACTCTCAGACACCTCTTCTTACTTATCCCTGGACCATGACCCCACCGACAAACACCAGACCTTTATCATCAGCACCATCACGGACCTCACCATTTCCGGCGAGCTACTCTCCAATGCCTCCAAACTTATAGTTCCCCAGCCCCGCACGGCCCGATTCTACCTCCTACCCATAATCCATAAACAGAACTGTCCCGGCAGACCCATTGTCTCTGCCAGCTCGTCCCACCGAACTTATTTCCACCTACCTCGACTCCATCCTATCCCCCCTGGTTAAATCCCTCCCCACCTACGTCCAAGACACCTCACACGCTCTCCATCTCCTTGATAACTTCCGGTTCCCAGGCCCCCACTCCCTCATCTTTACCATGGATGTCCAGTCACTCTACACTTCCATCCCCCACAAGGATAGTCTCGAATCCCTCCGTTTCTTCCTCGACCGTAGAACCAGCCAATCCCCATCTACTAACACTCTCCTCCGCCTAGCAGAGCTGGTTCTTACCCTTAACAACTTCTCCTTTGACTCCTCCCACTTCCTCCAAACCAGAGGCATAGCTATGGGCACTCGCATGGGCCCTAGCTATGTCTGCCTCTTTGTCGGGTACGTCGAACAATCCCTGTTCCGGGCGTACACCGGCCCCATCCCCAAACTCTACCTCCGCTACATCGACGAATGCATTGATGCTACCTCTTGTACCCATGCAGAACTCACTGACTTCATATACTTCACTTCATATACTTTCCATCCTGCCCTTAAATATACCTGGACTATCTCTGACATCTCCCTCCCGTTTCTGGACCTCACCATCTCCATCACAGGAGACTGACTAGTGACTGACATCTACTATAAACCCAGACTCGCACAGCTATCTGGATTACACTTCTTCCCACCTGGTCTCCTGCAAAAAGTCTATCCTCTATTCCCAATTCCTCCGTCTATGCCGCAACTGCGCCCGGGATGAGGTGTTTCACACTAGGGCATCAGAGATGTCGTCATTCTTCAGGAAACGGGGCTTCCCCTCTTCCATTATAGATGAGGCTCTCACTAGGGTCTCTTCTACATCCCGCAGTTCCGCTCTTGCTCCCCCTCCCCCCACTCGTAACAAGGACAGAATCCCCTCATTCTCACCTTCCACCCCACCAGCCAGCGTATCCAACAAATCAGCCGCCAACATTTCCATCACCTACAACAGGACCCCACCACAGGCCACATCTTCCCATCCCCTCCCCTCTCTGCGTTCCGCAGAGACCGTTCCCTCCGTAACTCCCTGGTCCACTCGTCCCTTCCTACCCAAACCACCCCATCCCCGGGCACTTTCCCCTGCAACCGCACGAGATGCAACACCTGTCCCTTTACCTCCCCCCTCAACTCCAAACAGTCTTTCCAGGTGAGACAGAGGTTCACCTGCACCTCCTCCAACCTCATCTATTGCATCCGCTGCTCCAGAGGTCAACTTATTTACATCGGTGAAACCAAACGCAGGATCGGCGATCGCTTCGCTGAACACCTGCGCTCGGTCTGCGTTAACCAATCTGATCTCCTGGTGGCCGAGCACTTTAACTCCCCCTCCCATTCCCAGTCTGACCTTTCTGACATGGGCCTCCTCCAGTGCCATAGTGAGGCCCACCGGAAATTGGAGGAACAGCACCTCATATTTCGCCTGGGCAGCTTGCAGCCCAGTGGTATGAACATCGACTTCTCCAACTTTAGATAGTTCCTCTGTCCCCCTCTCTTCCCCTCCCCCTTCCCAGATCTCCCTCTATCTTCCTGTCTCCACCTATATCCTTCCTTTGTCCCGCCCCCCTGACATCAGTCTGAAGAAGGGTCTCGACCCGAAACGTCGCCCATTCCTTCTCTCCCGAGATGCTGCCTGACCTGCTGAGTTACTCCAGCATTTTGTGAATAAATATCTTCGTAAGTGTAAGGTGATCAGTTTAGGAAGTCAAATTCTGGGAGTACACACAGAGTAATGACAGGGTACTTGGGAACATTGATGAACGGAGGGAATTTGGAATGTAGGTCAGAGCATGGAGTATATGAGTTGGGATACCATGTTGCTGCTGCATAAAACCTTGGCTGGCAGCACATTGTGTACTAAGTTTAGTTCTCATTCATTTAGTTAAAGTTCTCGGAATGGTAAAGTGGTAAAAGAGATTGTAAAGGAGATTTGCCAGAAAAATGCCTGGAATGGAAGGCTTTAGTTATAAGTAGAGATTGGAGAGGCTGAGTTTATTTTCTCTGGGACATAGGAGGCAGATCAATGACCTGAAAAAGTTTTACAGAATTATTAGGAGCATAGATAGGATAGATGGCCAGAATCTTATTCCCAGGGGAGGTGAATCTAAAACTAGACATACAGTAGATTTAAGTTTTAAGGCAAGAGGAAAAATATTCAAAAGAGAGCGGATGAGGTAGGTTTTTCACAGGGTGGAGGGTGTATGGAATGACCTGCCAAAAGATGTGGTAGAGGTAGATATAATTACATCATTTAAAAGTCATTTGGTCAGGTCTTAGATAGGGATGGCAGAGAGAAACATGGGCCGAATGATGACAAATTGGTTTACAGGCATCATGGTCAAGGCTCAAAAGGGTGATAAGGGAAACCAGTGGATGAAGTGCATTTGGACTTTTTTTGAAGACTTTTAACAAAACCTTGCTCAAGAGATTGGTCAGCAATCTTTAAATAGAAACACAACTGCAGAAATCTCAAACAAAAACAGAACTGCTGGAAAAACTCAGTCAGTCAATCAGCATCAGTGGAAAGAGAAATCAGTCAACATTTCTGGTCAGAGATCCTTCCTCAGAACTGGGGAGCAGTGTGGAGAACAAAGAGGGCTGCAGCGAGGCACAAGGCAAGGTACGAGACCAAGGTCTCTAATGTAACAGCTTATGGCAGATCAGATAATAGCACAATGAATGACCTTTTATAGAAGCTGGCTGAGAAAGGAACAGCATGGCAATGGGAAACAATGAGAGGGTTGTCTCCCTGAAGTTGGAGAATGCAATGTTCATTCCATGGGGGTTACAGGGTGCCTGAATGTTATTGTTCTAGTTCATGTTGGACCTCATAATAAACATGGTCACCAATGTTGTAATGCATGGAATTGGGGGCAGCATAGGAACATGAGAAAATACGAGGCCCTTGTGACCATTCATAGAACTTGGAACAGTCAGCACAGGAACCGGGCCGGCAGTCTGCAATCTTTGTGCCGACCATATTGCCAATGTAAATTAATGTCCTAACATGGTTTCTATTCCACCAGCCCCTGCTGTTTATGTGCCCGTCTAAGTGCCTCTTAAATATTGCTGTGGTATCTGCTATGACCAACTCCCATAGTGTATTCCTGACGCCTGCCATTCTCTGCAAAAAAGCTTGCCTTGGATATCGCCGTCAAACATTCCCACTCTCACCTTAAGTCTATGCTTGTTGGTATTGGACCGCTCCATCCTTGGAAAAAGTCTTTATCAACCCTAACTATCCCTCTAATTCAGACAACATGCTCGTGAACCTCTTCTGCACCTCTCCAAAGTCTCCGCATCTTCCCAAAACCATGATGATCAGAAAAGGGAGGTTGTGCCCCAACTTAATGACATTGGTCAATCCTCAGTTGGAGTACAGAAGGATGTGATGGTGCTGGGGAGGGCGCAGTGGAGATTTAGTAAGTTAGCAGAGGAGGTTAAAAAGGGATGATTGAGGTATAACGAGGGGTATTCCTCATATTCCCAGGATGGCATATTTTTCCCCAGAGGTTGAAAAGGCCAAAAACCAGGGGGTGGGGGGGGGAGATAGATTTCAGGTGAAAGGAGACATACATATGTAGAGATAGAGTGGTAGGTGCCTGGAATGCTTCCTGGTGGATGTGGTGGAATCAGGTATATTAACAAC
Source organism: Rhinoraja longicauda (assembly GCF_053455715.1). Classification (NCBI taxonomy): domain Eukaryota; kingdom Metazoa; phylum Chordata; class Chondrichthyes; order Rajiformes; family Arhynchobatidae; genus Rhinoraja; species Rhinoraja longicauda. Next base: position 17,409,988 of record NC_135980.1, on the reverse strand, counting down.
ATATAAGAGGGTTTGGACATGAATGTGAACATACAGAGGATGGAAGGGTATAGGCCATGTGCAGGCAGATGGAATTAGTTGGAATTAGATGGAATCAGTCTGAAGAAGGGTCTCGACCCGAAACGTCACCCCTTCCTTCTCTCCCGAGATGCTGCCTGACCTGCTGAGTTACTCCAGCATTTTGTGAATAAATCGATTTGTACCAGCATCTGCAGTTATTTTCTTATACTATGGAATTAGTTTAAATTGGCATCATGTTTGGTGCAGACCATTGTGGGCCAACGGTCTGATCCTGTGCTATGCTATGTTCTATGAGATATGGATAGAACAGAGAGTACTGAGACACAACTACTACATCAAGACATGCCAAAGTGCTTTAAGGCCAGTGAAGGACGATAGAAGAATTCTTTCACATGCCTGTTCATCACCACTTTACGTACTGACAGGGAATATCTAAAAACAAAACAGCCTGAGGAAAGCAATTAATTTTGTTAATAAATCAACATAATTTTTCTTTCTTTGTTCTACAAAAGCTTTAATCTCAACAATACACAAGTAATATAAACAAATTATTTCATGACATCAATGCAAGTCCAGTAGCATCAGTCCATCTTCCAGAAAGACAACATCATTCAAAGATATATATCACACAGGGCCTGAACTTGCCAAATACAAGAAATAGTTCAAGGGGAATATTATTGCTCGAATGGTCTGTTGGAAGAGGTCCTTTGTATCGGTTGAGACGCAAAGAAGCTGGACTAGGATCAGCCCATTGGGTTGTTCAATCCACGTTGGGCTTTTAGCAGTTACGTGATGATGTTGCTCGTCTCTCTAATCCTTCAATTCTGAGACAATTAAAGACAGTGATTCAAAGTATTCTCATTTATCCTGCATTCCCAACCAGGAACTACATTTATTCCACTGCACATTTTGCAGGGTAGGGTGCAGGTAAGAAAAGGCAAAAATAAAATGCTCCGATACAACATTTGTTAAAAATGCATCGTACAGTGCAAACATACCATGGGAGTGTGCTTATCTGTCTGCAGTACCAAGTGGCCTCTGAGCACCTGGAGTGGTTTTAACTTGGCCACAACCAGATTGTGGTGCACCTGTCCCTATTTCAATGTCGCTATGAGTGCAACAGACATTAGGCCGAGGTGTGATGTTCTGCTTGCAGCCTAACGACATATCAAACACAGAGGGGATAGAAAGACACTGAACATATGTATTTGATCCAATGTCATTTAGCAAGTCCACAGACTGTACTACATTCCAACAGTTGTTACCATCTCCTGCGGCTCCTTTCCTCCAATGCAGTTCTCTGCGGAGAGTAAGCACATCTCAGACTGGCATTGTGCACTGCATCCCACATCAACAGCAGTTCATATGGCCGAAAACGGTGCACCAACAGCAACTCACGATAGTAGCAAGGATTGAACGAGTCATCCTGAATTGATGGAACCTTGATTCCAGCCGTTCTGAAGCCCATGTGTGAGTTTGGGGCCAGCCCAGCCTTAGCCAGGCACATCCCCAGGAAAACATCATCAATGGGGTACAGTTCGAGGATTTTGGCAGTGCGATAGATAATATTAGCTGTGTACACAGACATAAGTATGCCCCCTCCACCAATGTATGGTGGGTACGAGTGGCTGGTGGTCACCAACTCTGGCACATAATATTTGCTCCACTTCTCTCGGATGGGCCCAACCCCATAAATGAGATGCCCCACATACAGGTGCTGGTGAGATTTCACCCCCAGCAAGTAATCAACCATGTTGTCAGTGTTAGCAAAGACATCATCATCTCCGTTGAAGATGAACCGAGCACTGGGGCAAAATTCATTGACCCACTGCAGCAACTTGTACTGTTTGAGCGTCAGGTTGAAGAAGGTATCCAGGAAATCCCATTGCAGGATGTCTCCATGCTCTCTATTCTCAGCTGCTAACAACCAATTCAACTTCTTCCTTTCCTTTTGGTCAGGAGAGACAGCAGAAATAAAGACCCTCCTTATTTGGACCCCTTGGAATTCACGTTCCTTCCCCCAGGTCTTTCTTACCATATCGCGTCGGTCCTGGTTGAATGGGTCAGACTTGACCACCAGAAGCAAGAAGACATTGCGAGAGGCTTCTTGACCCCCACATTTGTTTGGGACATTCTGAATCATATCAAATTCTCGACAGTGTTTATACATCAAGAAGTTTTTGATGTGCTGGGGCTGTTGGTCAAATGCAGGCTGGTCCAGGAATGTCTTGTTTCCTCGGCACTTGGGCTTCAATCTGATTGCATCAACAACAAGCTTTGGTGAATCTTTGGGATGGATAGCTTCTGTGACAATGTCATCAGTCTCTTGCAATGGGCCATCATTCCAAAACACAAAGACCAATCCCAGAGTTATCAAGACACACAGCACAACCTTTTCAAGGAATCTTTGAAATTTTCTCATCCTTCACCTGCGAAAGAGAGGAAAGGTAAATTATATATAAAGACTTACACATGATGCACGAGTACTGGTGACTACAGGGAAATGTCTATATGGAGTTTGTATATTCTCCCTGTGACTGCATGGGTTTTCTTCAGGTACACTGGTTTCCTCCCACACTCCAAAGACGTATAGGTTTGGAGGATAATTGGCTTTGGTGAAATTGCAAACTGTCCCTAGTGTGTACGATTGGGCTAATGTACAGGGTTACCGTTGGTTGGCACAGACCTGGTGGGCTGAAGGGCCTGTTTCCATGCTGTATCTCTGAAGTCTAACGAGTAAAGAATAGAATTAGGCATTTATTACAATGAGGATGGCTATCACAAATTGAAATTGCTTTGTGGTATTAATCCCAAGATTGAAGGGAGGCAAGGGCATGGTGAGGCTCTGCAGCACTGCTCAAAAGCCAAGAGAGAGATGCTTTCACCCAGAACAAGCCATGCACAACCCCAAACCAAATCCCCTTTACATCAGGAACCATCTCTGTCATTGAACTACAAATCCCATTTCGAGCTGAATGGGTTCTTTTGTGTAGATGTACACGATTCCAAAGCACGTCCTTTACCCTTTGCAACTGAAAGCCAGAATCGCTTTTCCTCACTGCAGTAAAATGGAATGCACCTCAATATCCAGATTCCTTGCATGACACGGATGCATATATTTACAAAAGGAACTGCAGCCACTTTCTGCAACGAGGAATCCAGACTAACAAAAAAAATGTGTTTGACTCTTCAAACTCACGATGAACCCCGAGCCAACAGGGATAAAGCACAGGCATACAACAGTGTTTGACGGCAATGGGCTGTACTCACTGGAGTTTAGATGAGGGGGGACCTCATCGAAACTAACCAAATAGTGAAAGGCTTGGATAGAATGGATGTGGAGAGGATATTTCTACTCGTGGGAGAGTCTAGGAGTAACATCATAGCCTCAGAATAAAAGGCCATTTCTTTAAAAATTGGGTAAGAATTTCTTTAGTCAGTGGAATCAGTGGAATTCATTGCCACAAAAGGCTTGAGACCGTCAATGGATATTTTTAAGGCAGAGATAGATTCTTGATTAGTACAGGTGTCAGAGGTTATGGGGAGAAGACAGGAGAATGGGGTTAAGATAAGATAGATCAGCCATGATTGAATGGCGGAGTAGACTTGATGGGCCGAATAGCCTAATTCTGCTCCTATCACGTGAAATCAACTGCAGCAGCTCACCATTGCCAATTTAAAGGCCAACTCAGAGGACAATAACGGCTGACTTTGACATTTGCAAAATCTTAAAGCTGGTTACCCCATGCAACATTTTCTGCACAAATGTTCCCGATGTTGGGGGAGTCCAAAACCAGGTGCCACAGTTTAAGAATAAGGGGTAGGCCATTTAGGACTGAGATGAGGGGAAAAAAGATTTCACCCATAAAATTGTGAATCTGTGGAATTCTCTGCCACAGAAGGCAGTAGAGACCAATTCACTGGATGTTTTCAAGAGAGTTAGATTTAGCTCTTAGGGCTAAAGCAATCAAGGGATATGGGGAGAAAGCAGGAACGGGATACTGATTTTGGATGATCAGCCATGATCATATTGAATGGCGGTGCTAGCTTGAAGGGCCAGATGGCCTACTCCTGCACCTCTGTTTCTAAGTTTCTATGTGTTGGGGGAAAGTTTAAAGCCAGGACCTGTTTTTTTTTTAAACAGAGGGGTGTGGGCATAGAACTCATTGCCAGGTATTTATTGTACAACTGTAACATTACATCCCAACCTAAACTCAATACCTGACTGAAGGCCAATGTACCAAAAGCCTTTACCACCCCATCTACCCAGAATATCACTTTCAGGGATCTATCTACCTACACTCCCAAGATCTCTGCTCAACAACACTGCCCAGGGCCCTAACAATCACCATTATCCCCTTATCATGTATCTATACACTGCAAATGGCTCGATTGTAATCATGTATTATCTTTCTGCTGCTTAGATAGTAACTAACGGAGAATCACAAGTACACCAGACGTAACCATTATGTGGCAAGCAACAACTATTTAAACACACTCAAAATATCCATTTCCTCTTTTTCACCAATCTATCTTAGGATAGGGTGGGGAGAAAGAAAAGATGGAGAAAATGTTCAGCATGGTGGCGTAGCGGTAGAGTTGTTGCCTTACAGTGAATTCAGTGCTGGAGATCCGGCTTCGATCCTGACTACAGGTGCTGTCTGTATAGAGTTTGTACGTTCTCCCTGTGACCTGTGTGGGTTTTCTCCGAGATCTTCGAATTCCTCCCACACTCCAAAGACATAAAGGGATGTAGGTTAGTTGACTTGATAAATGTAAAAATTGTCCCTAGTGGGTGTAGGGGCCGAAGGGCCTGTTTCCGCACTGTATCTCTAAACTAAGCCCCTGAGCCAGTTAAATGTAGTTAAATGCTGTATGTTTGCAAAGCAGCCACTACATCCACCAATCATTTATCTGCACCTTGGCTGCCATGGTGATTACATCAGAGGTGCTCTGGAGGGGAACGTGTTTGAGTCACCAAGGTAACAGTTTTGATTAGATAGATAAGAGAATGAAGTAATAATAATTCTTGCTTAAAAAGTGTGCCCATTTCTAAACCAATTGAGCGATGGAATGCAGCCTCTGCACCTCAAGTGACAGAAAATTCTGGTATCCTCCAATGCGATTAAATGAAAATCAGTACATTATTACACATGCAGTGAAGGCAAACAAGCTGTTCTTTTATGGGGGGAATGTGATTAAACGAGGAATTATAGCATCTTATTTTAAAGAAAGAATTCCCTGGAAATTCAGAGCCAATAAGAAGATTCAGATTCAAAAAGGATCTAGTGACTGACACAAAAGGCAAAATTGCTGAAGTTTGTGGGAAACAGCATTGTCAGGTGAATATGTTGGAATCGTGGCAGTCTTCTTTCACTCCTGCCTCACCAATGCCATTGAGCTGTGGCGTATGGGCAAATGGAGGCAAGGGCCGGGGAAGAAAAATTAGAAGGGTGGCAGGATATTTCTCTTTCCCCTTCCCTCTCTGTCTATCCTTTTCCATGATCTCCATCTATGCCTCAGGCCGCCACTGAAACTCCGGCATTCCAGAGAAAACAATCCAAGTTTGTCCAACCTCTTTCCTGTAGCTAATACCCTCTAATCCAGGTAGCATTCTGGTAAACCTCTCCCGCACCCTCTCCAAAGCCTCCACATCATTCCTGTAATGGGACAAACAGAACTGCATGCAATGCACCAATTCTATCCATCTGGCATTGCTGGACAGTCCTTCAAATGTCCTCTCTGTGCAGCAACATTCTCCCTAATCAACTGCATCTCCCCAACTCTTTTACACCCTTTTCTGTCGTGTCTAAAACATCGGTACCCTGGAATATTCAGCTGCCGGTGCTGGACGTTCCCTAAGTTACGCAAGCATGTTGCTCAAACAGCACAATGCTCAGATTATTTACTTGTCTTAATGATGGTTGAGGAACAAATATGGGTCATGGTATCTTCCCTCTCAAATGCCCTTATGACCTATCAAACAGCGAGATGGTTGATTTCCACCTGAAAAAAAAGGAATGTGTTCAGTTTAATGTCTCATTTGAAAGTTGGGTTGCCCAGCGGGCAGTGATTTCGCAGAAGTGGCATTGCGATATGGTGGGACCCCTCCCTCTGTGTGGATCTCCCTCCCGATCGATTCCACAAAAGCACTCCATCTCCATCACAACCCCCACCCCCAAAACCTCCAGCCGTAGAGGCTCTCTGCTAACCCAACTGCCCGAGTGTAGAAGTTGGGACGTTATGTTATAGTTGTCCAAGGCGCTTGCAAGGCCATAGCTGAAGTATTGCGTTCAATTTTAGTCACCCTGCTATAGGAAAGATGTTGTTAAGCTAGGAAAGTGTGCCGAGAAGATATACATGAATGTTGCCAGGACTTGAGGACATGGGCTATAGGGAGAGGTTGGGCAAGCTCGGACTGTATTCCTTGGAGCACAGGAGGTGAAGGGATGATTTTATAGAGATGTACAAGATCATGAGGGGAATAGATAAGGTAGATGCACAGTCTCCAGCTACCCCCCCCCCCCCCCCCCCCCCGCCCTTCCGGCTCAACAAAATCCAAAGGATATAGGTTTAAGTGAAAGATTTAATAGAAACCAGAGGGTCAGCTTTTTCCAAACAGATGGTGGTGGGTTATTGGAACGTGCTGCTGGAGGAGGTAGTTGTGGCAGAAACTGTTACAACATTTAAAAGACATTTGGACAGATACATAGAAGAAAAGGTTTAGAAGGAGATAAACCAAATCCAGCAGGTGGGACTAGCGTAGATGCACCACCTTGGTTGGTATGGACAAGCTGCGCCAAAGGGCCTGTTTCTGGGCGATATGACTGGAGGACTTTATGATTCCCCCCTCAGTGTTTATACATGCAAAGGATATGCAACAAAATACTAAACATGACTACTTTCATTTACATGACATTGCTGTGTCCCAAACATTATGATGCCCTGAAATGGGGGGACTATGTATAAACACTGCTGTAATTTCTACATGGTGAAACCAAAATGTATAAAAATTGCCTTTATTAAAATCTGACAATGTGCACTTTAACCACATGTGATTTTTTCTATTACAAATCTCACATTGTGGAGTACAGAGGCAAATAAATAAATAATGGGTCTTTGTCCCAAAACATTAGGGAGGGCACTGTATGTTTACGGTTAGAAGTAGTTGTATTTGTGATAAGCTAGTGGGTAAAGTGTCACTGGGCATACATGGAAATGTAGTGTAATGGTTACAATGTGATTATCCACTATCTTATTAAATGGTAGAGAAGCCCCATGAAGCTGTGTGCTGGTTAGTACATTCCTGGAACTATGGAGTATTCTTGTCTTCACTGCAATTAAGGCCAACTCCCAAATTAGAATTTAAATCCAGCATTGACAACAAGATTAGGAAACATTCTTCCGCTGAAAAGTTAATTTGTTTCACTTCATATCTGCACATTTGTCTTCACAATTTTTTCAAAATGGAGATGCTGAGTACAGCAGTCCATTCAATATTTCCTGCCGGCTCAGCCTGAACGGAGCAGTCACTGGCTGTGGCTGAAAAGAAGAGATGTTGCCTGGGCTGCCACGTGACCATCTAGAGGCTAACCATAAGACACACACCCAGGTCTGATCACCCTGCGGTGGGCCTGCCTTGACTGAGGGTGTCTTGTGATAAAAGGCCGAAACACCCAGTGACGTTGAGGTACACAACTGAAAAAAGATGTGTCTGAATGGTAGCAACATCACCTAGTGGTCATCTCCAAGAACAACACCAGTCAATTGCTGTGCTAAACTTTAGGGATCGTATCTTTGTTAATTACCATCAGAACAATTTGCCTCATAAAAGCTCAAGCAGATACATTGCAAGCAAGATAGACACAAAATGCTGGAGTAACTCTGCGGGCCAGGCAGCATCTCTGGAGAAAAGGAATAGGTGGCGTTTTAGGTCGAGACCGTTCTTCACTTCTTGACCTAAAATGTCACCTATTCCTTTACTCCAGAGATGCTGAGTTACTCCAGCATTTTATGTATCTTCGGTATGAACCAGCATCTGCTGTTCCTTCCTACTACGTACCTTGCACACGAGATTTTCTCCCTATTTTCTCATTGCAGCTACATTTTTTTTGCAGCTACAGAGGGAACAAGAAACAATGTATTGAAACTCAATACTGTTTAAATTGACATGATGGCAGGTAAATCAATTCAGCTCACCTTAACGCAACCATCCTCTTTGCAAATAAATCTACTGAGAACACACTGCCTCCTACAGCATGCATGTTAATGCCCCACTATAAACCCTTTTCTCTCAAAGACAGATTTTCTATTGTCCGCCTAATTTACAGACCTTGTCGGGCTCCTAGCTTCTCGCAACACTTAAAAGTCTCCCTTGTTTCTTAGCAACTCTCTTTTGTTTCCTGTGCAAGCAAGATTTTCATTGTACTTGTACCTCACCAAACTTAGACGCACAAGAATGAACGCTAGACTGGTTACAGTGCCCAGATCTGACAAGCCCATTTTCGTTGTACTAATTGTTTGCACTTCACCATTATTATATGTTAGTTTTGCTCAGTGTAGATTTGTAATTGGCTTGGCTAAAATTAACATCGTTGGCACAGACTCAAATTTCTTTAAGCTTTACCTATTGTGCAGACATTTTATTACTGGCTGCATCTAATTCCACTCCCCCCCCCCCCCCCACCCAACATTGTTCAACCTGCCGACAAGCTTCATCCAAGCCCATTTTATCGACATCTAATCCTTTATCAGATTGTTACATTTGCAGAATGCCTCATGTACAAAATATGCTGCGGTGATTCACCAGCTGCCAAACCCAGCATGAGCTTTATTACCATTTGTACAGAAACGAAACAATGAAATTCTCTCCTTATCAACAACAAGAACAGTCCTTGCAAGATTACATCTTGCAGATTCCCCTGCAAGTCACATACCATCCAAATTTTAAAATATTCCCATTCCTTGATCATTTAATACCTAGAACTCCAAATTCAACCATGTATATAATCAACTCTTCCAAACTATTGCCAATATAGTCACTGGCAATACTAATGGATTCATCTGAATTGAAGCCAATAGTAGAAGCTAGATATTCCATTGCTAATCCTCCCACAAGGTTACTGTCACCTTCAAGAGTGATTAAAGATCAGCAACGTAAGATAACCATATCAGCGATAACAATACTCGGAGAAGAAATGTTAAAAGGGCAAACGTTGCAAAGTAATTCACAGGAGGACTATCATCAAAAGACAAAAGCAGGATTGAAGAAAGCTGGAAAAGTCATGGGTTTTGAGGAGTTGAATATCCTGGGAAAGTGTTCACTCTAAAGTCAGAGATGAAATGAAGGGAAATTAGCAGCCTAATGTAATCTGATGCAAGCTGGTCCCTTTAGCATATTAGAGGGGAGCACTATGTCACATCTAGTAGAGTTGCTGCCTCACCACCAGACACTGGGTTCACGCCTGACCTCAGGTGAGGCCCACCGGAAATTGGAGGAACAGCACCTCATATTTCGCCTGGACTGCTTGCAGCCCAGTGGTATGAACATTGACTTCTCCAACTTTAGATAGTTCCTCTGTCCCTCTCTTCCCCTCCCCTTCCCAGATCTCCCTCTATCTTCCTGTCTCCACCTATATCCTTCCTTTGTCCCGCCCCCTGACATCAGTCTGAGGAAGGGTCTTGACCCGAGACGTCACCCATTCCTTCTCTCCTGAGATGCTGCCTGACCCGCTGAGTTACTCCAGCATTTTGTGAATAAATACCTTCGATTTGTACCAGCATCGGCAGTTATTTTCTTATACTTATATGACCTCAGGTGGAGGTCTCTGGGTGCTCCGGTTTCCTCTGCCATTTAAATACATGCGGGTAAGAAGGTTAGTAGGCCATTGGAAGTTGCCCCTAGAATGAAGGTGAGTGGTAAAATATCAGGGGGAGGGACACGGTGGCACAGCGGTAAAGTTGCTGCCTTACAGCACCAGAGACCCGCATTTGATCCAGACTTCAGGTGTTTGTCTGTACGGGGAGTTTTGTTCTCCATGTGACCTGCATGGGTCACAATTGCATGGGAGTTCCGGTTTCCTCCCACAGTCCAAAGATGAAGAGGGTCATAGATTAATTGGCTTCAGTAAAAATGTCCCTCTTATGTGTAGGATATTGTTAATGTGCGGGATTGCTGGTCGGCACTGACTCGGTGGGCCGAAGGGCCCATTTCCGTGCCATATCTCTAAACTAAAAGATGGAATCTACATAGGATTAGTATAAGTGAATGTTTGATGGTCAGCTCTGCGCCAGAGAACACATTTACTCGCTGTGTCTCTCGATAGCCTGCATATACGAGAAGCGAAGCCAGGCAGCAGCACTGGTGATTGTGCGACTCTCCTGATGACCAATGCATTCTTTGCTCACTTTGAGCAAAAGGCCAACAGGCCAATGATATCCATCCCTACAAACTCGAGTGCGTCTGTTCCCATGGTCACTGTTGCAGCAGTAAGATTGGCCTCCCTGAGGGTGAACCCACGGAAAGCAACTGGCCCAAATGGAGTCGCTGACAGTGTCCTTAGCAACTGCACGGACCGACAAGCGGGAGTGTTCACGGACGGCTTCAATCTCTCCCTACTGAGGTACCCACTTGCTTCAAGAAAATCACTATCATCCCGGTGCCAAAGAAAGGCAAGGTCTTGTAACTTAATATCAACCGTCCAGTGGCCTTGATATCCACCATCATGAAACTCATTAACTCTAGCCTACTCTCAGCCTTGATCCAATGCAGCTCACCTACTGCCACAACAGGTTCACATCTGATGCCATCTCCCTGGCTCCAGGGCAGATGAATGGGTGGCTGAGCAGCTGGTACAGGGATTCAGATTTTAGGACCATTGAGCTCACATTTGGGGAAAATGTGACCTGTACACGAGGGATGGGTTGTACCTGATCTGGATGGGAACCAGTATCCCAGCAGGCATGTTTGCTCGTACTACATGAGTGGATTTAAATTAGATTGGCAGTGGGTGAGATCTAATACAGGACTGAGGCAGGTGAGAGACTGGAAGTTGGTATGGAAAGTGAAAAAGTAACTTCAGTGCACAGAATAGGCAGGAGCGCAGCAGAGAGCAAGGAAGGGCAGTTGGAATGAATTGTGTATATTTTAATGTGAGTGGCCTGACAGGCAAGGTGGACAAACTCAGAACGTGGATAAAATGTGTCGGAAGGAACTGCAGATGCTGGTTTACACCGAAGACACCAAAAGCTGGAGTACCTCAGCAGGTCCGACAGCACCTCTGGAGAAAAGGAATAGGTGATGTTTCGGGTCGAGACCCTTCTTCAGACTGAGAGACAGGGAAAGGGAAATGAGAGATATGAAAAGGTACATAGAGATATGTATGAAAGATATGCAAAAGGACAAATCAAAGCCAGCAACGATGATCAAAGAAAGGTGGAGCCCACAATGGCCCATTGTTGGCTATGGGGAAGGTGATAACAAGTGATACAAACAGTGAATCTCAACAGCAAAACTAGTACAACGACCAGGGTGGGGGGTGGGAGAGGGAAGGAGAGAGAGGGGATGCTAGGGTTACTTAAAGTTAGGGAAATTCAAAACTCCTACTTTGGGTTGTAAGCTGCCCAAGCGAAATAGGAGGTGCATGATGGAGTAGGTTGTTTGCAGGCAAGGGCATGGCTGGAAAGTGGGATGCTTTTAAAAGTGTGATGGCAAGAGTTCAGGGCATGCATGTTCCTGTTCGAGTTAAGGGCACGCCAAGTGGAAGTAAGCAAGCTTCGATGACAAGAGAAATTGAGGCACTGGTCTGGAAAAAGGAAGCATGGGACAGATATAGGCGCATGGGATCAAGTCTATCCCTGAAGTTATTTCAGGAACATACTTAAGGAGGAAATCAGGAGGATGGCTTTGGCAGATAATATTAAGGAAAAGATTGTAACTGGAGAGAGAATAGGGCCCCTCAGAAATCACTGCGTGGTACCGCAGGAGATGGGCAAAGTATTTCAATGAGTATTTCTCCTCTGTTTTCACTGTGGAGAAAGGCATGAAGATTGGTGAAGTTGGGACAGTTAACAGAGGTGTCTTGAGGACAGTCAGTATTACGGTCGAGGCACCATAGGTAGCCAGGAAGCTTAGGAGCCAAGAAGGCTTTCGGTTCATTTGCCTTCATCAGTCAGGGTATTGAGTGTAGAGGTAAGGACGTTATGTTACCATTGTACATCTGTTAGTGGGGCCACATTTTGAGTATTGTGTATAGTTTTTGGCACCCTGATATGGGAAAGATGTTAAGCTGGAACAAATACAGAGAAGATTTACAAGGATGTTGCCAGGGCATGAGGGCCTGAGAACACAAGAACTCAAGAAAATAGGAGCAGGAGTAGGCCAACCGGCCCCTCGAGCCCGCTCCGCCATTCAATACGATCATGGCTGATCCTACCCCAACCCCCTTCCCACTATCGCCCTTCTTCCCACCCAAAAGAACCGTATGATCTCCTGGGAGAGGCGAAAAACCGGATAAAAACCCAGGCCAATTTGGGGAAAAAATCCAGGAAATTCCTCTCCGACCCCAAGCTAGGCGATCGAAACTTGTCCAGGAGATTACTCAGGTCTTACTATACTAACCATAGCTCATGTCCACTTCCCTGCCCGCTCCCCGTAACCCCTAATTCCCTTGTCTATTAAAAAACAATCTATTTCTGTTTTAAATTTATTTAACGTTCCTGCATCCACAACTCCCTGAGGCAGCGAATTCCACAGACTAACCACCCTGAGTGAAGAAGTTTCTCCTCATCTCAGTTTTAAAAGAGCCCCCTCTTATTCTAAGACTATGCCCCCTAGTTCTGGTCTCCCCGATCATCGGAAACATCTTTAGCGCATCCACCCGATCAAGGCCCCTCACGGTCTTATATGTTTCAATAAGATCGCCTCTCATTTTTCTGAACTCCAATGAGAAAAGTCCCAACCTACTTAACCTTTCCTCATATGTCAACCCCCTCATCCCTGGAATTAACCGTGTAAACCTTCTCTGCACTGCCTCCAGAACAAGTACATCCTTTCTTAAATATGCACACCAAAACTGCACACAGTATTCCAAATGCGGTCTTACCAATACTGTATACAGCTGCAGCAACACCTCCCTACTTTTATACTCTATCCCCCTGGCAATAAAGGCTAAGACTCCATTGGCCTTCCTAATCACTTGCTGCACCTGCATACTAACTTTTTGTGATTCCTGTACTAGTACCCCCAGGTCCCTTTGCGTTGTATTACCACGCAGCTCCTCCCCATTTAGAAAATAACTTTCTTTATGATTTTTTTTTCCAAAATGCATAACTTCACATTTATCAGTATTAAATTTCATCTGCCAGGTCGCTGCCCACTCTCCTAGCTTATCTATATCCTTTTGCAGGCTTTTTCTATCCTCCTCACTCCCTGCTTTACCTCCCATTTTTGTGTCATCTGCAAACTTGGATATATTACACTTGGTCCCCTCCTTTAAGTCATTTATATAAATTGTAAACAGCTGGGGTCCCAGCACCGACCCCTGTGGAACCCCACTAGTCACCAATTGCCATCCCGAGTATGATCCATTTATCCCAACTCTCTGCTTCCTGTTTGAAAGCCAATCTTCTACCCATGCTAATATATTATCCCCAATCCCATGATTTTTATCTTAAGTAATAGTCTTTTATGTGGCACCTTATCAAAAGCCTTTTGGAAGTCCAAGTATACCACATCCACCGGTTCCCCTTTATCCACCCGAGATGTTACTTCCTCAAAGAATTCAAGCAAGTTAGTCAAACATGACTTCCCCTTCGTAAAACCATGCTGACTCTGCCCTATTAAGTTATGTTTATCCAAATACCCCATCAGTATTTCTTTAATAATGGTCTCCAACATTTTACCCACCACAGATGTTAGACTAACCGGTCTATAATTACCAACCTTCTGTCCAATCCACCGGGACCCTTCCTGACTCCAGGGAGCTTTGGAAAATTATCACCAATGCATCCACGGTCCCCACCGCTATTTCTCTCAAGACCCTAGGATGTAATCCATCAGGCCCAGGGGATTTATCCGCCTTAAGCCCCATTAATTTACCTAATACCATCTCCTTAGTGATCTTAATAGTGCTTAACTCCTCCATTCCTATAGCCCCCTGTTTATCCAGCGTTGGAATATTTTTAATGTCTTCTGTAGTAAAGACTGATACAAAATATTCGTTTAATGCTTTTGCCATCTCCATGTTCCCCACCAACAAATTCCCCGTCTTACCCTCCAATGGACCAACATTTACCTTAGCCACCCTTTTTCTTTTTATATAACTATAAAAACTCTTGCTATGTTTTTATATTTTTCGCTAATTTACTTTCATAATCTATTTTTCCCTTCTTAATTAATGTCTTTGTTATTTTTTGCTGACTTTTAAATGCTTCCCAATCTTCTGTCATGCCACTATATCTGGCTACCTTATATGCCCTTGCCTTTAGCCGAATACTATCCTTTATTACTTTACTTAGCCATGGTTGGCTGTCCTTTCCTTTACCTCTTTTTTTTCTTCAGTGGAATGTATTTTTCTTGATACATAGGGAGCTTTCGGGAGAGGTTGCAGAGGCTGGGACAATTCCTTGGAGTGCAGGAGGATGATAGGTAATCTTATATATGCAAGATCATGAGGAATAGATAAGGTAGATGCAGAGTCATTTTCTCAGAGTACAAGAATCAAGAACCAGAGGACATAGGTTTAAGGTGAGAGGAGTTTTTAATAGGAACTCGAGGGACAACATCTTCCACAAAGACGGTGGCGGATATATGGAACAAGCTGCCAGATGGGGTAGAAACAAAGAACAGGTGATACTGGTTTACACAAAAGGACACAAAGTGCTAGAGTAACTTCTCAATGGTCCTGACCCAAAATATCACCTATCCAGATTACTCCAGAGATGCTGACTGACCCACTGAGTTTGTGTCCTTTTGCTGGAAGGGGTAATTGAGGTGTCGAGTTCGCGTTCCCGGTCAGTTGGTTGATAATAATCAGTCGGTTACTGCTTACGACTCGCTTTAGCAAGTTTCAGCATTTTTGTGATTACGTAGCCTCAAGCATGTGATTAACCTAGCACACAATGTTGCAAAGCCCATGCAAAGTCCAGTGGACCAAGCAAACAAATAAGATAGACCTGGCTCTGCGTTCCTCATCTCCACAGAGACAGCCACTATAACAACATTTAAATGACATTCGTACAGGTACATGGATAGGAAAGGTTTAGATGCATACGGGCCAAATGCATAGAGGTGGGACAAGTGAAAATGGGGCATCTTGGTCAGCAAGGGAAAGTTGGGTCAAAGGGCCTGTTTCCATTATGGTGCATTACTGTGCTGTATTTCCATGACTCAATGATCATTGATATAAACCACAAACAGCAACAGGTCAATTTTGATCCCCGGGGCCCAAGGTCAGAAAGACACCCTTCCACAACGACCCTTTGTTTCCTTCCATGAAGCTAACTCTGTATCCTGGCAGCTAGTTCTCCCTCCGTCCCATGCAATCTAACCTTCCTGAGCAACCAACTATGCACAACCTCAAAGGCCTTGCTGATGTCCATGTAGACAATATCTATGTCCTTGCCCTCATCAAATTCACTGATTCATTTCCCAAATGCTTCATTGGCAGGTAGGTCTTTTGAGGTTGACCGAAAGTTAATGCAGTTTATGAGTCCATAAACATTCCTTCATCCAAAACTAGTTTGCTCTGCACCATAAACGCACATCATGTCCTATTCCCCTTCCCCCACCCTAATACCCCCTTCCCCCAATGCCCTTCCTTCCCCCATAGCCTTTTCTTCCCCCTCTATGCTGTTCCTTCCCCCTCAATGCCTTTTCTTCCCCTCTTCCCATAGCCCTTCCTTTCCGCTCTTCCCCAATGCCCTTCCTTGCCCCTCTCCTTCCCATGTCCTCCCTACCCCCCCCCCTCCTCCCCATAACCTTCCCTTCCACCTCTCCCAATAGCCCTCCTTTCACAATCTACTCCCCATAGCCCTCCCTTCCCCCTCTTGCCTAATAGCTCTCCCTGCCAACTCTTCCCCTCAATGCCCTTCCTTACCCCTCTCCCTCCTAAAGCCCCCCTCCCCCTCCATAGCCCTCCCTCCTCTCTCTCCCATGCTCCCCCCTATTGGCCCTCTCTCCACCCCTCTCCCCCAATGGCCCTCCCATCTTCCTCCACTCTCCCCCATGGCCCTCCCCCCTTCTTTCCCCCAATGGCCCTCCCTCCTCTCTCCCCCCATGGCCCTCCCCTACTCCCCCCCCCCCCCCATATGGCCCTCCCCTACTCTTCCCCCCCCCCCCACACACACATGGCCCTCCCGCCACCCTCTCCTCCCATAGAATTCCCTTCCTTGCGCGCCCCCCCCCCCCCTCCCAACCAACCAACCAAGTATTCAGTTGCCTAACCCAACCTTTTTGTTTGTTGATCGTTTCCCTCGTAGCTTGCCGTTAAACGTGCTCCGGGGCCGCTATGATGGAGCACTTTGCGCTGACTTCCTCGCCGTTGTCGTGGACTTGAGGTGGGAGGGGAAGTGGGAGCTCGGCTGGTTGTGCCCTGGCACTGCTTGCTCACGCACACGCACACAGCCACACCCACGAACGACACTTCCTCAAGCTGCTCCGCTAATCATTTAACGGTGATGTTCGGCAATCTTTAGCGGGACAACTTCCACGGGGCTCCAGCGACCAAGCCAAAAGACCCTCAGTCAGTCTCCTCTCACCAGAAAGAGTTGCAGCTCGGGGTAAATGTTATACCTTTGCGCGCTACTTTACAGCAGCAGATTCCAGCCATTCGCACAAATATTTTTTTTAAACCACCACACATTCAAAACCCTCTCTTCATTCAACATCAGACTGTAACTTATTTTTCACGATGCAAATAGAAATGCAATCGCAGGAGACCAACAGACCAGGTGATACCCCGCCTAAAGTTGACTGTGGGTGGGTGGAGGGAGGGAGGGCATTGGAGGACAGAAACCCGTTTTGCTCCTTGTTGCTGGCCGTGCAATTCGGCAGCAGTCTGTGTTTCACTTTTAAACAAGCAGCCCCCTTCGCTGCCACCAACACGTCACCAATCAAATTCTTGATTTTATTTTGGTTTCTTCAATACCGTGCCCTTCCAGTGAATCAAAAGAAGGAGAGAGACTCTGGGGGGCAGTGACAAGCAAACAAGACTGAACAGAGAGTGGGCTGCAGGAGAAAATAAACCTCACGGCTCGTTTCGTTGAGGTTTCATTGTTGCCCAGCAGAGAAACCGCCAAGTTCAGAACAAGGACCGGATGACTCTAACCTTCATATTTGTTTGCTTGGCCCCACAGACAGGAAATTTAACCTGGGAGAAAGCAAGCTTCTTTAAATGAAGATTTTTTTTAAAGGTGTAGAATGATAATTGAAAGGTTAAAAAAAACACACACAGTTCCACATCAGGTCAAGCGCCATCTCCAGAAACTATTTGCACTCCATGTTGTACCCCTTTATCTGTGCACTGTGGACGGCTTGATTATATTCACATATACTTCATGTTCATAAGTTGTAGGAGCGCAATTCGGTCATTCAGCCCATCAGTCTACTCCGCCATTCAATCATGGCTGATTTATCTTTCCCTCTGTGGAAGCTGCCGGATGACAAAGGTTAAGATAGCTGTCCAACACAATGTGGAATACACAAGTCTATAAACCCTAAAGGTGGCAGCATAGGTATATGAGGTGGTGCAAAAGGTGTGCTAGCCTTCATTATCCAGGCGTGTAAATTCATGTTCATAATTTATGGGAGCAGAATTAGGCCATTCGGCCCATCAAATCGATTCTGCCATTCAATCATGGCTGATCTAGCTTTCTCTCTCAACCCCATTCTCCTGCCTTCTCCCCATAACCTCTGACACCCGTACTAATCAAGTATCTATCAATCTCCACCTTAAAAATATCCGTTGACTTGGCCCGATCAAGAGCCTTTTCTTTGACAGGATAGCGGTCAAACAAAAGCTTTTCACTGTACTTTGGAACACCTGACAATAGTAAACAAAACTAAACAATCTGAAAGAGTCCACCTTTGATTTCTAAAACACTTCAGAAATTGAAATGCAGATGGGTGTGATAAAGGAAACATCATTGATAGGATGAAATAATATTGCAGCTGCCAAAGTCAAATTAAGCTGCCTTGTGTGTGTGATGTATTGCCAATGATAAGGCCTAGCAGCTTGGATAATGAAAAACAGGAGCAAAATGACGATGACAGGCAGACATGGCTGGTTCTGACACAAAACAGAAAGATGGAGTTATCTATGGTGGGAGAAATTGATATCGAAACCTGCAAGCCAACAAGCCATTTTTACTCAGACCTTTTGAGTTTAGTTTATTGGAGTTTGAGTTGAGTTGATTGTCATGTGTACATGACATTGTCATGTGCACTGCACAGGTACAGTGAAAAGCTTTTGTTGCTTGCCAACCAGTCAGCGGAAAGGCAATGTCATCCATGGTGTACAGATACATGATACAGGGAATAACGTTTAGTGCAAGGTCAAGTCCGATCAAAGATAGTCTGAGGATGTCCAATGAGAAAGAGAGTAGCTCAGGGTTGCTCTGTAGTTGTTGGTAAGATGCAAGCTTGAGTAACAACACTACATCCTATCTGCCGCATTGTGGCCTGCATTGTTTAGAAGCTAAATTACTTATTGGACATGCGTGGCAGCTTGCAGAGAACAGTACAGCACAGGAACAGGCCCTTTGGCCCACAATGCCTGTGCCAAACATAATGTCAAGACCAATTCTTATCTGACAACATGTAACCCAGATCCCCCATTCCCTACATATCCAAAAGTCACTTAAATGCCACTATCACATCTGCCTCCACCACCACTCTTGGTGTGTTTTAAACTTTCCCCCCTCTGACCTTAAAGCTATGCCCTCTAGTCTGTGACATTTCCATACTGGGGAAAAGGTTCTGACTGACTATTAGACAATAGGTGCAGGAGTAGGCCATTCGGCCCTTCAAGCCAGCAATAGACAATAGACAATAAACAATAGGTGCAGGAGGTGGCCATTCGGCCCTTCGAGCCAGCACCGCCATTCAATGTGATCATGGCTGATCATTCTCAATCAGTACCCCGTTTCTGCCTTCTCCCCATACCCCCCCTGACTCCGCTATCCTTAAGAGCTCTATCTAGCTCTCTCTTGCTAGCAGTCTCACAGCACTGCCATTCAATGTGGTCATGGTTAACAGGAACTAACAGGAACTAACAGGACTAACACACACAAACAGGAACATGCATGCACTGAACTCTTGTCCCTTCTAAAAGTATCCCATTTTCTGGGTGTTCCTTTGCCCGCAAATAACACCAGTTAATCCTGTCTAACACCAACAAAGTTGACCTTGCCCCCTTCAGAGTTTTAACTCTTGAGCCCGCCCTGTCTTTATCTTTAACTGTCTTAAAGCTAATAGAATAGTGGTCAATTCTGTCAAAAAGCTCAACTACAGACACATCAGTCACTTGGCCTTCCCAATGACCGAAAAGTAGATCAAGCTTTGCTCTCTTCCATACAGTGCGACTTGAGTGGATTTAAACTAGATTGGCAGGGGGGGTGGGGGGTAATCCAGTGTAAGAATTTAGACACAAAAAGCTGGAGTAACTCAGCGTGTCAGGCAGCATCTATGAAGAAAAGGAATAAGTGATGTTTTGGTTTCGGGTCAAGGCCCATCTTCAGACTGAGAGTTTGGGGAAATGGAAACAAGAGATAATAATAATAATAATAATAGTAATATATTCCTTTATTTGTCCCACACCGGGGAAATTTACAGTGTTACAGCAACAAAGTGGATAGCAAGAGATCATTTATTATAAATAAAAGTAAAGACAAGGATAAATTGTCATCAATTTACTGTGTATTCCTTAACTGTTCCTGTTGACTCGTCTGCTGGGAGCAGTGCTGGTTGTGCAGTCTCACAGCAGTGGGAAGGAAGGACCTCCTATATCTCTCCTTCACACACTTGGGGTGAAGGAGTCTGTCATTGAAGGAGCTACTCAGTGCAGTGACAGTGTCCTGCGTGGACACTGTCACTATACATATATATAGTGTCACAAGATATAGAAGGTAAATAGAACAAATGAATGAATGTTATGCAAAAAGCAATGATAATCAAGGAAATGGAAATTATATAATGTCACAAGATATAGAAGGTAAATAGAACAAATGAATGAATGTTATGCAAAAAGCAATGATAATCAAGGAAATGGAAATTATATAATGTCACAAGATATAGAAGGTAAATAGAACAAATGAATAATGAAAGATACGCAAACAGCAATGATAATCAAGGAAATAGTCCATGGTTCGCTGTGGGGTAGATGATAACGAGTTATATAGAATGTGAAACACAACAGGATGACAGTGAAACTAGTACGATGACTAGTGTCGGGAAGGGACGGAGAGAGAGGGGATGCAAGGGTTACTTGAAGTTAGAGAAATCCATACTCATACCACTGGGTTAGCTGCCCAAGTGAAAGTATACAGTGATGGCAAGACCCTTCACAGCAATGATGTACAGAGCAATCTTGGTTTCCAAGTCCATAGCTCCCTGAAAGTGGCAACACAAGTAGATAGAGTGGGGAAGAACAGGTACGGTTTGCTTGCTTTGTTTGGTCGAGGCATTAAGTATAATAATCAGGAAGTCACAATGCAACTT